>NC_083359.1:71807500-73057500 GCF_030254825.1 Meriones unguiculatus
ATGAGGCTGTGAATTTGAGAGGCATTGGGGCTTGTTAACAATAACAATTTCTTTTTTAAAGGAAAAAGTGAATCGTTGGGGTTAGAGAGACATGGAAGGGGTTGGAGAGAAGAAAGGGCAGGGGAAAATAATGCCATATTTTATTTTAAAATTAGAATATTAAAAAGAATAAAATCCTTATTGTGTGTTTAAAATCTGATAACCTGCCTAGCTTCCAAACACCATTTGTTCCTGTTACCTATCACGTCTTCTGGACTTCAGCCATTTTAACCACTTTCAAGGTCAAGTTTGAACAGGATATGCTCTTTGGTTCCCCTTGTATTTCTCCAAGTTATTTCTCCTGCCTTGAATATTCCCATACAGTGTTGACACGGTTGCCTTGCTACCATCTATATTTATCTTTCAATAGCTACTCCTGTTTTTCTTTAAATAGCCACAATTTCCTGGTCCCCCTTTGAACTCAGCTGAACTGTGGCTAATCAACATGATTGTTTACCTTTTACCTTTCTTGAGTCAGATAAACCAATAAGACCCAGTGAGGCAGACAGAAGTAACGTATAAAGGGGGGGAATCCTGGACTCCCTGACTTTTTCTTCTTCTGGAATTGTCTTTTTTTTTTTTTTTTTTTTTTGTCACTGGTGAGTAGTTAGAGGCTTTCTTAGTGGGTGAAAGGAAAATGTGTCTCAAGCTGAAGCCTGACATGCAAGGAAGTGACTGAAGGAAGACAGACTGAATTCTGAAAGAAAACCAGCGCTGAACCTCATCCCAACTCAATACTTTGCAGTGACTTGCACCAATTCTGACAGGTCACCCCAGACCCCAGATTCTACAAGCAGCATTTTGTCATCTGATTGATTTCTACCAGCAGGAGATATTCCTTATTCTTTCAAAGTTAAGATGTTGTTTCTCTATGTGATCTTAAAATTCCTTTGAATCATAACCCATACACTAAAGCTCCAACCTTTAATCTGCTTCCACGAGAAGACACACACCTTAAGGAAATGAGCCCATGTTAATTTGCTGCCCTGAGATTTATAAAACCAAATGTGTTCAGTTACAACCCACACTTTCTAAAACACTTCACATGCACCTAATGCAGAGTCTCTCAGGCACCACACCCTGGGATTTGGGATCAGATACTTGTTTCTTGTGAAATATCTTACGCAGTATGTTTAAAGCATCTCTGGCCTCCGTTTACCAAAGGCCAGTAATACCAGCTCCTCCACACTGAGAAATTAAAAAGTAAAATGTCTCTAGGGTTGAAGATATTCACTGCAGTTAACAGTCAGTGTGTATTGTTCTTTTAAAGGGCCCTAGTCCAGTTCCCAGCTCCAGCATCCTCGGATCACAACTGCCTCTAACTCCAGTTCCATGGGATCCTACATCCTTTCTGCCTCTGTAAGCACTGCATACACATGCACAAATCCATACAGACACCCATGAGCACACAGATAATGAAAAATAAAAAATATATATATAAGGCATCGGAGAGATGGCTCGGCATTAAGAGCACTTGCTGCTCTTGCAAAGGACCTGGAATGGGATCCCAGCATCCACATGGTATAAATCTAGTTCATGGGGCTCTATGCCTTCTTCAACCTCCACAGGCACCAGGCATGTACACAACATACACATACATATATGAAGACAAAACACTCATACATCTAAAACAAAATAAATCTTAAAATTTTTAAAATAAAAATAAATCCTAAAAACTATATAAAAATGTTTTAAATGTCTCCAAAAGTTGAGGGATGTCTATTGGAAACAATAATAATGGACATTTGAGAGGCAATAACCCACTAAACATTCTGATGTTTATACAAATATATTCTTTTGAGATTGGCCCTTTTTTGAACTAATTCTCAGAGGCTTATATAATATCCAGCCTGAATATAAACAGAAAAAGCTAACTGTCTTAGTTACGGCTACTATAACTGGGACGAAAAACCCAACAAAACTTTTGCAGGAAAGGGTTTATTCAGCTTACTCTTCCATGTCACTGTTGACCATTAAAGGAAGTCAGAACTGGAACTCAAACAGGGCAGGATCCTAGAGGCAGGAGCTGATGCAGAGGCCATGGAGAGGTGCTGCCCACTGGCTCGCTCTTCACAGCTTTTCTCAGCCTGATTTCTTACAGAACCAACCCCCAGGGTTAGTACTATCCACATGGCTGCGCCTTCCACCATCCATCACTACTTAAGAAAATGCCTTATTATCTGACGTTAGCCTATCAGGTCTCATCCGGATGGCCTGGATCCTCTTTCTCTGTGGCTGTGTTAAGCCACACTTCACCAGGGGGAGGTGATCAAAGAGGTGGCCACTGAGTCCATGTCAGAGACATCCCCTGCTCCCCTTACTAGGGAACCCACATGGAAACTGAGCTGCCCATGGACTATGGAAGGGACATAGGAAGGGAAAAGAGAGGAGAGTGGGATTGGGAACAAATGAGGGAGGGGGCTATAGCCGGGATACAAAGTGAATAAATTGTTAATAATAATAATAAAGAAAAAATAAAAAAGAACCCACTGAATAAACAAGTAAGCAAAGAAATGGGGGAAAAAAGGAAAATGGAGAAAAGAAAAAGAAAATGCCTTACAGCTGAATCTTAGGAGGCATTTTCTAAATTGAGCTTCCCCTCCCTGCAGCTTGTGTCAAGTTGACATAACACTTGCCAGCACACTAAGATTCCACAAAAGGTAAATTGTATCTGCTTCATCTGAAAGCAATTCTATTGGCTTGGCATGTACTGAAGGTGTGCTGGGGGAACTCCACCCTTCTCGAGTGGAGGATGTGATTTCACACATCAAACCTGCTTCCCTTAATAGCCTGCCCTTTTCCAGCCACTCCCCATCCGATATTGGTATACCGTTTTCCTCATTGCAAAAGAAAAGATCAAAAAAGGCAGAGCGTGCATTCTTTAGTTGGGAAAGTAGCTAGGGGCCTGTAACGGAAGCACTTGCCCCACCCCTCACAGGCCGAGTCCTTCTATTCCTCCCCATCCAAAGCACATCCGAATGCCCGGATGCTTTATTGCCCCTTACAGTGGATCTTTCAAACAGTTACTAATCATAAACTTCTTCAGAGGAGAGCTATTCAGTGAACATGTAGCTACTTGTGCCCACACAGTCCCCTCGGCCTCAGGGCAAGCGCTTCTGCCCGAAATGATTCTCTAACAGACAGGATGATGAAAACGGAAGTTTGGAACGGAAAGAGCCAAGCCAAAAGACTTGTTTGGATGGTTATGTTTTCTGTAATTACGAAGAATTAAAAAAAAAAAAAAGTGCAAAATACCTGTTCCTCACCATGACTGCTATAACGTGGCCCTGTTTATGTCCAAACGGTATATGTATTTATGCCAAACCGCAAACTGAATACATGATCTTGGCAAATGGGGAAAATACAAATTATGTCCTATTTTTAAGTGGGCAGTGGGAGGGGTGTATAAAAGTTCTCAAATGTAACCCAGGCTTGCCTCAAACTCAGGACTCTCCTATCTTATCCTCTCATTGTTTTTATCTTTATTTTCTTCTCTTTCAGACTAAAGGTAATACAGTGTTTGTCTCTGAATCAATACGCATGTTTTTTAATTGATTTTATATTTATGGGCACCTTACCTTCGTGTTCACCTGTGTACCACATGTGTGCCTGGTGCCTACAGAGTCAAAACAGAGCAGAAGACCCATTGGGACTGGACTCACAGACTGTCATGAGCTGCCATGTGGGTACTGGGACCTGAACCCTGATTCTCCGGAAAAGCAGACAGTACTCTTAACTGCTGAGATACCTTGCCAGATCCTACATATAGTTTTAAACATTAATTTTCATATGTTTGCTAAAATGTTCGTAAGGCCTCAATTAAAAGCTTGATTTTGAGTAAAAGGAGATCAGTGTGATCCATACCATTACAAGATATAGTAATTAATATAATTAATGTGATTGCCAATGGCAATGGAACTTCCTCAGAGACTCTAGAAATGAATGTAATTTGGTGGCAACTAATAGATCTAGAACCTCTATATATCTGTATAGAAAAAAGACTTTTATTTAAAAATCAAATTTTGGTTCTAATTCTCTCACACCCATGATAGAAGACTACAATGTATATTTTTTCCCCTCTGTGAAAGTCAGTAATCTTCAGAATTGCCTTGGTGGTCAGTGTAAAAGGCAAAAAGAGCTGCAATATTCTCAGTACTGACCACTTCCATAACCAGATGTATGCGGTCTGTAGGCTAATTCTCTGGCACCAGATGGGAGCCTACTAACTAGTAGGCTCCGCCCCATCAATGTGTCACTCTCTTCAGATCCTACTCACACCTTCAAGGTTGTTTTCTCCAGATATCAGTCAAATGTAGCCTTTGGTTTACCAGAACGGAACCCAAAGAAGCAAGAAGCATTCTTCTTCTTCTTCTTCTTCTTCTTCTTCTTCTTCTTCTTCTTCTTCTTCTTCTTCTTCTTCTTCTTCTTCATCTTCTTCTTCTTCTCCTCCTCCTCCTCCTTCTCTTCCTCCTCCTCCTTCTCCTCCTCCTCCTTATCCTCCTCCTCTTCCTTCTCCTTCTTCCATTTATTTCTATTTTGTGTGGACGAGGGGAGGAGGTTGTGTGTGTGCCAAAGTATATGTGGAGGTCAGAGGACAATTCACAGGAATTGGTTCTCTCCTTGTGTGTTGAAATCAGCTTGTCAGGCTTGGCAACAAGGCTCCACCTGCTGAGTCATTTCACCTGACCCCTTTTGTTAAATGTCCATACTTATTACAAAGGTATACAAATTAGGAGGTAGTTGGAAGAACTGAATGTGAGAAGCTGTGAGGATAGGGGGCGTGAAATCACGTCCAGGTGTTTGGCACGTGGAAACCTAGTCCTCCCGGAAGTTTATGTCATCCTCATCACGGAGGCATTATTGGCTGAGTCACGGCCCCTGGTGATCAGCATGACTTTCAGTCTCTCTTCTCCCCAAATAGCAGGGTCAAGTGTTCCAGCTTTCTAAACATAGAGTTGGTTCAGTGGCAGCCAGACCTCATACAGCAAGCTCCTGCTGCCAGTCATCTTATTAGTATAAAAGGCACTTACCAGAAACTCCAAGAGTTACAAGCGTTAGAAGCCAGGAGGTAAGAATGAAGAACAAATAGTGCGCAATAAGTCATGAAACAAAAGAGATAGAGATCTGCCCGACAATTTGTTTCTCACCTTAGCTACACGTGCTGTCTTTAAAAACAAAATAAAAAAACAGCAGAGTCAAAATATTAAGATATAAACTGAGCTTGGTGGTGTATGGCTTTAATCTTATCATTCAGAAAGTAGAGGCAGATGGATCTCCATGAGTTCACAGCCAGCCTGATCTACACATCGAGTTCCAGGACAGCCAGGACAATGAGACAATTTCTCATTAATCTAATGTGATTCCATATTCTAATTCATATGTAGATACTATTCTCTATCTTTTTATACTGTCAATAACCGCATACAAGACTCTTGTAGCATTCTAAGTATGCTTATACTGCAAGGCTCAATCTTCCTCTAACAAAAGAAAAAAGAATAGTTTCTTGATCAAAGTCATAGATCTCACAAGAAACAATGATGTTCTTATGGGGTAAGGCAATCAGTATCTTTTGCACCAACAGATAATGCCAATATCCGCTTGGCTCTGGTGAAAGCGTCATTGTGTAAGGGGGTATGGTGCTGGAGGGCTTTGGGGTAGTGAGGAAGTAGCATGTGCAGAGGAAAGATTCAGGGCGATGCCACGTGTGTCTGTAACAACTCATTCTCTCATGAACTGATCCAGCCTTGACTCACTTTGGGGGACGGCATTAATCCATTAGTGAGGGGAAAGCCTTCATGACCTAGCTTACCTCTGATGAGGCCTTACCCTTTAGGGTTCTAATACCAGCACACTGGGGACCAAGTCTTCCACACATAAATTTCTGGAGAACAAACCAAATTGTAGTGTTTGTTTGTATAAAAGACTGTGTGATAGAATATCTAAACTCAGAGAATCTGTTTCAAAGTCATCTTAAAAAGAGCTCACCCAAAACATAAGTTTAGTTCCAGAAAACCACACATGTGTCAACGAAGAAGCCCCAGTAGAAAGCTAAGGTAGAAATAGGAATGAAGCAGAAGTACCTGAAATGGCTGGCTGAGAATCCTCACATAGTCTCTGACCTACTCCACCCTCCACTCCACCCCTACTTCAGATGGTATCTAATGTATCCCAGGCTGGCCTTGAATTTCTCCTCCTTCTGGCTCCACCTCCTAAGTGCTGGAATTACAGGAGTGTACCACCACACTCAGCTTTCTCTCTCTCTCTCTCTCTCTCACTCTCTCTGTCTCTCTCTTCCCTCCTCCCTCCCTTTCTTTCTTTTTGGTTTGGTTTTGTTATATTGTTATTATATTGTGTGGTTTTTTGTGGTTTTTTTTTATTTGCTTTGCTTTTTGTTTTTGTTTTGTTTTGTTTTGTTTTGTTTTGTTTTGTTTTGTTTTGTTTTGTTTTGTTTTGGTACAGGATTTCTGTGTTGCTCTGATTGTCCTGGAACTCGCACTATAGACCAGGCTGGCCTTGCTTTACAGAGATCCATCTGCCTCTGCCTCCCATGTGCTGGGATTAAAAGTGTGTGCTACCACCACCACCACCCTGGCTGTGACCTACATTTTTTTTTATGACAGCACTTGTGTCTGCTTCATTTCCATTTCTTATCTTCCCATTTGCCTGAAGAATACAATTAGAAAGAAGCACAATGAAAGTGGGTGGGAGGTATTTCTCTGTGAGAGAGAAAAGTGTAAAATATATACTTAGGAAAGTTTGTTTATTTCTTGTTTCTTTATTACAATTTACTTGCTTTGTATCCCAGGCTACCCTCCCTATTTTCCCCTATGCCCCTGCCCTAGTCCACTGATGGGGGGGGGGACCTCCTCCCCTTCCATCTGACCCTAGCCAATCAGGCCTCATCAGGACTGGCTGCACCATCTTCCTCTGTGGCCTGGCAAGGATGCACCCTCCAGAGGAGGTGATCAAAGAGCCAGACACTGAGCTTATGTCATAGACAGCCCCTGCCTACTTTACTAGGGAACCCACTTGGAAACCAAGCAGGGTGTCTAGGTCCTCTCCATGCATAGTCCTTGGTTAGAGTACCTGTCTCTGCAGGCCATCCTGGGCCTCGGTTTTTTGGCTCTGTTGATCTTTTTGTGGAGTTCCTGTCCCTCTATCTATCTCCCTCCTCTTCCATAAGATTCCCTGTACTCTGCCCAAAGTTTAACTATGAGTCTCAATATCTCCTTCAATACCCTGATGGGTAGAGTCTTTCAGAGGCCTCCTGTGGAAGGCTCCTGTCCTTTTCCTTGTCTTCTCCTACTTCTGATGTCTATCCTGTTTGCCCTTCTGAGTAAGGTTTCAGCCTCTTCGCTAGGGTCCTCTTTCTTGTTTAGCTTCTTTAGAACTATAGATTTTAGTATGTTTATCCTATGTTATATGTCTAATATCCACTTATAAGTGAGTATTTACCATATGTGTCTTTCTGTTTCTGGGTTACCTCACTCAGGATGATCTTTTCTAGTTCCCACTATTTGCCTGCATATTTCATGATTTCCTTGTTTTTAATAGCTGGGTAGTATTCCGTTGTGTAAATGTACCACAGTTTCTGCAGCCATGCTTCAGTTGAGGGACATCTAGCTTGTAGGAAAGTATTTTTAAAACAATATACTAGTTGTATATTTGTATATACAACTATACACAAATGTATATATATAATATATATTTGTTGTATACTAGTTCTATATTTTAAAACAATATACTAGTTGTTTAGTTGTTGGGGCCTATCTGTATACTAGAAAGATAAAAGAAGGGAAGGAGAAAAATCAAATATAGGAAAAGGATGAAACACAACCAAGTGCTGGTTGTGAATAGGATGCTGATGTGAATAGGTTATTAAGGCAATATTAGTAATTATTAGTTCTTTCTAGGCTCAAAAAGGTGCCAAGGTAGTCAAAATGAGCACTTGTTGTCATGGTTCAAGACCATGAAAAACACTTACTCTTTAACTCAACAATGCTGTTCCTGGTAATCTTTCCTGACGATAACCAAAATAGGAACATGGCTTTCTAAATTATGTCATAGCAAGGGACTACCACAAATGATGATGGAAGCATTCAATAACCTGAGACTCAGAGAGAAAGTACCACTCTTAGTGTGTTCTCCATCTTGGCACAGATCCCACCACTTTCACCCAGCCTGGGGCACTTTGATTTACTCTGGCTTTACCTGTATTTGGATCTGCCATGTCTGGCCCAGAAAGCCATATGTACACCAAAGAAGAATGAAGATCTTGTGTGGCTGGAGCACAGAAACAGAGGACCCAAAGCACGAGCTGAAGCTCCAGGGGTGTGTAGGTGCAGCAGCCACTTCTTCCGTAACTGGAGACTTGTCCTCTACCCCGGCCCACGCCAGTTCAGTGCTCCAAACTCAGTTAGATTCTGACATTATCTAGGGACATGATCAGATTCCATACATAAAAGATCGTCACCCTGCCCAGTACCTCACTTTAGATGCCAGTGTTAGGTCCTGGGCGGTGCCTTTGCCTTCCGCCAAGCCCGGTTCACTAACTCTCTTCCTTGGGCTCAATAGGTAGAAGACAGAGAACAAAGATCTTCAACACTCTCTTTGTAGGTAAGATTCCCAGGCTCCAGGCTCCAGGCTTCAGGCCTCTCTGTGTTTAGCTGTCTAGACACACGACAAACACAATTTTGTGGTTCTTCATTGGATAGATGTAACTGATTCAATCATCAGCCACTGGCAATAACCCTGACTTTCAATCTTCCCCCTTCACTAGAGGTCAAAAGATGGGAACTGGAAGTCCAATTAAGATGTTTCCCCCGGAAAATCTACCACTTCATACACATACCTCCAGGCTATGTGAGAACCCCACTTACAGCATCTCCTCAGTAGATTAAACACACTTAACTACTTACGAGGTGAGAGCGGTTTCAGAACTGTGTATAGGAAAGGCAGATACAGATCAAATATGTATTGAGCAATACCATGGTGCTAATGGTAGAAGTAGGCCTCGTAAGCCTTAGGTCAATGGTACATGAAGGAACCTTAAACAGAAAAACAGCACATTGGAAAATTTAAAAATACTTTTCAGCATACACCATGGAAAGTGGGTTGCAGAAAGTACTTGGAAAACTGAATAAAAAAAGTATCAATGTAACTTTGATTGTCAGGTTTTAGAAAGAAATCAATAATGATTAAAATCAGTCCAGAACTTGTTCTATCTAATTAAAATAAGACATGACTATAACATTTTTCTTTTTAGATTTAATTAATTAATTTTATTCATTTTTTCAAGGCTGGGTCTCACTAAATAGATCTGGTTGACCTGCAACTTGCTATGTAGAACAGACAAGCCTTCAGCTCACAGAATTCTGCCTGCCTCGAAAGTGCTAGATTATAGGCACACACCACCAAGCCCAGTGACTTTTCTTTTTTTTTTTTTTTTAATAATTTCATTTAGTCACATCTTGAAAAGAGTATTCTAACATAAAAGAAAAAATAATCTCCTGTCCAAGTGGGTTCCATAGTAATGGGGAGAGGGACTGCTTCCGGCATAATCTGATTGGCCTGCTCTTTGATCACCTTCCCCTGAGGGAGGAGCAGCCTTACCAGGCCACAGAAGATGACAATGCAGCCACTCTTGATGTGACCTGATAGACTAGGTTCAGAAGGAAGGAGAGGAGGACCTCCCCTATCAGTGGACTTGGGGAGGGGCATGCGTGAAGAAGGGGGTGGGAGGGTGGGATCAGGAGGGGTGGAGGGTGGGGCCTATGGGGGGATACAAAGTGAATAAAGTATAATTAATAAAATTAAATTTAATTTAAAAAAAAAAGTGGAAAACCAAGGGATAAGACCTAAGTGATAAAAATTTCCTACATGTTACAGAAAAACTATGTTTAACATCCTAGTATTATTCAAATAAACAGACATCCTAAGAGGTCACCCCTCAGAATGACCCACAGGGTTTACTTCCTGTTAGATTCTGCCCTCTGCGTTGTTCTGGTCTATAAGTCTTTTCTAATATATTTCAGCAATGACTCATCTTGTCAGCCTGCCAGTAGTCTTTTCCTATTGAGAAAGTGGCATGTACCTCACGTACCGCAGCCGGAACACAATCGAAAACTTTGCTCAGATTGCCCCCAATTATCTTGTTCGCGTCTCAAAAATGTCACACTTCCTCTTAAAAATCAGTTAGAAGCCAGCGACTAAATGCCATGACAAAGAGTGAAAGTTAATTGCAAACATCAAAATAATTGAGGTGTTACCTTGACCTGTATTTGGGGGCCTTGGGCTCCTTTAATGAAGCCCGCTGCCTGGGATCTGTGCAGGCCTGTCTCTAGAATGCAGGGTGAGTCATAACCATTCGGGCGCAGCAAGCGTGAGTAGGTACCATGGCATAGCTGACAGCGCAACACTCTCCTGCTTTCTTGTGCCTTAACATATCAGCAAGGTTTTAGTCAAGACCTTTATTTCACTGTTAGGATCTTGCCTAAGCCCCTGCCTCGCTCATCTTCTCCTCACAGCTAAGATAGGAAGCTTATGAAGAGCTGAGCTAGTTTCAATGATAATAGCTGGTTGCTATTGGTCATTATGTATTAATTTATATAAATCTTACAAGAATACAGTTAGATATGTAAGGAAGTTATCTTTTGCACAGATAAAGTAACAAGGCCATTTTATGATGAAGTTATAAGCCACAACTGTAGGTAGACAAAGGTGAAGTTCAAATTTGAACCTTTGTCATTGATATCATACAATAGCTCTAAGGCCCACACTTACAGCCATTGTGTTATGAATATTCTAAGTTTCTTTTTTCTTTTTTTTGCAATTTAAAAAAAAATTTTGGATGGATTTTTGTTTTTGTTGGATGGATCTTTTTCTAAATTTCTAATCTGCCATGAAAATCATCTCCTGATGGACACTGTCTACCCCAGCATAAGAGCAGTAACCCCAACATAAGCTAAAGTTAATCTCTACATTTCCGAACCCCTGGCAAGATCAACTCCAACGTTCTTCCTTGTTCTTGCTTCATTTTTATGGAGTCAGACTGTCTTTTTGACTCTGCTTTTCCTACCTAATACCTGTATTAGAGAGAGCATTTTCTTCAACTAAGAATAAG
This sequence comes from Meriones unguiculatus, assembly GCF_030254825.1. NCBI lineage: Eukaryota > Metazoa > Chordata > Mammalia > Rodentia > Muridae > Meriones > Meriones unguiculatus. Next base: position 71,818,662 of record NC_083359.1, read on the forward strand.
TGATAACAAATAAGGAAGTATCTCTCTTCATTGAGTTGGTAACAAAGTATAAATGGATTCTAGGTGAAAGCCAGGATCATGCATTAGTAAGATGCAAATTTTCAAGCCACAATTCAAGATCTGTTTTTCTCTGGGGACAGTTTACTAGGCCAAAATCACAGGCTCTTCTCTTGAACTGTCTGTAACTTTCTCACTTCCATACAGGCTACATGTCTTCTGGAAAGTATGAGTATGTCCATTTGGCTCTACACACACTCTCTGCAATCTTGTAAGAGACATCACCTTTTCTTGCTTGAGTCAGCAAAATATCCCACTGGTTTCCAGATACCTAACCTCCATCATTTACACATCAGTCTTTACATTCTGTCCCAAACAATCTACAAAATAAAATGCAGATCTAGCCTGGTTAAAGATAGATAGATAGATAGATAGATAGATAGATAGATAGATAGATAGATAGATAGATAGATAGATAGATAGATATATGTTCCTTCAATGACTCTCCATTAATCTTAAGTACGTTTCAACTTCCTATCACTTATCTAGCCCTGATAATTTCCAAAGCTCATCTTTAATAATTTTTCCAAATGATTCGTGGTGGTTTGAATGAGATTAGCGCCCCCCCATAGGCTCAAATATGCAAATACTTGGTCCCTTGTTGGTGGAACTGTTTGAGGATTAGGAAGTGTGACCTTTGGATAAGCTGTGTCGCTGGAGACGGGCTTTGAGGTTTTTCTCTCTCTGCCTATGGTTGCTGGCTCAACAGTTACACTCTCAGTCACTGCTCCGGCACCATACCTGCCTGCCTCCTGCCATGTTTCCTGCCATAATGACCATGGACCCGCCCTCTGGACTGTAAGCCAGCCCCCAGTTACATGTGTCCTTGTATAAGTTCCCTTTCTAATGGCGCCTCTTCATGTTAATAAAACGTAACCAAGACATGGCCCTTCATTCTCTTCCATCCAACCACTCTGAAACGCTTCGTTTCACTAAGATAATATTTTTTTTTTCGCTTTCTTACTGGTGTTTTTACCTCTTTTCTCTGACCCACCTCACTGCCCCTTCTCCTTTTGCAGGGTGATCCCTCTGTATTTTGTGTGCTTCCATTTACCCCAGGGCTTCTCCATTGTTTTCACAGATGGTTGGGTTGTAATTGTTATCACTTATGTAGTTTGTATCTCTGGCTAAACTGTAAGCTGCATGGGAATAGAAACTGCTTTATTTTGATTACTATTGTATCCCTAGCACCCATTACAGTGCCTGGAAAATAACAAGCACTTAGTAATCATTTGCCGAATGAATGAGCACATTAAATTTGACAGCTGATGAGTTCAATAAGTTCCCACGCATGTATTTGAAAGAAAAACTTTGAAATTAAGTTCTTGAATAATTTGTTAATAATTTAAGAACTTGGTCCAATTTTTTTTGCTTATTTATTTATTTATTCAGGTGTGGAATGCATTTTTTACGAAATAATCTTTTCCTTTCCATTACACTGACTGTTTTTTCTACTTTATATTCAATCAAGCAGGAGTAAAGAGTAAAGCTATGATATTAGGAAGAGAAGTGAGAAACGTCATTGAAAAAACTTACCAAAGAAAGGGAGGGGGGGTGGGAAGATGAAATGTTCCTTTATCTAGTGTTGGCAAAAGACTCGGTGTTTATTGAATGCTTATATACCACAGTGCCTTGAACTTTTGTGGACTCTTAAAATCTGGACTGATTTTCCTTATGAATGAAAAACCTCTTCAAAGTAAGCTGAGCTCAATGCTCCTGACAGAGGGTATTGATACGAGGGTAGATACTTCTGTCGGTGTAACTGAGTTTAAACATTAGCTTTGACAATGTCCAGTATGCTAGTAGAATAGGCTTTTGTGCAACCTTTCACGAATGGATTTTAAACATGAAATGTAGTGTATGAAGTGCCGGTAGTCTTACAAATGGTTCAAAATTTATACTAGTTGTTTTCTGAGTGGACTCTGAGGAGAGTTGACTGTGTTGGGAGCTACAAGCAGTGGCAAGCCAAAGGAGTTGAGACAGACTCAGCAAGGCACTGTTTGAGGACATTCAGCTTGAGGCTTAGTACTGAAATCTCAAGCTTTGCCTTAACTTTCAGCTGAAGTGGGGTAGGGAGAAACATCTAGAAATGAAAATATGACTTAAAAACTCATTAATTAGACTAGGAAGGTTCTTCACCGACACTATATCTGACAGAGGGCTAATATCCAGAAAATACAAAGAACTCAAGAAGTTAAAAAGCAACAAATCAAGTAACTCAATTTTAAAAAGGGGTACAGAGCTCAACAGAGAATTCTCTGTAGAGGAATATCGATTGGCAGAGAAACACTTAAAGAAATACTCAACGTCTTCAGTCATCAAGGAGATGCAACTCAAAACGACCCCGAGATTTCACCTTACAGCCATCAGAATGGCTAAGATCAAAAACTCAAGTGACAACACATGCTGGAGAGGATGTGGAGAAAGGGGAACCCTCCTCCACTGCTGGTGGGAATGTAAACTTGTACAACCTCTTTGGAAATCAATCTGGTGCTTTCTCAGACAATTAGGAGTATTAGGAATAGCGTTTTCTCAAGATCCAGCTATACCACTCCTAGGCATATATTCAAAACATGCTCAACTACACAACAAGGACATTTGTTCAATCATGTTTGTAGCAGCTTTATTTGTAATAGCCAGAACCTGGAAAAAATCCAGATCTCCCTCAACTGAAGAATAGATACAGAAATTGTGGTACATTTACCCAATGGAATACTACTCATCAATTAAAAACAAGGAAATCATGAAATTTGTAGGCAAATGGCTGGAACTAGAAAAGATCATCCTGAGTGAGGTATTCCAGAAGCAGAAAGACACACAGGGTATATATACTCACTTATAAGTGGATGTTAGACATATAATATAGGATAATCATACTAAAATCTGTATACCTAAAGAAGCTAATCAAGAAGGAGGACCAAACATTTCTTGGCCCAGGGGTCTTTTCTGAGACTGATACTCCAACCAAGGACCATGTGTAGGTATAATCTAGAACCCCTGCTCAAATGTAGCCCATGGCAGCTCAGCATCCAAGTGGGTTTCCCTAGTAAGGGAAACAGGGACTGTCTCTGACATGAACTCAGTGGCTGGCTCTTTGACCTCCCTTCTCCCCGAAGGAAGGAGCCTTGCTAGGCCACAGAGGAAGACATTGCAGCCAGTCCTGATGAGACTTGATAAACTAGGGTCGGATGAAAGGGGAGGAGGACCTCCTCTACCAGTGGACTTAAAGAAAGGCAGGGAGGAGATGAGGAAGGGAGGGTGTGATTAGGAGGGAATGAGGGAGGGTGTTACACCTGGGATACAAAGTAAATAACCTGTAATTAATATAAAAAAGTAAAATTAAAAAAAGAAGTGATAGACAATAAATATAATTTATAGAATGAAAAGAAAATAAAGAAGCTAAGCAAGAAGGAGGTCCCTGGGTAAGATAATCAATCCTCACCCAGAAAGACAAACAGGATGGACATTGGAAGAAGGAGAAAACAGGAAATAGGACAGGAGCCTACCACAGAGGGCCTCTGAAAGACTCTACCCAGCATTGTATCAAAGCAGATGCTGAGACTCTTAAACAAACTTTGGGCAGAGTGTAGGGAATCATATGAAAGAAGGGGGAGATATTAAGACCTGGAGGGGACAGGAGCTCCACAAGGAGAGCAACAGAACAAAAAAATCTGGGAACAGGAGTCTTTTCTGAGACTGATACTCCAACCAAGGACCATTCATGGAGATAACCTAGAACCCCTGCTCAGATGTTGCCCATGGCAGCTCAGTGTCCAAGCCCTAGTAAGGGGAATAGGGACCGTCTTTGACATGAACTCAGTGGTGGGCTCTTTGATTACCATCCCCCTAGGGGGGAGCAGCCTTGCCAGGCCACAGAGGAGGACAATGAAGCCAGTCCTGATAAGACCTGATAAGCTAGGATCAGATGGAAGGGGAGGAGGACCTCCCCTATCAGTGGACTTGGAGAGAGGCAAAAGACATGACAACAAGCAATCACTCACAGACCTTAAAACTCTACTCACTTTGTTGAAGGAAAGAACTGATGAGTATGTGCAGAAACAGAAGCTCCTGAAAGTGGAGCACAAACATGAAGAAAAATCAAGCTGACCATCTATGAAAGAAAAGTCAGTAAAAGAAAATTTACACTCAATGGTCAAAAAAAAAAAAAAACAAACACTGATGGAATAAAAGCAAACATGGGGTAAGCTAGAAGAGACAGTAGAACAAATTATCCGAAACACTACACGGAGACAATGTGTGGAATAGGCCCACAAGACAGATGTGAAGGAGTCAGTGAGACAACTTACGGACAGGACAACCAAGAAAAAGGGAAGCAGAGGAGTGGTGGCTCGGTATTGAAACAGATCCAGGCTGGGGCTGTCACACTCTGAGAAGAAACAATAATGAGTGCCAGAGTCTGAATACATCCCAGGAATGTCTAACTCACTCCGATACATCATAGTGAAATACTTAAAGCCAAAGCCCATGAAATTTCAATGCTAGCAAGGACCTGTTGTTCAGCAAGGGTTACTCTGAAGCTGACTTCTTTTCAGTTGCAACAGAGGGAAGATATCTCTTACCTTCATTGTGATGAAGTAAGTCATCAACAGGACTGTGTGTGTGTGTGTGTGTATGTTGAAAGTTACAAGTTTGAAAAAGATTTACCAAACAAAAAAAAAAAAAAAGAAAGAAAGAAAGAAAGCCAAACTGATAAAATCTTGCTGCATAATTTTGCAAGTAAATAATATTTTGGTCTCAAAATAGATGATCTGCAAATAGAAAATACTTGATTTTCTTTTTTTAATCATTGTGTTCTTTGGTTTGATTTCATGTCTTATTTATACTAGAGTATCCAACAGAGTGTTTTATGAAAGAGTTAGTAATCATAAACCTTGTGTTTGACTTAGTCTAGTCAAAAGCAAGCTTTGGAAATATCACCATGATGACAGTGGGGTACTATGGCATACTTGTGTGTGAACTTTATCTTTATAGTTGGCATATCCCTTCTTCCTTAACTACATATGCAATGCTGCTAGCACACGTGAGTTCCGGTGATAAACTACATAGATCACGTGCTTACATTTCTGGTATTTTAATTTGACAGTTTAGATAATTTTTCTAGAATTATACAAACCCTGGACAATGTATATAAATAGCTAAATCAAACTTTAGAAGCAGAATTTTGCCAACCCCATCCTCAAAAAAATAATGGAAGCTTTTAAAAATCTTGTTGATGGTGGTCATTCAGTTCTATTCAGAACTGGTTTCCTTCACTGCCGAATAGCTTCTCACTTCTCACTAAGAGAGGGAGTGGTCCTTGACACCAAAAATGAGGCTCATTGCTCATCTCTAGGGAAGAAGACTTAAGAGTGCTCGTAGGTTCTAAGAAGCAGAATAGGACATTCATCTGGCATCATCTCATCCCACTGCTGCTGTTGGCACAGTGTCCTTACCTTTGGTTTTATGATGTGGGACAGAGCATCCATGCACATGAATGTGTGCAGGCTTATGTGAATGTGGTTCAGAGTAAGTGATGCTATCAGCCACTTGAGGTCTCGTTAAAAATAAGGGTTTGCAGATGCCCCTCAACTGAAGAATGGATACAGAAATTGTGGTACATCTACACAATGGAATATTACTCAGCAATGAAAAACAAGGAAATCATGAAATTTGCAGGTAAATAGTGGGACCTGGAAAGGATCATCCTGAGTGAGCTGTCCCAGAAGCAGAAAGACACACACGGTTTATACTCACTCATATAGACATGTAATATAGGATAAACCTACTAAAATCTGTACACCTAAAGAAACTAATCAAGAGGGAAAACTCTGGCTAAAATGCTCAGTCCCCACTCAGAAAGGCAACCAGAAGAAGAAGAAAACAGGAAACAAGTTAGGAGCCTCCCTTTCAGAGGGCCTCTGAAAGGCTCTGCCCTGCAGACTATGAAAGCAGATGTTGAGACTTATGGCTAAACTTTGGACAGAATGCAGGGAATCTTATGAAAGAACTGGGAAATAATAGTAAGATCTGGAGAGGACAGGATGTCCACAAGGAGAGCAACAGAACCAAAAAATTTGAACACAGGGGTCTTTCCTGAGACTCATACTCCAACCAAGTACCATGCATGGAGATAACCTAGAACCCCTGCACAGATGTAGCCCATGGCAGTTCAGTGTCCAAGTGGGTTCCATAGTAATGGGAACAGGGACTGCCTCTGACATGAACTGATTGGCCTGCTCTTTTATCACCTCCCCCTGAGGGAGGAGCAGCCTTACCAGGCCACAGAGGAAGACAATGCAGCCACTCCTGATGAGACCTAACAGACTAGGATCAGAAGGAAGAAAAAGAAGCCCTCCCCTACCAGTGGACTTGAGGAGAAGGGTGTGTGGAGAAGGGGGAGAAAGGGAGGGATTGGGAGGGGAGGAGGGAGGGAACTAGAGGGAGGATACAAAGTAAATAAAGTATAATTAAAAATAAAAAATAATAGAACAATGAAATTAAAAAAATTAAAACCAAAATATAAACATATAAACTCACACTTGCGTCGTATCAAGGGACATGAAATAACATTGGCACATTGCTGCTTAAGTTTTACTGCATGAGTGTGTGTGTGTGTGTGTGTTTTCTTTGTCAAGAAGCAATGGTGCTTGACAAACCCATGGACAGTGTTTATTTATTTTAGAGACTATCATGTGAATGCATTTGTGTATTAAAGTAGATTATTAAAAAAAAAAAGAAGGGTTTGGCAATAGGAACATTACCGTGGGCTGACGTCTCCAGTATATCATTGGAAGGAGAGTGAATGATAACTAAACTAATCTGCTTATACAAAATTTCCTGTGATATGTTTTTAGACAAAACAACAATCTTTTCTTTGACCCTGAACTCCACTGTCTGTAGTCAAAAGCTCTGTGAATATTTTGGAACCTGAAGACTCTGTTAATGACTTGTTTCTTATATCTGTGAAAACTAGTTTCTTTGGAGGGAAAAAACTGCTCTGTGAAATTGCTTTCATTGTGTTCTTATGGTTGCTTTTTCCTAATGTATTATTCAAAATATATTGATTTTTTTTACCTCAGAATAAAATTGTAAGCAGTGACGTAATAGCTTTGAAGCATCCCGTGTCTTCATTGCAAGATGAAGTTCATTAAAACATCTATGTTCTGTAAGAACTAATGCAGTGGGCAGTTAACTTATATGCTTTTTTTTTCGTGTTTTTTTTTTTTGCACATTTTTTATTATTATTAATTACACTTTATTCATTTTGTATCCCCCCATAAGCCCCTCCCTCCTCCCCTCCCGACCCCACCCTTCCTCCCCTTTTTGCATGCATGCCCCTCCCGAAGTCCACTGATAGGGGAGGTCCTCTTCTCCTTCCTTCTTATCCTAGTCTGTTAGGTCTCATCAGGAGTGGCTGCATTGTCTTCCTCTGTGGCCTGGTAAGGCTGCTCCCCCCTCAGGGGGAAGTGATCAAAGAGCAGGCCAATCAGTTCATGTCAAAAGCAGTCCCTGTTTCCATAACTATGGAACCCACTTGGACACTGAACTGCCATGGGCTACATCTGTGCAGGGGTTCTAGGTTATCTCTATGAATAGTCCTTGGTTGGAGTATGAGTCTCTGCGAAGTTCCCTGTGTTCAAATTTTCTTGTTCTGTTGCTCTCCTTATGGAGTTCCTGTCCTCTCCAGCTCTTACTATTTCCCAGTTCTTACATAAAATTCCATTCACTCTGCCCGACAGTTGGCCATCAGGCTCAGCATCTGCTTTGATAGTCTGCAGGGCAGAGGCTTTCAGAGACCCTCTGTGACAGGTTCCTAGGTTGTTTCCTGTTTTCTTCTTCTGCTGTCCATCCTCTTTGCCTTTCAGGATGGGGATTGAGAGCTTTAGTTAGGGTCCTCTCTTTTGCTTAGTTTGTTTAGATGTACCAATTATAGTGAGTTTATCCTATGTTGTATGTTTATATGAGTGAGTATATACCGTGTGTGTCTTTTTGCTTCTGGGACACACACTTATATGCTTTTATAGAGGCTTTTTATTAAGGTAGAGCAGTTCTCATCTATTCCCAGTTTTAAGTTTAGTCCTTACAGGCTGCTGAATTCTGACCAATGCTCTTTACCTGAATATGCTGGGAAGGTCATATATTTTTCTCTTAATCTGTTACTGCTGTAAACTAATGAAACTTATTTCCTAATATTGCATTTCTGATATTTGGTCATGACATATTTTATCTTTTTCTTTATATTTATTATCTTTATATTTATATTTATCCTTTCATTTATTGCTTACTTTTTTTTTACTAATGTTTTGTATAAAATTCTTAACTCCATATTTATGAGCAGAATTAGCCTGTAGTTTTCCTTCCATTCTCATATGTATCTGGCAGCATTTAAATTCAGTGTTACATGAGCCTGTGATCCAGAAGTCCTTAACATTCTGTTCCTCTCAGTTTGGCAAAACTATCGACAGGCCTCTGACCTCCTTTCCATAGATCATTGTATCTTTTCATTTTCTTTTTTTTTTTAAGTTCATTGTAAATTATTTCTCTGTGCCTTTGAGATACACATCTACTGCCCAAGAATATCCCTTTTCTATTTTTTTAAGGAGCTGGGAGTCATGCCTTTGAAATTTAAAAATCAAGAAAAATAACATCCCTATTTCCTAGTATGGTGATAGGAACCCAATTCTTACAGCAACAATTAGCAAACATAGATGACGCATTCACACAGAACGCCCCCCCCCCCTAATACTCTTCAGTACTTTTCCATTCTCCTACCTCAGTTTTAAAAATTCTTATTTTTTGTAAATTTAATATATGAGTTCTGTATTTATATTACTATTTCCCTACCTCTCCTCTTTCCAGTTCCTCCCATGTCCCTCTCACTCCTTTTCAAATTCATGTCCTCTTATTCCTTAATTATAATTGGTACACAAGTGTGTATAATTTTTATAAACAAAATCTGCAGAAGTCACTTGGTATTGCTTATCTGTGTTTAGGGCTAAACTCTTGAGGCTGAGTAGCCTACCAGAGGGCTTACTCCTGAAGAAGATTGCCCCCTTTCTCAGCAACCATTAATTGCCTGTGGCTCTTCTTCTGAAAGCAAAGCTTTGTGAGAGTTCCTCATTCACGTGGGCATGTCAATTGGTAATGCAACTTTTCAGGTATTATTTATGTAACCAGGGTGTTGAAATTCCAACAGCCTACAGCTTGCTTCCTCTTTATAGAAGACACTGCCTCGAAGCAGGTGCTTTGGTCCTCCCTGCCGCATCTTCTGAAATGTTCCCTGAGCCTCAGGTGTAGAGGTTATGTAGTAGATGGGCAGCACACTGCCAGTGGCTTCCTATATTTGGACCAGTTGTGGCCTTCTGAAATGGTCTTCATCTGTTACAGAAAGAAGCTTGTCAGGGAGCTTCACAACCTCCCTCTTTCATTATAGATCTGTGCTCTCCCATTTATTATTCCTTACTGTTTCTTCATAAATGATAGAAATTTAAAATATACATATAGAATAAAGAAGATCTATTTGTTTTCTGGTTTCTAAAAATTTGTATGAGACTGACACTATTTCTTTTTCAAATGTTGAGTAGAACTAGAAATCAGATAACAGCTTGGAATGGAATTGTTGTGCCAATGGTTTTGAGTGATGACTTTATTCTTCATAATACCACTTATTTTCTGCAGAACAATATCTGCAACTCTGCCATCTTTCTCTTTTCTGAGAACTCTTTTTTGTGCTTTTATATTTTTTTATAAAATTCATCCAAAGAAGTATTTGCCATGCTAGAGGATATGGAAAAAGGGGAACCCTCCTCCATTGCTGGTGAGACTATAAACTTGTACTACAACTTTGGAAATCAATCTGGCCCTTTCTCAGAAAATTAGGAATAGTGCTACCTCAAGATCCAGGTATACCATTCCTAGGTATATATGCAAAAGATGCCCCACCATTCAAAATAAGGAATTTGCTCAACTATGTTCATAGCAGCTTTATTTGTAATAGCCAAAATCTGGAAAAACCTAGATGTCCCTCATCTAGGAATGAATACAGAAATTTTGGTACATTTACACAATGGGATACTACTCAGCTGTTAAAAATGAGGAAATCATGAAATTGTCAGGCAAATGGATGAAACTAGAAAAGATTATCCTGAGTGAGGAAACCTAGAAACAAAAAGACACACACGGTATATACTCACTCATAAGTGGTTATTAGACATATAATACAGGATAAACATACTAAAATCTATACTCCTAAAGAAGCTAAACAACAAGGAAGACCCTAGGGAAGATGCTCAATCCTTATTCAAAAGGACAAACTGGATAGACATCGGAAGCAGGAAAAGTCAGGAACCAGGACAGGAACCTACCAGAGAGGCCCTCTGAAAGACTCTACTGATTGAGGTATTGAAGCAGAGGCTGAGACTCATAGCCAAACTTTGGGCAGAGTGCAGGGAATTTTTTGAAAGAAGGAGGAGATAGAAAGACCTGGGGGGGGGGGGGGGTACAGGAGCTCCAAAAGGAAACCAACAGATTAAAAAAAAAAAAAAAAAAAAACTGGACCCAGGGAGCCCTGCAGAGATTGATAGACTGATACCCCAACCAAGAACTATGCATGGAGAGGACCTAAAACCTCTGCTCAGATGTAGCCCATAGACTCAGTCTCCAAGTGAGTTCCCAAGTAAGGGGAGCAAGGGCTGTATCTGGCATGAACTTTGTGGCAGGATCTCTGATTACCTTCCCCCGGGGGGTGCAGCCTTACCAAGCCACAGAGGAAAGCAATGCAGCCAGTCCTGATGAGACCTGATAAGCTACAGTCAGATAGAAGGGGAGGAGGTCCTACCCTATCAGTGGATGAGGGGAGAGGCATAGGGGGAAAAGAGGGAGGAAGGGTTGGATATTGAGGCAAGGGAGGGGTGCACAGATGGGATACAAATTGAATAAATTGTAATAAATAGTAAATAGATGATAGATAAATAGATAAGAATACAAAAAGAAGAAATTGTAATAAATAATAAACAGATGATAGATAGATAGATAGATAGATAGATAGATAGATAGATAGATAGATAGATATACAAAAAAGAAGAAGTGTTTTCCAATTTCATTGGTGTTTCAAGAAATTATTGTTTGGTTAATAACAATTGCACATTTTTTTCTAGTTTATTATTTTTTTCTTGACATCTATTTTTCCTTCATTCTCCTACCTCAGAACTTAATTTGCTACTCTCTTACCAAGTAGTGTCATTGTCAGACCAAGGAATCATGAAGGTGATCTATAACCAAGTTTTAAAAGCTATTATTGAGATGGATATGTAGCTCAGTGATTCAGCAGTTACTTAGCATGTGTGAAATTCTGGGTTTGATCCTGAGAATGACTAGATAGATAGATAGATTTATTCTTGTGATCCAAAACAATGATAACAACTTACATCATATTTATTCCAGGAACTACTATCAATCATAATAAGTATGAGGACATGAAAATGAAATTAAATATATAAGGACGGGAAAGGAAAAATTAAGTATTATTTTTATTACTCATAGATAATATGGTGCTCACATAGAAAATTTAAAAGAATTCATGGACAAAATATGAGATTTATTAATAGAATCTAGCAGTGCTGTTAAATGAAAACAATCCATATTAAAAAAACATATTGAGTATTATGTGGCCTAAGCCAACTACTAGAATAATCAAATTTTTAAAAATGCCACCATAAAGCATTTTCACCATCAGAAACTTAAAAGTTTAAAATGTGTATAAACCAGATCCTACTAATTAATGAGAAAAAAACGGAGAGTGAAGTCAAAAGAACTGACCAATCACTTAACCAAAGAGAAAATTCTAGAGGCAAACAAGTATCTAGAGATGTGCTTTTAATAACCCTCAAAGGAAGGTATCTTAAAATTACAGTGAAATTCTACTACAAAATGCCCAGGTTAACAAAGTTTCAAAGTACTAATAATCCCCAGAACATGTAAGGTCACAAGAACTTTTATAAATACTAGGCAAGCATAAATTGAATCAGGAAATGTAAACTTCTTTCGTGCATTATCCATTATAACTGAAGTACACCTGCCTTTGGATTCACTAATCTCATTCTTTTACAAAATAGAAACAAACAGCACATTAATGTAGGCTTAGATTTTTCGCCAAACCTAATTTATTTAGAGTTCTTAAGCACCTTCCAAACCACCACCACCCCCAAGCAACTTTAGATAGGATATTAGTCATGAAAAGGGCTGTAGTTCTTTTTTATCTACTTCCTGCTGATTAGGGTCGATGGGTCTTTAGGGAATTATCAAACCCAGTCATCAGGATACCAGCAGTCCAGTCCAAAGGCCAACACCAAGCAGCAACAGGATTCAGAAAACTGGGACAAGTCAGCAATAGCCACAAGACTCAATTGGATTGCCCCGAAAAGTTCTCTGGAATGTCTTTCTCTGAGAAGTCAAGTGTGAAAGCACAAAGATCAGCACAGCGATGTTGATCCAAAAAATCGACATCTTCCTGTGCAAGGGACTCTATATATCTCCTCTCCTCAGAGTCCACCCACAGATGTTCTCAGCTGGCCAAAGTCACGCCCCTCATGAGTGAGAGCTCACAGCAAAACATCACGTGCCCCCTCACCAGCCAACCTTCAGCAAAATATCACATGCCCAACTTGCAGCAGAACTTCACATGACAAAACTGAGTCTTCAAAGAAACCAGAAATTTTCATTTTACATTAATGTCTAGATACAAGGATGCTCAAACATCATTCAGTCTTTGTACCAGAAGCAGCTCAACTCTCTAGTAGCAGAGGTACAGATAAACGAACTCTGATATGGTCATTCAATGAAATACTATATAGAAATGGGAATGATAGTGGAGCTAAATATTAAATGCAGAAGAATCTTAGCAATAGAGTTAGGGCATCAAAGGATAAAATTAAAACTTAGCTTAAAGATCACAAATGTCATTATTTATTATTCTAGAACTGGGCAACATTTCAGTCCATAAAAATAGAGTTGTTTTCAGTGCTGAGGGCTGAACTCAGGCCTTACACACACTGGATAAATGTTCTAGCAGAGAGCTATACCCTGGCCTAAAAAGCATTTTGTTGGTGTAATTAAAGGGAATCAACTTAAAGAGTTTGAAGAAATTAGAAACAACCAAAAAAAAAAAAAATGGATTCATCATTTCAGTTACTTTCCTTGTAAAACAAGGAAAGGAAGACAGAACAACAGGAAAATAACCAACTAGTTGAGGGCATCTTCTTCAGCCTCTGGAACTCTGTTACTTGTAATTCATCTGCAAATTCTGAGTTAATATGTATAGAATGCTTGACACACATCCTAAACATTGATAAACATTGGCACTCATGTCCTCTGTATTAGTCATGGTTCTCCAGAGAAATAGAACCTATAGGAAGTATACAGAGAGAAATTATTTCTGTGCCCGTATGGTTTGTAAGATAGGGTCTTACTTTAAAGCCCTGGCTGTACTTGTAAGTTCGGTGGGAGCCCAACTATTAGGGAGACGCAGGAAGACTCAGGCTAGATCAATGCAAACAGCAAGAGGTTTATTCAAGCCAACGTGCGTTTGGGCTGCCTGCATCCAAGCAGAAGGCGGCCCAAAGAACAAAAGCTTTGGGTTTTTAAAGGAAAAAGCGCGGATGGGCAGGGAGTTACATGTCTTGGCATTACCAGATTGGGTAAAAAGGGTCTATACGGAGTTGACTTTTAAAATGATTTGTCTATTTTAGGTGCCAAGACTGGTCAATCCTGGCCGGGCCATCTGGAAGATATCTGATTATGAGCAACTCCTGGAATGTCCTGGGGAGAGGGAGTGATTAACATACCCAGGATCACAGTCATGTTGCCCCAGCATATCTTGGGTCCTGGCACTTTCCACCCGTGCTGGTGGCTGGGGTCAAGGGTCATTTGTGACTTTTCGTAGAACTATTTATGGGTCTGTTCTTCCTGGTAGGGTGGGGACCGTTACACCTTTCTGCTTTCTGGAAAAGTACTGAGAGAACTTAGTCTGACAGAGGGCCTAAAATTAAAAATGGAACCTGTAAGGCTAGTTCGATTCTTTCACACTCAAACTTAGAATCTTGCCAACTCAGCCAGCTGAGTACTGAGATTACAGGCATGTGCCAGCCAGCACATTTGCCTCAAAACAGATACTTTTTAAAGGAATTATCTCACATGGTAATGGAGGCTAGAAAGTCCCAAATCTTCAGTGTATAATCTGGCTGGAAAAACAGAGGGAGCCAATGCAGTAGTCTAAGTTCAAGGTAACCAGCACAAAGAACTAGGGAGGAACAAATCTTGTAGTTTAAATGCTAAGACAGCTTGAGGCCAGGCTTTTATTCTATTTAGGCTGTTGACTGGTTGGATGAGACCCACCATTGTTATGGGGCAATCACCATCCTTGATCAAAGTTCACCAACTTAAATGCAAATATCATCCCCAAACACTCAACACCTCTAAGCACTAAGCTCAGACACAAAAATATATGTAAACATCTCACCTTAACAAGTGCTATCATTCAAATAGACCTTTGTCCAACTTAAGTAAAGCACTTCTATGTCTATTAAAGCCAGCAGGGCAAAGGTACCTGGGATTGGGATTCTTCAGGGTCAAAGTGGCAAGTGTGAGTCATAAAACAGTAGGTTTGAGGGGTCCTTTGTTTTAGAAAGCCTCACTGCCTAGCTCTCTGCCACAGTAAGGACCCTAAAGAAAATGATAATGCCACCAAACAACATCTGCTCTTATCAATGAATCTGAATCTGGACAAACATGAGCTGATCTTCTTTAGGCTTACAGTGATCCACTCCTTGGTCAGGCTTGCTGGACTAATCCCAAAGGACACTGATATAAAGAATGTTCATTGCTGGTGTTCAAATGTGTGAAAGAAAGACAAGCACTCTTCAGGGACTTTTAAAAAGCTGTATTGAATCCAAGAACAATGACCATATGTAACATGATATATATTGAGAGGAACCTAGGTGCTCTCAAACAGGAGTCTCACTTATGAAATAGACCCTAGATGTGGCTTGTAATATAGCATGTCTATATTTATGATATTGGTGATGTGAGGAGCCCTGCAGATCTCAAATAGAATAAATCTCCTATTCTTTGGCCTATACTTAATTACTTATCAACTGTAAATAAACCTTTCCCAAAACCAAGCCTTTATGTGGAGGAAAAAAAAACATGTTTGGGGGGTGATTATGGGGAATTAGGTTGGGAAACAAGAAATAGCTATGATCATGTTTCTCTGTATTAATGTATAAAAATTTCAAAAGTAAAAAACCTTAATATTTCAAAAATGTGTGTGTGTGTTTATGTGTGTGTGTGTGTGGTAGATGGGTGTGTTTACTTTTTAAATTAATGGAGCTTTTACAATTAAATGAATAGAACATTAAGTTAATTTATTATTAAACATTTAAGTACTTTCCTTTTTGCTTATATATATGTATATATATATGTAAAATATGTATTTATGGCTAATATTCATGTATAAGTGAGTATGCATGCCTTTCTGGTCCTAGGTTACTTCACTCAGGATGATCTTTTCTAGTTCCATACATTTACTGCAAATCTCACATTTTCTTGTTTTTAATAGTTGAGTTGTATTCCATTGTGTAAATGTACCACAGTTTCTTTATACATTCTTTGGTTGAGGGACATCTAGGTTTATTCCAGATTCTGGCTATTACGAATAGAGCTGCTATACTAAAATTCACAGACCTAAAGAAGCTAAATAATAAGGAGGACCCTAGGGAAAATGCTTAATTCTCATTTAGAAGGACAAATAGAATAGAAGAGAGGGAACAGGACAGGAACTTACCATTGATGTTGGATGTTCTCTGAAAGACTCCACCCAGCAGGAGATCAAAGCAAATGCTAAGACTCACAGCTAAACTTTGGGCAGAGTTCAGGGAGTCTTATGGAAGAATGGGGGGATAGAGGGACCAAGAAGGGACTAGAGTTCCATAAGAAGACCAACAGAAAAAACAAATCTGGGCCAAGGGGGCCCTGTGGAGACTGATACATCAACCAAGAACCATGAATAACAAGGATCTAGACCCCCTGCTCAGATGTAGCCCATGGCAGCTCAGTCTCCATGGGGGCTCCTTAGTAAGAGGAACAGGGGCTGTCTCTGACTCTACTGCCTGCTTTTTGATCACTTCTCCCTGGCAGAGCATTTTTTGCCAGGCCATAGAGGAAGAGGATGCAGGCAGTCCTGATGAGACTTGATAGGCTAAGGTAAGATGATAGGGGAGGAGGGTTTCCCCCTTCTGTGGACTAGGACAGTGGTAAGGGGAAAGAGGGAGAAAGGATGGGACCCAGTGGAGACGAAGGAGGGGGGTACAATTGGAGTAGAAAATGAACAAATTATTAAAAAATAAATAAATAAATAAAATGTATACTGTCAAAAAAAAAGAAAATATCACAAACCAAAAAAAAGCATTTATATAAGAAAAAAGGAAAGTACCTAAAATATTTAATAATGTATTAAATTAATGCTCCATTAATAGCCTGGGCTACATAGTGAGATTTTGCTGCAAAGAAACAACAAATAAGATGTAGTTAAGCAAATCCTGTCCTGTAAATTATATTACCTTTACAAACCCAAAAGAAAATAGTTATTAAGGTGGATATGATGGCACATGCCTTTAATCCCAGCACTCAGGGAGGCAAAGACAGGTGGATTGCTGTGAGTTTGAGGCCAGCCTGGTCTACAAAGTGAGTCCAGGACAGCCTAGGCTACACAGAGAAACCCTGACTCAAGAAAAAAGAAAGAAAGAAGGAAAAAAGAAGCTATTAATGATATTAATTGTGAAAGAAAGCAGAATTGAAAATTTTTAATACTAATAATTCAAGAATGCAGCATCAGAATTATGAAATCAGTAGAGCAGACAGTAAAATGGTACAAATGTAGAGGGTGGTGTGCATCACACACACACACACACACACACACACACACACACGCACGCACACACTGATCCAAAAGAAAGACATTCTCTGCTGAGCAAGAGAAGTAGTCTGGTTAAATGAGAACAAGATTCTCTAAGGTTCAGACTAAGAAGTGTTGGGAGGAGCCTAGAACATATATGAAATGTATATATGTATATATTGGTACTCTGTGCACATATATAGGTGAAATAATGTTAGGTGTGTGTGGTAGGGAGGTATAGTGTGGTATGTGTGTGGGGATGTCTGTGTTACAATGTGTAGAATGTGTAGAGTATGTGTGTGTGTGTGTGTGTGTGTGTGTGTGTGTGTGTGTGTGTGTGTATGTGTGTGTTCTGTGGGGGGTGGTATGTGATGGGGTATAGGAGTATGTGTGTGTGTGTGTGTGTGTGTGTGTGTGTGTGTGTGGTGTGGCATGTGGTGTGTGTATATGTGAATGGTATGTGGGGGTATAGGAGTGTGTGTGTGTGTGTGTGTGTGTGTGTGTGTGTGTGTGTGTGTGTGTGCGTGGTTTATGAGAATGCGTATATTGTAGTAATATTTTCCAGTCATGATGTGCTCAATTTTACAAAGAGAAGACTTATGCCTCACCACTTTATTACTAGCTGTCTGGATGTTGACCTAACTATGTGTATGTGTGGTCATTTTTCCCAGTTGTCCTATAAATAAGGTTCCCAAGAAAGGAAGGCTTACGCCCCATCCCCTCACTGCCACAGGCCTAGATATGCGTCAAGCTCTCCCCCCGATAGAAAGGCATCTGCAAAACTTTCTCTCTTATAGACGGGAAACTGACTCAAATGAGCCAAGCCCATTTTCCTCCTTTCACCTTCATACCAATTTCTCACTCCCTGTTATCTTTTTCAGAAGTCTGGGAGTAGGCAAACCTCTGACTGCAGCACCCTGCTCAGCTTTCAATCGCTAGTGGCTTTCGCAAGCCCTCCCTTTGTGACTTCTCTTTCTGAAAGCTGGGATCCTGTTTCCTCCCTGGTTCCTGGAGCGGGTGTGCCAGCTTTGTCAAGCACTTTTCAGCTTTCCTCAGTGGTATATATTCTTTTTAAATAAGGAGACTTGATGTGTGACTTTTATTTAACCAATTAGAGAAAAGAATAAATTACCTCTCCAAAGCCTAAGGCAGTGCTTCTCGACCTTCCTAAGGATGCAACCCTTTAACACAGTTCCTCATGTTGTGGTGGCCTCCAACCATAAAATTATTTTTGTTGCTACCTCATGGCTCAATTTTACTACTGTTATGAATCATAGTGTAAATATCTGATGTGCATAGGCTCTTAGGAGAGCTATGAAGCGATTGCTCAACCCAGCCCAGGAGCCAGCGGTTAGAACCACTACGCTAAGGGCTTGAATATCAGGAATTCTTTACAATGGCATTGTATTTCCCCAAAGCACTGGTTAGCTAGGGCTGTTACTGCACAAACATCTTTTCTTTCACACAAGTACCTCTCAAAACCCACAGGTCCAGAACTGAGGGAAAAAGGGAATGCCTAAAATCTGAGAAAATAGTCTCAGTCTTGATAACAAGGCAATATTCTCAAAGGTTCAAAGAAAAATAACTAATGTTATATGTGGAGTGTGATGTTCAAGCCATCAATTTATTATAGCCACACAGTTCCCTTTCAATTCACACAAATGGGATTAGGCTAAAGAAGCTAATTTTAACTTGTTCAAAGGCTAACAAATTTAAAAGACATAAACTTTCATTTAATCGAATTACTTTTGTTTAAGTAAGGTACTTATTAGTACTTAGCAACTACATCTCGCTATGGGAAAAAAAATAAATTTATAAGAGAGTAAAGCTTTAAGAAGTTCAAAGTGCTTCTGGGAAGTAGAAATTCCAATTTTGGTAGCAGCCTACAAAGCCTTGGTTCACAAATCTCCACCAAAGCTAGACATTCCAGCACACTTGAATCATGACTTTTGAGACTGCTTTAAAAATACCTATGCCAAGAGTATGAACACACCCCCCAAAAGGAACAACTAAACCAGCCAGCAGAGCAACCTTGTGGACCCCTGCACGTCCTGTAAATGAGGAAAAAAAAATAAAGCCCCATTTTAGGTTCAGGGAAGGCAGAAATGAGTGTTCTCGGAACCAGTACAGTTCAACCAACAGACAGCCCAGCTGGCTCTTGCAGCCCTCCCTTCCTGTGAGCATCATGGTCTGGTCCGAAGTAACCCTTCAGCGCTGCCTCTCAGAACTCAGTGCTCTTTGCCGTAACAAAGCCAGGAGTCACGGATTCTACTACTTTCAAGTTTCAGAAAATGATGAGTCACTCGGTATCTCTTTCCCCCTATGATTTCACAGCCCTTGCTACTTCTCCTCAAATGGCAGCACGGTGTTGGACGTTTGACACTGAAGGTACAGAAACGGAAACAGCCTGCTCCGCCTGCAACAGTTCTCCATAAAGCAGGCACGGTAGCACTTGCCTACAGTGTTAGCCTTTGAGGGACCGAGGCAGAATGTTACAGGTCTGAGTATATTCCAGCCTACATAGAGATCCAGTCGCACCCTCATACACATTAGAGAAAGGACATCAATCTAAGAAGCAACAATCCAAAAAGTTCTCCCCGAATAAATAGAACAAATAAAATTAAAGACTTGTTTTGCCTTCTTGAGGATCCTACATACAAAGAAAAGAATGCACATGTGAAATAATTCGGAAGTGATTAGAAGGATAAGAAATAGAACATTTTGTTGAAAAATATGCAAAGGAAGAGAAAATAGCAGTCGAATGCTGTGAGTGTGAGAAGGCTTCCCAAAGGGAGGGGGGAGCTTCTGGACACAGAAGATGACGCTTTTAGGCAACGTTAGTTTTCACATGCTTAAGATGTCTAGCTGTCTTAGACCAGAGTAAGTCGTCTTAAAGGACATTTATTTACGTTCACTTTGATTTGATGAAGAAAGATAGGAAGAGTTCCCACACAGACAAGACTTTTGATTTTGGATGGTAGTTGTAGCTATGGAGTCTAAACTGTGAATAAAATCTATTTGTAATGTGTAGTTCTGAACTCACATTCATGTCACTTAAACACACAGAATTTATTCTGCAGGGATGCTTGGAATCTTCCTTTTTTTACTTTAGAGTAGTATTTCCTTTTAAACTGTTGCCTTTAAAAAAAAAAAAATCTGTGACATTCCACCTCTGGACTTTTAGCTAAGATTGGGTATTAAAATCTAGAATATATACATACAAACACACACGCACACATACTATAGTGAAAACTAAATGATGTGATAGACAAATATCTCCTTAGTACATGGGAGAGCTCTGTAATGATTAAAGCAAACCAAACTGGATAAGCACAGGACTCAATGAATACCCATTGTGAAAATATTAAAAAATAATTGACTCCACAAGTTAGAGAGGTGAGTTTCTGTTCTAAGTTCTCTTCTACCTTGATTTCATGACTCCACAATGTGCCATGTGTTTTCTTCATTAGACGCTCCCCATATTGATGTAGTCCTCAATAGAGGGAAAGGAGGTGGGCCATGGAGTGTGTCCTATGAGCAAGGTACTTTAGATACTATATAAAAATGCCAAAATAAAATTCAAATTCCACTTTTTCCAAGAAGAGATACCTAACTGTGGCCTTCCCCAGATGCTATCCGCCCTTTATCACTGGCATGAACTTTTACAAAATGTGGCTTTCCTAGCATCTGTGGAAACAGATGCCTGGGTCCCACCTCCGACCTGCTAAAGAAGATGTTTTTCAAGAACCTATGCATTTAACAAGCTTTCCAAATGACAGAAACCTTTGAACCGCTGCCCTGATCCCTTTAAGGCCTGCTAAAAGGCAGATCAGGAGCACTACGGGGAGTTATGACTGCCATTACAGTCATCTGTTCCTTGAGGAGTGAGTTCAGTTCACAGGCATCTCAAACACTCCTAAGCCATCCTCTGTCCACCTTTGAAAAGCAAACATTCCGGCATGTAAAACCTTCCTTGATCTTTTCCTACAAGAGATGCATCTCTATTCCATGAGCATTACGGTTATAAACAGAAATCCTTCTGAGACTTCTGTGTCTCGAGGATCGTCAAGGCAGCAAAGCCTCAGTTATCGGAAGTGTGTAGCCAAAGATGCAAGTTCCCAAACATCTTAGCTGCTTTCATCTTTATCTGATGTTAGAAAAGAACATCGTATTCAGATCATGTTTGTAACAAAACAATGGGGCATGGATTAAGAAAGCCAAGAGCACCATTCAGTTATCTCCATTGTGCTGTACAAATCATAACTATCCAGTAAGCAATACCAAGCCATAACTGTAACTTCTGTACTCTTTGTTCAAGGCTTCCCACTGACATAAACAAAAGGAAGATATGATAATTACAGCTCATATTTTTTATTACAATTTTCCTTGATAGTACCTGAAAGGATGGAGTCAGAACACATTAAAAATGCAGATTTAAGAGTAAAAGTCAGGCCAAATTAAGCTATTGTAGGAATAGATAGTTAAAGTTGGTATAAAGGTTGATCAATTAAGTTGGGGGTGGGGGACTGGAGAGATTGCTTGGTGCTTAAGAGTGCCCAGTCTTCTTGCACAAAACCAGAGTTCCATCCTCTCTCGCCCATCGCAGGGAGCCCATAACTCCAGCTCCAGAGTATCTAACAGCCTCTTCTGGCCAGCAAACCACATACAAACAGATGTTTTATGTCTTCTTTGCATTTATGAATTTATCTTCTCCAACCAAGGACCATGCATGGAGAGGACCTAAAACCCCTGCTCAGATGTAGCCCTTAGACTGTCTCCAACTGGGTTCCCTAGTAATAAGAACAGGGGCTGTCTCTGGCATGAACTCAATGGTAGGCTCTCTGACCATCTCCCCCTGGTGGGGGGGAGGGGTGCTGCCTTGCCAGGCCACAGAGGAAGACAATGCAGCCAGTCCTGATGAGATCTGATAGGCTAGGGTCAGATGGAAGGGGAGGAGGACCTCCCCTATCAGTGGACTGGGGAAGGGGCATGGGAGGAGAAAATGGAGGGAGAGTGGGATTGGGAAGAGACAAGGGAGGGGGCTACAGCTGGGATACAAAGTTAATAAATTGTAATAAATTAAAAAAATTAATTTAAAAAGTTATAAATTTGGCTAAGGCTGAGGATCTGGCTTGCTTCCATGTATGTGGACCTATCTGCATTGCCCACGTGGCACGCTGGGGTTGGCTACCCAGAGGCTATTTAAGCTGTGGGCTGGCTTTCCCCAGGGTCCGATGATTGTTCAAGGTTCCTGAATAAACTGCATTGAAAAAAAAAAAAAGTTATAAATTCTAAATTTTAATTGGTTGCATGCTTCACTAAATCTAATTTGAGTTTGTGAAAACAAACAAAGTCAAAACGGAAAATATTTATTTGTAGAAGATATTTAATTAGAGTCTCTTTTTATCAGGCTGGGTACAGTGATACATGCCTGTATCTCTGATAACAAGGGAGACTGAGACAGGAGAGTCACTTGGGCTCATTAAATTTGAAAAAAAAAAAGCTTCAGTAACATTGACACCACCTTAAAATCATAATGAGGAATCCCCTTCTAAATATGGTCACATGACAATAGTGCAGAACTCCCCCTTTCAGTGGACGTGGGCAAGGGGATGGATGAGGGGAAGATGGAGAGAGGGTGGGACTGGGAGAATTGAGAAAGGGGGCTTCAACTGGGATATATAATGAATAAATTGTGAAGAAAAAAATAAAAATTAAAATCAGTCAAAAATTAATTAATTAATTAATAATTATGTATAGTTTTAAAAATGCACAGAAATAGAGCAGTCTGAAGAGTGTGTGTTTTATGAGTAGTATTACAGTTTCCCCCAAGTAAATAGCTATTGTTTCTTTAGTTATATAACTTGATTCAGCTGGGGATGTAAGTGGGATGGTCACTTAGCATACGTCAGGCCCTAGGCTGGACCCTGGGCATCAAAAAAACAAAAACAAGAGAGAGAAAGAAAAGATTCCACTGTTCTGATAAGCACAGCACTGGTGAGAGCGACAGAGCTAAGGAAGCGGTGGAGCCAGGCACGGGGTACAAGACGCAGCACCCGAGGCAGAGAGCTTTTGTTTGTAGCGTTACTCTGACAACTGTATCTCCTCCAACAAGTTGCATAACCTCTTTAGGCGTCAAGTCCTGCTTTGAAAAGGAAAATAAATAAGGCTGCTTTCTCGATTTATTATAGAGGCTTAATGAAATAACAGCTGCAATGCATTTAGCAATATAATTCTGAATATAAAGATGCAAAGTTTTCCGTACGTGCTACCCTTTAATGTATATGCTGGCTAGGTTTATGTCAACTTGACACAAGCTAGAGTTGTGGAAAACTCAGAACCTCCGTTGAGAAACGCCCCAATCAGACTGGCTGATGGGAAAGTCAGTACCCAGCACAGTTTTTGGGGGTTGATGTTTGATGTCAGAGGGATCAGCTTATGGTAGGAGGTGCCACCCCTAGGCTGGTGATCCAAGGGCTGTAAAAAACAGACTGGCCAAGCCGTGAAGAGCAAAGCAGTGAGCATCACCGCGCCAAAGCTCTGCATCAGGCCTCCCTTGAGCTCCTGCCCTGATGTCTCCTCATGAATGACTGTAGCCTATAGGATAAAATAAACCTTCTCCCCTCAATCTGCTTTCGGTCATGACGTCTTATCATAGCAATAGAAAAGTCACTAAGACAACATAGATACATATAGATACAAATGTAATATCTCTAAGTTACAATGCATGAATATTTAAGAACAAATAGTACAATATAAAAGTTTACATGATAAACTAGTAATAAAAAAGCTTAAAGTTTTAAAAAGCTTAATAAGAGGTTCTAAAATACGTAGCAGAATGTTCAGTAGTTCTCAGAAATCATTGGAAAACAGTAGAAATGGTAATGATATAACCTGAAGTAAAAGGAGGGCCGAAGAGCATAACTTCTGGGGCTAAGGAGATGACTCAGCTGTTTAGAGAGCACTTACTGTTTCTGCAGAGGATCCATATTTGGTTCCTAACACCCGTGTTAGAAAGCTCACAACCAAATGGACCACAACCACCTGTAACTCTTGTTCCAGGAAATCCAATGTTCTCTTCTGGACTCCTGGGTACCTGCATACATGTGGTTCACAGACAGACAAGCATCTCAACATAAGTCATTTTTCAAAACATAGATTCTGTGAAAACATATATGTATAGAAAAGAATGCTAGAGAGAAAGGCCTCCCAATTGTATAGTGGCGCTTCATGTGGGTTCTCACAGACGGTGTTAATAAACGTAATCTCACTTCAACTGCCGTACTCTCTCTCTTGGAGGAGCCCCCTCTACCCACATCTTTGTGCAGCAGCACAAAGATGGCAGGAGCGACAGCCTCCCAACACTTTGGAGTCTGGCCCAGAGGTTCTGAGCATGCAGCCTGGGCACACCGGCTGAAAGAAGGAAGGAGAAAGGTGTTCTCATCCAGAGCCCCCAGGTAAACAGACTGCTGTGCACACCTTCTAAAATGAGAAGCTGGTTACATACTGTGATCTGAATGATTTTTATATGACCGAAGATACCTGTCTTTGCTGAGGACCTTTTGAGCATTTCTTCTGTGCAAACCACTAAGAACGCAGAAATATCAGCTAGTAAAGGATACAAAAAAATGTAAACAAGAGGCAAAGTTATGTTAATACTGCTCTGATGAACAGCTTAAAGTAGTGCAGAGGCACAAACAAAGCCGTTTTCTTCATAGGTCTGGGTTCATCAGCTCATTCTCTGTCTTTTCATCGAGGTGTTTCGATTTTTAAGATACTTGTTTATGTATTTCATGTGTATGAGCATCACACCAGAAGAGGGGATCCCACTATAGCTAGTTGGAAGCCTCCGTGTAGTTGCTGGGAATTGACCTCAAGACCTCTAGAAGAGCAGCCAGTGCTCTTGACTGCTAAGTCATTTTTCCAACCCACAGCTGATATCTTAGGGTACGTAATATATATATACATATATATGTATATATATATGTTAGACTCTATATACTTAGTATATATATATATATATATACATACTATATATAGTTTTTGTATATAGTAAGTCTGGTTAGTATATATAAGAATGGTTTTGAATGTCCATCTATTACGTGGTGTACATTCTCAATAATTATCTAATTATCCATGGGATACATGAGAATAGAAATCAGGAAAGTGGAGTGAGGAAGAGATGGCTCAGCTGTTAAGAACATTAGTTGCTGTTCCTAAAGACCCAGGTTCAATCCCAGCATGCAAACGCCAGCTCACGACTGCCTGGACCTCTGGTCCTACAGGCTCTGACACCCTCTTCTGGCCTCCAGAGACACCAGAAAGGGCACAAGGTGCACAGACCTACATGCAGACCAAATGCCAAATAAAGAAATAGTACTAAAATAAATAAAAACTTCAAAAAAGCAATTCAGAATAAATTAGAATGTAAAGAAAAATAAACCAAGAAAGACTTCTGAGGAAGGAGAATCTAAGAGCCACAAATGCAGGGGCGGAAGATGAAGTCATGAGAATGCATGAAGCCGGTAGAGCAAGCAAGGAGAAGAAATCAGGGAAGACATGCCCCTCCAAAGCACCGCTGATTGCGCGACACTGGTGTTGAGTGGCTTGCAAATAAAGGCTGAGAGGAAATACCCAGAGACACAGAGACCCAAAATAGAATGAGGTAAAGAAACACTGGTATCAGGGTTAGAAGATGGCAGCAGGTGGACAGCACAAGACGTCCCATAACAGACATGAGACAAGGGCCGTTAACTTAAGAGTGTAGGTTCTTTTCATTGACATTGGCCGAAGCAAATGTGTTCATCTGTCTTACAAAGCCGAAGTAGGCTGGAGAGATGGCTCAGAGGATAAGAGCACTGGCTGCTCTTCCAGAGGTCCTGAGTTCAATCCCCAGCAACCACGTGGTGGCTTGCAGCCATCAGTGTGTTAACTAGTAGCCCTCCCTGCTGGCTACGATGCAGGGAGCAGCACACAGTGTCAACACGGTTTGCAGTAGGATTCACCATGTCTATTCTGATCCGCCTTTCCTTTGTGCTATGTGTAACACTTAACAGCACGCAAATATTTTGTGTGTAGTTCTTGCTTTTTTGGCTGATAGTGTTGAGTATAGGGTCTCAGACTGACTGTTTGCTTCTCTTAAGTCTAGCTTCGGCCTGGTCGTTCTGAAGACATATACTTGTTAAGTAAACTGAGAAGGACTAGACTCATTCTGACTAAACTTGGGTAACATCCTGCATCCATCTACAACCCAAAAATATTAAGCCATGATCTTTTCCAATTCCCACCATTTGCCTGCAAATTTCATGATTTCCTTGTTTTTAATTGCTGGGCAGTATTCCATTGTGTAAAAGTACCACAATTTCTGTATCCATTCCTCCATTGAGGGACATCTGGGTTGTTTCCAGGTTCTGGCTATTACAAATAAAGCTGCTACAAACATGGTTGAGCAAATGTCCTTGTTGTGTATTTGAGCATATTTTGGGTATATGCCTAGGAGTGGTATAACTGGATCCTGAGGAAGCGCTATTCCTAATTGTCTGAGAAAGCACCAGATTGATTTCCAAAGTGGTTGTACCAGTTTACATTCCCACCAGCAATGGAGGAGGGTTTCCCTTTCTCCACAACCTCTCCAGCACGTGCTGTCACTTGAGTTTTTAACCTTTGCCATTCAGACGGGTATAAGGTGAAATCTCAGGGTCGTTTTTATTTGCATCTCTTTGATGGCTAAGGACATCAAGCATCTCTTTGGGTGTTTCTCTACCATTCTTTTTTCTCTACAGAGAATTCTCTATTTAGCTCCGTACCTCATTTTTTTAATTGGATTGCTTGGTTTATTGCTTTTTAATTTCTTTAGTTCTTTATATATTCTGGATATTAGCCCTCTGTCAGATATAGGTATCCCAGGAGCAGAAAGACACACACGGTATATGCTCACTTATATAGTCCTATAAGATATGATAGAAATACTAAAATATGTGCACCTAAAGAAGATAAACAAGAAAGAGGACCCGGGGTAAGATGATCAATCCTCACATAGAAAGACAAATGAGATGGACATGGGAAGTAAGCAAAGACAAAAAACAGGACAGGAGCCTACCACAGAGGGCCTCTGAAAGACTCTACCTAACAATGTATCAAAGTAGATGCTGAGACTCATAACCAAACCTTGGGCAGAATGCAGGGAATGATATGGAAGAAGGGGAAGTTAGTATGACCTGGAGAAGACAGGAGATCCACAAGGAGATCTGGGCACAGGGGTCTTTTATGAGACTGTTTCTCCAACCAAGGACCATGTATGGATACAACTTAGAACCCCTACTCGGATGTAGCCCATGGTAGCTCAGTATCCAAGTGGGTTTTCCTAGTAAGAGGAACAGGAACTATTTCTGACATGAACTCAATAACTGGTTCCTTTGCCTCCCTCTCTCCCTCCCGAGGGAAGAACAGCCTTGCTAGGCCACAGAGGAAGACATTGCAGCCAGTCCTGAAGATATCTTATAAGCTAGGGTCAGATGGAAGGGGAGGAGGTCCTCCCCTATCAGTGGACTTGGAGAGGAACAGGGAGGAGATGAGGGAGGGAGGATGGGAATGGGAGGGAATGAGGAAGGAGGCTATGGCTGTGATACAAAATAAATAACCTGTGATTAATATTAAAAAATAAAAATTAAAAAAATATTAAGCCATAAGAAACTTTTTTCTTATGAAATTAAGATCATGTCCCTGAGTCTAATACAATACTAAGTACATATTTTAAGCACAGTATGTATATACATAAATGTTTGTGCTGATCTGACTCTTACTGTCCTGTTTTTAGTTTTCATAAGGTGAGTGTTTTCAGCTGTTCAAGTTTCTATCACTGTTCGTTCTTTGAATATAAATTTTAAACTATTCAAAGCTTAATCTGAGACAGTCATACCCCCTGCCGTTTAGTAAAGCAGATGACTAAAACTAAGTCTAGCAAGTTTACAGAAATCAATCCAGCTGGAAAAAGTATAAATTTACTTGGTATTTGAAGTGGAAAAGTAAAACATGAGTCGACTTTAAACTGTATTTTTAATACGCTTCGTATTTCCTAAACTGTAATTTTAGTGACTCATCAGAAATTATTGTGTCTGTGTTATTCAGGAAATCTCAGAAAAATGTACAGTCACCACTGAGCCCTCAGTAAAACAGGTATGGGGTTTTATGACATCCATCATACAGTAGTAAAAGCATTATCTGGGCTTATTTCTCTAGGGCTAGGCAACATCACTTGGAGAATGAATCAAACCATCTCCTTGAAAGAACTTGGCAATTTTATGCCCAGATTGCAACACTGTGGCTTGGCTTGCTTAGTTAGGACACTAGAAGGAAGACAATTTCTTTAATTATATTATGTGCTAAATCAGTGGTGCTCAAACAGGGGCAGCTGGCAGCTTACATTAATGACAGCAGCTCCGTCTCCAAGTGGGTTCCCTAGTAATGGAATCAGGGACTGTCTCTGACATGAACTCACTGGCTGGCTCTCTGATCACCTCCCCCTGAGGGGGGAAGAGCCTTACCAGGCCACAGAGGAAGACAATGAAGCCAGGCCTGATAAGGCTAGGGTCAGATGGAAGGAGAGGAGGACCTCCCCTATCAGTGGACTTGAGGAGGGGGCATGAGTGGAGATGAGGGAGGTGAGGTGGATTTGGGAGGGGATGAGGGAGGGGGCTATAGCTGGGATACAAAGTGAATAAACTGTAATTAATTAAAAAAATAAATAAATTTAAAAAATAAAAATGTTTAGACAAAAAGATTATATTTTAGAGATATTTTTAGTTGTTATAACTGAGGCAGTGTCAGGGTTCCTATAGATATCTGGTGGATATAGTTTAAAAAAAAAATATTGAAAAATGTCTCACATGACCAGGGCAGTCCTCCACAACAAGAAATCACCCAATCTAAAAACATCAGTAGCATCTAAGTTGAAAACTTGAGTGCCAGACGTAAGTCAATCCTTAGCTTTCAAAGGGCTCTCAGTATCTTTTAAGAGCAGCTACATCTACCATCCTTGTGTGGAAGTTTTTCCCCTTACAATGTTATTTTCAGACTAAACTTCCTACATATAATTTAGATTTGATTTGATGTGACTCATCTTAACAAACTGTTGAGAAATCAAAAGTTCATACTCGCTGTTGACACTTGCTTTTTCCTGTCTGTAGTTTGAGTTTTATTACATGATCAATTGACATTTCAAGAAATGTACTATACGATACTTTTTTCTCTCTACCCTGTCTTTTTAAACTTTTCCCAATTTCTCCTGGAATGGTGTCACAAATAATGTGTTGCAAAGTGGGAGCAGCTGAGCGTGTTATTACTTTCCTAGCTGAAATGTTTGGATAATATTTATAGTAAGTCATATTGCCACTATCAATTCCTGCGTCACTTTAGTAAGAATAAAAACAAATAATTAAAAGGCTTCTTTTCTGGCCTCTGATCCATCCGCTAACATTCTACCTCTAAATAGAATTGAAAACTTTGGTATAATTTTTCATACACTTGAAAGCAATTTTTCATACACAGTCATCATAGCAATGACATCGATGAAAAGATAAAATGAAAAGAAAAAAAAAAGCCCCAAGTTCATTAGAAATGTTCTCATGGGGCTGGAGAGATGGCTCAGAGGTTAAGAGTACTGTCTGCTCTTCCAGAGGTCCTGAGTTCAAATCCCAGCAACCACGATAGCTCACAACCATCTACACAACAATCTGATGCCCTCTTCTGGCATGTAGGTGTATAAGCAGATAGAACACTCACCTACATAAAATAAAATAAATCTTAAAAAAAAAAAAACTGTTTTTCCAACCAAGGACCATGTATGGTTATAACCTAGAACCTCTGCTCGGATGTAGCCCATGGTAGCTCAGTATCCAAGTGGGTTCCCTAGTAAAGGGAACAGGGACTATTTCTGACATGAACTCAATGGCGGGCTCTTTGACCACCACCACCTGCCCCCGAGGGAGGAGTAGCCATACTAAGCCACAGAGGAGGACTTTGCAGCCAGTCCTGAAGATACCTGATAAACCAGGGTCAGATGAATGGGGAGGAGGTCCTCCCCTAGCAGTGGACTTGGAAAGGGGCAAGGAGATGAGGGAGGGAAGGTGGGATTGGGAGGGAATGGGGGAGCGAGATACAGCTGGGATACAGAGTTAATAAACTGTAACTAATATTAAAAAGAAAATAAATAAATAAATAAACTAAATGTTCTTATTCACATGTTTGTTGGGGTTGGGGGATGGAGGGTGGGGAAGATTAATAAATCATTACTGTATTGGTTAACCTTCATTTCTCCAGGTCTAGACAATCTTTTAACATAGTTGTCAACTGCAAAGATTCTCCAAATACATATGCAAGCATTCATCAAGGACATAAATTGCATGAAGTGGTATTAAGGTAAATATTCCCATGTGACTTGCTGTTATGGCTCAAAAAACGGTCCTCTCCTCCAAAACTTCTACCTGAAAACTCATGTTGAAATTTATCTCCATTATAAAGTATTAAGAGGGTAGAAACTTTATCCTACCATGCTGTTTGTAAGAGAGGCCTCTGGAAGGTGAATAAGATTAGATAAGGTCATGGGATAGTGTTCCCATGATTGAACACTAGTGGCTTTGTAAGAAGAAGTGAAATGCACATACACACACATTTTCATCTCTCTCACCAAATGACTTCCTGTGCCATATCAGTCTACTATAGCTTTAGAACAACAGAAAAAGACTGCACTGAAGGAATGCATCCAGCTGAAATCACACAGCAGCCATCACTGTAAAATTATGTAGTAGGTATTCTTGCTCCTAAAATCTTCTACACAGACTGTTTGGTTCTCTGTCGATGTAACCACTCTGCTATAGATTTCACATATTATAAAAGCAACATGACATTCTTAACCTTGACTGAAGCCTGTTTCCTTACCACCTTTGGTGACAAGTCCTGGTTTCAGACACTTGTTTTATCACTGACACCACTACTGCATTGAAATCCCTTCAGTGCGTTTGGGAATTCTTCTCCTTGCTGGAAAGCAAGTTCTCTTCTTACTTTAAACAAGTGGTCTGTGTTCCTAATCCTTGCATATCCAACTTGAGAGAAGACTCTGAGTTTCTGATCCTCCTGCCTCTACCTCCTAAGTGCTAGGATTACATGCATTTGCCACCCTTGCCTGATTTATGTGGTGCTGGGGTTCGAACCTATGCCCTCTTATATATGAAGCAATCTACCAATTGAGCTACAGCCTCAGAACCACCTTTTGTTTTCAGTTTCTGACTGAATCCTTCACACCACTTCCAGATTCGGCTCTGGAAAGAACATTAGCAGTCCCACCTCTGTTTCAAACTTCAAAGACTGGGCTAAGTTCCAGTCTTTCCAGAATAATATCACACAAGCTCGCTTGTTGAAGAAGCAAGACATGTTTTTAATACCAAACCATTACTGTTGTTTTTAATTTTAGAATTTTATTGGATTGTATGGGTCAGAAGAAGGTGTGAGCCCTGCCCTCCGCTACTGTGTTGGTGCTGAAACCTGGATCCTCTGCAAAGAGCAGCCGACCCTAACAGATGATCTGTCTCTCCAGTTCCAAACCATTGTTTCTTACTGGCCCTCTACTAAGGATATGAGGACTGCTGCACCACCTGTGTGCTCACACTTCCTCTGTACTAATAAATTGTCACGACAAAGCACCCCAAATCCTACAACTTAAACAGTAGAAATTTCTTCTCTCACAACACTGGAGGCCAAGAGACTGAGCTCTGTGTGCTGGAACCATTGGCGTGTTTTCAGGTCTCCTTCGTTGGCCTGTAGATGGCTTTCTAATGCTTCTGTCTTCACATGGTCTTTCATTTGTGTATGTCAATAATTAGGACTTTAGTACCCATGAATTTTATAATGGTGCCTGTAACACCTACCTACTTTTTGTAGTATTTCCTGCTCCTCTCCAATTACTAGTCAACATTTAAGAGCACATTCAAGACCCACATCTACCCAATCCTTCCTAATTATTCTAACTTTAGCTTTACCTGCCTTCCTGGGTTTTAGTTGATTACTGTATCAATTATATAATTTCCCTTTCCTGGCTAAAGACTTATTCTCAGAAAGTCTAAGCCGCTTTTTAAGTTCCCTAGGCTTTTACTAACTGATCACTATATATATGGATTAAAAATTCAACACAATTCATTTTTCTTGGTCAAACATCATTTTCATTTCTATCACATAAGACACTTGAAGACATTGCTCTATACTAATAACAGAAAGGCTGAACAAAATGAGGAAGTATTGTGTTTCCTAAGAATGAATTGTATCTCTGTGTTTTCTTAAGTACCTTTCAGGATCTTATTCAATATGATATTGTTTTCATGGAAAACAGATTAGTTCCTAGGAAAGAATCATTATCCTATTACCAAACAATCAAAAAGCAACCATTCGAGTCTTTGAGAAGCAACTTTCTTCTGTATCAGCACCTGTGCGTTCATTGTGACCCACACCAGATCTTAGTCTTCACTCTGTTCTCCTCCCCTCAAACAGTTACCTCAAATGCTTTATGTCCAAATCAAATAAAGTCAAACACAGTCTACGTGTCTCCTTCAAATTCTTCTTTGCATGTTGAACGCTGATACTTCGTCCATATCTGAAAATGCTCAGCCTTTTGAACATGGAAGCAAAATTATCAGATGTTCAAGGCCAGCTTCAGCTATGTGGGGAGTTTAAGGCCAAGCTGGGTTATCTGAGACTTCCTCTCAAAATGAGCAAGAGGGAAAGCGGGTCAGCATTTAATAAGTATAATGCAAATTAATAATTAACATGAAGAATATAGAAAATTCATCTTCTGATATTATCTGATTTAATCCTTACCAATCTTAGGAAAGCGTAGCATGATTATTCCTGTATTACAGGCAAGGCATAGCTATGCTAAGCAACTGGCCCCAAATCATTTGGGGCCAATGCAAGTCACCTGACATTAGTGGTCAAAGGCCATGGAAGGTCCTACCCATCAACAGTAAAAATCTTTCTCTCTGATTCTTGAACTCTTTTGTTCTTTTATTAGCCTTTAATTTTTGAAAAAAAAAATGCCAATTTATTTAATGTTTGTATGTACACACGTGTATACACGAACACACACAGGTCACTGTATGTGGCAGAGATCAGAAAACAATTTGTGGGAATCAGTTCTCTCCTTCCATTATGTGTTCCAGGGACTGAATTCAGGCCGTCAGTCTGGACAACAAGCGCCTTTACTCACTGAGCCACCTTGCCCATCCCTGTATCCTAATTCCTAATTGTGAGCTCTTTTTCTAATGGAAATCATATGTCCTTTTAATAAGTTTTTCAACTGGAAAAATATTCTCTTGGTGTATTTGTTACATTTTCCTCTTGTGTTTCGATTCTGAGCAGTATGCTTTGGAATCGGTTCTTTGACTTACGGGAAAGGCAGGCATCAAGTCTTTGTGTGCTTATACTGCCCTCAAGTGGCAGGTACTGTGAACAGCATGTACAGCGGCATCCTGGCAAAACCCACCAATTTTGGAGCTAAAAGACTACCCTCTCCAACTATTCACCAACTACACTCAAGCTACGTTTTGGGTTGGTGAAAATGTATGTGTACACATAATTTCAGATAAAAATATACTGTGTTCTCAAATATCAATGTATTTTTTTCAGCTGTCCTTAATTCCACTGAGGAAATACACAAAGTAGGAAACTATTCAATTAATACAGGTATTTACAAAACTATATACTTATGGCTATTAAAAGAGCTTACACTTCAATAACATCAGAGAATCTCTTTCTATGTGTATTAGTCAGGGTCCTCTAGAGGAACAGAACTAGTGAAGTAAACAAATACATATATAATTTATTTAATTAGCCTACTCTAGGTACTTTTTTTAAACTATGAAAGCTTCAATATTAAACCTTGAATCACTTCTAAATGGGCTATTATATTGTATTGTATTATATTAATTATATTATATTGTGTTGTGTTATCTTACATGTAAATGGGACTTATGTTAGTAAACTCAGATTGACCCAGTTTTATACCCCCTCCACAGTAATCCACGTCTAAAATCTATTCCTACACAGTCTCTAGTCGTCTGCTTAAATGAATATTAAAACCTACTCAATTGTTGGTGGTTGTGTTGAATTTCTTTCTGGACCACATGTTCTGTCACCCATTTATGAGTCTGCTTAGGCTTGAGTCTGGTTGAAGATCTAGAGGCAATGCTAGGTGGTCCCTGAGAGACTTCAGCATTGTCTCGTTGGGCGTCTCCTTTATGAAAAATCATTGCCTGCCCCATAGACAGACAGGTGGAATGAACTCCCACAAGCAGTGAAAGAGATAACTGTGGGCGCTGGGGTGGGGTGGTGCGGGCACGATTCCTCCGCCAGGAGTAGGGAGACTGCTTCATCTCGTGTGGTGAGCCCATTAGATTCTGAGCATTCAATATCCTCCACCTCCTCAGGGTCGTCCCCCACACCACCCTCCTAGGTTACGGCTTTATGCATGTGGTGGTTTAGATGAACATGGCCCCACTAGGCCCACGTGCTTGAGTCCTTGGTCTCCACTTCATTGCACTGTTTGAGTGTGGCCTCGCTCGAAGTATGTCACTGGAGGCAAGCTTCAAAATCTCAAAGCTTCATCTCATTCCAGCTGCACTCTCGGCTTCCTGCTTTCCATACCTGCCGCCCGCTGTCATCATGGACTCTTGG
The DNA here is from genome assembly GCF_030254825.1 of Meriones unguiculatus. Lineage (NCBI taxonomy): Eukaryota > Metazoa > Chordata > Mammalia > Rodentia > Muridae > Meriones > Meriones unguiculatus. The sequence continues at coordinate 71,853,385 of NC_083359.1, forward strand.
CCTCGTACCCGCTGGCACCGTAATCACAAATACGCCTTCCTTTTATAAGTTGCCTTGGTCATGTGTATTAACACAGCAATAGAAAAGTAACTTATATAGAAGTTGGTCCCAAGAGTGGGTACCAAGCACTTTCTGTTGTGTTGAAAGACATAAAGAGATTGTAGAGAGGCCTTCTCTGTATTGGAATAGAAAGAACCCTAAGGAAAAGACCCCACCCAGCGAAGCATCCAACTTGTGAAAGAGAGTATAACATATTGTCTGCTCCTATGGAAGAGACCACAAAAAACTGCTGAAAATGGCATTCAAGGAGGCAAGAATCCATCCCGAGTTGAGAGCCAAACTTGACAGTGCTGTCCATATGATCAAGATGCATGAGTAAATGGGTTTTAGATTCTTTCTCCGTTATTTCAGAGAGCCACTGAAGCCAGGAAGTGCATGTCAGGGGAGTCCTTGCCTGAGTGTCCTGAAAGACCATTGTTTGAGGCTATGAATGTGAAATCTGAGTTGCACTGGAGACCCTAAGATGTTCAAAATGCAAGAGCCCATGGCATATCTGCCAAGAAGATTTCCACAAAGGGAATGGAACCAGCCCAGGAAAGACAGATGTTGCAAGCAGCAAAGCTGGAGGCATAGAGAAATCTAAGCCCTTTGGTATCAGACATGGAGCTAGATAATTACATATTTGCAGTTTTAGTCTTACCTTGGTCCAGTATTTCCACACTGTCCCCCATTCCTCTATTTTCGAATGGTAATATATATTCCAGGCCATTATGTTTGGAAGTATGTACTTTGTTTTTCAGAAGGTTATAATTAAGAGACTGCCTTGGATCTCAGAAAAGACTATGGATTTTCAAACCGTGTTGAGACTGAAGAACTCTGGGAATCACTGGAGCCATACTAAATACATCTGCATCATGATATGGCCCTCAGTCTATGGAGGGTGGTAGTGGAATGTGGTGTCTTGAATGAGAAAGACTCTCACGGGCTCAGATGCTTGAATACCTGGTCACCAATTGGTTTCACTGTTTGAGTAGGTTCAGAGGTGTAGCTTTGCTGGATGAACTATGTCTCTGGGGACAGTCTTAGAGGTTTCAAACTCACATTTATTTCTAGTATGCACTTTTGGCTTCCTCGTTGAAATTCAAGATGGGAGCTCTCAGCTCCTCCTATAACTGCTGCTGTATCTACATTCTGTTATGATTCCCTGCCAAGAGGGATGGTTATTCCTCTGGAACTGTAAGCCCAAATAAATCCTTCCTTAACAAATTGTCTTTACTGTAGTGCTTTATTATAGAAACAACAACAACAAAACTAACACAGAATAATTAAACTATTAAATCAAGTTAACTTAAAATACTAACAGTTGTCTCGTTCCTGAAAGACCTGGTAGTTGCTCTGTCCTCGAGGCTACCTGTCACAGAAGGTCCAATCAGACACTAAAAACCATTTACAAATATTGGAAGGCTGAAAACGCTGGTTCTGATGCCAGCAAAGGAGTCAGCAGGAGCAACAACAGGGCAAATCAACTCAGCATCAAGAAGAAAGACAAATAGAGCAAATGTGAACAACCTTCCCTCCTTCGTGCACCTTTCCATCGTGAATGCTACTGGAAGTTGTCACCCATAGTTGGAGGTGGATTCTCCTACACCAATTAAAACAATCAGAATAATTGTTTAGGTGACACTCCCTACTCATCTAATTCTAATTTCTGTCAAGTTGATTCGAAAGCCAAGCATCAAACCCTGTAAATTCAACGTGCAAATAGAAACAGCTAATGTATAAGAGTATTTTAAGATCTCCCAGGGCATGCATAATTTACCAATTTGATCATGTGACCTCACAGGCCCCAGTCACCTTTTTTATCAATTAAATTTTCTGTCTGACAATTTCATAATGCACACAATGCATACTTATTGCTCTTCCAACTCCTGCACCCAGTCTTATCTCCTTCTTATCCCTACCATCATCCCCATCACTTACCAGTATGTTTCCCAGTTTGCATGATATTGGTTTTGTTTTTTGCCTAGTTTGGTTTAGCCAGGGCCATGTGTGTGAGTACTGGATTGGAACAATCCACTGGAGCCTTGTGGGGTCACTAGTGGGTACACAATAGATGCCACTGTCTTTCTCTCCAAATCTACAACTAACCAAAAGTTCAAGAGTGTAGGGGGCCCCCTAAAGCATCAGTCTAGGCTTGACTGATGGTGGGCCTGTTCTTGTGCAGACCTCGCTAAGCATCTGGGATTACAGTGTCTGTATCTTTCCCGGAATACGGCACTTTGCAGCCCTTCTCCCTATCTTCCAGGTCTTCCTGCCGTCTCATCCACTGTGTTTTCTGAGGCTTAGAAGGGATTGAGAGGGGCATGGGGGTGGATGAGGGAAGGAGGTTAGGATTGGGAGGGAATGAGGGAAGGGGCTAAAACTGGGATACAAAGTGAGTAAACTGTAACTGATATAAAAAAGAAAAATTAAAATTAAAGAAATAAAAATAAAACTGCAAAAAAAAAGAAGGTATTATATCAATATCTTGTTTGGAATTGAGCTCTTGTCTGTCATTTCTGCAGCCGTGAGTTTGTGCATTCACCACCCTTCACTGGGTGAATAAGGCTGGGAGTAGCATTTTTCTGTAAGACAATTTAATGCTGTGTCTAGATAAACAACAGGATTCAGATTCCTACTCTTTCTACTTTTGAAAATTCACTGCTCAAATCTATAGCCCAGTTTTTTACTAGGTTGTTTGTGTTTTATTTAAGCATTTCTGTATTCTAGATATCAGCCTTTTATTAGATCTATAGCTGCCCGAGATTTTTTAATATTAAAGATAAATATTAAATTCTAATGGTAATTCATTTTAATAGTAAATATCCTTAATATGAGTCTTAGAAATAAGTAATTTATATTCATAATTATGAGCATAGAAACAGCCTTTGTTGCTTAGATAAAACATGCCATACAGTGAAACAAAGACAGATTTTCAGTCCTTGCAAAGAAAGTAAGATAACTAACGTCCTTCCTGGTCATAGATATTCATGATAGCTACACTGACTTTGGAGTTAGAAAATGGAAACAGAGCTAGATATGATGGTGCATGTCTTTAATGTCAGCACAGGAGGCAGAGGCAGGTGGGTCTCTGTGAGTATGAGGTCAGCCTGGTCTGCATAGGAGTTTCAGAACAGCCCGAGGCTACACAAGTGCGATGTCTCAAAAGTTAAAAACACAAAGAGGAAAGAAAAAAAGATGAAAAAGAAAAAAGAGAAAAAGAAATAAAATAATGAGAGCATCAAAAGTCCACCCTAAATGATGTAAGCAGTTATCTAAGTTGTATAATCTGAGGCCGTCCAAAGGCCTTTCAGTGCCTTGAAGTTATCTTCCAAACTGGCTCCACCCAGAGTCTACAGTTTCTGCCATTAATACACTTTTTTCTCGTAATTACAACATGATGTCTCTGGTAGTGTAGTTTTGAAATGTCAAATGAAACATTATCTGGAAAGATAAGACTCCATAAATCACTAATTCTTCAGCAGAGATAACTTTATAAGAATACTTAGTGTCAAGAAAAAGCAGTAAATAAGGCCCAAAAGGCACAGGTCAGGCCACAGGGAGTATCTTCTGACCAGGAGGACAGAGAAATGGTTCAAGGCTACAGAACTGCTGAGAACAGTCAGTGTGAGCTGTTATGGTAGGAAGAGAACCCCAGCAGGAAGGCCGGTCTAGCCAGAGAAACCACATACTAAAAGGAGAAATGGGAAGAAGCCAAGCACACACTTGGACTCCTTGAGAATTTGATGTAACATTGGTGCTGCCAGCCAAAGTAAGAAGAATCTAGAAATTACCTAATAGCGAGAAGAAAAAGAAAAATTATCATCAGATTAAATAGACCAGAGGTCAGAATTACCTAATTTGTTTTCAGAGAACTTGAAAATTAATTACTAAACCACAAATTCTCAATTCATGGAAAGAAAAAAAAAAAAAAAAAAAAAAAACCTTCTGCCAAGCAGTTTTGAAATGAAAATTACTAATTGTTCAACAGATGGTCCATCTCTTTCTGGCCAAAGTGAAGGAAGGGGCATCTGTTTTTTCAAGATTCCACTGGGTTTTATCTTGAAGTGTTCAGAACAGAGTAAAGAAACACAGAAAAATTATGCACTGCAGATTAAGAAAACAGGCCTGTCTCAATTTTTGCAATCGGGCTCCATCACTCAGGAAACGGAGCATTTGAAAGCTAAGCAAGCACTGAATGTCTTTTGTTGTATGCGTGTCTGAGAAGGAGTCTTCAGATGGCAGTCCTCTGGTGCTCTGCTTTTTAGAATACACATTTATTTGCAGCATAATTGGAAACATCAGTAGAGTACCATATTTATCGCCTGATTCCAGAACTCTTTAACATAAAAGCAAACACTCTGAGAGCTCCTTTCAGGTACCTCCTCTTGAATTTTTGTATTTATAAACAGAAAAGACGCTAAAGAGCAGTAAGCGAGAAGAGCTAACAGACACGGAGAAGCATTGCTAGATTCTGACCAGCTCTTTTGCCGCCCTTTCCCATGAAGGCCAGGGGGTCAGCCTGAACTGGTTTTTCCTTCGCTCCTCCCTTTCTCGCCACTTGGAAAGCACCACGCTGTACAGAAAGGATCCAGTGTTTTCCTAATTTTGAGAATTAATGCTCCAACTTCCGTCTTTTACAAAGGCACAGTGGCATGCCAGTTAATCACCACAAGCTCTGGCCATGCTCAATCTTATCGTCTCCTCTGTCTCGCCCCACCTCATTTCCGATTTTCGCTCACCTTAGTTTTCCAATTTCATGAAATTTAAATTCTATAACCTAAAATTATCTTCCTTTTTGCAAAGAAAGCCAGGATACTTGTTGTTTACCATTAGAGACGAGGATCGACTTCCATTTGTTTATTTTTGTTTCATGGTATTGGAGTCTTGCTATTGGAGTCACACTAACCTTGAATTCGCCGTCTTCCTACGTCAGCTTCCTGAATCCTGGGACTATCAGGGTGCCTCCACACAGGAAGTCTAAGAGTTCATTTTAAACTTCCTATCATCATTTTTAAAGGAAAATCAAACAGTCCACAATTGTGACATTATAAACATGATCTGTTATACTGATTCCCCTCCCAAGGTGCCAATCACATTTGAATAGCACTATTATCACATTGAAAGATACTAAGAGTGCTCTGCCTTACAGGGGTCCTCTGTGTCTTACCCACTCCCACCAAGGATCAGGGATCCTCGCTAGAAATCAGAAAAGACTGCAGCAAAATAACTTTTCCAGACATGACAAGGCTGTAGTATGTATGATCCATATACAGAAGACCTGCATAAGAACAAGCCAACCAGATTACCAGTTTGGATGGGGAAGGGCCTGATAAAGTCTTACCTCAGGCTGAAGGGCTATGGGAAGCTGACAGCTGTTGGGATTCAGATCCAGGATGAGATAACATACCAAATGGACCTGTCACCCAGGTTCTCCCAGCATCCCTCAGTCCCTACCTGAACTTTTCAGCCCAGGTCCTCTCCCCATATATAATCCGGGCATTTTGGTTCTTTCTCCCCATCTCTCTTTCTCTGCATGTCTCCTTTCTCTGCATTCTCTCTCTCTCTCTCTCTCTCTCTCTCTCTCTCTCTCTCTCTCTCTCTCTTCTCTGCCCTCACTTCATACTTTTCTGTCTTCCAGTCTGCACAGTGACTCCCCTGACCTCCTATGACATCAGTGCATCAGTGACTCCAATAAACTTGCCTTTATATGGTCTGAATTGGCTCATTTCCTCAGTGAGAGAATACCTATCAATGTCTTTGGGGGTGGAGGGGGTGCTCAGCTCAATTCATGGATGTGATCCCTAATAGGCTACTCATGCTATGGAGAGAACTATATACATACTGTCAGCACTAAGTGGTTTTAAAAAATACAGGAAATAGTGAGGAAAAAGTAATGTGGGGAAAATGAAAGGAATTGGAGAGGAGGGAGTGGGGGAAGACTTTATTAAAGCAATTATACACATGTATGAAATTTTCAAACAATAAACTCAAAAAATTTTTTAAAAATAATAGTAAATACAAAATTTTTAAATTTGAAAATTTCAGTTCCAACTATGGGTTTTATTAAATATGACTCAAATGTCACCTAATGAAACATTAAAATAGTGTTACTAAGCTAAACCCCAAGACAAGTTCATTATCCCTCAAAGAAAAGTTGTTACCTTCCTCAAGATGTTAGCAATGTGACAAGAATGTGAAAGCTTAACAAAGGCTTCAGGGACCAACCTTGGATTAAAAAGGCAGGCAGGTGGGCAAAACAGTCTCTCCTTCCTATGACCACACCTTTGTCCCTCACACCTGCAAATGAATGTTATTTATAGATAAAGCTGTCCCGTTAATTCTTACAAGAGGATTACCGAGCTGCCAATCAAGCAAAGAGGGGTTTATGTGGACTGATAAAACAGGTCCTGCAAAGCGCCTGAAGACGTGACTTCCAAAGCTTCCCGGTCTCCTTTGTTCTGTGCTTTATGAAAAACGAGGGGGAGAAGAGAGGAAAGGATGTCCACTTCTCCACGTTAGAACAGAAAATATGCACCTGCTGTTAAACAAATGCATTGTGCCTAAAAAATTTGTAGATTGTACAGTAAATAGTTTCTAGGTTTTAGAAACCAGGCTAACGAGAAAGCTGCACGATGTTTCCAAATGTGTCTAAAGTACATCTCATTTGGAACTGTAGCAACTTGCTGTTACATCTGGTAGCAGATTATTCGTTTCAGCTCCAGCCTACCTGTCCATCTGTATTTGAGACATCTGACATGCTATGTGCAGAAACATTATGTCCCAGCCCCCCTCACCGAGCTTTGAGCCCAGTGAAGATTATCACTGTATTGCTGGCCGTCCACTGGAAATTTTCATCACCTTTGCTTTCCTTGCCCTCCCTCTAGCAGCAGCCATCAAGTAATACCTTTGGCCTCTCTGTAGGATTCATTCCCCCTGTTCCTCTGCCCTTGCCGAGGAGCCTTGCTTCTGCTAAATAGTGTTTTAACTGTCCTCACCAACTCGGGTTTCTAAATGCAGTTTCTGCACTCTTATGAGCATTTGCTAAACAATGAAGTTGGTTGGCAAGGCAGAGAAGAAACTAGACCATTTATGTCTTTCAGTCTTTGTTAAAGTGTGTGTGTGTGTGTGTGTGTGTGTGTGTGTGTGTGTGTGTGTACGTGCACACTCGTGCATTTGGGTGCACTCATGCCTTGGCAAGAATTTAGATGCTGCAGGAATCAGTTCTCTCCTTTGACCAGCACGACTCAGATTATTAGGCTTGGGCAGCAGGTGCCTGTATTTGCTGAGCCACCACTCAGTCCTTTCAGCCTTATATTTTAATAGATACATCTGCAAAGTGGCCTGCCAAGCTGCAAGCCCAGCATCATGAATTCCCTGAATGCTGTGTTGTAAGAGCCGCAGCTTCTAGTTAGAATTTTCCTGGGTCTGGAACATCCTTTCTCTCTTCTCTACATAGTAAGATTATAACCCATTTCAGGTCCTGGGTTTCTCCACAGTCTCTGAACAGCAGCAAGCTATTTCCTGAAACCCAGTTTGGATACTATTTTCCCCACAGGTTTTCATTTGAGCTGTTCTCCAAGTTAGGAAGTTTATCGACACGTCCAATATTCTTACATTTGCATCTCTGAAAAAGTCTTTCTTTCACACAAACATGTTTGTTTACTATTTTATTTTTAGCCTGATACTTCCACGAGCCTCTAGTGTGTGCTTGTGTTACCCATTTGTAGAGCATGTTTACCAGAAATAAAGGCCGCCATTGAAGGAGTGCTTCTTACGCACTCTGCTGTGAATAACTTACAATATGTTGAATCAGTTGCCCAAGCAGCTCTATGATGTGGTTAAGATTGGCCACATTTTACAAACGAAGTAACAAAAGCTCTAAGAAGGTAAGCCTCTTACCCTAAAGTCAGTGCTAGTCTAGAGTCAGATTAGAGCCAAGGTCTTTCATAATTCATAGCCTCTGTCCTCCACCAAGTCATTATATAGATTTTAATGTTAATATTGATACTCAATCATACACACACAAAAACAGAAAAGCAAGTAAGTAAAAACCACCTGTTAAAAAGCTACCACAGGTATATTGACTGTGAAACATAGGAAGCTTTCAATTGATACTGGTGCCTATAAAGTAATATGGTTAGAATGCACAAGTTTAAAACTAATATCTCATACCTCATAGAACTATTTCTGGAGATTCAGTGAAATGGAATACATGAAATGCTTAATAGAATACATGAGGCAGAGTCAGAATTTAAATATATTCGTGTTTTAAATTTCTAAATAGTATAGAAGTTATAACCAGACTTGCATCCAATCATAAAATCTGAGGGCAAGTAGATAGCCTTTAAGTTCATGGTGGCTTAGTAATTCATAACAGAAGTGGTTTTTTTAAAGTTAAATGTTGTTTTAAACTAGGATTACTTAAGTATATTGGAAGCCTAACACTTGGGAGGCAAAGGCAGGCAGATCTCCTGTTATGTTGTGCAGGCAGTTCAACCGGCCCACCCTTAGGGGCCTTTAGGTCCTGACAACATCTTAAGTCAGTACCTGCATCCTGTGACATTGCATGGGCCATGTACTTCAGATACAACCAGTCCGCCACTCCTACCCACTCTCTCTCTCTGCTCTCTTTCCTCTCTTGCTCTCTCTGCCTTGCTTTCTTTCCTAGGGGACCTCTACCATATATCTCTCTCTCTCCTTCCCTCTCTTTCTCCACCTCCATCCAATAAATATTTCATATCAGATCTGTTGTATGTGGCATCATACAACAGATGTAGCCAAGGCTACAATGAAAAACCCTGTTTTGAAAAAAACAATTAATTGATTAAAACCATATATAGTGGTTGTTGGTATATCAATTGCACATAAAATATAAGCATATTAGCACTTATTTGAGAAAACTTACGAATAATGGCTTCATTATCGGCATGACCAGGAGATTTTCTTGTTTTGTTGTTAAGGCTGATAGCAAGGCCTCCCTTAAGACATTTCTCTCATGCTTTGCTGAGAATAGAGCACTAGGTTCTGTGGACCAGGAAGTTGATCCAGCAACAATAACCATAATAGCTACTATTCACTGAGGAACTTTATGCTAGACACTGGATGATGCAGTAGCATTCATACCCATCAGCACACCCTCATTAAACTTGATGACGATGATGGAGGTGGTGATGGTGATGATGATGATTTGGTTTTTCAAGACAAAGTTTCTCTGTGTAGCCCTAGCTGTTCTGGAACTCACTCTGTAGCCCAGGCTGTCCTCAAACACTGCCTCCTGATTAAAGGTGTATACCACCATGCCTAGTTTATTGTTATTATTAAAATAAAAAATTTTCATGTGAAGAGGTTATCTAAAAAGAGGTTGCCCCAAATCACACAACTCTAAGGGACATATGCAGAATTTAAGTATTTACCTCAGGCTCTGGAGTTCCACCTCATAAACACTTGAGCTGCCTTCACTGTATCTGTAATGGACTGTTGCTTTGCATTTTTATTTTTTACAAAAGGAATTTGTGTTTGTGTGTTTGTGTGTGTGTGTGTGTGTGTGTGTGTGTGATTCATTATCAATACTATCTTTAAAAAATCTCATTCAAGCAAAACACTCATTGTCTAGGCAAACCAACTTATTTTTAACAAAACAGCAGACATAAACAAATTATAATTTATATAGTCTGGATCTCAATACCATAAAACCAGAAGGCACAGTCTTCATTTATCTATCCACCTAGTCTTTTCCTATAATGGTCTGAAACCAGCAATGGCATCACTGGGGTATGACTGCATGGTGATGTGTTCTGGGTATGTTTTTCCCTTGCTTTATAAAAAGGTCACAGGGGCAGTGCATCGAATGAGATATTTTTGAGAATTCGGATAAGCCAACTCTCTAGCCTCACAACTCTCTACACACTTGCACTGCCCTTCACTTTGTGCTTCTTTTTTTCTAATTTGCTGTTGCTGCCTCATTTAGAGTTCTGCCTCCTCCGAGTTCTCAATTGAGAAAAATAAATTCCTATAAACAAGGGGTCACTGGAAAACCTCATCCCCTCTGTAAGGGAATTTACAGTTTAAATATTTATGTTGGACCTGCTCACTGATGAAGAATGTATACAGTCAAGGGAAGCTCTTGGGCCTTACCATAACTAGTTTGGAAACCCCTTTTCTCTCCCACTTACAAAACCAGAAACATGAAACCAGAACGCAGAGGTTTAACTTAACATGACAGTGGTTTGAGGAGGCCAGCTTCTAGTGATAGATAATTATAGACTTGATGCCAAATTTAGTGTTTTGAAGTTGAAACAAGCTTTTATTCATAGCTAACTTTCAACTGTTTAAAAAACTTGAAGCTAGTTTCATTGCTTTGTCAAACATCTCAGATGTCATTTCTCAGAGATTAGTGTCTTCACACTCCAGGGATGCCCACTAGAGATGTCTTCTTACACACTTTGTTGTTTGGTGGTTTTACACAACTGCTTTTTTTTTTTTCTTTTCTTTTTCAGTGCTGTGTTTCTGACCACAAAAAGTCTAGTTATTATAAGGAGTTAGGGTCCCGAATGTTAGTATTTAGGCCGCGTGCTTCTGGGTTGCCTAGCAACCTATGATGGCATCATGTGTCACCCACCAGGTAGTCACACAAAGCAGGCATGGTTCTGTTGCTTGGTAAAAGGACCAACCTGCCACTTTGTCGCTCTCTTAGCCACTTGCTCTCTTGCTCTCCCTTCTCTCTGTCGGGGTGCCTCACCCCCACCATGTCTCTCTCCTTCCCTCTCTCTCTTCATCTCCATCTGCATCCAATAAACCTCATTGGATTTAAGATTGGTTGTGTGCGTGGCATTTTTATATAAATACTAACACCAAGTAAATCATTCTATACGCTCTTATCACACACCTCAACCTAAAATACTTAGGAAAAAAATAGTTAAATTAACCTCTGTTAGAACATTGCAAAATGACACCACAGTCTATCAGGCTAAATGTTGGAGAGAGGGGGTGTTGGCGTACTTTTAAAAAAAAATCTTTTATTTGCGTTTCTTGTATCTCTTTCTCCCTACTCCACCTCAATCCTTGCCAACACCCCAACACTAGGTAAAAGAAAGGAAGGGTTCATGGGAGAGGGGGCACAGTTCTCTCAGCTGCTTCCTGATGGTTGTGGTCATCGGGTTCCTTAGAGCCAGTCTAATCCTCATTTCAGGAGATCTCTAACTTCTTGTCTCACAGCAGCAGCCAGGAGAAGCAAGGGTAAGCAGGAACAGCATTATTCTCTGTCCAAGCTCCACACTCTCTGGGCTCTGGCACTTATTCTCTCCAGAGTCCTCAGATTTAAACTATCTGCAGCTGACAAAGAGCTCCTCTCAGAGGCCGCACAAAGCAAATAGTGTGCTGCTGTGGACCATCTGAATCAGTCCCACATCCCATACCTGGGGCCAAAACAAAAACATGTTTATATCCACAAGGAGGTAGTCCTCTTGTTAGAAACAAACGTGTTCACTTATATACTCAGGAGTTTTTAAACAGCTCAGAAGCAAAAGCTTCTCTCTCTCTCTCTCTCTTTCTCTCTCTAAGTTTTATACATGTACTTTTTAATTTTTTTTATGTATTAATTACAGTTTATTCACTTTGTATCCCAGCTGTAGCCCCTTCCCTCATCCCCTCCTAATCCCTCCTGCCCTCCTTCCCTCTTTTCCTCCCATGACCCTCCCCCAGTCCACTGATAGGGAAGGTCCTCCTCCCCTTCCCTCTGACCCTAGTCTATCAGCTCTCATCAGGACTGGCTGCATTGTCTTCCTCTGTGGCCTGGAAAGGCTGCTTCTCACTCAGGGGGAGGTAATCAAAGAGCCAGCCACTGAGCTTCTCTTAATCCAACATCTACCAAAAACTGTGCATATCATCTTCCTAGTTGTTATTAGAATCAAGCCCTCGGTTTAATTAAAACTACCATTTTCATTAATCAAGAAATAACAAGAGAAAAGACCCAAAAAGGCTGATATTCTAGGGAATAAACTGGTTTAATAAAAAAGTTGGATAACAGCCATCATAGGATGTGACAGGTGAAAAAAATCTGTTTTAAAATGGCCAACCTCACAGTAATTTCCTGTAAAGAGAGCAAATTAAATAAAACTTCAAAGAATTCAAAATAATGATTAAAAGTATGTTCAAAGAAATCAAAAAGAACACAAGTAAAATCTTGAAATGATTCCAAAAGAATATAAACAAACAGCTAAGTGAAATAAAGACAACACAAGATATGAAAGTGGCATTCAATAAAGACTTTGAAATACTGAAAATAAAATTAAACTGAAATACTGGAAATGAATATGTCAATATGCCAAATATAACCCTTACCAGTAGAATGGAACAAGGGGAGATCAGACTATTAAAACTTGATAACAAGATGGAAAAAGAAAACATTCTGATACAGACAGTGATAAGTTAATAAGATGGGACAAACAAAACATTCACAGCCTATGAGACACTGTGAAATGACAAAACCTGCAAATTGTTGCCACAGAAAGAAAAGAATTTCATGCCTAAAGGTCAAGGAAACACTTTCAAGAATATCATAGCAGAAAATTGCCCAAATCTAGGAAAGAGGCCCATAGAAGTACAAAAGGCTTTAAGAACACCAAACAGACAAGGCCAGAAAGCAGCCTCCCTTCATTTTATTATAATTAAGCCATTAAATACATCAAACAAACAAACAAAAAAAGATATTGAAAATGGGAAGAGAGAAGCACCAAACTGCATACAAAGGCAGATCTATCAGAATAATAATAGATTTGCCAACTGAAACTTAAAAGCCAGAAAGGCCTGGAAAGATTTATTTCAAATTCTGAAACACAAAAACTATTAACGTGCAATACCTGGCAAAACTATTTGTCATCATTGAAAAAGAAACAAAATTTTCTATGATAAAAAATAAAATGACTTTTTTTACTTCCTTTTTATTTTAATTTTTATTAATTACACTTTATTCACTTTGTATAAAATAACTGTTCTATTAGAAGATATAGAAGATATTTGAAAGAACCCTTTGGACAGAGAACAAGTCCATCTTTGAGGCCCCAGGAAGAAATAAACCATGATAGAATAATATTTAAACAAGGGAGGGGAGCCACACATTACCAAACCAACAAAAGTATAGGGATTAATGCATACATTAGCTTTGCTCAGTTCCATAAAAGACTGGCAGACTGAATTTTAAAAAACAGAATCTAACTATTTGTTGTCCCAAGGAAACTCACCTTATCAGAAAAGACAGATACCAGCTTGGAGTTAAGGGATTAAAAAAAAAAAAAACATACCAAGCAAATGGAAGAAGAAAACAAGTAGATGGTGGTATTCAACTATATGACAGAAATAGGCTTTGAACCAAATTAAAAGAGGAAGAGATAAAGTAGGTCCATTCATGCTGATTACAACCATAATTGATCAAGAGACCATCACATCAAGCACAGGTGTACCCAATTCCATACAACAAAGACACAGATTACCAAAACAATAAAACAACTTTAATAACCTCTGATCAAATCACAGGTCATGTTGGCAAAAAAACAAACAGAAACATTAGAGTTAGATGGCACCATAGATTAAATACATTTAACAATTACAGAACATTCTATCCAAACAATTCACAATACACAGTAACCTCACTGATACATGAACTACTCTCTAAAATGAATTCTTCATTAGCACAAAAACAGCATTTCAACAAATAAAAGAAAATTGTAATGTTTTCTTGCATTCAATCTGGCCAAAATGTAATAAGGCTAGAAATAAATGGCAAGAACCACCACAGAGATTTCAGTCTAGTCTCACAGCAATTAAGCAATATCTTATTGACTAATGGTGAAGGGTAGGTAAGGATCTCTAACAGTTTGTAGAAGTGAATAAAAATGAGGACATGGCATGCTAAAACCGAGGGATAAAATGAAAGCAGTCTTAAGAGCAAAGTTCATAGTTTCAAATGCCTACATTAAATACATGAGAAAAGTCTGAATAAATAACTTAGTGATTGTTGTTTTGTCAGATCAAAACTTTAAGGCTTTGAAAAAGAACAAGCTGGGCCCAAAAGTAGTGATTTAAAAAAAAAAAAAAAAAACTATAAGTGGAGCAGAAATTAATGAAACAGAAATGTGAGAATAATACAAAGAATCATGAAATGATGAGTTGGTTCTTAGAAAGAGAAACAATATTGAAAAGTCCCTAGCCCAAAGTAACCAAGAGAGAGAAAATACTAATAAAGATGAAGATGAGTCATTAAAATAGACATTAATATGTAGGCATAAGGTTATTGTGGAATTCAAATGCTGATTTCTGTACCTCACCCGCCCCCTACACACACATATCTGGTTACAATAATTGTTCTGAGACTCTCCTGTCTTAGTGTTGTATAAACACTACTCCCTAATTGTTCCCTGATATGTCAATAAAGAGGTTAATAGCCAATTGCTGAGCAGGGGTGAGAACAGGGCTGGACTTCCTGCCAGCTAGGGGAGGAGGAGCTACAAGAGGAAGTAGGGGATTCAGCCTAGGGTAGATATCCAGGAAGGACCCGCAGAGAGAGAGCGAGCTCAGCAAAGAAAGCTACGAAGTGCAGTTGTCTCTGGGATGTGTTGCTGGGAGGAAGCCAAATTAGCTTACAGGGTTAAGAATAGAGTTAAAACTGCTCAATCCTTGTACTGTGAAGCTTGTTAAAATTATATAATAGAGAGTTAATTATTTGTGTGATAGCCAGGTTAAGAGAGAAACTGAGAAACAAATACAGCTTTATAAAAATAACTTTTAACATTTTTGGCATACCAACTGGGCCCAGATTTACTTAGAAAGTAAAACTTCAGAGAAGTTTCTTAGTTCCGTTTCCATTCATTAAAAGAACAACCACAGTTTCTAAGGCAGAAGCGTCCTGATTAGACGTCCCACCCCACCCCCCGCAGAGCAGCTGCAGCCTCCTTAAAGCATTCTCTGAAGTGTATCTCTCTCTCTCTCCTCCTACTTATACCTTCTTTCTCTCTTTAGGCTCCACCCCAGGATGTTTTTTCAGCTGGCAAAAACCATGCTCCCTTCATGAGGCAGTTTCCAGCTCACAAAGATCACACAACCTCTCAGGAGGCTGTTATCAGCTGTGTATCTCACACGATTCTCCCTCTCCCAGCAGCCCTCAAATACTTACTGTGCCTCAGCTGGAGGTGGGAGCGTGTATCTACCTTAGGCCCTCCATGCTGGCATTTTGTCTGGCTTGCACTCATACAGGTCTTGTGCATGCTGTTACAAGTGTTGTGAGTTCATATGTGTAACTGCCTTGTGTCCAGAAAAGTATCATTAATGTCATTTATTACATCTGGCTCTAATAATATGTCAGTCCCCTCTTTTGGGAAGATCCCTGAGCCTTGAAGAGAGGGGTACAATACAGATGTCCCATTTAGGGCTGAGTACTCTGCAGTCTCTTAATCCCTGCATGGGAACCATGTGATCTCTTTCACAGAATTTTTTAAAAGATACTAAAGTTCATATAAAAGCACAAAAGATTCCAGATAATCAAAGCAAACCTTGGCATGATAACAATACTGGAAGTATCAATATACCTGATTTCAAGTTATACAACAGAGCCATGGTAACGAAAGTAGCATGATAGTGGCACAAAAAGGATATGTAAAAGAATGAAATAGACTAGAAAACCAAGGCATTAACCCACATCAACTCCAAGTATATCAAACTCCTAACGTAGGACATGAAACTCTAAAGCCCCTATAGGAAAAAGTGAAGAAAGCACTCAAAGATGTGAACATAGGTAAGGGCTTTCTGGTTATGCTTGAACTGCTTAAAACATAAAGTCAACAATTGACAAATGGGACAAATTAAAAGGCTCTGTCTATCAAAGGAATCAGTTGTTCAAGTGAAGACACCAGTCCATACAGTGGGAGAAAAATCTTTGCTAGCTTTATTTTGACAGGGGATTAATTCCTGGCATGGGTAAAGAACTCAAAATTCTAGCCGACAAGGAAACAAGCAACTGGATCAAAAACATGGGACAAGGAACAGCAGAGCTGTCAAATGAACCCCAGCGGTCTCCACTGACCCCTGCTAAAAAGAAGCTGCTCTGACGGCAGAGGACAGCAGCGTTACTTTGTGGGCATAGACAGGCATAGCAGGTCAATTCAGCAAGTCAGCACAGGTGGTAACCTTTTATTGGACTTGATGCCCATTTCACAGAAGGGAAATCATGTGCAAAATAATGTCTTTTATTGCTCTCTCTCTCCTTCTTTCTTTCTTTCTTTCTTTCTTTCTGAGACAGGTTATCAATATGAATATGAACCCCAAACTCAACTTTAATTTGGAATCCCTATGTCACCTCTTCCTAAATGCTAGAATTGTGGCACCCTATTTGAGCTGTATTTTTTAATAAGTTTTCATTATTTACAAATATTTGCTCACTCCATTGTGATAGCCACTGAACCGAGCATGTCAAAAATTAAAGAAAGTGTGTCCAGTAAACAAGGCCCAGGGGAAGAACTGGAAAGACAATTCAGTAGTTAAGAGCAGTTGCTGCTCCTGCAGAAGACAGGAGTCTGGTTGCCACGTGGCAGCTCATGACCATCACTACCTCTGGTTCCAGGGATCAGGTGCCCTTGTCTGGGCTCCGGAGGCACTAGACACGCACACAGTGCACATGCAACCAAGCACTCATACACATTAAAAAATATACACCTAAATAAGTCCTGAGGAAGCAAAAATAAAGTGACATACAAATTTATAGATACATATGTGTTGAGAAGAAAAAGAAACAGAGACAAGATATTATTAATCTTTTTATTAGTAGTATCTATGGTATTTGGCAGAAAATTAAAAATACACTCCCTGAATTTAAAAGTCATTAAGTATAACATTTTAATATATTTGAAGTGTTTAGTTTCTTTACATTTACTATTAGAAGCAGTCCTTTAAATCGAAACCTTATACTCTAGGGATTTGTTTTGTTTTGTTTTGTTTTGTTTTTAGCTCAAAACAGGACACGTCTGGTTTTAATCCCAAGGATCTTGATCATGTACCCAGATGGTCCCAGATGATAGAATGGGAAACTCTCCTGACTTTTATACACACACACACACACACACACACACACACACACACAGGCAAAATATCCATGCATTTTTAAAAATTAAATTTAAAATGCCAGCATGGAGTAGGGAGATTTTGGAGGTAGGAAAGGGAATAAGGAAATAATATAATTATAATCTCAAAAAAATTAAAGACATCTTGCAATAAAGTTAAACACAACTTCATCTCATGGAGTCACATATATATATATACATATATATATATAATTTTCTAGCAATTATGGACTTATGTAGTGATTGTATTTTTATTGTCTTTTTCAACACTGGAGTCCATGACACTGACAATATATTTCTTTATGTTTCTATTGACTAACAATTGTTTGCTTAACAGTTATATGCTCTGAATGTGCCTATTGGACAAATAATGGATGTATATTTACAGTAGTATAAAAAGTAACTGCAACCTCCTTCACATTCAGTGCACACTGTAAAGCAGTGGTTCTCAACCTTCCTAATGCTGTGAGCCTTTAACTCAGTTCCTCATGTCATGGTGACCTCAAATCATAACATTATTTGACTGCTACTTCACACCTGTCATTTCCTACTATTGTGTCTCATAATGTAAATGGCTGATATGCAGGCTATCCATTGAGAACCACTGCTACAAACTATAAACTAGTGACTCATAAACCAGACCTCTAATTTCTGAAGGCAGTATATTCTTCTGGCAAGTGTCCTCCTGTAAAAGGCAAGTAGTCAATAGATTGCCATTTCATAAATGTTCAATATTTTAAATGGTAGGTGAAAGAATACTGTAATGGTCAAAGCAGTAAAACAAGTAAGAATTCAGAAAGATAGGTAAAATGTAGGGAAGACACCGTCAAATGGCATTATTAGTGTTACTGAAGAGTAATCGAGATTTTTTTTTTTTTTTTGGAATTTTGTTGCAGAAAAGTAGACTTAAAAGGATTTCAGTGTGAAAAATATTTCAAGGAACAAAAAGAAAAAAAAATAGCTCATTACCAAATTCAAAAGGGAAAAAAATATACCATAGAAAATGATATTGAGAATACTTAGTACTTAATAAGAGAACTTTAGTAGTCAAAATTTATTTTTTGTCTTTTTTTTTAGAAAATGGCAAGAAATACCTGAAAATAGATACCAGAAGTCCAGAAAGGCATTTTCTCAAATGACAGAGAAAGAGGTGAACAAAGACTATAATACCAGTGCTTGCAGCTCTTTGTATTATAGTTAGTTTGTTTTGTCCTGCTATTAACAAATATGCTTTGTTAATTCTCTTATGGCAATCCTATTATGTTCAGAGCTATTTCTGCAATGGTCATCAATATCCAGGCATCTTAAATCTGAGCTTAATACTCCGAGTTCAAAGGAGTTCAGTGGACAGCGATTCTCACGAACTGGACATAATCTAGGACAGCAGGCAGAGACCCAAACTGTGAGTCTACAAGTAATGTTTTTGATAACACATATTTTTAATTTGCCTTGGGAAAAAGTATTATGATTTCATTGTTTACATGTTATTGGGTTCTTTTAAAATATTTCCAATTAACATCAAATATACTATAAAGACAATTTCATACTGTATGTATTTCCCTTTTAAAGTCGTTTATATTGTCATCTCTGCTAATCAAACTTCAGATTAAACACACAAGTGTGAGTCTGATATTTACTTAATAGACATCCTCAAGTAGATAATTAGTTTTGAAACTAAATTCTTCACTTCTCCTTTGAGTGCAAGAAGTGAAGGGAAGAAATGATGATTCCTTTCGCTCTGCGTTTGAGAATTTGGCTCTTAGCCCATAGAAAGCAGCGGTTCACTTAATACTCAATACTAAAGCTTTTTTTCTCTCAATACTAAAGCTTTTCTTTCAATACTAAAGCTTTCCAGACCTCTGACTAGAACAGTCAGTACTGTGTTTTAAAGCTTTTTGATAATAGTACACATTTCAGGCTGTTGATTCTTTTTTTAAACTTTAAAGTAAAGATAAAATATCTACTCCAATTTTCTGAAACTTTGAAGAGATTGAAGTGATGTTTCTATAAACAAATATTGCAAACTTAATGAGATTTGTTAAATTCTGTGAAAATTCTTATTTTCTTTTCCTTCTATTTTACCCTCATGACATTATCATCACTAATTTTACTGTTTGTGTGATGAAAATGAATGTAGTATGCTGTTTTTCCAATTGCTTTAAAATGAAGTTATTTTATTAACTATAAATAGCTTTTAACTATAATGTTCATTTTAAATATACAAATACATTTATATACATATACCCCATTATATATGATTCTTAAAATCACCATTAATGTATAATTTACCCCAAAGATCATCTAACTCATTATGGCAATTTTTTATTAAATGGATTTTATGATACATTATTATTGGAATATCTGCTGAATCACTTATAACCTTATAATAGAATTAAACAGCATATCCCAGAAGTAAATATGTTTACCAAAAAGAAATGGGTAACTAAGAAAGACAGCTGCCCTGAATTTCTTGGATGACAGTTCTGTTCTCTCCAGAATAAGAAAACATCTAAAGACTGTAAAAGTAAAGCTCATGTTGTCATCTTTTCATTAAGCACAAGAATTCTGCTTTAATTCTGAAAGCTCATAGTTCCTGAAGATTGTTTTGCTGATCATACTGGCTGACAAATATAAGATTTGCCATGTGTTTCTGGCATACACGCTGTTCAAAAGGCACCCTACTCCTTCCAGCTGACCAGACTCCTGTGTTGAAAAGGCAACACTACGTCTAGAGTAGGGAAAAAGCTAAGAACTTCGGCTCTGCAGCATCTCACGCAAAGTTCCTATCACACGTTGGCATAGTGTGTCTAGATTCTGTGGGGGAGTGGCAGTGCATAAGCTAAGGGTGTGTTTTACCTGCACAGAAGAACGCATAGATCTATCTTTAAAGAAAACTGTCTCATATGAAGTGTAAAAGCTGATGCATCTCCAGATTAACGACTAGGATAACTAGTGATGTCAACAGGAGTCCCGAGTGTCTTTACTCTCTGAGCAAAGCACTGTTTCAGTAGTGAGAGTGTAAATGTATATAAGGCACTATGACATAAACACAGAATGGAAAAACCATCATTGGACAATTAGCAAACTCATAACTAAGGAAGTCAGTTCATTAGAGAATAAGTATGTCATATCCCACCCAAATCAACATTCCTATTTCCTCTTTGCAATTTCATGAATATCTTATTATGTGGTATTTCTCAATTCAAGATTAATCTCCTTATTTTGTATGTTCTCAAATGTCTTGCAGCAAATATTCCTTAAGAAATATATATCAAAGTACTGTTACAAGGCAACCTGTCAGTAATGAAATAGGAGCACATGAAATAGTTGAGAGATAAAATGTGTGACATATGTATGTATGTATGTATGTATGTATGTATACATATGTGATCTTTGATGTGAGAAATAATTACGTATAAGCAAAACATACATGCATTGACTCTTACAGAAAATTTAGATTTGTTTGACTACATAAATTATTAAATTTAAATATTTAGGCTTTGTTTTTGATCATTCGCTAATTTAAAAATGAGTTTTCATTCAAAACTTAAATACTACACACTCTACATAATTTCCTGCATTTAATCTTCATACAGTTTTTGAAGTAGATATAATTATTACCCCCAGTTTTGCAAATGAAAAACTAAAGAAAATAGAGTTTTAGCAATTTGTCTGAGGTCATACAGCTAGGAGTTGGCAGAGCTGGACTTAGATCCAAGTGTCCAAGTGCTACAGACTGTGTATACTGTCACTCAAGACACTTAAATGCATGGTCCACAGGAAGCCAATTCCTTCTTTTGAAGAAAAGGTACATACAAATAAGCCAGAGGATAATTTAAAAAAATTCAAAGAGATGAGGCACAAAATGTCCTCGGTAGTGATACTGACACAAGGGCTCTTTTCCAGCTATCCCTCCCTATCTCCTTCTCCAAGACTGAGATCATAACAGTGGGGTAGAGTGGTGAAAAGAAGACAGTGTGGCTTTGAGGCATAATCACCTCTATCTTTGTGATTTGAAAGACAAGTTCTCCAGAGACCTAGTAGTTCTCGTATGACCTGGCATGGTGTTGTGAGGCCTGTCACATGTAACGTTAACAATTAGCATGTTTTATCAGGAAGAAATACAAAATACTTTCTATAGGAGCCCAGTGTGACACTGGAGAAGATATTTGTGGCAGGGGTTAAATATCTGAATGAACACATTAATATCGGTGAGAACATTAACCTGGCTTAGTTGATCAGATTAGCTCACAGTCACCTTGAAACAGCAAAGCAGACAATAGGGGAGAGATGAGCAAAGTTGGGAAAAGGCAGGTATAGGATGAGCACAAGGGTGACCCGATGCTGCATGACTCTCAGGGAATACACAGGATGGCATGAAATCCAGCTCTCTAACAACAGGAAAGGGAAACAAGAAGCTACGGATTTTACCCATCCTAGTACTTTTGCTAGTTTCAGCCATCCTACAAAGTAACAGTTTCTCAAGGACAGGAGAGATGAATCTGTGGGTAAAACACTTGCTGCTCAAGTATGAAAACATGAGTTCGGTTCTCTAGCACACAGTTAATCATAAAGCTAATGGCGGTGGGGAACATGTGTGATCTGAGCAGTGGGGGAGGGTGGGCAGAGAGACAGGCCAATCCCCAGGGCTCCTTGAGCAACTGAAACAATTAAGAAAGTCTGATGTCAACTTGCGCCTCCACACATGTAACCCAAACAAGTAAGCACACTCCTTTTGATGTGCACACAAACACCGCAAACATGTACACAAACAAATAGATGAACAGACAGAGGTTATTCTTTGGTTCCATGGCAGTTAGTTAATACATTTTACGTCTGCATTGTCTTAAAAAGTATAAGACAGACTAACACTTCAGTCAATAGAGAGCTTGCCTACTCTGCAGGAAGTCCTGGTCTCAACTCACACACCAGGTGTGGTATACATGCTTGTAATTACAGCACCCAGGGATAAAGGCAGGAAGATCACAAGTTCAAGATAATCCTCAGCTACATAGCAAGTTCCAGGCCAACCTAGGATGCATGAGATCCTGTCTCAAAACAAACAAACAAGCCGAATAGTAGCAGCCCAATATTAAAAAGATACAGAGTCACAGATTTGTATCCTTGCTAAGATGAAAAACAGAGTAACTCTTTCAGATGAAGTCAGCAATTGGCGGCTTATTTTTTTTCTGTCTTCTTAACTTCATTTTAACATTAATTTCCAGTCACACAATAACATTCTCATTGTCATTGAAAGACTTATAACGATATCATTGTTATTTTAAATCCTCTATTTAAAGTAGAAATGGAACCTTTAACCATTATTGATAATACAATTTCAAGCCAAATGCTGATTGTTGTTGTTTTGTTGTTTGTCTTGTTTTGTTTTGTTTTGCTTTGCTTTGTTTTGTTTTGTTTTGCTTTGTTTTGAAGACAGGGTTTCCCTAAATAGCCCTGGTTGTCCGGAACTCACTCTGAATAACAAGATGGCTTCAAACTCAAAGAGCTGCCTGCCTCTGCCTCCCAAGTGCTAGGATTAAAGGTGTGTGCCATCACTACCTGGCTCAAATACTGATTCTTTTTTCATTAACAATAGTTAAAATACATTTTATTTTATAGAAAAGGCACATAAGTCACTTATTTAATTTTAAAACATTTTTGAGAAGTTGTATATATGATTACTGCATTTACACCATTTTAACTCCATACTCTCCCCTCTCCAGTTCCTCCTACGTTTTCCTATTCCTTCTCAGCTGCATGACCCTTTCTTCTTTAATTGTGACAGTTAGATACAGAGAGAGAGAGATGGTGGAGAGATAGATACATAGAATCTACTGAGTCGATTAGATAATGTATATCAGAGAGCTTGTCCTATAGAAGACTAATTTTCCCTGTTTTAGCACTCATTAATTGCCTGTAGCTCTTCATCCAGGGGTGGGGCCTTGTAAGATTTCCCCCATCTACACTGGTAACTGGCATTGTCACTGCACGGGTCTTATTTAGAAAATGCTTATTTTCTGTTTGCAAGATCTACATTATTTTTGAATACCAGTGCAATGCTTATATGACGCAAAAAGTAAATTTATTAAGATACATTATTGGGGATAACCAGCAAGACCTAGAGAAGGTGGTTGGAGGAGGAATTACTATGAATATAGATAAAACCTATCCATACTGAATAATTCCTATTTATGCTGTCTACTGTAGAGACCATGAACAACGGAGACAAACATTTTCATGTTTCGATATTTTTCTTCCAATTTGTTTACTTCTTTTCTTGACAGTAAACAGTACCATATTTTGTTAATTGTTATACTCTAATTCAGAGGGAGGCAATCTGGTTGGCTTATATGTTGGCATTAATGAAAACTTTATTAAAACAGCTTTGGGTTGTTTTTTTTAAGATAATAATTTTATATGATATATAAAATTTATATATGATATATGTGTCAGTTTATATGATATATTTTGTCTATTGTGTTCTATTCTTTATTCTGCATTCTTTGCATTTATTATTTATTTTATTCACTTCACATCCTTGTAGCCCCTTCCCTCCTCCCATCCCAGTCCTACCCTCTCTCCCTTCCCCTTCCCTTTTTACTCGGGGACATTCCTTTCCCATCTACCTCAATTCATCAAATTACATCCAGACCAAAAATGTCCTCTTTCCCTGTGACCTGTCAAGGCAGTCCTCCCAGGGGAAAGTTATCTAAAACTACCAAGTGAGTCTGTGTCTGATGCAGTCCCCACTTTCCTTACTAGAGTACCCACTTGAAGCCTAAGCTTCCCATCTGCTTCATCTTAGTGGGACCTAGGTCCAGCTCAAGCATGGTCCTTGGTTGATGCTTCAGTCTCAGCAAACCCCTCTGGGCCCTGGTTAGTTGGCTCTGTTGTTTTTCTGGTGGAGCTCCTGTCACTTAAGGGTCCCTTTCGCTTTCCTCCCACTCTTCCTCCCTACACATCTACGCATCAACCAATGTTTGGCTGTGAGTCTCAGCATTTGTTTTAAGGCAATGCTGCGTAGAGCCGCTCAGAGAACAATTCTGACAGGCTCCTGCAAGATTAGCAGAGTATCTTTCCCAGTGTCAGAGGCTGGCTCTCTCTGATAGGGTGGGTCTTTGGTTAGGTCAGGCATCAGCTGGGCAAATTGCTCTGTTTTAAACAAAATTCAGAGCACAGAGAAATGTCCAACCACACTCTATTGTAGGCATACACTAACCCAATCAATAGACAAGGTATGACCTAATTAAATGGATTATCTTTTTAACAAAAAAATTTATGAAATTGACTTATGTCCTTGCCTAAAAATGAATAAAACCTTTTTTCTCTACTAAATTGACAGCTAAGTTATTAAGAAAATAAACCAAGGGAGCTACGGGTTCTGTCGCTTCAACATTTGAAATACAATTATTTTAAAGTTCTTCACTTTATACATATTATTTAGAATTGTAGCTAGCCTAATTAATAATCTATTCTTGCAGAAGAAAAGGCTAATTAAGTTACCATTTTCTAGAAATTAAGCAGCTATTGAAATAATCAACTATGTTTCAGGTTCTTTGTTCTTTGCTTTTGCTTTCAAGTAAAAACGGTTCGTGTTCCTTTAGAAATGAAATGGTTAGTCAGGCCTGGTGGCATACACCTGTAATCCCAGCACTCAAAGAGACAGAGACAGGCAGATCTCTGTGAGTTCGAGGCCAGCCTAGTCTACAAAGCAAGTCCAGCACAGTCAAGACTACACAGAGAAACCCTGTCTCAAACAAAAAAAAAAGAAAAGAAAAAAAAAACAGTTTTCAACAATTGAACTTATTAAATTTATTTCATTAAGCCAATAATATTTTCATTTTTCTTTTTTGTTATTCATTTTATATAATAAATACATCCAAATTCATTATTCTTTTTAAAAATAGCTAAATAAATATATTTCTATTAGATAGAAATGTAATGTTTCTAAGGTACAGAAATTTTACAGCCACAAAAAGTCTTCAAACAACACCAAACTTCCCAAACATTATATTTACCATTTTTTTCCTTTTTTTTTTTTTTTTTTTGGTGGGGGGAGAGAGAGGCATTGAGACAGGGTTCCTCTGTGTAGCATTAGTTATCCTGGACTTGCTTTGTAGACCAGGCTAGCCTTGAACCCACAGAGATCCACCTGCCTCTGCCCCCCTGGGTGCTGGCAATACAAGTATGTGCCACCACGCCTGGCATAAATTCACTATTCTTAATTATAACTACATAAATATTCTAGAATGGGTTGTTTTTCCCTTAATACCTTATTTAAAAGCCTTTTCTTGTTCAACTGGAAAACGAAGGAGGGTAAGTTTGATCTCAGAAAATTCTGTTAGAGCTGTAATAAAGGAAACAGAATTTTAAGATCAGCCCAAACAGGACACAAATCAGAGCACAAAAAGAAGCTTAGACAAACACCAAACAAACCAACTGTAAAACCAAAGCATAAGTCAACAAAAGCTAAGAAGGGGTTAAAATACAGAGGGGATAATATCAGTGCTTAAAACAGGCTTTGAAAGGGACAAAGAGAAAAAGCAAAGACACTTGGTATATCCAATGATATATAGCTTCCTCAATGAAAGTTTCAGAGAAATCCCAACTGTATGGATCCCTTAGACACATATTAGTGTGCATAATAACCAAAATTTCCATATAATTGAAAGATATATAAGTAAGTAATTGAATTTTACCATGAACTAAGCATAAAGAAGTAAATGGCCATGAGGTCCCTATAGTGTTTTGCCTTCTCAAAATTACAAGAGTATAGGGGGAGGGAAAACATATATTTATATACATTCACTACTTTCCTTTGGTAGGCATTCATTCATCAAAACTTGCTCTTTAGCTTTGAAACCTGTTTCAGTGTTAAGTATTGACTACCAATATTCCTTAGGCCATCCTTTTTCAATACTAAATCATACAATGTATTTCTAAACCATAGAGGAAAAAAACCCAAGTTAGCTACTTTAATAAATGTGTGGTAGATAACAGTACAAGTTAAAATCCTTTACTAACCTTGCATGACTAGTAATCAAACTTTTTCATCTTTCAGCTTCCACAATTGTAAAGTGGAATTAATAATTAACATTTGGCTATGAGAGCATAAAATGAATTTGTCACATAAGGTACTTGAAAAATGCAGGTCCCATACCAAATAGTAACTGAGGTGCTTTGAATAGGAATGGCCTCGAGTGCTCATATATCTGAATGCTTAGTCACCAGGGAGTAAATGGCACTATTTGACAAAGAGTAGAACAATTAGGAGGTGTGGCCTCGTCGAAGTAGATGTGGCTTTGTTGGAAGAAGTGTGTCTCTAGGAGTGGGCCCATGCCAGGCCCAGGCCTTTACTCTCTCTGCCTATGATGGACCAGGATAGAGCTCTCTCTCAGCTACTGCTCTAACACCTGCCCACATGCCACCAGTTAACTGCTTTGGTTTTACAAGTGTCGCCTTGGTCATGGTGTCTCTTCATTGCAATAGAATACTGACTAAAGACAGCAAACATGCAATTAATTAGAATTTGTCGTTATATGAGATATTGGTGTATAGCTTTATAAAATCTTTTAACAAATAGTAACAAAATAAGGAATTGGTTAATCAACAGTCTTCACCAAATAGCTAAAGCCCAAGTGAGAACATAAATCATCAAAAGACAAACCAAAACTGTACAAACGTCTTTACTAGCACATGCTAAAAGAACATCTTCTTATAATGCAGACGGAATCATTCAGAACGCTCCTTCCCACAGTGATAATACCTAGTCCACAAGGGTGACATCGGGGAGTTATAAACACGTGCGCGTGTGTTTGAGGGTGTGTACGTGCTTGCATGTGTATCGCGGAACTCATCTGCCTCGCTGCTTCTTTGTTCTTCAGACAGATCACACCAAATCCAACCCCCAAAATGGAAGAAGCCACAAGCCAAAGCCTAGATGAAGACTTTGAAGGACAGGCCACGCACACAGGTAAATAAAGTGAGAGAACACATAATTCTTAAAGTAAGATTAAATCTAGAAACATCTGCTGTTCTTATAAAGAGTATCATTGAATTTAAATAATTTCTTCATCTAATCCGGAAGAATAATTTCAAAACATTTGACTAAATAAATTGGCTTTAAATGAAAGGACCGAAGATTAGTTATTTGCTATTTCATTAACGAAGAGTTAGAAAAAAACACAAATTACTGATAATTTCCTACTACCCAGTTATCATAAGATTCCTCTGCCTAAGGTTTATTTATTTATTTTTTGATGTATGATTGCTGCATCTGCATGTATAAAAGAGAGCATCAGATCCCAGTATGGATGGTTGTGAGCCACCATCTGGTTGCTGGGAATTGAACTCAAGACCTTTAGAAGAGTAGACAGTACTCTTAACTGCTGAGCCATCTCTCCAGCCCCAGACTCCTCTTAAGGCTTTTTCTATTCTCTCAGTCCTCCTGTCGGTACCCTCTACAGACTCTCCATGGTTTTGTGTGTGTGTGTGTGTGTGTGTGTGTGTGTGTGTGCGCTCGCTCATGTGTGGGAGCAGATATATGTGATCAAAAGTAATACTTAAGTTTAGCTTTTTTAAAAAAAACTTTATCAGTCTCACTCAATTTAAATAAGCAGGTCTAGAAATAAAATTAAAATTTTATTCCTCTTTTGCTTTTCAACCTTTGCTTTTCTAAAAGCCTGTTTTTCCACATTTACATGGTAATATTGGCAGACTTATTGTTTTTGTTTTGTTTATTATTGTTATTTATAATTTATTCACTTTGTATCCTAGTTGTAGCCCCCTCTTTCATCTCCTCCCTGTTCTACCCTCCCTCCCTCTTCCCCCTGTATCCCTCTGCCCTAGTCCACTGATAGGGGAGGTCCTCCTCCCCTACTGTCTGACCCTAGCCTATCAGGTCCTATCAGGATTGTCTGGATCCTCTTCCTCTGTGGACTGGCAAGATCACCTTGTCAGGGGGAAATAAGGGGAGCAGCGGCATGAACTCAGTTGCCTGCTTTTTAAATTTTAGCTTTTTGAATGTTAAAAAAAATAAATGAATAAGAAAGCATGCTTGAATCAGGTGTATTTCAATCTACCTCCAGAAAACTCAAAACATCATTCCATCAAAGATCTTTTCTTAACTTGTTGACTTGTATGTGGTTGTTTATATTCCACTACTAAGAGCTTAAATGTTAAATGCTATTGCTTACGTTTTAAGTTCAGAATCCTTTTGGTTCTACAAAATCTTCTGTGACTATTACTTCCCATATCTGTAAGCATGGATTGAAATCTTTATATTTAATCATAGGTTTGAATGAATTCACAATGGTACCAGAATAAAATGTAGAAATTCATTTAATAACAGCTATGGTAAGAGAATCTTTCTAAGTACAAAATAAAAAAAGAGATTGTAAGAGGAAAGATAGATAAGTTTGCTGGAAGAAAAAAATAATGGAAGAAAGGAAGGAAGAAGGGAGGAAGGAGAGAAAAAGAAGGTACATAGAAAGGTAAAGGGGAAGAAACAAAGGAAATACCCATTGTCTAGTAAAAGTTATCAGAAGAAAAAATTAAGAGAAAAACTTAACATACTTGGGAGAAACATTTACAATCCAATAGACAATAAATTAATGTTTTTATATGTATTAAGAATTTCTACAAATAATAAGTAAAACAGAACCAAACAGAATAGTAGATGTATTAGTTACTTGGTGCGTTTCTGTGTTGCTGTGAATAACTACCCAGCCAGAAACAACTTAAGGAAGGAAGGAAGGTTCCATTTGCTCTCAGTTCTGGGGTACAGTGCGCCCTGGTGGGGAAGGCGTGGCACTGGGCTCCTGAGGCAGCTGACCCATTCTCTAGACACAGTCAGGAAGCGGATGCAGGTGAACGCTGGTGCCGAGTTAACTTTCTCCAGGACCTCAGACCACGGCACGGTGATGCCCACAGTTAAGGCTGGTCTTCGCTTGAATTAACCCACATAAATAAATCCCCACAGACATGCTTAGAGGCTCATCTTGGAAGTGATTATAGAGCACATCAAATTGATGATCGATTTTAACCATCACTGTAGGCAAAAGATTCACAGAGAAAAATAACCTAAAAAGGACACAAACATAACTTTGGTGAGATGCAGTGGTTTTTTGTTTGTTTGTTTGTTTGTTTGTTTGTTTTTCACAGAAGTAGAAAAAGTTCAACACAATTTTCTGAATGCAGCACTGGGCAGAGTACAAACTGGTTTAACCTCGTCAAGGACAGTGAGCACTGCCACAACCAGGAAGGGAGGGGCATGTCCTTTAACCAAGTAATTTCACTTACACTTGACAAATAGCTACAAAATAATTCTAAGATGTGCCATTAAACATCATCTGTAATAGAAAAAAATGAGAAAACAGTACCACCTATCAGTAATAACTAACTAAATGTATACACATTCATAATAGTATACTGCGCTCTATATTTAAAAGAAGAGGAGGTGGTAAGATGAGGATCAGTGGCTAAGAGCACTTGCTGCTCCTCCAGAGGACTGTAGAAAATGAATGTAATTAATGAAAGCAGAATAACTTTATCTTAAATTATTTAATCTGTGTCATAAATTAGTATACAATATGTTATGCAATGTGAGGGGAAAAGAGTACACTCAAATACAAATACAGACTATGGTATTAATGGGAGGTTTTAATGTGGATAGATCTACTAGTATTGCATGCTTTCAAGAATTTTAGACCTCTGTCAAAGCATTATTTCTCAAAAACCACATACTGCAATGCCAAATCAGTGATTTCACTGAATTTTCTGTGTCTCAGAGGCTTGTGCATGTAAGGAAAGCACTCGACAGTTAAGTGATATCCCTGGCCCTCCACTTGAATTTTCTTAACCTTGAAGACCCTAGCCTTTCTGCATTTCTGAGTCATTCCTAAGCCCTTAGAAGAAATGGCCAATAGTTGTCACTTTGGTTTCATTAACTGAAGTGTCAAATACTGTTTTCCACTTGTGTTTATGTGCCATTATTATTGTTGCTTTTCCAATAACTCCAACTTCCTTTAACAGGGTAGTGCCAATGCTCATTTGCTACAAAAGCTTCTTCCTAATGTAGTGAATGCTGTTTTTCTAAAATTCTGGTTGCTTCTATACATTGCAATTTCTAAATATTTTTACCTCCAAACTTTTATAAACAGTTCAAAGCACATAATTTATATTTTCCTTATTACAGCTGTTTCAATAATATTCTGTACCATTTAATCTTTGCCATTTGACCTTGAAAATTATTTTTATCACCAAGTCAAGAAAAAAAATATTTTTAGCCTAATCAGCATGTTTATTTCTGGTGCAAGAGATGACAACTTCTATCACAGCAACGCTTACAGAAATTTCAATTGTGTAAACACTCTTTTTGAGAATAAAGAGAAACACATCTAGAAAATTTTATTTCAGGACCCAAAGGTGTAATAAATGATTGGAGAAAGTTTAAATTAGAAAGTGAAGATGGTGATTCCATTCCACCCAGCAAGAAGGAGATCCTCAGACAAATGTCCTCCCCTCAGAGCCGAGATGACAAAGACTCCAAAGAAAGGGTCAGCAGGAAGGTAAGAGGAGTGAAGATCAGCAATAGGTTACACACTTCGTAGACTAAGTCATTCAAGAGAATCACTTTAGAGTACTATGAAATGCTTTCATTGCAACATAAAGTGAATATTGTGATAAAGGTTTTCTGTACTAAAAATATGTAGAATCAAAAGAATGGATTATGAATATATGAATTGTTGTAGAGAAAGTTTTGTGATATAAGAAAACAAAATATGGAATTTTAAATTATATGAAGTATTTCATTTTCTAGGGCAACAAAAGACCGTTGTGTGCTTCCCCTCTTGCATGATTATAAGCATGTGAATCTGAGAGGTGGAGAGGAGTTCACTAGGCTGAGAATATTCATAGTTTAGAAGGATGAGCTTGCCTGGGAATAGAGGGGAGGAGATAAGCAGAAGACGTTCAACATGTAAAAAGACAGCATTGAAGAGTCTTAGTTATGCATGTGTATGTCTGCGTCATACAGAGACAGAGAGTAAAAGATGACCTCTAAAATGTCAATGGAGATTATTTGGTTCATTTTATAAAAAAAAATGTGGATCTTCAGATTGATAATTCTGCCATTTTCTGAAAGTCAGGGTTGGCTTATGAAAAGTTGTTAAACAATATCCTTAATGTGAAATGTCAACCTTCACTCTAAGATACCCCTTTTCAAAGCATTGAATGAAGATTTTGTTGGATTTTATAGTGGCTTTTTGATTTTGGAAGTCTATACAAGAAGGGAGTTTGGAAGTTCTTGTATACTGTTAATGATTGTCTGCCCATGCCCTGCCTGAAATAGCATGATTATTTATGGAAAGTATCTTTTAAAAAAGCTGGATACACTAGACTTAGAAAAAAAAAGAATTATACAAAACATTTAATAATTTTAGGACTAAACTAAATTAAATTGAGATAATAATATTAACATAGAAAAACTATTAGAATAGAAAAGAGATCTGGGTATGACGGCACATGTCTGTAATAGCAGCACTTGGAAGGCGGGGGTAGGACAACCTTCAGTTGCAGGCTAGTCTGGGCTACAGAGGAAGACCATACCAAAAGAAAGAAAGGGGAGAGACAAAGGAAGGTAGTGGGAGGGAGAGTAGATTGGCAGCAAGAAAAGAATTGGGAATATTAGAAAAACACACAAGAGGCAGAAGCACATAACAGAAAACAGACAGCAGCTGCAGTTCAAGGGTTCCATGATGAAGAGGAGGTTAGAGGCCACTTTAGACTCCCTACTTGCCAGCTTCCAAGTTTCTGGGCCCCTCCACACCTTTCAGAGAGCTGTATGACACTAGGCTGCATCACTCCTTTATGACTGTTTTTTTTTTTCCTTAGCTGGGGGACAGAGGTGATTAATTGTCTATCAAATATATTAATAATGGAGTTAATATTATGAAAGAGTATTAAGGTAATTTGATGTTCTAACTACAATAAAATGTAGTTATTTTGGGAGGTACATTGTTCTCTCAGTTTTGACTAAGCCAGTGGTTAAGGAAAACCTACGGGGCTTGTTAAAACACAGACAATTCAGCCTCACCCTTATAGGTTCTGAGTCAGCAGATCTGAAGAGTGCCCATAATCAGAAAAAATAATTGCTGACAGTGAACATTAATTAGAAAACTAATATTAGTTTACCAAATATATAATACAATCCCCAAGAATAAAACCAGAATTTAAAAAAAGAGGAGTGTAGAATAAGGGTCCTGAAAGTGACCTTTGAGCCGATGCTTAAGGCTATGTCAGAAGCAGGAAGATTCAGTCTGAACAAAGAGGGCAACAAATAAAAGCCCTTAGACTTGAGAATGAGTTTGATGCACCTAACGATCAAACATTTCTGACTGAGTTATCTCTGTAATTTCTTTCACGCGTTTTCAGATGAGCATTCAAGAATATGAACTGATTCAAGACAAAGAAGATGAAGATTGCCTTCGCAAATACCGTAGACAGTGCATGCAGGACATGCACCAGAAGCTGAGTTTTGGGCCTAGATATGGGTTTGTGTACGAGCTGGAAACAGGGGAGCAATTCCTGGAAGCCATTGAAAAGGAGCAGAAGATCACCACCATCGTGGTCAATATTTATGAAGATGGGGTCAAGGGCTGTGATGCGCTCAACAGCAGCTTAGCGTGCCTTGCTTCAGAGTACCCGATGGTCAAGTTCTGTAAGATAAAAGCTTCTAATACTGGAGCTGGGGACCGCTTCTCCTCAGCTGTACTCCCTACCCTGCTTGTATACAAAGGTGGGGAACTCATAAGCAATTTCATTAGCGTTGCCGAACAGTTTGCTGAAGAATTTTTTGCTGGGGATGTGGAGTCTTTCCTAAATGAATATGGATTGCTACCAGAAAGGGAGATACATGACCTAGAGCAAACCAACATGGAAGATGACGACAATGAGTAATCACTCACTATGTCAGTATCTCACGTCTATCCTTTCCACAGTGAACACCGATTTTTGGTAGTATCTATATTCCTTTAGCAAACACTAAACATGGCCATGGTTATTCAAATGGAGGGGGGAGACACGAAAATTATGTAAACAGCATTTCTTAGTGCTAGTTGTTCAAATTGAGGTAATATTGTACTGCAAAAATATTGTGGTTTTTAGCAAATAGTAAACAGAAGAGGTGGAAAATGTCAATGTTATGTCATTTTAAAAAGTCCTTGCAAATTATGGGTTAGCTTTTGTATTCCTCACTTTTCCCTTGGCATCTTTATTTGGGCTTGGAAACTGAATTCTACTTATAAATTGGCTTGTATGATAAGAATAAAATCCTATGATGAAACAAATATTCTTGTGTAAAGTCTACTTTGAGTTGAGTATTATATTATGAAGTACCTAAAACCTTCATGGAGCTAAAAATTAAAAAAAAAAAAGGTTTCATTTATTAGTCTCTAATAATCACAGACCAGTGTGTAAACAGTATTGTTTTCATTTTTAAAGCAATGCAATTAGATACAGAGAAGTAAAATTGTAACTTTCACTTTTCTTGAAAATTTTCAAAACAAAACAAAAAGCCAGGCAGTGGGGTAGCTTGTCTTTCATCCCAGCACACGGGAGACAGAGGCAAATCTCTGAGTTTGATGCGAGCCTGGTCTACGGAGTGAGTTCCAGGACAGGGAGGGCTACCGAGAGAACCGCTATCTCAAAAAAGAAAACACACACACACACACACACACACACAACAACAACAACAAAAACATTTGGAAGTTTGTCCTCCTTCACACAGACATGAATGAAAGTGTAAAAGTAAAATACAACATTAAAGTATGAATGCATAAGTTAGCTGAAGAGTAAGAGGAAGGGTAACTAAATCGGAGTAAAAATGTAACAGTGAGTGAGGGTTGAACCAACACAGCGAACAGCGGAAGAAATGGCGCTTGGTACACATCCAGATACAGCCTCCTTGTGAGATGTGAGCTTAGAGCAGGCTGACGCCTGACAGCTCATGCATAAAGCACGCAAATGTTTGAAGCTTTGGTCTCAAGTCCTTTAAGTAGCTAGCTTATTGCTTTTTTCCCCCCTTAAACTTTTTTCACCCCTATCCGGAACTCTAAACATTTCATCTTGTTCATTTCTCAGTAAGAAAACAGACATTAGCCGATGAGAACTACGTCATCTTTCTACCACCAAAACTAAAGTGACAGCTACGCATAAACTGGGAATGCTGACGTAAGGGAGGGAGATCCCGCACAGGCGTCTCTAGCCATTAGGCTGTGCGGTACCTCACCCATTCCCACAGGCACCGGAAGTGCTCTTCTGTGATTGTGCATCTCTCTGCGCTGCCACTGGCTGCTGCTTTTCTCTGTGTGTTATTAATAATGGCTTTGAAATATTTTAAAATTACCCACTATTTAAAGTGCGTCCATCTACAACCTAAAGTTTTAACTTACGGCTCCTATCTCTGATTTTCTTTAAAAATCAGTCTCAAAAGAGGTGTCTAAAACCGCCTACAGGCCCTGATCCTCACTTCCATTTCTGCACCATTCCAGTGGGACTCCGCCAAGCAATTTCAATGCAGTTGAAATCTCTTATCAAGCTTATTGGACAATTTTTAGTCCATATTTTATTCCGCTTCCCATAAACCCATGTCAGAGCTGACTACTCTGTTCCCTTTGAATTATTTCAGCTGGCTCCTGAAGGCAGAGTGACAAGCCCCTCCTACCCAACTATCACTTCCTTCTAGGTCCTTCATTGACTGAGTCATCTCTGCGGAATCACGTCCACTCTCAGATTCACGTCTCCAGCTCTGTCTATCTTTAGATGTTATAATCTTCTGTGTCAAGCTAGATGAAGAAAATAAAGGAAGAAACAAAGATTAGGAAAGGAGCAGAAGGCAGAAAGTCTGCCGTGGCGTGACCAGCAGATGAGTAATTCTTTACAATGATCAGCTTATGCTCACTGGTCCTTAACAGAGTTTTGTCCCTGAATAAAATATTTGTTCATGAACCTAAAATCTTGAATATTGACTACTTGTGATGAATTGGGGAAGGCATTGGAAACGCCCTATGGCCTACTTTTAGGATTCTAGACTTCAAGGCTACCATGCGGAAGAACAGCGGTGAGAGGGAGCCAGGTGTTATGATTACATATAATCAAGGAGCTTTCAAAAAGAGTTCAACATGTTTCCTACCAAGTAGAGGCTGAAAATGTATCCATCTCTTACAGAATTCTCTAAGTAAGAAGGTGCTGATCTTACAAATAGAGCAAAGAAGATGTGGTGCCACGCCTAGCACTCAGGAGGCTGAGGCAAGGGAGTTGGCATTTCAAGGACAGTGTTTGCTATGAAACAAAAACAAAAGAAAAGCAAAAAAAAAAAAAAAAAGGGGGAAAAAACACAAGGATCTTCACATGAATTATTTATAAATCTAAAAAAAATCAAAATAATAGCTATAGGTTGGCATTAATTCCATGGACTAAATGAAAATACTTAAAAGATGGTGGCAAGATGGTGAAGAAGGACAGTCAAATGCCGCAAAAGACAACAATAGTTTAAGAACAAGATGTAAGTTCAGTTATTAGTGACTTAGTTATTCATCTATTCATTTCATTCAGTTTTTAGCTTTTTAGTTATTCATTCTTAGTGGCAGAAGGAAGCAGGGTTGCAGGGCAGAGGCAGGAAAGAAAGGCCAACCACTGAAGAGAGACACCCAGCTATAGTAACAAAAAATAAATAAATAAAAAGAAAATTGACTGCTTTGAAATATTTCTATTCAAAGAAATTCCTCTCCTGTTAGAAATAAACCACCTTGTTTTAATTTAGAATAAACAGCTAGCAAGCTTAAGCAAGACTAAATCTAGGAATGTATTTAACCCATCATTGTCAAAACAAAAGTAACTAGGTGGTACCCAACTTTGAGAGTGGGTGATGATAGCAACCACTCTCAAAATAAGCACTAGGTGACTAATGGGTGCCAAGGTGAAGCTTTGATCATATAATACTCATCAGGAGAGTCACACATGAGACAGGATTTGACTAGAATCCTTGAGATCTGCTGTGACAGAAATGTTGCGTTACAAATGCCTTCATGTAAACACTTAATCTGCTGTTTAATTCCATAGGAGAAGAAATCATTTAAAAATATACTTATTAATTCCTTGAGAATTTCAACAATGTATTTTGATCACATTCTCTTTTAACTCCCTTCTTAACTTCTCCCAGATTCATCTCAGAGAACATTTTTTTTTTGTCTCAGCAAAGGTAGAATTTTAACTTAAATGGTTTAAAATATTAAATGTCACATAACTACTCAAATAATAACTGTAACAGACTTGAAAGATAACTTGTTTGTTATCTAATGCTAGAAAATTTTGTAAGAAATAGCAAATTTGAATTATAATTGAAAGGTTAATTTATTTATTTGTTCAGAAAACATTATTAATAATTTGCAATATGCATGCAGACTCCTTGAGATCAAGAAATGTAGTTTAAACACACACACACACACACACACAAGCATTTATACAAGAAACAGAGGATAATGGTTCATACCTTTGTATCTCTATGTCTATTGTGATGTGATGACTCTATTGGGCACCAGTAGCAAACTTCTTGATATGAATCCACTCGCTCATTTCGTGAATTTAGGCATACTAGTTAATCCCTCTGTTCTTTTTAAAAATCTGTCAAATTCAGATAATGACTGTACTTCTTCACAAATTTACTATGAGATAAAAATGAGTAAACCATGTAAATTAATTAAAAGAGTGCCTAACAAATACTACTCAGATGTTACTTGTCATTGTTAATAGACAGGCAGCAAGGAAAATGATTCCTATACCACACAGATTTAAAAGCATGAAACTGTGCTTATATACATAGAAACTAATTCATGAAGATGTCAGATGCCATGCGTCTATGGCAAACACAGCACTCACACCCTTTTAGAAATGAACTTATGGAACATGTTATATACACTATTTAAATCAAAAGAGAAAAGTCCTTTTTTTTTTTTCAGAGTGGTGAAAGGCAGACAAGTGACTACAACAAAATGTCCCAGTCTATATGAGCTATACACTATCCATGCTTTGAAACACACAGGATACTGATGACCACTCTCAAATGAAAATTATTGCTTTACCCAGTGTTCATGTACATTCTCAGTCTTATCTTGTGGCCTTTCTTCCTTGAAAACTCTCCCATTGTCTCCTTGGATTTTGTTATTGATCCTGATAGCTGTTCCTGTGTCAAGAATTTTTGAAATTCACTACTACTGGCATTTCTGTGAAGATTTGTCCTGCTCACTAAAAGATAGGTAGCAGCATCTTTAACCTTTCCGAGTTAGATGCTACTAGCATCCCTTCTTTAATTGCAACAACAAAAACTTTCTTTAGATATCTTCAAGTGCTCTCTGGAAGACAAAAATTATGCCCGGTTGAGAATCATTTACCATAACATGGAAAACATATCTTCTCCTGCTTTCTATATTGGTGAAAATTTAACTCACCAAAATTTGTCACTAGAACCGTTGCGATCATTTCTTAACTGGACTTCACAACTACCAATCATCAAGTTTATACAAAAGATAAGGTGGCTGAGCAAATCATAAGGCTGTTGGGCCATGCCACTGAAAGTTTTCTTCGGATATCTGTGAAACAAAGGAAAAGAGCAATCAAAAACAAGGAAATCATGAAATTTGCAGGCAAACATGGAAGTAGAAAAGATCATCCTGAGTGAGATAACCCAGAAACAGAAAGACACACACGGTATATATTCACTTATAAGTGGATATTAGACTTATAATATAGGATAAGCATACTAAACTCTATAGTCCTAAAGAGGCTAAACAAGAAGGACCTTAGGGAAGATGATTAATCCTCACTCAAAAGGGCAAACAGGATAGACATCGGAAGTAAGAGAAGACAGGGAACAGGACAGGAGCCCTCCACAGAGGGCCTCTGTTCAGCAGGGCATTGAAGTAGATGCTGAGAATCATAGCCAAACTTTGGGCAGAGTGCAGGAAATCTTATAAAAGAAGAGGGAGATAGAGAGACCTGGAGGGGGCAAGAGCTCCACAAGGAGACCAACAGAGCCAAAATATCTGGGCCCAGGGGACCCTGCAGAGACTGATGAATCAACCAAGGACGATGCATGGCAAGGACCCAGACACCATGCTCAGATATAACCTACGGGCAGCTCAGTCTCCATGGGGGTTCCCTAGTAAGGGGAGCAGGAGCAGTGACTGGCATGAACTTGGTTGCCTGCTCTTTGTTCAACTCCCCCTGGCAAGGTAGACTTACTAGGCCACAGAGAAAGAGGATCCAGACAGTCCTGATGAGCCCTGATAGACTAGGGTCAGATAGTAAGGGAGGAGAATCTCCCCTATCAGTGGACTAGGGAGGGACATGGAGGAGGGAGAAGTAGGGTGGGTGGGACCAGGAAGAGATGAGGGAGGGAGCCACAGCAGGGATACAAAGTGAATAAATTGTAATAAATAATAATAATAATAATAATGAAAAAAATGAATAAAAGAACTGGATTGGTGAAGTGTTTTAAATTATACTCTGAAACTTATTAGGATATAAATATATTTGATGACATAACTTGTGGGAGTGAAGCAACTGTGTATAAACACCTTCCATTAATGAAACAAGTAGTTGGCTTTGGCTTTGGTTTTTTTGTTTTGTTTTGTTTTGTTTTAATGTGAACTCAACAGCAACATTTCTCTGGGCAATTTTAATGAGGATGGCCTATAACTGAAAGTTTGAAACCTGAAGAGAATATTAGTGGCACCTTGGGGCTGGAGGAAGCATCAAGATAACTCAGTGTGCTTTTACTCTTTTGCCATGGAAGCCGGATGCCCAGTGATATGACTGTGATCCTCAGAATCAACATTAAAAAGTCTAACACAGTGGCACACATATATCATCCCAGAACACCTATGGTGAGAAGAGAGATGGGGAAGAGAATTAGTGGAAGTCTCTTGTGGGTCAGCTAGCTTGAAATATACAAAACAACTGCAAAATTGTCAGGAGAGACCCGACCTCAACAAGGTACAAGTAGAGAACCAATTACTAAAAGCTGATCACATGCATATACATGCCATCTCATGTACGTGTACACACACACACACACACACACACACATACACACACCATGCATGCTAAATAAATAAATAAAAATAAAATTTAAATAGAGTAGTTTTATGACCAGCAGGGATGGTGGTTTGTGCTTATAAGCCCAGAACTTGGGTAGCTATGGTAGAAGGTACCCTAATAATAACTATAACAGAGCACTTAGCTGAAGTAATATAATCATAGGGTCACTGTGTAGTGTGAGCTACATAGTGATAATGTGTTTTAAACAAAACAAACCCCTAAATTTGTTATTTTTATAGCACCGAACTTGAAAAAAATTGATATAATCAGATTCTAATGAATATAAAACAGTTGAACAGACAAACAAATGTAATCATTTTAGTTTTCAAAATCTATATGCTATTTCAATAACTCTTGAGTTTCTAGAGAGGAAACTGAACTTAAGAGCAGATACATTTGGGGGATGGAGATATGGCTCAGAGGTTAAGAGCACTGGCTGTTTTCCCAAAGGTCCTGAGCTCAATTCCCAGCAACAACATGGTGGCTCACAACCATCTGTAATAAGATCTGGTGCCCTATTCTGGCATGTAGGCATACATGCAGGTAGAATACTGTATAAATAATAAATAAATGAGTCTTAAAGAAAAGAAGAATAGATACACTTGTCACAAGCAATTGTTTGTCCTCTTATGAAAATAAAACTTTTTATGAAAAGTAAAATATTAAATTCCTGAAACATAATAGCTGGCTACTATATAAATTTATGATTTTCATGAAAATCATGATTCGTAAGAAAGTCATATAAAGGCAATACCATTGAAGCATACAATGGAACCGTGGTAGCTTTAGAGCCAGGATAGCATTGTCAGTTTTGTAGTATGTTACCACAGAAAGATGCTCTTGAACACACCATGTAATAATTCCCCATAAACACATCAAAACTTATATCCTACATTAGTTACTTTTCTATTATTGTGATTAGACACAGAGACCAAGGCAACTTATAGAAGAAAGAGTTTATTTGAGCTTACAGTTCCAGAGGGTAAGAGTCCATGATGGCAGAGCAGAGCAATGGCAGCTATGGCAAGAAGCTGAGTGTTTACATCTTGATCTACAAGCAGGAAGTGCAGAAATTGAACTGGGAATGAAGGGGACTTTGAAACATCAAGGCCTATCCCCAGTGACATACTCCAAAGGTCCACCAAGGCTACACCCCCTCAATCTACCTAACAGTACTACCAATCAGAGATCACATGTTCAAATATCTGCATTTATGGAGCATACCCTCATACAAATCACCAGATACCCTAAATTGAAAGTGTGCTTAGTACATCCAACCTTATAAAAACTGTATTGTATTGTGTATAAATACAATATAGTGTGGAATCTTTTGGTTTAGCCCTGAGATTAAGTGGCTGAGGCAAAGTACAGCTGACATTTCAAGAGAGTATGATGTTGCATAGTGCTAGACAAGATAGGAAAAAATCAAAACTAAAAAGTTAAAGCATGACTGACTTCTAGTGATTGTATGTCACGTCTGCACCACTATAACCCAAAATATAAAATAAATGTCAAACTATCAGTAAGCAGGAGTACTCTACATAGCTTCACATGCATAATTGTATTTAAAGACTTACAAGAACATATGAGGTTGAATGTTGTTTATAATACATCCTTTTCAAGAATAAAGACATGGAAAAGCCAGGTGTTACCTGGCTTTATCATATTCACATAGCTAATAAGATATAAAGCGTAATCTTAACCTTGGGTCTATCAATCTTAGCTCCCATGCTTTTCCAATTAGGTAATACTATTTACCTGAAAGTTACCAAGAAAACAATAAGTTACGAACCAAATCATGTTTCTCTAAGATCTGCCTTAAGGTGATTTAGGTATAGAGGTCAGTTGTACAGAAAAATAGAAAAATAGAAGTAAGAGGAGTGGGTAAGTAGGAGAAAACAAAGTTACCTAGAATCAGGAGAAAGCTTCAGTCCAGCACTCTAAAACTAATGCAATGAGTATAGTTCTGAAAGAAGAAACAGAGAAAAAAATGGTAATCTAAGCTTGAAATTACATATTTTCATCATCCTAATAGTATTAAGGAAAGAGATTTTTATGAATACTTGGGACTCATGGCTGAACAAATTGTAAAGCCTGTTTATCTTTCAGACTTTGTTTGGGTTTTGTTTGTTTGTTTTGCCATACTATGGTGAGAAAATTCTCCAAAAGGAAGTTTTTCATTAAAAAAAAAATCATATATGTTTATTCAGGCAATATTATTTCTCATAGTACCTATTCCTCAGTCTCAATTCTTAAATACATAGATGTTTAATTTTAAGCAAGTTATTTCAAAAATGATAATTCATTAGAATGTTATTTATTCACCATTGGTAGCACATAATACTCCTGCAGGGTTCCTGTTGTAACAAACTGAACCTATTATTAGTAGCTAATGATAATCACAAGTGAAATTAAGCATGCTGAGTAACTTGAATTACAGAGACTTACACAATAAACTACATAATTCCCCATAGAAGTACAAAGAGAGGATCCAAGATGGCAGCAACCAGTGTGCACCGTATTTGAGCGGCAGAGGAGCTGAAACACCGAATTGGTGAGTGGAGGGGCAGTGGAACCTAAACAATGGCACTGAGGCTTCCAGGGAGAAGGGGGACAAACCTTGAACTGAGACCAATAGGATACAGGATACAGGATACAGGTCAACCACGAACATCTCAATGAACTCCTCCTGGGGACTCATTTCCTAGGCACTTTCCACATAATGGGCAGAGGCAGCAGCGGAGGTACTGCAGCCAGCAGCAGAGGCAGAGGAGGTGGTCTGCAGTGCATGCAACAACTTGCAAAGAGCACAGTCCTGGCTGTTCCACGCACAGACCTCCCTTGTTGAGATTTGAGACTGAGAACATAGGATACAGGTAATTTCCCAACAAAAATTAAAAGAAAATA
Source organism: Meriones unguiculatus (assembly GCF_030254825.1). Classification (NCBI taxonomy): domain Eukaryota; kingdom Metazoa; phylum Chordata; class Mammalia; order Rodentia; family Muridae; genus Meriones; species Meriones unguiculatus. Next base: position 71,895,594 of record NC_083359.1, read on the forward strand.
AGCAATGAATCACAGTAAGACCACCAGCTCCACAATAAAAGGAACTAACACTCTTTGGTCACTATTATCGATCAACAGCAATGGACTCAACTCTCCAATAAAAAGACACAGACTAACAGATTGGTTGCGGAAACAGATCCAACATTCTGCTGCATCCAAGAAACACACCTCTGTTACAAAGATAAACACTACCTCAGAGTAAAGGGCTGGAAAAAGGTTTTACCCCAGAAAACAAGCTGGGGTAGTGATCCTAATATCTAATAAAATAGACTTTCAACCAAAATTAGTCAAAAAAGATGAGGAGCAGCACTTCCTTCTCATCAAAAGAAAATTCCAAAAGGAGGACATCACAATTTTGAACATCTATGCCTCAAATACAAGACCACCTATATTTGTAAATGAAACTACCACAACCAACATCAAAATCAAAGGATCTAACAGCCACTGGTCATTAATCTCTCTCAACATCAATGGACTCAATTCTCCAATAAAAAGACACAGACTAACAGAATGGATGCATAAACAAGACCCAGCAATCTGTTGCATACAAGAAACACACCTAAGTCACAAAGACAGACATTACCTGAGGGTAAATAGCTGGAAGACGGCTTTCCAAGCAAATGGACCCAAGAAGCAAGCAGGAGTAGCCATTCTAATATCTGATAAAACAGACTTTCAACCAAAATTAATCAAAAGGTATGGGGAAGGACACTTCATACTCATCAAGAGAAAATTCCACCAGGAAAACATCACAATCCTGAACATCTATGCCCCAAATACAAGACCACCTACATTTGTAAACGAAACATTATTAAAGCTGAAATCGCACATTGATCCCAATACCTTTATAGTGGTAGACTTCAACACTCCACTCTCACCAAGGGACAAATCATTCAGTCAAAAGCAAAACAGAAAAAGAAGAGCACTTACAGAGGCCCTAAATCAAATGGATCTAATAGATGTCTACAGGACTTTTCCCCCAAAATCAAAACAGTATACATTCTTTTCAGCATCTCATGGATCCTTCTCCAAATTAGAGCACATAGCTGGTCACAAAGCAAGTTTTAGCAGATACAAGAAGATTTCAATAATCCCTTGTATCCTATCTGACCATCATGGTCTAAAGCTGGACCTCAACAACAACAGAAATAGCAAAAAGCTGGTACATACCTGGAAACTGAACAACTCGCTACTCATTGACAGCTGGGTTAGGGACGAAATAAAGAAAGAAATGAAAGACTTGCTAGAATTCAATGAAAATGAAGGCACAACATACCCAAACTTATGGGACACAATGAAACAGTGCTAAGAGGAAAGTTCATAACACTAAATGCCTTCAAGAAGAAATTTGAAACATCGCATACAAGCAACCTAATAGCTCTCCTGAAAGCCCTAGAAAAAAAAGAAGCAGATGCACCCAAGAGGAATAGATGGCTGGAAATATTCAAGCTCAGGGCAGAAATCAATAAATTAAAAACAAATAGAAAAATTCAAAGAATCGATGAAAACGAGAGCTGGTTCTTCGAGAAAATCAACAAGATAGACAAACATTTGCAAACAAACTAAAAGGCAGAGAGAAACTATCCAAATCATCAAAATCAGAAATGAAAAGGGGGACATAACTACAGACTCTGAAAAAATCCAATCATTAGGTCATACTAAAAAAGCCTATATGCCACAAAATTTGAAAATCTAAAGGAAATGGACAATTTTCTTGATAGAATCCATCTACCAAAATTAAGTCAATATCGCATAGAAAGACTGAATAGTCCCATTTCCCCCAAGAAAATAGAAGCAGTCATCAAAAGTCTCCCTTCCAAAAAAGCCCAGGGCCAGATGATTTCAAAAAAGCCCAGGGCCAGATGAATTCTACCAGACCTTCATTAGCCATCAGAGAAATGCAAATCAAAACGACCCTGAGATTTTTACCTTACACCCATCAGAATGGCAAAGATCAAAAACTCAAGTGACAACACATGCTGGAGAGGTTGTGGAGAAAGGGGAACCCTCCTCCACTGCTGGTGGGAATGTAAACTTGTACAACCACTCTGGAAATCAATCTGGCGCTTTCTCAGACAACTAGGAATAACACTTCCTCAAGATCCAGCCATACCACTCCTAGGCATATATCCAAAAGAGGCTCAAGTACACAATAAGGACATTTGCTCAATAAGGACATTTGCTCAACCATGTTTGTAGCAGCTTTATTTGTAATAGCCAGAAACTGGAAACAGCCAAGATGCCCCTCAACTAAAGAATAGATACAGAAATTGTGGTACATCTACACAATGGAATATTACTCAGCAATAAAAAACAAGGAAATCATGAAATTTGCAGGTAAATGGTGGGAACTGGAAAGGATCATCCTGAGTGAGCTGTCCCAGACAGAAAGACACACACAGTATATACTCACTCATATAGACATATAATATAAGATGAACCTACTAAAATCTGTACATCTAAAGAAACTAATCAAGAGGGAGGGCCCTGACTAAAATGCTCAATCCCCATCCTGAAAGGCAAAGAGGACAGACATCAGAAGAAGAAGAAAACAGGAAACGAGTTAGGAACCTGCCACAGAGGGCCTCTGAAAGCCTCTGCCCTGCAGACTATCAAAGCAGATGCTGAGACTTATGGCCAACTGTTGGGTAGAGTGCATGGAATCTTATGTAAGAAGTGGGAAATAGTAAGATCTGGAGAGGACAGGAACTCCACAAGGAGATCAACAGAACCAGAAAATTTGAACACAGGGGTCTTTCCAGAGACTCATACTCCAACCAAGTATAATGCATGGAGATATCCTAGAACCCCTGCACAGATGTAGCCCATGGCAGTTCAGTGTCCAAGTATGTTCCATAGTAAGAAAAGAGGGACTGCCTCTGACATAAACTGATTGACCTGCTCTTTGATCACTTCCCCCTGGGGGGGGGGCAGCCTTACCAAGCCACAGAAGATGACAATGCAGCCACTTCTGATGAGAACTGATAGACTAAGATCAGAAAGAAGGAGAGGAGGACCTCCCCTATCAGTGGACTTGGGGAGGAGCATGCATGAAGAAGGGGAAGGAAGGGTGGGATTGGGAGGGGAAGAGGGAGGGGTTTATCAGGGGATACAAAGTGACTAAAGTTTAAATAATAAAAGTTAAAAAAAAAAAAACAGAAAAGCACTAGCTCCTATTCTTTTCAAACTATTCCACAAAATAGAAACAGAAAGAACATTACCAAACTCATTCTATGAAGCCACAGTCACCTTGATACCTAAACCACACAAGGACCCAACCAAAAAAAGAGAACTTCAGACCTATCTCTCTTATGAATATTGATGCAAAACTACTCAATAAAATACTGGCAAACCCAATCCAAGAACACATAAAAGATATCATCCACCATGACCAAGTAGGCTTCATCCCAGGCATGCAAGGGTGGTTCAATACATGGAAATCTATCAATGTAATCCACCATAGAAACAAACTGAAGGAGAAAAACCACATGATCATATCCTTAGATGCCGAAAAAGCATTCGACAAAATCCAACACCCATCCATGTTTAAAGTCTTAGAGAGATCAGGGATACAAGGCACATACCTAAACATAGTAAAGGCAATATACAGCAAGCCTATAGTCAACATCTAACTCAATAGAGAGAAACTTAAATCATTCCCACTGAAATCAGGGACAAGGCAAGGCTGCCCACTCTCTCCATATCTCTTCAATATAGTACTTGAACTCCTAGGTAAAGCAATAAGACAACTAAAGGAGATTAAGGGGATACAAATCAGAAAGGAAGAAGTCAAAGTATCACTATTCACAGATGATATGATAGTATACATGAGCAACCCCAAAAATTCAACCAGAGAGCTCCTTCAGCTGATAAACACCTTCAGCAAAGTGGCTGGATAAAAAACAACTCAAAAAAATCAGAAGCCTTCCTGTATACAAAAGACAAATCAACTGAGAAAGAAATTAGGGAAACAACACCCTTCACAATAGCCACTAATAACATAAAGTATCTTGGTGTGACTCTAACCAAGCAAGTGAAAGACCGGTTTGAGAAAAACTTCAAGTCTCTGAAGAAAGAAGTTGAAGAAGATATCAGAAGATGGAAAGATCTCCCGTTTCACTATTAACATAGTGAAAATGGTCATCCTGCCAAAAGCAATCTACAGATTCAATGCAATTCCCATCAAAATACCAACACAAATCTTTACAGACCTTGAAAGAAAAATTCTCAACTTCATATGGAAAAACAAAAAACCCAGAATTTCCAAATCAATCCTGTACAACAACAGGTCGTCTGGAGGTATCTCCATCCCTGATCTCAAGCTGTACTACAGAGCAATAGAAATAAAAACTGCATGGTATTGGAATAGAAACAGAAAGGTAGATCAATGGAACCGAAGAGAAGACCCAGAAATAAAACCACACACCTATGGATACTTGAATTTGACAAAGAAGCCAAAACCATTCAATGGAAAAAAGACAGCATCTTCAACAAATGATGCTGGTCCAACTGGATGGCTACCTACAGAAAAATCAAAATAGATCCATAGTTATCACCTTGCACAAAACAAAAGTCCAAGTGGATCAAAGATCTCAACATAAAACCAGACACATTAAATTGGTTAGAAGAAACAGTGTGGAAGAGCCTAGAATTAATTGACACAGGAGACTACTTCCTGAACAGAACACCAACAGCACAGGCTCTAAGATCAACAATCAGTAAATGGAACCTCATGAAACTGACAAGCTTCTGTAAAGCAAAAGACACTGTTGTCAGAACAAAATGACAGCCTACAGACTGGGACAGGATCTTCACCAACCCTATATCTGAGAGAGGGCTAATATCCAGTATATATAAAGAACTCAAGAAGTTAAAAAGCAACAAATCAAGTAATCCAATTCTAAAAAATGGGGTATGGAGCTAAACAGAGAATTCTCTGTAGAGGAATGTAGAATGGCAGAGAAACACTTAAAGAAATGCTCAACGTCCTTAGCCGTCAGGGAGATACAAATCAAAATGACCCTGAAATTTCACTTTACACCCATCAGAATGGCTAAAATAAAAAACTCAAGTGACAACACATGCTGGAGAGGATGTGGAGAAAGGGGAACCCTCCTCCATTGCTGGTGGGAATGTAAACTTGTACAACCACTTTGGAAATCAATCTGGTACTTTCTCAGACAATTAGGAATAGTGCTACCTCAAGATCCAGCTATACCACTCCTAGGCATATATCCACAAGATGCTCAAATACACACAAGGACATTTGTTCAACCATGTTCATAGAAGTTTTATTTGTAATAGCCAGAACCTGGAAACAACCCAGATTGTCCCTCAACAGAGGAATGGTTACAGAAATTGTGGTACATTTACACAATGGAATACTACTCAGCAATTAAAAACAAAGAAATCACTCAATTTGCAGGCAAATGGTGAGATCTAGAAAAGATCATCCTGAGTGAGGTATCCCAGGAGCAGAAAGATATACGCAGTATATACTCACTTATAAGTGGATACTACACCTATAAGATAGGATAAACATACTAAAATCTGTACACCTAAAGAAGATAAACAAGAAGGAGGAGCCGGGGTAAGATGATCAATCCTCACTTAGAAAGATGGACATTGGAAGTAGGAGAAAATGAGAAGCAGGATAGGAGCCTACCACAGAGGGCCTCTGAAAGACTCTACCTAGCAGTGTATCAAAGTAGATACTGAGACTCATGTCCAAACTTTGGGCATAGTGCAAAGAATCTTATGAAGAAAGGGGGAGATAGTAAGACCTGGAGAGAACAGGAGCTCCACAAGAACCAACTATATCTGGGCACAGGGGCTTGTCTGAGACTGATTCTCCAACCAAGGACCATGCATGGAGATAACCTAGAACCCCAGCACAGATGTAGCCCATAGCAGCTCAGTATCCAAGTGGGTTTCCTAGTAAGTGGAATAGTGACTGTCTCTGACATGAACTCAATGGCTGGCTCTTTGACCTCACCACCCCCCACAGGAAGAGCAGCCTAGCTAGGCCACAGAGAAGTCAATAGCAGCCAGTCCTGATGAGACCTGATAAGCTAGGGTCAGATGGAAGGGGAGGAGTACCTCCCCTATCAGTGGATTTAAGGGGGGGCAGAGAGAAGATGAGGGAGGGAGGGTGGAATTAGGAGAGAATAGGGAGGGGGCTATAGCTGGGATACAAAGTAAATAAACTAATTAATATAAAAAATAAAAATTTAATAAAAATTTTCAAAAAAAGAAGTTACAAAGAACAAAACTGTGGCTTTACATTAGATTTTGCTTTTTCAGGTTTTGGAGAGAAGGTTTGCCAATGAAGAGTACTGTTTACTCTTGCAAAAGCCTTAAGTTTGGTTCCCAGCACCCACTTGATAGCTCACAACCATCTTTAATTCCATTAAAATGGATTTTTTTTCTGGTCTCTCTAGCACAGTGCATATACATAAATGTACACTTAGTATGTGCACTTTTACACATAAAGAATTTTTAAATCTTTTTTAAAAAAATTATAATTGCATAGATATAGGTTAGCCATCAAAGGCTCATCTTTTCTTCTACAGGACACAATTTCAGTTACTTAAATACTCATCCTCAGATGCTGTTTCTTTAGCTTCCCTTAACAGGGCCTGAAGAGGCCCAGCTCAGTAGTTAAGTGAGTTTACTGCTCTTGCATAGGATCTGAGTTCAGTTCTGAGCAGCCTTGGCAGGTGTCCTGGTTCCTCTTCAGCTCTAAGAGATGGGTATCGACTGGCCCCTGGTCCCTTTCAGCACCTGTACTCACATGCTCACACCCACACACAGACATACACAATAATTTTTTCCTTCTTTCTTTCTCTTTCAAAAAAAAGAGGCTTTGTAAAGTTTTGGTTTTTGTTTGTTTGTTTGTTTTGTTTTGTTTTGTTTTGAGGCTGGGTTTCATTGTGTAGCCATGGCTCTCCTGGGCTGGATCTGTAGATCAGGCTTGGCCTTGAACTCAGAGAGATCTGCCTGCCTCTGCCTCCAGGAGTGCTGGTATTAAAGGCATGTGCCACCCTGCCCCGTTTTAATTTGTTGTTGTTGTAGTTGGGGTAGATGTTGGTAGTACAAAATCGGGAGAACTTTTAAACTCTATTTGGTTCTTTCTGAAGGAAGGGCAGTGCATTTTTTTTTACTATTGTTATCACTTTCAAAGTAAAAGCTTTAAGTAGGAATAATTCTAATCATAGTAACAATGTCATAAACATAAATGATTTAAAATTTAATTTACTACTTAAAAGGTCCATAATGTCTAATTGGACTTCATAAAAATCCCAGGTGCTTTCATTGAAAAGAAATTAACTTAAAGCTTAATGATACAGAAAAGCAGAACATAAAACACAGCAAAATGTATATAAAACGAACAATAGATTTTTAAAAGCAAGTGTCAGCAAGCCAAGATAAACAGCATAAAAGAGAAAAAGTATTCTTAAGTGTAAAAAGGATTGTTAGTGATAAGTGATTGTTATTAGAAATAATGATAACACGGTACATGAAACCGAGGACTACAATTTTATTCATGCATGTACCTAGTGAAATGTCATAGAATTTCCACAGTAAAAATTAATGGAGCTTTAATTCTTGACTGCTGGTGCTAGTGCAGTGTGACCCATTGGCTCTCCATCCCTGCCACCATGCCTTCCCTCCAACTACAAGCCAGAGCAAGCTCTTCCTTCCTCAAATTGCTTGCTTTTAGGTACTTTATTATAGTAATTATCATACTAATAGGAAGAGTAAATAACACATAAGTTAGTTCTGGGAAGTGGGGCTGTAGCTGTGATAAACCCCACTACGTGGCACTTAGACCTTTGCAACTAGCAAGAGCAATGGGAAAGGAGTCCGGAACTTTGGGATGGAAAACTCCTTCAATGGAGAGTGTCCTCTTTTTGCTTGCTGTTGTGTCAATATCCCGACAAGCAACTTGGGAGGAAAGGGTTCATTAGGTTTACACTCCTAGATCACTTTCTGTCGAGGGAAGTCATGGCAGGAGCTCAAACAGGACTGAAGTAGAAACCGAAGGAATTATATCCTGGCCCCAGTGTTAGTCTGAGGTGTTTAATTTTAATTGTTATGTTAATTAGGCAAGCCAAAGGGAGGGGTAGGTTAACTGCTGTAGTGCAATACTTTGATAGCTGGACTTTGATAGCTGGCAGTAAGCCTCAGGAGGAGGAAGTAGCCAAAGAAGGGAACAGACCTTGGGGGCTAGCTTTAGGAATGTAATCTTACAGGTTTTTAGCATGGCGTAGGGAGTCAGGGAGAAGGACAAGACCTGTCAGAGCCATGTGTGTGAGCTGGCTAGAGTCCCTTCAAGCTTTCTGATGATCACCCACCTGCCTGGTCCTGGTGCCACAGGGGTCCCTCCCACTTCAGTAAACAGTCAAGACTATTCAGGCCAAACTGACAGAAGTGATTTTTCAATTAATGTTTCCTTTACCCAGGTGACTCTGGGTTGTGTCAATTAGGCAGTCGAAACTAATTAGTGCACAAAGCTTAATGGGCTATTCTGGCAGACCTTTGGGAATACCATAGACTGAAATAAATGCTGACTGTGGAGGCCTGGCTCATGAGGTTTCAGAGAGAACAAGCACTCTCTCAGGTACCAGGTTAGAGGTCGTGTAGGTTACATTGTGACAAAGAATCTAGCTGTATTCTACCTGTGACCTGAGAACTGACATGAGGCCAAACTTAATAAAATAATGTGTTTAGTGAAGGAAATTTAAAGCCAGGACAGCATCCAGGATATGGCATAGTTATTACCACTCTGATCTAGATCAACAGGTATTGCAGAATATAAAAGAAAAATGCAGGTTGTTTAAGAAAAGAACTGAGGCAAATTTAAAGTTGCAGTTAAGGAATGTGCTGAAAAAGAAGGTGCAATTTTTAAAAAGAACCCCCTGTTCTGCAAAGGCTTAGGAAAGGTGCCTAGAGGGCAGAACTCCACCCATCAAATGGTCCAACTTGTGAAATTCCATACTCATTTGAAAGAAGAGAACCTGAACTCAGAATACCAAAGAGGCTTACTCTTAGAAAACAACCACAAAGCAAGGGTTTCTCCAGGATCAGCACACAAGGGCAGCTACAGCTGTGGCCCGAGTGGGCCGTGGTCTATCTTGAGGAGGCAACAGAATTTGGCAGTATTGTCTACATGGTACTGGTTTTGTAAGCATGAAAAATGCTGCATTAGTCTTTCTCCATGGTTACAGAAATACCATGAGGTAAAGCTACACATGACAGGGTTAGAAATACTGCAAGAGGCCCTGAGAATGAAAGTAAAGGATAAGTTGGAAAGAAGGTCCCAGGATATTTGAAAGACTGGACCCATGAACATTAACCAAAGAAAGCTGAATACATGGAACAGAGCAAGGTCAAGAAAGAATCATGTGTTATGGAGGCAGCAGAGCTGAGTGTGGGGAGGCAGGGCTACCTAACCCCTTTGTGCCTAAGATGATTTCATCAGTAGTCCAAGATGTCAGACATGGGACTAGACAATTTGCTATTTCCTCTGGATTTCTGTCTTGTTTTTGTCCAATCTTTTTGCTTTATTCCTATTCTCTCATGGCCATTTTATGTTGGATGAAGTTTGTCCTCTGACTTTATAGGGGCTCACAGTGATTGATTTGGCTCTCAGAAAGACTTTCGGTATTTAAATAGTGTCAGGAATGTTGTTCATTGAAGGGACTTTGAAAGTTGGGATGAATTCATTTCTCATCATGAGATGGCCATGAATTTATGGGAGTTTTGAGTGGAATGTTATGGTTTGAATGTGAAATGTCTCACATATGCTCATGTTTGAACACCTGGTCCCAGGCTGATGGTACTATCGAAGAAAGTTGTAGAACCTTTAGGAGGTGAATTCATGTTGGAGGTATTTGGAGGTGGACTTTGTGACTTAAGATCTTGACCCAAGTCCCGTTCACTCTGCTTTGTGACTGAAGATGCAATGTGACCAGCTGACCTACTACCTCTGCTAGTCTTTCCTGCCAGGATAGACCATGTCTCCTCAAACTTTAAGCCAGAATAAATCCTTCCTCTCTTAAATTACTTTTTGTCAGGTGTTTTGTCACAGCAATGAAGAAAGTAGGATAGTATATAAGACATGAATATAATAAAAATGTAAAATACTCTTTGTTTCTTATAAAAATAATTGAATCCAAGAGAAAATGACAATTCATCATCAGGGGTTTTAGTACATTTTCCCCCAAATATTTGCTAGATAAAATAGCAAAAACTAGGCTCAGAATGTAACCTACTTGTGCATGTGTCCTATATACATATAACTACATAATTAACAAGTCATTGTTGTATTAGATTATTAATATTTACTTTTAATGTATCTTTTAGTAACACTGCTGTTAATCCTAAATAGTTGTATAACCAAATCACCATACAGAGACTATGATTTATTTAGTTAACCTAGAACACAATACTTGGCAATAGTTAAACTCCCTCCTAAACGCCCAAGCCCTCATAGTTTCCTAACATTTAGATTCAGCCATTATACTTCCTTTTTGTGAATTCTTAGGTCCGATTCCTTTCTCCATGTTCCAGCCTCTCTCTCCCAGTCTCGCTCCTCTCTCTCCTCCTCTGCCTCCCACTCCTTCCTATCCTCTGGCTCCTACCCTCTTCCGCCTACTCCTTCCTCTCCATTGCTCAACATTGTGGCTGGTTGTTTTATTTTGGCACGTTTACACAAAGTTCAGACAGGTGATGCTTAGAATAAGTATCAAAATGCATGTTCCGATTAAAACCAGAGAGTGGGAGAGAGAAATCAGCATCTGAATGAACAAGGGTAAGGTGTATACATTTCAAAAGAACATTATACCAATACCTTATCTAAGCTTGTTATCTATGTATGACCTTGCAATGAACAGTTCATGAAATAAACAATTTTCACCCACAACTTACAAGGAAAACTGTCAAAGGTAAATTATAAAACTGCGGGATAAAAGTTTAGAACTGTAATACGGTAAGAAAATTAAAAATTTTATTTTTGTTAATATCAAGTCCACATACTTCCTTAAATAACTGCTTTTTTAAAGAAATGTCAAAGTCTTAAAACTAAAATATAATACAATTTTTAGTATCAAAAATCAAAGATGGAAAATTGTATTATTAGAAACATAAATTATACAGTATAGGGAAATGGATCAGTGGTAGAACCCAGCAACAACAAATAAAGAAATTATGAAAGTAAAGAACAATTAACTATAAACCACAAAGTAGGATAATGAAAAAGCAAATAAGACTGGACATCAATGAAACAAATTCTGTTGATGAAGCGTCCATGTTCAATAGATGGTGATCAACACAGAGACCCACAACTGGCTAAGGAAAAGAGAAAAGATACTGCAGAACACTCATCCCTAAATGGAACATATATGGTGTATCACATCCTCCCAAGGCTTAGGGATTATTGCAGAAAAAACAAAAAAAAAAAAAATGTAAGAACCAGATGCCGTGAATGAGTAAAATAAAAATGTCTTTAGGATTCAATAGGGCAGCTACATATATGAACTCAGTGGATGGATGCAACAGCATTCCCGCAAAACCTGTTCAAGCCCAAGACAGATAAAAATCAAAGCTTGGAGATGGGACCTGGGTACACAATCCTATCACCAGCTATGAAGCTACTGGCAATTGTTTAACTGCTGGGAAAGGGAGAGAGTTTTCTTTAAGAGTGTAGCCTCTAGTAAGTTATCATGTGTGAGTAGAAGACCACACAGCAACACAACTTGGCCTTGATAGGTTTTTACAAAAAAACAAAGTTTGTTGAGTAGATAAGGGGTATAGATCTGGTAAGAGTTGGGACAGTAGGGGTGGATATAAAACGCATTTTTCAAACTCTCAAAGAATTAATAAATTATTTTAAAGAAGAATCCAAATCATGAAAAGCAGGTTATTTAAAAAGACCAATAGAATATCAGTGTAGTGTGGAAGAAACATAAGCAGACAATAGGAATTTTTTTTTAAACGCATGTATAAAGCTAAGAAATAAAGCATATGATGAACTGGAGAGATAGCTCAGCAGTTAAAAGCACTGGCTGCTCTTCCAGTAGACTTAGGTTTGATTCACAGCTCCCAAATGATGGATCACAATGTCTGTAACTCCAGGCCCAAGGCCCTCTTCTGGCCTCCAAAGGCACTGCACTTGTGTGATGTACAAGCAAAACACCCATACACATAGAAAAATTAATAATAAAAAAAAACAATTATAAATAACAAATTCCTAAAAGCATGACTTATAAGAATTGATTAAGAAAATTGAAAGCCTGGATGATCATGTAAGTAGCAAATAAATAAAAACAATGGTTACAAAATCTTGACAGATATCCAAAGAGTCTAATTGCATTTACAAGTTGTTCCTATCAAATTGATAAGAAACAGATCATTTTTTAGAGTTTCTTCCAGATAACAGAAACAGAAACTTATTTTTGTAAAATATATATATTTATATATTATATTTTTATATATAAATATATATATTTATATATAAAAATATATATATAACTTTTTCTTCTTCTTCTTCTTCTTCTTCTTCTTCTTCTTCTTCTTCTTCTTCTTTTTCTTGTTCTTGTTCTTCTTCTTCTTCTTCTTCTTTTTCTTGTTCTTCTTCTTCTTCTTCTGCAATATATGGCATGTGATAGTAGCCTAAAACTTATGTATTCAGACTGGCCAGGGATCAGGGATTCCTATGTAGTCCAGGCCAGCCTATAACTCCCAATTTTCCTGCTTTTCCCTCCTCCTAAATGCTGATATTACAGTCATTTGTCACAATTGTGAAAATAGAATATTAATACACAAACCAGATAAAGACAATAAAACAATGGAAAATTAAAAGGTAATATTTTTTAATACTTATTAATATAGGCACAAAACTAAGAAGAAAAAAAGGGGGGCTAGAGAGATGGCTCAGTGGTTAAGAGCACCAGCTGCTCTTTCTGAGGACCTGTGTTCAATTCCCAGTACCCACATGGCAGCTCACAACTGTCTGTCAGTTCCAGGGATCTGATATACCCTCACAGGCAAACACCAATGCACACAAAATTAAAATACATTATTTAAAATAAATAAATGAAACATTATCAAATCTAATAGTGTATGAAAAAGATAAAATATGAACAGGTTGGGTTCATCCTTGAAATGTGACTATACAAAGGTCATAGTCTATATTCCTACTTTAGCTTTGATAATACCTTCCTATCTCTCAACTGTATGAGTGGTTACAAAAGCCTGCTGTCACTGCAGTGGCTGCTCACTTCAGCCACTGAATCAGACCATTAGGCCCAGAATACAACCTACTCAAGAAACAAAACAAAAACCCTGAAGCTAAATCTCCCACGATGCGGAGCATGTACTCATTAGTCAACATCTAAAACTTTTGCTCACTGCACATGCATTCTTCATAATACCCTCCTGTACCATCCATCATCCTTGTAATTTGTGCTCTCTTGCTGTTTAAAATCAACACACTTCCCACACTTTATTTCTAGCTTTTTCCCAAAACATTTCTTTCCCATGCTTGCTATACTGGCAACCTCATTCTTTAGAGGGTATCTTTCTTCTTTATTATGTTGAGGCGTTGTCTATTGTTTCATAATCATTATGTGATACTTCCCCTTACCTTGAACTAATCAGCAGTGACTTCCATAAATGTCTTTATCTTTTAGGCATATGCTACTAGTGTGTGGCACTTTTGTCCCATCCTTCCCACTCAACTATTGGATCACTAACGACTTTCCTTACTTACCAAAAACTGGGTACTTGTTTTGGCGGTTCCTTTTAAGTCCTATCACTATGGTGGGTTTCATCATTGGAACAGACAACCTACCCTCTCCCAACAGCATGCCATTCCCTGATCTCTTCATCTCATGTAGATGATCTACTTCACCTCAGCTATTGACTTCCTTTGCTATCCTGTAATGCCCGGTTCACTAAACCCTCAGAGACCACCAGGAGATGATTCAATGCAAGAGCAAGAGAGCTTTATTACAAGAGCTATCGAACTTGGAACCCAAGTCTCACTGACATAGCAGTAGAGAAGTGGGACCTCGAGCTCTGAGTGAGCAAGTTTTTTTAAAGGGAAAGTCTGTGAGCAGGGGATTTTCATGGCAGCAAGCAGGGGGGCACAAGCCTTGGCAATAGAGGATTGGGTAAAAGTTAGAGGGGCGAGGTGACCTTCTCTGAGGCACCAAATCACAATTGCTAATGCATATAATCACAATGGCTATTCTTCTAAACTATACCTAAAACATTGGGGAGAATTTTCCCACCCGATTTTCATTGATTATTACCAGGGAGATTGTCTCTATTTTCTATGAAGCATTTATTCTGTAACATTTCCTGGAGGCTGTTGCTAGGAGAGTTAACTTAGTTTTCTTCCAAGTGTTCATTCTGTGATATTTCCTGGTACCTGAATTCAGCTCCCAGTCAAGATGGCTCTTTATTTCAAAATAGAGTTATACCCAGGCTAACTTAAACTCTTCAATCCCATGTATGTTGTTTCTTCCCAGAATATTATTGTAATGTTATTTACATGTGTGGTTCTTCCAGACCTCCATGTTTATCTCTTCATAGTATATTTACAATCTATCGGTGTAGGTGTGTTCTCTATTTCTGCTATCTTTCTTCACTTCTTTTCTTATTCAGTTTCACTTGAATTAGGCTCATCATTGCCTTAAGTTTCCAAGCACATTTGTTTTTTATTTATTAGACAAGGCTCCCAAATACTGCCATGTATGTTGTAATTGTTTTGGCTGCAGAGGATTTATAGTATACCAATCCAGCATCTTAAACAATACCATTCTCAATTTCTACATCTGAGTCTGAAAAGAGAGACTCTTGTGGGAAGGCACACAATTTCATCCATTTCTAAGCAATAACCTCAAAGGTAAATGTGTCTTCTGGCATCCCCACTGTTTGTATAGTCAACGTGGGGACCCGTTCTTTGCTATAAGTTTTGCAAATCTCCTTTTTATTTTTTTTCATTCTCAGATGACTTTGTCAACTTCATAGAAATCCGAAAGTCTCAGGCGATCTCACCTACTTATCATCACCAAGCCTAACAGCGTAAAAGTAACTTTTATTCTCTGGAAGTAACTGTCTTCTTGGAGGCTTACTGCCTCCATGTGCTAACGTAGGCCTGGTCCTAGAAGTTTCTAGCCTCTGTGCAATCTCATTTAGGCCTAGAATGCTTTCAGCCTCTGGGACTTACTGCTGAGTAAGTTGACACTTTCTTTTTCTTTCTGAATCTTTGTTGGCTGGTTCAACTCAGCTGTATGGCTCAAACTCCTCTCCTAGCTGACTGATTCAGTCTGACTTCTCTCTTAGTCTCTGACTGCATTGCTTAGCTTGGCCTCACACTAACTCTAGCAATCTGTTCTAATCTTCTGGTTTCTTCTCATTCTCTGCTAGTTCTGTCTTTATCTGTGCTTAGCTTCTTCTCTCTTCAACCTGTCTCAGTAAAACTTTTCCAGCAAAATTGCCTCTGAATTCCATGAACTGAACTGCCATGAACTCATCTCCATTGCACTGCCTCTCAATTCACTGACTCAACCAAACTGACTAGAACTCAAGAGATCTGCAAGCTTTGACGCCTGAGTGCTGGAATTAAAAGTGAGTACCACCATGCCTGGACCTAAGCTTATCTTTACCTGACACTTGCTCCACCTGGCTGGCCTTGATGAAGAGATCTGCCTGACTCTGTCTCCTGGGATTAAAGGCGTGTCTGTATTCCAGCCATATTGAACATACCTAGGTCTTTGGATGTGATCTTTCCAGAAAAGCCATGTTATGAATTAAAATTCCTCCACATAACAGCCCATAAACATTAGCACCAACTTTCTCCATCCTCTGAACTGTGTTAGAAGCAGCATTCTTTCTCTGAAAGCCAGTATTTATTTCTTTAATTTAACTTATATATTTATTACAATTAGTTCACTTTGTATCCCTGCTGCAGCCCCCTCCCTTGTCTCCTCCCAGTTCCACCACCCTTCCTCTTCTCCCCGTATGCGCCTACCCTAGTCCCCTGATAGGGGAGGTCCTCCTCCCCATCTATCTGACCCTAGCTTATCAGGTCTCATCAGGCTGGCTGCATAGGTGTCCTTTCTGAGGAAGCTTAGATCTTTCTCTGTATAGTTGTCCCTTCTTGATTCTATACTCTCAACCATTTCATTAGTGTCTTTCTACTTAACATATAATACATACAATTAGCCAAACATTAATCATTAGTTTTAGAAAGTCACTTTGAGCCTGTTTCTAAATTGTCAAAAAAAAAAAAAAAAAAAAAAAAAAAGCATGGTTGAAAACATCTTTTATCTGTTGCTGTCCTTGTGAAGCTCCTGTCCTCTCTAGGTCTTACTATCTCCCACTTCTTTCCTAAGATTCCCTGCACTCTGCCCAAAGTTTGGCTATGAGTCTCAGCATCTGGCTCGATACCCTTCAGGGCAGAGCCTTTCAGAGCTCCTCTGTGGGAGGCTCCTGTCCTGTTCCCTGTTTTCTCCCTCCTCTGATGCCCATCCTCTTTGCCTTTCTGAATGGGGATTGAGCATCTTAGCCAGAGCCCTCCTTCCTGATTAGATTCTTTAGATGTACAGATTTTGGTATGTTTATCCTATATTATAGGTCTAATATCCACTTATGAGTGAGTATATACCTTTTCTGTCTTTCTGCTTCTGGGATACCTCATTCAGGATGATCTTTTCCAGTTCCTACCATTTACCTGCAAATTTCATGATTTCAAAAGTCTGGGCACAGGGGTCTTTTCTGAAACTGATACTTCAGCCAAGGACCACTCATAGAGATGGCTGGGAACCCCTTCACAGAGGTAGCCTATGGCAGTTCAGTGTCCAAGTGGCCTCCATAGTAATGGGGACTGGGACTATCTCTGACATGAACTGATTGGCCTGCTCTTTGTTCACTTCCCCCTGAGGGGGAAGCAGCCTTACCAGGCCACAGAAGAAGACAATGCAGCCACTCCTGATGAGACCTGATAGACTAGGATCAGAGGTAAGGGGAGGAGGACCTCCCTTATCAGTGGACTGGGAGAGGGACAGGAGTGGGGAGGAGGGAGGGACTGGGAAGGGAGAAGAGAGGGAGGTACAGGGGGGATACAAAGTGAATAAACTGTAATTAGTAAAAATAAAAATAATTATAAAAAAAGAAAACATTTTGTAAACTGAAAAGCACTGTTTAATAAGTATAGGTGTCATTAATTTGCCCAAATTCAAGTGAATTAATTGTATTATCTAGATTGTTTTTTGTCAAACCTAGCAGTAGGACTCAATTTTCTAGATATTAGCTATTTATAGTTATTTATTCTCATTAGCTCTTTAACAGTAGCATACATTTTCAACAGTACTAACTTGAAAGTACAGAAAAGTTATTTAAAAATAGGTTATTTCTACTTAGATTAGATAAAGATAAAGTAACCTAGCATTTCAGCTAATTGATATTCTTCATGCTAATTGTGGTGTTAGGCATAGGATATACCTACAACCAGATTGGATTTGACTAAAATAGAATCTGAGACCTGATTAAACTATTTTCATCCTAATCATTAAGTTCCTTTCCCAATTCTATAAACAAAATAGCTTAACAAACTGAACAAACTAAATGAAGGATCTTTTCTAAAATGTCATGTCTTAATTAAGAATTTTTAAATAGGGCTCTTTGAGAATCATGATTTCAGAAGTTCTATAGCTCAATATAAGTACCTAGCTTCACCTGCTGATGCTAAGTATGTAAATAATTTAAAAACATTTTTACAAAGGCGAAAACCAGGAGTAATCTATTTCTGATCAGAGACAATAAGTTACCTGTCTTAGGGTTTCTATTGCTGTGATTAAAAAAAAAAAAAAAAAATTAAAACAACAAAAAACACCATGCCCAAAAGCAGTTTGGGAAGAAAAGGGTTTATTTAATCTTTCAGCTTGTAGTCCATAATCAAGGAGAGTCTGGCAGAAACTCAAGGCAGAAATCTGCAGACAGGAACTGATGCTGAGGCCCTGAAGGACTGCTGCTTACTGGCTTGCTCAGGATGCTTTCTCATACACCCTAGCACCACCTGCCTAGAGACGGCACCACTGACACTGGTCAAGAAAATGGCCCATAAGCTTGCTTACAGGTCAATCTTATGCATTTTTCAAGTTTGTCCAGGTGACACAGATAATCCTAGCATGTGCCAAGCTGACAGAGAAACTAGCAAGTACAATACTCTTTTACTCTTCCTAAAAATGAACAATTCCACATCAAGTTAGTGCCCTATCAATAAACCTTTGACCCACCTACAGCACAAATATTTTGTAAAAAAAATCAGTGAGACAATGAATGCAAATGTGCTTTCAAAATGGGGAAAGCAAAGATAAAATAATCACTTCTCTTTTATTGTTTGTCCTTAATGATAAACAAACCCAAGCCTATTAACATCAACACACCTTTACTACATTGTGAATTTTTTCTAGTATATTTGCTCATCAAGCTAAAATCAGAAATCAAGAAAATTTCCTGGGCATTTCTTGTGTAGTGGCTAATCTGTATTCAGACAAATTCTTAAAGAGACTCAATCAAGCTTATGAGCTTGTCAGAGAACTTGGGTTAATCCCCACTGTGCTGGTAAGAATGTCATGAACTACTGATGCCTAGAACACCTTAGGGCTTATGTAAAAGGAAGACATTTTATGGGTCCATAGAAGTAGCACAGCAGAGGAAGGCAAGCAATAGATTAAAAGGCAAATTGTGATCAGTGTACACTCCTTCTGAATAATGGTTTTCTTCCCATTGTCTTTTAATTTAGGCTTATCCTGGAGGTTGGCCAACCCATGTTCAGGAATTTCCAAGACAGGGTTTTAAGAGGACTCAGGTTCTATTCTTCTCTTGTCAGAATGTTCACACTTGCGTTACTTCTTTGATCCTAAGCCTCATAAAATATGAAGACTCTCAGCAGTTACAATGGAAGAACTGCAACCCAGACACAAACCCTACACAGACCTGAGATATGATAGCCAGGTTTGCAGTTTAGAGCTACCATCAATTGTTAACCAGGTGAAAAAACCATCTTGTATGTTTCAACCCCAATCTGGCCCCTAAAATAGTGGAAGTTCCAGCAACAACTATATAGAGAACTAAAATGACTTCTGTCCACTCAGAACTGTAAGAAAAACCATTATTGATGTAAGTAGAGATGGTCTGTTGGCAAAAGTAATGTATTGCTGCCTTAAATAAGTAAAATAAACTTCTGGACACCTGTTACTTAGAAAGCAAAGAATGGCAATATTATTTTCAATGTATTTGTTATACCTTGATTCTCTGTTTGGCTATCACATTCAGCTTTTATACTTTTTATACTTAAAAAGAATCTCACCACAAAAACATGTAATATAGTTTAAACTAGCTTACTTTTATGAATAGTATTATACTGTATGTAGAGTTGGCATTTAATCATTTCTAAATAAAATTAATTTTTTTTTTTTAAATTTGAGACAAGAGTCTCATTATGCAGCCCAGATTGCCACTGAACTTGAAATCTTCTTTCCTGCCTCAATCTCCAGTGGTGAAATTACAGGTATGAGCCATGAAGCCTGGCTTTGTATTGCATGTAGTTCATTCTTCCTGCTAAATAAAATTACATCCTCTATAATTTACTTATTTTTAAATTAATATTGGATTCCAGCTACAAACATTGTTACATACTTTTATCTAGGAGACACACACACGCACACATTAGTTAATTAGCTCTACAAGGCCAAAAGGCTTTCTGAATTCCTACAGTGTAAAATGTCTTTTATCATACCATTTTTATTAACATGTCCATGTCTTAGCTTTTCAACCTAGTGAATGTAAAATGGTATTACTTATGGCCTTAATTAGTCTCTTATGTAGGTAAATCACATTTTTAAAATGCCTTGGGTTTTTGTCTTTTTCTTGATTTTCTAAAGGAGTATGAACCGAGTTAACATTCATACCTCTTTCTAGTACAGTGCTGAACTAACTAAATAGTGCATCTGACTTTCACATGTGTTAAAAAATGTTACTAGCCTGTAGTTTTCTCTTCTCTGGCTAACACTGCTTTTAGCAGGTTATATGAGCCTCATACAATAAGCTAGAAAAATCTTCCCTCTTCACATATGCTTTCAAAGTTTGGTTGAGAGTCTGAATAGTAGAGAGGTGAAAAGCTGAGGCAGATGCTGCCAAAAAACTCCTTTTCATTGGTATCTTTCACCACCAATCTATTATTTGAGAAGATAGCCTTGACAGTTAACCACATGCTCAAATAACTGAATTTAAACATCAACTTGGCTTGGCTCCTGAATCCTAGCAGAAGCCTCTTGAAGCACTGTGATTCTAACCAACCCCATCCTATTTTTTCGGTCAGATTTTCCCAGTTATATCCTTATTTGAAAATTCCACATTAATGCTGCAAACCAATATTTATTCAGTCTTATATTTGTTTACAATTTTTATAAATACTTCATTATGATTGCTTTATACAAATGACATTTTGCATTTACAATATTGATCATTTTGTTTGTTTACTAACAATTCAATTTCAGATCTTGCTTTTGGAGTAATTTTCCTTATTGAAGACCATCCTTTTTTGTTTCTTTAATGAAGGCCTATTGTCTCTGAGTTTTGCCTTGCATAAGTTTTCACAATTCCTCTCATAATTCTGAAGGTATTTTTCAATCTTCTTGGGTACACTGTTGCTACTGGGGGTCTACTGTATATATGACTGACATGCCTTAGCTGAGGATCTTTATAGCCCCTTTTGCTTTTTTAAAACCTTGTTTCAGACTTGTGGTTCAGTTGTGGAATCTTGTTTGTTTGTTTTCTCTGTGTACCAGCCCTGGCTGTCCTGGAACTCAATTTGTAGACCAGGCTGGCCTTGAACTCTGAGATCTGGCTGCCTGTGCCTTCCAAGTGCTGAGATTAAAGCCACGCTCCACTACACCCAGCATGGATTTTATTTTGTACTATATTTAAGATATATTGTTTCTTGAATTTATGTTTTGTTAACTTGTGTGGAGAAACATGTTACCATAAGTGCAGCCTCTCTTCCAATTCTCCCCTCCTGGTTCTCCTAGACCTTGCCGTTTCTCCATCTATACGTCCTTCTCGCTGCTCTACCTTCCACTTCACTCATCTCTTCATCACCTGAGTCTACTACCATTAACCAGCCTGCAGTTTCCTCTCTTCCCTTAAAGAATATACTCTTCATTCCAAGGAGTACTACTTGGCTCTTATCTCCATCTATGGCTCTCTTTTTTTATTCTCTATGTTGTTGATACAAACCTTGGGAAATGACTTCAATGTTTATTTTTTTCCTATATTTTATTTTTCCTGCTGTCTCACTGCATCTCGTACCTCATGATTTACAATCATGAAAAAATATTGCTTGATCATAACTTATGGGAGTCTTGGGCCTAAGGTAGGAGTGATTCCAGTTTGTTTTGCCAGGAGCTACACAGAACTACACGGTGAGAGCTAATGAACATGAACTGTGCTACCTAGGAAAGCATCTCAGGTTTACATTTCTCTTCATTTTGGTATGAGGCATACATTGTGCTGTAGTGTTGCTTCTGGTACTTGTCATCCAGGAGACCACAGTCTGTGTGCTTAAATATTCCCGGCCTCCAACTTAAACCATGTCCATAACATACTGCAACAGAGTGCACAGCAGAAAAGTCCTATAGAATACTTAAAATGTCAATATTCTGAGCAGTGTGTGATCCAGTTCAATAGGACGAAACTCTTGAAATAGCTCACATTTTGACCCTTCTAGAAATATATAAGTGATTTGTTACATGCAACTCCATTTAAACGCATAGTTCAGTTTTAGAAGCCTGGGCCAGATAATAAAGCAGGGCTAAACAAGGCAGCTGATATTTCAGGTAAGCCAGAAACACATCTAATGACATTATCGTAGCAGAGTTTGTGCTAGCTTCAATGCAGGGACATTTACATCTTTATTTTTCATAGCTGTTGGTCAGTGTTTTCTGTACGGTCAGGAAGCTCTTGCGCCTCACCCTAATCACTGAAGTAATGAAAGGAGATGCCCGCAGCAAGCACTGCAACTGCGACTACTGCAATCGCACCTAAAAGTGAAACAAACACAAACAATGGAAGTGGAATGAGCAAAAGAAAGGCTCAATGGATCCTTAGGCTCTGAAATATGGGAAATGCGGGTAACAAATGGGTCCAAAAGACATTTCACACAGACGTACACATAAATGCACATGCTACAAATGTGTATAGATATGTACATACTAAAATCCAGTGAAGTCTTAGAGAAAGATATGGTAGTAAGTTGAAAAACTAGATCATAAAGCCTAGACAAAATGTCTCTCTTACACAAATGCACACTAAGAGAAAATAGAAGAAACGTTTTAAAAAGCTTCTGTAAATATATGTGTATGAATGGACACATACATACATATAAGTAAACAGGGACATATACCCAATATGTCTCACACTTAGATTACATTGAAACACAGCTCCAGTGGGTAGTGTTCTTAATCAGAATGCAAATTTACTTGTGTAGCTATTGTCAGTTTTCATCATACTCAGTAATACTGTCTTAATCTAACATTTTGGTGAAATAAAATTAACTTTAAGATAAAAAGGAAATTCAAAATCAATTCATTTTCAAAGTCATAAAAAAGCAAATACCTATGTTTTGCTGAATTTTCAATCCTATTGTTGTTTTATTTGATTGCTCTGGTTGTTCATCTCTTGTGTTGGTCAGTGAACCTTCACTATTCATAGAAGTTATATAAGCTGCAAGAAATCAGAAAAAACCCTACATAAATTGAGAACTGCCTTTCAAAAATAACATAACAAAGAATATACACAATCAACAGCATTTTTCTTCCACTCACCCATTTTAAAAGATTTGTCTATTTCTATTTTAAATCTGCTTTATTTTATTTTTATGTGTATGTGCATAGATATCTATGTACCACATGTGTGCCTGGTGCCTGTGGAGGTCAGAAACCCATCAAATCTCTTTTAGCCCGACTTACAGAGAGTTGGGAGCTATCTGTATGCATTGCAGGGTGCTGGGAACTGAACCTGAGTTCTCTGCTAGAGCAGCAAGTCCTCTTAACCACTTAGTCATCCTTCCCGATAATCTTTTACATAAAATGAATTTGTTCATTACTCAATATAGGTGGACTAAATTTCACAGAATATATATCAAAGTGATATATTCCTCAGAACACACAATTGTTTTATTATTGACCTAAACCGAACAGAATGACTCGTGTTCATTCAGTTCTCAAGATAAATAGGATTACAGAAAGGAAGTACAAGAAAGAACCTAGGTAGACTAAAGTATGTTTTAAAAAAAAGTTTTCTAGTTTTCCTAATGCAGAACAAGATTACTGACTGTTAATCCTAGAAATTTGACATATATCAGCAAAATATGACAAGAAATTTTACCTTACAAATGTCTAGAAGTTAAGGAAGGCAAGTACTGCAAAACCCAGTAGGTAAAGGTGAAGCTGAGGATTCTAGGTAGTTGACTTAAAGAATGTGGTTGGAACAGAAAGTCCTGGAGCAGTCTGGAGACTCACCCTGTACCCCCAAAGTGGCAGTGCAGTAGTTGCTATGAAATTCTAGAAGTATGCTTGAAAATAACTGTTTCAGATGAATCCCTTATCAACAACAAAAATGAATAGTATAGTGGTATGTGTGTATCTCTGTGTTTGACAGAGAGAGACAGAGACAGAATGGTAAGTTAGAAATTATTTATTTTGTTTTTTAAAATGGTAGGAAACAATATTTAAAAACTATGTGTGTGTGTGTGTGTGTGTGTGTGTGTGCTGATGTTGTATGAGTATGGGTGCACATATGCCAATGTAGGCATGTGGGGCCGGAGGACAACTTTTAGGAGTTTGTCCTATCCCTCAACCAAGGATTCCTGAGATGGAATTCCAATCATCAGACATTTTTTTGAGCTATCTCACCAGCCCAAACATAAGTTTTTACTACATTATGCTGATAATATTTTATATAGATTTGCTTGTTTGAATTTACTTAACATAAAAGTGTTTGACCTCATAAAATATTTAGAGGTCATACAGGCCAGTGGTTTTTTTTTTCCTCCTTCCCCAGCACTAAAGAATCCTATGAAAACAAACTCTGACATATATAAATATATAAACTCTCACCATACATAAATTAAATGGAAGCAGCACTACTCAGACTGTGGTAGGAATGCAGAGTCCTCGAAGAGCATGGCCAGACTCAGCCCATACCAGAAAAGTGGTAGTTCAGAAACTGCTACAGAATTCAAGAGAACTATGCTTGAAAATAAGTATTTCAGAGGTTGGAGAAATAGCTCAAAGGTTAAGAGCACTGGCTGTTCTTCCAAAGGTCCTAAGTTCAATTCTCAGCAAACACATGGTGACTCACAACCATCTATAATGAGATCTGGTGCCCTCTTCTGCTGTGCAAGCACACATGCAGGTAGAATACTGTATAAATAATAAAGAAATCTTAAAAAAAAAAGAAAATAACTATTTCAGATTGATTCCTTATTAACAACAACAAATAATATAGTGGTATGTGCGTGTGTGTGTGTGTGTGTATGTGTATGACAGAGAGAGAGAAAACGGAGAGAGAGAGACAAAGACAGATATATAGAGAACATTAGAATAGGACAAATTGAAGTGTTTGCTTAAGTTTAATTACCCTGTTGTTGGGGGTTGTTCTGAAGCTTTATTTTAATGCAAATTACTGGCCCTCAAAATTTGGTTACTGCCCTGATACACATATCCTTATTGTGTAAACCTACCTGATTAAATGGCCTAAACCTGCAGGGCAGAATGGGGTAAACATAGCCAAGGTTCCCAGGCTTTAGAGGACAGGAGAATCATGGCAGACAGACAGGAAGAAAGGAGGCAGGAGGACACCAGGATTGGTTAGCATAAAGAAGGAACCATGTGGTCTGGGAGGAAGTACTCCAAGGATGGCATGGATGGAAAACAGCAAGATGAAAAATATAAGTGTCTTGGGATTATGGATGAAAGGTAGACCAGATGAGGATGGTTAAAGTGGATGGCACTGGATGGGAGCTGAGAGATGGATGGTGAGGACATTGAGATAGCACAGGTGAAATATCTTCCTGGCCCAAGGTAATAAGGCAATTATAAAATCTAACAGGTGTCCATGTCTTATTTGATTGTGATAATGGGTTAAATAATACCACCACAACAATCATAGAGCATATAATAAACACTTTTTTTTATTTACTACAACACCCTGTGTTAATAAAATGTGTTCAAGTGTGTATCCTGTTACATCAGTATAGCCACATAAGAATGATACATTAACTTACTGAAATAGGTATCTATGGTACAAAATTAAAAAAAAAAAGTTTAGGGTGAGGAAGCTTTTATCTACTTCATTATTACCATTTTTTTTTTTTTATAATTAAGGTCATCAGTATTGACAGCAAGTGCTGTCATCACCAGCTAAGCCATCTCCATGTCATCAGGACCTGAACTCTGTAAATAGATGAGTTCCCCGTCCTTGTAGAACTACAGTCAACAAATTGTCCAAAAATATGTACCATTAATTGGGGTAGTGATGTCATATACCTGAATTTCAGAGCTCAGAAGGCTGAGGCAGAAAAATAGCATTATTTGAAGAAAACTTGGGTTATCGGGACAGACCACACGTTAAAAGGAGGGGGAGGACAAAGGGCTTGAGAGATAGCTGAATGGTAGCATGACTTTCTGCTGTGTCTAAGGCCCTGATTTCATTCCTAGCACCACAATAATCAGATTTATTTATTTTTCCTTTATATTATTAATGATTCCCAGGCATGTGAGTATGCATGTAAAGTCTGCCAGCGTCACATAAAGACCAAGGCTGGGGATAGTAGACAGTTTTCCTACCTGCACAAGGCTGTGGATTCAGCCACAGCACAAAAATAATGAATATTTAGTAACAAAGAATAACTAGCTCCAGAATCAGCAAAGATGAGTTTCAGCATATTTTAAAGGTGTGTCTTCAATTTATTTTTATCTAATACTATAGACAAAGCACATCTGAATTATTTAGTTAATGTCTATGCGATGACTAACACATCCAAGAAATTTTAAAGCCCCAGTTATCCTTCAACATTAGTGAGTCATTTGACAAACAAATTATTTTTTATCCCTTAAATCATTTGAAAGTATGTTATTTGAAGATACTTATTTGGCAAAATATGTATTTTTAAGCATAGCAACTACTTGACAACAACATTACAGAACAGAAATAATAGTAACAGTCAAACAAATAATTTCAGATGAGATCGGGCGCAGAGTAGTATGGCCGTAGAACAAATAAAAATTTCAAAAACTTAGAAATAACATCAGACATTTAGAAGGTTTAAGAGTCCTAAATGTGTAGCTTATTTCCATTTCTGAATCCCAACTATTTCAGGGGCTTATTGTATTCAAAAACCTTAACTGAGATGCTTATGAAAATCTGAGTATATTACAAAATATTATATTAATACTTTAACATTAATGTTTTTTGTTGATGTGCGAAAGTTCACTGAGAGGAAATTATTTGATAAAGTATCCTACCATCCTCCATGTATATATATAATATTAATATATTGTTAAAATATAATTTATATATATATATATATATATATATATATATATATATATATATATATATTTTTTAGAAAAAGTAGTCCCTAGCCCAAAGGATTCTGGGGCTTGGAAATGTCTTAGACAGGTTATACAGCTACTAGTGACACCATGGTTTTCATTATGCACCTAAAATAAAAGAGAAAACTGCACACTCATTATCTTTGTGTAAATAAATGAATAAACAAATGAATATAACCTTAAACAGATAAGAAGTTTACCTAAAAACCCATAATATATCCACTAAACTTGTACTTTTATTACCTTACCCCATAATGATAAAGAATATACTCTAGTAAAACTATACAGAATTAGACAGACATGGTGCACACACCTGTAATCCCAGCACTTGGGAGACAGGCAGGCGGAGCTCTGTGAATTCACAGTCAACCTGGTCTACAAACCAGGTTGAGTTCAGGAAAGCCAAGGCTACACAGAGAAACCCTGTCTCAAAAAACCAAACCAAACAAACAAACAAACAAAAAAAAAAAACAAAAAACACAAACCTATACAGAATTACTAAATTATCTCTTCCAATTCAACAAATTCTGAGTGAGGCAAAGCTAACATAATTATAGGCAATTTTTATTCTTGGCTACATCTCAGCTCCTAATATGTCTGCTCACTTTTACTTAATTCTTCCTTCAATATCAACTTAAAAGTCAAGAAGTGTCTCTGAGTCCCATACAAAGATGGTGGCTCTGTTGTGTATCTGGCAATCTGTCCATTTTTCTATTACAGACCTAATCACCTTGTTCAATCTACTTCTCTGTACATTCTGCTGTGTTGCATGATTGTTGAGAAATACTACTATACTGTATCTATAGAATCCTAATGTTCATATACTATAGGCAAGCAATATATAATAATACATTTTATTATCTTGATTATAATTCATACAAGTTTCAAAAGCTGGGTAGAGTCTGAAAGGATTATACTTCCTACATTGAGTGGTAATATTGTCAGTGCATTACTAAATGCCAGAAACAGAAAAATATGCATTATCTAAAAAGTTATGGTTTCCTATCAGTGTGGTTTCTATACTAACATATTATAATTAAGTATCCACACCTAACTTCCAAAATACTTTTTGGTCCCCTTTGTTATTGTAATATCAGGACCTTAAATATCTACAAGTACAGTAATAGTCTAAAGTACTTTAAGTTAAAGCATCAATATATTGCTGAGGATGGGTATAAAATTCTACCTATTCTGATAATTAATTTTTGGGATGGCTAGTATACAGTATTTGGTAATAATAATAAACAATTATTATTTGACTTATGAATATTTTACATTATGATATACTTTCCATAATTATTTTAGAGTACACTCCTACTTATAAAAATACAGTATAAGCCAGAAGTGATGGTACATACTTAGCAGAGGCAGGTTGATCCTTGAAGCTAGCCTTGTCTACATAGGGAGCTCCAGGGCTACATAATGGAGACCGAGACTCAAAACATTTTACATCTTACTGACGACTGTAAACCCTAACCTGATGACAGCTCAGATGCATTTGCATAAAATGAATGAAGCTCACAGTTCATCTCCTTCAAAAAATTATGTCATGTTCCACAGTGTCAGCCTCATGCACCTCGTGTCTGCCTGTCTCTCCTTACAGCACCAAAATTATAACAGGTTCAGTGACTGACCTATTTAATAAGTTGGTGTGCGTTAAGTACAGTCTTATGACGGTCACACAACAATGGAACTGACCTAAAACATTTAAACATCACATGAATGTAGTAACTTAATTTGGTCAACTATTTTAAGAATGGCAAATCAATATATTTAAGGAAGTAATTTTCTTTTATTACTTTAAGTCACTAACCAATTGAAAGATACTGTACATTTCCTAGCAAATACACAAATAATTTCTAACTCCTGCTCTGATGTAGCCCATGGCAGCTCAGTGTCCAAGTGGGTTCCCTAATAAGGGGAACATGGACTGTCTCTGACATGTACTCAATGGCTAGCTCTTTGACCGCCTCCCCCAGATGGGGGAGCAGCCTTGCCAGGCCACAGAGGAGACAATGCACCCAGTTCGAATGAGACCTGAGAAGCTAGGGTCAGGTGGAAGGCGGGGAGGACCTCCCCTATCTGTGGACTTGGAAAGGGACAGGGAGGAGATGAGGGAGGGTAGGATTGGGAGGAGAGGTGGGTGGGAACTACAGCTGGGATACAAAGTAAATAAACTGGAATTAATATAAAAAATATTTAAAAAAGAAATTCCCAATCTAAGGCAAAAGATGGAAAGGGAAATATGTTGTTTAGAAACTACAACAAAGAGAATAAAGAATGTGGGACATTTAGCTCTAAACTATTTAGAACAGTTAGCCTCAAATTTAAAAGCATGAATGCAGTCAGGAAGTAGTGCAAATGTTTTACTGATGCGTACTCTTGAATGAACTGTAAGTTGCAGAAAGGCTGACTGCTGCTCACATTTTAGCCTCTTGGGTAGCTGTAATGGCACCGACTCCTCTGGCTCCAATATACGTTCTGTTTTTAAAATATTTTTCCTGTTAAAAAGATTTATTTTTATGAATATGAGTGTTTGCCTGCATGTATGTATGTGTACCTTGTGTAAGCCTAGTACAGTCTGAGGTTAGGAGAGGGTATTGGAACCCTGGCAACAAGAGTTATGGATGGTTATGTCATTGTGTAGATTCTGGAAACTGAATCCAGATCCTCTGCAAGAGCAACAGCTGCTCTTAAACACCGAGCCAAGTACTACCTCCAAGGTACTTTCAACAATAGTTTTTAATCTCCTTGAAAATATGCTAGTTATAAAAGACCAGCTTTCAAAGGATTAAAGGACAGTTCCTTTAACAGTGAACATTGAGAAATTTAGGATTTTTTTTTCTCTTTCAAAATAGATATACTGTTTTATGTCTTATCATTATCAACATTATCAACACTGACATGGAGCTGTTAGGAAAAAAATCCCTAGACATAGGTGGTCCTCAACTAACTTGAAACTTCCCTGACAGATTTGAAATCCCACAATTAAATGCTAAATGGCTTTACCAATGAACATTGTATTACTGCCTAATGGGGTTGAAAATTAAACAGAACTGACAAAGAAATTAGAAAAGAAACGTTTAAAAATTGTTGCATTCAAATGTAATAAACATTCATATTCAAAAGTAACCCAAAAACTTTCTATCAAACCACAGATTTCTTTTTTTTTTAAAAAAAGATTTATTTATTACTTATACAACATTTTGCCTGCACACCAGATCTTACTATAGATGGTTATGAGCCACCATGTGGTCAGCTGGGAATTGAACTCAGGACCTTTGGAAGAACAGCGAGTGTTCTTAACCTCTAAGCCATCTCTCCAGCCCCCAAACCACAGATTTCTAAAATAAGATGTTTTTTACTCAGTACCTATTAATATTCACAAGTGATTGATTTTAATATATAATATTTAGAAATATATATTTATACATTTGTTTAGATAAACATTTTTATATCTTGTACTTATTACAAAGAAATACATAAAACAAATCAAACGAAACCTTCTTAAGTTAAGGTCAAATGTGCAAACAAAGGCTAGAGGAATCAATGGGCTACACAACTGGATATACCACAAGTCTATGCTGTATCCAAATCACCATTTTCTGACTTCTGATGGCTCACCTGGCTAGAGTGACCCTCTTCTACAACGAGAACGTAAAGAAAATGACAAATTACACAGACAGAGTCTTATAAAACAGAGAAAAACTTACCTCACATTGTAATAAATACCTGAAAGCTACATATTTCCACACATTTAAAGATAAAATTTCTCATGAAGATTCACTTGCTAGACTCAAAAGAAACTTGGATGTGTTTTATTTTTGGTTAAAGCATCCAAAGAAAACTATATTTTTTTATGTGTAGAGATCTGTCATATATGTGTGTCTATGTAGACCTCAGTTAATAGTTTAAAGTATTAAACAGAATTAGCTCTAAGGAAACAGGAAGGCATAATGAGTTTAGGTGTGGTTTAAGCAGGTTTTAATTACCTGTGTTTACTTCCTCTGCAATTTCCAAGTCTTCTATTTGAATCTTATGATCTAACATCTCTGAAAAATGTTCTCTGATTTCTTCAGCTGTTTCATCACCAAATTTGTAATCACATAACATTACAGAGGATCCAGGAAGGGGCACAAAAACTCGCTGGGGAAGTTCATAATCTGAAAATAAATATAATATTTACATTTCAAACATCTGTTTGAAATAAAGTTTGAAATGACAATGATTTTGTACTTTCTAGCTGACAAAATTCCTTTTATTGAGTTCTTTCTTTCCTCAATTCCCTTGGCTTCTTCAAAGTGACCTAATATACCTATAAAACACACACTCCTCATTGCCTTTAATGTAGAGATGTTGCTAATCACACAACCTTATAGGACCCTCTGTGTCCTATGATGGAACACTCGGTCAATTTTGTAACTCCCCTATAAACAGGCACCTTTCTTGTTTGTTTTAATCTTTTAAGTATTCAGAATTTTAATGCCAACTTTTTTTTATTTATGCATGTTCAATGTCAAAGTAAGGGGCTTCCCTGTCTCTGCCTCCCCAACACTGGAATTAGAAGTCCACGCTACCACATCTGGCTTTAGATTCATGGGATCTAGGAACTAAACTCAGGTCCTTGAGCTTGGATGTAAGCACTTTTAGCCAGTGAGCCATCTCCTCAGCTACCATGTTTCACCTTTCTTTGGATACTTGCAAATTAGAGTATACGTCTCCAAATTTTCTAAGGCATTTACTAGCTATATAAATATAACTGCATTTAAGCTCAAAATGCATCTCTAACAAACTAACACAAAATAGACATTTTTGTAAAGAATAACCACTTTGTATCAAATATAAAAAGCTATCAATGTAAAGATCAAGCAGAAAATTGGGGTCATTCCATTAGCAATCTATACTTCCTCTTAAAAACTAGGTTCACTTTAAATAATTACAAACACAAGATGCTGAAGTATTCTGTAAGTGTCATGGGGAATACAGTGACATAAACTATGATTCTCCCACTTTCGGTATATAATCTCATTTGTGTAGAACTGAAGAATGGTTTTACTCTTTGATCACACTGCCTCCTAGTGTTAGAATTACACAACTGAAGTTTGTACCACAGCATGCAAAACTAGGACGATGGTATATTTTGAAACAAACATACTTGAATATTAAATTAAAAATTCAAAGATGGTTATAATATGAATGGATAATTGGATGTAAGGAATTTTCAGTGCACTTCAAATTTGGATTATAAGTATGCCCGAAGAAGGAATATGTTATAAAAACTGAATGTCAAAGAATTGGTTGCAATGCATTTAATTACTCATTTAAAAGGAAGGAAAAAAACCCCACTTAGATTCAGAAATTCACTCACCACATAAGAGTAGGAATGGAGACACAGGGGTGTGGTTTCAAAAAGCATATGTAATATAATTTTTTAATACAAAAGTATTTTAATACAAATTACTAAGATGGTATAAAGTGCTTTTGTTTTTCCAAAGACATATCAACCATTTCTTGAAACTAATTAAGTCTGTTAGAGAACAGCTAAGAAACATAAAACAATATAGTATATAAATAGTACCTTAAAAAAAGTCCACTATACAACAACCAACAGTAAGTTAATGTTTGAGTACACCTAAGTGATTTAAAACCTACATTAAAAAAAAAAGTCTTAAACTGCTGACACTGTTTATTTTGGCAAAAATAGTTCAATCAGAAGCATTTGTTTTAAAAATTCTCCCTGAGAAGAGGGATAAAATACAGCTACTTATAAAGAGTCAAAGGGGAATAATGGAACACAAAGTGGATACACCTTTAATCCCAGCACTCAGGGAGGCAAAGGCTGGTCATCTCTGTGAAGTTGAGGCCAGCCTGGTTGACAAAGTGAGTCCAGAACAGCCTACGCTACACAGAGAAACCCTGTCTCGAAAAACAAAACAAAACAAAACAAAACAAAAACAAAAAAGAGCATTACATGGGGTGGGAATGGAAGGGGAGGGTAGAGGAAGGAACACAGGGATAACTAATACTAAAGACAGTTCAAAGACATCATATGAAAACCCACTACCACAGAAGCTTCCTGAAGTATTTACATGCACATATATAAAAAGTTTACATTAAGATTGTGTAAAAATGCCTCTAAGACACCACATGCTAACAAATAAAAAGTCTGGTGCCAGGAATGGGTTACCTCTTTTGGAGTAATTGGCCAAGAAGATTCCATAAATTCCCAAACAGCATAGGCCATTGCCAATGTTCTTGTTTGCTCACTGTCAAATCCTATTGCTGAGTGCTAAAACATGAAGAAATTAAGCAGGTATTCATCTGAAAGCCAGCTTTCACAATACTAGAAGGTGCTTATGCATGCTACTAGATGGAAAAAAAAAAATCAATCTTATCCTGCTGTGTCCCCTGCTAGCTACAGTGAAACTGGTCTTGTAAGACATGTCTACTAGTAAAACAGACATGAATGTCATCTGCTTTCTGACTGGGCTAAAAGCTTGCTCCACAATTTGAAACCCAAACCTGGCACCATTGTCAGGGCCAAGAACCTGTGGCAGGCTAGGTCACAGGCTGGTACGAGACTACTCTGTTATACTGCTAAATAGGCATCACATTAAATTGACCCCTAATGACTTATTGTTATACCCTTAGATTAGTGAAATTTCTCAACGCTCATCAGAAAAGTCTCTTTTGCAGTAAATGGCAATTAACATAGAGACCCACAAACGGTCAAGGTGCAGAGAATGAGAGGCTATAGAATGCTCAGCCCTAAATGTGGCATCTACATCAGACCCCATCATCTCAAGTCTCTGGGGTTATTGCAGAAGAGGGGCAGAAGAACTGCAAGAGCCAAAGGTGGTGGAGGACTAAAAAAACAACAGCATTTTCCAGACACAGCAGGGCAGTTGCACAGATGAACACAGAGCAACTGTGACAGCATGCAGAAGATCTTAACAAACTCAAGCCACACAAAATCCCAGCATGGAGAGGAGAAGTAGACACCACGTTCTACCCTTGGCTAGAGGGCAACTGATAGCTGCTGAAAGGAGAGTCAGTCTTCTTGAATGTGTGATTCCTAGTGGACTAAGCATGCCCCAGTGGAAGGCAACATATCCAAAAATAAGTGGGCACTACAAACTATATCTGCTGTGTTTTAGAACAAACAAACAAACAAATCTGGATAAGTAAGGAGGATATGGGAAGAGGTGATGGAGGGAATGAATATAATCAAAATACATTATAAGAAATTCTCAAATAACTAATTTCAAATGTGAGAAAAAAAGGGTTATATAACATTTAAAAAATCTTCCTTTCAATTGATAAATGTTGACATCTTTGCAGATAGGAAGTGTTCCAAACATACTGGTGGAGGAGAGAGCAACTGAAAGATTTTATTCAGCAATAAAAGCAAAAGACAACCTACTGTTATAAAACATGCTATAGAAGATGACATACATGTTAAATCTTGAAATCTTACTGTATGAAACAGAACAAACAGAAAAAAGTACATATGTTATCATCATACTTTTTTTTTCTGGAATTTCATTCAAAAGCAGGTCCTCAAACAGTATTTCACAGCGATCAGCAACTGTGTTCAAAATATCTCTCTTCACTGCCTATGGGGGAAGAAAAACAAGCAAAAACACAGTAATGTGTTATTTTTTAAAAAAATGAAAATCCCAACCATTTTATTTTACCAATAAGGACTCAGGAGCCAGATGCTGGGGTGAAAACCTGGTAGCTCAAAGAGGCAGAGAAAGTCTGCTTCTGACCTTCCTTTTCAGCTCAGGTCTGGATGGAAAAAACCCAAAAGTCTCACTAGCTCAGCTGACAGCCCAGAAAGGAAAGGCCAAAAAACCTAAGGCCAAAGACTTGCTAGCTCAAAGCCCAAAAAGCTAGGGAGCTGAAGCCTAACCTAAAGCCAGAGCTTAAGCTAAAAGCTCTTTCTTCTTCTCCACACTGTCTTAAGTACCTCTCAATGCAAAGTCCCTCCTACTCTTTAACTTCTGTCAGCTGGGTTCTTGCTCTGCCTCTTACCTAGGGTTAACTTTATTAAATCCCGTGAACAGAAAGCTCTTGGATTAAATGTGTGTGGTAAGGCTGGGTAAACCACACCATAATCACCTGTTTACAATAAAAAGTCCTCGGATTAAAGATATGTGATAGGGTTCAACCATTCACAGTTCACAATTTTGGGGTTCACAATGGGATCAAATATCCTACAATAGTAAGGAATAAATACTTCAAACTTGAATTATTTCATTACAGAAAGACCCATAATTTGCTTTCCAGAGTAAGAATGTCCACTCAATAAATGACCCATCATTCTATTTGTTATTGTCATTTACTGAGCATACCCATTAATATTATTTTAATACATTTGTAGTTAATGATAAATCTATGTAGCCCACATTAAAACAGTAAACTAAAGCCAAAAAAAATTAAGTTTTGCATCTAAACAAATCTTTCTAATATTCCAAATCAGGAAATGATTTATAATGTAAAAGTTGGTCACCATCTTTAAATTTCTGGACTCTGCAACATTACCTAACAATTCTTCTTGGGAGTAACTCTCCTGTTAAGAAACCAAGCTGCTCTCAAAAGAAATTACCTGTACGGCATCTTTGACCTTGGGTCTGTTGCTGTGGATATAAGCTCTGCATTTCACATCTCCCCGAAGGTTTACAGAACCACTGCAGATTTGGACTGTGGCCGTGGATCTATAGTCTGAATTTGGGAGCTGAAAGACAAAATTCATTCCAGTCCTAATATTATTAACTATAGAAAACATTTAGCCATTATGTAGCCATTTTATTAAAAAAAATATATATATATATATATATTTTTGCCTAAGTACTTGAAAATATTCTCTATAAGTTATTAAAAGTTTTTTTAGATGTCTCTTTATAAGTTACATATTATTTTCTGGGCATTCTTAATATAGATAAAAAACCAACTACATCTCAATGTTTTCTCACTAACATGAATATTTAAAATAATAATACTTACTATATCCCCTAAAAATGCATTATTTGCAGTTTCCTTAGATAATTATTAAAAAGACAAGAAGATGCATAAGGAAGACATGCTACAGGAGGAGATACAAAGTACAGAATACAGAAAAAAACCACAAAAGTATGTAAGTTAGGACACCATAAATACTGTAAAATTCTAACCAATGCATAGACACACATTTATTTCTGTGTTTTCAATATATAACTTTTATATGCTAAAAGTAACCCTATGCTTTCCTCATGTAAGAACCCAACATCAGCTAGAGCTGTCACCAGAAA
Source organism: Meriones unguiculatus (assembly GCF_030254825.1). Lineage (NCBI taxonomy): Eukaryota > Metazoa > Chordata > Mammalia > Rodentia > Muridae > Meriones > Meriones unguiculatus. Next base: position 71,931,577 of record NC_083359.1, read on the forward strand.
ATGCTATGAAAAGTTCCAAAGGGATAACATGCTCATTTTCATCTCAGTTCCACCATCTTCAGTCTGAGCAGTATTCAATACCTCGTTTTCCAGATGCTTCAGACATTTAAATTATTATTTTATATAAATAAATGTTTTGCCTGGAACATATGCCTGTATACATGTATGTATGTGCAGTCCTGAGAAGGCCAGAAGAGGATGTTGGATCCTTTGGAACTAGAGTTTTAGACGGATGGTTGTTAGCTGCCATATCAATTCCAGGACCAAAGCTGGGGCCTCTGCAAGAACATCAAGTGCCATCACTCCGGCCTCATTTCAGATGCTTTACATGTCCCTGTCTAAGTGCTGAAACAAAGACAGCATGATAACACTCAAAGTACTTGTAAAGACCTGGCATCATGATGGAAAGAAAAACCTGCTCATTAAAACAAAACTGAGTGTCAGTCCCAGGCTGTGAGCTCAAATGTGCGTGAGTCTTGTTGTCTGGAAAAGGCTGTTCCCTCAAAGGCATCTGCCACCTCTGGTTCTTACAGTCTTTCCACACTCTCCTCTGCACAGATCCCAGGCTTGAGGAGAAAACTAGGATAAAGACATCTCATTTAGGGCTGAATGCTCCAAAATATCTCACTCTGTTAACACTGTACCACTGCGGGTCTCTGAGTTAAGTACCATCTACAGTGAGAAACGCCTCTGATGAGAGTATAGATATATGTTATTAGGAGTCAGAAAATGACTATTGCTATGTTGCCTTAGCAGAATAATAGTAAGGTTGTCCCCCTAAGGCCCATGACCTGTCCAGTGTCCAGTCTAAGGTTCCTGGCCATATTAACGGTGTCAAGTATGGTTCTATCTCTTGAAGGAGGCCTTACATTCAATTAAAAACATGAAGTGGCTGAACAAGAGGGCATATCTTACAGGCAAGTCATTATTGTAGCTCACAGAATTTATGGTGGGTGAGACTTACTACTTTTCTCCTGTGGTTTCATGTACAGCACAATATAGGTACACATGAACTCAAGGAGGCTGTAATAACATGTGCAAGACCCAAACAAGTTCAAGCCAAACAAATTCCCAGCAGAGGAAGGGAGCATAAAGCACTATCTCTAGACAAAATAATATTTGCAATTGCTAGCTGCTGGAAAAGAAAAAAATCAGTTTTTATCAATTGAATGATACTGGGTATATCAAAACACAATCTAAGACAGGCCCCATGCTCAGTTAGACAACACGAAGCAGATTTAACTTAATTATATATGTATAGGTATTTTGCTTGCATGTGTGTCTGTGCACATGTAGGAGTGTGATACCCATAGAGACCAAAAGAGGGTTTTGGACCCTCTAGAACTGGTGTTAACAGACAGTTGTGAGCCTCCATGCTGGTGCTGGGAATCCAACCTTCCTTGATCTGTTTAAAAGTAATCAGTGCTCCTAACTGATGAACTATCTCGCCAGACCTAGACTTCATGGATTTTGTTTGCTTTTATCTTATAATTTTGGGTTTGTTTGTTTGTTTTGTTTTGAGACAAGATTTCTCTGTGAAGCCCTGGTTATCTTGGAATTTGCTTTGCAGCCCAATTGGGCTAGCCTTGAACTCACGTAGATCTGCCTGCCTCTGCCTCCTAAGTCTGGGAATAAAAGTATACACCACCATGCCCAGCTATTTTGCACTTTTAAAAGAAAGAAAAATCATAAATTTGTAGAGAAAAACAGATATGGAAGGACCTAAGGGTAAGGAAAGAATATGAACAAAATATATTGTATGGAATTCCCAAAGAATAAATTAAAACAAACAAAAATGACAAAACAACAAAAAACAGTCATAAGAATATAATTTATATCCCAAGTTCACCTGAAATAAATAATTCAACAATGTGGTCCATTCTTAGAAAATGAAAGCAAATAATAAAACTTGTGGAAAGAGTTATGCGCCTATAAACCTACATGATCAAGAAGACAGAAAATAAAGTAGAAAAAAAAAATCTTTGACCATATGGTCCTAAAAAGGCACAAGCAATCAAGGTATAAGTTTGTAATCCCCCAAAAAGCTATTTTTAAAGATTTTTTCTAGATTATTTATTTCACTTTGTGAATATGAATGTTTTGCCTATATGCATATGTGTGGATCACATGCATGGCTGTTAGACCCCCTGAAACTGGGATCACAGATGGTTGTAAGCCACTTTATAGGTGCTGGGAAATTAACCCAGGTTCTCTGTAAGAGCAACAAGTGCTATTAATAGCTGAGCTATCTCTCCAACCTTTAAAGGTATTCGTAAGAATTCATACTTAATCACTGTGAAATTCTTACTAAGACAACAAAACAAAAAACATCTGTTGGAGCTGAAGAAATGGTTCGGTGTTGAGAACAATTACTGTTCTAATAGAGGACACAACTTTACTTCCCAGAATCCACATGGCAGTTCATAACCGTCTGTACCTTTAATTCCATAGGATTCAATACCCTCTTCTGGCCTCTTCGGGTATTAGGCATGCATGTGGTACACATACAGACACGTAGACAATACCTCATACACAAAGTAAAAATAACGTTTAAAATATGTCACCAAAAGAAGCAGCAAGGTGAAAATGCTTATACTACCTTTCCTATGGTATCACAGTTTCCTATGATACCTGTAGAGTTCACTGATAAATCAATAAAGTAAGGAGAGAATAATGGGCTTTTCTCATACATTATGTAATATATATTTAATTATTTAATATTATAAATTATATACACATACGTAATATATAATTTAAGATTTATTTTTATCATATTTTAACAGTTATAATACTCATTTTAGGGTACTTTTATCCAAAATAAACTATCCTATAAAAAATACAACATATTCATATGCAGGAGGGAAAGAGTTTTAAAGGCTATAAGGACTAAAATGGCACTTTTTTGGAAGAAACTTTGCTGGGTTCTACAAATTTCAATGATTGTTGCTACCTAGACTTAAATACAAACTGGCTTACAAACACAAACTGGCTTACAAACAGCCTTTAAGTATCTAATGTGTTCACAAGCGAAAGAATTACTTTGGTACTAACAGAAAAGTTTGGAAAAAGAATGATTCCTCTGGCTTTGCTGCCTAAATGAAACCCAATGAAAATACCGACATTTGGAGGTTGGATTTCTTTTGTATAATTATTTTTCATTCTTTGAACACTCTATACACTAAACAATGATCTATCTATCTATCACGGCCTCCTTCCAAATCCCCCAAGTGCCTCCTGCCTACCAACTTCATGTCTTTTTTATATTTCATATTTTTATTTTTTTAATTAATAACTTGGAACTAGATCTTGATGTACAGGTGGGATTCTGACTATTGGCAGCAGGAGACTAGATGGCTGGGCAAGACACATGGATCAAGACATACACAAAATGTAAAGACACCGCATCTAGAATAGGTTAGAAAATAAAGAAAATAATATGCTGATACTGTAAAGAACCTTGAATCAGACATTGTAACTAAGCAAGTCTAAGTAGTAAAGATCATTAAATAAAAAATAGCATGCCTTGAATAAAGTATATCTCTAAAGTCCAAGGTCAAGTAAAAAATATAAGACAAAAAAAGTACTGTGAGAAAACATTAGAAACTATGCAGAGAAGCTTAGATACAATGCCAACTTAGCAACATCTTATAGTTAAATACAGAGACAGACAGCAAAGCATTCTCATGAACCAAATTGTCTCCAGTTTCTCAATTCAGTTAAAAAACTGAAAGTTTTGGTAGTAGTCCTGGGTTTCAAAGTCTAGAAAACACTGAATTGAAGTTTCTTATACTTCCTATAATTACGGTCTGTTCTTTAAGACAGCACGAGGCAGTTTAAAGTGAACAACATTTATAATAGCTTTATAAACTAATAGCTTTAATTTAAGTGATTTTTATTTAATTCAGTTTCCTCAACATACCTAACTTTAAATTTCAAAATAGATGTATAATTTAAAAGCATCATGCAGAAAAAAAATGAAACTTGCTAATCAATACTTTGGAGAGTTTTTAGATTTATTTTATTTTTTTTTATATGAGCATTTTGCCTACATCTATGTCTGTGTACCATGTCTGTTCCCAGTAGACATGGAGATCAGATGAGGGCACTGGTTCCCTGAACCTAGAGTTAAGGACAATTATGAGCTACCATGTGGATGCTGGGAATCAAATCCACACTTTCTGCAAAAGCAACTAAATGCTCTGAAACACTGACCGTTGTTCCAGCTCCCTTTTGTTATTAAATTAGAGTGTAAGATTAAAAATATACTTCAAATTAAGTATATGACAGCTCTCAGTACATCAATACACATCTTCTTTTAAGTTTCCAAGAATTCTAACTTTAATAATCAACAGCTTAAAATTTAAATACATACATGTGAATATATATATGCTTCCAAAATTGTCATCTATTTGCTAACATTTTAATAGCCTTGAGATCTGTTTAATCAGAGCAATGCTTCTTGGGAATAACTCTTATAGCTTCATCTCTTGCACTATTTGGGGGTCAGGGGGTTATTATGTGTGCGCTTTTTTTGTTGTTATTGTTTGTTTGTTTGCTTTTGTCGCAGGATTTCTCTATGTAGCCTTGGCTTGTCCTAGACTTGCTTAATAGTCCAGGCTAACCTCGAACTCACAGAGATCTGCCTGCTCCTCCCTCCCTGAGTGCTGGGATTAAAGGCATGTGCTACCACACCCAGCTGTGTGTGCATTTACAAAATTGTATAATTCATTTATACAAAGAAATCACTGGCTCAATCTATTTACAGCCTTTTACAATATTCAGTTCCACTGGAGACATTTTCACATAATGGTTAACAATGACCTGAAATGATCACCCTAGACTGACACGGCCCCTTTGCCCTTTATATTTTTCAATTCATACAATTACATTCCTAATTTTTATTTTTGAGGAAGTAATTTACTTTAAATAAGTGGTTTTAAAAATATTTACCAATTGTGTTAGCACTCGGACATCAAAAGAATGAGCAGTTGCTTGCATATTTCCTCTATTTTTTTTCTGAAAAATACAAAAGTGAAAAGCCAGCCTGTTAAGGTTACACATGAAAAATAAGGAACAATTTAGGAACTAATCTACATTTTCTAAATAACAAGGAGAAAATATAGGTCTTAATAATTTTAATTTTGCTTTTTTACAGAACACTGTGTTATATATTCTCTATCAATCAATTATCTTAAAAAGTATTTCCTAATTTAATTTTTCTAGGTTTTGAGATTAGTACATTATTTTTCTGTAGGTCAAATTCATCTTTCTCTGTAAATAAGGATTTAGTGGAACAGTCAAGATCATTCATTTATATTATCTTCTAAGGTTACTTTAGTTGGACAACAGCAGAGATGAATAGTTGCACAATAACATGTCTTATAAAACCTAAAGCATTTACTATTTGGCTTTTTCCAGTTTGCAGATTTCTGTTGTGCAAGAGAGATCACCTAAGGTCCTCTTTATTTAAGTCAAAGGTATTTAAGAAACCTTTATAGAGCTTTCCACACAGAAATTTCATTTTAAATAAGCTTTTACAATTTGGACATTTAGATAGACTTTAGATGCAGATGTCATTCAGAAGCCCAGGATTCGGTATCTCAATTACACCAGAAATAGCCTCTTCCTACCACTTTCTGAGAAAAACAGTTGCTCTTTACTATAAAAGACACTAGAGCCCAGGATGGCTTTAATCCCAGCACTTGGAGGCAGTGGCAAGCAGAGCTTTTGAGTCTGAGGCCAGTATGATCTATACAGTGAGTTCCAGGATAGTCGGGGTTACATCGAGACCCTGCATCAAAATAAATTAATTAAAAAGCAAAAACATCCTAGAAATGAGTAAATGAAACCTATTTTAATGAAAACAAGGACTAAAATTAAATCTTTTTTTTCCTTAAAACACTATTTCATACATAAGACAATTTTTTCTTAACTCACCTGTCCTTCTAATAGGTCACAATCTTCACCTTTAACTTGTCCATTAATCAAATAAACACCATTTTCTATTTGCTTGGCCCAGCGTGTAAGTCCACTCTTAAAAAATAACATAAAATTTTTCAGATGTAAGGTTATCTTACTCAAGCCTTGTAGATTCTACTCTTCTCCACCTACTACACTGAAGTATTGAAAATCGTCTAAGGGTCAACATATAATGTTTAAATCCAGTACCACAAACTAAAACACAGTCCTAATCTTTTTACATATATGTTGGTATAATGTTCTTTTGGAATGTATACAGCCTACCCTTGTTCATTCAAATGCTGATTTCTCTCCCCCACTCTCTGGTTTCGGACAATTGCATTGTAATACTTAAGCATCACCTGTCTCAAGTTTGTGTAAACATGCCAGCATTTGTTCTCTAAATTGTCAATTAAAACAACCAGCCACAGTGTTGAGCAATGGAGAGGATAGGGTGGGACATCCTGGTTCAGAGTGGGATAAGAGGAAGTAGTAAGAGGGAGAAGAGGAAAGAAGCTGCAGGAGAGGTCTTGGAACGACATAGAGAAATGAACCGGACCTGAGATATCACTAAAAGCAAGTATAATGGGTGAATCTGAATGGTATGAAACTATGTGGGCTTGGAGGTTTAGGAGGGAGTAACTATTGCCAAGCATTGTGTTCTAGGTTAATTAAATAAATCCTAGTCTCTGTGTGGTGATTTGTTTATACAGCTGTTTAGGATTAACTGCAGCTTTACTAAAAGATATATCAATAGTAAAATTTAATGTCCTAATATAACACACACACATATATATATTTAATTACTTTACAGTCTGATACCAGCCCCTCCCCCTCACAGCCCTAAATATTTAGCACCTTATCTATATTTAATGAGTTTTCTGATCTTTTCCTAAAACTTATATCAAAACTCCAAAGTCTTATTAATTACATGAGCATAGAAATAAAATCCAATAGCCTTGACTAGCTTAAAGCAGTATTAAAGAACAAAAATTAGATATAAACAAGAGTGATGAAGAAATACAAAGGAATAAAAAAATGAAAGGCAAAACTAATCAGGGTCAAGGGAAGGTCATCATTAAGCTATGGACATAATTAAACTCTACATATGTTAATAAATATTTTTTATAATTAATTTTATTTTATTTTATGTGCATTATTAGTGTGAAGGTGTCAGATCCGTTAGAATTAGCATTACAGTCAGTTGTGAGCTGCCATGTGGGTGCTGGGAATTGAACCCAGGTCCATTTGGAAGAGCAGACAGTATACTTAACCACTGAGCCTTCTCTCCAGCCCCTGTTAATAAATATTTAAGTACATGCTATGCTAAATATACTAGTATTATGATATTATCCATGCTCAAAGAATTCCTAATCCAACTAGAGTAAAAAGTTCTTTAAACAATCATTTAAAATAGAGTACAAGTTTTGAGAATTATAAGGTCACAACCATGTTAACAGCAGAGAGCCCACTCAGCAATCACTGAAGAGAATATATTTTACATTGATACCTTTGTATTTTTTTCCAGAGTGTAACTGACAGAAGTAGCCGACAGTGGGATATGAATGTTAATATGAACAGTACAATCTAGAGACAGCCATGAGGTAGACACTCTGTTCTGATACTTCCAATCTGCAGGTCGTGCTGAACTCTTTAGGGAGAAGGTGGAAAAACAAAATAAAATATGGCTTAGGTAAAGTATATGCATTAAGAAAATAATATAAAGTATAAAATTTACAACCCAAACAAGCTAACTTTGTGTGCTGCTGAGAAAATTCCCTGATAAGGGAAGCAGAAGTAAAAAAGTGAAAACATGCATTAATGTTAGTACTTTCACATAAGCAAGACAATCTTGGCAACCCTCAGCAGGGTAGGTAAAGGATCAGAAAACTGTGGAGAATTCTAGAAGATGCTCTAGGTACCAGCTCTCACCAGTCCATCCTAAGGACTCTGGTTGCAGCGAATGTTCACTGAGCTGCTCCACAGTATAGGTGTGCTCTCCTTGCTTCCTACACTGCTGTGTTATTTTCACACTACTTTTAGGCAAATGGTCTGGTTTCTGTACCACACAGGGAGCTGGTTGACTGCCGGCACTGGATACACAAAATCCTCAGTCACTTCTACAATCAGTTTCTCAAATACAAGCCAGGAAATTAACAAAACAAAAACTGCAAGTGTTTATTAACATTGATGATACTGGAAAATTATTAAAACTGAATACAAAGATGAATTTTGACTTAAAAATTTTGACTTTTAAAAAATAGAAAACTCTTGAAAGATTGGTTTTTCTTACCTTTGGATCATGGACATCATAAGTTCGACAAGACATTCTTTCCTAATTAAGGTCATAAATGACTCCCAAAGAATTCTTGATAATAGAACATAATTCAAAAACTAAAAATGATACATATATGCAAGTGCTTACAAATTACAGTATTTCATATATTTAAAAGTCATACAGACATATAGCTACACATTTATGTAGATGAGTATTTACGTATAATGAATGTATATGAATTGCTGACTATAGTATTTTGTGCTTAACAAAACAGAAAACAAATTTCCTTCTGTTTATAAATACTGATAATCATAATAAACGGAACAGAAGCACCTGTGGCTTCTTGCTCCAACATACTCTTCATAGCATGAAGGAGTGCTATTTTGGATGGGATCAAGACCAAGAACATTCACTGGGCTATGATACTTTCCGGTCAAATACGTTCAACACTCATCTTCTACAGATCCTAACGTAGTGGGTCCTTGGATTGTGTCTCTTCTTTAGTGAGTGTCTATCCTGGGAAGTTTATAGAAGACTATAACTTATAGAGTTTAAAGAGGCCACTTGACCATGGCAAAGGCTTAAGAATTTATACATTGCCCAGCTCAATGTATGGGTGCTTCAAATCTCATATTTTAACTTAAAAAAAAATGAAGGTAAAAATTATATTAACACATCAAAAATATTATTTGCTTAAGCTTCTCTGAAAAGAGCCTACAGTGCAAAAATATACATACTTAGAGAGCTGGCAAAGAATTCTGAATCCTAAATCCTTTTTCAATGAAACTCTATAACTCAGCCCAAGATTAATAGCCATTATTACTATTAATATCATAATTGGCAGCTCTAATCATAACAATTTTTTTTTTGTTGTTTTTTTGTTTTTCTATGTTGACCAGGCTAGCCTTAAACTCACAAAGATCCACCTGCCTCTGCCTCCCAAGTACTGGGATTAAAGGCTTGTGCTACCACCAACTGGCAACAGTGTAGTCTTTTTAATATAAATTTTTATTTTTTTATATTAATTAGTTTATTTACTTTGTATCCCAGTGGTAGCCCCCCCAAAACAGTATAGTCTTTAAAGACAATTGTCTTTTTTTCAAAAGGATGATTTAAATAAATGTTAAAAAAACAGAACTGTAGGAATGTGGTTTGCATATGATTTGTATATGACTTTATGGGGAGGGGAGGTAAAGCAGGTTCATTGCAGTATACACTGTGAGTGGTGTAGGGTAGTCAGCAACACTAGTCCTGCCAGCCAGAGCCATACATTAACCATAACACCTAAATAAAAGATACTTTTTTGTAGAAGAACAAATGTGGAGTATCACTCGTTCTGAGACATCTTCTTCTGTGACATTCCATAGTCTTTTTCTATTTATAGATTTTTCCACAGAAAATATTAGCTGAAAGACAGAAAAGTATACATGAATTCACTACAGAATGATAAATGTGAAAAAAAGCAATGACAATTCCTAATCTTTGGAATTTCATGGACTGTATCAAGATACAGTAACCATCTATGATTTCATACAAGGATTCATATAAAAACTGAGTTTTAAGTAAAAAGCATAATTTCCTATAATTGATAGTTAACTGGATATGACAAATTAATTTTGGGCAACTAGTATTTATATGAAATATAGAATATAAACTTTAGGAGCTGGAGAGATGACTCAGAAGTTAAGAACACTGGCTGCTCTTCCAGAGATCCTGAGTTCAATTTCCAACAACCACATGGTGGCTTACAACCCTCTATAATGGAATTTGATGTTCTCTTGTGTCATGCCGGTATCTATACAGATAGAATGCTCATATGTATAAGTAAATAATCTTAAAAAAATCTATAAACTTTATTTCTGTTATAAATGGAATAAGTAGATTTTAACCACAAAAATGAAAGATGTTGCCCAGTTAGCACTTCTTATGTAACTTTCACAAACATAAAAGTAGTATAAAAAATAGAAAAAAATTTAGTGACCTAAATTTGTGACATTAACTATAACTATATATAGTTAACTACATATACGTTAACCATAACTATATATAACTATAATGGAATGAGGCTAGAGGGTCAGGAATGTGCTGGCTCTAAGTGCTTTACAACAATTTGTCTATTTTGTCATCTAATTCTTATGGTCGACAAACATGTCCACAGGCATCTGATCTGGACAACTCATTACGACTTCTTCCCAGGTGGTTCTAGGTTGTTAAGATGAGAAAGAAAACTAACCAGCATATGCAGAGATTCGAAATGCATTTCAAATTGTCAAAAACCATTAGCATCAGTGAAAAAGCCAAATTCACTTAAAATAAAAGAGTGGGAAAGGCTGAAAAATACACAAACTATCAAAGACGTGGGTGAAATACCTGAAGCAGAAGATACAAACATGGAGGTATCTACTGCACCAGGTTCTAGTTATACATTTTTAACAGCCCCCCAACCCCAAGTCTTCCAGTTTTGTGCTTCTGAATGGCAGAAGGTCCCTCCTGTTCACAAGGCAAGATATGCTTATGAAGGGGTAAAGGGATGTGTGGACCGTTAGTTTCAAAGAAAACAGCTTGGGACTTTTTATTTTTGGATTACACTACCTGATCTTCTTATGCAGAAGCAAATAAAAAAACAGTAGAGATGCAGGATATGCACCCCATCAAGGAGAAAAGAATAAGTATGTGATTGTTGTTTATGTATTAATTTCGGAACTTCAAAAGATGTGACTAGCATAACTTCATATTACTGTAATCACTTCCTAGTGAGTAGACGATCTGCAAAAAAAACCCTGGTACTGTACAAGAAAAGCAGTTAAGCCATTATGACTCGTTATATAACATTACGATATCATCTTCTGAAAAGCTGTTTTAAGGGTCAGTAAGGCTTGGCAGGCATTTTCCATTAGAGCCTGACAACCTGAGTTCAATCCCTGAGTTCCATGAAAACACAGAAGGAGACACCGAGTCCACAAAGTTGTCCTCCTCTGACTTCACAAGTTCACCATGGTGGTTGCATGACAACCTCCCCCATCATTATATATGAAGAATAAATAAACCTTAAAATTGTTTTAAAATGTGTAGCTTTGACTGAAAAGTATTTAGATATAAACACAAGATCTGCAAACAATGACAGGAAAGATTGTTTAAGCATAATTCTAGCATAAGAATTATGGAACACTAAAATATACAGGGTCAATACATATACATGTAATTAAGTGACATGTGTAACTTTGATGTCAGTAAAAATTTTTGCTACATTGGACTTACTCTGCGCAGGGCATTTTGAAAATCATCTGCTAGTTCTAAAGTTGTAACAATAAATATTCCAAGAACTGCAAGTCCTCCAGGGAGCATTCTAGACACCTAAAGATAAAAAAACAGTATTAGCTATCATAAGTATGCTAGTCTTTTCTATTTGATACTGTAAACATTAAATCAGCAAATACATATCCAGGACTAACTATACATATGGAACCCAGACAGAAGCAATTGAAAAACTTAAGCATTACTATTTACATAACCCTTCTCAGGCCACCGTCAACTTTATACCTTAAAATAACTCTATAAATGAAACAATTTGACAACTTCTTTAGGTGCATCAGTATAGAGACCCCTCCCTCCTAAGACCTGTAAACTTCTGAAACTTTTTCAATGGTCTTCCAAATATCTTCAAAATGAATATTTTACCTTAGACCAGATTTTAATCTTTCCAGAATCTGGCTAACATGATGTTCAGAAACAGAGCCTGATTAACTTTCTCTGAAATTTTCAAGCATCAGTCAAAACTACTCCCTGTTCACCACACACTGCTCTGTGCTTTCTAATTCTAGGCCTTTTCTCAGGCTTTTTCCTTGGCCTAAATTGACTGCTTTTATACTCCCACATCTGAATTCAGTGAGATAACTTTAAAGTCAACTTGAGGAAGATGTCTTCCCTGGTATTTCATCTTTGAACTCCCACAGAATATCCTTGCAGAACCACCCAATCTTATATCTGTAGATATTAATTGTCCTCTGTTTCTTTATATTTCCCCTTCATATGATTGTGGCTAGTTTTAAAACTACTCGTTTTTCTCTGCCAGCCATGTTCAGTACTTTTGCTTTCATAGACTTATGGTATAAGCAAACAATCACGAAGTTAAATTTTAGAAAATTAGATATCAACACGTAATTTCTACTATATCTGCATTATGCCAGCTCATGGTTCCCTTTGGTTTCATAAAATCTATAGAATCAATATGACAAATGTGACAAAGTTTTCATATTTATCATGAGGGTAACTATATAGCTTTAAAAATTAATACATAGTTAACTTTCTAGAGGTAAAAATATTAATTACCTTGAGTATTATAAATTGATGTATATTCTCTCTGCATATATTTGCATATAAATTATATAGAACACATCACATTTCATAGGGAAAGTGGGGGGTTGTTCAGTAGTTAAAGCACTTGCTGTAAAAGCAAAAAGATCAAAGTTCAAGTCCCAAGAACCCATGTAAATGCTGGGTGGGCATATGGGCTAGCCTGTAATTCTGTCCTCTGAGAATGAAGACAAGGGATTCCCTAGAGCAAGCTGGCTAGCAAAAAATGCTGTATCAGTGAGCTTTGGGCACAGTGACTGAGAAAGATTATTGATATAAATCTTGAGCCTCCACTTACACACATACATTATATGCATACATGTACACTACAACACATGAAAGAAAACATTATCAGAAAGCAAATTTACAATAGAAATATATATATTCACCAATGGGAACTAAAATAGCACGTTCTTTAAAAAACAACAGTACAACAGTATTTCTTGGAATGTTTTTATAATTACATACTATTCTCCCAACACAAATATATGCACATTTAGGTATCTTAGAGGTTTTTAAGTTAAGAAGGAAAGAGTAATTCTACGCTTATCTTTCTCTAATAATTTTTAGTATTCTAGGCCACAACTCACTCCAGAAATATTTTTAAGTAAACAGTCCTTAAATCTATTTCCTCCTCTCATAACAGCAGTATTGTTCTCACAAGCACCCAAGGTAAAAAATCTTGGCTACCCTGGGCTATTTTGTTTACTATCAATCCACTTGGCCATTCAATTTTCATGATCCTAGTTCTTTTTCTGAAATTATTAATGAAGTTTAAGCCAATTTAGCCACACATTTTTTTTTAATCCACACATTTTTAATCTAATATTGTATAAGTCACATTATAAACCATGGAAATGCTATGCTATGCTCTCAGCTTAGATTAGAGCCATAAATACAAGAAACATAACTCCTGCCTCACAAAGCTCAGAATCTAGTTTAGGCTCATACTGTCAGTAGTCTGGACTAGTACTTTAGCTATATAGTTTCTCTTATGTCCCCTGGCTCTACTCTCCAATAATACTATCAATGTTGTAAGTTACTGGCAAATCGATACTTAAGTTCTTTTAGAATGAGATAAAGTTTCGCACTGGATTTTTAATGCAATACTTCTATTAATTTCCGATAATTTCACAGTGTACTTTGACCATACACGTCCCCTACTCTTACAGATCCAGCCCACCACCCTCTGCTCTCTCTGCCTACTTCACGCCCTTCTTTGCCTTTTTAAAACTAACCCAGGGAGTTTAATTTGTGCTGCCATATACTCACAGGTGTGGAGCCAGCCAGGGAAGACTGATTGATTCGCTGGTGACCACACACATACACATTTTTCAAGGCCACATCCTTAAAAACATGACTCTTCCTGTCCCTACCACTGGGCTTTTTTCTACCAAGGGTACTTCTTAGGACTGTATTCCAAAGCCACCCATACACAAGCACTGTATTTAATAACATTTTTCTATCCTCTGTGTCTCAACTACCAAATTGCCCAACTGCTTGCTATTATCCTACTGTACTGCCCTTGATGTAGTCAATGTGTCTCCGGCTTCTTCACTTAGCAAGGTCTTAAGAATCACTCATGCTTAGAGCCTTCCATAAAACTGCTTTGAATACAATCATTGGCATGCATTTAAGGAATGCTCTTAAAAGTTTAGTCTTGTGACCCAGGAAACGTGCTTTTTCTTTTGTTTATAACGGGATAACATTACCTGGGTGGCATGTTCTGTGGCCCATTCTTCATCCAAAGTATCCAACTTAGCTTTGGGATGTTTGATGTTCTCATTTTGTTCCTCTTTGGGTGGTGTTCTAGTGGCAAGAATCACATAATCCTTTTGTGAAGAACACTTTAAAAATAAATTTTAAAAGCTTATTACAATAATATTTGATTGAAGAATTAGATACCTCAGGCAAAAATTAACAGTATTTGCAGCAATTTAAATTTTTAATACTCATATTGTGATGAAAGCTATATTCATGGGTACTGACTTTAGGGAACAGCCTTATGATATGTCTGTCATATACTGCTTATCTTTAATGTATGTAATAGCAACTTAGATTTACTTGAACATCCTCAAAATAAAACAGAGTGGTCTTTAGAAATGATTCTACTTCCGCAGAGATGGCTCAGGTGGTAATCAGTTGTCTAGTATGCAGAAGACCCTGGAATCAATCACCAGTGCCATATAAGTCAGGCATGATGGCATACATACATAATCCAGCACACCCAGGAAGGAGGTCAAGGTCATCCTGGACTACAAAGAATTATGCAGGTCGGGGCTATACAAAATTGCACAACACAATTTTGTTGTTGAATTTAAGTAACTGATATAACTAAAATAAAATATGCTTAGATAATATTCTAATTAATTAATTTATTTTCTCTGTAATTTAAATGGATTAGATGTTTAGCAAATATTAAAATCTCATTTAGAAAATGATAAACGACCTTGTTTATTTTACTTGGATTGTAATAATAATAAACAAATAAACGAACAAAAACTTACACAGATGCATAGAAAGAACAACAGAGGGGATTTGGAACAAAATTCCAAGTGGCTCTAGGTTCTTCATTTTTAATAGCAGTTAAGTGTTATAAAAAATAAAAAATCTAAAAATAAATTTGTGGACTAAAGGGCATCTACAGCATGGTTCCTAAATTAGCTAATAATACACATAATCTTAGTTAGAATGGTCTTGTCTCCAAATATGACCTGAAACTCCCTAGTGTTCTTTAGCATCATCTTGAAATAATATTATTTCTAGAAAATCACTTTCAAACGTGCATGGCTTAATTAAAAAGTGCCTCTTAGGGCTAGAAAGATGGCTCAATGGTTAAGAGTGAGTATTCTCCTGCAGAGCACACATGTTCAGTTCTCAGCAACCACATCTGATAATAGGCAACAGCCTATACCTCAGCTTCAGAGCTGTAATCCCTGTCGGTTTTGGGGTACACATATGCACACACACAAAATGAAAAAACATTAAAGTAAAAATGGAAAAAATATTTTTTTTTTTAAGTCCTCCCCGCCCTTTCTCCCATTTTATTTTTGAACTGGGTTTTACATAGTCCAGGCTGGCCTCAAACTCACTACGTAGCCAAGACTTCTGTCTCCTGCTTCCAAGCACCAGAACTACAGTCATGAGCTACCATGCCTGGCAGAGAGATGTCTCTTCTTTCAGAAGATGCTGAACTTTGAAAAGAAAGAGAAACTGACATTTAGAGTAGAAAAAAGCAAGCTTAAGAAGACAGACAAGGACAAAAGTGAGCTCGGGAATCCAACGGAAGAGAAACATTCAGAAAAATGAAGGAAACACAGAGCTCAATATGATGGTTCACATCTACAGTGAGAATGTAAGTTCAAGGCCAGCTTGGGCTATGTAATAAAATGCCTGGTTTAAGAGGTGCTGAGTGAAGCAGGCAAGTATACCAAGTAGTTTAGCCTAGGACCCTGTTTCACTTGGGTCAATGCTCACCTGCCCCACTTGTAATATACTTGGTAGTTCCTTCACCTGCAAGAACCATGCACAAACACCTCTCTATGAGCAGCCTCACCCCTCAGATTCCTATCTGCGTCAGGCTTCACATTAGACAGTTCTATTCAAGTGTATTCCCAACATATTTGGTAAGAAGAACTGAAATGTTCAAGAAGCCAGGCGTAGTGGCTCATGCCAGTAATCCCAGCACTCAGGGAGGCAGAGACAGGTGGATCTCTGTGAGTTCAGGTCAGCCTGGTCTACAAAGAGTCCAGCTCATCCAAGGCTACACAGAGAAATCCTGTCATGAAAAACAAAACAAACAAGCAGAAGAAATGTCCAACAAGCCTGAAATGGATTTAGGTGCATGTGCAGTTAGATAAACTGTCCATCACGTAACTTTTAGGGGGAAAAAGTTCTATTCTTTAATTAAAATTCAATTAATCAGGGGGAAATGAGTATCAGACCTTATATAACCAACTAATTAAATCAGAAAATCACATCTTTATAAGGCAGTATCTTCTTTTGAATCCCCTTAAACTCAGCCACAAACAATAATTTCAGCACTTTTGTGGCCCTCATGTGGCCCCCAGTGAATCTGGTCCTCTTTGTTCCTCATAAAGTTATGTTGCCACATTTGAAAATGTGAGTTCTTATTTTCAGTTACTTGGAAGAAGCCAAGAACTTGGGAAGAACTGACCCTGACTTTGACTACTCTTGACAACCAGCAGTAACACTTGATTTTTGTATGTTGGGCAAGTATCAACTGAGCTTTGTATCCAGTCCAAAACACAAGGAAAAAAGTGGGAACAATTTGGTCTGTGAAAACTTACATTTTGAAGTTTTGACATTATACATTATTTTCATAGGACTGAAGGGAATATGATCTTACTTATTCAAACTTCAGTCAGGTTTCCTACTCTTTCAAATGTTAACTCAAAGATCCACTTCAGGTTAACCTCTTTAGAATTATGTTCCTTCCACAGTCCAACCTTGAATTTACTAGTAAGTGGTATAATTAGTTTAAGTTAATGAGTAATTTGTTTTTATCAATATGCAGAGTAGCAGACACATACTTACCTGTCCTATCAAAAGACCAGAGACAAAAGGTTTTCCCTGGAGATTGATGTTTGAAAGATACTGGCCAACAGTCTCTTCTACAATGTAGGTTCTTCCCATTATTGACAACCAATTCAATAACCTAAATCATAAATAAAGTTAGCATTTTTGGGAAGTATGTAATTTTTGATGTTTTTGCATTGGTGGGTTAGGCAATAGAACAAAAAAGTGGTACAATCCTGACAATAGTCCTATGTTGTGCAGTGATTCAAAGTTAAAGTAACATTTTATTCTCCTAATGTTAGAGTCAACTCCAAAGCTTACTGCTAACCTAGGCCTAGTCCTGGAAGCTTCTATACTCTCTACAATCAAATCTAGGCTTAGAATGCTTTCAGCCTCTGAGGCTTACTACTGAGTAACCTCACCCTTTCTTGTTCTTCTGATTCTGGCTAGCTGGAACTCAGCTGTCTGACTCAAAACTCCTCTCCAAGCTGACTGATTCAAAATTGCTTCTTTTGGCTTCTAACCGAATTGCTTTGCTTGGCCTCATACTAACTTTGGCAGTATTTCTAATCTTCAGGATCCTTTTCATTCTCTGACTCATCTGTCTTTACCTGTCTCTGTAAAATTCTCCTGGTAAAACTTCCCAAGGCTGTATATGCTGCATACTCCAACAGATATACACACAAAACTATAATAATTTTTAAAATCTTTTTTAAAAAGAAGGAAGGCCCAACTCTCAGCCAGATATGGATGGTGGTGCATTCCTGGAATTCCAGTACCCCACAGGCTGAAGCAGACTTGATGCCATGAGTTGGAGGACAGCCAAAGCTACATAGAAAGTTCCAGGCCAATCATGAAACCTTGCCTCAAATGAGATAGAAAAAAAAAATTGCAATTACCAATTAACCATGAGAAATCAAAGCTATTTCTTACTCTTGAGATAATAATGAAACCATTACCTAACACATCTAATTTCTTATTTTAGATGTATACTCCTTAGCTGCATTCTCTTTGATAATTTATTGGTGAACATATATATTCTCATTTCTAAAATATGAAAAATGGGGGCTGGAGATATGGCTCAGTGGTTAAGAGCATTGGCTGTTCTTCCAGAGGACCTGGGTTCAATTCCCAAAACTGATATGGCAGCTTACAACTATCTGTAACACAAGTTCCAGTGAATCTGACTGCCTCACACAGACATATCTGCAGGCCAAACACCAAACGCACATAAAAAATAAATAAGATATGAAAGATGGGTTTATTAGCTCGTTAAGAGGTAGAGAGACTCAAACTTGTTTAACTAATATATATTGCAAAAGTACTATTTTCTAGAAATTATCCTAGTTGGGAAGGCACAAATGTGAATTATATGATTGCTGCCAGGAGCCAGCTCACAACAGCCACTTAAGTAGACAGTAATGCAGCAATGCCAGTTATCTACATAGCTTCCATTCTACACAGTGCATCTTTCCTAAGTATTTTACATGTATTGACATTTAATAGCAATCCCCACAAGTTAAGTATTGTTATTATCATCTCCATGTTATACACAAAGAAACCAAAAAGAAGGAAACGCTAAATAACTCCTTCCATTGACAAAACTCCTGAGTGGAAAAGGTGAAATTTAAGTTTTGGCAGTCTGTTCAGCTCACACTGGCTACGCACCCTCGGTCCTTCAATTAAATCACTGCAAAGGACATCTCCTGTTCTCTCCCTCCATTTGTGAATGAAAGCTAATATAATACCCCTACTAACTTAGTCCCTCCCACCCGCTTCATTGAGATGCGGTCTGACTACTAAGCTAGGCTGTACTGGAACTATAAACCTCCCCTCTTAATTCCCAATACGTGAGATCACAGGCAGGTGCTGTCCCTTGGTTTCAATCAAGTGTCAATACATCCTTCAAGAAAAGTAACCAGGCAATAAACAAAGTTCATAATGATAGACACTGCTAATCAGGTTCGGGAAATAGGGTTGTGTTATTGTGGCAAGACATCAGACATTTTTCTGCAATGTCATCTTACTACATAAACTACATTCAAAGTCTTCCTGATTTCTTTGTAAAATATTAACGGGACTGCTTTAATTCGCATTGAATCATTCAGTACCCCACTGCCCCAAAAGCATGTATGCACGAAGCTGACATACGCTAAACTCCTCACTCCTGGACTTGAGTGTGCACCAGAGGGACTGTCCATATGTTCCTTCTACTATATCCTTTTTCTCACTCTCAAGAAGAAACTGTTGGTGTCCGAGTGCACACACATTCGTAGGCCGACTCACTTGTGCACACGTGGCAAACAAATCCCTCGAACCTTCCGTCAGCAAGAGAACTCGGGTGAGTGGACAAGAAGCTACCTTCCGGAGCCAGGTGCCGCTCAGATCCTGCGGCCCCATTCAGTGAACTCATCAGAAAGCGACAGCAGACACCACTTCCGATTCCAAACGAGGGGCTTGGCACTGACGGGCGCGGACTGATGACGCAGGCCGTTCCGCACTCATCTCCACAGCGCTCCTACCAAATCAAGCGCGGCCTTCACCCCGCCCCCTTCGGGGCACCATCGAGAGCGTGGCTGTAGGCCGGAGCCCGTCGAGCAGCCCTGCCGTGACGCATACTCTCTAGTGACTCGGTTTCTAGAAGTAGCCACAGAGGAATAACCATGGCATCCCGGGGTTTTGACGGTAAGGTCGACTTGCTCTTCGGGGGAAGGACGAGGGCTGCCCAGCACTTAGGTAGCGCCACCGCGCGGACACTTGTCACAGCCGAACGAGGCGAGCCGGGGGCGGGGAGAAATAAGGAAGCGGAACGGGAGGTGCGGGGCCCCGAGCTCGCGGAAGCGAGTGAAAACTACACTACAATTCCCAGAAGCCTTTGGGTCTGGAAGCCGGCGAATCCAGAAGCTAGGTCGGAGGCCGCTGTGGACTCGTTTTCCCAGCGATAGCTTCCGAGGGCTGCGCGCGCATAGAGAGGGCGCGGTGGCTCGGCCTGCGAGGCTTCTAACGCGGGACTCTATTTCCCAGGGTCCCGCCGCGGGAGTCTCCGCCGAGCAGGCGCGCGGGAGATAGCGAGCGAGGCTGCCGACCTGACGGCTCAGGCTCCTGCGCTCCGCGCTTCGCCTTCCCCCTTCGCTTCTCCTTCAGCCGCTGCCGCCACGACCCCGGCCGACATGGCTGCGGTGTTGCAGCAAGTGCTGGAGCGCCCGGAGCTAAACAAGCTGCCCAAGTCGACCCAGAACAAACTTGAGAAGTTCCTGGCTGATCAGCAGTCGGAGATCGACGGCCTGAAGGGGCGGCACGAGAAATTTAAGGTGGAGAGCGGTAAGCACGAAACTCCTCGCGCTGTGGGTGCCGACCTTCCTCCTTGCACGCCCGCCCTGTCCCCTGCCGCCCTCTCCCCTGCCAGGTGTACAGGTAGCATCATCCTCCCAGGCTCCGTCTGCAGTGGAGGCCTGCTCTCCTCGCTGTATGATTTTTTTTTCTTTTTTGAAGGAGCGAACCCTCCTCTTCCCAGATCGAAGTTCGCTTTTGTCCCGTTCTCAGTTTACTTAGCGGGGTCTTACGTAGGAGCTCTTGGGTCCACAGGGAGAAATTGTGGAGGATTTGGGTTATTTTACACCAGATTTGTAGGACTATGCAATCCTAATCCAATTCTGTTTTGATATACTTTAAATGACAGTAATTCCTGTTTTCTGCTCACCTGGATTTATAGGCCTTTGACTATTACGCCACCTCTTTGATGCCTTGGTCTTAGTGTATGTGTCGCCCTGTGATCCCATAATGAAATCAATGGTCACAAAAAAATGAATTTACATGCAAAAAGACAGCACTAGTAAAAAAAAGCAATGAAATTGCACTAAGTGATTTGGATGTATCATTCTCTCAGAAAGTAAGAACTTGATGGAAAATATATAAAGATCTGCATGTAACTTCTTGTAATTGCCTTTACAAGAACGTTGTGGACTTAATGTCTTGGAACTTCCTTGAAGGAAAGAAAATCGTAATTTTTAAAAATGGAATTTTTCTTGTTACATGTTTTGGTTTACCATTAATTGAGGGAATTGGTGCTGTATTTTGGTAGATTGATTAGAAATTTCCACTGAATTAATTTTAGTAAGTTGATATTACACAGTTACGTAGTAACTAAGAAATTTGTATAATACACTGTATTCTCTTCATTCATTTACACAGTAACTATTGAGTGACTTATATGCCCAATACTGGAATGAAATAGACAGTCTCTTTTTGTGGGAAGTCTGCAGGTTTATTCTTACAGAAATTTAAGTAGGTATCATTGTTTTATATCAAAACTTTTTAAATAATTCAGTTTTTAATTAAGTAAAAATTTCCATTTAATAATTACTTAATTTTAAGCAGTATTATCTTTTGTTATATGCTAGTTGAAAATGTTAGGAAAGTCCTTTTCAGTGTTAAATCTAGTTATTGAAATTAGATTTTGGAATATTGTATCCTGAGTTTTGCGGTCAGTATTATAAGACATGAATAGTGGTATTAAGAACGCTGCTTTTGGAAGCATGTGTCTTGACTTCATTCTTAGTGTTTCGGTTTGTCTTTTGTAGAGCAACAATACTTTGAGATAGAGAAGAGGTTATCTCAGAGTCAGGAGAGGCTTGTGAATGAATCCCGTGAGTGTCAGAACTTGCGGCTGGAGCTTGAGAAGCTAAGTAAGTATTTGATTATATCTTTATAACTGTTCCTGGATGCTCAGTTACTAGTTACTCCTTTGTGTAACATCACATAGCCAGGGAAACTGCCTTTCCTGGCAACCAGCTTTCCAGGTTGCATAGCCCTGAACAGGTGCAAACAAGGTAAGAAGGAACCCAGCACCCCTGCCTTCAGGCCCAGAGGCAGAATTTCCACATCCTAAATGTCTTTGGGACCTTCCAAACACCTCAGCCCAAACCATTAAAAAAAAAAAAAATAGTGGTTTTAGTTTAATTTGAAGGTGTCAGCAGACCTTGGGCCCACACCACCTCCTTGCTACATCCTCACAAAGAACCTTGAACATAACTGCTCTCTCAGAGGGCTGAAGCTCTGCTTCACTGCCCTCCAAGTAATGACAGTCAGCTCTGTGCCTTCTCGATTCCTCATATCTCTCCTCTAAAACTAACACTTTGTTCTTTGTATTTACTCACAATATGTGAAAATGCTCAGAAGGCACTGTAGTTTCTATTCATAGCAATAGTTTTTTGTTGTTTTTTTTTCACTTAACACTAA
The DNA here is from genome assembly GCF_030254825.1 of Meriones unguiculatus. Taxonomy (NCBI): domain Eukaryota; kingdom Metazoa; phylum Chordata; class Mammalia; order Rodentia; family Muridae; genus Meriones; species Meriones unguiculatus. Next base: position 71,953,943 of record NC_083359.1, read on the forward strand.
GGATTTGGTGATATAGGGTGTCACAGTTTGAGGAACTGGTTTCTGATTCTCTCTTTAATATTAAAAGTGGTTTTGCCACACATGTGATAGATGGCTAGTCTTTTTTAAGAAGGATAAAAATTGCTAGACCCACATGTGCATCTGTTTACATAGCTTTACACATCAAATGTACTTTTGATAGTGATTGAAATAGCTAAATATGTATACTTAAAGATTTAAATAATCTTGTTTTCGTAGTGAAAAATTAAAACCTGCTGATTTCATTATACTTTGTTACAACTTTTGTAACTTCTCCGAAGCCTGACTCCTGAGAAAGACCTTAGTTAAAGATTATGACTTTTGTAGGCTGCTACATTGTCTACTTTGCTTATGACAGAAGAAAGAAAACTAAAGGGGAAAAAAAATAACCTTACATAAAACCTTTTAAATATATCTTAATTTTTATTTGATTTGGCTATTAAAGAAGGAACACAAGAAGCTCATAATCAAGTGATTAAATAAACTTCTGCTTTCCTCTAGCTGTTTGGTTTATAATTTCTTCAGCTACTTTTGATACACTAACATTTAAAGAAAGATCTGTGTATTACACACACACACACACAACACATACACATACATCTGTGCTTCATAGCTTGTACATTACTTAATGTCCACAAAGCATAGTAAGGCCTGCCAGAAATGGTGCTAAAGAATTTTAGGAGACTAGCTGTGATTACAGCTTATTTTATGAGGCTTAAGAACATAGAGATGAATATAAACAAAGATGAGTGCCTCCTTAGGGTAGACAATTATATTTGAAGTGTGTGTATTTGTGTGTACAATTATAGATGTGTATGTCTAGAAAATAGTAAACTATTTTACAATAGATTGAAAATCTAGAGAAATAGGGTTTTTTTCTTTTACCTTTTGTAATGATACAAGTTTTTAAAAAATCATATTAAATTACCTATACATGGGGACTGGGGAGGTGTTTCAAGAGATTAAGAACACTAACTGTGGGGGATGGGGATTTAGCTCAGTGTTAGAGCGCTTGCCTAACAAGCACAAGGCCCTGGGTTTGGTCTTCATCACTGGGGGAAAAAAAAAAAAAGAACACTAGCTGTTCTACAGGAGCGAAGCTTAGCTCCCATCTCCCGCATCAAGTAACTGACAGCTCACAACTTTCTAAAATTCTAGCTCCAAGGTATCTAACAACTTCTGGCCTCCTTGGGCACCTGTACATACATGGCATCTACTCAACCCAGGCACACACCTGTAAAGTTTGCTTGTTCATGAGGCAAGACCTTAACTAGATTGATCCAAAGAGACTCAAACTCCCTTTGTAGACTAGGCTGGCTTTGAACTTGTAGCTATTGTATGTTTCCTATATAACTGAGTGTATTTAAGGTGGAGAGCTATATATAGGAAAATACATGCATCATGAGTAGAGACAGTACAGATTTTTTTGTTCTATGAAAACACATGAGTCTTAGTGATAAAAAGCATGGAATTGCAGATATTTATTATGATATATAACAAATGCATTTTTGTAGTACAAGTTACATTATGTGTATTGATCCTGACTTGCTTGCTTTATTTTATATACACTTCATATAGAGTGGCAATGAAAAACTGACAATTGATAATTTTAGAACAAATCGGGAGTAGAATTATAACATTTGATTGTAGCACACTTTGATCGAGAATATAGTAAGATGAGAATATATTTGCAAATTAGGAATGCAATTATAAATAAGCCTTTATGAAATCCAGTTCTTCATTTTAAATATGTATAAATTTAAATTTATAAATTTATGGGTAAAAAAATACCAATTTTAAGTTAACACATCTGTGTTCATTACATTCCTTTTCTCCAGGTAACCAAGTAAAAGTGTTAACTGAGAAAAACAAAGAACTTGAAACTGCTCAAGATCGTAATCTAGGCATTCAGGTAAAAAGCTATACAGTAAATAAAGCTTATTGTAATTATGAAACTTTAAAGTGTTCTATTCTGCTTTTATGTATTTGATACTAGTCAGTCTAAGGAGAAACGTGTCCTACTGGAAACTACCAACAAATGCATGTATAGAAATGCGTACGTACAGTTTTTCTAAATTCACTGTTGAATGGCAAGTATAGCCCAGCATTCACAGTATTTTGGTAGTTAGGAGCTGGGTCACTCTACATTGGTAACTGTTTCTTTAAAGCAATGATAAGAATGAAAGATTACATGTTATAATAAGGACTGCTACCATGTTTTTTAATAGAGTACTCATACCCAGTCTTTCTTTATCCTTGTAGAACTACATTTCAAAACTCTGTAAGAAAAGAATATATATATGTACTTTCAGATTTTGTGAAATACCGAAAATACATTGAATTAATTTGCAAGAAATACACAATACTTTAAGCACTTAAAATTTTTAAATTTGTTGCTGTTGATGCTTAGGATTTTTTGCCTCAGTATTAGAAACGTTAGTTTTCAGAAAGCTTAAAATGTGTACATGGAGAAGAATAGCAGCATGTTCCTGTGGAAGGTGGTTTTCCAAATTAATATAGGCTTTAAAGCAAGGTACTGATATGCATCCTAAGTTGGATAAAGCAGCAACAAGAGTGAAGTCATAGCCCAGAAGAACTATGGCACACATGTAGATACAGTTTCACAAAACCAAAACTGATAGAGCTAGAAAGTGATGTGTTTAACTGCCTTGTAAGCAGCTTTCTGTTAGTCACTACAATAAACACCACTTAGAACACACAGTGAGAGGTTTATTTTATTGACAGTTTACAGGTTTCAGTCCATGACCAGTTTGCTCTATTGCATTGGGCCTATGGCAAGTCACACAGCCTGGTAGGAAGAACGTGCTAGAGGAAACTTTACCTCAGAGGAGGATGCGAAAAGCAGATAGCAGAGGATGTGGGGTCTCTCTTTTTCCTTCAGATACATATTCTTAGTGACCTACAAACCTCATGAAGCAATAATGCCACAGACTAGGAACCAAACTAGTGTTTAAGTGGCCATATGTGAAGCAACTGGTTTTCACTGAAAAAAAGTAAACAATCCCATTTATGAAAACATTTCTAGGTGTATTTAAAAGTGAGTTTAGAGAAAGGTGAACATTTGTAAATAACTATAAGATGTTGGTGAAATAAAGGAAGACAAAAATGAAAAAAAAATACCCTCTCATTATGTAGAAGAATAATGACTTCTGCCCAAAGCAGTATATACAATTTTAGCTTGTTTTCCCAGGATGGCCTGGGACTCATTCAGAATACTCCTGTCAGAGCCTCCTAGATTCTTAGTATTTCAGGCTTGTTCCATATGCAGTCATATTCCAATAGCATTCTTAACTGAAATGGAAGAAATAATTCTAAAGCTTGCAAAAAAACAAACAAAAATTCTGAATAGCCAAAGCAGTGCTGAGAAATAACAAAATTGTATGTGTGATACTTCTTGTTTTCAAACTTACGATACACAGCAGAGTAACCAAATACTACGGCCTTATGTTGTTATAAAACAAGAACACGGACCAACGAAGTAGATACAGGGCAGAGGGATGAATGAATGAATGAATGAATGAATGATAAGGGCCGCTAGATGATGTTTTACAAGGACACCAGACAGCAAAATATGGAAATTCTAATATCTATGAAATAGTGTCCCTTAGAAAAATAAAATACAACAGAATAAATATAGATTATATAATCAACAGAAAATTGGGTTGTTGGTCGTAGTGGGTTGTGGGTGGTTGTTGGTGGGTTGTTTCATTTTTTAATCCATTTTTATTGAAACTATAAAACTAGAAGGCAATGGGCAAAACTCTCTGACAAGATCTTTTTGGAAATAGCACCAAATGTTTAAGCCACAAGAACAAAAATAATTTTGACCCTAGCAAACTGAAAACCTGTGTGCTACAAAGGAAGTAAAAGCAAAGCAGTAGCTAGAATAGGGGGAGAAATATCAGTAAGCCCCATCCCTTATAAGGGACTAATATCTTAGTTTTATTAAGAGTCTTAGAAGTAGTAGTAGATACAAGTAATTTTCTTTGAAAATGGTCAAAGGACTTGACTTTGATTTTCAAAGACAGAAATGACCAGTTATACAAAACAGGTCTTGGATGTTAATTACAGAAGAATTAAGAAAAATATGTGAACACACACTTTGATAATAACCATATTTTAAAAGTATTAAATGGAGACCAATGGGAAGAGAGGAGGAAGGAGGACACCATGATAGCTTAGTGTAGAGAAAAAAAATCAGGTGGGCTGAGAGGAAGAACTCCAATAATGGTGTGAAAAGGCCCAGATGAAAAATACAAGCAAGTACCATGGGATTATGGATGGAAGGTAGACCAGATGAAGAGGATTAAGGTGGATGGCATTGGCTTGGGACTGGGAGATGGATGGTGAGGTTACTGAGCCAGGATAAGTGAAATATTTGCCTGGCCCAAGATAAATAAGGCAATTATAAAATCTTTTTTTAAAAAAAAAGTATGAAAGTATTAAATGTTGGCAGGGAAGAAGAGAAAAGGGAATATTTCTTATATGTTGCTGATTAATGTACAGCTAGACACAACCACTATGGAAAACAGTATAGAGGTTCATAAACTAAATATAGAACTATGTGTAACCTAGCAGTCCCTCTCCTGGGTATAATAACCAGATGAAATGATCTCTACCTTGTAAAGGTAGGTATACTCATCCATGTTCATTGCTGCATGAGCCAGAGTGGCCAAAGTATGGGAACAATCTACAGTTATCACAGAAATATGGATAAAGAAAATTTATTATATATGCACACAGTATAATATTTGGCATAAGCCAAAAAAAAACCCCGTCATGTCCCACAAAATGGGCATAAGTGGAGAGCATGTGAAATAAGCCATTTACAGAGAAATGATGTGGCTTATGTAGAACCATCAAAGAAATTAGATATGTGGAGATAAAGATAAAGCTGCTTGGTGAGGTGCAGGAGATGCATGTTGAAAGAACAAATATGTAGAATTTAAAAATCTGGTGTTTGAATATGTAAGAGGATTGTAGTTAAACGTGTTAAAGGAGTGTGAAATAGAATTTTTTAGCTACTCTGGGTAAAACATTTTATATGATTTTATATGTATATAATAATTTGTATATAAACAATTTTATTTTTTATTTATTACAATTTATTCACTATATCTAAGCTGTAGTCCTCTCCCTCATCCCCTCCTGATGTCATCCCACCTCCCTCTTTTCCCATTCCCCTCTCCAAGTCCATGATAGGAGAGGTCCTCCTCCCCTTCCACCTGACCCTAGCCTATCAGATCTCATCGGGACTGGCTGCATTGTCTTCCTCTGTGGCCTTGTAAGGCTGCTCCCCCTTCGGGGGTAGGCGATCAGAGAGCAGGCCACTGAGTTCATGTCAGAGACAATCCCTTCTCCCCTTATAAGGGAACCCACTTGAACACTGAGCAGCCATGGGCTACATCTATGCAGGGTTCTAGGTTATCTCCATACATGGTCCTTGGTTGGAGTATCAGTCTCTGAAAAGACCCTTGGGCCCAGATTTCTTGGTTCTGTTGTTCTCCTTGTGGGGCTCCTATCCTCTCCGGGTCTTTCTGTCTCTTCCTTCTTCCATAAGATTCCCTGCACTCTGCCTAAAGTTTGGCTATGAATCTTAGCATCTGCTTTAATACCCTGCTGGGTAGAGTCTTTCAGAGGCCCTCTGTGGTAGGCTTCTGTCCTGTTCCCTGTTTTCTCCCTCTTAAGTCTGTCTTGTTTGCCTTTCAGAATGAGGATTGAGCATCTTACCCAAGGTCCTCCTTCTTGCTTAGCTTCTTTATGTGTACAGATTTTACTATGTTTTTTTTCTACATTGTTTGTCTGATATCCACTTTTAAGTGAGTATATACCATGTCTTTCTGCTTTTGGGATACCTCACTCAGGATGATCTTTTCTAGTTCCATCCATTTTCCGAAAATTTCATGATTTCCTTGTTTTTAATTGCTGTATTCCTTGTGTAAATGTACCACAAATTCTTTATCTGTTCCTCCGTTGAGGACATCTGGAATGTTTCCAGATTCTGGCTATTCCAAATAAAGCTGCTACAAACATGGTTGAGTAAATGTCCTTGTTGTATACTTGAGCAAATTTTGGATACATGCATAGGAATGGACTAGCTGGATCTTGAGGTAGCAGTATTCCCTAATTTTCAAACAATTTTTTTAAAAGAGATTTCTAAGCGTGGAAGCATTTTAAGGACTTCAGAGTGGGACTGTAGAGGTAGCTGAGCACTTAAATCACATGAAACATGCATCAAGCTTGAGGACCCCCAGAGTTTGAATCCCCAGAACCCACATATGTCCTAAGTGGGTATGGCTGCCTTTTTGTAATTTCAGGGCAGGAAGGACTATGTGGTCCCTGAAATATTATAAAGACAATGTAGACTAGCTATGTTGGTGAACTCCATGTTCAATTGAAACATTGCCTCAATAAGTGAAGAGCAATCAAGGATTAACAACAGGTTATTCCCTGAGCTCTAGCTCTGGCCCTTGTTTTTTTATTTTGGGAGGGGGTGTAATTTTTTTTGAGTCAGGGTCTCACTCTTTCTAAATAAATCTTTAAACATATTAAAGATAGAGGCAAAGGAAATAGTATAAGTGATGAATAGGAATAGAAGTGTTTCTCAGCTTGTAACAGAAAATGTAGTTTTCCATTTGAAGTTTAAAATTCTCCATATAAAAATACACAAATACACCATTAAGTCTGTTTTTTATATATGACTTCTTTCAGATGGTAAGGAAATTGTTAAAGAGAAATACATATAAAGGAAGTATGTTACATACTTCTAATGAATGAGAGTACATAGTAACAGAAAAATGTAGGTTAAAACAATAGTAAGATAATTATGTCTCATCTCCATTTGTTGGCATATATTTCACCTGTCCCACTCTTTCATGACTCAGTCCTTGGTTAAGTATTTGGTATTGTTTCATATAACTCTAATAGCCATGTAAGTGTTACCGCTAAAGAAATAATTTGAACTAAAGCACAAATGCAGTGATAGTTCCCACAATTTGTTTTGAAGACAAACAAATTAGAAGTATTAAATACGTAAATAAAAAGGCTCTGTAGGTAATTAGGACATTTCTATGTAATGAGTGACACACATTCATAAGCTTAGGAAAAATGACTTTAAATGTCAGAAATGTAAGTGGAGGTGTTCTGGACATGAGTATTTGTTAACTTGTTGATACATAAGTTGTAAGGGAAAGAAAGCACTTTTAATTAAGTGCTAATGTTAACTGAAATGATGACTCAAGTATCTGTATTTGACTTCTGTTCTTGAACTTGCTGTTTTTTGATTTGACAGAGCCAGTTTACAAGAGCAAAGGAAGAGTTAGAAGCTGAGAAAAGAGACTTAATCAGAACCAATGAGAGATTATCCCAAGAAGTTGAATATTTAACAGGTATGAAGAAATATCTGTGCCTTTAACTGCATTTTTTTTTTTTTTACTGGTGATGCTAGGAGTTATTTCTCTTGTTACATTTCTTCAGTGTGGAGGAGTTCAGTGTAATAATAACCTTATTGTTTCTTATCTTTAAGCCATTATCAAGAGGCTGGCCAGGCAGGCATCATGTCACCTGCTTTTAAATCTCAGCAGCACTCAGGATTTAGAAACAGGCAGATCTCAGTTCAAGGTCTGCTAATTATATTGTGAGTTTCAGGGTAGCCAGGGATACGTAGAGAGACCCTGTCTTAAAAATTAATTAATAATAAGTTTTGAGTACCTATGAAGTTTACCTATGAAAACTCAGTCATTGTAATTTGAGCTAAGTTTTACATGTACAACCTAGTACTACAATAGTATTTATTTAGTCTTACTAAGTTTCTGAAGCCTTCCTCAAACTCACACTAAGCAACTTTGCCTTTATTCTCCCAAGTGCTAGAATTACAGGTATATGCTACCAAGTCGGGTTCCTACAATGCTATTTATAATACCAAGTTGAAAGCAGTTTAATTGTATAGTTGTAAGGGCTGAACTTTTTTCTGTTCATCATATATAGATAACCTTACTATCTGTTAACAACAATCTTAGAACCTAAAAGGAAAGTCAGTGTTTTAAAATAGACTAGAGAATGGGCAGCTTACCTGACTGCACACTGAATAAAACACCCTCCCTCAGCAACCACTAACTATCAGAATTTCAGAGAGCCTCAGGGGCCTCACACCCTTCCATGATGAGATTAACAGGCCCCAATCTCTTGAAAGTGTGGTTCAGGTAACCACATCTTCAGTGAGTTCGTGAGTGCAAGCAACTATAATTAAACCCAGTGGACAATGAAAAAGAGCCAGGAAAGAGTTGGGGAAGGTCATAGGAAAGACATGAACTTGCTGTGAAGAACTCTATCAGCAAAAAAAGAAAAGAGATAAGGAAGAAATGGTAGACAAACTATTAAAGTTCATTAGACATGTAGGAAACAGTCTTAAGAATTTTGAAAGTAAAAAAAAAATGAATTTAGGAGATATCAAACAGTCTATGTTCGATATATTTGTCAAAAATGAGTTAAGTAGTTAATAATGTTTGGGACTTTTTAAAAATTTACTTTTTATAACCAAGGAAAACTTTACATATTTATGTTGTATACTAATACTCAGCTTGGTACTTGGTTTTTCAGTCTCAGAAAAGAGTGACTTCTGAGTATTTGCTGATTGTGCTGATTAGCTACCTGGTAGTAATTAAGATTAATGATTTTTTTTCCATAAAACATGGTTATTGAAGAATTAAAAAAATACTGTGTGCATTTTTAATAGAAGATTTTTTTTTCTCATTAGCTTTTAACTTTGGTTATTTCTAAAACCTTAATAGCTCTTTAGAACTATAGCTGGAATGTTAAGGTTAATGTTGAGTATTTATACGGTTAAGTAAGCCATGAAATATATTTGCTTGTGTGGATGTACAAATTTTGATTCTGCATGTTAGTTGAAATTATGTGGTAGAGCAATGGCTCAGTAATTAAGAACATTTGCTGCTGTTCAATGCACTGGAATTTGGTTGCCAGGATCCCACATCAACTGCCTGTAAGTCCATTTCCAAGGGATTCTCTCTCTTACACATACACACAGACACATATACAGAAATAGATAATAAGACTTTAAATAGAAATTTAGTTTGTTATTAACTGACAAAACAAGCTAAAGTGGAGAAATTGAGAACCACTTTCTGTTAAAGGTTTGTATGTCTAGTGGTATATTTTGATATATCTAGTGTTAACTAGTCATTATTTTCAAATGCTTACTCTCGTCTTCCTTTCTAGAGGATGTTAAACGTCTAAATGAAAAACTTAAAGAAAGCAATACAACAAAGGGTGAACTTCAGTTAAAGCTGGATGAACTTCAAGCTTCTGATGTTGCTGTGAAGGCAAGTAATAATGCAGACTCAGATGCCTAAGGATCTATTTGTTACTGTGTTTTGTGTTGCCTTAATCTATATTTCTACTCTGAAATAAAATTCATATGTCCCTGAGCTACAAATGAAAGCTTTTTTAAATAGCTAAATGTTACTTTATTTATTTATTTATTTATTTATTTATTTATTTATTTTTAAAGTATCGGGAAAAACGCTTAGAACAAGAGAAAGAACTCTTAAACAACCAGAATTCATGGCTTAACACAGAGTTGAAAACCAAAACTGATGAACTATTGGCTCTGGGAAGAGAAAAAGGAAATGAGATTCTGGAACTTAAGTGTAATCTTGAAAACAAAAAAGAAGAGGTAAGTCATAAAATTATCTTCTTTGTGTTGGGCATAGCATTTGTAAATTCATTAAGTGACAGTGTTGTACCTTTTTAGCTATAAAACTTGTGCTAGGTCTGAACAGTAGAATTCAACTTTAAGCTCAGGAAATAAAGAAATTAGAAGATTTTAATGACATTTTATACCACTTACTCTAATAATATACCTTTGTTTCCAAAGATATGCTTAAGAAGTAGCCCTAACTTTTTATGAATTATATTCTAACACATTATTCCATTGGGTTTCCTCTGTTTTAAGTTTTGACTTACAGTACACTGTTAGTTTGTATGTGTAACAATGGAAGTAAATTACAAAGGCAGCATCATGCTAATGAACTGTTTAATTTAACAAGTGTCCTTTTTGGTCAGTTTTGTTAATTTGGAGAGACTGACTAAACCCAGAGCCTTTGCCCCATTCTCTGTTAACATAGTGATGTAAGTTCAGTTGAACGGTCTCTTTTCTTCTTGTTATTCTTCCTGAAGTGAGACATTTGGTGCACTGAATGGTTGCATGCAAGTATTAACAGAGTGCAATACACAGAGATTTCTATGAGTACTGTCGTGAAGGTAATTCCAAGATTAAAATATGTTTCATGACAACACCATTTAAAGTCAAACAAAGAAAGGAACATCAAGTAAACATTTGCCTGTAAGAAGAGTCTTCATGTTTTAACCTGTTTGTTGGTTTCTTACATTAGGCCTATGTTTCTACACCGTCACCTGTGTTTACCCTAGTGTAGCAGGAGCTGGTGTTTAGCGTGCTCAGCTCCTCACTGTATAGATCACCGAGTTTAGTTACCATCTTATTGAAAACAACTTTCACTAAGAGTTTGAAAAATGTCTTTGGGTCAGGACAAATCTTTTCAGTAAAGTCAGTTATGGTAGTTAATGTTCGACAGGTTTCTGATTGTAACCTTGTTTATAATTAGGTTATAAATAAGTGAGGTGTTCTTCTACAGAGTAACATTTAAAAGCTTATGCCCCTGCTGGAAAACTCCTATAATAATGTTCAATTTGTGACGAGAGCAACTGTGGTACCATTAAAATTTCTCAATGACATTATCCTTATTTCCAATCACTGCGACATTGAGTTTCCTGAATATGGTTTATTATTATTAATTCCTTCTTAGATGAAAATACATATTGAGGGCCCAAACCAGGCAGGTAATTAATTTCCAGTTGAATCTTAATGAATAAGGGGATTTCCAATATGGAAACCAAATTAGCATCAACCCTGTGCTCTAATATTAAATGATTGTGTGGTTATATATGCTCTTGACAATAGAATTAGAATTATAAGTTTATCTGCATATGGTTAGAATTATCTTGCACTTGAGATTTCAATTTTATAGCATAACTTAATTGTGAAATTTTTGTCTATAGTTTTTGCTAGTGTGAAATTTTAACAAGGAATGTATGTGTGAATCTAAAAGCCTGAAACCTATATTAAAGCCTAAAGCCTGTCTAAAGCTTTATGTGTATAATTTGAATAGTTCGGCAATCAGCTAGAATATTTGATGTTTTTCGTGTGGTGAACTAAACCACATAAGGATTTGTATTTAACAGAACATATCCAGTATTCAGCTTGCTAAAGATGGTGTTGATTATAAAATCTTGTCATGTATGAACAGAGATATGGCCTATGAAAAAGAGGAAGAAGGTTTTGTGGCATCCAATTCTGGTTGCATAATCTTTGGGGCTCCGAATGTTATATACTTCCAGGGAGGATCACTCCTGGTGAGGTTTACTTTGAGGGTATATAGTAGGTATACAGTCCCATAAGTCTGGAACAGCCCTTTTAAGAGAAGCCCTGAAAATTTTCCACAGTGTATGTGATAAGGAACTTGATGTGGACTTGTAGCAGGAGCCTTACTCAGAGACAGTTTTCAAGAGACTGTTCAGGTTCTATACCAGAAAAGGACTGGCTGCTGTTATGAGGTCATGTTTGGCTTCTTTTGCCAGATCTATAGTCTGATCTTAAAATTATCTGAAACTTGTACTTTTATGAAAATCTTTTCAGTGGATTTCTTCAGAAGTGAACCTTGTTCTGGGTTATACCCGCTGTCTGAACTAGAGGTGATCTTTTTCTTCTGCTTCTGGGGACTAAGTGCTCTCAGTGGTATTTCCTGTGTGAAGCCAGAACACTGTCCTCCAGTTGTAAGATAGCAAAGGGCACAGTGATGTAGTCAGGCACCTTTTCCTCACCCCTCACTGCTCTTTTACGGATCAGAGTCTCTTTTAGAGACTTCGGATTCCACTGGGCTTTGAGGTACAGTCCAGACTTGGCTGCCACAGTGGGCTTGAGGGATACAGTGGCAGCTGGAGTATGTGAAAAAGGGATTTCACCACATTGTAGGCACATAACAGAGGAAAAGGGTCTTATTTTCTTAATCATGGCCACATTTTCTTAATCAAGCCTACTTATAAGTTTTCTTTTTTTGGAAAGGGTATATTTTATTTTTGATAGTATAAACTTGATCAAGTTGATCTGTTATTGATCCCCGTTTATTTCTAGGTTTCGAGACTGGAAGAACAGATGAATGGCTTAAAAACATCAAATGAACATCTTCAAAAACATGTAGAGGATTTGTTGACAAAATTGAAAGAGGTATATATGACCACTTAAAATATTTTTTGTTGTTTTGATTTTTGTTCTAGTTGTGGTTTGGTTTAGTTTGGTTTGAGAATGGCTCTCATGAGCCCCACACTGGCCTTAAGGCTTACAATGCAGCCAGTGATAGCCTTAAACCTCCTCTTCCACCTCCGCAGTTCTGGGATTAGAGGTGTGTTCCCGTCACACCTGCTTTGATACAATGCTGGGGATATTCACACCAGTCAGGATTCCTCCCACAGAGCCACATGCCAAATCCTAAAATAAGTTTCATTTATAGAAATGCTAAATCGTGTATAATGGTTGGTTATTTAACAAAATATTGTCAAAATTTTGGTGATGTTAGGTAAGTTTTACTATGTTTTCCAGGATGGTCTGGACCTACTTCAATAGCTCAAACTAGCCTCAGATTCATAATCCTCACTTCCTTGGTGATAGGATTTTGAGCCTAGACTGTCACACCTGTCTGGTCTGATACCATATTTTCATTTTCTTCACCCCTTGAACAACCAGAATGGCTCCAAATGTTTTCTAGGCTGAGTAGAATCATAAATAGTAGTTACATGGCACAGACTAAATACTAGGTAAAAAACTAGTGTGAGTTTATTATAATTTTATTATTTTGCTTTAAAAATACTATTTCATCCTGAAAGTGATTTATTTATTTACTTATTTTTCATTTTTAGGCCAAAGAACAACAGGCCAGTATGGAAGAGAAATTTCACAATGAATTAAATGCTCACATAAAACTCTCTAATCTGTACAAGGTAAATACCTCACCACACACATTAGTACCTAATGTTGGATTCTTGCCTGGTGGTGACTTTATGATTAACTTTTAGAGTGCTGCTGATGACTCGGAGGCAAAGAGCAATGAGCTAACTCGGGCAGTGGATGAACTGCACAAACTTCTAAAAGAAGCTGGAGAAGGTAAGATTTGGAGTATGGTAAGATGGTTTTGTTTGGAGGTAGAAGTTACATTTTTTTGTATTTGTGTAGCTGATTTAAAATAAGTTTTGGCTTTATCAGGAACAAAATTTGGTATAAAAGAAAGAGCCTACGCCAAGAAAATTGGAATTATATTTTAAAGCAAGTACCATATTTGGAAATGTAGATGTTGAAGCGGTGTTTTGGTTTTTTTTTTTTTTTCTCTTCCATCTTAGAGAACAATTTGGATACTCTCTTCTGCTGTCTCTGTGCATGTGTATATAGTCATTCATACCTCAGTGGGTATGCTATGAAAAATATAAATCCTTGTGTAATCTTAGAGATACTGTAGTTTATTATATTAAATGACAACTTTTAGCTATTCCAAGTGATTATCTAATTGTTCAAAGTTCATACTTGGAATTTTAGATAGGCTTTAGGCTTTTATGTAGGTTTTAGGCTTTTAGATTCACAGAGATTCTTTGCTGAAATTTCAAAGTAACAAGAACTGTAGACAAAGTTTCACAGTTAAATTGTGCCAAAAACTGAAGAAAACTCAAGCAAAAGATCACTTTAACCATATGTAAATAAACTTGTATCTCAAGGATTGGTGTCAGGAGCCATCAAGGATACTTAAAGATATTCATTTCCCTTACTTAAAGTGGTATAGGACTTACTGTAACCTATACCTGCCTGTCTCCCTTAAATAAGCTTTAGGTTATTCTTAGTATTTAATGCAATGTAAGTAGTGCCTGCTTTATTGTTTAACAGATGGTGACAAAATAGTCTGCATATTTAGTACAGACACAATTTTATTTTCTGATTATTTTCAAGCCACAGTTGAATCTATAACATGGAATCCATGGACGTGGAAGGACAACGGTGTTTATGATCTTCATGTTTATCTTTTGTGTTCATTTCTTATGTCTTAAACTAAAGGCGTGCTTAGTGCCCCCTTTTCTGCCATTCGTCTTCATATTCTGTTGTGTTTTTGTTGGCAAGAAGTATTAAAAAGAGACTAGACTCATCAGATTGAAACATTTTAAGGCTGATAAGTAGAGCCAGGACTTTGAGTGGATAGTAACGATAACTGCAGCCTTTTTATAATTTACTGTTGTCTCCATAAGGAAAGTTTCTTACTGTTTTAGATAATAAACTATAATATTTTAATGATGGTTTTCAATATTCTGTCTTTAAAAATGTGTTTAGCCAACAAAACAATACAGGATCATCTTCTACAAGTTGAAGAATCTAAAGAACAAATGGAAAAAGAAATGCTTGAGAAAATAGGAAAATTGGAAAAGGAATTAGAGAATGCAAATGACCTGCTTTCCGCTACAAAACGTAAAGGTGTGGCTAACAGATAATTGTTAATAACGGGAGCTACTTGAACTTATCTGTGTGGTAGCTTAAGTAAAAATAACCTTTCTCTTAATTATTTGAAAAATAACATACTATAAGTCTTCATAGCATCATCACATATAAGTACTATTTGATCACAGATGATTATTAATACCTAAAAAATTCATTGTTTTGTGGTCTTCATATTTTTGTTGTATTTGAAATATAAGTAAAATACATTTCATGATACTTATTCTTCACTTTAAACATTGATTAGTGGCTTTTAGTTTTGTGATTTTGCAAAAAGACAAAAAAAATGTTTTTGCACAGGAGCTATCTTGTCTGAAGAAGAACTTGCAGCCATGTCTCCCACTGCAGCAGCCGTAGCCAAAATCGTAAAGCCTGGCATGAAATTAACTGAGGTAAGAATGATACTAGATTGTGCTTCTGTAGTATCTTTTATTCCCCTGATTTTATTGTCATCTCCGAAGCTCCCTGCCTCAGTCTGCTAAGCTAGAAGCTTCTAGCCTCCATACAATCTAATCTAGGCCTAGCATGTTTTCAGCCTCTGAACCTTACTGCCAAATAAACTCACTCATCTTGTTCTTTCTGAACTCTGGCTAGTTGATTCAATTCAGCTGTTCTGTCTCCAACTCCTTTCCTGGCTGACTCTCTGGCTTCTCTCCAGTGCTGACTGAATTATTCTGCTTTCCCTCAAGCTAACTCTAGCAGTCTGTTCTAATATTCTGGCTCCTTCTCATTCTCTAGCTCTGTCTTTACCTGTGTCTATGCTCTCTGTTCAACCTGTCTCTGTAAAACTTTTCTATAAAACTGCCTCTGAATTCCATGAACTGAACTGCCACAAGCTCAGCTCCACTGTATTGTTCTGCCTCTCAACTCACTGACTCAACCGAATTGCCTGACAGAATTGATAATCTACATGCTTCTGAGTCCTGAGTGCTGGGATTAAAGGCATCAACCACCATGCCCAGAACTAAGCTTTTCCTTACCTCTAAACCAGGCTGTCATTGAACTGAGAGACCTGCTTGCCTCTGTCTCCTGGATTGTTTGTATTCCAGCTGGATCATATAGACCTAGAAGGTCTTTGGATATGATTTCTTGCCAGAACAGCCATATTCTAAATTTAAAATCTTCTAGATGTTTTATTATTGCAGAAGTGCTCAGCTATCTCTATAACTTATATCCCTATAACTCTCTCCTTCACCCAATTTATTCTTAAATTACCTGATAACCAGTAGGTGAATTTTAAGAGGTTTTCTTTGGCCAATGAGGTGGTTGCAAGAGCAAAAGCACTTGAGTTGGCATTCTCACAAACTCAGTTCTGTTCTCAAAACCTGTGTTGAGAGAACCACCTCACAAAAGCTGCCATGTCACCTCACCTCCACATACACACTACAGCATGTGCCTGCACTCATGGATACATCGGCTATACACACATGCAGTAATAAATGTTTTAAAAATAAAAGGGGAGATCGCTGCCTCATTGGTTAAATGTGCCTGTGCTCTTGCAGAGTTCTTTTTCCAGCGTTTACATCAGGGCATTTACAACAACCTTTTCCAGCTCCAAAGGATCTATCATCTTTGGGCCTGCTTATGCACCTTCACTCACATTCATGTGCCACCGCCACACCACACCATACACACACATACACAATTAAAACGAAGTTTACACAAAAAAATGATTTTTTAATTGTTTTTTTGGTTCTTACTTATACGTGGCATATAATAATATTTGTTTTTATGTAAGTGGTAAGGGATGTTTATTATGAGCCCCATAGACCACATACTACTGTTATTATACTTCTACTTAGTGAAATGACCACGTTTTCTGCTTCCAGTTATATAATGCTTATGTGGAAACTCAGGATCAGTTACTTTTGGAGAAACTAGAAAATAAAAGAATTAATAAATATCTGGATGAGATAGTGAAAGAAGTAGAAGCCAAAGCACCAATTTTAAAACGCCAGCGTGAAGAATATGAGCGTGCTCAGAAAGCTGTGGCGAGTCTGTCTGCAAAGCTTGAACAAGCTATGAAGGTTGGTACCATTTCTGAATTTGAGCAATGGGCACAACTACAAATGAAACATTTTTTTACTGGGTAGTTTTGTTGTTGTTAGTTTTTTTTTTTTTTTTTTTTTTTATGAAAATCTAGTTCTTTGCCCTAGAAAAGCTTGAGGCTTTACACTACACCCTTACTGTGACAAATTTTCGCTTTCGCTCAGCTAGATTGTGAGAGCTTTTTACATACTTTAAGGAAATTGAGAGGTAAATTTTCTAAGACCATTCTTCAAAGTTTTAATAGTGCATTAGAACATTTGCTAATTTAGCATAACCATTTTTCTTTGATTAGCTTGTCTAGAAATAATCGTACTGTTTGGCATTAGGTGAGAGATTTTTTATATCACTTTAAATTTAATCTGTCTTACTATGAATTATTGTACAGCAGCTCCTTTGTTGTGTTAAAAGTTTCAAGAAGTTCACGAATATCCTTTGCTACTAGTGGTAATGTTTTACTTAATGATTAAAGAGAATTTGTATTCTAAATATTTAAATATTTAGGGTGTAGCTTACTACACAGAGAAGTCTGTAAGATTTATCAAAGAAATTTATTCAGGATATGCACATAAATTTTTATCTGCTATTCTTAACTGATTTTCTTCTTGGAGAATGTTAGTAAATTGTATCCTTAATTCAGAATTACATCTTTTCTGTTATAATTTAGAAACCACTGAATTGCAGACATAGCTAATAAAGTCTTTTGCATAAGATTAACTTTACCCTTTTTTTCCCTAAGGGACTATTGGCAGTCTGACAAGTTAACTTCGTCGTGCTATTTTCAGAGAGGTCTTTTGGGAACAATTAAATCTTTAAGTTTCTCTGTTAATAGATAACTACCTATTAGATACTACCTAATAGATACTACTGGAGTTTCTTGTTATATGAAGTGGCTATGGGTAGTTAAATGGCAATTAGACTTATTAATTAAAATAGCTTTCACCTTAGAAGACAATTTGTTCATTCACTATTATATAGTAATAATAGAAGGGCTTATAGGTCATTTCGTGTCTTTTCTGCTTCTGTGTCTTTTCACTCAGGATAATCATGAATAATGTTTCATTTATAAATGCAGGTGCTCTTGTATTTGGGGCATACATGTTCAGGATTGTGATGTCCTCCCGGTGGATTTTTCCTTTGATGAGAATGAAGTGCCCCTCATCATCTTTTTTGATTAATTTTGGTTGAAAGTCTATTTTATTAGATATTATGATAGCTATTCTAGCTTGTTTTCTGGGTCTCTTTGCTTGAAAAACCTTTTTCCAACCCTTTACTCTGAGGTACTGTTTATCTTTGTTACAGAGGTGTATTTCTTGGATGCAGCAGAATATTGGATCCTGTTTCTGCAACCATTCTGTTAATCTGTGTCTTTTTATTGGCGAGTTGAGTCCATTGATGTTGATAGAGAATAGTGACCAATGAATGTTAATTTCTTTTGTTGTGGTGTTGGTGGTGTTACTGTGTTTCATTCCTTGTATTTTGATTTTTTTTGTTGTTGTTGTTGTGTGCTTATCTATATCCTGTGTTTTATTGGGTCTAGTTGTTTTCTTTGGATTGGAGTTTTCCTTCTAGTATCATCTGTAGGGCTGGGTTACTGTGTAGATATTGTATAAATTTAGTTTTGTCATGGAATATTTTGTTTTCTCCATCTATGTTGATTGAAAGCTTTGCTCCATCTAGTAGTCTGGGTTGGTATCTGTGGTCTCTTAGAGTCTGCATGACATCTATCCAGGCCCTTCTGGCTTTCATATTTTCTGTTGAGAAGTCTGGTGTGATTCTGATAGGTCTATCTTTATATGTTACTTGGCCTTTTTCCCTTGCTTCTTTTAATATTTTTTTCTTTGTTCTGTAGATTTGTTGTTTTGACTATTATGTGACGAGAGGAGTTTCTTTTCTAGTCTGGTCTATTTGGTGTTCTGTAGGTCTCTTGTATGTTTATGGACATCTCTCTTAAGTTGGGAAAATTTTCTTCTATGTTTTGTTTTTGTTTTTGTTTTTTATATATTTTCTGGACCTTGGAGCCTGGAATCTTCTTTTCATCTGTTCCTGATTTCATCTTTTCATGGTGTCCTTGATTTCTTGGTTGTTTTGTGTTTGCAACTTTTCCGATTTTACTTTCGCTTTTAGAGAAGTATCAATTTCTGTAACTGTATTATCAGCGCCTCTCTCCTCCACCTCTTGTATTCTGTTGGTAATGCTTACCTTTCTGGTTCCTGATTAGATATTAGATATTAGTTTTCTCCATGTTCTCCAACTCCAGGGTTTTCTCTTGTGTTTTCTTTCTTGATTCTAAGTCTGTTTTTATGTCTTGCACCATTTCCTTCATCTGTTTGAATGTGGATTCCTGTCTTACCATGATGTCCTCTTGTTTTTTCTCTTCATTTCCTCTCTATAGGCCTCTCCTTGTGCTTCTGTTTGTTTGGCTGTATTTGCCTGTATTTCTTTGAGAGTTTTGTTCATTTCCTTTTTATGTGCCTCTAATAACTGGATAAACATAGATTTGAGATCATTTTCCTGTGTTTCCAGATAATTAAAATATCCATTGATTTTGGGGGTTTCTGGTAAAGCCATAATGTCCTAATTTTTGTTGGATGTGTTCTTATGCCAACCTCTAGCCATCTGCTTATCCGTAACCTTCTCTGTTTGTTTCTGGAGTCTGTACTTCAGACTGGGTTTGTATGTCTCTGGTATCTGGAGTATTCTTCAGGAAGATGAGAGAGGACCTCCGGTTCGAGAGTGGATGTTGGTTTTTCGGCTGTAGCTAAGGGAGCAAGGTTTCAGGCACATGTGAGCATGTGCGGGGGTGTGCATGGAAGTGTGCCTTGAAGGACAGGGTGCTAGAGCTGTAGATGGCTGCTATATGGAGCTTAAGCACAGGTGGGGGTGCTGGTGCCGTTAGGGGGTACAATGTACATGCACAGGTGCCCTGAATATCTCAGTGGCCCAAAGGCCTGTCATGGCTGTCCTCCAGGTATTCAGATCTGTCTGGGTTGTACCATCTGGGCTTCAGGAATCGTTTGCCTGGACTCCACTGGGAGACCCACAGAACAGGGGCTTCAGTGTTGAGACTGCTGTCACAAACTCCTGTGTTGCCCACTGTGAGGGTATGGGTGGGAGGAATCCATGTCTGGCTGCTAGCATAGAGGGACCCTGGATCTGGGACTCTGCATGCACTCACTTGAAGGCGCGCTCACTTGCAGCCTAATCAGAAAGCACAGGGGTTCTCCCTGTTCTCTACTCTCAGATTTGGTCCCACAGGGCAAATGAGATTGTAGGTGATCCGTCAGCTCAGTGGTATCCACTGTTTGTCCACAGGGCAGGGAGACCTGTGCTTGGGGCAACCGTCTCTGCCATCTCAATCACTGAGCAGGGAGGCTGTGCTTGTGACAACCACTGCTGCCTCTGATGAGCAGGGAGGCCCGTGCTTGGGGCAAGGAGAAGTGCACAGGGATAAAATATTCGCCACTCTCAGGCCCCGAAGACATCCATGGGTGACCTGGAACCAAACTGGCCCAGCTCACGGTTGTCCCCTCTCACCCAGGAAGTCTCATTGTCGCTGTTCTAGCTTCAGCTGCCTCTCCACTCACCAATTTTGGAGTTTCAGATCCAGTGCCCCTCAGATAAGGTGCACGCTATTTGCTGCCACCTTGGACTCCCCCTTCCACCTTCCATCTTGATTCATCTTGTTTTGTCCTTACTAGGTTTATGTCTTTCATGAATGTTTCTTTGCTTTTTGTTACATTTTTTCCTCTTGCACTTATGTGTAGTTTCTTAAAGATACATAAACTATCAGAATATATTTAAAATTTTGTGAAAGTAACTTTATGAACCTAGATATGCATAAATTGGAGATAGAACATAGATTATTTTTTTTAAATGCACCTAGTTTTGTGCTAATGGGAGGGTTCTCAAAACTGCCTCTAAACCTCTGCTATGGTAGGGAATTGCAGAGCCTTTCTTCACCTTCTTAATGGCCACTGTTTTACTTGCTGCTTTTTTGCCAATTAACTACTGCATAACTTTAGTCAAGTCTGTGTCTTACCCAGCATATTGAATTTGACATTCAAGCTTATCAATCTAACCATGATTACTACTATTGATCTTTCTGGTCATGAAGATTTGGGAGTCATTTGGTAATACACTGTGAATTTGATTTGCAAAGTTGTACTTGACAACTTGGTAAGGGTAGAAAATGCTTGGTAGCCATATATATACATTATATATAATATATACATATATTCATATATACACACATGTAAATATGTATGTAATCTTGAAGGTGACACTGAATTTTCACTTGCATTTATATATTAAAGGAGATTCAACGATTACAGGAGGACACTGATAAAGCCAACAAGCATTCGTCAGTACTTGAAAGGGACAATCAGAGAATGGAAGTACAAATAAAAGATCTTTCACAACAGGTTAGAATATTTTGTGTGTTCTCTGGGTTTCTTTGTAATACTTACTGCTCAGTAATGCTTGAGTGTGAACCCAAGTACGTAAGGAAGTACCTGGGAGAGGTGTATGGTGCCTGTCCATTAGTAGGAATGCTCTTAGAGGTTACAGTCTTGTCACTATCTTCTCAGAGATCTTTAATTAATGTTTACATTGTAGTTGACATTTGTAATGAGTACACAAACAATTAAAATTGGAGGGCCTTTTCTTTGTTCTTTTCCATCTCTCATCTTCCTAGCCTGTTCTGTCCCAGAGTGTAGCCAGTGTTAGCAAACTGGTATGTATATATTTCCTGTCATCCATGTATCAATAACTGCATATCTGAACATGTAAGTGTATACTTTTGCTAAAATTAGATTTTACTGTGCATTAGTCATTACTACTGTTTTTTTGAAAAATGGACTTGTTCATACATCACCCTTAAGCTTTGAGCCTCATTCCTCATCTTCCTGGATGCTGGGATTTCAGGTACAGACCACTGTGTCTACTCTTTTTGTACCCTACCCTATAAAACAAACACACAATAGTTCCTGATAGTTTTGTGTTAGAAAAAACAGCCATGTTTCTGGAATTGTAATTTTCTACCTTTTAGTAAGTTTTCTTTATATTAAATTTTATTAAAAATGTTCTTAGATTTTTTTAACATTAAAATTGAGAGATTTTGATGTTTTGGGTTTTTTTTTTAAGATAATATATTAGTATTAGTTGTTCTTTTCTTCAAGGATACTGTCATTTGAAATTTCTCATTTCTTCCAGATGCTCCCTGAACCAAAGCTAATAATGCTATTTTATAACATTACTTTTTGTTTCTAGATTCGAGTGCTCTTAATGGAGCTTGAAGAAGCAAGGGGTAACCATGTAATTCGCGATGAGGAGGTCAGCTCTGCTGACATAAGTAGTTCCTCTGAAGTAATATCGCAGCATCTAGTATCTTACAGGAATATCGAAGAGCTTCAGCAGCAGAACCAGCGTCTGCTATTTGCTCTTCGAGAACTTGGGGAAACCAGGGAAAGAGAAGAACAAGAGTCGACTTCCTCCAAGTAAGCAGTTACCATATCACTATGTTAGTTACTGGACTGAGTGTATCCTTAATGATCCTGGATACAGGAGATATAGCTACTTAGGAAAACAATATTGAAAAACAGTACTATGGAATTTTTTTTAATAAGGAGATAAACTTCAGTTTAATGTGACTAGTGCTAAAATAGGTAAAAGCGTATGTTAGCAGTATGTACATATCAGACTTCATTTATGAAAGTCTTTATGAAAAAGATATATGGGAATTACTCAACTAGAGTACTGAATTTTTATAAAGATAATGTGTTAGGGAAGGAAGAATGTCATTAAAAGCAAGAATTGAAGTTTAAGTTGGTTTAATGGTGAGAAAGTTTTTTCAGATGCTATTGATGAGTACAAATACCTAAGTTCTCTATGGTAGGAATTTTAAGAGGAAATGATATGAAAATAGTGTGTGAAGATAGAAGATGTTTAGATGGTTTATAATAAAAACTGTAGTCTCCTCTGAACATGGACCCAGCAAGACTTTGTTTTCTGCAGAATTGCTGAGCTCCAGCATAAACTTGAAAGCTCTCTCACTGAACTGGAACAGCTCCGTGAGTCACGACAGCATCAGATGCAGCTTGTTGATTCCATAGTTCGTCAGCGTGACATGTACCGAATTTTATTGTCTCAAACAACAGGAATGACAATTCCATTACAAGGTAGGTTATTATGTTATTTCAAGAAAATACTTCGGAAATACACTGATGAATAGGTTTTGTGGTGAATAGTAGCAATTGCTACTCTTAATATAGAGTTTGACTTCAACTACGGTGTGGGGTTGATTATCATCAATCTTCACTTGTCATTTTGACACTGCTAAGACAAATTAGTGAATGTAGTTGAAAAACATACTAAAATTACAGGATTTTTACAGAGTTTTTCTTGTTTTAGTGTTTAATTTGTAATAAATTGCCTCTAATAAAAAAAACAAGGAACAATTTTATTTTATTTTTTACATTTCGTTTATTTGCACCCTTGTGTGTTCATGTGAAGGCTACTGTGTGAGTAAGGTCACAGTAACTAGTGGGAGTTGGTGGTTTTCTCCTAGCAGCATGTGGGTTCCAGAGATAAGACCTGCTCATCAGGCAGCTTTTCCCACTGAGCCATAGTTTTTATATAGGTTCATTCTCTCAAATCTCCAGTAATAGTTTTTCCACTTCATTTAGTAATGATGCTTTTGCAAATAATTCTTTTTTTTTTTTTCGCAAATAATTCTTAAAACTGATTTATGAAAGCAAGCAATAATGTTTTCTCGGTCTTTTTTATTTTTATGAAGCTTCAAGTTTAGATGATATTTCTCTTCTGTCAACTCCAAAACGTTCAAGTACATCACAGACTGTTTCTACTCCTGCTCCAGTACCTGTCATTGAATCCACAGAGGCTATAGAAGCAAAGGCTGCCCTTAAACAGGTAAAGATCATACCTGGTTAAGGTCATGGCTTAGTTTCAGGTTGAGGTTTTGCGAAAAACAGTATTATCTTCTAATAATCTCCAATATTTAGTTGCAGGAAGTCTTTGAGAACTATAAAAAAGAAAAAATAGACAGTGAAAAACTTCAAAATGAGCAATTAGAGAAACTTCAGGAGCAAGTAACAGACCTGCGTTCACAAAACACCAAAATTTCTACTCAACTAGATTTTGCTTCTAAACGGTAAATTTTCTTTTTTTTTTCTTTTATTTGTTTACAGTTTATTCACTTTATATCCGAATTATAGCCCCCTCCCTCATCTTCTCCCAGTCCCTTCCTCTTCTCCACATCCCTCTCCCCTAGTCCGCTGATAGGGGAGGTCCTCCTACTTACTATCTGACCCTAGCTTATCAAGTTGCATCAGGACTGCCTGGATCCTCTTCCTCTATGGGCTGCCATAGGGAAGTGATCGAAGAGCAGGCAACCCAGTTCATGTCAGAGATAACCTCTGCTCCCCTTACTAGGGAACCCGCATGGAGACTGAGCTGCCTATGGGCTACATCTGAGCAGGAGGTCTTCTCCATGCATGGTCTTTGGTCACTGCAGTCCCCCCACCCCGGGCCCAGCTTTTCTGGTTTTGTTGGTCTTCTTGTGGAGCTCCTGTCCACTCTGGGTCCTTCTATCCCCCACTTGTACATAAGACTCCCTGCGCTCTGCCCAAAGTTTGTCGGTGAGTCTCTGCATCTGTTTCAGTCCCTGCTGGTGGAATCTTTCAGAGAACATCAATGGTAGGCTCCCGTCCTTTTCCCACTCTTTCACTGCTTCTGGTGTCTATCCTGTTTGCTTTCTGAATTAGAATTAAAATTAATCATCCTCCCTAGAGTCCTCCTTAAGTTTAGCTTAAGTCTGTAGATTTTAGTATGTTTATCCTCTATTATATGGCTAATATCCACTTATAAGTGAGTATATACCATGAGTGGTTTTCTGGTTCTGGGATACCTCACTCAGGATGATCTTTTCTAGTTCTCACCATTTACTGCAAATTTCATGATTTCCTTGTTATTAATTAAGTAACATTACTTAATAATACTGAGTAGTATAATACAATACTGAGTAGTATTCCATTGTGTAAATGTACCACAATTTCTATATCTGTTCTTCAGTTGAGGGACATTTAGATGTTGTTTCCAGATTCTAGTTATTATGAAAAATGCCGCTATGCACATAGTTGAGCAAATGTCCTTGTGTGGTGGAGCATCTTTTGGATATATGCCCAGGAGTATTATAGCTGGTAGCACTATTCCTAATTGTCTGAGAAAGAGTCGGATGGATTTTCAAAGTTTTTGTACAAGTTTACATTCCCACCAGCAATGGAGGAGTGTTCCCTTTCTCCACATCCTCTCCAACATGTGTTGTCACTTGAGTTTTTGATCTTAGCCATTCTGTTGGATATGAAATAGGATCTTGGAGTCATTTGAGTCGCATTTTTCTGATGACTAAGGACGTTGAACATTTCTTTAAGTGTTTCTCTGCCATTTGATGTTCTTCTGTTGAGAATTCTGTTTAGCTCTGTGCCCCATTTTTTAATTGGATTTTTTGGTTTGTTGGTGTTTAATTTCTTCAGTTCTTTATATCTTCTGGATATTAGCCCTCAGTCAGATGTAGGGTTGGTGAAGATCTTTTCCCAAACTGTAGGCTGTCATTCTGTTGACATTATCCTTTGCTTTAGTAAATTTTCTTTTGTTTAAGAATTGATGATGTTCAGTGTTACCTTTCAGTATTTAGACCAGTCAGGTTCCAGAATTAATTTACAGTAGTGTTGCTTTTCTATGGAATGTGTTCCAAGATGGGAAGCTGTAAGGTTTCCTTAGCATTGGCTTCAGATTTTACTGGGCAGGGCCAGGAGTGAATTCAGTAAGCTCATATAAAGAGTGCTGCTGGAGTTTATTGAAGCTGATGCTGAGACTCATAGCCAAACTTTGGACAGAGTGCAGGGAATCTTATGAAAGAAGGGGGAAATAAAAAGACCTGGAGGGAACAGGAGTCCATAAGGAGAACAACAGAACCAAAAAATCTGGGCACAGGTGTCTTTGCTGAGACTGATACTCCAACCAAGGACCATGTGTGGAGATAACCTAGAATCCCTGCACAGGTATAGCCCATGGCAGCTCAGTCTCCAAGTGGGTACCCTAGTAAGGGGAACAGGGGCTGTCTTTGACATGAACTCAGGGGCTGGCTCTTTGATCACCTCCCTCTGAGGGTTAGAGGCAGTCTTAGCCCAACCTTACTTCCTCTTACAGAGGAAGACAGTGCAGCTAGTCCTGAGGAGACCTGATAGGCTAGGGTCAGAGAGAAGGGAAGGAGGACCTCCCCTATCAGTGGACTGGGGGATGGGTATGGAGAAGAAGAGGGAGGTCGGGTGGGATTGGGAGGGGATGAGGGAGGGGGCTACTTCTGGGATACAAAGTGAATAAATTGTAATAATTTAAAAAAATAAAAATATTTTAAAAATTAAAAAAAGTGCTGCTGGTTTGCTTTTCTCAAATTGAGAGGCCTATTGTTTCTGGACCTCTTTCTTAAGAGGTGGGGAGACAGGGTCTTATTGTATAGCTCTGGTTAGCCTCCAACTGGTGGCAGTTGTGCCTCAGTTTCCCAGTGCTGGTCTTGTGGGTATATGCCACCATGGCTGGTCTTACAAGTATGTGCTGTCATTTCTGGAGCTTTTCCTTGGTGTAGATGTTAACTTATGTACTCAAACTACATTGACATTGTTTTCAATATGATTTTTAGTAAATTATTTAGCATGAAATATTCCCTTGTTTATAACTTCAATTTTAACTGCTAAATAAGTGCAATATAGAAGGTTTCCATTTTCACCCAAGCCACCTTATAAGTTTAAGCATGTGAAATTAAGTTTATGTGGAATGCTTTGAAGACCTAAGAACTATTTATCTTTATTACCAGTTATGAAATGTTGCAAGATAATGTTGAAGGATATCGCCGAGAAATAACGTCTCTACAAGAAAGGAATCAGAAACTCACTGCAACAACTCAGAAGCAGGAACAGATCATAAACACAATGACTCAAGACTTGAGAGGAGCCAATGAAAAGCTAGCTGTTGCAGAAGTGAGACCAAGTACCTCCTAGCCTACTTGTGTTATTAATGACATTCAAATATCACTAGTTATTTATTTGATTTTATTGGCTGAAATAGCATAGTAAAGCATTGTGTGGACTACAATACTTATTTTCCAAATAGCCTATCTGTGCAAGACTTTAAATAAAATTTTAGTTGAGCACTAAAATAAGAAAGAATACTTCTGACTAAATATTAAATTAGATTATAATAAAGTTAATATCACTTTTGTTTTTTACTAAAGCTAAGTACTATTTGTCATCCATTTTTATTAATAGAAATGGGTTCAGAAGTTAGTAATTGCCTTTTTTTGACAGTCATGAGAAATAGGTTAGTTAGGACTTGAAGTCACTGTTTTAGTTTCTGTGCTACATTTCTTTTATCTTGCTCTACTTCATGATGGGAAATAGGAACATTTTTTTTAACTGATTTTAAGTTTTATGATTGATAATTAATATGACTCAGGACTAAATCCAAATACTTTGAAGTACTACATTTCAAATCACTCTTGAATGTCTCCTGAAACATAGTTATTTCTTTGAAAGAAGTCCTTAGAAACTAATTTGGCTCATATAGCTTAGACAATTCATGTTATGTTAATTTGACTATGGCATATTTGCACATTTATATTTGTTCATTTGTTTTGGGTTTGGGTTTTTTTTTTTCCTTTTTTTAAATTATGTATAGATGTGGGTATATACATGCAAGTTTAGATATTGGAGGTCAGTAGCCTTGGATCCCCTTGAGCTGAAGTTACAGATAGTTATGAGCTGCCTTGTGGGTGCTGTGACATTTGGAAGAGCACCAAATGCTTTTAACAACTGAGCTGTCTGTCTAGTTTGGCTTATATTATTTTTAAAGAATAGTTTGTTAGAGCAAAGTCATATTAGTTTTAAGTCAAAGACTATCCTTTGGTTTGTTCATACTCCCAATCATTTCTGCTTTATATTCTAGTACATGAAAGTGGGAAGTATATTTCTTGATCAAGAGGTATAGTCTAAATTACATAGTAAAGAAGTGATTTTTATTTTGTAAGTGTATTACATTTGAAACAGTATTTCTCAATATTTTTTCTTTCATTTATATTCATTTTAAGGTAAGAGCAGAAAATTTGAAGAAGGAAAAAGAAATGCTTAAATTGTCAGAAGTCCGTTTGTCTCAACAAAGAGAGTCTTTGTTAGCTGAACAGAGGGGACAGAACCTGCTGCTGACTAATCTACAAACAATCCAGGTAATCACATAAAAAGCATACAAACTGGTATTAGCCTTTCTGTCTTCTTAATTTTTCTAACTAGAAAATTTATGTTACTTTTTTCATCCATTTTGGTGATTAATTGGAGGTATGCTAAAAAACATTTTTAAGAAAACTCAGAGAATTGATTGAAACCATGTAATTGGCATGTTAGAGACTTAGAACTGTCTGTTTAATTTTTGTAATGTTTCTTGTTGTAGAAGTTACATAATTCATAGTATATTAATTTGTCTATAGCATAGTTTCACACTTACATTTCCTCTGGTGTTTAGATTTTAGACTTTCCTTTTTTGTTGTTAAATTATGTGCACACTCCCACACCATTAAAAAAAATGAACTTTTTAATATAAAAAGTTGCTAGAATACTTCCTTTGTAAATCTACAAAGACAGTCTTTTCAATTCTAACTTCAGCATGGATTACAATCTACTGTATAGCCTCTAATGTTCCTTGTATTGCTTTATTTTTTACTGTTAAGCACCTTTCACTTTTTTTAACCTCAGGGAATACTAGAGCGATCTGAAACAGAAACCAAACAAAGGCTAAGTAGCCAGATAGAAAAACTGGAGCATGAGATCTCTCACCTGAAGAAGAAGTTGGAAAACGAGGTGGAACAAAGACATACGCTTACAAGAAATCTAGATGTGAGTATCAGCTCCAGCTGTGTGTAATTTGTAGTTACTGTTCTATGAAGAAATATCATTTAAGTTGAAACATGATTTTATAAAACCTCTTACAGACTCTTAAATATGCCTGGGAATTTTTAATGTTTTTATCTTTGAAAGTTCTATGCATGTTTTTAATACATATATAGTCATGTCTGCTTACTCCCTCCTTCTAATCTCTGCTATTACCCCCACCTCATCTCCATCCCAACTATCTGTCTTCATTTTTTTTAATTGTTATAAATAACTCCCTGAGTCAATTAGTGGTCCCCATAAACTCATTATAGCAACTAACCTGCAGCCACATCCCCAAAAAAGAATGATTTTCTCTCCTTTAGCAGCTGGTAGCTGCCAATAGCTCCTTCCTCATCTAGCTGGAATTTGACTGGCTTGATCATGGGCAGGTGTTACGTAGAGGTAACCTCCAGCTGTCTCAAGTTAATGTGTGCAATAGCCATGCAGTGATCAGAGTCAGCACTACACAGCTTCCCTCCCCATCCACTGTTCTTCTGCTCTTTCTGCCTCCACTTCCAAGAAATTCCCTGAGCCTTGGGTGGTAGGAAGTTGATACAGATGGCCTGTTCATAGCTGAGCACTTACAGGTCTGCATTAACCGCTACACACTGCAGAAAGAACCTTTCTTGAACAAAGTCAAGAGCAGCACAAAGCAGTGGGTAAAACATAAATTACTTAGAATAAAGTTTGATGGCATGACCATTTAGCAAAACAACAACAGCAGGTTTCCACCTGGGTCCTTTGAGCTGCCCAGTCATGGGCTTTTGACCAGATATAAAATTCCTCCTCACAAGCAGGCCTTATAAACCCGAAAGCAGTTTGGTGCCCCATAACCATCATGCCATTGTTGCATTGGTAGGCACTTTTTGCCCAAATGTCAGTGTTTACAACATTTAGGTTCCAGCACTAGCTAAGAGTATTGTCTTTTCCTCCCCAAACAGCCCACATACTGCCATCTGGTATACAGTGTAAACTATTCTCCAGAGAAATGGTTTCCTGGTTAGTTCAAGCTTGTCTTCTCTGTCCAGCATCGAGTATCAGCAATAAGATCTTAACTGTCTATATAGGATGGACAACCAATAACAGTAGACCTAGCAATTTCTGACCATGAGATTTAGATACTGGACATTTTGTATTCTTTGAGTTTTCCCTAACTTTCTTCTAAAAGGCAATAAAGTTAAAAATACTTTGATTCTTTTGAGTGTTGCTTTTCATCATGTATTAAGCAGGCCCAGGATAGTGCTTAGTTTAGATCTAGTTATTCCTCACCACTAATCCAAGACCTTGTAAAGTAATGGCTCCATGGTGCAGTGAATACTTTTTCTATTTGGCTGCTCTTGACTTTCAGTATCGGCATTCTTCTTGCTGAGCCTTTTGGGTGATTTGTGATTTCACAAATGTGCTTATCAGCAGTGTGCTGAGCATTGAAGAGATGCCATATGTTTATCCCCAGAGTGCTCTATTCAGTGCACTGATCTCTCATACTCTGAGCATGGACTGGAGATGCTTTGGTTTCTAGGAACTTTCAAGGTCTGTGTTCTCAGTTCAGGGAATCTGCCGATATCTCTTCATTTTCTTTCTTGTGATCTATTCAAGAGCTTTACTTCTGCAAGCTAGGATATTCTCTTACACTATAAAACCTAATTGTATAAAGCCTAATTTGTCTTGTCAGGAATGTCAGATATTCTACTCTAGCTGAGCAAGGGCTGGAAGAATCCCTAGGATATTTGCTTTAAATGTCTGGTTACATAGGAACCTACAGATATCTTTAGAATAATAATCCATTTGTTTCTTACAGGTTCAACTGCTAGATACAAAGAGACAGCTAGATACAGAGATAAATCTTCATCTTAACACAAAAGAACTGTTAAAAAATGCTCAAAAGGAAATTGCTACCCTGAAACAGCACCTTAATAATATGGAAGTCCAGCTTGCTTCTCAGTCCACACAGAGAAGCAATAAAGGTAACAGGAGTAGCTTTGTGTTAAGTAAAGAATAGATAAGTCTTTGAACTTAAAATCTATCTTGTAAACAAATCCTATCTTTGTGCATGCTAATGAAGGCTGGAGAAACTCATGTTACTTTCCAAATAGAAAAGCTCAGTTGGGGCTAATAATAAATTTGAAAGACTTGAGAATGCAAACAATTATTTGACACTGGGATAAGCTATATTCTGAGTGTTCCAATCTTTGAAACTACTGGCTGTGGGTATGTGGTGCTATATTTTTCTGTAGATCAAATCCAGAACATCACTTGTAAGACAAGTTCTCCCCAACTCTAAAACCACTTATTGATGTTTAAAATCTGTTTATTTTTTGAAATGAGAACTTGTCTTAATTAGGGTTGTGATTGCTGTGCAGAGACACCATGACCAAGCAGTTGTTGTAAAGGAAACATTTAGTTGGAGGCATGCTTACAGTTGCCGAGGGTTAGTCTCTTATCATGGCAGGGAGTGTGGTAGCATGTAGAAAAACATGGTGTTGTACAGTAGCTGAGAGCTACATCCTGATTTGATTTCTGGGCAGAGAGAGGGTCCCTGTGCCTGGCATTGACTTTTGAAACCTCGAAGCCTACCCACCAGTGGCACACTTCCTCTGACATCGCTAGTCCTACTACTACAACAAAGTCACACCTCCCAACCCCTCCCAACGATCCCAACTGGGAACCAAACATCAGACCACCACAGGGGATCTTACTAAATCTCTCATAAGGTCCAGTCAAATAATTACTGATTTGTGTCGATTACTGTCCTTGGATTAAATATTTGTTAAAGTCTGCTATCCTGCACAGATTTGCCCTTTTAAATTTAAAACTTTTGTTTCTACATAGTCTTGCTACATCTTTCATTAAAAGTAGGAAAACAAGCTTTTATGTGTATGTCTCAAATACAGATGTCTGATACATGTTTAATAGATGTTTTACTATCTAATAATGTCTTACTGGTATTTTATGATAAAGTATTCTTTATCATATCAATGTTTATCCATGTTCAGTTTGCCCATTGTCCAATTATTTTAGGTTAAACAAAAATTGGGATAAACTGCCATTTGTGGATTTGTGTTTCATTGTCTCAAATATTAAGTTTAAAGATGAGATTTCAAACATTTACATTTTTCTTTTCTTTTCCTCCTTCCTTTCTTTTTTCTTTTTCTCTCCCACTTTTCCTTCTTTCCTCCCTTCTTCCTTTCCTCCCTCCCTCCCTTTTTCCTCTCCCTCCTTTCCTGGCTTTCATGGCTCTGCCTGACTTAGAACTTACATGTACTTCATGCCAACCTGGAATCAGCAATCTGCCTACCACAGCATCCCAAGTGCTAGAATTAAAGGCATGTGTCACCATGCCTGGTCTAGTTTTTTGTTTTGTTTTGTTTTGTTGTGGTATTCAACATGCATTGAGATACACTTTATAGATAATTTTAGCCTTAATCCTGATTTCATGGACTCTTCAATATTTAATATTACTTAAGGCATTAATTGAAAGTATGTATTTTATTAGAACGTTTTATATCTTGTAGGTCAGCCTAGTGACAAAGATGATGTTGATGATCTTATGACTCAGCTAAGACAGGCTGAAGAACAGGTCAATGACTTGAAGGAGAGACTCAAGACAAGTGCTAGTAATGTGGAGCAGTATCGGGCAATGGTGACTAGCTTAGAAGATTCCCTGAACAAGGAAAAACAGGTGTGTAAAATTTACATTGTCTTTAGTTAAGAACTTTCTTGTGTATAAAGCAGGGTCCTAAGGGTTGAACTGACACTAGTCTTATTGCTGGAAAGTTCTTGGGTCTAACAAATCACAATGAAAACCATACAGCTTAGCAAGGAATAGATACAGATCAGTCACTGAGGAGAGTGAGTGAGTTATCTGCTATATGTGCATAGCTCCACATAACAGATGACAAGGGGACACATTTGAACAGGGGCAGGTGAATGAACAAAGTCAGTAGGAAGGTGTCAGGCCTCAGTTGAGAATAGAAAGTGTTCAGATAAATATGTACATGAGCTTATTCTGGACCTTTGGTTCTTACTGTGTCACGGCTTTCTTCAAAGATTAGTATAAATTAAAGGTATGTTGTTGTGGAGAATACATTTCTAAAATCCTTATGTGATTGGCATCAATGGATGTCAATATATAAGGAAAATATATTTTAGTGATAGACTAAGCAGATTTGGGCAAATAGACATGAGGCTGGAAGGAAATAAGAGATTCAGATTTCAATATGAAAAAGCCACATTGAAAGAGAAGTTATGCTTCTGGGTTCGTGTGGTATATCTGCTTACCTAATTGCCATTTTAGGGATTCTGTTTTTTAGTGTAAGATAAGTAGTAAGTTGGTTCTAGTTTAATTGAGATTGAAAAGATACTGTATCATTTGTGTCACTTCTTTCTTGCTGCTTATGTGATGAAGGTGACGGAGGAAGTACATAAGAATATTGAAATTCGTTTAAAAGAATCAGCAGAATTCCAGACACAGTTGGAGAAAAAGTTGATGGAAGTAGAGAAGGAGAAACAAGAACTGCAGGATGACAAGAGAAAAGCCATTGAGAGCATGGAGCAGCAAGTGAGTTTACTAGGATCCATACAGTTTATCTCTTTTATAAGTTATACTTTGAATGCATACCTATTGATTTTAATTTTATGTTTCACTCAATCCTGTGCATCTGTATACATCTTGTTTGGAAAATTTTAGATCACTTTACAAAATTGCTTGTTCTGTTACTTTTTGGAAGCTGTCTCAAATTTTGCAAAATGGTTGGCAAGAGGATATAGATTAGGAAAAACTGTAGATTATATCAGATTATAGCAGTGTTCAGTTTAGTTAACTGGACTGTTAAACATCTGTCGTAAGTATTTTCCCAGTTTGTAGTTAACTCTGGCTTACTCTTGTTTTGTTTAGTTAACTGAGTTGAAGAAAACACTTTCTAGTGTGCAGAATGAAGTACAAGAAGCTCTGCAGAGAGCAAGCACAGCTCTAACTAATGAGCAGCAAGCCAGGCGTGACTGTCAAGAACAAGTGAGTGTTATTCTCCATTTCTGAGCAGAAAGCTGTAAGCCTCAGTTTGGATTCTAGCTTCCATGTAAAAAGCCAAACCTTTGAAACCCCAGTGCTGTGGGACATGGAGGGTTGCTGGGGTTGCTGGCTTCCAGAGGGTGCAGTGAAAGACCCTGTCTGAAAAAAAATAAGCAGGACACCAAAAGTCCTTCAGCCTTCACACATGTGCATACACCACACGTACATACACAGAAAAAATATGTTTTTTGTGAGAGTATTAATAAGTTGATTTTAATCTTCTTTGTCAATGGGGGAATTGTTAATTGTAGGCTAAAATAGCCGTGGAAGCTCAGAATAAGTATGAGAGAGAGTTGATGCTACATGCTGCTGATGTTGAAGCTCTGCAAGCCGCCAAGGAGCAAGTTTCAAAAATGACAGCAATCCGCCAGCATTTGGAAGAAACAGCTCAGAAAGCGGAGTCACAGCTGTTGGCGTGTAAAGCGTCTTGGGAAGAAAGAGAGAGAGTGTTAAAGGTACTATTGTAGATTGTTTTGGAGAAATAAAAGAATTTTTTTCCTGTATACTTGGGAAACCATTATAATGGAATCTTGGCTTATAGGATGAAGTTTCAAAGAGTGTATCTCGTTGTGAAGATCTAGAGAAACAAAACAGACTGCTTCATGATCAAATTGAAAAATTAAGTGACAAGGTGGTCGCATCGATGAAGGAGGTTGTACAAGCACCATTAAATGTGTCTCTCAATGAAGAAGGAAAATCTCAAGAGCAAATTTTAGAAATTCTTAGGTAAGTCAAATACATTTTTAAATGGTTCCATAATAAGGCAGGCACAAATGCAGCAGTGTAAAACTCACTCAGTCTTAATTGGCCAAGTTGCTTAGTGATTACTTTTGACACTTAAATACACTAATTCAGTGAGCTTAAGGTTGAATCTGATAGTAAGGACTTGACGTGATTCTTACTGAGAACCTAAAAGTCAGCTGTGTGTGGTGATGCAGTGCACATCTGTAATCCTGATACCCAGAAAGCTGAGGGGGAAACTGCAAATTCCAGGACAGCCTGGGCTACATAAAAAGATCCCATCTCAACAATGGAAAAGAAAACTAGATGTCTCAAATCATTTTAAAGAGATACTCTCTTTCTCACTAATCCCAGCTCCCATCTCCCTTTCAAGTGTTGAGAATGGCCAGGAATGTGTGCCATTGTACACAACTTAAAGATAATGTATTTTTAATTGTTTTCTTATATATTATTATTGAGTGTATGTTTGTGTATGTGCATGCCTTGCACAAGTGCCTTTACTTCCTGAGCTATTTTGCAGGCTGTCTAACCCCAAATGTAAAATTTAATCTATCATTGAAATATGAGATGAACTATGAAGGTGAATACTTTTTGTCATTTTAAGAATTGCCCAAGTTTCAAAATACTAAATTTTTAGCTTACTAAACTTTAACATGTATTCTCATAGATTTATACGACGAGAAAAAGAAATTGCCGAAACGAGGTTTGAGGTGGCTCAGGTTGAGAGTCTGCGATATCGACAAAGAGTTGAACTTTTAGAACGGGAGCTGCAAGAACTACAGGATAGCCTGAATGCGGAAAGGGAGAAGGTGCAGGTACGTGCGTATACTAAGCTAAAAGGAAGCGCATTTTCGCCCCACAGTAAATTTACATAAATTTACATAAACTTACTGTGAGCCCTCATCCTGAACTTGGAGATTTATTTAGTGTCTAGCCAGTGAGCCTGAGTGTGTGGTGGCTTACAGGCTCTGTTCCGGCTGTTTAAGCTATTGCAGTTGCTGTGTGCAAATACCTTGACAGTCATTCTAGGAGAGATTGAAACTACTGTAGAATTT
Source organism: Meriones unguiculatus (assembly GCF_030254825.1). Lineage (NCBI taxonomy): Eukaryota > Metazoa > Chordata > Mammalia > Rodentia > Muridae > Meriones > Meriones unguiculatus. The sequence continues at coordinate 71,989,511 of NC_083359.1, forward strand.
TTTTTTTTTCAGCAAAGAATCAAAAAGGAGGGGGGTGGTAACAACTTGAGAAGGAAAAAGAATGTTATTATGAGGCGTCTGGTGTTGGTGAGCTCACCGTCGGAGCTGCAGCGCCTCAGCACCTTCCCACTGAGCTCACTCACTGTGAGGAGAGCTAGTAATGCATACTTTAGAAGGAGAGAAGCTAACTGGCTCATGTTCTTCCCTGGGGGGAAAAAAAGAAACATTGAAGTAGTTGATGTGACTACTAGGGAAAAACTATTGGCCAGGGAAACGTGGATAATTAGATTTATAAGACTAATTCTCTAACAGGAGTTGAAATATACAGAATTGCATCTAATTTGAAAATACAAATCAAATTTAATTGCTGTCTCACCGTGGAAATACTAGGTCCTATATTTCATGGAGTAGAAAGAGCAGATGGGTGGCCTAATAAGATTATGTTTTATCTCCGCCTTCTCAGCTTTCTTTGGTAATCTCTCAGGCTATTGAGCATGTACTGAAAGCTCAGCCTATGAAGAAATTCACAGTGGGAAAGCAAGTCTTAGATAACACAATATACACGCATGATCAGTATCCAGGTGCTAAAGTGGGGCAGAGACATGTGGGTTCCTGGAGTTCATTAGCCACCTAGCCTAGCCAAACCAGTGAGATCCAGGTTCAGTGAGAAACCTTGTTTCAGAACATAAGGTAGAGAATAATGGAAGAAGACACCACAGGTCAACCTCTCTTCAAGATTTATATACTCACACACAAACATGTCTACCCACACAAAATAATGTCCAATGCAAAAGGTAGATAATTACACCCAGTGAAGAGAATAATTTCACACTGTTGAAACCATACTGAAATACCATAACCAAGTGATGAAAGACTTCTGAGCAGGAGTTTGGAAAATGAAAAGGCTGAGAATCAAAATAACAGTACTTTAGAGCTCACACCGAAGTATAAGAAAATACAGAGGGATGAAACACATTTGGTGCTACTGCTTCTCTGTTGGTAGAGTTTGTAGTTCTTTCCCTTTAATCTCTTATATTTATTTGAATTCATTAGAAATTAAGATGTCTCAGAAAAATAAACCTGCAAGCTTTCAAAGTTCTAGTTAAAGTTGAAATTTAAATCCTCTATAGTTTGTTATTTTGGGAAGATTGGAAGTGAAGTGGTAGGAAAAAGCTATCTCTGAATGCTGGTTGCTGATCTGTGTATGTGTCTGTTTCAGGTAACTGCAAAAACAATGGCTCAACATGAAGAACTGATGAAGAAAACTGAAACAATGAATGTGGTTATGGAGACCAATAAGATGCTAAGAGAAGAAAAGGAAAGGCTTGAACAAAACCTTCAACAAATGCAAGCGAAGGTTTGTGTCCATAACTAGTTGAGAGCAGCAGCTCTTATTATTTGTAAAAATATAAATGAATTTATTTGAAAAAAAAAAAACAAACTTGGAACTATTTTCAGGTGAGAAAACTGGAGTTAGATATTTTACCCTTACAAGAAGCCAATGCTGAGCTAAGTGAGAAAAGTGGTATGCTGCAGGCAGAGAAGAAGCTGTTAGAGGAGGATGTCAAGCGTTGGAAAGCACGGAACCAGGTAAATACAGTTAGTCATTCACCAACATAGCAATGATTTTAAATTTAGACATGTAAAAATGATTGGGAAACTAGTGAAAATTGCATTTGCCATTAGAAGCCTAATAGTTAACACATACAAGTATATGACATTTTATAGCTCACTTCTTTAAAAATTCATTATTTTATGTATTATTTAAAGTTCTTATCATTCTAAGTGGTTAAGTGTCAGCTTTATTTCTAACTTTTATGTCTGAAAATACATGTATATTTTTATTGCCACACTTTGAGAAAACTTACTCACTGGGCCTTTGGAGAGCAGACCATATATCATAGCCCATTTAATGAGAAGTCTGCCCCACAAATACTAGTTACATCGCTTGTGACCTCCATGTGAGATTTTTTTTTTAACCTCTTGGGACTAGTTTTCCTCATTTTCAAAATAGGGTTATTAAAGCATGGTTCTGGTGCCAAAAATTAAATAGTAAATGCAGTTTCTCTGATACTCAGAAATGCTGTAGAATGCTAACCATTTAGTGATGCAGCAATAGTTTAGAATTTCAGAGCACTTTTACTTCTCATTTTGCTAGATAGACAGTGAAAAGTCATAAAAGTTGAGGTAACTACATTCCTGTCATGTTGACCTGACTTTCATGGTTAGTAGAATAAATTGCTTAGGATAGTCTCATGTGTTTAGACTATAAAACATATTTTTCTTCATAAATATTACTTCAGTGAAATAAGGTATATAATATTAAAACTTTTATAGCTAGGCTAGGGAAATGGCTAATAATTGCCATCAAGCCTATTACTCTTCAGAATCAACATGGTAGAAGGTGAGAACTGACTTTTGCAAGTTGGCTTCTAACTTCCACATGTGTTTCATGACATGCACACACACGTACACCTGCATAATAACATACTAAATAATAAAAGGAAAAAGAAACCTTTATGATTTTTTTGGTGGTTATTCATAGCCCTGAAAGAAAATTATAAATAAACAGTTAATAGCATTTAGTGGGTTTTGCTCTTCTGTCTTGACTAGATTTTGCTATCCTAACTAAAGCTTCAAACTTACTGTTTTTGTACTTGATCACTTTGCATACAGGGCACTTAATGTGAAGTAATTCAATTTTGGCTACTTTATTATAGGACTTTTTTGTTTATAGAGCCTGACAGAATGTACATTTTTATTATTCTAGCATCTAATAAATCAGCAGAAAGATCCAGATACAGAAGAATATCGAAAGCTGCTATCTGAAAAGGAAATCCACACTAAGAGAATTCAGCAGCTAAATGAAGAAGTTGGAAGACTTAAGGCTGAAATTGCAAGGTATTAGGAATAAAAGTTTTAAAGTATATGTAATGCAAGTTTTTTTTTCTTTTTCCCTTGAGACAGGAGCTCACTATATAGCCCATAGTATCTTAAGTGTGTGCCATGTGTAAGCCAAGATGGCCTTGAACTCAGTGTTACCCTCCCAAGTGCTGTAATTAATTTATTTCAACTGTTGATATGATCTTGAAGTGCTTCCTGGATAGTAGGAAGTGGTAGAGCCCTTCCATGTGGCTATTTGCTTCTTTTGCTCTTGAGTCAAGCAAACACACATTTATTTTTTTGTATTAATTTTCATATATGAGTCTTTTTCTTGATCATTTAGAAGCTACATGTTGTAACTCTAAAGCTAATTTATTTTCTAAAAATTATAGTCAATAACTGTATCTTTGTCTTTTTTTTTTTTTTGTTAATATCCTCTTTGTAAACCTGTAAAGCTTTTTTTTGTTCTGTTTCTAATGGAATACTTTATAGCTTATATATTTCTGTCATGTATATTTTCTTTATTCCAAACAGTTTTCTGGCATGTTCAGTATGAGAAATACTGTTTATTTAAGAAAACTAAAATTCAGCACTCTTGAGTACATACTTATACAAAGTTGCTATTAGCTGCTGCTCTTATTCTAGGCTGTCTCAGTGTGAAAGCTCATGACATCATATATAGGAGGGCAAACTGCATAGAGCATTGCCAAATATGCATCAAGAAGTACATGTGACAAAATTTGTGTGGCTTTAAGATCTAAACAACACAAGGAGACCAACAAAGCCAAAAAAAAAAAAAAAAAGCAGGGCCCACGAGGGACTGCAGAGTGATGCATCAACCAAAGACCATACATGGAGAAGACCTAGACCCCCTGCTCAGATGTAGCCCATAGATAGCTCAGTCTCCATGTGGGTTCCCTAGTAAGGGGAGAAGAGACAGTCTCTGACATGAACTTGGTTGCCTCCTCCTTGATCACTTCTCTCTGAGCAGGCAACTTAGCCAGCCCACAGAGGAAGAGGATCCAGGCAGTCCTGATGGGACCTGATAGACTAGGGTCAGACAGTAGGAGAGGACTTCCCCTATCAGTGGGCTAGGGAAGAGGGATAGGGGAGGAATCAGGAGGGAGGATGGGACCAGAGGAGATAAGGGAGTACAGCTGGGATACAAAGTAAATAAATTGTAAATAATAATAACACAAAGAAAAAATAATTTTTTTAAATGACCTGAACAACAATGTTTCTCTGCCCTTATGGGAAACTTGGGTAACATCTGACCTGTAGAGGGTCCTCAGTCATGCAGGTGAAGTGAAATTGAGGGCCATCCTTGATGACTTAGTAAAGTCATATTACTTGACAACTTAGGTGTTCAGGGTTTCCTGACCTCAGAACAGGTATTAGGCCTGTATAATGAGGTCTACTAAAAGGCTAAATTCATAAAGAAATTATTTTTGAAGTAGGTATAGTTTTTAGCTAGAAAGCTATCAAAGCAGAACAATATAAACTTAAGTTGAAAATTTGCAAAACATATTGTGTATTTGGCTCTTTTAAGAAATCTTTCCTTTTTTTTTCAAAGATCAAATGCATCCTTGACTAACAACCAGAATTTAATCCAGAGTCTGAAGGAAGATTTAAATAAAGTACGAACTGAAAAGGAAAACATTCAGAAAGATTTAGATTCCAAAATAATTGATATACAGGAAAAAGTCAAAACAATCACTCAAGTCAAGAAAATTGGACGCAGGTACAAGACTCAGTACGAAGAACTTAAAGCACAGCAGGATAAGGTATATTGAAGAAATGTGTTGGGTTTTTTTGTTTGTTTGTTTTTGTTTTTTTTTTCTTTTGCCCCTAATTTTAACTGTTACTAGTCCGAGAGTCTAAGTTCACAGAAATAGAGCGAGCGGTACACTTATTTGGCTTAAAGTTCCTATTTATCTCTCACTGTGTATTCCAAGCTAGTCTACAACTGCTGAGGCCCTATCTCAGCTCCTTGAGTACTGGGATTACAGATGTAAACTACATACCTGGCCAAAGATTAGTTAGATAACATGAGAATCAAAAGATATTATATAAAGTGACAACAAAAAAGTTATAAATGCTGAGTATATTGTTTTGTTTTTCATATTTTTTTCTTTTTTTTTTTGAGATAGATTCTCTATGTAGTTAAGGCTGCCTTCAAATTCACAAAGATCAACCTGCTGCTGCATTCCAAATGCTGGGATTAAAGGCGTGCACTTCCACACCTGACCTTGTTTTTCATATTTATTTTTAATTATTTATTTCTATCTTATGTGCATAGGTGTTTTGCCTGAATGTATGTCTGTGTGAGGGTGTCAGATCTTGGAGTTACAGACAGTTGTGAGCTGCTATGTGTGTGCTGGGAATTGAACCGGGATCCTTGGGAAGGGAAGGGCGATCAGTGCTCTTTGTTTTTCATATTTTTAATACTATTTCTTTGCAAGTAGTATTTCAAATAGTATTTTCAAATAGATTTCAGAACTGTGTTAGTCACCTTTGCTTGTTCTTGTGACTCAGTGTTATTGTTGGAGGATACAGTCCATCACTTCTGGATAAGACGTGACTTTTGGTGGCTCTGTGGCGGGAACATGCTGCCTGCTGCATGAAGCAGAAAAGGGGGTGTTCCATCTCACATGGCTTTCCTCCCTTTTCCTCTTTTATTCAGTCCAGGGTGCCCACCACAAAACAGGAAGTTATCTTCCCCCTCTCGATATCCCTTCTGAAAAGGCCCTCACAGATTCACCCATGGTGGGCACATCAATATTTTAAGTGTTTGTTACCATAATCAAGTTGACAGACCAGAATTAGCCATCACAGTGGCTCACTGTTAAAGATATTAATAAGAACTAAGTGATAGTTTTTACAACTAATAAGGTTTTGTATCATTTTAAACTAGTTGTATGTGATAACTGTCAATGGTTTGTTTTTTTGTTTTGTTTTTTTGTTTTTGTTTTTTTTTTCTTTTTTCTGTATTTGTTAGCCCTTTAATGTGCTTTTCTTGATAAGGAAGACAAGTTTTCAAAGGTGTATTATTTGCGTATGTTGGGTTACTTTTCACTCTGATTCATCATTATGGGGCTATGTTCTATGTAAGAAGTACATTTACAGTGCATTAACATCTACTTTATGGAGAACTATAACTAATTTTCTCTTTTGAACACCAAAATTGTTCTGTAAAAATTACCTTTTGAGTGCTCTTATAAGTAATTTTGTACAGTTAGGGTTGTCTCTTTAATTTGCAGCAACAGAATTACTAAATAAAAATGTTTTGATGTTACTACGTATCACCTTAGGCCATGGAGACCTCCACTCAGTCTTCAGGAGACCATCAGGAACAGCACATCTCTGTACAAGAAATGCAGGAGCTCAAAGATACCCTCAGCCAATCTGAAACAAAGGCGAAGTCACTTGAGGGTCAAGTAGAGACTCTGCAGAAGGTATGGTTCAGGGGGCAATGGAAAGTGAATGCTCCTAATTCTCTGTGTGAGCCTCAGGAAGCACAGTGAAACAGCCATCCCCTTACCACATAGACTTGTAGAACTGTTCCAGTATTTTAGAAGATACTGTTGAGCCAAGTTGATTGAGTTACATGATACTTCTTTTTTCCTTAAAAAGACACTATCTGAAAAAGAAACAGAAGCACGAAGTCTCCAGGAACAGACAGTGCAGCTTCAGTCTGAACTGTCACGCCTTCGTCAGGACCTTCAGGATAGAACCACACAGGAAGAGCAGCTCCGCCAGCAAATAACTGAAAAGGATGAAAAAACAAGGAAGGCAATTGTAGCAGCAAAGTCAAAAATTGCGCACCTAGCTGGTAATTTCATGTTTGTGCTACAATTTGAACTGTACACTAAAACCTGATTATGCAATACAGATTTAATGTGAAAGAGGAGGCAGCATTGTAAATTTGTATGTTTGAACTTCCTAGATTTATTTAATAGGGAAGTTTTAATTTTTTTACTTAAATTGTATAATTGTTTGCCTGCATGAATGTGTGCCTGGTGCCAACAGAGGCCAAAAAAGGATGTTCAACATCCTGGAACTGAAGGTACAGAGGGCTATAAGCCACCAGGTAGGTGTTGGAAACCTACCTTCACCCCTCAAGAAGAGCAGCCAGTGCTCTTAGCTGTACCATTTCTCCAACCCCAGAAAATTTAGTTTTCGAATGTGTTTGCTCTGCTTATGAAGCACACTGGTCATTAGCTTGGAGTACTACTCCCTTTTGTATTAGTGTGGAACTGTTCTTACCTGTGATATTCTTTAAGTCCACACTGCTGCCTACCTGCTTTGCAAACAACAGCATGGCTTCTTACCAGCCTAAGGACTTTAATGTACTTTTGGTGGAGTACTCCTATGGACTTACCGGGCGAGTACTATGTCACATTCATAAGAAACCCATTACTGGAAGGTTCCCTTCATTCTGTTAAATGTCAGCTCACTGGTTTTACTGTCAGTGTTATTTTTCATGCTTTCTAAGATTATCTCACAGAAACTTCATAAAAGACAGGGTTTCTCTGTGTTGCTCTGATTGTCCTGGAACGACCAGGCTGGCCTCAAACTCAAAGAAATCCAGCTGCCTCTGCCTCCCAAGTGCCGGGATTAAAGGCATGTGCCACCACACCTGGCTTCACCAATCTATTTTTTAATATATACTATATAGACTGTGTGATATGAGTATTTTACAATTTCTCATAGTGAATAATATTCATATTTAAACAAGCTCCTGCTAAAAGTAATTTGTTAATTAAATTTTTTTGATATCTTGGCCAATTTACATATGTTTATGCTGGATTAAGGATATATTAGAATAACATAGGTATGTTTAGAAGTTTGCTCATTGAAATAGGTAATGTGTCAAAACTAATACAAAGAATGGTATAAAGAATCTCATCCTAACTACATTCCATTTAAGTGTGTAATATTTCTATGTTTGGTTATAATTGTGCTTATTTTAGGTGTGAAAGATCAGTTAACTAAAGAAAACGAAGAGCTTAAACAAAGGAATGGAGCTTTAGATCAGCAGAAAGATGAACTAGATGTCCGAATGACTGCTCTTAAGTCCCAGTATGAAGGTCGGATTAGTCGCTTAGAGAGAGAGCTCAGAGAACATCAAGAGAGACACCTTGAGCAGAGAGATGAACCTCAGGAACCCACTACTAAGGTGACTAGTTTGTGTGCCTACATGACAAGCTACCTTGTGTGTATTTTATTTGGAAGTATCTGGTTATTTAGGAACTTTTGTCAGAGGGAATTTGGACTAAAATTACAAATATACAGACAGTTGATGATAGTCTATCGTCTGTCTTTGTTTAGTGGGCTTGTGTGTATAGTAAGCACAGAAGTCAATGCTTTTCCTCTTTATAGGCCCCAGAGCAGCAGAGACAGATCACACTGAAAACTACTCCAGCTTCTGGTGAAAGAGGAATGTAAGTTTCAGTTCTTTTATAGTCTATCTTCAGAAGGTTGTCAAGTGTTATTTTCAATATGCTTTCATTCCTATGTGTAAAGCTTTAGTGACAGAACACCTGTGGCTTAGTTTGTGATTGCCTTCTAAGATAAGCGCCTACCTACTCCCTGTGACTCCCTGTGATGCTTCATGACAGGAATAAAAGTCTAGGCTGGGGCTGGAGAAATGCTCACCTGTGAAGAGCTCTGACCGTTCTCCAGAGGACCCAGGTTTCATTCCCAGCACCTACATATCTCACAACCATCCACAACTCCCAGGGATCCAGCCCCTTCTGGCCTCTTCGGGCACCAGCCACACACCCATATACATAAATCAAAAAGTGTTTTGTTTTCTTTTTCTTTAATTTTAGGTCTTTGTTGAGAATCAGTAATGCAACATTTCGGTGTTTTTTTCTGCATTGCCAGATTTTACCACTCTGGAACATTCCCTACAGCATTTAATGCTTAAATTTAAAATCTTTTTAGTAAAGTTTTAGAATTTTATGGCTAAAAAATAGAAAGCTATATTCAGTGTCTTTAAAACTGCTTAATTTAAACCTACCAAATCTATCCAAACCAAAGTTCAGAAACAAAGTAAGATCTGAACTGTGTTGAGGCAGTACTTGCTGAGCACTCACTTTAAAAAGTGCATGCTTTGCTCTTCGTAGAGTACATACATTTTACGAGGGATCATTAACATAATTTTTGTAACGAGATTATTTTTGGATTTTTCTTCCATGAAGTGCCAGCACATCGGACCCACCAACAGCCAACATCAAGCCAACTCCTGTTGTTTCTACTCCAAGTAAAGTGACAGCTGCAGCTATGGCTGGGAACAAGTCAACACCCAGAGCAAGTATCCGCCCGATGGTTACACCTGCAACTGTCACAAACCCAACCACTACACCAACAGCAACTGTAATGCCCACCACACAGGTGGAGTCACAGGAAGGTGAGTGAACTAACACACTGATTAGACCAATGACTTGCATGGATTTAGGATGAGAGCAGGTATTAGGTAAATGAAGTATATAAAGCTTAAGTCAGGTGTGGCAATAAAAGCAGTTAATATTCTGGATGTATGCTTTCTATGTATGTGCTTGATATTTTTTCCAGTAATAGGCATCGGTCTCGGGTACACATTCTTTAACCTATGTTATTCTCAGCTCTATTTATTTATTTGTTTGTTGTTTAGAAGGGCTCTAACTCATGATCCTTCTACCTCATAAGCATGTGCTATCAAACTGCCCAATATACTTACTGTCAATACAGTAATTTTCTTCCCTCTCTTCTGCTTTGCTTTGTTTTTAAGCATGCAAAGAGGGAGACTATATGCCTGTAGATACACTACTTTGCTTTCTGCAACCAGATACTCACTTCTAATGGCTAAGAAACATGCTATGAAAGCCACTTTGAAAAACCATAGTGTGAAATTGTTCTTTCAAGCCAAGAATCATTCTTTCACTGGAATTACCTGCATTTCTTTATGTTTTTTTTTTCCACTCTGTTTCCGTTGTAATTATAGTAATTAGATTATTGCACTTGATTTGATTTTTGCAAATAACTTTTTAATCTACTAGATTGGGAGTCTCAAAGTAGCATCACGTTCTTTTTCATTGTTCAGTCTCTTTTCTTAGTTTGAAAATACTCAATAAAAGGTTTGCTCAATCTCTTTTCTTAGTTCAAAAATAGATGTTCAATAAAAGGTTTGCAAGATCTTAAAATGCCTTGACATGTTAGAATTGAGTAAATCTTTCAAGTATTTAGAAATGTATGATGTAGCTGACTATTGGTGCTACTTATCTTTTACTATATCAGTCAGAAGCAGACAGGTGGGTGTATCTGAGTTCAAGACCAACCACAGTTCCCTAATGGGACCATGTCCCCAGACAAACAGTGTATGATATAAACACTCTGAAAATAATTTAATAAAAGATTAACAAATAGATAAACTTTTGTTGTTTACAGATGAGGAAGCTTGTTTTGTTTGTCTTTTGCATGATGCTTTGGATTAAACCCAGGGTCGGATACATGGTGTGCAAGCATGGTACCATTCAGTTCTCTACCCATTTCCAGTTTTCATGGTGTTGTTATGATACCTGTTAAAAACAAAATGAAGAAAATTTCTCACCATTTTCAGCTTCTTAATGTCAATTTTATTTGGTTATAATTTTAGTGGACCAATAGATGCAGGGACAGTTTCAAATGTGCATTTTAATTTAGCCAGCAAATATTATGTACTACTGTATTAGTCACATAGGCAATACAATGAAGAATGCATAACTTTTGCTCCCAAATTTTTGGATAGTAAATAATAAGACATATAAAAAAACAAGAGAATACAATTATGTCAAAGGATAGGGTGAGATTGTTAGGTTTCGGTAAGAGGAAGCCTACTTACTGAATATTACAATTATTTTCAGCTTTGCAGTCAGAAGGGCCGGTGGAACACGTTCCAGTATTTGGAAGTGCAAGTGGATCTGTTCGTTCTACTAGTCCTAATGTTCAGCCCTCCATTTCTCAGCCTATCCTAACTGTACAACAACAGACACAGGCTACAGCTTTTGTACAACCCACACAACAGAGTCACCCTCAGATTGAGCCTGCAAATCAAGAGTTGTCCCCAAACATAGTTGAGGTGGTACAAAGTTCACCAGTTGAACGGCCATCTACTTCCACAGCAGTATTTGGCACTGGTAAGATTTAATTTTGATATTTTCTGTTGTTTTGTTTTATGTTTATGGATGTTTTATATGTGTATATTTGTGTACCATGTATGTGCCTGGTATCCACAGAGGTCAAAAAGGAGGGCATCATATCCTCTGGAACTGGAGTGACAGTTGTGAGCTTTTATGTGGCTGTTGCGAATCAAACCTGGGTCCTCTGGAACAGGCAACCAGTGCTCTTAACTGGTTGCCTAAGATGGCTAAGCCATCTTCCAGACTGCTAAGATTAATTTTTTAAATGAAGCTGGAGTAGACCTATATATCTCAAATTTCTTGCATACAACATATCTTGACAATTTTCTCTCCAGTGTTATTGTGAAGAAAGCACATTATTTAGTTTTAATCATATTGGACCAGTAGATACAAGAACAGTTTAAAATATGCATTGATTTAGCTAAAAGAATGTGAATCTATTGTAAAATAGCCACAAATGTATTGTATATAGTAACTACTTTTAACATTCATACTTATATTAGGTAGATGTCAGTCATTTTTTATCATTAAGTAAAAGTTTTTCTTATCCCCCAGATATTTTGGGCTGTCTTTAGAAATAAAAAATAGTCAACATATTATATGTAAGTTAACGTGGATCCTAAAAACTAATGAAGATGCTCATTTTATATATTATATGAAGTGTAATTTTTGTTTTAAGGAGTTCTGGTTTGTAAACTTGTAAAAAGCAATTTATCAGTACAGTCACAATGACTCAAGTTATACAGGTTTGCTAACTTTTAAGACGATTTTTAATATTACCTTGTCTAAATGAAGTTACCATGTTCTGATTTGAGGTTTAAATTGTATAATCTGAAAGTTTCAGCTACCCCAAGTTCCTCCTTGCCAAAGCGTACTCGTGAGGAGGAGGAGGATAGCACCGTAGAAGGAGCAGACCAAGTCTCTGATGATACAGTAGAAATGCCCCTCCCCAAGAAGCTGAAGACAGTCACACCTGTGGGAACCGAGGTCTGTAATGTTCCTTCTGGGTGTTGTATTGCATGAGCAGGGTTAAGGGTTAGCTGTCAGTCATAGCCGATGGCAAATTACCTTCTGGGGTCATTAATGTATTATCTTAAAAATTCCTGAACCATAATGTTCTCGCTGATGGCTAAGGTATTTTGCAATTACCAGTTATTTATAGTCTTTTTAAATCTTTTCCTGAATTTCTTTCTGCTTTAGTAAAAGCAGAAACAAATCGAATTCTGTTTTTATAAGGAAGTTTAGTTTCATTGACATTTTACGTTCTTACTTGCCATTTGTTTCTAAGCTTATAGTTAGCCAAACTGACGTTTTTTTTTCCAACGATAGACTGTAATGAGTTAAGTTGTATACCAAAAAGTAATGGTGCTAAATGTTATTTGTACATATTGATGTTCCTAAGCAATATCTTGAAAAGTATGCTATGTGACTATATTTTTATATAAATAACATTTTTGTAATAACTTCAAAGAATTATAGATTTAACTTTTTATAGAAGAACTGGCAGAATGGGTGATGATTCATATAGTTGACTGATACAATAAGAAATAACCTATTATGATTTAGGAAGAAGGTATGGCAGAAGAAAGTACTGATGGAGAGGTGGAAACTCAAGCTTATAATCAGGATTCTCAAGATTCCATTGGAGAAGTGAGTAAAAACTTACTTAAGTAAAACTAATACAAATAAATTGATTTTTCATAGAGTTGATCTTGACCTATTGAAATACTGTGGATTTTTTAATTTGTTTTGTTTTTTGAGGTAGGCTTTCACTATGTAGCCTAGGCTAGCATCAATCTCAGACAATCCTGCCTTAGCCTTTCACATGTTAGAATCCCAGACATGTACTATCATATCTGGCACCTTACACTTTAAAACTGGTCTTTTTTTGTTTGTTTCTTTTGTATTTTGTTGTTGGAGACAGGGTTTCTCTGGAGCCCTGGCTATCCTAGAACTAGCTCTGTAGACCAGGCTGGCCTCCAACTCAGAGATCTGCCTGCGTCTGCTTCCCAAGTGCTGGGATTAAACAAGTGTGCCCACCACACCAAACAAAACTGGTCTTTATTTTTATAGGCATATGCTAGAACCAGTGCAATTCTATATTGTTTTGTTTCTGTGTGTTGTGCACAAACTAACATGTATGAGCAAAGATTTTTCTAAACACAATATTGTTTCCAGTAAGTATTGCTTTATAACTATGTTCCTGCTTACCTCTATCTATTAGAAGCTTTGTGCCTACGTGTGTCTTTAACGCTTCATTGCTTTGCTTCTCAAAAAAATACTATATTTTAAGGATTATAGAGTATCTAAACTCTTTTTTGCACTCAGGAGGAGAATTCATGTCATTAATATTAACACAGAGTAATCATTAACTTATTACTAAAAAACTAACATAATTACTAGAACAACCGTCTTTATAGGGGAAAAACTAATGCCAAGATAAGTTACAGGACCAGGTTCACACAACTTTGGACTTGGGAATTTAACCCACACTGTAGTTCCTCCCATCCTCTTAAGCATGAAAGCATAGTTTCTTGATAAACTTACAGGATCATGTTACTGTGAAATTAAGGAATTGAAGCTAACTATTAGTAACATAGATTACCAGTTTAGTTTCCGAGAGGCATTAATATTCTAAGTTAACTTTACCATTGCTTTGATTTACAATGTAAAACTGAGCCTGTATGCACATTATAAATGGCATTTCATGTATTTTGGACTATCATGTTTAAAGAACCTAGACATTTGAAATGAAGCCTACATTTCTGTTTTATTGCCAGCCTTGGTTAAATTATCTTCAAATCTATGAAAAGCTGTTTCTTAAGACTGTCAAGTTATTTTCACTCAAACATACCATTAACTTCTTATTAAATATGGCTTTTTCTTATATAAGCAAGTCACTTTAGTAACACTTAATTATAATATAACTTCAATTTTCCCCATTATGACACATGTAATTTTTCATAAGTTTCTTAATTCATAGATGCTATTAGTTCATATGAAAAATGGATTTACTGAGTGCTTAAGCCAAAAGTTACATGTTTAAATAAATGTTAGAAATTTTTGTTAATACCAGTTTATTTTGATAGTGAACAAAATGTGGAAAGTATTAAGCAAAGATTTAGTATCTAGCATATGCTGAGTATCCCTTATCCAAAATATATAGTGGAAAGTAATTGCACAAAGATTTATTTAATATCTAGTATATGCTGAGTTTCCCTTATCCAAAATATTTAGTGCCAACAGCATTTCATACAGACTTTGGACTATTTTGTCTAGAGACCAGCAGAAATCGTCACTTTGGATGATTGTCACTCTCGATGTTGTTTTGTTTGTTCATGTGTCGAGAGAAGCTGAGGTTCTTGTAAGGAATTATGGCTTGAGCACGTCATGTGCTAAGCACTTCGGGTGCCTTGGTTACGTATTGAGCGGTTCTCTCGGCCTTCCTAGCTCTTGCTCTGCTTGTCTTCAGAGGATGGTCTGAGAAATAACCTGACCAAAGCTTTACAGAGCTTTGTTTGTACAGGGCTTTGCCACATTGAGACTGAAAAATATAGCCATCTACAATTCCTTTTCATTTTTAATTAAAATGTAATTGCACCTTCCTCTATCCCTTTCCTTTCTTCATCCCCTCCCAAGTATCCTTCCCCCAGTCCTTCCATGTGTTCCCTCCCCTTTCAAATTGACAGCCTCTTCCCCATTTATTAAATACAACCAGAGTCCCATTTTTGTTTTTTGTGCTTCAGACTTTTGTGTGTGTTGGATATCCAGTTGTGGGGTCATCCCTGGGGTAGGCTAACTCTCCCTGTCTCAGCAATTACCAGTTGCCTGAAGTTTCTTATCTCGCAGGGTGTGACCTTGTGAGTTCTTTTTGTTTACTTACTTTATTGCTGCATATGCCTGTTCTGTGACCCCTTCCCACTGTATCTCCACTTCTTTCAAGTGCTCTGTGAGTGCTTAGAAAGTTTCAGGTTCCAGTTTCAGTATGTGTATTGCCTGGTGTTTCAAGGCATAATCAGTGTGGTTGGGTAAAATTGTTTTGTTTTTGTTTTTTAAGACAATAGAGATATTTTATTTTATTGAGTGTATATACAGATTATTTCTAGTTTGGGTAAAATACCTTTTCAACTTTTAAAGGGAGTCACCCAGGGAGATTATACACCTATGGAAGACAGTGAAGAAACTTCACAGTCTCTACAAATAGATCTTGGACCACTTCAGTCAGATCAGCAAACTACTTCTTCCCAGGATGGTCAAGGCAAAGGAGATGATGTGATTGTAATTGACAGTGATGATGAAGAAGATGATGAAGAAAATGATGGAGAACATGAAGTGAGTTTGGTATTGAGAAGATTGAGTGTTTATAAGCCTTTCATCTGCCTCCCCTTTAAACTCACCTTTCAGAGCTGGGGCTCAGACCCAGGGCATTGTGCATGTTGGCCTTGAGCTCTGGATCTTCTTACCTCCAGCTATGTGCTGGGATCAGTCAGTGTTGTAAGTCATTGGCACTTGTGATCAATAACTAGTGAATTCTCATTCCCAGTCAGTTTCAATGGATTATCAAGTTTTTCTCTTAGGCTGATTGGTTTAGGAATGTGACATTATGTATTAAAGAAATCAAAGAGCCAGTGATGAATAATCAGTTTTTAATCTTTTTGTTTGTCTTGTTTGGGGGAATTATTTTGTTATTGCCTGGAGGTAGGATTTTGGTATATAGCCTAAGCTTGCTAGGAACTCCCAAAACTTCTTCGGCTCCAGACACCTGAATGCTGGGATTATAGAAATATGTGGTGGCCTGACCAGCTTGTTTGTTTTTGTAAATGTTGCTGTGCCATTGAGAATTTTTTCTCAAATACCATCTTCAGTCTTAGTAAGAAAAAAAAAAATGGCTATATGAATCTAATGATACATACTCTTGTTTCTGGAGAGAAAAAGAAAAGACTGGAGTTGGTAGTTGTTTTGTTTGTTTGCTTGCTTGTTTGTTTTTTCTTTTGGCAGCCTGTACCATTTACAAAGTAATTAGGCCATCACCTATATCAAGTGAGTTTTAGGGGAGAATTTGGTATTTTCTTACTTTAGGATTTAATTTTATACTGTTGATTTCTTACTTTTAGATTCTTTGCCAAAAAAAAAAAAAACCAACATATTTTCAAAACTGGAATTGTTTTATTTTTTTTTTCTTTAATTTTA
The DNA here is from genome assembly GCF_030254825.1 of Meriones unguiculatus. NCBI lineage: Eukaryota > Metazoa > Chordata > Mammalia > Rodentia > Muridae > Meriones > Meriones unguiculatus. The sequence goes on from NC_083359.1 coordinate 72,005,746, forward strand.
CTCATTGGATAGAAATAATATGTACTACTTGGCATTTGATTGACTATTACTTTTGTACAATTTCATGAAAACAGTTCAGAATCAATCACTATTAATTCTGTAAAATGTTAATAGTTTTTTTCTTTGCTGTGAAACTAAACCTACAAAATTCTTGAAACACTCCTATATCCTGATCAATAGTAGTCACTTAATTGAGGTGTTAGGATGTGTGAAACAAGTGGGCCTACACTTGCTTCACACTTGGACTTTTTCTTTTAGGATTATGAAGAAGATGAAGATGATGATGAGGATGAAGAAGACGACACGGGGATGGGAGATGAGGGTGAAGATAGTAATGAAGGAACTGGTAGTGCAGATGGTAATGATGGATATGAAGCTGATGATGCTGAGGTAACTGGTTAGAGTTGTGACTGTTTCCTTAAAAGCTGTGCTTAGAAAGCTTGCTGCTTTCCTGTGAGAGAAAAGCTTGTGTTACCAGGATAATAAAAGTCTTTATACCGTTGGAGTTTTGTTTGTTTGGCTTGCTTGGTTTGGTTTTCCTCTGGTTTGTTTGCTTTTAATCATTTGGTGTAGCTTTTTTTTTTTTTAAGCTATTCATTTGATTTGCCTCAGTCATTACATTTTGTTCTTAGGGTGGTGATGGGACTGATCCAGGTACAGAAACAGAAGAGAGTATGGGTGGAACTGAAAGTAATCAGAGAGCTGCTGATTCTCAAAACAGTGGTAAGATCATTAATCTTTTCATAGAATATACTTTCAATATGAAACAACCCTAGTAAATTGGTAACAGGATAGGGTATTATTAAAAATTTTCTGCTTTCCTGATGTATCCTATTAGATGCCATTATACTGTCTGTCTAGCTCTTTGAACTATTATAAAAGTCAAATATCTTGGATTCTCTAATGTAGCACAAAGCCATTTGCTGCTGCTGCTGCCTTTACTACCTAGAATAATTAAAGCAAGGATGGGTGGCAGCTCCCAGCCAAAAGAGGTCAGTCCAGTCAAATTGCATGTTTTAAAATTTGTGTATACTTGTTTGTCTTTAGGAAATATCACTAAAAACTTAGTTTTTTAGGAGAAGATATTCTTAAGCATTTTTCCCAAATATAACACATATAGATGTTCTGTAAGACTTATTTGTGGGGGGTTGGATATTTTTTGTAGTCAAACAAAATTAAGTCTAGTAGTCTGAGTAAACTTAGTTAGGTTTAGTCAATTTTTAAAGTTATTTAGGGGCTAGAGAGATAGTTCAGTGATTAAGACTACTCTTAAAAAAAAGGTACCAGGTTCAGACCCCAGCACTCAACATGGAGATCCACAATAATTCCACTTCCAGAGGATCTGACACCCTCTTGCAGCCTTCATGGACACCAGGCATGCATGTATTGTACAGACATACATGCATGCAAAAACATTCTTATACAAAAAATAAAAGTAATTTCTTTTTGTTAAGTCACTTCTCTGTGGCTACCTTTATTTATCCTGAATTCTTAAACAAAATTTAAGTTAATGATCTGAATCACAGAAAAGTAAATACCAAATGCTAGGATAAGGTTCTGATTCTAGATCAAATTCATAAACTATTAATTCTCTGGTAGCTTACATCCCAGCAGAAGATCTAGACACCTGAGTAGCATTTGGAATTTGAAGTTGAGGAGAACCAAATTATAAAAATATCACTAGTAAAGCTTTTCATCTTGATTGACTGAAACACTTTTTTTTACAAAGCTAAGTAGTTTGTACACTTTATTAAGAATAATATTGGGAAAGAGGGATGATAGTGCTTAAGAGCATCCATTGCCCTTCCAGTGGACCTGAGGTTGGTTCCTGTGTTAGGGCTGTATGCCACCTGTACTCATGCTCCAGGGGATCCACCACTTCTTTTCGCTTCCATAGGCACACAGACACACATAAGCACACTTAATACTGAGTATTTGCTTTATCATATGTGGGGCTAAGCGCTTACATCCAAGTTTGAATCTTGAAGGGAGTTTACTTACTTGCATGCCATCTGTTCTGTTAACCACAAAAAGTGAGACATAGAGGTACATGTCTATACTGCCAGCACTTGGGAGATAGGAAGATCAATAGTTCAAGGCCAGTCTACTACATAACAAGTTTGAAGACAGCCTGGACTCTGTGGGACCATGTCTCAAATCTCCAAGAAAAACTAATTGGAAGTAAAGACCATGTAAGGCTTGGTTTCCAAACTGAAGTCTTTCTTTCGTAGGAGAAGGAAGCACAAGTGCAGCAGAATCATCTTTCTCTCAGGAGGTAGCTAGAGAACTGCAGCCCACGTCAGCATCTGAGAGACAGCCCCCACGAGCACCACAGTCACCAAGGCGCCCACCACATCCTCTACCCCCACGCCTGACCATTCATGCTCCGCCTCAGGAGTTGGGGCCACCAGTTCAGGTATTAAAGAAGCCAGCTTCAGAAAAGGGCAACTTCTAAGATGTGACTTTTCCATTAGACTCTATTCCTTCCCTCCTTTCATCCATCTGTCCTTCCTGATGTTAAATGAATTTTTAATGTTTTGGCATACTGTAAGAAATTATTTTTAATTGAAACTAATCTCTACTTTCTAAATATAACAGTTTTCATTCACAACTGAGTTAACATTTGGAAATATGGCTTGAGAAACACTGCATATATATTAAAGTGATTATGATCATAGCAAGTAAAATTCTGATTACTATTATTATATGCTTAAATTTTTTTCTTAGATTTTATTTAATGTGAAATGCATTTTGCCAGCTTAGTAACATTTATTGTGAACATTTCTTCCTATAAGGTGCACACATTTTTAAAAATTATTGTTTCTACCTAACTTTTTTTTACATTTAAAATCAAAATATTTCCACTTAGTTAATTAATGACCCTGTATATTCAGCATGGAGTAAGTTTGGCCATGTCTTAGTCAGAATATGGCAGGGAACATACAAAGGTTAACTACCTTGGTTCTCACACTTGACACGGCGAATGTATTGAGAACCAACCATTATGTAGAAATCAAGCTAAAATAAGTGGAAATAACTTCATATTTGAAAATACAAAGTCTAAAGGAATTGTGTGTGGATGTCACAAAGCTTTCAGTCTGCAAATTCATGAGTAAGTCAGTTGGAAAACCTCACTTGTTAATATTTTCAGTCAAGGTGACAAGGACTAAATGTATGTACATGTTTAAATTAAATATTATATTTTTTGGTGCATAAATATCTTTGGTAACAACTTTGATATTTATAATAGGTACATAGTTAATTTAGTTAAGTTACATAGTTCATAGTTACATTGCTAATTTAGAAATGTCCTGTTAATTATAAATCTTCTACAATTAGTTATTTCATTACCAGATTAATAAATTGTGGCTTGGGTGTTTGTTTTATTGCCTGATTCATTAAAACAAGTGTAATTCCTTTTCTTACAGAGGATTCAGATGACTCGGAGGCAGTCTGTAGGGCGTGGCCTTCAGTTAACTCCAGGAATAGGTGGCATGGTTAGTATCTAGCCATCCTGTGTCCAGTTAATCCAAATGTGTGTGGTTGCGTCTGTTAAATCCTGTGTTTTCTCTGTGCCAGCAACAACACTTTTTTGATGATGAAGACAGAACAGTTCCAAGTACCCCAACTCTTGTGGTGCCACATCGCACAGATGGGTTTGCTGAAGCGATTCAGTGAGTTGATGAAGTGGAATGTTTGGTGACTCGTTGGCTGCTTTCTGTTTACCTCATAATTAGTTTTTTGGATATATTATTTGTAGAGTCCTACCCTACTTGTCCACTAACATGTCCCTGAAATAGGAGGATCATGAAAAAGTAGTGTTGAGGAAGACAGTATAGGATGAATAAAATATATCTTTCTAGTAAGACAGGAAGTTTGACAGTGCTTTAGAATGCAGTTTCTACAATCAGAGTGCTGGTGTTTGAAATTTGTCTCGAGGGCTTCCTCACAAGAGAGGGTCCTTGCTGTCCTTTCTTCTGGGTAACCTCATTTTACTGATAATGCAGTTTTGTACTTACAAGTTTAGGTACTACCAAACATATAAATGCTCTTGGTGCTGGGAAAAGTGTTGGTCCTTACAGTTGTCATGGTAGATAGTGCATCGTGAAAGCTCAGGGTATGAGTAACCGGCTGTAACCTAACAACCTAGACAGTGGCAGTGTTCGTGGTAATCTTGTTAATACAGATGAAGGAATTACTCCAACAACTAATAAGGGTTTTATAATTTCTAGTGGTTACTTAGGATTTCTATGCATTATTTAATCCTTATAACTCTGAGGATAGATGCTGATGTTGCCTGTGAGGACTACCACTCCACAAACACCATTGTCACCAATTTGAGCACCAGTTCTCCGACAAGACCCTTTTATGAAGAAGTTTTGGATTTAAGTAGCTGTGAACCACTTGAGATGTGGGGCCAAGTAAACAGCCTGGAAATTAGAGACATAATATAGGAGTGCCTGAGGTTTGTTTGAAATTAGCCTGAATGAAAAGGCTTTAGCTAAAACAGTATACATTTGAGTGGAAATGAAAACTCAGGTAATTACAGTGGTATAATCTATTAGCATGTGAAATATGGGTAGCTAAGAAAAAATGAAAGGAATGGCAGATTCAGAAGTGAAGCTGAGTTTTCTGTTCTGAATAAGCAATGGGATATATGGTATTAGGATGGGGAGAAACCAGTTGATCTAGTCTCCTAATGCTAGAATTTTTCTAAATCTTAGAGATAGATTTTAAATTTACAAATAGGCTATAAAGGTTCTTATTTATATTACTAAACACTGAAAACTAAAATGTTAAAAAAGAAAACTTTTTGTTATTAAGCTTCCTGTTGCATATGTCTGTGTTTCAGGCAAGTTCAAAAAATTCTAGAGAAGCTAAAAGTTAAATAAATCACAAGTTACTTCTATTATTAAATTTATTGACAATTTCTTTGCAAAAATATTCTTTATTGCATTGTTTTCATTGTTTCCTTCCCTGTTTATTGAACCCCTCCCTTTTAATAGCCGTTTTCTTTGTAAGTTAAACAGATATCATTAAATTACCCATTGGATTAATTTTTGCCATTTAGTTCCCCACAGGTTGCTGGTGTTCCTAGATTCCGATTTGGGCCACCTGAAGACATGCCACAGACAAGTTCCAGTCACTCTGATCTTGGCCAGCTAGCTTCTCAAGGAGGTAAAATAGCCAAACCTGAGGTTTCTTAAGTGCATGTATGGGTAGAAGTTAGTAAGTTCTGATTTTCTTTAAGTTGCTACCAATATCATTCTTGTCCTAAATTACAAAGCTACCAACATGGCTCTTATTAAGAATTGCCTTTTCTAATAAATATCTCTTCAGCAAGTATTAGTTTCTTTAGCCTAAAGACTTTTTGTGGTTTGTTTGTTTGGGGTTTTGGATTTTTTTAGTTTAATTTCTTTTATAATTTATTCACTTTACATCTCAATTGTAGACTCCCTCATCTCCTCCCAGTCCCATCCTCCCTCCCTATTCCTCTCCCTAGTCCTCAAAAAGGGGAGCCGTACTCCCCTAACATCTGACCCCAGCCTATCAGGTCTTATTAGGATTGCCTGTATCCTCTTCCTCTGTGGCCTGGCAAAGACCCCTGACTAGGGGGAAGTGCTCAAAGAACAGGCAACAGAGTCCATGTCATAGAGAGCCCCTGCTCCCCTTACTAGGAAACACACATGGAGACTGAGCTGCCTGTTGGCTACATCTGAGCAGGAGGTCTAGGTCATCCTCTTCATGTGTGGTCCTTGGCTGGTGCATCAGTCTCTGCAGGCCCGCATGGGCCCAGATTTGTTGGCTTTGTTGGTCTTCTTTTGGAGCTTCTGTCCACTCTGGGTCCTTCTATTCCCCCTGCTCTTTCTGAGGACTCCTGCGCTATGCCCGAAGTTGTGGCATCTTCTTCGAACCCCTGCTGGGTGGAGTCTTTCAGAGAACATTTATGCTAGACTCCCATCCTGTTCCCTCTCTTCAACCACTGGTTTTTGTATTTGTTTATTGTCTTAATTACTACTCTATTGCTGTGATGAAACACCATGGCCAAAGCAACTTATAAAAGGAAGCATTTAAGTGGCTTGCTTACAGTTTCAGACGATTAATCTGTTATCATGACAGAAAGCATGGCACAGGCAGACATGGTGCTGGAAGAGTAGCTGAGAGCTTTACATCCTGATCCACACTGGGTTTGGGGGACACAGAGCTTGGCGTGTGCTTTAGAAACCTCAAAGCCTGCCCCAGTGACATATCTCTTCACAAGGCCAAAACTCCATCACGGCTATACCTCCTGATCCTTCCCAGACACTTCAGCTAACTAGAGACCAAGTAGTCAAACACATGAGCCTATTGGGGCCATTTTCTTTCAGATCACCACATACACACATAGATGTGTGTTGAACCAACAAATACACTAAAAATTGCCAGCCATTTTAAGTTTAGTAGTGCAGTGTATTTTTTTGTTTACAATTTGAGAGTTGTGACATACGTATTTAGATAGATGGCTAATTAGACTTTCCCAGTTAACATTTACTTTAAAGATAAAGCTTGATATAAAATAAAATGACCCAAAAATTAAGTAGTGAAGGTACATGATACCTGTGTGTGAATTATGCTGTTTGTGGAATTATCATTTAGTCCATAGGTGAAATTCGGTATATTTCTGGGAAACTGGCATTTGGCACTTGAAAAGAGAAGGCTAATAAGCCACAACTAACTCACATTGTAACTGTAGGGTAAGTTTAATTAAGCTTCACCCTCAGAAAGGTTTAGTACCTTGGCAGTTAGGTGAGGAATAGATTTCAACATAGTAGTAGTTGTTCGTAGTTGGATAGTCCATAAAATTAATGATTTAGGGATACTTTAATTAATGTTAAAGAATTTAAAAGAGGTGATGAATATGTATTGAGAGCTTGATTTTTGCTTGATAGAACAACTAAATTATGAGCTTCAAAAAAGTGTATGCTTTGTATTAGTTTTTTCCTTTGGCATTTTATGTTCTTTCAGTTATTCATTGATACTCAAAATTGTCTCTAGGCTTGGGAATGTATGAAACGCCCCTTTTCCTAGCTCATGAGGAAGAGTCTGGTGGCCGCAGTGTTCCCACTACTCCTCTCCAAGTAGCAGCCCCAGGTTGGTGCCAGACAGTTGAGGACATTTGTTTTGTTTTGTTTTGTTTTGTTTTTTTATTGGTGACACAGAACACCATGAAACCAATTTTCGCTCAAAATCAATGAACCACAAAGGTAAATTTATTTATTCTTCTTCTTTCTAAGTGACTGTGTTTACTGAGAGTACCACCTCTGATGCTTCAGAACATGCCTCTCAGTCTGTTCCAATGGTGACAACGTCCACAGGCACTTTGTCCACGACAAATGAAACAGCCACAGGTGACGATGCAGATGAAGTGTTTGTAGAGGCAGAGTCAGAAGGGTATGACTTTTCTTTGGTTTTGTTTGCTGTAGGTTCATTATGTCGTCATAATTGTTCACTTTAGCAAGAAGATACCTGTTTTCAGTGGTTTCTGAACCCCAAGGAAAAGCCAGGACATGTATTTGGAAAAGCTGCTTTGCAATCATAACATTATCAGCTTCAAAATTGGGGTTTCTGTGAGAGGCGGCTTTAAAAACCTCCTCTAAAGAGGAGGCTTTATTGAGGGCTGGAGAGATAGTTCAGTGGTTAAGAGCACCGACTGCTCTTCCAGATGGGCCCAGGTTCAATTCCCAGCATCCATATGGCAGCTCACAACTGTCCTATTCCAGGCAATCCGACACCCTCACATAGACATACATGTCAATGTCAAAACACCAGTATAGATAAAATAAAAGTTAAAAAAAAAAACATTATTGAAAACTTTTTTTTTATTATTCTAAGGAAAGAATTTGCTAGCAAGAGCCCATGGGTAGTAGTTTTGGAGAGCTAAATCTCAAACTGGAATCTAATTTTTCTAAAATGGGAATTTTGTACTGTTTAGTAGTCAGAAACATTGCTAGTATAACAGATTTTCTGCTTAAGAGTTCAAGGACTGGATTTTATTTGATAACACTCCATAAGCCAGGTCTGCTATAATAATAGGTAAAAAGCCGGTCTGTCTGTGTTTTTTAACATTGGTACTTAATTTCAAGGAGGTTACCAGTCCCACTGAGAACACTAGTGTTACCAACCCTACATCTTTTCAGGTCGCTTTACATTTGTCTTCTCAACCACACAGTATTCCTAAAATTATCACTTCCATCATAGAAATTAAGTTCAGAGCACATTAACAGTAATTGGCTTAGACTGTCCTACTGATAACCAGCTGACACCTTAATTTCAGCACCAAGCTATTTAACCTCCCCATCTTGCAACCTCAGGTGTGTTAGGTAAGTTGTTGCTAGAAACTGTGCTAATATTTGCAGATTATAAAAAAAAGAGAAAAAGATTAGGCCAGATTCAGGTCTTTTGCTATCTACTCTCATGTGATTCTTAAAGGGAGACAAATGAAAATACAGGCACTCAGGTAGGAACTCTCATACCCACAGCTTGTTAGACCTGTGTTAGTCCTCACATTGGCTTAGTGATCGCTGGAACTAGTTGTGAATAACTCTTGCCTTCCTAGAATATTGTTTGGGAGTGTATCAAGCGTACTTTATTTTCTGTGAGTTTTAAGAACATAAACATGCTTGTTAAATAGAAAAGAAGGGTTGCTGAAACAGTAGGGGGAAAAGTAAAATTGGAGAATATCCTAATAAGAAAGGAGTGAAAGGAAAACAACACATCTTCACCCCGTGCTTCGTCTTCTGCTAAAACAAACAAACAAAAAACTTGGCAGCATATAGCCAAGTCTAATTCTTAGTTAAAACTAGAACTCTGGAACTAGTTACAAAGTAAATCATAAAGAACTTAGGAATATTTAGGATATAACCTAAATTCAGTTTTACATTTTCTGATCAATTTTTTTTTCTTAGTATTAGTTCAGAGGCAGGCCTAGACATTGATAGCCAGCAGGAAGAGGAGCCTGTCCAAGCATCTGATGAATCAGATCTTCCTTCGACCAGCCAGGATCCTCCTTCTAGCTCCTCTGCAGGTAAGTACTGTTCCCATGAAGCTTGTATTCATTGCCCTTGCCTGCAGAGATACTAAACAGACAGCTCTCGTGTTCAACTCCTGATGTTTAAAACACATTACTTCCAGTGGAAATTTTATCATTGAAAGGAACTTGGTTTGTACTGCATTACTATTGCACAGATATTCTGGCATTGATAATCAGAGACATGAAGGAGGTGGTCCACACCAATGGTGTTTGCACAGGTCCTGTAAAATATTTGGATCTTTTAAATGTGCTACTTATTCTGGTTTCTTCTCAGATTATGTGAATTGTTCACCTTTTTAAAGGTGCTAATTAAATTGGAAGGGATGCTTGTGAACTGGGAAGGAATCTAAAGATTCCTTCTGTTTGAACCAGAGCAGAATGATCTATAGGGTTGAAAGATGGGACTCTATTTCAAAAACCATTTTTGAAATTCACTAATTTAAAGAGTCATCTTTTAATTTTTTAATTTAATTTTGAAAAAAAGATGTCTTTCCTATAGTAAAAGTTACTTCTACAGGATTTGGGGAGTTTTTGTTTGTTTTTTTTTGTTTTTTGTTTGTTTATCTTGTTTTGGTAACAGCATCTATTGAGTATTGGCTATTCTAAGCCTTTTACATATATTACTTGATTCTCACAATAACACAATTTGGTAGTGATCCATTCTCATATTGTAAATATGAGGACTAAAGAAAGCATAGGAAGGTTAAATTATTTCTCAAGGTCATGTAACTTTATGCTAGGCTTTTTATCACAGAATGTATAGGCAGTTCACCTACAGTTTTGAGGAAATGCAGTACTTCACATCCACTCTATTATTTCTTTATGTTATTTTTAAATTTCTATAAAACATTCATATGTTGAGCACGACTTTCTTCATTATATTTTACAGTCACATAACTTTGCTGTCCTAAAATATCATCTTAGTCCTTTTAGTTGCTTTTCTATGACATGTCAACCAGTTGGCCAACATCTCTAAGTTCAACTCCCACCCACGCCCATATTTCAGCAGCTAGCTACTTTACATAACCACATTCCCTACTGAACCTTAAAGTTAGAACTGCAAATAATATATGTAAATTGTAATTCTTAGCTTTATGTAAAAAGGATCAGAAATTATAGGTAGGATAATTATTAGCCCTGTGAATCGTCTCTGAGAATTGTTTTTCCTCTATAGTAGAATTAATACTAGTTACCAAACTACCCCCTTTGTGAGAAAATGTGATTGGTTATTCCTAAAAAATAGAATGTCTTTACATTAATTTTATTATGGGTATCACTGTGCCCCTCTGCCTGACTGGGTTCTCATTCAGAAAATTTGAATGTTTAACATAGCAGGGAATTTCACAGACTGTGTGGCCAAGAAAATGACATTTGGAAAGGTATCAAAGCTATGTGGTTGTATGAAGTACCATAAGCCAATAGGTTATTTAAGACATTCAAAGTCAGAAGGAGATCATTGTGACTTGAGCAGAATGAGGATTGATATTGAGGAGCATAAGAGAGAAATGATGAAGAAAAGTCAGGTAGATCTTCATAATTGCTTTGAGTTTCATGGAGATAGAACACAATTGAAATTCTCCACATAGTTAAATGACATGGCAGTTGATTTGGCCATGGTGTATAAGAGAGAATAAAATTTAATTATGATCAGAAATAGCCAAATTTGGAAGTTGTTTCAATGCATAGTAAAGACAATGACTAGGACAGAATACACATGTGAATATGACAAGTTTACTTAAATCTGAGCTGACAGAATTTGCTAATGACTAGGTTTGACGTATTAGACAAAGCTATTATTCAGATATGTTACAGTCTGACTTCTCAGGGACCTGATTCTTTGTTGCCACAATATTCCCTTGCCCCAACAATTAATTGAATGATTGAATAAATAAATTCAAATGATTTTTTTTCTCTTAAGTTTTTGAGATGTTTTTATGGTAATATTTTTGTTTTTTTAAGCCTATATAATTGTATAGTTCCCTTCACTCTTAAGAAGCAAACTTGAGCCCAGCGTGGTGGCACACACCTGTTATCCCAGCACTCAGGGAGGCAGAGGCAGACATATCGCTTGAGTTTTAGGCCAGCTATGTCTAGAAAGCAGGTCCAGGACAGCCATTGTCTGTGTATTATTGTAGCTGTTTTCTTAGTTGCTTAACTTGCTTTCCTTATGTCATAACGCTTTCTATAGATACTAGTAGTAGTCAGCCGAAGCCTTTCAGACGAGTAAGACTTCAAACAACATTGAGACAAGGTGTTCGTGGTCGTCAATTTAACAGACAGAGAGGTAAGCATGTGCATTAAGTTTCTAAAGTGTCATATAAAGCTTGATTAAGTGTCAGTTATAAGGATTGATTCATAACTACATGTTGATCATGTGATACTTTACCAACTAGAAAGCTTCTTTTAGGTGGTTCATTTATCATTGTTAACAAAATTTAACATAATTAACAATGGTATCTTTTATTTCATTAGATCCAAAGAAAAATTTGGAAAATCTAAAGTGTTAGCATGTTATGTATTCATTGTAGTAGCTCTACCTATAATCTTATGTTAGGCATACTTTTTTTTTATGCAATGAAAATTTTGTGACTATTGTAGAAAATACTAAAATACAAGATTTTAGTATTTTCATGTTCTCATATAACTCATTAGAGTGTAGTAACATTATAAAACTAGTAACCCATTTATAATAATTGCCAGTCAACATGGGCCATTTCTTTTTCGTTTTCTTTGTTTTTTTCAAGACAAGGTTTCTTTGTTTAGCCTACGCTATGTTGAACTCACTTTGTAGACCAAGTTGGCCTCAAATTTACAGAGATCCTTCGGCCTCTGTTTCCCCAAGTGTTGGGAGTAAAGGCATGCGTCATCACGCCTGGTTGGGGAGTATCTTTTAACACCCATAATATCTTAAGTATTTCTACTGAACATGAATGATTACTTTTTTTTTTCCTACAGGTATAAGCCACGCAATGGGAGGAAGAGGAGGAATAAATAGAGGGAATATTAATTAAATGATCTGTAAACTGTAACACCTGTGAATAAGATTGGCAAATCTGTTTTAATATAATAATTGTCAAGGTGAGAAGTGTTTTGTATTTAAATAGGTATGCTCATTTCAACATTCTTTATTAATAAAATGTATTTCAATGTCAAGATTTATCAGTGTTTTCTTCATTTCATTTTGATGACTCTTCTTTGCCCATCAGTCTAAGGACAGTTGTACCAGATTTTGGAGAGGGTCTGCCCAGAACGAGTAGTAATTGCTCTTGCTGTTCTAGTAGGCACATCGATGTTATAGTATTGATCTAAATGGAAGAAAAATCACCTTCTTAATTAAAAAGAAAGTAAGACACTTAAGATTGTAATGAGTACTATATTCAAAGTCAGTGTATTGATTCAGTATCAAAAAGAATTTTATTAACTTTCTGACAAAAAGTAATTTGAGTGATAGAACTCTCTTTCAGTATCTTTCAAGTTATGTTAGGTTCAACTCTCCTTTTTGAAATATGTAGTTAAAGAATCAATTAATCTTAAAGATGTTTCATTTGGCTTTCACCATTTTTAAAATATACTTCTTGGGTATTCATATTATAGAATCATGGTCAGAATAAATTAGATAACTGGTCTTCCTAAAGATAAGTGTCCTGGGTAATAAACTTTACTTAATCTAGGTTCCATGAACACCTTGTAGACTGTAATATACATGACATCTTGAGTTTTGCTTGTCATAAAAATAAGGTACTATTTCTCCGTACAAGTTTTCTCCTGATATCCTAATAGTACAGTACTGAACTGCACTCCTTTCCAGTTAAGTGCAGCACTGTCTCCCTTCACAGTGGCTAAGCCCTGAAGTTCAGTCTCTTACTTACAATCATTATTATATACTTGCTGGTTCCATCTAAATTACGTTTGTGCTTCCACAAGTGAGATCAGCTGGGAAGTTCATGAAAAATGTCCAATTAACTTACCTTTAGAAAAGGCATAATAATCATAGCCGTCGGGTTTTCTAATGTTAGGCAGTGTTATTGCTGAGGTAACAACACTTGGAAACCCTCTCCACATTGTGCTCACTTTGACTTCATTGTGGAGGAAACCTGCAGGCAGAATGTTTAATAAGATTTTAAAGAGGTTACAACCTTAGAGCTACACAAACCCAGATTTCGGGTTTGTTCTCTGCTATAACATTAACAACTCACTTTTAGGACTGTCTCGAGGGTTACATATTTGTATACAATACAGTGCTTGGTTGTTTGCTCTAATTAACGGACTTAAACAAGCTACTCTGTTTACCCACAAAGAAAAGTAAAGAGTTGGTCTTTGGTTATTACTCAGGCAAATGGATTTGTTTGACATCAAGAATCTTAAATTGTTAGTGCTTTTGGCCAGTATTTATATTTACTAAGGCTGACTTCTTAAATTATTAATCTCCTTCATGATCAGAGTTCTTGACATAATGAAAACTTTACCCTTGTCTTGGTAAGTGACTCTGATGGGCGTTGGGTAATGGATTCTGATGGTGTGTGTCTGGAAAGGTCCAACAGCACGTTCAAAGCGGCGCCGCCTGACCTGCGCTGCCTCCCCATACACTGAGTAGTTGATAGCAGGCCTTCTTCCGGTGCACTTTCTCGTGGGCTCTTGTTTGTAAGTGTACTGCTGGATGTTGCCACCTATTATATATTAGGAAAATCACATAGCAAGCAAAAGCTCATGTTAGTCCACACAGAAAGGAATGAGTTAGGATTGCCTTTGCAATCTTGGTTGTTTTTCACATACACACACACATATAATTTAATGCTATTGTTAATGCTATTCTTGAAATATAGTAATAACTTAAGACCTGAAATATGTGTTGAACAAATGAATGCAATAAATTGCCTAATAGAAAGTCAATGATAGCATTCTTTATATATGATGTCCTATGGTTCACATTGCAGGAAGTCTAAATACTTCTTACTACCTGCAATATTTTTTCATTAAAGCTATTTTATTTTGGCCATTAACAGTACTTTTTGATAGTAAGCCTAGCAATAAAATATCAAAGAGTTCTTAAAAAGTGGTGTTATACCTGGGCATGGTGGCTTGCAATCCTAGCACTCAGGGAGACAGAAGTAGGCAGATCTCTGTGAGTTTGAGGCCAGACTAGTCTACAAATTGAGGCCAGGACAGCCAAGGGTACACAGAGAAACCCTGTCTCGAAAAACCAAAAGAAGTAGTGTCAGTGTCGTGTTGACAGCTATGTAATACATACCTCTCTTGAAGAAGTACACAGATTCAGGCCTGTCCTTGTATTTGGCTATTGAAAGAGCTGCCACTATCTTCCCTGTCAGTCCTCCAAAGCCTTTGACAATTTGTTTAGGATACCCAGCATCTTGGACATCATTGGTGAATCGCCAGTACTGAGAGTCCTGGTTGTTTAATGGAGAAAATGATGTTAAAGGTTTTGTAGGCATGATTCTGGAATTCATCTGAGGAGGTTTAAGTGTAGGAATACCATGGTAACTTGGTTGGCTTTGAATAAGCAAATCATAAATAGCATCAGATTGTTATTTTTGAGAAGACTCATTTCTGAGATGAAGGTTAAAATGATGTTATGACAAGGTGCGACTGCATTTTTTTTTCTAAGCAATATTTGTGTTACCTTAAAGAAAAAAGTTTTTCCTTCACAGTTGCATCTAGTGAAGACAGTGTCGATAGGGGATGGAATACCCCAGACTTCTGTAATTCTGCGGGGTGGAGATGGTGGTCTGAACGGATTCAGCATCCAGAAATAATGACCTAAAAAAGAGACATCAGTCTTTAGTCCAAATACTAAAACATGTCTCCACAAAAAAAAGAATCTGAAAAATAATGATTATAAGGAAAAATGGATTCAATATGTTAAGAAGTGCCTGGAAGAAGGAGGACTCTGGCTAAAATGCTCAATCCCCATTCAGAAAGGCAAAGAGGATGGACATCAGAAGAGGAAGAAAATGGAGCAGGCCAGGAGCCTACCACAGAGGGCCTCTGGAAGGCTCTACCCTGCAGACTATCAAAACAGATGCTGAGACTTATAGCCAAACTTTGGGTAGAGTGCAGGGAATCTTATGAAAGAAGGGGGAGATAGAAAGAACTGGAGGAAACAGGAGCTCCACAAGAAGAAAACAGAACCAAAAAATCTGGGCCCAGGGTCTTTTCTGTGACTGATACTCCAACCAAGATAACCTAGAACACCTGCACAGATGTAGCCCAAGACAGTGTGTCCAAGTGGGTTCCATAGTAATAGGAACAGGGACTGTCTGACATGAACTGATTGGCCTGCTCTTTGATCATCTTTCCCAAAGGGAGAAGCAGCCTTACCAGGCCACAAAGGAAGACAATGCAGCCACTCCTGATGAGACCTGATAGACTAGGATCAGAAGGAAGGAGAGGGGGACCTCCCCTATCAGTGGACTTGGGGAGGGGCATGGGTGGAGTAGGGGGAGGGAGGGTGAGATTGGGAGGGGAGGAGGGAGGGAGCTACAGGGGGATACAAAGTGAATAAACTGTAATTAATAAAAATTAAAAAATTAAGGAAGCGCCTGGAAGTAGAGCTAGGTTAAAAAGAGAAAATTTGTGTATTCCTAAGATACTTCTCAGATTCAAAATTTAGTAAAAGATTCTGAGAATTTTAGTTTCTACTTTTAAAATATTTAACTTTTGAGGTGATTTTGAAACAATTTGTACACCAAGCTCACCTTGAACTCAGAGAGATCCATCTGCCTCTACCTCCTAGGTGTTGGGATTAAGAGTGTGCTACAATGCCCACCTTGATTTTAATTTGATTTGATTTTTTTTTTATTTATATGTATGTGTGGGCACTCGCAAGGTACATTTGGAGGTCACGGGACAACTTATGGGAGTTGGGTTTTCTATCACCATGTAGGTCTCAGAGATAATAGAGGTCATTGGGCTTGACAGCAGTTACCACACTCTATTGGGCCATCTCACCAGCTCCTTTTCTACTTTCTCTAAAAAAATCTTTTTGCCTTTGTGATTTATAGCTCCCTGGGTTTCCGTGTTGTTACTTTATAGAATTAGAGTTATAACTTAATGACCTCTAAAATCTCTTGAACATTTATTCTATATAATTTGTTTTTGTTTGTACTTTATGTTCTAAGAAGACTAAAATATCAGAAAGTCTATGGAAAGTTATTTAATTCTCAGTTACTCTCAAACATAAAAATGTACAACTTTTCTTACCTCACAATGGAGGCATAATTTTCTAAGAAAATTGTTCAGGGAATACATGCCTGTGTCATTTCATTTAATTTGAAATTTAAACGTTGAAATCCTATTACCACACACAGGCACACGCGCATAGAGAGAAACCTTCAGTAATACGTCCAAGTTATTTCTTGTATTTATGTGCCTAAATTAATCAATCTAAGAATATTCCTATTTACTGTAGAATCATGAGTCAGTTTCCATTTCAAAAGTACAGTTCAGTTAGCACCCTTGTGACTTTTTTTCTCAGGAATGTCAACACAAAACAAAAAGCAGCTGGTATATATATTTATAGCTCACCTCGAAATGCAACTAATGTCCCATTACGCAAAGTAGTCAGTCCATCCACTGGCTTACCATTGCATAAATTGGTCTCATCTAAAACAAATCAACAAAAAATTAATGAGGATGAGGAAAGCATCTTGTTCTTTTCAAGTCCTTACAGGATTCTGTTTTCTGTTTACCCTTCTAAGATCTAGTAAGGTGAAAAAGAAGTGATAATATTCCATAGTTGCTTTTACCTAACATAATACTATACAGGAGCATTACATAAAAGCAAGTGGACTTCTTAGTAAGGGGAACGGGGCTGTCTCTGACATAAACTCAGTGGCTGGCTGTTTGATCACATCCCGCTAAGGGGGGAATAGCCTTACCAAGCCGCAGAGGAAGACAATACAGCCAGTCCTGTTGAGACCTAATAGGCTAGGGTCAGATGGAAGGGGAGGAGTACCTCCCCTATCAGTGGACTGGGGAAGGGGCAAGGAGGAGAAGAGGGAGGGAGGGGCTGATGGAGGGGACTAGCTGGGATACAAAGTGAATAAACTAATAAAAAAAAATTTAAAAGCAATAGTGAGCTGTAAGAGACCAGCTTATCTTGATCTTTGTGCACATGAGGTATTTATTGGACATTTGAACTGATGTTTTCAGTCATTGCCTTTTATGGTTGATTGAGAAAATGAAATTGGTTTTTTCTTTGCATCATGCTCTCTAAAGGATGATGTCATATCTAAATTATTTTGACATTCAGTATCCCATTTCCGCTTCTAACAGACACTAAATTGGCCAACACTAAATTTCTGATGCTAATTACTATTCAGTTTCCTGGATACTGAATGTACTCTTACTTTATACACATGTAGGAAAGCTATACTCAAACTGGATACATTCACGAGTTAGGATTGCAGATAATGAGTATCAGTAGAGAGATATTAAAACAGGAAAGGAACTGATTTTTAGTACCTGAGAGAACGGGATTGATGTTGCTGCCGTGGTTGAATGCCCCGGGAAAGTAATCAGTGCCTGGAATAACAATGGGGGTCAGCACAGGAGGCCTGGGAATCATGAGAGGTTTTTCTCCTTCACCTCCATGCGCATCTTCTTGATCTGGATTTACTTCAGCTGTTTCTGAGTTTGGAGTTTGTTTAGGGCTGGTGGTGGTTGGCAGCACAACTTCTAGAGGGGTGGGATTCAATTCAGGCATTGTTGAAGTCGTCTTTAGAGGAGAGGGTGTAGTTTTGGGTTTTCTCACCTTTGGTGTCTTTGGCTTTTTGGTAGAGGTGGGCTTCTTGGGTGCTTTGGTTGGCTTTTTGGTAGGCATGGGCTTTTTGGGTGCCTTGGTTGGTTTCTGTGGTTTCACAGTTGTCTTAGAATCATCAGAATTTTCTGATGCAGTAGTTGTTTCTTGAGGTTTGTTCAGAGTCTCTTCCGTTGGAGCAGTTTCTTTAGGTGCGATAGTTGTTGCTTTCAGAGTAGTACTTTTGGGTGATGTAGTCTCTTGCGTTGTAGGTGTTATTTGTGTGGTACTTGCTTTTGATTCAGTAGTCTTTTCTGGTGTGACTGTTGTCTCTGCTGTCCTCTTAGGGGCAACAGTTGTAGTTTGGGGTGTATCTTTTTTGGTGGTCTTCTCATTAGCTTTTGTAGTCATCTCAGGTTTGCTTACATCAGGAGTCTTGGTTGTTGGTACAGTGGGCTCCTTGGGATTGTTTTCAAGAGCCTTTGGTGTGAGTGCTTCAGCAAACTCAGGAGTTACTTTAGCAGGAGTCTTGGGGGTGGTGGGTTCAGGCTCCTTAGTGATAGGCTCAGGCTTCTTGGGGGTGGTGGGTTCATTCTCCTTGGGGATGGTGGGTTCAGGCTCCTTGGAGGTGGTGGGTTCATTCTCCTTGGGGGTGGTGGGTTCAGTCTTCTTGGGGGTGGTGGGTTCAGACTCCTTGGGGGTGGGTTCAGGCTTTTTGGGGGTGGGTTCAGGCTCCTTGGAGGTAGGAGCTGGCTCCTTGGGGGTGGTGGGTTCAGGCTCCTTGGTGGTGGGCTCAGGCTTCTTGGGGGTGGTGGGTTCAGGCTTCTTGGGGGTGGGTTCAGGCTCCTTTGGGCTGGTGGGTTCAGGCTCCTTTGGGTTGGTGGGTTCAGGCTCCTTGGGGATGGTGGGTTCAGGCTTCTTGGGGGTAGGTTCAGGCTTCTTGGGGGTGGTGGGTTCAGGCTCCTTTGAGGTGGTGGGTTCAGGCTCCTTGGGGGTGGTGGGTTCAGGCTTCTTGGGGGTGGTAGGTTCAGGCTTCTTGGGGGTAGTGGGTTCAGGCTCCTTGGGGGTGGTAGGTTCAGGCTCCTTGGGGGTGGTAGGTTCAGGCTCCTTGGGGGTGGGTTCAGGCTTCTTGGTGGTAGGTTCAGGCTCCTTGGGGGGAGTGGGTTCAGGCTCCTTGGTGGTGGGTTCAGGCTTCTTGGTGGTAGGTTCAGGCTCCTTTGGGGTGGTAGGTTCAGGCTTCTTGGTGGTAGGTTCAGGCTCCTTGGGGGGAGTGGGTTCAGGCTTCTTGGTGGTAGGTTCAGGCTCCTTTGGGGTGGTGGGTTCAGGCTTCTTGGTGGTGGTGGGTTCAGGCTTCTTGGTGGTGGGTTCAGGCTTCTTGGTGGTAGGAGCTGGCTCCTTGGGGGTGGTGGGTTCAGGTTCCTTGGTGGTGGTAGGAGCTGGTTCTTTGGTTGTTGTTACAGGCTTTTTGGTGGTTGTGGGAGCTGAGTTCTTGGGGATGCTAGGTGTAGGAACATCAGATGTAGGCACAACATCTTTAGCAGATGTTTTCTCTGCACTTCGTATCTCTTTAGTAGTCTTCTCTTTTTTACTGGCAGAATTCTGTTTATTTGTTGCGGTACTCTCCTTCGTTTCTACTGTTGTCTCTTTATTGGAAGCTGAAGATGCCTCTTTGGATGTCTCAGAATTGGGTGCAAGGCTGGGTTCAGGACTTACTGGTTTTGCTGCTGTAGTCTTGGGAGATGTGGTAACCTTATTGTGTGGAGTAGTAGGAGTATCAGGAGTTGGGGTGAGCTTGGACTCAGCATTATCCAGTCCACTTCCAGCTTCATCTACAACTGGTGGTTCTGGAGTAGGATCCTTTTTAGGGGTGTTTTTCTTGTTATCTTTTACTAGAGAAAAAATAAAATCTTGTTATTTTGAATATTTTTTTCATTTAATAGTAATATAAAGATCATAGCCATATCATTGACTAGCAATGTCTCTAGGCAAGTTGCTAACCTTTAATGTGTGTGTTAATGTATGCTAAAATTATAAATTTTCTGTCTTTGGAGGCTTTTTAATTGTGTAAACAGGATAATGGATGAAAAACACAAATGAAAACCTAAACATAAATACATGAAAGACAGCAGCAGCTTGAAGTCAAGCAAAATGATCAATAGTATGAATGTATGGCCATGTTAATGTTCTTTCCCCTCCACATGGCCCACACATGCTACCATCCCCCATTCCAGAGTGTTCAAGGTTGTCCCTTCTACCTAGAAACTTGATTCCAAGCTCTTGTAGTTTCTTTACACTAACTTCTACAAAGTCTTCTATAACTGATTGAGGATTTGGTTCCAGTTTTTCCAAAGGTTTCTGCTGAGGCTAGTTGCCATACATAGGGCTATCAACTGCTCCTTTTCAACTAAACAGCTAAATTCCACAGTTCCAAAGGACATAGGCCATTAGGATACCAAAGCAATAGATTCTACTTAAGATTGGCCACACCAACTACCCCTTAGGAGAGCTACTAAGCCCAAAGAGCATTTCATTGCTGTGAGTTCTGTTTAGCAAACTTGTATTGCACTTCCACTGTGAACAGGATTCTTGTAATGACTTGAAGTTAGACTATCTGCCTATTAGGCTTGAGATGGTTTCAGACAAACTACTGTTACCCAGGGATACGTCCCTCAAAATTCCAGTACTTAGTAGAAAAAGAGTGTACTTTAGAATTTCAGGAAATACAAAGAACAGATCAGATAGAATCTCTTTTCAGGAAATAGTAGACTTCTTTAATTTGCAGAGAAAATTGAGATAGATATGATTTAAAAATAGGAAAAATAATAAAGATCTATATAACAGGAATGGTAATGTTGCCTTTCCATGGAGGTTTAAGAGAATGTCAAGGACTAATGTTAGGAAAATACTATGTAAGTTTTTGTTAAATAAATCATAGAAGGGAAAACAAAAGCTGGGGGCAAAGAGGAAAGGGAAGAAAAGACAGCAATTAGATAGACAAGAATTGTAACACTGCCACAAAACGTTGTCTCTGGTACCATCCTACCTTTCAACAGTCACTGCTATAGCATCATCGATTCTCTGGCTGTAAAGAGTGGCCTAGCTGCTTACCACTGGTTCTCTATAAGGTCTGTTCATTGGGGTCTTTATTCTAAACTGAGTCTTTCCAAAGTTACACATTCCCCAAATATTGTGATCTCAAACCATTCTATCAACACACATTACTTTTTGAAAAATTATTGTTAAGATGGCATTGATAGAGTCTTTGATCTTTATCAATGCTCAAACCTTTTGGTTTCTTCTGTAATTCTCTATTAGCTGAATTTTTGGAAGACTTGACTTTCCGAATAGTTGAAGAGGAAGAAGAAGAAGAGGAGGAGGAGGAGGACTCTTGATTTTCAGAAACAGAATGTTCTATAAATCAAATAAAAAGTTTGATCACACCAACTGATTTAAAACAAAACAAAGCAAAAAGAACTGCTGGTTCATATACAATAAGAAATGATGATAACTGGTCTTCGAGTGTTGTAGCCTTCTGTCACTTTACGAGCAATGCAACTACTTGCTTTTTAAAAGCTGTCAGTTAAAAGCAAAATACCTTAGGTCATCACATATACTAACTTTCTCCTCATTTTCCCACAGCTGCTAAAGTTTACGCAATCTAATTCTGTGGAAAATAGAGAAAAAATTCGTGTTTTTAATTTTTTTCAATGAGATTTGCCTCTTCTAAGGAAGACCCATTACTGGGTTTGGTATATAAGGGCTATAAATATCCAAGGGTTTCTATTTGGCTTATATTTTAACTTAAATCAAGCAAACATAAAATATGAGCCCTTCATGACTCATGAATATTCCTCTGAGGATATTCATATGAATCATCTACCTACAGGTTATTTCTGTTAAGAAATCTCCTGTAGTGATGTCTGTCATCTTCCTACCTTCTGTTATTTCCTCTGATTCTACAACTTTCTTAGTCTTCTTTTTTGGTGATTTGGGTGAGCGTTTGGTGGTTGATTTGACGGTGTGAGATGCTCCTGGAGGCGGAGGTGCAGTCTTTGGAGGTGGTGATGTGGGATTATGCACTGAGGCCAAGCAAGACAGGTTGATTAACATCTGGTTTAGATTCATCAGCAGTACTAACTGAAAAGCGTGGCTGCACGTGGCTTCCAGAGGAGACACTGATAAATGTCAGTACAGCAATAGCCCAACACAAATAATTCCAAAAATTCTGAGGACACATTGCTATAGTGATTCTCAAACCGGGGAAAATTATGATAGAAAACAGTCTCAGGAGGTCAACACTCTAAATGCTAGTTGTAGGCTTTTAAGTGTCTGCCTTTTTGACTCTGTTGTAGAGGCGAAACTGTTGAACATTTTCCAGTCTGTAAAGTGACATGGGTATTCAACCTTTCTAATGAGGGATGCCCACCTAAAGCAAGTTATGATTCTTTGTGCCTCATCTGGCTTGCCATCCCACAATTATATAAATAACTCTGCTTATGGATGATGGGGAAAATCATGCCCGACTCAACCATGATAATTATATTTCTGCTGTTTTGTGTGCACTTATGTCAGACAATACCAGTTTGCCTTGATTTTTACCATAAAAATTGTGCAAATATATTTTGAAGATTTCACACACTTTCACATTACACTTTTCCACAAATGTGTTGCCCTTCCCAAGTTAACACACACTAATGGTTTCGCATGTTCCTCTTTTGCCTTTAATTCCCTCCTTTCCTGTTCAATGTCTAAAAGAAGAAGTGCAGAGCATCCCTGGGAACCAGAAGAAAGGAAAGATGCTTGAAAGAGAAGAGAACATCAATGGAGGTGGGGAAGAAAAGAGGTTCATACACCCTGCTGCTCGCCCAACCCTTCAGATTCCAGGAACCGGGCACTGTACCTCGCCCTCTCTCTCCCTTAACAACATGCCAAGTTGAGTAATAGTTCTGCCGGGTACTAGTTAGTGATCGTGGCCAAAAGAGATAAGCTTTCAGGCTTCTCTCTGCCCACATTGGAAGGCAATTGGGTTGATGTGACTCCTGTCAATTCTCAAGAGTGTTCTATTTTTGACGGATCCCAATAACAGACATCTATAGCAATCCTGAAACAACTTGGCAGTAAGTTTCAATACTGTTTTAAATGAAGCTCTAAAGGTGAGGATAGCTCTTTTATTTTCAGCTGGGACCCTGACTATCTTCATGAAGTCTGAATGGAGCTGCCTTGCATTGTCTCAATTCTCACCTTTTACCTAAACCCCAGGTATACTTCAGAAGCACAAAGGACCATGAGTATTTAAAATGTTCTCTCTGTGGGCCATCACTCAGTCTTCTTCCCTAGCCATCCTCTGCCAGAATAACTTCTTGGGGTATTTGGGAGGTAGGGTGTTGTTTTGTTTTGTTTTCTTTGGTTCTGGCTTGTCTCATAGCCAAAGTAATTATCGAGGTACTAAGGAAATATTATCCCCATCAGGATGCCTCCTAAAAGTTGCAGGAATGCTGAGCTCTAGGGTTTTGAAATAAGGGTGTTGTCTCCATTATTTTTAGAATAATTCCTGTAAAAATATTGGAGAGTTAAGAAACAGCCCTCAACTCTGCTGATTAAGTTTCCACCCCACTAAAGAAACAAGAGGCACAACCTAACTAAAACCACAGTCAAATTATACACACAATACTTATCTCAATTTTGCCTTTTACAGGTAAGCTTTTTTTGTTGTTGGTGGTGGTGGTTTTTTGTTTTTTGTTTTAACAGGAGAATGGTTAAGAACAAATACTGGAGAAGAAAGTATTCTATTATTTTACCTTGGGGGAAAAAAAAAGGATAGAGTGTTGTTAGACCAGGAGTTTATTCCTTCAAGAATTAATGGCCAGAGAAAGTTTCTAAGTGAGACTGTTCCTTTTTAGTGACTTTGTCATTCACCAGCTTTGTGTAGAGACTGCTGAGGGGATGGGAAGGATGGGAAGGAACATATAATAAATTAATTGAGGTAACAACTTTTTAGCAGATTTGCTCGTAAGTTTGGTGACAAGTTAATTTATACAAGTTAGCTCGAAGTGTTCTGCCTTTAAACATATATCCACATACTATGCCTCAAAGCACAGAGCGCTCTGAGGCCAGCTGATTTTGTGAATCGATACCATTAGGTGGGGACAAGTTTTGAACTGTAAAGGAAGCTCCTTGGAAGATAAAAGTGTGAACTCAGCCCACGACCCCCATGCTAGTGAAGCAGAGATCTTTGTGTTTCTAGAGCTTTGTGAGGCTCCTGTTGGAAGATGCTCTCCTTTAATCTGTCTTTGTGAAACAAAATTATTAGGAAGCAGCTTATATGTTAGTAAAACCAAGACTTCACATGTGTGTTAGCCATCACTGGAGCCAAGGCGTGTACTGGGCTGGCTGTGCTGAGCAGCACTGGCTGGCGCCTGCTCCTTACCTTCTTCACAGAAAGTCTCGTAATCTGCACAGCACTTGCCATACTTTTTACACTGGGAGTCGCAGTCACACTCCCTCCCTCGTGCGAAGGACTCAAAGCAGCGGCCTTTGCAGGAGAGCTCTGCCCAGGGCAAAACAGACATGATGAGTTATTAGTCACAAAGCAATACTTACGTATCTTGTAGCATTTCTCATCTGACAGCTGACTAGAATCCCAAGGGTGCACTTCTAAGTCTTCTATTTGGAATTCAGAATACACACATCATCAACTACTAAAAACTAACTTTAAAAGGATGATGTCCAAATAGAGACAGCCAAAGTCAGGGAAGAATTTTGATGAGTTGTGGCATCATTCCTTCCCCTCTAAGACACCAAGAGACACCAATGTTGCCTGAGTCTTTACATGCATAGACATAGTAGAAAATGGGGCATATCTATAGAGCAACCTGCCCTTAATAGGAGGTCCTTCAACCTCTCCTCACACCACTGACCTCATTTCTTTGCAATAAATTTGTAGTAATTGAATCTTCCTATTTTATAACAGTATATCCCAAGAAACTAGTTGATTGGGCCCCTGTTCAGGCCAAAAATGACTCACAGACACTCTTAAATGACAAACTGGGCAGAGAAAAAAAATTGGAAAAGTTTCAGTTAATCCCATGGCGTGGACTATGATACAAGGCCTGATTGTTCCAGAAAGAACCTTGGTGGGAAGTATAATGACGACCAAGGCCTGCCTGAAATACTTTAATCAACACACAGAATGTACAGCATTATTGTTATTACCTCCACATGCAAATTCGAATGCAAATATAACATCTACAGATTTTTAACTATGGTTTTCATAAACTGAATATTAAATTTGTCTGTGTCTATTACAAAATTGGCTCAAGTCGTGTTCAGTTGGAATACCATTCATACTTCAGAACTGCTGGGCTTTGAAATCATCATTTAACCCTGCTTTTCTCTCTCTCTCTCTCTCTCTCTCTCTCTCTCTCTCTCTCTCTCTCTCTTTAAAATATCCTCTTTTGGTAATTTAGAAGCACATTTAATACCAAAAGTTCAAATAGCAGATGTAAGTGTTCTGTGACTGTTGGTCCTTCTGATGAAACTATTTGAAAGGCTCGTTCTTTATGCAATCAAAACTCAACTGTTGGTGAAGAAGGATGCCTTCCTTTACTAAGACATTTCACATGCAAGTGGTCAATACATATGTGCAAGTGGCTTCTGTCCACTGCCCCAGTAATGAGAAGCCTTGAAACCATCCCCAGGTACAACGCACTTCAACACTTATGCAAGGGAAGGACAAGGCTTAAATGAAGGAGGTGGAAAGGAGGAAGGACAGAGCTGCAAAGAGGTGCAGAAGCAGGCTCGGAAAAGTGGGCTCGACAGACAGTGCCCAGCTCTACATACCTGTAGTGCAGACTTTCTTGAAGTCAGGACAGCACTCCATGTAGTGTTGACAGTTATAGTCACAGTTGCAGGTGGCATCTCTAGAGTACCCTTCCCCACATCTCCCTGCACAGCTTGATATATCTAAAATCATACAATGCTTGGGTAAACACGGCCAAACCACTTAGAACAGGAGCCATCTATTAAGGAGGATGAAGCCGCCAGAGAGGGGGTGGGCCTTCTCCACGGGGCAATGCTGGGGATGGTGCACAGTGATGGACATAGCTGATGTTTGGGCTAGCCTTGATGTGATCTCAATCATGTCACTTTACTCTTCCCTAGAATGTGATGTTAAATTCACATTTGAAAGTCAGGCTAAGGGTGATGCTTGCATGAGGAGTGATAATCCTGAGGGAAGGGTGGTAGTTATAGCTGCAGATTTTGCTGCTATGGTGATTACTCATGACAATTTTTTGAGCAATCCTATGCCATACACTCCAAAGCTTATGAAAATGTTTCTAAGAAAGTACTACTAACCCTTTCTAAGATGATTAAAATGGTGACATAGGCCAGGCGAGGATGGCACATGCCTTTAATCCTAGCACTCAGGAAGCAAAGGCAGGTGGATCTCTGTGAGTTCAAGGCCAGCTTAGTCAAAAAATAAAGTTCCAAGGGCTATACAGAGAAACACTGTCTTGGGAAGAGAAAAAAAAAAAAAGATGACACAGAAATTTTATTTTAATAACTTTCCCAATGACACACAGCTGGTTACTATGTGTGTGTGTGTGTGTGTGTGTGTGTGTGTGTGTGTATAACTGATCAACTAATATATATTCATTTTTTTGTATAACCCCTTTACTCTTATCAGCACCTGATTTGGGATAATCAATTATATAATTATTCTAAATAAATAACTAATTTTGACTAGGTGCTCTCTGTCAATAGGAATAAGAGAGAACTCTTGAAATAGTGTCTCTGTGTGGATATAAGGGTCATGACCTGAGTGTTTGGAGATGAGCAAACAATAATGATGGAATGTAATAATTAGCCTCAAATATTTCTAAGTACCATTTGACCAATAACACTGCAAAATTCTCCCCAAGAGATAATAGCATGAACGTGACAATGGAATCCGCCACTGGAAAGTTCTAATCCATAGAGGGATGTTGAAACACACTGAAAAAAAATCTCAAGAGAATCCAGGAAAGTTTAAGTGTTAAAACATATATATAAACAATAAAGAGTAGGATAACTTTCAGAACTTTTGCTTGCATACATAAGGGCACAATACATACAAAAATGCATATATAGTGTATGTATATAAATACATATATATAAAGGGAAAAGAATGAGAAGAAGTTGAGAAGGCAAGGAAAGCAGACAAAACAACATCGAAAGATTATTTTTTCCACGTATCAAATTTCTAGAACAAATCCACTTGTTTTTTTAGAGATGGCTTCTTATAGCCTTATGTTTAGTGTGTGTGTGTGTGTGTTACATGCATGTGTGCTGCACATGTGGAGGCCAGAGGTGGATGTCTGATTTCCCCTATCATTTCCACCTTATTTTCTTGGCTAGGATCTCTCACAGAGGCTGGAGCTTGCTGTTGGAGCTAGTCTGCTTGGCCAGTGAGCTCCAGAGTCAGCCTGTCAGGATTCTCAGAGCTAGGGCTGCAGGCAGGGACTGCTACACCTAGCTTCTCACATGGGTGCTAGGAATCTGAAATCAAGCCCCTGTGCTTGCGAATCATACAGTTTACCACAAAGCCATCGTCTCCCTGATTATTTTTTTAATTCAATGAATAAGCATTGTTTCACAAAGAAAAGGAGGGCTTAGCAAACAAACTCACAAACTCACAAACCCAGTGTTGTGAGTCTTAAAAGAGAATTAGAAAGCTGAAGGGTCTGGGACAGGAGACTGTGGCCATCATTCCTAACTCAGTGCTTACATTTGGTTTCTGTATTTCTCCACCATGTCTTATCTAGGTGATCCTGAAACCACACCGGAGCAAGCCATCATCTCCTGTGTCCAGCTTCAATGAACATTTCAGACACGTCTACCGTAAATGTCTATTTTAAAGACAAAACTTCACTGTAACAATTATGGATATTGATTTTTCTTCTCTCACACTGCGTATGTTAAAGGGAGAAGTTGAAGTTACATATTGGCATGACGAAACAACTTAAATCTCACGCTGTGTACTTGTTCTACCGTGGCTATGCTGAGCATACACCAAGGCTCTCTAAATAGGAGCTTGCCTAGGACTGACTCGGAAGGACTGAACTCGCAGTATTACAGTAAGAAAGGGCATTCAGATTTGAACAAGCCCATAACAGGCTGCACAGTCCCGACGAGGAAGAAAATATGCTTGAGGCTAATAAAATTCCATTTGAAACATTGTAAATGTACGGTATAATGTGCTATCTACATCAACATGATGCTAAAGTGAATTGCTATGATTTATTTGATGTAAAAGTTTGGTTAAATTTGTCAACACATCCAGTTAATTTAAATATATGGTAGTAACAGAGGTTTATAAAGTGTAAAGCTTTTCTTTATAAATTTCCTTGACCAACATATAAATATTTCCTTACTCTGTCAAAGGAATTCTTGTGACTTTATAAATGTTACCTCCTGTGCTGGCTTCAATAACCCATGCACTAAATATAAAATGATACAGAGAAGATTCATCTGCCCCTCTGTCCAAAGAGATGACATGCTAAATTCTGAACTAGTCCAGATTTTAAGGCAAAATATGTACAAAGACAGTATCATAATGAAACCAATTACTTTGTATGCTAACTTGAAATCCTAATAAAACTTTTTATTTTCAAAAATTTGGTCAACATACAAGCAAAAACTATGTTATTTGAATATTGCATGCCTTTTATTTCTTTTGGTGGAGTTGTGTAGCTCTGGCATCATTTTATTATGTAAATGTCTGTTTTGGTTTTTTGTTTTTTTTTAATTTTGGAAAAACCTGAAGGAATAGAGTAGGGGCATTATTTTCTAAAAGACCTCAGAACGCCTTCAAAGTTCTTACGATGCCAGAAGGAAAGATGAGATTTCCAAAACATACCCTACATGTGTAGCAAGTTGAGGGTTGACGACTGTTAAACTCATTGACATGCACATGTTAAGGAAGATATTTTTGCTGTTGTTGTCATGAAAGCCAACTGGGTGCTTAACGATAGTGATTGAATAGGAGCATTTTTGATGGTGAAGTTACCTTGAGATGAAACTTCTTGAATCAAGAAAACAGGAAGCAGCAGCGACAAGCAGATGGGAAGTATTTTCCACCCCATAGTTGTTCTCAGATGCAACACCCTTGCCTGAAATAAAATGAAAGTGTTAGAACCTGCTCTTTAATCTTACCACCAAGTACGGTGTGTGGCATGCACAGCATTCAGAAGCTTTCAAGCTGTAATTCAGTAATAAGGCACTCCATTCTTGGAGCAAAACTTATGAACAATCAGCTTGCATTCCTGAGAAAGTAGTTGTTCTGTTTAATATAAAAAAGAACCAAGCCACCTTAGTTAAATTACCTGCCACTGTAATACCTCAGAATAATAGCAGAAAACAGGCTTATTTTAGAATTCTGTTGGAAGAGTAGTCTGTACTCACAGTGCAAGGCTTAGCTCATGTCCTGGGGATAAAATGAGCAGCTTCAATAAAATTGAGTTTAGCAAGAGTAGTGGAGCTGTCCTTCCAACTTTTCCTTAACTCAGTATAAATTCATAGGCTTCCAACAGGTATCTCACATAATTATAATTCTTTTCCAAACTTTCCAACGACTGTCCTTTTTCAAACACATTTAATAAAGACATGCTTATCTATACAAAAAGCACATTAACCTCAACACTTACCTGTAAAAGGACAGATGAATTTCTTCAGCGTGCTGCAAGTCTTATATAGCAGCGCAAATGGATTGGGATGAACCAGTTAGTCCAAAGGTTAGGCAAAATCAACAGTGACAACCTATGAAATCAAGCTTTCCTCATTTGTTGGATGGAAGCCCAGATGACTAGACTTAGGCAACATCTGGAAAACACTTCCATTAAGAAAAATGACTACTACAAAATAAAGTTAGATTTATTGGCCAAAACACATGTGTAATTTCTAACTGAAGTGAACAAATTGTCCTGAGATGGTAAATCACTCTGGAAGCCTTTGACTAGCCTGCAAAGCAACAACTCTAAAATCCTCAGGCTAGTACCATTTCTTCTTGTATTGCCAGTTAAATCCAGTAAAGGTGCATCTGACACATCTCCTCTAGCTTGGGCTGAAAAAGATCATGAACTTATAGTAATAATGTAACATGATGCTGCTTCCTCCTCCTCCTTTTCATTTTCTTCTTCCTTCTTTGGATTCTCATTTCTGTAGAACACACACACACACACACACACACAAAATGCTCTCAATTCATCTTAAGGTAACATGCCCATACTGTGGGGTTTCGGGCTTCATTACCATGAAAAGGCCTGCATTAAGACACTATTGAAAATCTGGCACAGTGGTTCCTGCTGTAGGCCCATCTACTCTTCCCGGAGGCTGAGGCAAGAGGATCACAAGCCTAGGCATTGGAAACCAGACTGAACATCATAGTTGGACTCTGTCTCAAAAAAAATAAACGTAAAATGAAACTGTATTGATAGTTCCCATGGTCATTTTATTAGAAAAGGTCTTTTAAGTTCTTAGTGTAGTTCCCTGCCTGAGAAAGTGTAAACCATCAACCTTTCAGATCAACTGGAAGTTTTACTACTTTTTCAGATGAAATGTTCTTGTTCAAATCTCACTTAAAATATCTTCTTTGTCTCAGGCTCTTCCTAAAATTTGCCCATGTCAACCCAAGTTACATATGGGATTATAGTCAACAAATGTACTGCATCGGATTGGTATTATCTGTTCATTTGTTTCTGAACACCAAGAGAATATATTTTTTAAGAATATATTTTAATTTTACTGCTAATGTACAATTTAGTGCTTCACCAAGACTGTGTGTACAAGGGATGTTTGGGGAAGCGAACTGTTATGGCCTGAATCTTGCCATCTATTATATATGTAGTAGATGTTGCATTTAGTTATCACACAATGGCTTTACGTAGAAATATCATCATCTACACTTGACAAATAAGATAAAAATGGTAAATGAAGAATGTGCCGCCATCCTAAGAACCAAGATTCAAACCCATGACTTTCCATTCAAGTTCCATCCTCTTGAGAAAATCCATCACTTCAGTACATGGCCACTGCGTTATATTTTAATACTTTACATTTACATATACTATTGCTCAGGTGAATATGTAAAGACAACATAGAGGCCATCTGCTCAGCTTTCTTCTGACAACGCTATCAAGCTGTAGTTATTTCCCTTTAGCTTCACTCATACGGGTGATCGGGCTGCATCAGTCACAGTTGTTAAGACTCAGAGGAGGAATTTGAAACCCACAGGATCAGTGTTTCTTTCTCATGGAGATTTGAACTTAAGATGCAGAGATTACAAGTCTTGCTCCCTGTAGAGATCTGTGAGATGTGGATTTCTGCTCATGCTTTAAGGAAAGTTTTTCAGACAAAGAGGATGCAAATGAATGAAGTAGCTACAGGGAAAGATTTCCATAAACTTAGGTCCTGAAGGTTTCCTACTCTTTAGACTCAACTTTTTGTTATATATATTTATGGTAAATTTCTCCTTAGGAGCTGAGGGTAATGAAGGTCTTTGCTAGTTTAAATTGTTAATAAATTCATATCATGAATATAAAAGGCCTGTTGGATGGAATTGGCCTGAAATATCTTGGTTCTTAGACTTATCATAGTCAATAAAAGGAAGCAAGAATAAGATCTATCTTATGCTCTGATTTATACCTTTTAAACTATCTGTATTATAATATTCTTTCTTTATAAGAATCAAATAGAGGTGGCAAATCACACAAGAAGGCTAGGGAAAGACATCGTGTGCTCTGCTCAATCCCTCTGCCCTACTCCCTTGAGACGGGTCTCTCATTGAACATGGAGCTTGACTGTATGCCAGCAAGCCCCAGAGACTCTTCTCTTTCTGTAGAACCAAGGTTACAAGTTCACCAATGATCAAACTCAGCTTTTCTGTGGACATTGGCAGTTGAACTTGGGTTCTCCAGTTAATCTGGCAAATGTTCCCACCCATTACAGCATCTCCATAGGCCCAGCAAATGATGTTTTAAAATTAATCAAATACTATGTATGTATTCTTAAGTTCAAGTTCTAAGCTTCTGACCAAGAAAACATACACACACACATGCATAACTAGGGTAAAATATAACTTTAAACATATCCATTAGTGTATTGTTTTTTGCCACCTTAGTTTTCTATATGTATCAAAAGGAATAAGAAACTATTAAATGCCAAGATTAGATTTATCTCACTCTATTTACCTTCAAGTCAGCTAATTTTACTGGATAATGAGACTATCTGGGTGAAGTTTACCCTTGGAGTGGGGAAACATTTTTATCTATCAGCTTTGTTTTTAGATTCTGCAAGCTTTGGCACATTTAGCCATCTTTCTTACACAGCAGTTGTCCTATTGCATTATGGGACTTCCCTTTGGGATTTCATTTCTTTTTAAAAAACATTTTGGTCGTGTTCATTTCAATCTCATTTACCTGGAATACAAGTTACGTCCGAATTGGTTTGTGATGTGGAAGGCTAAGAAGAGGGGAATAAAGAGCAACCAGGAGAACATGCATGACACTGAATCGTGTCCCATCCCCACGGGCTACTTTCCACATGGGAAGCCTTCCGAGCATCGGTTTCTGTACTTGCAGGAAGGAGCATGGTGACACCCTCAGAAAACACTCAGGGTTAGATAATCTCCAAACACGCTGCAAGTCTCGTTCTGTAGCCCTTCTATTTGGTCTGTTATGCCTTCATCCCTGATGTTAGCTGTCACCTTGTCCTGTAGCCAGCCTGTCTGCACCTCATGGCTTCCCTCCACCTTTCCACATCTTTGATGTGATTCCTTTCAGCAGCAGCCTAGGAAAAACTGAAGCCTGCCAGGGGGAAAATTACAGATGCAAGCTTGTTCTGCACTGCCACATTTTGTATATGATGCTAGATGAATTAGTGTCTCCTCGAGGTGAAGTAACTCCTCCCCTCTCGGA
The DNA here is from genome assembly GCF_030254825.1 of Meriones unguiculatus. NCBI lineage: Eukaryota > Metazoa > Chordata > Mammalia > Rodentia > Muridae > Meriones > Meriones unguiculatus. Next base: position 72,038,522 of record NC_083359.1, read on the forward strand.
TGGAGTGGAGATTCACATTTTGGAACTGCTTCTGTCTATTTTGTTTAAGGCTCCACCACACACTAGAAAGCAAAGTGTGTGAGTGTGTGTGTGTATACACACATGAGTATTTTCCTGGATATGTGACTTAAAGTCTAACCATTAGCTCAGTAAAATTTACTAAGTTTGTTTTGGAGATCGTGCTCTCGGGCCTTTCCATCTTGTCCAGCAGTACGTAGAGATCAGATCCCAACTTCCCATTCCGATAGTTGGTGTTTTCTTTGATGAAATACCAATGGAAACGATTTGCATAATTTCCATCTGTTTCCTAATAAGAAGTTGCTTGAACAGCTTCCTTTTTTTTCTCTTCTTGCATGTTAGATGACAGACACCAGAGACCAGGCTGTGACCATGAAAAAAAAAAAAAAAAAAAAGCAGTCAGTGGTCTATGGGAGGTTTACATGCTATCTAATTTGCTGCAGAATCCATTTTATTTGAATAAATTTAATTAAAGGTGCTCCTAAAACAATGTTCTATCAGAGAAGTAATAAATCCCCAGCATTTGCAAGAATTATATCCTAAAAATTAGATTTGTATTCTATACAACAATGTTAAAGAATGAATGTCTGGTGACAAAGAGCTGGCACAGAAGATGGCGATATAAACTGTTGAAGAGGACATGATTGCACGTGTAGCAGATGCTAGGAATCCATGAGAAGTTGTGAAAACTAATGAGAAAGCTCAGCAAGGTCACAAGACGTAAGGACGAGACCCATGCTGAAGTCTTCCTGACGAATTACCAGATGTGCATATATAAAAATAACTGAGCTTTCTATAAATAGTCTGTGCATTGAATTAGTTCATTTATTCTTTTTTTCTCTTTTTCTTTCACATTTTAAAAAATGGTTTCTTCCTCATTATGGATGAGTGTTTTGCTTGCATGTATGTCTTTACACCATGAGCATGCCTGGTGGACAGGGAGGCCAGGAGAGGGCACCAGAGCCCCTGGAGCTGGAGTTTTGGGAGGTTGTGAGCTGCTCTGTGGGGGCTAAAATTAAACCTGGGTCCTCTGCCAGAGCAGTAAGTGCTCCTAAGCACCGAGCCAGCTCTCTAGCCCCCTCATGTTTTATTTTTGTGAGAACAGGTCTCATTCTGTAGCTCACACACACCTAAGCCAGCCATATAGTACCGACTGGTCTTGAACTTGCAGTGATCCTGCTGTCTCGGTTTTCAAAGCACTGAAATCAAAGGCATCTGGCTTCACTTACTCAGTTTTGATGAACAATTATCAACTAGTGAATTACACATGCCAGCCCCAGGATTAGTTACCAGAGAGACATTTGGGTGTGAGAGGAAACCTCTGGTTTCCAGGAGCTCTTGGACAGGTCAGAAGTAAATAAACAGTTTAAATACTTTGGCTGGACAAGACTGTGTCTAACAGCTGACATGGGCTTTGGCATAGGTAAAATCATTGTCCATATCTCAGTTACAAAATTAAATTCCCTACAGTTCTCTGACTTGTCTTTACCTCAGTTTCCTAGTCTTTGTGTAAAAGGATTGCAATAATTTCCATTATTTTTTGGCAATGTAGAGTCACATAAAAGACGAGACAGAATTACACTGAATGTGTGATGGATATACTTAATAAAGTATTTTGTGTGGTTATAATTATTATTCTAGAATTTTACACAGCTGCTATGGAAACACAAGTACCAACTCCACCTGAGTAATTCCTCACAGGTGACAAACATGTAAATCAGAGTCTGAAGGCTCCTAGGTTTAAGAACAAGGACAGTAGTAACCAAACATCATAAGAGAGGAAATGTGTAACTCCTTTCATTCTTCTTACCTGGTTGCTATTTAGTTCATAATAAGCTGGCTTTTTCATGGAACAGAAAACTTTGGAAGATTAAAAACAAATGGCCTGATAGTCATAGGCTTATCCTACTGAACTACACTGCTATGTGGCATGTGCTTGACATTTTATTGAGCAGCCCCATGATCTTTTAGCAATATTACTACTATTCAACTATTAAACCTAGTTTGCATTTTCAGCAGAGATACAGGAAGAGTAACTATCTTGTTCAAGATCATGAAGCCAGAAAGCCATGAAACAGCATTTTAATTCAGATCTGTCTAATGCCGATATGCTATAACTCTTGATCTCTATCTTCCACACAATTGTATCATCCAGTGGGACCTCATATCTCAATGTCCATCTTTTCCATTATAGTATAAGGATTCTCTGGAGCTGGCGGCGTTTCAGGAGCTTGTGAGCTCCTTGATATGGTAATGGCACTTAAACTCTGGTCTACTGAAGTTGCAGCAAGGACTGTTAACTGCTAAACTTTCTCTCCAGCCCCAGGTTTTAGAATGATTATCTGTTGTCCACTTTCTTTCTAGATTTCTTTCTTTCTTTCAAGGTTTATTATGTATACAGTGTTCCGCCTGCATGTATGTCTGCATGCCAGAAGAGGGCACCAAGATGGTTATGAGCCACCATGTGGTTTCTGGGAATTGAACTCAGGACCTTTAGAAGAGCAGCCTATACTCTTAACCCCTGAGCCATCTCTACAGCCCCCTTTTGTCCATTTTCTAAGTTTTCCCCCAAAAAACTTGTGCTGTTTCTCCATGTTGTAAATAGTACCATTTTTTTTTCTGTTAAACTACAGCCCCTTTCAAGGACTCCACAAGAAGACCTACAAAGTCAAATAACCTGGGTCCATGGGGGCTCACAGAGACTGAATCACCCACCAAAGAGCATGCATGGACTGGTCCTCCACTGCCTGCACGTAACTAGCAGATTCACAGTGTGGTCTTCATGTGGGTCCCCCAACAACTGGAGCGGGAGCCTTCTCTGACTCTGATGCTTCCCTTTGGATCCAGTCCCTATAACTGGGCTTCCTTGTCTGGTCTCAGTGGGAGAAGACGTGCCTCGTCACACAGCACGTAATGTGCGAGGGCAGGTTGGTAACCAGAGGGGACATCCTCCTTCTGTGAGGAGAAGGAAAGGGGACAGTGTGGGAGATGGTGTGCGAGGGAGGAGAGGAGGAGGCTGCAATGAGGATGTAAAATGAATGAATGAATTAATTAATTAATAAAGAAAAAACCCTAAGACCCCTTGCTTCTAATAGACACTTCAATGTCTTGGCTCTGTTTTCTAATTTATATTCTTTTATTTTTAATTTTTATTTGTTTCACAACTTATTCATTATATATCCCAATTGAAGCCCCCTCCCTCAACTTCCCCCAGTCCTTCCCTCCCTCCCTATCCTCATCCCCTTCCCCTAGTTCACTGAAAGGTGGAGTTCTCCACCATTGCCATCTGCCCAAAGCTTGTTACGTCTCATCAGGATTGTCTGGATCTTCTTTCTCCGTGGCCTGTCAAGGCTGCATCAGCAGGTGCGAGTGATCACAAAGAGCAGTCAACTGAGTTCATGACAGAGGCAGCCCCTGCTCCCCTCACTCAGAGACCCACATGGAGACTGAGCTGCCAATCGGCCACATCTGAGCAGGGGGTCCTCTTCAATCTATATCCTTATAGCATAGTGATCACTCAAGTCCACATTTCTTGGATTTCAGAATGTCAAGGAGACATACTATCATATGTGGCAGCTCAGACAAAAACATTACAAACCGATATGAGCAGTGGCCTACATCATGAGTAATTCCCACAAAACTACTTAAGTGAGTGAAAGTGAATCTGAGGTCTGTAACTCAGGGTGACAAATACTTGAGAACTGGGAAATGCAGAGAGTGGGCGCAAAACTGGGTGGGGTTGAGAGCCCACAGCTAGGTGGGACAGGAGGAGAGACTCTCAAGAGACACTCAGTGAGTCATTCTGAGACTGGAACACCAGACTTTTCAGAGAGATTGAGGATAGCACAATTCTGGCTGATGGTCCAGCATTGCATAATGCCTACCTTGCCATCACTGTCCCTGTGCTGATGGGTAATTCCTGCTGAAAGTAGCAGAAAGGAGGGCATTCAGAAGCTGTTCATACATCTGACACAGAATATCTAAGCAGAAGGCCTTAAACAAATCCAGCACTCCCTCCCCCCTTTTCACCTTTCTCATGAGCACTGATAGCGGGCAGGTGCTCTGTTTCTCCAACTTCTTGAAGAAGTGTGTGACAGCTATGTTCTCACCAGAGGAAAAGTCAAGGTCACAGCCACACATCGCAGTTTCTTTACCCCCTTGCATATGGAGACTGTCTCAAAATAACAACAATAAATAAAATGATAATTTAATTTATTGAATTCTCTGCTGTGAGATTTTAGGCTATTTTATAATAAAATATGCACTTACTTTTTTTTCCTATTAAAGAAAACTTAGGGGTTTTATGTAGAAGAAACGTAGGGAACTTTTATATGTGCGCATTTGAAGGCTAGAAGAGAGGGAGTCTAGAAAAAAAGCATATTTTTATACACAGAAATGTAAGCTCTGAGTCTTCCCAATTTTTTTAACATACGTCTTATAATTAACTGCTCCTCTAAATCTTTTTGTGAAATGTAGTATGTACTTTCTTAGTAGATAATATATAATTCTGTGGAAAAGAAATAGCTTCTTTTTATGTTAATTTCTATAAACCTTATTACTACATACATCATGCATGATATTTGTCCTAACTGATTGGATTAACAAGGGAACTATGTATTTTTTTAAAGAGGCATAAAAAGAATCATGCCTTTATAATTAAATTGATTGAGGTCAAAACAAGGGTTCATTTGTAGGTTTACTTTTTGTATTTATCTTTATGTTATTGTTGATCTCAAATTTTTTCCATTTATTTATTTTTAATGATTCAGGAATTTAGGTGAGATCCTTGCACAGAGTAAGTCAAGTGCTTTATCATTAAGCTATCCCTCTGATGGCCATTTATTACTTTAAGTGATGAAATACTTTAAGTATTTTGATCCTTATTTAACATTATCGCCATCTATATAAGCTGTTTAACTTTTTGGCTAATAATTAATGCTGTAATAAACTCAGTTTTCACATAGCAAGAATTGAAATTTACCTTTAAATTATTGGAAGTAATGTCTTATAATCCTTAATAAATACCATCAAAATATTTTGTTGTTTAGAATGCAGGCCCATCAAAGGCCAGAGCACTTGATAAGGTATCAGGTTGAATCTGTGAAACCAGAGGGCTGTCCTCAGGGTGTCAAGCACTGCAAAACCTGTTTGTTTTTACTTTCTTTCCCTGACAATGAAAGTGACAATATTCTCTCTCTCTCTCTCTCTCTCTCTCTCTCTCTCTCTCTCTCTCTCCATTATTCCTTTTAATAATAGCCATCACTGACAGGAGACTGTGAGCGGTGGCTGTGATTCCAGGGATCATAAAAACTGACACGTTTAGGAAAACGTCGACTTCTGAGGGATTTTCTGTTGAGTGACCCCTCAGAAGAGGCTCAGCTTCCCACAGCATTGCTGCAGCAACTGCTCTTTGCTGTGGGCACTGCCCTCTGCTTTGGTTTCTGTTTTCTTATCTTAAAGCACACTGTTACAGATGATACAGAAGGTCAAAGTTTAGGCAAGTAGCCAGAAATTAATTTTCTCCTGCTATTTTTGTCTTTTCTGTGTTTCTTAGAGAAGAGGAGTGTGAGGGGAGGGGATAAAGAGAAAGTAAATGAAAGGCCAAGAAAGATAAGCCTGACATAAATAAATGGTGCAGCCTTGCCAAAAACCATCTGTCAAACCTGGTAGAAAGAGCACAGGAATCTCAGGGAAAAATGGGTAGACTAATTTACACAGATTCCAGTCAGAACAAACTTGGCCTCTGAGTCTTCTGGGAAACCAAGTGAACCTTTTGTGGCTCTGCTTTTCCATTTAAAAATCAGAATAAGAGAAGAATGCAAAGAAAATGCTTATACTATAACACGGATCTGTAAAACTATTGTTCTGAGTATAAATTCAGTTTATATCCGTCCCTCTATTGCCTTTCAGAGCAAGACTGATTTTGTTAAAGCAAGATTTTGATAAACCTTGAGGAAAGTAGGAACTGGTCAACAAGCAGAGACTTCGTATAATAAAGAAAGGTAGTGGGAGAGAAGACCACTGAGATGGCTGAGTGAGTAAGGTTGTTTGCTAGGAAGCCTAACTTGAGTTGGGTCTTTGGGACCTACTTAAAGAAATGAAAGAACCAACTCAAGCAGGTTTTCTTCTGACCTCCACAACTGTGCTGTGGTATGGTACCCCACACCCCCTCACCCACCCCTCTCTCTCTCTCTCTCTCTTTCTCTCTCTCTCCCTCTCTCTCTCTCTCACACACACACATCCTGTGCACAAATAAAAATATAGGTAGATACATGTAAAAATATTATTTTACAAAAAGAAAGGTAGAGGGAGATAGAGAAAGTGAATGGCAGGTTTTGTTGGAGGTAGAGATCAGGAACAAAAAGACAGTAAAGCTAAAGAGGAGATTTTAGATTTAGATAGCAGAACTGATGGGTGGAAGCCACACGCTACGGGGTAGGCAGTACAATGCCTCCTTTCTTATTCTTCACAAAGCTTTTCCTAGGTCCCAACATGCACAAAAGCTTTTGGTTCCAATAGATTTAGTATGGTGATTACGAACATTAAAAAGTGGATTCTTAGGCACACATTTTATTTATGGTTAGTAACAGGAAAAATAAGCGCAAGAGGAACTCTAAAGATACTGAATAATGAGATCCACATCTCCCATGTACACGTGGGAGAAAGGGACACCCTGCTTTCAGAGGAATAGCCAGGCTGAACGCCTAAGGGCTCAATGTATTAGAGACTAGGGGTAACTCAGTGTTTGAGAAAGGCTGGCACGGAGGATAGGAGGGCCACTGCCTGGTGCAGAGTCTTGGCTGGGTAGACCCTTGTTCTGTCCCATAAGGTGATTGGAGGGCCTGGGTTAAGATATATAAGAACCTAAGAGAGCAATCTGAGTTTCTGTTTGTATTTCATCTTGCCATTAATGAAAATAATATTTAAGCATAATCTATAAACAAACCTAACACATGAAAACTTTGAGCCATGGAAGCTGTTTTAAAGCAAAAAGAAAGCACTGTGTTCACAGATTGTGTGCAGTTCCTTGTTTTCTGTCAGCATTTCTTATAAATGATGCGCTGTCACAAATGGAATCATGTCTACTGGACAGAGTGACTCACTGGAGGGATGATGGGAAGTTCATCCACAAGCTACAGCAACTTTTGGGTAATGGGTCACTTTATATCTTTTAAGGATTGCTGCCCGCCCTCTCTGCTTCTAGAATTTCACCTGGGCATCCCTATCCTGCTTACTGGATCAAAGGAAGTAGGGCTCCATTCTTACTTTCAAAAGCCTCTTACAGGAAGCAAACCAATGAATCAAAGACTCAACGGGTGACCTAATTGCTAGTCTAGGCTTCCAGCCACTGGCAACCCTTTACTCCTCAGATTTCATTTTAGAAGTTGTGACTGCTAATTATTTGCAGCTGTCATTCAGCTTGCTGGGACAACCTGATGAACTGCTCACCATAGGAGTCTGGCTGACCAATGGCATATATGGAGCTATTGACCAACTCCTGTTGAAATCAAAGATCAGGGAAATATGGACATCACGGAAGAGGCGTACTAAGAGAAAGCTCAGTATACGTGGGTATTTTGCCTAAAAGCAGTCAATCGTAGATTCCTGTGCTTTAGAGAGTCTCAATGGGAATTGCCTGCCCAACATAATAAAAAATAATGGTCATGGAGCAAGGATTTGGGAAAGGGAGACTGAATCACCACTCTGAGGCTTGCATCTAAAAAAGCAGTGGTTCCCCTGGTGGCTGGCTGGAGGAGGGCACAAACCATCCTCTTTGGTAGTCCAAGAGTAATGACCTCGGAGTAGGATTGGGACAAAACTGACGAGGAAATTAAGCTTTGACACCTGGGAAGGGCTACCTTCACACTTGTAAACTGAAGAGTCTGTGTTTAGAAAATAAGTAATTAGGAAATGTACATCTTTAAATTTAATTTTATTGTTATTGTTTGTTTGGTTTGGTTTTTCAAGACAGGGTTTCTCTGTGTGTAGCCTTGACTGTCCTGGAATCACTCTGTTGTGTTCATTTTTAAACTCTATTTTATTTGGGGTATTTCAGCCTCTACCTCCCCTCCACCAACTCTTTAACCCTAGGTAAGAGAGAGAAGGTTAGTGGGTAGAGGAGGAGCAGACCCCTTTTCTTCTCCCAGCTGTTTATGGTCAGTGGGTTCTTTTGGGGCTATACCAATCCTTGTCAACAGCAAACACAGCAAGCAGTCTCCTCCAAGCCACTGTGTTGAAATGTTTCTCTCTGTGGGTCTCTGGTCTCTCCAAACTGCCACATCTTCTCTTTCTGGGCTCTCATATCTATATCCCTCAGAGTCCTACAACACAGGCTGTTCCCAACTGTCAAGGACCGTGACCCACAGGAGGCAAACTGTGGACAAACTAAATCCAAAATTAAAAATCCCACACTTGGGATTAAAACAAAAACATATTTATATAGCGTAACTGTGTTTTTAAAGAAACCCAAACTTCCATTACAACACTGTATACCATGCTGGCCTGAAACCCTCAGAGATCTGCCTGCCTCCCCAGTGCTGGGATCAAAGGCTTGTGCCACCACTGCCCACCCAAAGCTCTTGGATTAAAGGTGTGTGTGCTAGGGCTGAGCCACACCACAACGAGAAAGAGTTTGTAAATAACAATCTCTGGGTTGGCAGTGTGATCAAATATCCTGCAACACTCTTCTTAAGAAAAGCTGATGTCTGTTTTCCTTAAGCATCAACCTTCAGAGTTTCTGACCCATTCTCAGAACTGTCCCTTCAACAAGTGGTCTGCCACTCGTACCAGGAGGAATGGGGAAGTTAAGCAATGTGACTGACAAGGTTAAGTATTGACTCTCTCACCATCCAACACAAACCAACTCTTATTGACAGAACTCTTTACACAATTATATTGGGGCTTAGAATTTCAACATAAAAATGTGAGGGAGAGTTGGGCATGGTGGTGCACACCTTTAATCCCAGCAGTTGGGAGGCATAGGTAGGCAGATCTCTGTGAGTTCAAGACCAGCATGGTCTACAAATCGAGTTCCAGGACAACCAGGGCTACACACAGAGAAAACCTGCCTCAAACCAAACCAGTCCCCCCCCCAAAAAAAATGTGAGGGAGAAGAAACATTCCAATCATAACACTTGCTCTGTAAAAACTATTCACTGTTCATCCTGATTTAATACAGCAGGTAGGATAATGAGTGATATATATAAAACCCACTTGCATGTATTCCATAGGACTCTCTCATTTCATAACACAGACAGTAGTTATCTAATCATTCAATTTATACTCTACTTAGAGAACTGTGTGATTAAAAAGTCTCTTATGGGGCTGGAGAGATGGCTCAGAGGTTAAGAGCACTGACTGCTCTTCTAGAGGTCCTGAGTTCAATTCCCAGCAACCACATGGTGGCTCACAACCATCTGCAATGGAACTTGCTTTCCTCTTCTGGTGTGCATGAAAACAGAGTGTTAATATACATAAAATAAATAAATATATATATTTTAAAAAAAGTCTCTTATTCTGGTTAACCTAAAAATACACCTTAAACTTTATGGCAGCTAATATGAATAGTTCAAAATTCGAGGGTTTTTTTTTTATCATAATGGGTCTTGGCAAATGGATGGTTAAGATGAAAAGATATATGTAACACCATTTAGAAATTATTGCAATGAAACCAATCACTGCCATAGAATCCCTGGGAAGGCTATGGAGAATGGAGAAGGGAATGAAGGATGTGACAGAAGGAACAACAAAATACCGTCCTTTCTCTTTCCTGGAAAATTGTAATGAAGTTCATGAATGTAAAAGGGCTGCCTATGGGCAAGCAAGATGGCTCAGTGCCGGCCACCAAGCCTGACAACTGCCGTTCATTCCCCAGGACCCACATGGTGAAAGGGAAGAGATAATTCCTGCTGCCGTCTGCTCTCCACACACTGACCCTGCCACATGCATCAATACATACAATAAATAACGTGATTTAAAAGTCTGTGTGTACAGATTATCCTGTGGTTATGACACTGAAGGAACTAGAGCTTCACATTCAGGTTTGAACCACCATTCAGATATGATGGGGAGAAATGTGGAGGTCTGATATACTATATCAGATACTCTACTATATCATATCTAGATATACATAGGTCTATCTAGATATGATATAGTATAGATCTATATAGTATAGTATATATAGATCTATATAGATATGATAAAGTATAGTATATGATATATATATGATATATATAGTATATGATATATATATATCATAGGGTAGTATGCATCTAGTATATCACATACCAGCCTTGTGATTCTGGACTATGTCCTCTTCTCCTTCCACTTACCACTAGAAAATGTCATGTTTGCCTACATGACCATCTGCTAAGTCTCTGATGTCTTTATACCATGAGATTTGCTGTTTTCAGCAAATGATTTTGTGTAACTCAACAATGACAATGAGAACTAGCTTTTGCTGTGAAATCAGTACACAAATCTTGTTATGCTGAGCTCTCCTGTATGTACTACCTATGTGGAGCACTCTAACATCCTTCCACAGCAGGTATTCCTCACATGGGGTGGTTAAAAAGTTAGCTAAGTCCCTGCAGCTAGTTGTCAGCAAAGCCTTCCATTTTGTTATTTTATCACAAGACTCTTCATAGAGTATTTGCACTGATCGCAGAATTCAGATTGACAGTCCTCCAATTAAATTATGAATTCTCAGCTCCCTTTTAGTGCGTAATATGTAGCCAAACAGTCTTTTAAGCCTAAATGGGAAAGAAACAAAAACAAAAAAACCAAAACTCCCACTTTATCTGTACTATGTACTACTTCATTTTGTATTATTTTGCTGATTTTTATTAAATATGTCAAAAATCTTAGATATTGCAGAATTTCATAAGGGAGTGGTTTATTGTGCCTGGAATTGCCTATAAACATTATACTACTGTGATTTATTTTATGATATAAATTGATAGTCTGGTACTCAGACTGGTACCCTACTTCTGCTTCTAATTCTGTTGAATAGAAGTCACCCCTGTCTTCTGTCCCCAACGTTTAGAGCCAAGATGAGAGCCTGGCTAACCAAGTGCCCTCAGGCGTTGTTTTTAAACAAAATCTCGGATGTTTGATCTTACCAATACAGACTCAGAAGCCAGATGCTGGGGTGAAAGCCTGCTAGCTCAGAGAGGCAGCCCTCCCTACTCAGCCGACGCCCCAGAAGGAAAAAGCCACTTCTCCTTCTCCATTAGGCCTTAAACACCCTTCAGCTCAGTTCACAGTGCGATCAAATATCTCTCAGCACCCAGGGAAGCTGTGATAAAGGCTGCTGTTACAATTCAACTTACAAACTTCCACCAAAAAAACAAAATAGTGGAATGTGAATTGTGCCTTTTCTGGTGAGGTAGAGTGCACCCTTGAGATAAAATTGAAAAGCGTTCCCATCTCTGATGAGTAATATTATGAAGTGCTTTTGGCAACTGGAAAAAAAAAAAAAGAGAGACAGAATGGAATTTTTTTTTTCTTGAATCAATCTGGGTAGTGCTGTCTTTTTAGCCTTGCCATCCAAAACTGATTGTACACTTCGCATTTGGGAAATCTCAAGATGTAACCATGAGAGATTGCACCGTTGGCATCCCACAAGGCATTGCGGTTTCCCACTATCAGTGATCTCTTTTTATTGGGTATGCGGCACATCTCTGCTGTTCAAGTCTGTGGACCAGGAGCAGAGCCGCTCTCTAGCACAAAGGGAAGGAAGGAGCTGTGTTTCTCAGCACTAGTGTTCTAAGGGAGGGGCCCTCCCAGAAGTCTTCTTTGATCTCCATCATGAATATATCTAATGGTGGGAGCTCCTCACAAGATTCAGCAAGTTGGGATAGAGGGAGAAAAGGAAGACAGGAAAAGTCAAGGGACAAAAAAGAAGAAAGAAGCCCTTTCCTCCAATTAAGAATCTGCAACACTGCTTCTCAACCTGTGGGTCACAACATATCGATTCCTGTACATCATATATTTACAGCATGACACATAACAGTAGCAAAATTATAGCTATGAAATAGCAACAAAATAATTTTATGGCTGGGGGTCACTGTATTAAAGAGTTGCAGCATTAGGAAGGTTGAGAACCACTGATCTACGGCTTTAACCCAACTGAATGAAGAGGAAATTACCTGTAAAGACAGTGCTGGGCTTCCTAAAGGCACCCCAAACAAAGATGATGAAGACAACAACCACTCACGGCCACACGCCCCTCAGGGAGTCACCGAACGATTTCATTTACGAAAGAAAACTCCTCAAGGAAAATAAACAAAGTTGTGTATTTTACTAAATGTTTAAGCTTCATTCAACTCTTAAACTTAACTTTTCAATCTTGTCAGAAAACACACATTTTGAACAACATGACTTTAAAAAGCCACAGAATCATATCTACATCATGTGTGAACTGAAGGTTCCAAAAACAAAACAAAACAAAACAAAACAAAACAAAAAACAAAAGCAAAACCCCAAATATCCATGTTAAATATTCTACAAGGCCTGGATGATTGATGAAGACCAGCGATTGTGGCATGCTGGAATGTTACACATTCAGGGTCAGACAATCTTGGGCTATTTTATCCCTTAAACAGCCACTTCCTGTGTTACCCACCCTCCACTAGTTACCTACCACTCACTAGCAGGTGAATCTGTTTAGAATGCATAAACAGACCCTTGGCATCCATAACCCAAAGGCTAAGAATGTCTTCAGAGAGATCTTTGGCCTGACTCAGAGATCTCCTACTGTGCTATAATCTACCTATTTGGAGTACCAACCAACATATTTGCAAATTGTGTTGATTTATGACTTTGTTCCATTGCTATGATACACTGATCTGTTAAAACACTGAAATGTGGCATTGGGCATAACCTAAATCTGAGCTCTTGAACAATGCTTACTCACATTGGCCTCAGAATAAACTATCTGTTATTCCCTTTGGTGAGGCCTGGGGTTTTGCACTAATGGCAGCTATGGTGTTGACAGCTAAGGGCATTCATTTCTCTAAACACCCACACTTAAATCTAAAGCTGAACTCTCCTGTATCTTGATAATCTCACCATTTTTGCTTCGGTCACATTTTGCAGAAATTCTTTTGTGCCAAGAAATCAAGGATTAGGTGGTGGGGGCAGGGAAGGGGTCTCCTTGGGCTGCCTGTAGTAGCAGCTGCTTTCCCCCACTGCTTCTTACAGGATGGTCATCATTGTGTGCTGAAAAGGAAACAGGCTCCAATACAGAGTCCTAAGATAAAGCTGCAAACTCCTGAAAGTTCTAAAACAAAGGTTTCCTCTAAAGAGTCACAGCCATAGCCGGGTAGTGGTGGAGCACACCTTTAATCCCAGCACTTGAGAGGCAGAAGCAGGTGGATCTCTGAGTTCAAGGCCAGCCTGGTCTATAGAGCGAGTTCCAAGACAGCCAGGGCTACACAGAGAAACTGATTATTTTTGTTTTGTTTTTTCGAGTCAGGATTTCTCTGTGAAGCCCTGACTGTCCTGGACTCGCAGAGATCCACCTGTCTCTGCCTCCCAAGAACTGGGGTTACAGGCGTGTGCCATGGCACCAGGCTACAAACAAACAAACAAACAAACAAAACAGAGAAAGAGAGTTATGACTCTGTCCTGTAAAGACTGTCCAAACGCCTCTGTAGAAAATATCAGGACCTCTGCATTCTGGTATTGGCTGACCCTGTGCTCCCTCCCTCCCTTTCATACTGTCTGTGCTTCTGTGTTGTGCCCTGGATGTGAGTACAATACATTACCACATTAATGCATTTTCCATTAATTTAGAAAAGTTTCTCAATTTTTTTTCTTTCCATTTAAAATTTTAATATTAATTAATCACACTTTATTCACTTTGTATCCCCTCATGGGCTCCTCCCTCTTCCCCTCCCAATCCTACCCTCCTTTCCCCTTCTCCACACATGCCCCTCCCCAAGTCCCCTAATAGAGGAGGTCCTCCTCTCTTTCCCTCTGATCCTAGTCTATCAGGAATAGCTGTGCTGTCTTCCTCTGTGGCTTGGTAATGCTGCTCCCCCCTCAGGGGAAGGTGATCAAAGAGCAGGCCAATCAGATTATGTCAGACAGTCCCTCTTCCCATTACTATGTAACCCACTTGGACACTGAGCTGCCATGGGCTACATCTGTGCAGGGGTTCTAGTTTATCTCCATCAATGGTCTTTGGTTGGAGTATCAGTCTCAGGAAAGACCCCTGTCTCAATTTTATTTTCAATGAATGACACTAGTAGCCTTGATCAACACAGGCCAGTTCTCTTAGGGAATTTTCCCAAGGTTGGATTTGTCTGTTTTTGAACACTGCTTAAGTTCAGGCTGTTTGTTTTTGTTGAGAGCACCACGGAGGGAGCCTCGTATCCTTTCCATGTGTAATAGTGTGCAGATTTAACCACGTGAGTCAGGAGAGATAGCTGGGATGGTTCTCAGTGTCGATTACTGTTCTCTTTCGTGATTAACGATCTTTTGTGAAGAGATTCTTTATTTTAAAAAGTACTTATTTTTATTTTATGGGGATGAATGCTTTTTGCCTGCATTTGCGCATGTATGTGTGTGCATGCTGCTCATCGATCGAGAGAGTTGTCTTGGGGATGCTGGGGACAGTAAGTGCTCTTAACCACCAAGCCATCTCTCCAATCTCCCTTGTGAGGAGATTCTTAAGGATGATATATATTCTGTTTCTCATACTTCCATCCTTTCACTTTACTGTCTATTTCTAAAACAGCTATTATTATGGTGGCTACAAATAGTAATTTCTTCTTTCCTTTATCTTTTCACATTTATTTGTTGGAATAAATTGTATGGATTTTTTTTCTATCTATATACCCATCCATCTATCTATTTATTATGGACACATTTTGTTGAACATGTTAACATTGTCATAGGCTTGAAACTAAAATCAGGATCTTAATTTTGTATATCCAAAATGCCAACTACAGGGTTGACATAGTAGAAGCTCAAAAAAACTACTTGCTAGATTGTGAAATATGCTAAATTGAAAAAAAAAATCATTCCCTTCCACAGGGAAAGATTGCCAAGCCGTCTGGGCTTCATCGGACAGTAGATCACTTTACCACATCTTATTAAAGATAGTGCAGACAGCTGTGCCCTACATAAAGGCCAGTAGCAATCCAGCAAAGCCTGGACTGTGGCTACCTGAACACATGAATGAAGGAGAGAAGGAGTCAACTTCTGTTTTGAAAATAAACACACATACAAATACTATAAATTGACGGTAAAATGTGGTATAAAACCTGTCCAAAAGGTAGACAATGTAATAGAAATGATGTCAGTCATCAAAGGGTATAACTTAATGACCTAGAATTTTGCTGAGAATAGAAAGTATTGTTTGTTTAATAGAGGGTGGTTATGGTACAATAACAGAACCAGGTTTGCAGGTTTCTTCAGGGCAGTTTCTGATAGAGTTTCAAGCTTGGGGCCAAAGAAGCAAGTTTCTTTGTTTCCAAGCATACTGTAATTATCAGAATCGCTGCTTTGAAACCGGTATTTTAATTTTGAGCATGCTTTTGGAGTGGAAAGGGTGAATGACATGTAACGAAGAATAGCATAAAAGACAACAAGCTTCCTTCAGCCCCTTTAGAATATTTTGCTAATGACCCCCATGCCTGGGCCAACTTCTGAGTTTTGCAACTGGTTTCTGGTTGGACTCACATCTGTCTTTGATTCAGTGTTATGAAAAACAGTCTAATATCAAGCCCTTCCACAGGGAACAATCATTGACCCACCTAGGCTTCTGCAGAGATCAGAACACTTTACCATGTCCTTTAAACATAGTGCAGGCAGATGTGTCTACATAGGGCCAACAGCAGTCCAGCAAAGCGAAAAGGAGAACACTGAAGGCGTTACTTTTAAAAATCTATTTTACTTGTTGGTTAGGGTTACACCAAGGTACTTTATGTCATTTGTGGCTATTGTGAAGGGTGTTGTTTCCCTAATTTCTTTTTCAGCCCTTTTGTCTTTTGTATACAGGAGGGCTAATGATTTTTTTTTAAGTTAATTTTGTATCCGGCCACTTTGCTGAAGGTGTTTATCAGCTGTAGGAGTTCCCTGGTAGAGTTTTTGGGGTCATTCAGGTATATTATCATATCATCTGCAAATAGTGATAATTTGACTTCTTCCTTTCCAATTTGTAATCCTTTGGTCTCCTTCAACTGTCTTATTGCTCTAGCAAGGACTTCCACAACTAGGTTGAAGAGATAAGGAGAGAGTGGGCAGCCTTGTCTTGTCCCTGATTTCAGTGGGATTGCTTTAAGTTTCTCTCCGTTTAGTTTGGTGTTGGCTATAGGCTTGCTGTATATTGCCTTTACTATGTTTAGATATGTGCCTTGTATCCCTGATCCCTCCAATACTTTAACCATGAATGGGTGTTGGATTTTGTCAAATGCTTTTTCAGCATCTAAGGAGATTATCATGTGGTTTTTTTTCTTTCAGTTTGTTAATATGATGGATCATATTGATGGATTTCCGTATATTGAACCACCCCTGTATGAGTGGGATGAAGCCTACTTGGTCATAATGAGTGGTATTTTGATAGTATGTCATTGAAGGATCACTTCCAGTAATGTGATTATTGTAAGAACATCCACGCCACTGACCTTCAGCTTCCTTCATCAGTGTTCAGCAGTTTTCACAGTAGAGGACTTTCTCCAGGCTGGGTTTGTTCCTAGGTCTTTTACTCTTGGAGCTATAGTGAGTGAGATTGCTTCCCCAATTTCTTTCTCATGGAGTTCATTATTGGGATATAGGAAAGCCATTGACTATTGTGTGTTGGTTTCATGTTCTTCTACTTTGATGAATTTGTTTACCAAGCTTAAAAATCTTTTGGTAGATTCTCTAGAGTCTTCTAGTTATAGGATCATGTCATTTGCACATAGGAGTAGTTGGACTTCATCATTTCCCATTTTAGTATCAGAATAGTACTGGATTTATAGAATCAAACAGAAACATTCCCTCTCTTTTTTCTTTGTGGAACAGTTTGAGGAGCATTGGGCTTAGTTCTTTAAAGATCTGGCAATGACTCCATCTGATTCTGAGCTTTTCTTTGTTGAAAGACTCTAGATTGCCCATTCAAATCTCATCACTTGCTACTTATCTCCTCAGGCTTTTAGAACCTCCTTATCCAATTTTGGCCATTGATTTGAACATTGACTGCCTGTGCCAAGAGATGCTTCTTTGTCAGCAGCGGCCTTTGAGGCCCCCAGAAATAACTATTTGCTCCTCTCTCTGTTTGGTGTCACTCGTTAGTGTGAGTGGCTTGGGACTTTTAGAAAAGCTTTGTTTCCTTGCTCACATAGAACCCCAAATCTCTCTTCTGGAGTTTATCCTAGACAAACAAGTTTACTGTGCTGCCTGGAATTTGCTGGGGCAGAACTCAGCTGTTTGTCAGGACCGAGGGTGCCCCATGAAGCTCATATGGAAGTCAGAGAGAAAAACTGTGCCAGGTGAAAGGGGCAAAACTCTTATTGTTGAAGACTATAGCTTGAGGGGGCTCCTGCAGGTGTCAGACAGAGAAATGAACCCTGTGAAGAGATGAGAGTGAAAACCTGGTGCAAATCGACTTTGTCAACCTACATCAGACTTTGGAGAGCCTAATGCCAGGCGGCTCATTGTCAGCATAGTTAAAACACAGCACAATTTGGGAAAAGGTTTCCAGGCAACAATCAGTCCAATTCCAGGTGCACAACAAAGCTTAGGATGTGACTACATAGAAACCCTTTCACAAAGTATATGTGACTGTTAGAATGGGTTCTATAGCTAAAAGGTCTATAATCTTGTGGGGTCTCTGACTGAAAGCATAAAGATCAGCAGGCCATAAAGTGCATGTGATATCTCCCTTAAAGGTGTGTTCTATTGACTGAGGGCTAATGATAAAGGTCTAGGGAGGGAAAGTCTGGGAGAATGATTCTGGGGAATTTGGGTGAGCTCTGCCTCTATAACACGAGGTGGCTGAGGTTTGCCGAGAGCAAAAAGATCACCAAGTCATTAACAAAATCCACTCTCAGCCTTCTGGAGGGAATGCAGGCATTTGATCATTATCTCCTCCTTTGAGGAGACACCCTTGGTGATTAACATTTCTTGTTCTCTTAGTGCTCCTCTGTGTGTACAAGGGCCTCTGTGCCACCAAGGATTGTTTTTTAAGCTGTTGGTAGTTGTACCTGTCTACTTTGTCTACCGTCTTAGCTAGCTGGCCTGGGCAGCTGGGCTCAAAAGGAAAGTGGTTCATTTTAAGCAGGAAAAAGTCTCCCCACAGAAGGAGATGGAGCTTTGAGGGTGATAACTCCCTGTATTAGTTACTTGTCTCTTGTAACTAGACACCTGGCAAAGGCAATTCAGGGAAGGAGGAGGGTCTTTTTGGTTTTTGTTTGTTTTTTGGCTCACACCTTGAGCGCATAATCTAATCTGTTGAGGAAGACATTGCAGCAGGAGACGAGGCATCTGGCCACGCTATATCTGTCATCAAAAGGCAGAGGGAGATGACTGCTGGAGTTCAGCTTGCTTTCTTCTTTTCCTTCACTCTAGCATCCCAGCCCGTGCAGTGATACCCACAGTTACGGTGAGTTTTCCTGATTCAATCGACCTAATTCACCACAGCCATGACTAGAGGCAAACCTCACATAGATCAATTCTTCCAGGCCTGCCTTGGAGGCTTGTCTCCTGCATAAGTATAGATTCTGTCAGATAGACAATTAACATTAATTATCACATCTCTCTCTTTCAGTATATGTGACCTCGAATTTCCCTTCTAGCAAAAGTTATTTTCCAACCGTTAGATTGAGCCATAAGTAGCTCATCTGGATCAGGTGAAAATACCAGTATTTTCATTCTTCTCAGTGCTAAGGTGAAAGAGTTCATTCTGTGTGTGTGCTTGTTTATGTAGCCCTCATTAAACAAGCTGGCTCCCATGTTTCGGCTGTGTAATGCCATTGTGAGCAATCAGAGACAAGTTTTCCTTTCCTTTAGATTTATTTTTTTGTTTGTCTGTGTGTGTGTGTGTGTGTGTGTGATGTACATGCAGGAGCCAAGGGAGGCCAGAGAGTCCATTGGATCCCCAAGCGTTAGAGACAGTGGTGAACTCCTGGCATGGGTGCTAGGAACCAAACTCAGGTTCTCTGGAAGCATTTCTTACTGTTGAGCCATCTTTTCAGCCCTCAGAGACAATTTTTGTGTGTGTGTGTGTGTGTGTGTGTGTGAACATTTAAACCCATGGCTTCCCCACACACTGGACCAGTTGTTCTGCCTCTGAGTTGCACCTCAGCCTATTTTATTTTTTCAGATACTGGAAAATATTTTCATAAAGGTTGCAGCGTTTGATGTTTTCACCAGCAGGCTGTGTTGCTACAGCTGCCCCTCAACCCTGCTAGCACTGGTCAATGTGTGTCCATCTTACGAAACTGACCTGGGTGTTGTTGCATTGAAGTGTTGATCTTTACTTCCCTGAAGATGACGATGTTGACATTTTCCCTGTCATTTTTGGAGAAATGAATACCCAAATTTTTATTCATTTTAAAATTGAGTCGTCTATGCCCTTGTTACTATCACTCATAATCATTTTATTTTTAAATAAATGTCCTTCTGGTTAACTTACAGAGTCCTGGAAAAGAAGATTTTTTTTATAGTTTTGGCCAATATTTTTACAACTTTTTTTTAGGATCTGATTTTCCGAGCCTTTCTGCTGCCACAGAACTGCTTTCCAGGATAGATTTCATAGATTATAGAAGCTCTCATTTTTCAAATGCTTTTTTAACTGTGGACTTGTGGCTTTACTCTGAAAATAAATCATGGTATCACTTGTCTTTAGCTAACTTACTTTTCAGTGAACACATGATTTGAATAAAGATGATGACAAAATCATCCACTGAAAATAGACCTTCCTTAACATACAGTGAAGCTATTGACCAGGGGGAGATAGTTAAACAGAAATCCTGTGCTTTTGTGTTGATAGTAGGAAATATGTTTGTCGTAATACTACCTTCATGAGAAGAAAAAAACCATCAGCACTAATATGAATTTATCTTATTGTAAGAGACACAGTCTGGTTTTTATGAGAACAAGCCAAAATCTAACTGTCTTGGTTTTTGTTGGCATGGAGTAAAAGCAACATAAAATTTCAATAAAAGTTGTAATTCTCCTATAAATTTACAAGTTCCACTGACAACTAATTACTCTATTTGGGCATCTTCTGCCCTTTAAGAAAATGATTTTAAAAACTGATATAAGTTGGGAAAAAATGATTTCCCTCTCTCCTTCCAGGTCTTTAAAAAGCTGTTTGTTTTTGCTTTTTGTGGGCTTGGGGGATGGGATAGGCATCTGGGCTATAAACAAAAATGAACCTAAGACAAACTGATAACAGAAAAGTGTTAAATTGTGCACATGTACATGTGACTAAGCCTCTATAATACAATTAATAATCTTCTTTTCTAAGGAGCCTGGGCCACTTGCCCTCCCAGTTAAAGCATGGAAATCAAAGAGCATATTCTTTCTTTTCAAACTCAGAGGAAAGCGGAAAAAGCCTAGTTTCACTTGCTTTTAGTTAGTCGCTTTCATCTCTGCTCTCAGAAGTTCCTTAACTAAACAGTGAAGTAATGGGCCCTTGCTTGTTTTACGGTAAACACCTCCAGTGCTTGATCAACTCAGCGATCAGCTGTTTTTCTTAGAAATTTGGAGACAGCCTCTTCCAGTTCAAACTGGTTGAAGCCTCTAAGCACTTTTCTTGGACCAGAACATGTTTCAACAGACAAACCTTTCAAGTCAGAGGACCATGTCACCACCACATTGTTTTGGGGGATTTAGGTCAGAAGTCAGAACCTGAGGGTCTCCGCATGTGCTGCCTGTCAAGTTGAGAGGTCAATCAGAGAAAAGATGCAATGAATCAGAAGGAGCATATCTGCAGTGTGGTCACACACAGGAGAGGGCGCAGCTAGCAACTACCTTTAAAAACTTGCCTTTGAGGTATAGCAATCGCTATAGGGCTGTAGAGGGGAGGCACTGAAGTTGGGAGGAGAGCAAAAGGTATGTGCCATCAAACAGTATTGGCCAAACTGAGGTTGTATTAGTTATCTCATGTCCAGCCCTGCAGGGTTCTGCTGGTGCCAAGGAAACCATTGACTGACGGGGAAATCTGGTTCCCCTTGTTGTTCTCAAGTTCCCCTAGGAGATGATGGCACCTACGTGGAAGGCACCTTTGTTCCCATCAAGAGATGACTGCATACAGAGCTTCCCATTCCTAGAAGCTGAGATATGTTGGGGAGGAGAAATGATCCAGAAAGGGCGAACAGGAGAGGAGCAACCTGGAGTGAATCAGGACAATGCTGGTTCTTCCTTTGGGATTAGGGAAATGACAAATGGCTGGAGGCACTGATCTGTAACAAAGCTGCTTGTTGTAACATTTCTGTAAATCATGAGAACATCTTATTCTTACATTGATGACTTCAGCCTGAAAAGGGGGTGGGAGGAGGAAGATTAGGCCACTTAGTATAATTAGCTGTACACCACCATTCTTACAGTCCTTAAATGATTAACATAGCATTGTGCAGAAGAATCTGGCCTGAAAGTAAAAGGTATGCAATTTGAAGGCAGAATGTAAAGATTTCATTCTGTGTAGAGGAATGTCAATACAGAACTTTCCTGTTCTGGTAAGAGATCACATCCAAAGACGACCTCGGTTTGTGTGATCTGGCTGGAATATAAACATGCCTTTAATCCAGGAGACAAAGGTAAGCAGATCTGAGTTCGAGGCGAGCCTGGTGTAGAGCAAGCTTCAGATAAAGAAAAGCTTAGGCCCAGGTATAGTGGTACATACCTTTACTTACAAACAATGAAGGTAAAGTTAGTGTGTGGAAGGAAGCACCATGTTTGAGAGTGACGTCTAAACCAGGTGTGGTGATTTACACCCTTAATCCCAGCACTCAGCAAGGTGGAAGTAGAGGATCTCTGTGAGTTCAAGGCCAGCCTGGTCTACAAAGCAAGTCCAAGACAGCCAAGACTACACAGAGAAACCCTGTCTAGGAAAAAACAAAACAAAGAAAAACAAAAGAAAGAAAGAACAAAAGATAGAAAGAAAAGAAAGTGATGTTTAACTAAGTGTGACAAATTATAAAAATATTTGACACAATAGGATATGCACAACTGTCACAAGAAGAGAGAGTGAAGGGAAGCTATATAGGGGAAAATGCAGAGAGAGGAGGAGGCATTTTACCAGGACAGGTACAGAGACAAGATGAAGAGAAAACAGCTAGATATAGGTAAAGACAGAATGAGTCAGGAGATTAGAGCAGATTGCTTGAGTTAGTTTGAGGCCAAACAGAGCATTCAGGGGCCAAGAGAAAAGCCAGATTGAATAAGTCAGCTGGGAGAGGAGTTTGAGCCAGAACAGCTGACTTGAACCAGCCAGCCCATCGCTGAGAAAGAACAAGAAAGGGTGAGCTTATTCAGCAGCAAGTCTCAGAGGCAGAAAACATCCTACGACTAGATTAGATTGTACGGAGGCTAGAAGCTTCCAGAACTAGGCCTAGGTTAGCAGAAGTGTTGTGCCCGATTCGCAAGACCCCATAAGACCACCAGGAGTCCAGTGTGTTGCAAAACACATGAGGCTCTTTTTATTACAAGCTATAGCTTGGGCCCACACCAATGCAACAGTTGAGAGCAGAGAGCCTCCTGCTCAGGGTAGGTGGTTGATTTAAAGATTCCAGTTCCTCCCAGCAAGCCCAAAGCAGGGGAATTCCTGCCTGGCAAGTGTCTTTTGGTTGAAACACAAAAGGGGATGTTGCATTTTGAACTGATTGGCTATAGGAAGGCCCCAAAACCATTAATGGTTTGGCTTCCCTTGTTTGGCTGCCCTAGGGTAGAGTGGTGATCTGGGCTGGTTTCCTAGCAACTGTATCTCCAGTGGCAGGAAGGAAAAAAAGGCAGTCAGGCTGGTTCTTCCTCACAGGTGGCTGGACATGTCTCTACCTGTCTGGCCTTTGTTCAGGCTTCTGGTTTAAACTTTAAACCAATAACTCAAAAAACTAATTTTTAATTCTTTGGTCTCTCAGAAAAAGGTAGTAAGCCTCCAGAAACAGGAGAATAAAAGTTCCTTTTACAATTCTGTTTACTGGCCCAAGTGAAATCACAGCTTTTAGCAAATGCTACATTTAGCAAATGCTGTTATTTTTCATCACGTGCCCTATGAAGGGCCACAAAGTACATGAATTTGAACACAACCAATGAGCTACCCCTCCCTTAACTTGCTCACCTTTCCTCACACTTCTGTCCTTTATCCTCTCTATACCTCTCAGTTTTGGCATGCTTACAGGTCAAACTTAAGAAAACTATAACAAAAACACAACCTTTTACCAGTGTAGATTCTGTTAATTATGTTTTTCACCAACATGACAAATACCTGAGAGATACAACTTAAAGGAAAAAGAATTTAGTCTGGATCATCATTTCAGAGATATCAGTCTACAGTTGTCAAGTTCCATTGCTTAGGCCTGAGGTAAAGCATGACATCATGGCAGAAAAGGCATAATAGAGCAAAGAATTGCACCTCAAGGCAATGGGGAGACAGAGGCAAACAAGATGAAGGGATCCTGGACTGACTTCCTTCAGGGAGGCCTCACTTCCTCAAATTTCCACCATCCACTGAACTAGCTCTGCCAGCTGCAGGTCCAGCTTCCACAAAACCTGTAGGGAAGTTTTCATATGCAAATTGTAGCAGATTTTCTTTATTGATGTAAATTTTGTTTGCAGAAGGAGGTAACTGGAGTGAAGGAGGATTTCTAGGCTCCAGCTTTCTTTTTTTATTTTTATTTTAATTTTTTATATTAATTATAGTTTATTCACTTTGTATCTCAGCTGTAGCCCACTCCCTCAATTCTTCCCAAACCAACTCTGCCTCCCTCCCTCATCTTCTCCCATGCCCCTCCCCAAGTCCACTCATCAGGGAGGTCCTCTTCCCCTCCATCTGACCCTAGCCTATCAGGTCTCATCAGGACTGGCTGCATTGTCTTCCTCTGTGGCCTGGTAAAGCTGCTCCCCTCTCTGGGGGAGGTGATCAAAGAGCCAGTCACTGAGTTCATGTCAGAGACAGTCCCTGTTCCCCTTATTAGGGAACTTATTTGGACACTGAGCTGTCATGGTCTACATCTGTGCAGCAGTTCTAGGTTATCTCCATGCATGGTCCTTGGTTGGAGTATCAGTCTCAGAAAAGACCCCTGGGCCCAGATTTATTGGTTTTGTTGCTCTCCTTGTGGAGCTCTTGTCCCTCCAGGTCTTTCTATCTCCTCCTTCTTTCGTAAGATTCCCTGCACTCTGCCCAAAGTTTGCTAAACAGAGAATTCTCTATAGAGGAATATTGAATGGCAGAGAAACAAAGAAATGCTCAATGTCCTGTTCTTAGTCATCAGGGACATGCAAATCAAAACAACCCGGAGGTTTCACTTTATACCCATCAGAATGGCTAAGATAAAAACTCAAGTGATAATACATGCTGGAGAGGATGTGGAGAAAGGGGAACCCTCCTGCATTGCTGGTGGGAATGTAAACTTGTACAACCACTTTGGAAATCAATCTGGTGCTTTCTCAGACAATTAGGAATAGTACCTCCTTAAGATTCAGCTATTCCACTCCTGGGTATATATCCAAAAGATGCTCAAGTATACAACAAGGACATTTGATCAACCATGTTTGTAGCAGCTTTATTTGTAATAGCCAGAACCTGGAAACAACCCAGATGTCCCTCAATGGAGGAATAGATACAGAAATTGTGGTACATTTACCCAATGGAATACTACTCAGCAATTAAAAACAAGGAAATCATGAAATTTCCTGGCAAATGGTGGGATCTAGAAAAGATCATCCTGAGTGAGGTATCCCAGGAGCAGAAAGACACACATGGTATATACTCACTTATAATTGGATAGTAGACATATAATATAAGATAAACATACTAAAATCTGTACACCTAAAGAAGCTAAGCAAGAAAGAGGACCCTGGGTAAGATTATCAATCCTCACTCAGAAAGGCAAATGGGATGGACGTTGGAAGAGAAGAAAACAGGAAACAGGACAGGAGCCTACCACAGAGGGCCTCTGAAAGACTCTACCTAGCAGTGTATCAAGGCTCCAGTTTTCTTTAGGTTTTCCAATTAAATGCAACATGGGGCAGAGTATGCTCAGAATTGGGCTAGCGTAGATGTCTCCTGCTGGCTCTGGGTTGTCAAGCCTTCTTTATGTTCCTGGTAACTGGTTCTAGTGAGAATTTTACTATTCCTATGAGTTGGCTAGCCCTGGGAGGGGTTGTATCTCAATCCATCAAGACTTTAAGATGTAATAACAGGCTAAAACATAGAAAACTTAAAAAAAAAACTGATCAATGCAAGCAAGCCAGAAAGATACATTCAGTTACCTTTAATTTTATTACAGGGTTGGCCTTAACACTCAACATCAATTGCCAGGCTTCTTTAATGCTATTTCTGTTATTCACATATTTTAGCACACCACAAAGAAAACTCAAAAATTCCAAAGAAATATTTAAAATTTTTTATTTTTATCTAAAAAGTTTTTTTTTTTTTTTTCGGGGGAGAGATAGGGTGGGCACACAGGGTGGAACAATTAAAATCTATAACTTTAAAAATATAATTAAAATAATACTTCTAGCAGTTAAACAATATTTCTAAGATCAACAGAGTAAAAAATGTTGTCTGATTATAGGTTCCATATTTTATATTTCTAAACTCTCCTCCACCACAAACACCTTTTTTTTAATTTTAATTTTAATTTTTTAATAGAGGCTTAAGTAAGTCCCCTGTCCTTAGGGAATGTTCTTATGGCGTGGTTATGCAATCAATGGTGTCATCTAGTGGCAATTCACTTAAATTTCAACTAGATGTCCTAGAAGGCTATGCCAAATCACTAGAGCATGACTGAGCAAAACGCCTCCAAATTTAATGACTGTCAAATGGCAGTGAACAACTTTTGAAATAATTATAGACTGAAAGGACATTTTAACATAATATGATGGAGAGGCCTAACTAACACTAAAGACCCCTTGAAAAGCCACGTGAAAATGCACTACTATAGAAACTTCATTTTAAAATGTATACATATATGCATATGAATACAAATATAAAAAGGGTTTAAATGGAGTTACGCTATAATAAGAGGTAGCACCCCAACTGGACATCATTGCTAGCAAGTAAAAACCCTAGTACCAGGAGTGGGTTTCTGCTCTTTAAACTGTTGGTCGATAGGATCTCCTAGAGCCTCCTCCCATACATGACAAGCTATGGCCAATGCTCTTGTATGCCCTCTAGAGTTTGACAGTAAGACCCTATTGCTAAAGCACAACATACTTGAAGAAATCATGAGGAAAGCAAAATTATGAAGAAAACATGGAGACATCAAGCAGTTACTCATATGGAAGCTTAATCCCTGTTGAGTAGCTTTCATAACGTAGGAGGGTTCTATGTATGCCAGTGGAAGCAGAAGCAATCATCCGCCTCACCCAGCTGTGAACCCTTTGGGCTATAGTAGTTATTGTCCTGATGTGATAGGCCCAATAGTGCCAGAGTGATACAAATGTTGTAGGAGTAACCATTCATACTCTCATTTAATATAAGGGCTGCTCCATGAGATGGTCACAGGCTGTAGGGGAGAATCTACTACTATTAGTTTGCTAAATGGACGTCAAACTAAAATGACTCCTAAGAAATCATTGCTATGCAAAAGACTGGTACATCTTTCAGACCTCATTACAGAAGGTTCTTTTTGAAGTAGATTAACAATTAACACCAGAACTCCCAACTGGTCAGTGTGAGAGAGAATAGACTAGGGTGGTCTTTTTGACAAAGATGTTCCATCTACAGCTGAGTACTCAGTCTCCTAGTCTCTTCTAAGCATTTGACAATTTATGCATTGACTTCTGTCCACATAAAAAAGAAGCTACTCTGACCAAGGCTGAGAGCAGCTCAGGTCTATGGGTATAAATTTATACACTTACAAAGCCATTTGAAAACATGACTACTGAACAAAATGACAATGGCAGGTTCTATCTTAGGGTCTATGAAGTGGAAACTTCTGGTTTCTTTAAAGACCCAGTTGAGTCATGTGATGTTTTGCTGGAGGCTGTCTTGTGAGAGGGCATGTGACGTTCTGCTGTGAGCTCTCTCATGTGAGGGGAGTGACATTGGCCAGCTGAGAACACCTGCAGGTGGACTCTGAAGATAGGAGATCTATAGAAGCCCATGGACAGTGAGACATCACTTTTTGGATTGTCATTTCTATGCTGATCTTTGTGCTTCGACACTTGACTTCACAGAGAACATTCCAGAGAACTCCTGAGTGTGTGTCTTTAGCTGACTTTTCCTGCTGATTCACGTTGCTGCTTCGTGTTGGCTTTAGACTGGACTGCTGGTGTATCCACAACAAAGAGTGGACTCATTGCAAAGAACTATTTTTAAAAAGGTCTACAACCCCTTTTACCTAATAACCTTCTTTCTCCCCTACTTCTGGTTCCTGGGTGGAAAGGAGGTGGGAGCGTTTAGGAACCGTAAATAAGTAGGCTAGGTGAAAAATCAAAACCTACATGTCTCTGACTTCTCTACTCATGGGCTTTTTTTTTTTTTTTCTTCCGGCATTGAAGTACCAGGTGTGAATAGACCTTCTGTGGAGCAGGCCTCAAATCCAGTCAGAAAGGGATTGGTTATCCCGTAACAGTCATGACACTATTGCCCGAGCAAATCATGTATGTCAGGCCAGTATTGTAGCATGCTGGCTCCCGTGCTAGGTAAGATCGTTGATGTCTTTTGCCACTGGAAGCCTCCATACCACCTTCTGTGCCATGAAGTCTAGGAAGGAAGTTTCCAGGTCTGAGACTGATCTCAGTATATTCTACAGCCAAAGTATGGGGCATCTTCAGCACTAAGATCTTACCATGTAGTTCCCAGGCACTGGTAATAGCCTGTGTTGTCTCGTGGCCTCCCTGACCAATAGATCATAAAAACATACCTCATACCATGTACTATGATTTTTATAGTCTGGAAGCGACATTGGTCACTCATGAAGGGCAGGAGCTGACTAACTAGTAGGTGTGAATGAGGCTTTTTCAGACACCATTAGCTTTGGTTAACTTAGTCCCTCCTACCTCCTTTCCCTAATTTCTATGCCATATCCCTGCTCAATCCTATAACACCCTGTATTTGCCCTCCTGATTATATGATCACTCTCATATAATGTGCATTCTGCTATACATACAATTGTATTTTTTAAATTGGGTAGTGAGGCAGTAGGCTTCAATATGGCTTTTTATAGACTTTTCCTTCGGGTGAGCCTTTCCCTTGCCCCAGGGTTTTCTCATACCCCTGCACCCTTCCTTGCTTGAGCCTTTTCACTCCCAGTATACCACCATGCTAACTTTTGACTTACTGATAATCTGCTCTCTCTCCATTAACATGTCTTCCCACCACACACACCAAAGGCTCTTTTAGGAGTTAAGAAATTAGAAGAAATTAAACATGTAAATCAAGGGATTTGGAGCTAGGATCTGCATGTGAGAGAGAACATACAGCATGTGTCTTTCATTTTTGTAATTTTATTGTTGCAAGAATTTGTAAAAATGAAATTATGTAGCATGTGACTCTTTGAGTCAGTAGTATGGTTTCCTGAAGACTCATGGATGTTTTCAGTGTGTTCAGTGGTTTATGTTTGTCTGTTTGCTTGCTTTTTAGGCTAGGGAGATTTTTTTTCCTTGGTATGAATGTACTTCTATTTCTTTGATCAGCTGTTGAAATGTTTCAGGTTTATTTCTTTTTACCCCCAATTTACACAAACATCCTATTACAATACTGTGAAGGTTTTCTGGAGTTTCCATTTTTTCAGGAGCAAATGCCTGGAAGTATTCTTATTGGATCACATAAAAAATTATATTTAGTTGTTTCTCTTTTCAAGAAATTGTCAGATTATTTTCCAGATTGATTATATGATTTAATTTTTGTCAACAACCTCTAAGCAATCCAGATTCTCTATGTCTTCACCAGCATTCGATCCTGACACTATATTTTTTTTAACTTTTATGGTAGGCAGATACAAAGAGCACACCATGGCTATGAGCTGTGCTTCTCTAGTATCCAATAATGTTGAAAATCTTTCCATATGTTTGCCTGTCATCTACATATCTAAAACTAGCTAAGACCTAGGCAAACCATGAATAACCAAGGGCTTCAGTGTTTTTCAGAAGTTTATGTAGAAACTGCCAATGATTTGAAATCAGATTTCCAGTAAAAAGAATGCTCAGTAGCAGCCAGCATGGATGACAGATGACCTTTTGGAGACACAAGCTCAAAATTCTGCACATTACATGATACATGTGCCTGAAAAGAGGCACATGCCATGGGAAGAGGGACAATGAGTATAATATATGTAAGGGAAAAAAACCCATCATCCCCCCTTCCCGTTTCTCAATGAGCAGCTTTCCCCCTTTTTCTTTCTTAAAAATGTTCCCTATGCACCCATCTACCGATCACTCTTTAAAACAATGACAACAACAAATAATGCCTAGAGTTTGACTTCAGTGTGCGTCAGACAGTAAAGCCCTTGCTTGGTGTCATAGCCTCTTCAAGGAAATATATCTTCTTATCTTTTGCCTATTTTCTGATGGATTAGTATTTGCTGTTGCATTTTGAGAATTATTATTAGTATTACTATTATTACTATTAATAATCTCTGTGTAGCCCTGGCTACTGTGGAACTTGCTCTGTAGACCAGGCTGGTCTTGAACTCAGAGATCTACCTTCCTCTGCCTCTCATTGCTGGGATTAAAGGCGTGTGCTACCACTGCCCAGCTGAGAATTATTATTTTTTTTAATTTTTATTTTTATATTAATTACAGTGTATTTACTTTGTATCCCTGCTGTATCCCCCTCCCTCATTCTTTCCCAATCCCATCCTCCCTCCCTCATCTCCTCCCTGACCATCCCCAAGTCCACTGATAGGGGAGGTCTTCCTCCCCTTCCATCTGACTCTAGCTTACCAGGTCTCATCAGGACTGGCTGCAATGTTCTCCTCTGTGGCCTAGCAAGGCTGCTCTTCCCTCTGGTCGGTGGAGGGAGATCAAAGAGCCAGCCATTGAGTTCATGTCAGAGACAGTCTCTGTTTCCCTTACTAGGGTACCCACTTGGATACTGAGCTACCATGGGCTACATCTGAGCAGGGGTTCTAGGTTATATCCTTACATGGTCCTTGGTTGGAGAATCAATCTCAGAAAAGATCCCTGTGCCCAGATATATTTGGTCCTTGTGGAGCTCCTGTCCTCTCCAGGTCATACTAACTTTCCCTTCTTTTATGTGATTCCCTGCACTCTGCCCAAGGTTTGGTTATGAGTCTCAGCATCTGTTTTGATCCACTGCTAGGTATAGTCTTTCAGAGGCCCTCTGTGGTAGGCTCCTGTCCTGTTTTTTGTTTTCTCTTACTTCCAATGTCCATTCCATTTGTCTTTCTAAGTGAGGATTGATCATCTTACCCAGGGTCCTCTTTCTTGTTTATCTTCTTTAGGTGTACAGAAATTAGTATGTTTATCCTATCTTATAGGGCTAAGATCTACTTATAAGTGAGTATATATCATGTGTGTCTTTCTGCTCCTGGGATACCTCACTCAGGATGATCTTTTCTAGATCCCACCATTTGCCTGCAAACTTCATGATTTCCTTGTTTTTAATTGCTGAGTAGTATTGCATGGTGAAAAAGTACCACAATTTCTGTATCCATTCCTCTGTTTATGGACATCTGGGTTGTTTCCAGGTTCTGGCTATTACGAATAAAACTGCTACAAACATGGTTGAACAAATGTCCTTGTTGTGTACTTGAGCATCTTTTGGATATATGCCTAGGAGTGGTATAGCTGGATCTTGAGGAAGCACTATTCCTAATTGTCTGAGAAAGTGGCAGATTGATTTCCAAATTGGTTGTACCAGTTTACATTCCCACCAGCAATGGAGGAGGGTCCCCCTTTCTCCACATCCTCTTCAGCATGTGTTGTCACTTCAGTTTTTGATCTTAGCCATTCTGATGGGTGTAAGGTGAAATCTCATGGTCATTTTGATTTGCATCTCCCTGATGACTGAGGACTTTGAGCATTTCTTTTTTTTTTTTTAATTCTTTATTAATTACACTTTATTCACTTTGTATCCCCCCTGTGGTTACCTCCTTCCTCCAGTCCCAATCCTTCCCTTCCTCCCTCTCTGCATGCATGCCCCTCCCCAAGTCCACTGATGGGGAGGTCTTCTTTTCCTTCCTTCTGATCTTATTCTATTAGGTCTCATTAGGAGTGACTACATTGTTTTCTTCTGTGGCCTGGTAATGCTGCTTCCCCCTCAGGGGGAGGTGATTAAAGAGCAGGCAAATCAGTTCATGTCAGAGACAGTCCCTGTTCCTATTACTATGGAACCCACTTGGACACTGAACTGCCATGGGCTACATCTGTGCAGGGGTCTTAGTTTATCTCCATGCATGGTCTTTGGTTGGAGTATCAGTTTCAGGAAAGACCCCTGTACGCAGATTTTTTGGTTCTGTTGCTCTCCTTGTGGAGTTCCTGTCCTCTTCAGATCTTACTGTTTCCCACTTCCTTCATAATATTCCATGCACTCTGCCCAACAGTTGGCCATCAGTCTCAGCATCTGCTTTGATAGTCTGCAGGGCAGAGCCTTTCAGAGGTCCTCTATGGCAGGCTCCTGACTTGTTCCCTCTTTTCTCCTTCTTCTGATGTCCATCCTCTTTGCCTTTCTGGATAGGGACTGAGCATTTTAGCAAGAGTCCTCCCGCTTGATTAGTTTCTTTAGGTGTACAGATTTTAGTAGGTTTATCCTATATCTCTATATGAGTGAGTATATACCATTTGCATCTTTCTGCTTCTGGGATAGCTCACTCAAGATGATCTTTTCCAGTTCCCACCATTTACCTGCAAATTTCCTTGTTTTTTATTGCTGAGTAAAGTTCCATTGTGTAGATGTATCACAATTTCTGTATCTATTCCTCCATTGAGGGACATCTGGGTTGTTTCCAGGTTCTGGCTATTACAAATAAAGCTGCTACAAACATGGTTAAACTAATGTCTTTAGGTGTTTCTCTGCCATTCTATATTCCTCTATAGAGAATTCTCTGTTTAGCTCTGTATCCCTTTTTTTTTTTTTTAAATTGGATTACTTGATTTGTCGCTTTTTAACTTCTTGAGTTCTTTATACATACTGGATATCAGCCCTCTGTCAGATATAGGAGTGGTGAAGATCTTTTCCCATTCTGTAGGCTGTTGTTTTGTTCTGATGAGTGTCTTTAGCTTTACAGAAGCTTTTCAGTTTCACGAGGACCCATTTATTGATTGTTGATCTTAGAGCCTGTGCTGTTGGTGTTCTGTTCAGGAAGTTGTCTCCTGTGCCAATGAGTTTTAGGCTTTTCCCCTAAAACTTTTTCTTTTTCTTAAGAGTTATTTTTAATTTTTAAAAATTTTAATGTTTATTTATTGTGTTTGTTTCACATGCCACATATAGAACTCAGAGGACAACTCTGAGGAGTTTTTTCAGGATCGAACACATGCTGCCAGGCTTGGTAATAAGCACTTTTATTAGTTTAACTATTTTGCTGGTTTTGAAAAGTCTTTGCATATTCTCTGGGTAGCCTTGGATGTCCTGGACTCTCTGAGTAGACCATGCTGGCACTGAGCTCACAGAGATCTGCCTGCCTCTGCCTACACAAGTGCTGGGACTACAGGCATGCACCACCGTGCCCGACTGTCTTTGTATATTCCAAGCATGATCTTTGGTAAGATTTGTGGTCTATGGCTATTTTCTACCTGTAACGCTCACCTTCCTGTGACACATCTGCCTGCTACATGTAGCTGTGACCATGTCACTTCACTCAACTCTGGGGTTATTGTGACGACCACAAGAGAGGACCCTTATTTCTCTCATACCATTTGGTGACCATGAAGTAACTTCCTGCACTTAGGGTAACACCCGAACCTCAACTATGATCGGCAAAATGCTTTACTTTTGAGTTATAGCTCCAGATCCAAGGTGTTCTTTTTCCCACATTTTATGCAGGTTTTCTAGTTCAGTTATCTTCAGAGGAAATCCCCATCTGCTATTCCTGAAGGCCCAAAGCAATGTCAAAATTTTTTGGATATTTAAAAAATTTAAATTGCTACATATTATATGTAGTGTGGCATAGAATTATATACCTATATTATATATAATGTATATATTTATATATAACGTATAAAATACCTACATTATATATATATATATATATAATATGACACAACCAGATAAAGGTAATTGACATATGCATCACATTAAACGCTTGTAATTATGAGCCAGTCATGGTGGTACATCCCTTTAATCCCAGCATTCTGGAGGCAGAGGCAAATGAGTCTCTATGAGACCAGCCCGGTCTACAAAGCAAATTCAAGGACAGCCAGGCCTACACAGAGAAATCCTGTCTCAAACAAACAAACAAACAAACAAACACAAAAGAAAACAACACTCTAAAATCTATGGGACACAGTGAAAGCAATCCTGTTTCAGGAAAAAAAAAAAAAAGAAAGAAAGAAAAGAAACAACAAAACCAAACCTAAACAACAACAAAAAGAAAATTGTAATTTCTTTGTGTTGAGAATGTTAAGTCCTCTTTACTAGATATTGTAAGATACATAGCTAATTGTTGTTAATCATACATTATTATTTAAAAAATTAATTCTATTTTATTATTTTTTAAAAATTTTAGGTGACTTTAGTGACTTCGATATACCTTAAGCTTTTTATCCATAAGAATGAGTTGTCATCCAGTGTCTCACTTCCTGGATCGTTGATGGAGTGTGTCAAAGCCATCAACCCTAGCAGAACATTTCACATTTTGTTCCATGCAGTCTCCCTTCTCAGGGCTTCAGGACTCCATTGGCCACCTCTATTGTCTGCTACTTCAGACTTCTTTAATTTAGTCTGTGGTTCTTAGCTTCTTAATTAATCAGACATCCAGGTACTCGTGGGAAGAAATGCCAGTTATAAACCACCCCAAGTTACTCATTTAGGCTTTGCTTTCTCAAGCCTTGTCATCAAGGAAGGTAGAATATTAGTGGTAATTTTGGAGACATTACTTCATTACAAATGGAAGTGAGGCCATAATTGGTTTCCTTTTCCTAAACCAAGTGTGCCACCGGTGCAGATCTGTGAAAAGAAGGACTGTTTACAGAATCAATGTCATTTTGCCCTTACAGAATCTGCAAATGGGCACAACAGACCCTTCAAAACTTACACTTGAAACATAATTTTTCTTTACCAATTGTCCACTGAAATTAATTTAAAATTAAACTAAGCTAACGGATGTTTAGAGTGTGAAGGCAAATGCCATTTGGGAACATGAGACTGATGTAGCAAAACTAGAATCTTTCCAATCTGAAACCATTTTACAGTGTGATTTCATGATGACCAAACAGGACTTCCCAGAAAAATGTAATTTTCATTCCTCTTGCCTCAAGTTCATCCGGCTTGAACTGTGAGTACCTTTGGATCTAGACCAATATCAGGAAGTGTCATAAAATATGTGATTTCCACTTATTTTTTCTTGATATACACAAAACACAATAGATTAGAATAAACATGTTTCTCTAAACAGAAAAGACACACACTTTAAAGTATTAGAGAGACCTGCTATACATTGGAGCGTTCACAGCCATCTTACTGACTGAGCAAACAGAACAGATTGCATGCTCTGGAAAATATTAACTAAGAAGATGCTAACTGTAGGACTACATTCTAGTGTTATTTACTACAGCAAAACAACTGTAGCACACACTAATCTATATTATATGGAGAAGTAGAAGAAGGGGGTTTAAACACTCCCAGGGAGTAATTGGGCACTAAAAGTGCCTGTTTCCCCCTTTTAAGCACGTTGTACACATGTACTGAGATACCACACTGGACATCATAAGCACATAAAATTATTATGTACTAATTGATGCAAGAAAAAGAAAAATCATATACGAGCTCCAGCAGACAGACCATGCAATTGGAGTTTGCTGCCTGCTTGGTCTTCTCTTCCTGGAAGGAGCCCTTTGTTTTTCCTTCCTATAGTGAACGCACCAAGCGGGTGAGGGCAGCCTTTCAGAGTTTTCATAGGAAGCTGGTGGGGGAATTACAAAGCTGACTTTCCCGGTACTGTCCTTGTAAACATCATCATATATCCTAAAAGTTCCCTTAAAACTGAGAAGTGAATCTATTACATTAGCTTTGCAAAAAGAAGTAAGAGAGATCCTTATGATTTTTAGCACTTTTATATATTTATGGAAAATTCTTCTTAGTCTTTCATAAGGACTCTGACATTTAGTGTTAAGTGTTTACTTAAAAGGCATTTGACTCTGAGTCATGGATGTACTCTTTACAAGTTAGTGAGCTTTCACAGTCTCCCCAAAACCACATGGATGACCAATTTAATACTGTCTTGGGTGGTTATGTGGATGAATGAAGCCACACTACTCATGTAACACAGACAGTCCTTTGGGGTCTCATTACTGTTGTGACAAGACACCCTAAATGCAGTAGCTAATGTGATGCTTAGTTAGCACCACAGTTTGGTGCTTGGGTGTCTGCAGTAGGTCTGCATTGGTCAAGGTGTCATCAGAGTGCATTCATCTTTGAGGCTCTAGAGGAGTCCTTCTCTCCCCACTTTCTTGTTTCTGGAGACTGTCTACATCCTTGCCTGGTTCCTGCATCTCTCCAGCCTCTGCTTCTATCATCACAACTTTCTCTCTTGGACTCTCCATCCTCCTCTTAGGTGGCCTGCTTGATTTTATATTGGTCCAACTGCCAAAAGTAAACACAACTGGACATTAGTTAAAATGCTGAACACAGAGTTTATTGAGTAACTGCTGGATGCAAAAGAAAGAGCCAAATTTAGTTCTAACCATGTGCAGAAGCAGCTGTGTGTTCTAAAGGAGGCATGAGGGAGAGGGGAGTATGGATGGTGGGGACTTGACTGGGGACGGAAGACACGGAGGCACCTAGACTGGTGATGGGGAAAAAAGCATCAGTGAGGGTCATTAGGTGAGAGGAGCTCCTAAAATGGGTTGTGAAATATGACTACCAGAAGGAAGAGGAAGAGCAACGAACCAGATGGGGAAAGCATTCCTATGCAATAAATCAGCAGATAGCAGGGACCAAATTATAACGAGACTCTTATGAGTCTGCCACACAAGTACTGTTAATATTTTTCTTTATTTAAATTTAAGGAGTGAAGGTCATTTCCCCGGGCGTGTATGCATGTTAAAAATGGCCCATTAAATTGAGAAGCCACTATAAACTTTCATTTAATACCATCATATAAATCTCAAGTAACTGACAATGAGGTTGAAGATGACATCCAAACATTTGGAGATGATCACCCAGTTCTTACATTGAAGTATTCTCCAAAGCAATAGGTATGCAGTTAATCCACCATCCAAGCACAGGTATGGGCTGTGAAGAGACTCTTATTAAAATACATGGA
Organism: Meriones unguiculatus; assembly: GCF_030254825.1. Taxonomy (NCBI): domain Eukaryota; kingdom Metazoa; phylum Chordata; class Mammalia; order Rodentia; family Muridae; genus Meriones; species Meriones unguiculatus. Next base: position 72,075,085 of record NC_083359.1, read on the forward strand.
AACAGCAAAAAGAACTCAGCCAAGAGATCTACAAGAGCATCTCAGAAGCCTCCTTGCCTAATTCATCATCTTAGGCAAGCTAAGAAGTTCAAACCTGAAGCAGTAAAGGACCATAGAATTTCAGAACCCTTCAACATTTAGTCAATGGTAAATAATGCATAACCAATTAAATGCATTTTTTTTCTTGAAGATTCTCCCTTTTTCACACCTTGGAGAGAAATGGGAAGTTAACCATCCTTTACAATCTGTTTCAGCCATGACCCAGGAGTACTTGTCCCGTGTGTGTTTCGCATTTCTTACCTAAACAATAACTTCTCAATGCATCTACCTCACTCGAAACATTTTCTTCTTCTTCAGTAAATGACATCATATCCTCAGCTGCTCAGAGCACACTGAATCTTTGCTTCCTGTCACTGTCCAATTCCAAACCCTTGGGGAGGTTTTTTTTTTTTTCTTGTTTATTTTCTGTCTGCTCTCCTTGAATGTAAGCTCTGAGAGAACAGAGATCAAGTCAGGCCTGTGTATGAAAACATCCTAGTGTCTAGACAGAGTAGGTATTGACTGTGTATTTATTATGTTAATAAAAAGTATTAGAAACATCATCTTGCATACACGTATAACCTTATATATAGAAAATGTCCCCTTTTAATAAATATAGATTCGTTTCTAACAAAATGTAATCTGAGTACAGTTTCCCTTCCGTCTATGCCTCCCAGTTTCTCCCCCAACAAGAGCCACCCCCTTCCTGTCTATCATTAGAAAAGAATGTGTGAACATTTGGATAGACTATTTAGGGGAATTTTCAATTCACAGAAAAGGAGAATACCAAGTTTTGTTTTGCTTTTTTTTTTTTTTTTAAATGCATCTTCTTGGCTAAATTTAAGTTTTCATAAGTAAGAGCAAAACTGAAACAAATAGCCTTTTCTAGGGCACTTTTTGTTTTCAGCTCCTATGGGTAAAAATACCTAAAAGCTCACTGTTTGGACTGTGTGGTAAAATGGTTACATTTTCAATGATTTACTTATTTTATTATCTTAGGAATATGAGTGTTTTGCTACATACTACCTCCATACTTGGTGCCCATAGAAGCCCAAAGAGGATGCCAGATCTCCTAGAACAGGAGTTAACAGATGACGGCGAACCATCACATGGGTGCTGGGAATAGAACCTGGGTCCTCCGCAAGAGCAACATATTGCAGAATATTTGATCTCCTTGTGAATCCTGAGATTGCAAACTGATAAAAACCTGTTTCTTGTGGTGTGGTTCGACCACAGCACATACTTTTTTAAATATAGTTTTTATTTTTTTATATTAAGCACAGGTTATTTACTTTGTATCCCAGCCATAGCCTCCTCCCTCATTTCCTTCCAGTCCCACCTACCCTCCTTCATCTCCTCCCTGCCCCTTTCCAAGTCCACTGATACGGGAGGACCTCCTCCTTTTCCATCTGACCCTAGTTTATCAGGTATCTTCAGGACTGGTTGCATGTCCTCCTCTGTGGCCTAGGAAGGCTGCTTCTAACTTGGGGAGGGGGGGCAGTCAAAGAGCTAGCCATTGAGTTCATGTCAGAAATAGTCCCTGTTCCTTTTACTAGAGTACCCACTGGCACACTGAGCTACCATGGGCTACAGGGGTTCTAGGTTATATCCATACATGGTCCTTGGTTGGAGAAACAGTCTCAGAAAAGCCCCCTAGGCCCTGATATATTTGGTCCTTGTGGTCCTGATATATTTGCTCCTGTCCTCTCCAGGTCATACTAACTCCCCCTTCTTTCATATGATTCCCTGCACTCTGCCCAAGGTTTGGTTATGAGTCTCAGCATCTGTTTTGATACACTGTTAGGTAGAGTCTTTCAGAGGCCCTCTATGGTAGGCTCCTGTCCTGTTACTTGTTTTCTCCTACTTCCAATGTCCATCCCATTTGTCTTTCTAAGTGAGGATTGATCATCTTACCCCTGGACCTCTTTCTTGTTTATATTCTTTAGGTGTACAGATTTTAGTATGTTTATCCTATCTTATAGGTCTAATATCTACTTATAAATGAGTATATACCGTGTGTGTCTTTCTGCTCCTGGGATACCTCACTCAGGATGATCTTTTCTAGATCCCACCATTTGCCTGCAAATTTCCTTGTTTTTAATTGCTGAGTAGTATCCATTGTGTAAAAGTACCACAATTTCTGTATCCAGTCCTCTGTTGAGGGACATCTGGGTTGTTTCCAGGTTCTGGCTATTACGAATAAAGCTGCTACAAACATGGTTGAGCAAATGTTCTTGTTGTGTACTTGAGCATCTTTTGGATATATACCTAGGCACAGCACATACTTTTAACCCAAGGGCTTTCTGTAAACAATAGTTAAATAAAGCCAACTCTGGGTCAAGAGGTGAAGTAAGCAACCAGTTGACATAAAAAACAACAAACAAACAAACAACCAGGGAAAGCGGGGCACATAGCACATGCCTGTAATCCCAGCACTTGGAAAGGCAGATGCAGGCAGATATCTGTGAGTTCAAGGCCAGCCTGGTCTACCAAGTTCAGAACAGCCAAAGCTACCAGAGAAACCCTGTCCTGAAAAATACAAAAACAAATTAATACAATAAAAAAAAAAAGAAAACACAGAAAGGAGGGACACTAAGTTGAAGGGTACTTAAGATAGTATGAAGAAGGGGAAGGGGCTTTTCTTTGTTTTCCCTTCTAGGATATTGGCTGAGTAGAAAGGTCAGTCGGGTACTTTCTCGACCTCTCTGAGCTACTAGGCTTTCACCTCAGCATCTGGCTCCTGAGTCTTTATTGGTAAAACTGAACAGTTGGGCTTTTCTTCTTTGGTTAACAACAGTGACAAGCACTCTTAACCACCGAGCCACTTGAAACCATGACACTGTTCTCTTCAGTAACCTAAGTGTCCTGTCAGCCTGGAACAAAGCTTCTGTTGCTTCTCATGCTCACAAACAGGTGGCCTGGCTGCTGTTCCTGAGTTTGACCATTCCAATAGTCTGCTTTAATTTGCATTGTTTGCTGATGCTCATTTACCATGAATCTCCCTACCTTCTTAGAATATAGTGTCTAATAAAATCTGTGTCCCAGTTCTTTAAATTGAGTGGTTTGTTTCCTTATCTTTTGCTAGATGACACCTTCAAATGTATACAGAAAAGTGTAAAATGAAACTTATAAAGATTTATAATATTTGAACTCAAAATTGCTATCAATATTCTGACATATTCCTCACAGGAAAAAAAACCCAATGGGAAAAATATTGTTACACACTTTGCAATAGATTCCTGAAAGATGATCTAAAACATCAAAGAAAAAAAAATTGAGGCCTATGAAATCACTTGGTGCATTGTATAGCCTTTGAGATTTCCTTTATCTCCTTGTTTTTTATGTAGAATCTTCAGTTACAGCTAAGACTGCAGTGAATGCAAATTGTGACTAACAAAATATAAGCATGAATGTTTTATTAAATTTATATGCACATGAAGATCTATGCAAGGGAATGAAGGCCAAAGAAATAACCAAGGCATGATCTTAAGTACTTTATGTGCATATGTTCATGACTGTGAGCACAAGTGCATGCAGACTCCTGTGCACACATGCACATGTTCAGAGGCTGGAGGTCAAGACTGGATGATTTCCTCGGTCGCTCTTCACCTTACTTTCTGCAGCAGAGTGTGCCACTGAGCCTGGACGTCATTGATTCAGGTGGAGTGGCTGGCCAAGGAGCTCCAGAGAGCCGTCCCAACCCGTTGCCTCAACATTTCAGCTACGGATGCACGCTCCTGTGCTTGTCTTTCCTGTGAGCTCTGGACATGAACTCAGGTGCTCCTGCTTTCCCATCAGGCATGTTATCCACCGAGCCCCCTCCCCAACCTCACTGCAAGGCCCCCTCTTGGTAAAGAGTAAGACATTTCTTAAAGTATGACAGGCAAATAAGTGTCTGAAGCGGGACAATAAATTTTAGGGATGTTATTTTATGGTATATATGGTGTGGTGCAGAATCTCGTGGAAGATACGGATCACTTCAGTTTGCCAGTTTGGTTAGTCTATGGTGAGGGATGTCAATTCTCAGCCTTGGCATGTAAAGAGCATTGAGAGCATCTTCATGGCTTTCTGCACATAGAAAGATGACCTGAATGGCTGCCTGCCACTTCTCACATTAGTTCACCTCAAAATAGTCAATGCACCAGTTCAGCAAAGTTAGAGATGATGAGTCCACAAATTTATTTTTCAGTGTTTGCTCTCAGTATTTTATAACGCATGTCATAATTTCATCTATTAGATCATATTTTTATGTAGACATGAAATTATTTAATCTTTTTGAGTTTATAAGGATCACAGTGATGAGCAGTGATGTATTCATGTTCTGAATATGTCCTTGATCACAAGAAGAGGTTCTGCTCAAACGCTGTAAGCTCTTTGTTAGGTTCTTACAGAATACTGCCAAATTACTTTATAAAAACATGCTTTAGCCCAGTAAACTGAACCTGAGTGCCCAGTTCATTGTATGTGTGTATGTGTGAGTATGTATATATACATTTTATTGCTAACAATAGATAATGTTTTCATTATTTGAGTTTTCAATTATCTGAACACTTGTGGTGGTATGAATATTCTTCCTAATGTTTTCTCGTTGACTAATATGGACATGTAATTAAAATATTATACAATCTGTTATATACACAAAGGTATTAATAATTTATGTGTACTCTCACACACAATAAATAATAATTAAATAGGACTCTATCTAGCCACAATTTAATTTATGGAGAAGTACTTCGGAGACCATGAAGGCTCTTACATTTCCTCCCCGATGTGCCAGGCATCTTTCTGCGTCTGCATTAGACACTGGGATACACAACGTAAAAAGAGGAAAGTTTTGAGTCATGGCTCTGGAGGGTTCAGCCATGGTGTGTGGCTGCCACTGCTTTTGGGCCTGTGATGAGTCAGAGCATGGTGCGGAGACGCAGGACACAGCAGAGGCACTCATCTCAGAGCCAGGACTTGAAAGACAGAGGGGGGAGAAGAAGGGCTGGAGACCACCATTCTCCTCAGGGCCACACCCCAATAGCCTGAAGACCTCCCACAAAGCCCTGTGTCCTAAAGGTTCTACCAGCTCCTGACTGTGAGGGCTCACCTCAGCCAAATGTGTTTTTCCTGTCTCACAGAGACAAAACAAAACACACAAACAAACAAAGGCACCAGGGCTTCCTGAAGAACTTCAAAGTCTGGGACAGAGAATACATGAGAATAGAATTATATATATATAGTTTCTATGAAACAAGGTAGCAGGACTAACAAACTTACTAGAGTCTTATCTAAAAGAAACTGGCCAGTAGTTGAAAGACTCCTGCTGGCAAAAGATGGTTTCATTATGATCAATACTCAATAGTTATAATAAAGCAACGGGGTAACAGCAGCTGCAGTGTCCTGAAGCGCACTGAGCATATTTGCCCTCACGAGCTAATCCTGATGCCAAAGCACAAAACAACACCTCAGCACTTAACTTCGGGAGTTTGAGTAAACGCTTTCCTTGAAGGGAGTGTTTCCCAGGGAGAACACACAGTAAGGGCAGGGCTGGCAAGATGGCTCATCAGGTAAAGGCCTCCGCTGCCCAGACCGATGACCTGAGTTTAATCCTGGGACCCATATAGCAGGAGGAAAGAAGTGAAGCCTTCAATCTGTCCTCTCGCCATACACACTCCATCAGATCTCTCCCCACCATTAATACAGAGATCAAAAGATTCAAATGTAAAAAAGATGCAAAAAGAGTAAGGGAAGGTGATCCCATAAACTAGGAGCAACTGGAAAACCATATTTATTGATTTTAGAGTGCAAACAAATCTTTCTAAAGTCCGCAAAACAGGGCACTGTGGCTCCAGCTCAGACCCTCCCCCAGTCCACTGATAGGGGAGGTCCTCCTCCCTTTCCCTCTGACCCTAGCCTGTCAGGTCTCATCAGGACTGGCTGCATTGTCTTCTTCTGCAGCCTGGTAAAGCTGTCCTCCCCCCACCCCCAGGGGATGGTGATCAAAGAGTTGGGTGGGTAGGGAATGGGGGCAGATCTGGGAGGAGTTGGCAAAGGTGGTGAAAAAGAGTGCAAAAATTCTGCTGCTCTTTTAGCAACTAACAAGCAAAACCCACAGTTTTTTTTTTTTTTTTTTTTTTTTACCCTTGCAGAATTCAGGGTGACAAAATAGAGAGTGATGCAAACATGAATGTCTTTAAGTGAGGTGGATGTGTAGTGTAGACACTTGAGTCAGTGGGAGGCATCAGGATGCCTGATGCACAAGAAAATGACATAACTTTGGTACATTTGAAGTAACAATTGTGGCAATAGCAGTTAAACTAGTTGTCTAGAGAGAGATGCTGTGTGAAAACCTCACCCTGTTATGTGTGAGAAAGTGTATAACATTCTCCATGCCTCAAATTCCTCATTGTAAAGTGAGGGTCACTTCAGTACCCTTTCCTACAAGGCTGCTGTGAGGATTAAGTTAAGAACGCATCTATTTCCTTAGAGGATACAGGACTATTTAATTTATTTGACTGGTCTTGATTCAGCTTTAGTAAGTGGAATCGATCAAGAAAATTGTCCATTTCATTTAGATTTTCAAATTTTGTGGCATATAGGCTTTTGAAGTAAGACCTAATAATTTGTTTGGATTTCCTCAGTGTCTGTTGTTATATCCCCTTTTCATTTCTGATTTTGTTGATTTGGATGGTCTTTCTGCCTTTAAGTTAGTTTGGCTAAGGGTTTGTCTATCTTGTTGATTTTCTCAAAGAACCAGCTCTTGGTTTCATTGATTCTTTGAATTATTTTATTTGTTTCTAATTTATTGATTTCAGCCCTTAGTTTGATTATTTCCAGCTGTCTACTCCTCTTGGGTATATCTGCTTCTTTTTTTTCCCCCCCTAGGGCTTTTAGGTGAGCCATTAAGTTGCTCGATGAGGAATGGATACAGAAATTGTGGTACTTTTTCACAATGGAATACTATTCAGCAATTAAAAACAAGAAAATCATGAACTTTGCAGGCAAATGTGGGAACTAGAAAAGATCATTCTGAGTGAGGCATCCTAGAAACAGAAAGACACACATGATATATACTCACTTATAAGCAGATATTAGACATGTAATATAGGATAAACATACTAAAATCTGTACACCTAAAGAAGCTAAGCAAGAAGAAGGACCCTGGGTAAGATGCTCAATCCTCATTCAGAAAAGCAAATGGGACTGACATCGGAAGAGGGAGAAAATAGGGAACAGGACAGGAGCCTACCACAGAGGGACTCTGAAAGACTATACCCAGCAGGATATTAAAACAGATGCTGAGACTCATAGCCAAACTTTGGGCAGAGTGCAGGGAGGGAATCTTATGAAAGAAGGGGGAGATAGAAAGACCTGGAGGAGACAGGAGCTCCACAAGGAGAGCAGCAGAACCAAAAAATCTGGGCACAGGGGTCTTCTCTGAGACTGATACTCCAACCAAGGACCATGCATGGAGTTAACCTAGAACCCCTGCACAGATGTAGCCCATGGCAGCTCAGTATCCAAGTAGGTTCCCTAATAAGGGGAACAGGGGCTGTCTCCGATATGAACTCTGTGGCTGGCTCTTTGATCACCTCCCCCAGAGAGGGGAGCAGCTTTACCAGGCCACAGAGGAAGACAATGCAGCCAGTCCTGATGAGACCTGATAGGCTAGGGTCAGATGGAAGGAAAAGAAGACCTCTCCTATCAGTGAACTGGGAGAGAGTTATGGGAGGAGAAGAGTGAGGGAGGATGGTATTGGGAGGGATGAGGGAGTGGGCTACAGCTGGGATACAAAATGAATAAACTGTAATTAATAAATTTATAAAATTAAAAAAATGCAAAGCACCCAGAACAGTGCCTGTCTCAGCACAAGTGCTATGATGTTTATTAAATTACAACAAAGGATACTTTTGGTAGCATCCATTTTGAGCTTATTAATTCTGCACATGATACAAACAGCATGCGGAGCCATGAATTTGCTTTATTTATGAAGAATTACAAACTAAAGAGAATGTGCAAAGTAAAGAAAATAATTCTGAGAAAAAATGAAAACAAACGAAGCTGATTATAAAAATACTTCTGGAGGGAATTCACATTAAAGTTGAAAAATGATGATGAGTAATTTAATTTGACATATTTTAATCAAATGTGCTGAATTAGAAATCACAGATAAATATGTCCATGATGCAATCTTGTCAGCTGGAAATTCGCAACTATATACTCACAGACAACCAGGCATTTTTCTTTATTTTCCAAAACAGATGTCCTGCGTTTGGAAATTATTTGTGCCAGTATACAGCTTGGGAATATTAAAATTGCCCCCTCCTCACATGAGTGGAAATCACCTCATTGGAGAATTTCGGCTTTCCTGTGTTATATTTGGGGGTGAGGGCACTCTCAAATGACTAGATCTTGAGAACATGAGACACATCTCAGAAACTTAAATCTTGCCTTAATTAAATCATGCTCACCATAGCCTCTGCCAATCATAACAAAAACATGTGTCAAAATACTTGCAATGGAGAGCAAATGTATTCCTTGGGGGGCCTTGAAATTCCCCCTGGGATCACAGAAGTTGCATTTTAGAGGAAAGCATGTGCTCTTTAGATCTTGTTGGATGACTGGAACTTTAATGATATTTAATAAATCAGAGGTTGGTTGATAGTGGTGACAAAAAATGGGAGAGGATGCTTTTAGGTTAGAGTAACATTTTAGATATATAGAATTGCTATATCTTATTAAAATTGCATACTGCTGATCTTTTTTTTTTAATTTTTCATCAATTACACTTTATTCATTCTGCATCCCCCCCATAAGCTCCTCCCTCCTCCCCTCCCAATCCCACCCTCCCTCCTCCCTCTGCATGCATGCCACTCCCCAAGTCCACTGATAGGGGAGGTTCTCCTCTCCTTTCTGATCTTAGTCTGTCAGTTCACATCAAAAGTGGCTGCATTGTCCTCTTCTGTGGCCTGGTAAGGCTGCTCCCCCCCAGGGGGAGGGGATCAAAGAACTGCTGATCTTATGTATTTGTACACATATATTTTTAAAGGTCAATGCTAAACATAAGTGACACTCACTCATGAAAGCAAATGTGAAAAAAGGAGTATTCCTTCATTCATTCTCCTCACATTTTCTCTTTTCCTTATTTCAGGTCTTTTTCAATTTTAATTTAAAAAAAATGCATGAATCACAAGGAAGATGATTTCAGGACATTGGACATTTAGCATACGGTCATCCATCATTTGTGAGTTTTGACTTAGCAACTTGAATTTTAATGATTTGTTTCTAAAAAAAACAAGTTCCCTCTCCCATCTCTTCCCCAGTCTCTAAAGATTGTCATCACAGAACATCTTGTACTTTATTACTGAAGGGGAAGATGGCTTTAAAATTACACATGAGCTTTTACCTTGTATATTTTCTCCAAGAGTCCTCCTACCCCAAGCAACAAGGCTTCTTCAGAATAAATGTGGTGTGACTTGAAAGGTGCTGTGGAATGTCTCTGGGGTACATAGCTTTTTCATTCATTCATTCATTCATTCATTCATTCATTCAAAAGATGCACAGATTGTACAAAGAATGGATAGAATTGCTGATGAGCCCAGCATTAGGGATGAGTTTAAAAGCAAAGTGTAAAAATAAGAGCCCAGGATGGAATCTAGAGAGAACAAACACCATAAAATATTAGGCTATTGGTGCTGCCTATGATTGTCCCCCAGAGGTGGGAAGCAAGTTCTTATTGCTGAAGACGCAGGTATTCTGGACACAGAGCCCAGAGAACCTGAGAAGGACTCTTCCCAGAGGATTTGCTTTCATGGTACCAAACAGGACTATACAAACCTCCAAAGAAGGGAGGAGAGCAACAGTCCTACCTAACTATGATACTTATGAGCTATGGCCAGTGTAGAAAGAGGGCCCTAAGTTTTGTAATAGTGGCAGACATACCTTGGAAGTAACTATCAGGTCTCTAGTTGGACTTAGATCACTCAACAAGAGGAAACCTTGCCTGGTATTGGAAACCTATCCACCTACCCAGGGCTAGTGCAATCATGGGCCTTGGAGGAAAACCTACAACTGTAGGTTTATTAAGTGAACACACTTCCTCTGGTGATCTGAATAGTTATGACCCCCATAGTGGCAGTATTAGGAGGTGTGGCTTTGTTGGGATAAGTATGGCCTTGTTGGAAGAAGTGTGTCACTGTGGGGGCGGGCTTTGAGATATCCTATGCTCAAACTATGTCCAGTGTGGTACACAGACCCCTTCTGCTCCTGGCGATCAAGATGTAGAACTCTCAGCTCCTCCAGCACCAGGTCTGCCTGCATGTTACCATGCTTCCCACCATGATGATAGTGGACTAAACCTCTAAAACTGTAAGCCAGCCCCAAACTCAAGGAAAAAATAATCACATGATCATCTCATTAGATGCAGAAAGGGCCTTTGACAAAATCCAACATTGCTTCGTGATGAAAGTCTTGGAAAGATCTGGGATACAAGGCTCATACCTAAACAAAATAAAGCCTATTTATAGCAAGCCAATTGCCAACAGTAAATTAAATGGAGAGAAACTCAAAGCAGTTCCACTAAAATCAGTGACAAGACAAGGCTGCCCACTCTCTCCATATCCTCTTCAATATAGTATTTGAAGTTCTAACTGAAGCAATAAGTCAACTAAAGGAGCTCAAAGGGACACAAATCAGAAAGGAAGAAATCAAAGTATTGCTACTTGCAGATGATATGACAGTACATGTAAGGAACCCCCAAAATCCCACCAGAGAACTCCAGCAGCTGATAAACAGCTTCAGCAAAGTGGCTGAATAAGAGTTTAATTAAAAAAAAAATCAGTAGCCCTCTTGTACACAAACAACAAACAGGCTGAGAAATAAATTAGGGAAACCATATTCTTCACAATAGCCATAAAAAACATAAAGTATCTTGGTGTAACTCTAACCAATCAAGCCAAAGACCTGTATGACAAGAATTTCATGTCTCTGAAGAAAGAAATTGAAGAAGTTATCAATAGATGGAAAGATCTCCCATGCAGATGGATCAGTAGGATTAACATAGTAAAAATGGCCATCCTACCAAAAGCAATCTATAGATTCAATGCAATTCCCATAAAATAACAACACAGTTCTTTACAGACCTGGAAAGAAAAATTCTAAACTTCCTATGGAGAAGCAAAAAATTCAGAATAGCTAAGACAATTCTATACAATAAAAGAACTTCTGGAGGCATCTCCAGCCCTGACTTCAAGTTATACTACAGAGAAATAGTAATAAAAACTACATAGTATTGGCATAGAAATAAACTGGTTGATCAATGGAATCGACTCAAAGACCCAGAAATAAACCCGCATGCCTATTATCACTTGATTTTTGACAAAGGAGCCTAAACCATACAATGGAAAAAAGACAAAGACAGCATATCCAACATATGGTGATGGTCTAACTGAATGTCTACATGTAGAAACATACAGACATTTTTTTTTATTTTAAAAATTAAAAATGAAAAGGAAGAAAAGAAAAATACCATGGGCTGGAGCTGGAGAGACATAAGCTGGGGCAGACGGATGCTGAATGTTCAGGGAGAGACCCTGTTCCAAAAATAATATGGAGAGCTATAGGAGTAGATGCCCTAACAGACCTCCTGTCTCCATACAAGTATACATGCATAGAAAGAATACCTTGAGTATGAATGTGTTGCCTGTAAGTTAAAAAACCTATGGCCTATAGGAAAGGTAGAACAGAAGGTGGGGCATTTGGTAGACAGAAAGGATTCTGGGATAGAGCCAGGAATGTGTGTGTGATTCTCTTGGTAAGATGTGAGGATGACAGATGCATGGTGCCTGAACAGAGGTAACCAGCCACATGGCAGAATGTAAATTAGTATAAATGGATTATTTTAAGTTATGAGCTGGTCAGAGAAGAGCCTAGCTATATAGCTTAGGTATTTGTAAATGTATTTTGAGTCTTGTGAGTCATTCATTATTCCAGGAGCTTGGGGCCTGGAGGAAAAACACACAACCTACTATAGATGGTGCTTGTCTTGGTAGGCATGTAATCCAAGCCAAGAGTTCCAGACACAGGAGCAAGACCAGAAAGCCAGGCAAGGCTGATTTCAGACTAAACTGGGATATAGTCTCTGAAGATTAATTATCTTGTTTCTCCCCTTCTCCTCCTCATCCTTTTGATCCCCATCTCTTTCTTTATTTTTCCCATCCCTCTCATTTTCCCTCTCTCCCTTTATTCTCTCTCCTCATTCTTCTCTCCTCTCTCCTCTTTCCTATCTTTCTGTCTGCCTGTGTCTCTCTCTCTCCCTCCCTCTCACTGAGATAGTCTTATAGCACAGCCTAGGCTGGCCTGGAACTCACTATGTAGCTTAGGCTGGCCTTAAACTTACATCTTCCCATCTTAGCCTCTAAAATGTGACCATGTCCAGTCTTATTTAGCTTTTTTCTTTTTAAATTAATGCTTTGGTTAATACACAAATAAATGAGTTCCATGCTCTTTTCATACATATATATCATTAAATTTTGTTTTTATTTGCCCCATCCCCAAAGCCCTTCCACCACCCTTCCTGATGCCTAGCTCCTTCTTCTGCTTTCATGAACTACATAGTCCATACTGTCTCTTGTTTCCCATCCCTCTCTTTCTAGAACTTTGCCTCCACCCACCCTTCTATTTTAATGTTCTACATATATATATATATATATATATATATATATATATATTTAAAGAAACATCCACATTGAAGAGAAAACATATTTACCTTTCTTGATCTGACTTATTTCATTTAAACATGATAATTTCCAGTTCTGCTCATTTTTCTGTGGATGTCTTAGTTTCATTTTTCTTCAAAGAAATAAAACTCCAGTGTGCACAACATTTTGTCTATCTATTTACCCATTGATGGATGTCTAGGCTGGCTCCATATCTTGGCTCTTGTGAATGGAGGAACAATAAAGATGGATGGCTGTGCCAGTGTCTGTGTGAGAAGATTAGAAACATTTCGGTATATGTTTAGGAATGTTAGAGCTGGGTTAGATGGTAGATTTATTTATTTATTTGAGGAACCTCCATACTGATTTCCACAGAACACAACCTTATCTTTTAAAAAGAAATATTAAAAAAGAATTTAGACAGGCTAAATCAGAATGATGCAAAAGCAACATATGAATTTTATACTTTCAAAAATCTAGACAAAACTTCTCTAGTTGTTGAAATACATCAAGCACAAAGTGTCAGGAAAGAGAGATAGTTACATGTGTTTAGGTCTTAATTGACTGTGATCACATAATAGTTCTGTTAAATACCTGCCATATTCTAGGTAGTGTGGTAGATGTCATATTCAAGGTAGTGTGGTAAGATGGTCATATTTTAGGTAGTGTGGTAGATGCCATATTCTAGATACTGTGATAGATGGTCATATTTTAGGTCGTGAGGTAGATACCATATTCTAGGTAGTGCAGTAGAGTTCTCTTCATTGGCTTCCTGTCAAGACTATTTCCTTTTGGTGGGGGGTGTCACAGAAGCTTTCTATGTCTCTCACTCTCAACTGTGAGTCTGCAGTCATCAGTACCTCTGCAAAAGAAGTTTCCTTGCCCTTTATAGTCAGCAGCAGCACAGACCATGGACTTCCAAATGGTTTGTAGCTATAGCACAGGCCATGGTCATCAACATGGTTTCAGGTGACACGACAGACCACACACATCGAAATGGCCTTTGCTGGCAGCACAATCCAAGATTTTTTTTTTTTTTAAATAACAACTAATCCACTCATACCAGTCTTGACCTATTCCCAGGAGACAGTTAATCCGTTCAGAAAGGTGGAACCTTTAAGCTATTTAACTTCCACTAGCCCTATTTTAAAGCCCCACCATGTCAACACTGACACATTGAGAACCATTCATTCACTTTTATAGGGCAAACTATATCCAAACCACAGGAGATAGTGAGGTTCACAGTCATCTTTGGAAACTTTTAGGGTCAAAGATCCCTCTTTCTTTCCTTCCTTCCTTTCCTCCTTCCCTTGAAAATCGATTAGGCCAAATGTCAAGTTGTTTTGTAGAAAAGCAATAATAGTACCTCAAATTTGTTATGTCAAAAACTTTAAAGGCCTCTGTTGGAAAATCCAGAGAAAAAGAAGGGAGGGAAAGAGAGAGACATAGAGACAGAGAGACAGAGACAGACTATAAGGCCATGTAGGGAACCTTTCCCAGGAAAGCACTTTAGAGAAATACACAGAGGGCTGTGAAGTATGTTCACTGGTTTCTTTTCCATATTCAGCCTGGAGCTTACTTTCATGAGGAACTCTGTGATTTGCTGGTGGAGGAGACTGCAGGCTTGTAAGTTAAGCATCGAGTGACACAGAAAAGGCAGAGGAGTGTGCCAGGGAAACTCAGACAAACTGTTTCAGAGTCATTGTCTGGTAGTGATATCACTGGTAGCCAATGACTTAACTCTTCACAAACTTTTCAGATCCTTGGCTTTCCCAATAGTGAACCAACAAATGATTTAGTAAGGCTTTTCTTGAAGTGTTGCTATGAAGATTAAACAAAATTATGTTCATGGCTTGGATCATAAAAGAAACTCAATAAATGGGAGGTATTGCTCTTCTACAAAACATCTTGGCATAGTTGGCTTAAGGAGATATCAAGGAAAAGAGGAAAGGAAGGAAGAAAGAAAGAAAGAAAGAAAGAAAGAAAGAAAGAAAGGAAGGAAGGAAGGAAGGAAGGAAGGAAGGAAAGGAAAGGAAAGGAAAGGAAAGGAAAGGAAAGGAAAGGAAAGGAAAGGAAAGGAAAAGCCTCCTGAAGTTGTAAGAGAGCCTTTCTTTTTCTATTCAAAGTGATGTTTCTTCTTCCCACACCATCACTGAACTCTGTGCTTGCACCTCTTGTCTTTGCCCCTGCAGGCCCTGCTTGCCAATGGCACCCACCATGTTAATATCTTCATGATAATAAATCTGTAGGCGATTGCTGAAATTCTTTCAGACCCCAGCCAGCATCTAAATTAAAAAATTAAATAAGATACCCTCTCTCTAATCACTTACTCTTTGCACTTAATAAAGTATGTAAGATGTAAAACCATAATATAGAGGAGGAAAATGGAGCAAAAGCTTGCTAACATGCTGTGGGAGAAAGGAGATGGCTGCATGTAAGTGGCAGAGATTGTGCTGGTCTCAGACCAGCAGGAGAGGAACCAAAGACTGTCTAGGAAGATAAAGAGTGTAAATGAATAGATGATGAGTGCAACCAGAATAAACATGATCATGGTCTCATTGGACTTGGGGGTCCTACAGGCTCTTGGTCATCTGAAGAGAGACTCCAACAGCTGACACAGAAGAAAGCACAGAAAGACAGATTAATGCAAGAAGTGGGTTTGTGAGACTTCTCTGTTTTTCTGATGCTGCTTCTCAAAATCCTAAATGCATGGGGGCAGGTGTCAAAAGGACAATGAAAATAACGTACTAAGGCTGGGATACTGTGAGGACATGAATCTCTGATTAACGCAGGTATGTGGTAACTGAGAAAGTCCCCTGATGTCTTAGTTTCTGCTGCAGCAGAAAGAACCTAACTGCAGCTGCAAGGATGTTTAGCTACAAAGAAAAACTTGCCTTCAAGAGACACAGCTTGCAATATGTAGGTGGCTGCATTTTCCTTGGTTACTTCCTGACTATCTCCCTGCCTAAGTTAATTTCAGTAATAACTATTATTGTTTGATATTTTTAAAATTTATTTTTAATTTACATATTCACTTTACATCCTGATCGAAGCCCCTTCCTCCTCTCCTCCCAGTTCCACCCTTCCGCTCTCTTCCCCCTGTTCCTCTACCTCTTCTCCTCAGAAAAGGGGAACTCCTCCACCAACCCACCCCAGCATATCAAGTATCAGGACTGAGCTCATCCTCATCCACCGAGGCCAGGCAAGGCAGCTCCATTAGGGAGAAGTGATTGAAAAGCAGGCAACACAGTCCATGTCATAGTCAGCACTTGCTGAACTTGCTAGGGAACCCACACAAAGATCAAAGTGCCTGCTGGGGGCCTATGTTCAGTTTATGGATGCTCCTTGGTTGGTGCCTCCATCTCCATATGCCCCCACAGGCCCAGACTAGTTAACTCTGTTGGTCCTCCTGTGGCCATCTTGTTCCTTCTGGGTCCCTCCATCCCTTTCCCCCACTCTTCCACAGGACTCCACTTTGGAAATCAATCTGGCGCTTTCTCAGAAAATTGGAAATAGCCGTTATTAATTAAGTGCCTATTGCATGCCAGGCTCTAAGTACTTTGCATATCCCACTTTATTTAATTTTCATAATAAGCTGGGGATGAACTGGTACAGACCCACAGTATCTTCAAGTCTTGATTGAATTTGAACCCAGAAGGTACAAAATTAAACCATGGGGACCTTAAGAGTTGTAAAATATTTGGGCTGCTGATTTAATGCTTTGAGAATACGGAACACTGACTAAATTTAACTTCTATTTTAAATAATAAAGATATGAAAGAAAACTAAAGCAAAAGGAGAAAACTTTAAAAAAAGGAGACTACACACCAGTCAGATACTTTCAAGACTTTAAAGGTATAAACACAGTATCCAAAGAGATTTTAAAAAACATTATTAACAAATCTTCAATTATGCTAGATCTTGTCATCATAAAAACGAAGTGCTTTGTTTTAGAAGAGAGTCTGAGTGGGAATCACCTACTTTATCTACAGTAATACTGTTAGTCTACAAGGCTTGCTTTGTCAAGAAGTCATAGTCATTGTTGCTAAAGACATTACACCTTATCAATCTAATAACCACAGCCAGTATGAGAATTATCTGTATAAAAGACAGTTCTCATAAAATTATTCATGGTAAAAATTAATGATAGTCATATTAAAATTACTTTAGCAGGCAATTAAAATCTTGGTATTTCATGAACATGAGGCTTTAGTACATCATCCCCATTTTAAAGATGAGGCATCTGAAATTTAGAGAGGTTCCTTGTGAGAGTTGTAAGAATAAAGAGCTCCAGCTGGCATCAGCTTTGCTCTGAGTCCTGCTCTGCATTTGCGTGAACCCAGACCTCTCTTCTCTGTGTATGGTAGCAATACTAAGGCAGCTCTTCCTCCTGGGAGAGCCTGGATGCCCGTGGCCACGATGACCTTCCTGACATTGTCATTATTTCTCCCTTTTCAGGTACTCAGCTTTGACATGCATTGCGATTTGATGGCTTTTCTCTATTTTCTCTCACAGGTGACAGTATTTTTAGAATTCCACTCACTAATGCAGGGCTGTTTTCTGCAGGAAGTTTAGAAGGTGGACCGGAGTGAACATTTCAAATGGCAAAGTTAGGTCTCGTGCTGGAGCTACACCACAGAAGGGAGTGAATAGTAAGAACCAGGATTGAAACAATGGTAACCAAAACCAATATATTTTATCTCGGTCCTCTTAGGAAGAGGTTGTGGTCAGTAATTCCCAAGGGATCTTTTAATTTTTTTTCTTTATCATTATTATTTATTACAATTTATTAACTTTGTGTCTCAGCTGTAGCCCCCATCTCCTCCCAGTCCCACCCTCCCTTCCTGTTCTCCCCACTCTTGCCCCTCCCCTAGTCCGATGATGGGGGAGGTCCTCTTCCCCTACTATCTGACCCTAGCCTATTAAGTCTTATCAGGACTGTCTGGATCCTCTTTCTCTGTGGCTTACTTAGGCCATCTTGCTGGGTGGTGGTGGTGGAGGGGTGATCAAAGAGCCAGCCACTGAGTCAATGTCAGACAGCTCCTGCTCTCCCTACTAGGGAACCCACATGGAGACTGAGCTGCCCATGGGCTACATCTGAGCAGGGGGTTTAGGCCCTCTCCATCCATGTTCCTTAGTTGATTCATCAGCCTTGGGAGGACCCCCTGAGCCCAGATTATTTTTTTCCCAAGGGATCTTATGGTAGAGATTAGGTAGTGAAAAACAACTTTGGGGTTTTAGTCTTTATGAGATCGCTTTTGGAACTTGTATGCCTTTTGTTATTCTTAAATCTCATGCAATCCAACTAACATTTTAGTTGACACACCATCCTTGTCATAATAGATTAGAGAAGTGACATTTTGGTGTTAGAAGTTTGGAAACTAAGATGAGGAGGACACTGAAAAAACATGAGACTGGTGGTATTCATCTCATTACTGTCTGTGCCTCCAGACAGCCCAACAGGGCCAAGATGATTCCTACAGGAGAACTGAGGGTGTAGAAAACAGTCTCACTCTACAGCTTCCCTCTTCTTAGGGTTTGAAAACTAAACCCCAAGTTATAGTCAAATTACATTACATGCTGATTATCCAAGACCCAGACCAACGAGTTTTAGGCAAAGATGTGATCAAAAGAGCCGTCTACTGCATGCTCTACCTGTAATTTTTCTGTCTCTTCCAATAGATGGCATGTATCTTGACTTGTAGTTAGATTATGGTTCTACTCCTAACTGTGTGACCCCCGAGAAGTTCAGAGAACCTTCTGAATCTTACCTTTTTCACTCTGGCTAAAATGGGTAATTGTGAGGGTTAAAAGAAGTAAGACACAGAAAGAAAGGAGAAAAGGGAGAAGAAAAAAACACAAAGCGATGGAGGAAAGCAAGACAGAAGGAGGAGAGAGTGAGAGAGGGAGGATGGAAGGAAGTGGAAACAAGAAATAAAGAAGGATTGAGGAAGGAAAGTTTGCTTTTGTGCTAGTCTTTGCATCAATGGTCAGCTCTCTTCTTTGGATTCATCAAACTCTGCAGGCCAGTGGTATCCGGAGCCTTTTACTTAGATTGGAGTAACCTCTTTCTGTCTTTGCATAGCTTCCTCTTTTGGGGTAGCCTTATTGAACTTTCTACACAGTAGGGGGTATTCACCAATCACTGTCTTTTAAACCAATTTCATTTTCTTCATAGCCTTTATTCTGGAAAGTGATTATGTAACTTATGTTTTTATATCTCGTTTTAATGACTCTCCGGGTAGGCTGAAGGACCTGAGAGGTTAGAGCTTTTAGTTTGTTTTCATGGCTAAATTCGTGCAGTGTGGAGCGCATTTGGCACATGGTAAAGGGCCATTACATATGTTTGTAAGAGAAAGTAAATGAATGAACAGCACTACTGTGCTTAGGTTCAAAGGGAATCTCATGAAAATATTAGCTGCTTTCCGTTCTGAAGTTCAATGAAAGACTACCCATGGCTTTTAGTTCAATTGCTTTTCCAAGAATATGTGCACTTAAAAAGAGGGTATCAGGAGAGACATACCCATGAGCCAGTTAGGAGGGTGACTGTCAATTATTGACATTTTACCCAGTGTCCTGTGACTGGTGCCTACTTTTTCAGTGGGGTTGCTTATCCTCGTCCCCATCCATTAGCTATTTAGATGTGACCAGATAAAACACGACCAAATATATTGATAATGTTGAATGTTAATAACTTACACTGTGAAACAGTGAATGTTAAGAAAGCCTCTATATATGCTTACTTCAAAAACTACCTTACTTTCTGTGCCTCTAATTAGCTTCATAAATACCTTCCTTTTTTACTCATGGAAAGCTCAGACCTACAGTCTCCAAATTCTCTTCTTTGTAAGCAGTTAGCGGAACTTTTTCCCTCTGCTCATCAATGGGATGGAAGTGGTTTTGTTAACTACATTTTGGTCTGTACCTTGCCTTCTCTCCGAGATCCATAAACTTTGCCTCACTTAGTCCAATGGTCCAGCACTTCTGAGAATAAATCAGCCTGAGGGTAGAACATTCTCTGGCCTTCTGTCTACCTAGGCCACCCTGCATGCCACTTTCTCACATCTGGTTCTTTCTAGCTCCATTAACAGCACTCTATAAAATAACCCTTACTAAAGAGTCTTGTAAGTCTTAGAGTCCCAATGGTCCCCTTATTGTAAAAGTTTCTATCCTTCCATGCCAAAAAGCTCTCCTGTCCTTTATGTCACAATCCCCATAGCAAATATACATTCTCTCCCTGTTATACCTGGATTTTTTTTAATGTAGGGAAAAAAGGTTACTTTCTGATGGCTGTAAGGGGATGACTTGGGACAGACACTCACTAGACATAATCCCACCTTTAGCGTTTCCCTTCTGGGTATATTTTCTACTTCTCTATGTCCACTGTCATTGTCCTTTAAAGGCTCTTGCCATGCATCTGCTCTTTCCTAGGTCACTGCACTGACTTTCTTGTGTTTGTATTTGTTCCTTCACAGTTTCCATGTTGCAAATGAAGCGAGGATCCTAAAAAGCAAGTTGGAGCAGGTCCCTGTACAATGCCCTCTGTGTTGTGCATGTAACGCAGGCTTTTTCTCAGCGTGTTTTTCCTTTAATTCACTTGACCAGGATGCTCTCCCTCACCTCCTTTAAGGGAGGTTAGTGGCATGGCTCCATGTATTTTTGTCTTTATTTTTCCAAAGGTTCCATCGAAAAGACTCTGTGAGGCATTTTGGCAGTTCTGAGATCAGAGGGAGTGTCAGTGAGAAAATTTGGCAATGGATTGTGCCCCTGGGGAAAAAGAAAATACAGTAAAAAGCTCTGTCTGGGAGAGGTGACAGTGTTCTGAGGATGCCAATGTCCCCGGGGTATCTGAAATTTACTACATACCAAGAGCTGGCAGGGGCCAAGTGAGCACCTGAGCAAAGCCAAGGCCAGAAGGCAACATTGTGTGGGTGCCAAGAGCAAAATGCAGTCATGCAAACAGTGGGGACCTTGAAGTCAGCAAGACTTTCAACCAACACTTCCTCTTCCACTTAATCAGCTCTAACAGAGTTATTTCACCTTTGGGCTTTACCTTCCTCACAAATAGAGATCGTGGATTAAAAAGAAAATGCTGCTATAAGAAAAATACACAACTTGGCACTGACTATGAGTTTCACGCTGTCAAGAAGACAAGCTGCGATTTAGAGAAACATGAGCATGGCTGTGTCCTGAGTCAGGGGTGTCAGGGGCAAGTCCTGTTGGGACAGAGGCTTGTCACCTGGGAGGAGTGGTAAGGCTCTGCTTAGTCCCGGACTTTGTGCAGAAATTTGTTTTCAGCTTCCTCGAAGAAGGCTGAGATGCCTGCTGGCTAAATAAATTCACAAAACACCTGTGGCCATAAGCATTTCGTCTTCCTGGTGCCCAGCCTTCTATGCCATCCCTCTTCAGACTTCTATTTTAGGTGATTACCATTGGGATCATGTGCCTGTTTGTCTAAGGCTCTTATTGTTTTCTATGTCCCTCAATTTTCAACGCTTTTCAGAGCTTTAAGCATAAATTTTTGGTCACGTCTTAGCATGATTCATGCAACATGCTATTTTTTTAATCATGCTTTTGATGGGATGGTTGCTCTGTCTGTCATACAAACACACACTTTCTCCACAGATGATCCGATTGGCTTATAAAGAGCAATGCTTTATACCTTCTTGCAAACTGGCATATTATACAATGATTATGTATTTTCTTTTTTTCTTACTGTATAGTATTGTGTACACATCAATCAACGACCTTCATTTTGGTATTTTTATATTATTCATACCATATCTGAGGATTGATTCTAAGGATTCCTTTTCTATTATTGTTTCAATGTGGAATAAAAACAATCAGTGCTTTTACTTAGTCTCATACGTTGAACATAGATCACTGTACATCGATTCAAAAGATAGCAAGCCCCATATTTGATTAGATTCTGAAGCAAGAAGAATTAACTTATAGGGCAGATTCTCTTCAGTGCTTCAACTCAGAGCACACAGAAAGCAGTGAAGCCACCAACCTAATAAACTCATGATCATTCACAGATGCACACGGCGGGTTTCGATGTATGTGGGGAGGCTTAACAGAATTATGCTTTGGCTTCCCATTCGTCTCCCACAAACTGCAGTATAAAATTTCCAGAGTATGATATCTCATCACACAGTTGCAGCTGGTTGACAGTTTATTTTTTAATCTGATATGTGATATATTTTGGAAGGTGGCATTAAACACGGGGATATAATAGAATCTGATAACCTCAAACTCTTAGTTAAATACTCAGCAGCCAGAACACTTTATAACTAGTGCCTACATTTATGCTAAAATGGAATTAAAGTTGCACTTGGATGAACATTTTTTTTTTTATGGAAATCCAGCTGTTTTGGATTGATCAGTTAAGGGTTGTTATTTGATCCACTGACTCTGTGAAGTGTTCAGAAGGGGCTGAGTGGGGAGAAATGCACTGTGAAGACCAGAGACACATTTCTGGGCTCCTAGGATTGTGCCCTAAACTCTGCCAGGGATTATCTCTTTAACCCCTCAAGCTTTCAAGATCATTGGCTATCAAAGCTGCCTCAGTCCTACCAAAGTGGAAGGGGTGGAAAGACCTGCTTCCTGCCTCCCTGTTCCCATCATGCGGAAGTAGCCCCAGTTTTGAGCTTCGCAGACTCACCGGCTTACTGAATCTCATGTTGGCAATGGTTGGATTTAAAAACAAAACAAAAACACCAAATGTCCAGTACTGATCTGTAAAATGACTTACTTCTTGGCTATGATGACGCAGGAAGAACTCAGGTGAATACTGAAGCTATTGAAGAATTTTGGGGTTTCTTGGAATGTAGAAGGCATCAGTCTCCATTTCTCCACCAGATTATGTTTATTTGGTAAAATATGAGATATTTATTCAATTGTGTATAAATAAAAGCCCATTTCCTTAGTTGTTATCTGGCTACTAGGTTAGAATTAATATGCCAGTTTAACCAAGTCAAAATTAGCCTTGGCTATGGCTGAAAGAAAAAAAATTCATCTCAAAGAATGGTGCTGTATGTGTATGGCGTTTACAGAAATTTATTTAAAGTAGACTCCATTCCCCACATTTCTTCAGGGAATGGTTCCAGGTTAGCATGGGTCACAGAGACGTTCTGTAGATCGTTTGGAAGATGAAGGGTAAGGGCCAGTCACATTATTGTTTCACTTGGATCACCAGGCATCTCACACACATGGTCCAGATCTGCCGGCTTGATTTGGCCCGGGCAGCTGGACATCATTAGCTCCCAAGGCTTTATTGGTTTCTCTACCTGGACCAAGTGCAGTTTTAGCTTGATGGTGAAGAATAACTGCCATTACTGTAGGCAATTGACACTAATGAAGTTACAGGATAGGAGGCTGTAGGAGGCCAGCATGGGCCATTGCTCTTCTTTAATTCACAACTACCTTTTCCTCCCCGATGTATCACTTGCTGACTTCAGACACAGCAACAAATACTGAAAAAGGGGGTGGGGGAAGGGGTGAGAAATTAACTGTGACTTTCCAGTACCTACAATTACATGTAGTCAAGTCATTACAATGCACTCCTATTGAAAAGCTAACCACATCTGGATTTACTTTTCTGAAGAAAATGTCACTCATGCAAATTGTATGCATTTGGGTGTCCAAGACTGTAGGCAGAATCCCTTTCCATAAGAGAGTTTAGCTCACAAGGTGGTACAAACTAAGGGTCTGTATTGACATAGCAAGACTGATGATAGATAAAGCTACAGGACAACAAAAAATATCTGAACAGAAACAAAAAATGCTTTGCTAATTTTGGTGACTTTCAAGGGATCATTTGCTATGGAGTTATAGCTTTATTGTTTGACACAAGTTTTAAGAACAGGAGCTCTCAAATAATTTTGTGATAGAGATGTATTTTAAAATTTTGATCAATTAAAAATTTAAAAGTTATACATATATTTATTTATTTGTGGATGTATGAGCCTGTGTGTGTATGGGCCCAATGATATATATGTGCAATATTTATTTGCTTGTGCCCTTAGGGGACAAAAAGGTGTATCAGATTTCCTGGAACTGGAGATACAAATGGTCATGAGCTGCCCAAGGAAGGTGATGGGAACCAAATCCAGTTCTCTGGAAGAGTAGTAAGTACTCTTAACCCCTGAGACATCTCTCCAGGCTTATATAGCTCTTTCTGAAATACAAAATAAAACTCAGGGACCAAATATATCTGGGCACAGGGTTTTTTTCTGAAACTGTTTCTCCAACCAAGGACCATGTATGGATATAACCTAGAACCTTTACTCAGACGAAGCTCGTGGTAGCTCAATAACCAATTGGCTTCCCATAGTAAGGGGAACAGGGACTATCTCTGACAGGATCTCAATGGCAGGCTCTTTGACTCCCCACCCCCCAAGGGAGAGCAGTTCTGCTAGGCCACAGAGGAGGACTTTGCAGCCAGCCCTGAAGATACCTGATAAAACAGGGCCAGACGAAAAGGGAGGAGGTCCTCCCCAATCCGTGGACTTGGAAAGGGGCAGGGAGAAGCTGAGGGAGGGAGGGTGGGATTGGGAGGGAATAAGGGAGAAGGATACAGCTGGAATACAGATTTAATAAAATGTAACTAATAATAATAAACAATAAAAATAAAAAAAGAAGAAAAAAAACTCAGCTAGAACAGCTGCACAAGCAGCATGTTTTGCTCGGAATCTCTGAGTTAGGCCAGGGTTACATTGGGTTGCATTGGAAGTCTGGACTTTGGATTCAAGCCAAATTGGGTCCAGTTGAAAGTGTCTTTGAGGAAGCAAATACACCCAAGAGGAGCAGAAAGCTGTAAATAATCAAACTTGGGGCTGAAATCAATAAATTAGAAACAAATAAAACTATTCAAAGAATCAATGAAACAAAAAGCTGGCTCTTTGAGAAAATCAACAAGATAGACAAACTTTTAGCCAAACTAATTAAAAGGCAGAGAGAATCTATCCAAATCAGTAAAATCAGAAATGAAAAGGGGGACATAACTACAGACACTGAGGAAATCCAAACAATTGTTAGGTCATATTACAAAAGCCTATACGCCACAAAATTTGAAAATCTAAAAGAAATGGACACTTTTCTTGATAGATTCCATCTACCAAAATTAAGTCAAGATCAGGTAGAAAGACTGAATAGTCTTATATCCCCCAAGGAAATTGAGGCAGTCATCAACAGTCTCCCCTCCAAAAAAATCCCTGGGCCAGATGATTTCAGTGCAGAATTCTACCAGACCTTCAAAGAAGTGCTAACTCCAATCCTCCTCAAACTATTCCACAAAACAGAAACAGAAAGAACATTACCAAACTCATTCTATGAAGCCACAGTCACCTTGATACCTAAACCACACAAAGACCCCCTTCCCCCCAAAAAGAGAGAACTTCAGACCTATCTCTCTTATGAACATTGATGCAAAAATACTCAATAAAATACTTGCAAACTGAATTCAAGAACACATAAAAGATAACATCCACCATGACCAAGTAGGTTTCATCCCAGGCATGCAAGGGTGGTTCAATATACGGAAATCCATCAATGTAATCCACTATATAAGCAAACAGAAGGAGAAAAACCTCATGATCATCTCCTTAGATGCTGAAAAGCATTTGACAAAATCCAACACCCATTCATGTTTAACGTCTTGGAGAGATCAGAGATACAAGGCACATACCTAAACATAGTAAAGGCAATATACAGCAAGCCTATAGCCAACATCTAACTCAATGGAGAGAAACTTAAATCAATCCCACTGAAATCAGGGAAAAGGCAAGGCTGCCCACTCTCACCATATCTATTCAACATAGTACTTGAAGTTCTAGCTAGAGCAATAAGACAACTAAAGGAGATCAAGGGGATACAAATTGGAAAAGAAGAGGTCAAAGTGTCACTATTCACAGATGATATGATAGTATACATGAGCGACCCCAAAAATTCAAGCAGAGAATTCCTCCTGCTGATAAACACCTTCAGCAAAGTGGCTGGATACAAAATTAACTCAAAAAAATCAGAAGCCCTCCTCTATACCAAAGACAAAAGGGCCGAGAAAGAAATTAGGGAAACAACACCCTTCACAATAGCCACTAATAACATAAAGTACCTTGGGGTGACTCTAACAAAGCAAGTGAAAGACCTATTTGAGAAAAACTTCAAGTCTCTGAAGAAAGAAATTGAAGAAGATATCAGAAGATGGAAAGATCTCCCGTGCTCATGGATCGGTAGGATTAACATAGTGAAAATGGCTATTCTGCCAAAAGCAATGTACAGATTCAATGCAATTCTCATCAAAATACCAATGCAATTCTTTATAGACCTTGAAAGAAAAATTATCAACTTCATATGGAGAAACAACAACAACAACAACAACAACAACAACAAAAAACCCAGAATTTCCAAAATAATCCTGTAGAACAGCAGATCATCTGGAGGCTTCTCCATCCCTGATCTCAAGCTGTACTACAGAGGAATAGTAATAAAAACTGCATGGTACTAGCATAGAAACAGAATGGTGGATCAATGGAACTAAATAGAAGACCTGAAATAAACCCACACACCTATGGATACTTGATTTTTGACAAAGAAGCCAAAACCATTCAATGGAAAAAAGACAGCATCTTCAACAAATGGTGCTGGTTCAAATGGATGTCTACATGCAGAAAAATAGATCCATATTTATCACCCTGCACAAAACTAAAGTCCAAGTGGATCAAAGATCTCAACATAAAACCAGACACACTAAATCGGTTAGAAGAAAAAATGGGGAAGAGCCTAGAACTCATTGGCACAGGAGCCAACTTCCTGAACAGAACACCAACAGCACAGGCTCTAAGATCAACAATAAATAAATGGGACCTCATGAAACTGAAAAGCTTCTGTAGAGTAAAAGATACTGTTGTCAGAACAAAAAAAGCCTACAGACTGGGAAAGGATCTTCACCAACCCTATATCTGACAGAGGGCTGATATCCAGAATATATAAAGAACTCAAGAAGTTAAACAGCAACAAATCAAGCAATCCAATTAAAAATGGGTTACAGAGCTAAACAGAGAATTCTCTGTAGAGGAATACAGAATGGCAGAGAAACACTCAAAGAAATGCTCAACATCCTTAGCCATCAGAGAGATGCAAATCAAAACGACCCTGAGATTTCACCTGACAACCATCAGAATGGCTAAGCTCAAAAACTCAAGTGACAACACATGCTGGAGAAGTTGTGGAGAAAGGGGAACCCTCCTCCATTGCTGGTGGGAATGCAAACTTGTCAAAACCACTTTGGAAATCAATCTGGCACTTTCTCAGACAACTAGGAATAGTGCTTCCTCAAGATCCAGCTATACCACTCCTAGGCATATATCCAAAATATGCTCAAGTACACAACAAGGACATTTGCTCAACCATGTTTGTAGCAGCTTTGTTTGTAATAGGTAGAACCTGGAAACAAACCAGATGTCTATCAAAGGAGGAATGGATATAGAAATTGTGGTACATTTACCCAATGGAATACTACTCAGCAATTAAAAACAAGGAAATCATGAGCTTTGCAGGCAAATGATGGGACCTAGAAAAATTATCCTGATTGAGGTATCCCAGGAGAAAGATTCACATGGTATATACTCACTTACAAGTGGGTACTAGAATTATAAGATAGGATAAACATACTAAAATCTACACACCTAAAGAAGATAAACAAGAAAGAGGACGCTGGGTAAGATGATCAATCCTCACTTAGAAAGACAAATGGGGTGGACATTGGAAATAGGAGAAAACAAGTAACAGGACAGGAGCCTACCACAGAGGGCCCCTGAAAGACTCTTCCTAGCAGTGTATCAAAACAGATGCTGAGACTCATAACCAAACTTTGGGCAGATTGCAGGGAATCATATGAAAAAGGGGGAGTTAATATGACCTGGAGAGGACAGGAGCTCCACAAGGACCAAATACATCTAGGCCCAGGGGTCTTTTCTGAGACTGTTTCTCCAACCAAGGACCATGAATGGATATAACCTAGAACCTCTGCCCAGATATAGCCCATGGCAGCTCAGTATCCAAGTGGATTCCCTAGTTAGGGGAATTCCCTAGTTAGACAGGGACTGTCTCAGACATCAACTCAATGGCTCGCTCTTCGATCTCCCTCTATACACCCCCACTCCGGGAGGAGCAGCCTTGCTAGGCCACAGAAGAGGACACTGTAGCCAGCCCGGAAGAGATCTGATAAGCTAGGATCAGATGGAAGGGGAGGAGGACCTCCCCTATCAGTATATTTAGAGAGGGGTATGAAGGAGATGAGGGAGAGAGGGTGGGATTTGGAGGAATGAGGGAGTGGGATACAGCTGGTATACAAAGTAAATCAACTGTAACTAATATAACAAATAATAAAAAAAAAAGAAAGTATCTTTGAGGGTGGGACCATGATTTTGTGTGAGGCCTTTATATTGTATATTATTTCTGATGCAAATGAATGAATGAATGCCCTGGGGTATATTTTGCTTTCTTCTATACATACCTAGATTTAGTCTTCACCATAATTTGTTTTCTGGTATTCAAAGTACACAATCCATCCCTGTTTAGAAATTTAGGGTTACTACATGAACACTATGATTGGTCCAGTGTTCAGGTTAAGAATCTCTCATCACTGATACTCCAACCAAAGACCATGCATGGAGATAACCTAGAACCCCTGCACAGATGTAGCCCATGGCAGCTCAGTATCCACGTGGGTTCCCTAGTAATGGGAACAGGGACAGTCTCTGATATGAACTCACCTCCCCCTGATGGGGGAGCAGTCTTACCAGGCCACAGAGGAAGACAATGCAGCCAGTCCTGATGAGACCTGATAGACTAGGGTCAGAAGGAAGGGGAGGAGGACCCCCCCCTCATTGGTGGACTTAGAGAGGGGACATGGGAGGACATGAAGGAGGGAGGGTGGGATTGGGAGGGAATGAGGGAGGGGGCTATAGCTGGGGTACAAAGTGAATAAACTGTAATTAATATAAAAAAATTAAAATTAAAATTAAAAAAGAATCTCATCTGCAGATCTCAGGCCTGGTACGCTCAGTTGTGTTGTGTTAATCACCAGTAGATGTCGCCATCAGAACACACAAACTGCTCTGGCGGGCCCTGCCGAGGCCTGCACACACCCCACAGATGTTCAGTGCTCTCCTGGAGGTGGGTGAAGAGATGTCCAGATGACATTCCTTGTCACACAGCTTTGCTGGCTACGTTTGCATCCAAGAGTAGAAAGAGAAATTGTGGAAAGCTCCGAAAAGCATGCTTTTATCTATAGGAATGGTGTTCCTTGATTGAAGGAATTTGGAGAATGCCTCTCAGAGAGTTAAAAATCATTAAAAAATGTTGCTTGGCTGTACACTAGTTATCTCTAGGGAGAAAAGCAGGAGCTGAGCAAGAATGGGAAGGATATTGACTTCTTGCCTTTGTATGAGTCATTTGTAGGTTTTTGTTTTTTCGTTGGTAATTAACTCATGCCAAAGAAGAGATTAAACTGTTGTCTGACAAAATCTTGATAGTGTACTTTTTTCCTTAAATCATTTCTTCTGCTACTGATTAATGAAATGTCTACTTTTGGAAAAAAATGTAGTACATTTTAGTGTCCAAAAGTTCTCTCACCCATTAATTCAGATTCATTAATTGGAATATTTATTATTCATTTATGTGTTTAGAAGGTGCAGAGGTGCCAGTATGAGGTTGAATCAAATCTACTCTGCTTTCTAGAGAGTCTTGCAGACAATTCGTAAGGAACAGGTCAACATCAAAATTATCCTTGTCCATTTTATAGTTTATAGGTAGATCTTACAAATGCACACTTTTATAATAAAATTTACACAGTGCAATTTCATAAGAGTGAAAATTTACTGAGGTACTGTCAAAGTCAAGTGCTTCATTTTTGGCAGTGTAAATTGTGGAACCTTCTTGGAGCAATGTGTTGACATGTCTCAGAAATCTCATCAATCCCACATCTAGAAGTCATTTAGGTCACAAAGATGTATGTCAAGAAAGCTTTAGCTAGACCTACTCATGCTGGAGAAAAACAAGAAGGAACAGAGGATGAATAGTGGTCACCCCGTCATAGAATCTACAGTGGACTATACTTGCCAGGGTGGATGACGCTGGGACAGGATCCTCCCTGAATTCTGGTGCCTATGGGTTGCTTGTATGACTTGAGCTCTGTGCAATGTTCCAGACAGGAAAATGTCTAGAAATGGGGTCTCTTCACTTTGGCTTTTGGAGAGAGGGTGTGGATAAAGCCCCTCGGAGCAGCAACACTATGCAGAGTGTGATAGGGGAGACCTCTGAGCTGGGGAAGGTCTGAGCAGGTTGCCTCCAAGTTCATTTTTGAAGAAGGTGCTGTGGAGATGAAAGGACAGTGTGGTGGCTGTTAAGATGGCCTTGCCGGGTTAGGTCAGTCCTGGGGTGCTGACAGAACTAGCCGATGAAGTCATCAGGTCTGCATCAGAGGCCTGTGAAAAAGAACTGGAGAGCTGTTGCACAGCTCAGTACAAGGAAAGATTGTTTCAATTTTAAGAAAGGTAAAGAAGAGCCCTTTGGGTATCCAAGAGAAATACCCGAACTCTACCTGTTATAAATCAGGCTTACCCTCCTCCTTCACCCGAACTCTACCTGATAAATCAGGCTCACCCTCCTCCTTCTGATCCTATATTATTCTCCCAAGACTGTCAAGACAAGATGCCCCAAACTGGATGTCTTGAGACAATAGAAACCCGTCCTTTGCCAGTTCTGGAGGCTTGAAGTTTAAAATCAAGGAGCAAACAAGGCCACACCTCCTGGAAAACCTGCAGGGAAGACGCTGCACTTATCTTCTAGCTTCTTTTGGGGCTATCCCTTCTCAGCTCAGAAAAGTACCACTCCGACTTCTGCCTCTTGTCACTTGACTCTCCCCCTAGGGCCATTCTATTCACAGGTCTTCCTTTTCTTACAAGACATCAGTCATATTATCAGGACCCTCCCTAATAACATTTAAATTGTATCTGAAAAGACAGTTACCAAACAAGGTGGCATCCATAAGCCAAGGACTAGGATTGCAACTGGAGGAGACGCTGTATTTCAATGCATAATAACACCTTATTTGCTCTTTGCATTATCTAGTTCTTTTTCTCTGTAATCTATTTCATTTTATTTTTAATTGTATTCTAAATATTTATATTTATACCACAGATTTGTGCTATTCTCAGCTTTGACCAGAATAACTTTTTTTTTTTCAGTGAATAATGGTGACTGCAGAGACTTCTAACTGGCCAAAGTACCGAGCATTGCAACTGTGAGCGGTCAGCTTGGGTGGCTCATCTACGTGAGCCTCACATCGTCCAAGGCTCAAGGAAATTCTCATGGGAGGGGGCAGAAACAACGTGAGAACAGGTGGATGGAGAGGAGAGCTGGGAAAGGCCGACTTCTGCCCACCACAGAGCTGTGGCAGGCAATAGCTCTCAGGAACTGTGGTTGTTTGCACAAGACTTGCACAAGATCAACCCAGTCAAACATCCTTCTTGGATGAGGGAAGGACCCCCCCAGGCCTCTTCCCTACTAGAGGAACACTTGGCAGCCGATGAGTGCTGAGAAGAAGGTGTGGACTCCAGCAGGTGGCTCCTGTCCCAGTGAAGGACTGTATATACACTCATGCGCACATGGGCAGCATTAACGGGACTTGGGGACTATTAATAACCAAAAAAAAAAAAAAAAAAAGAAAAGAAAAAGAAAGAAAGAAAGAAAGAAAGAAAGAAAGAAATTAAAAGAAGACATGAATCTGGGAGGGCTATGAAGTGGGGCAGTAAAGGGGGCTTAGAAGGAGGTAGTAGGATATGAACATTATCAATATACATTGTATAAATGTATGTAAGTGTCAAGGAATGAGATATTTTGAAGTGTTTTATTACGTGTATTATGGTGTATGTGTGTACACGTGGAAGTCAGAGAACACTTATGGCAGTCACCTTCTAGCAGGTGAGTACAGGGGGCTGAACTTGGGTCATCAGTCTTTTACCAGTTGAGCCATCTCATCAGCCCTAAATGTATTCTTGATTCTTCTCCACTCCATATACACTTCTTCCCCAACTACCCTACCCATAACTCTTACAACTTCCAATCTTTCTTTATTAGTGATAACAGAAACAATTGTTTTCCTATATGTAGACAAACCAATATAGAACTTGAAGTTGACAAATGAAATAAGAATCAAAAAGATTGGCGTCCAGCTTAATGTGGGACTTAAACACTTGGTCTGCCTCTCTGTACATCACTCCTTTTATCCAGACCTCAGCTTCTTGGTGTGTTAAACATTTGTACTACTCAGCTTGAATAGCAATAACCCATGTGCATAAACCGAGGATCCAGCAGTTTAGAAGCAAAGACTGAAGGCCAGAGAGTGGGACAGTCAGAAACACACTCTACTGCCAGGTACACTAAGACTAGAACCTCAGCCCTGCTGCATCTTTATTTCTCTACTGCAGCGGACACATCAGCAACTTTCTTGTCGTCACCGACTCACAGTTTCCACACTGTTCAAACCGAGTCTCTGAAGCAAAAAACAGGGGAGCTGTAGAAGCCACAGTTTAATAGTCTATCAGGCACACAGCCGAGGTCAGCTTCCAGGTCTGGTCACTGTTTCCACTGTGTTTCAGGGTTGCTTATTTCTCCATCTCTATGCTGTGCTGCCAAAAAGATAGAAACAACGAAGTGTTGTTCTGAAGAACACAGAGACAGCCCTGCATCCATTGCATGCCCTTCTTTGATCCACTGAGCCAGAAGAATGTTATTTTGATGTCATGGGAGCAATGACAAAAGGCCAGGGAGCTGCAGGGGTTGAGCTGGGTGTGTGTCGATGGAGGACAGACCCATGTGCCTGCTTGTTACAGGCAGAGGATAAGAAGGGCCCATTTCTTTTGCTTAGAAAACAGATGCGGTACTTGGTTTATGAGATTGAAGCTCCAACGTGTAAGAACGGTTCAAGAGTCTTCTCCACGTTTTCCTTCAGTCTGAGGAGTAAATGCCCCAGTGACAGAGAGCTAAATGAATGGCCTACAAGGATTGTTTCTTCATTCTTATTGTCTGTTTTGAATGAAAGCAGGCTTCTTTGTTATCCAGAAATAAAGCTACTTGTAATTCTTTTTTAAAAGCTGGGACATGCTTAACTTGATAATGCCAATTAAGGAAGCTCTATGATGGCTTTTAGGCTTGAATAATAGCAGTGTAGGATTTTAACCTGCCTATTACAATGGCTTTCTGAATGCTGCCAAGTGTTCTTTCCTTCTATAATTCTTCTACAATGGTTGGCAGTGTTGGCCTTTGCCCAGAAGTAAAAATTTACGATGAAGACAAACATCCTGTGCATCCACTGGGCATGGACTATGGTGGCTTTTCAGTGGCCAAGTAGAGTTGTTTTTTTTTTTCTTTTTTCTTTTTCCATGAAGCAGTGGAGGGGCAATCTCCATTACTAAGAGGAATCAAATTCCTGAGCCATGTAGTACGTGTTTTCTGGTGCCAGCAAGTCCACTTCTGTTCTCCCAGACCCCTTGATAAGTCTCCTGTTATAATCCTACTTAGGAACAAGGAGACTCGAACTCATCAGACTTTACTGCCTAGAATAATAGCAGTCAGTCATTTTGCTTTTTACAGGGAAAAAGAAAAAAGAAACTGTATTGAATCACAAAACTCCCCATTCCTAAGTTTCCTATAACATCCCTCAATTGTGGTTGATCTCATTGAGTTCAGCCTTCTCAGTCTCTTGAAACAAATTCTGTTTCACATTACCCTGGAAATACTGTTACAACTCCCTAAAACAATTTATGGGAAACTTCGTATTTTCTATTTGCTTTGTTCACCAGCATTTAGCCATATGGAAGTATTCACTCACCTATGAGTCTAGCTATTTCTTTAGAAAAAGATCATTTACACGACTGGTTTGTTCAGCCTGTTCCCCTTCCTTGCCTCCTGTGAACAAACTGACCATCTATCGAATTGTAGAGCAAAAAGATTAAAAGCCAAAGGTGACTTGATTATTATCAAGGATCTGACAATGTCCTCATTAAGTTTGAGAAGGTTAAATCACTGGTTTTGCTTTTCTGTTTATTTGCTGTAAACTGGGGACAAATTGCTGTACCTATATCAAAGAGAGATCACAAGCTAACACAGGTTTTGCATGTAGAGCCTGTGTCTGGCTCAATAAAGGTTCATTAATATTATTAGGATTCAGTGCTAGCTTGGTTGCCGTATTCCCCACAAACACACCAGTCTTGGTTGAGTGTCCTTCTATGTGGCCAAATTGTATCTTGTTCTTTTCTATAGTTTGTCTCTTATCATGTAATGTTGTCATTTGTCAAAGCAGGCTACAGTGACATTAGGTGGAATGATCTGATCTGTAGGTAAATAGTCCTGTTCCAAAGAGAAATTATAGTTTATCACTTCTCCACCGCTTCCTAAATTGACTATACAAGTCACTTAAAGAATTTTCATTAAAGTCTCAAATCAGTAACCCTTAAAGATACAGCTTTGAAATGAGAAGATGCAATCCATGTTTGTAGAACACTCTGCTCTCCTTTCCAGGCTAAAGAAACTTCTTTTCTCACACCAGTTCACTACAGTGAATGGGAGATGCTCCACACTGACATGAGGCGGTTTCTTCTTTTTTTTTTCCTCCTCCTCCTCCTCCTCCTCCTCCTCCTCCTCCTCCTCCTCCTCTTCTTCTTCTTCTTCTTCTTCTTCTTCTTCTTCTTCTTCTTCTTCTTCTTCTTCTTCTTCCTCTTCCTCTTCTTTTCTTTACCAAATTCTTCTATGCGAAAAGATATATGCTCTGGAATGCATTATAATAGATTTTTCTCTCCCAGTTCAGCCCCTTCGCAGTTCAGCAGTGGTGATGATAGCCAACTGTATGCACCCCTTAGATAGGCACATCTCTCTTACCACAGTCTTTTATCATTGCTCCTAATGTCATTAAGCACAAACTGGAAATGTCAAAGGTTACACACAAAAATACATTAGCAGCTGTAATCCTTTGGTGCAAATAAGTAGCTGCTTCTCTTACCTTTGATATTCTGGAAGAGGAAAGTTGAAGACATTGGTCTGTGTCTGAACATCCAGGAAAAACACAAGAGAAAGTCAAACACAGAGCTCCTCTTCTTTCTTCTTATTTGACACAGGATCTCATATTTTCATGTATCCCAGCCTTGGATTTGCTGTGCCACAGCAGATGACCTTGAATGTCTCATATTCCTGTATCTACCCGCTGGATGCAGTCTCTGAGAGCGTCATAGACCCTGATAGTCAGAATGTGGCTGTTTTAGGAGCCAGGGCTATAAAGAGGTAATTAAGTTAAAATAAGGTCATTAATGTGGGCTTTTTCCAACCTGACTGCTGTCCTTAAAACATGGGGGATTTTGTGTAAATGTGTAAGTTGTGTTAGTGAGGGCCTATTTCCAACTCCAAATTCTTGACATCATTAACTTTTAAGTTATTGTTTAGAGGTTTCACCCTATGATCAATTGGATCTATTGTTTTTGGGCCGAAGTGAAACAGAACATCCTGGTAGAGGGACATAGCAGAGCAAAACAAAGTTTCTCACCTCATAGTGACCAGGGCGCAGATAGAGAGAGGGGAGAAAAAAGAGGGGGAAAGGAGAGAGAGAGAGAAGGAGGGAAGGAAGGAGGTAGGGAAGGACAGAGGAAAAGAGAGGGAGAGAGAGAAAGATCTTTCATGTCAAAGTACCATTGTACTTTGAACACAGGTTTATGACCCAGAAAAAAAAGCATCATCCTTGATCTTGAACTTTTAGCCTCCAGAAATACATGAAAATTTTTCTAATGTTTAAGACACCCAATTTGTGCCATTTTGTTATGACAGCTCTAGACACAGAATACAACCATTGATTAGTCTATGGTTAGTCCTCTGTGCATGTACAAAAGGAGAACTGTCCTGCTTTGGTTTGGAGATGAGATTTTAAGAAAGACAAATGGCAGTAACTTAGCTAAGTGTTAAAGAATATTCAGCATGTACTGAGTCCTCTTTACCTCGTCACTGATCAGCTCTCACCACATAGGTGACCTTTTGAGACTGGAGAAATGACACAAAAGTTCAGAGCCCTGGTTGCTCTTCCAGAAGACCTGGGTTCAATTCCCAGTACCCATATGATAGCTCACAACAATCTAACTCTAATTCCAGGGATTGTGACATCCTCCTCTGGTCCTCCCAGGTATCAGGAGCACACATGGGGCACAATTGTGCAACTAAAACTCTCACATGCATAAAATGAATATAAATAAATCTTAAAAAATATATTTTAAAAAGAAGGAAGCATCTCACGTGCTTGGTGTATAACTATGGACCCACTTGGCCTATTCTACAGAAAGGACTTAGAAGGGATAAAACAAAAGTAGAGTCAGAATTATTGACCTTTGGATCCAGAGTTTCAATAATGTCCCTATACTCTCTGATGCTCCAACAGAGTATGTTCCTAGACACAAGCATTTAGAGACTAATTGAAAGGAGAAAGTGGCATGGAAATTGCAGTTGGAAAAAACTGGTAAGAAGATTAAGAATATTCAAAGGGTGCAACAAAACAATACATAGAGCCATAAATTGCCCTGGAGGTTGCATGTGTGTAGGTTACTGAAGGAGAAATGAGCTATTTAGTAAACAAAGCTCTAGAGATCTTCCAAACCCATACCAGTGACTTTTTATATCAGCTAGAAGTCAGCTGTTTCTCTAAAGTTTAGGTCATGGTCTCTTCCTCTTCCCTGTTCTTGTTGACTTTTGTCTTTACATTTTTTTTTTCATATATGTTGACTCCAAATGGCCTATGGGTTCTGATGCTAAGACTCATAAGCATTGGTTGGTCTTCATGTGCCTATTCAAATTTCTGCTTAACTACTGGGCTGTCTACATGTCTTGTTTGCTCCTTGCCTTAGTTATTGTTCTATTGCTGCGAAGAGACAACATGACCAAGGCAGCTTATTAAAGAAAGAGTCTAATTGGGGAATTGCTTACAGTGTTAGAGGGTTAGTCCATTACCACCATGGTGGCAATGAGGCAGCAGACAGGCCCTGGAGCAATAGCTGAGAGCTTTTATCTCTTGATCTCCAGGCACAGGGTAGACAGAGATGAAGGCTGGGCCGGAGGTGAGCTTTTGAAGCCTCAAAGCCCACCTGATCGACACACCTTCTACAACAAGGCCACATCTGTTAATTGTTATTAAACAATCCACCAACTAGGAACCAAGCATTCAAATACAGGAGCCTATGTGTTCTTTTCTCATTCAAACCACCACACCCCTCTTCCACTTGAATCTCTTTATTTGTTGATTCGTAAAAGATCCTATGTATGGTCACACTGGTTTACCCTGATGAGAGGAGATTGCTGATATGGATGGTCACGTTCACAGATGTTAGTAGATCTTGATTATCAGCAATGGGACATTCAGTGAGACTCAGACAAGAGTTAAAACTGTGTATGTCTACTTGATGTGGCCTCTCTATACTTTGAACTTTTTTTCTTTACAGTTACAATTTACCCTGAATTCTGAAACATACCCTCCATGTAATTGGGGGATGTACATTTCCTTAGAAAAGCCCAGGAAAAGGAGGTAAAACACCATTTAGTCTTAGGGAGCACTTGGAGGTAACCCAAAGTCTGTACATCAGTTGTACCAGGCCAGAGTGAGCCCATACGAGTGACTGAGGCAGAATGCCCAACTAGTAACAAAGAACATACGTTTGCTTCAACTTCCTGGCACTCTCTCCAGAAACGGGTCGAGAGGCAAGCAGTTTATTGAAGATGCTGGTTGCTGGCTGAGTATCATGTCTACCTACATCCTCAACAGGCACTGCTACATGCTGCAAGGAAGAACCGGTAAATCCTAACAGAAAATGGGGTGGGGTGGAATGAAGGGGAGGGCAGGTAAATCCTACCAGAAGATGGGGTGGAGGGGTGGCGCAGAAGACTGGTGCAGCTATGGTGAGTGAGCAGCAGGGCCGAGGGCCTAGAAGGGGCTTGCGGAGCTCTCTCAGAATCCGGGATGAAGAACGTGCAGATTCCCTGGCTGCTTCTCTGAGAAGAGAAAATCTGAAACAGAGCCTTGGCAGAATGTGGCGATTGGAAAACTACAATCACTTTGAGCAGTTACATGCTCTACTGCTGTTTGCTTGGCAGGGGATTTTCTGACTCAGTGGAGAGGTGATCACACTCTGAGAGCTTGGCTGCAGCATGCCCCCACTAAGGACTCCTGGAACACAGCAGTTATTCAGCAGGCTGGTCGTTGAGGGTCAGTTGACATTTTGAAAATATGTTTTAGATACCCGAGTAAGTCTGCTGGTACATTGTTCAGTGTCCCTACAGAGTTAGAGCAGCCTGTGGCCAAAGGGCCATGTCGGGCCCTGCCTGTACACATGGAAATGCTTTGTTTAGGAGCCTGAGCCAGAGTATGATGAGCTGGTCTCTATCCCACTGTCTGACTCAGAGGTGGAAGTGCCTGGAAACATCAGGACATTACGGATGAAAAGATTCACAGACACTGCAGGAGCCCACAAACCAACTGGACAAGAACAAACGATTTTGTTAACTACATTATTAGAGTCAGAACATGGTCCCTGATAGCCCTGGCAAGCTAAGGTTTGCCATCCTCAGTTCATCCATTAAAAAAAGAAATAATAGCAAAAAGCAGAACAAGAGTTCAATGTGGCCACATTGGGAATAGGAACAAAGAGGTTCTTTGGGTCTCCAAGTTCATTTTTGCAGTCTTGACGTAAGGTTCATGTTCAGCAGAGGGTCCATTATCCTCTCCATTCTAGTCACTCCTGCAAGATGTCTGTACGCTGTGAAATCTCTCTCTGGAAGACAAGTTCCTTGCCTG
This sequence comes from Meriones unguiculatus, assembly GCF_030254825.1. NCBI lineage: Eukaryota > Metazoa > Chordata > Mammalia > Rodentia > Muridae > Meriones > Meriones unguiculatus. The sequence continues at coordinate 72,113,707 of NC_083359.1, forward strand.
GCAGGAATGAGTTTCAGCCTGGAGAGATTTTAATTCCTTGGTCTGTATTGTATCGATAGTCTGATAGCCAAAGGAAATGTCAGCAGTGAGGGGACAGTCACAGGTTCGTGCAGTCTGCATCCGCACCTGAAGATGCCCCCCTTAATCTTTCAGGAACCTTGACTGAGCACATTGAGGTGCTTGGCTTTGATGCTAAAGCCAATATGAAGCAGAGCTGGCGAATTTGTAAAGATATTATGAGAGACACTTTAGAACAGAACAAAAGCCCACCTCCTGGCATGGGTGAAGTATCCCAGGGAGGACTGTGGGTAAGACTTTGGAAGCTTTTTGGAGTTGTATTGCTTAATTGGTTCTTTATCTCTGAGGACCCCATTCTTCCCTACATCTTGATCTTCATTAATTGATATTACAGGTTAGACTACAGGTTGGCTTTTGAGGATCCTTGGGTGAGAATTAATCTGCTAAAATAAAGGTCAGGGACCTCTAGGATTACAGAGTATTTGGGACATAGCTTTTATTATAAATGGGTGTCTGGTGAGAATCCTACAAAATTGCAGGGTTGTGGTTGGGGAGAGACAAAGGCCTTAAGCGGTTGTCAGTTATGCTTGGACTCTTGCTTCACAGATGGTGACAGGTTCCATTCAGATTCCAGTGTTGGGGCCTATTTTCCATTCTCATGTCCCCACAGTTTCCCCTGCCTTTCTGTCTTGCCTCAGGAAGGGCACAGTATCTCTTTATACTATTTTCATTCTTGTTAGGTGAAATTGTACAGACTCTCTATGCCTGCCCCAGCTCTGAATAATGACACAGATACTTATATTTATTCATAGTAACTTTAGGCCTTAGCTTACTGTTGTTCCCAACTAGCTCTTATAACCTATGTTAACCCATTTCTACTAATCTATGTCTTGTCACATGGTTCATTACATCACCTCACTTTCATACATCTGACTTCCTCCATTTCTTCTAGGTGAATCTTTTTGTGCCTCATTATTTCTGAGTTCCTATCTCTCGAGAAGTCTTTCCTATTCCCTCCTGCCTTTGCTATAGGCCATTCAGCTCTTTATTTAAGTAATCAAAAGGTGATGGAAAGCATTGTTTACAAAACACTGAGACAGGAGATGCTTAATAAAAGTGACAATACCAAAGTCCCAGGCCTGTAATCAGATCTCTGTCTGCACAGAAATCAGCATTTGAATAATACAAAGACTACCTTTACACAGTGCAGAAAAACTCCTCTCCAGCAGTTTGGAGAATTACAACAGATTGTATAACGGCGGCCACTAGCACCAGAAAGTCATGGAGGAATCTGATTTTTAGTTTGTTCCATTGTTCCTGTAGAACATCAGGGAAGAAAACAATTGTTTTGCTCAATTGGTGCTACCATCCAGAACGTTCTTAGAAGAAAGGGCTTCTCCTTGGGGTCTGAATAAAATACATCTGCCCATGTTTCTCCACATGGATCATGAGACCCATAGTTCCCTGTGAAACAAAATTAAAATGACCTGCAAGTCTTCAAGACAAAAAGAAACCACAAAAAAAGGGGGGAGACGGAAAAATTGTTTTCTCTTCCTTTTTTGCATATGGTGGGTTATGGTATTGGTTGGATAAATACAAGGCACTTTCTTTTTTACTTTGACAAAGTAGAGCCAATTCTTCCCCATTTTCTTCTACATTAAAATTTTTTTTATTTAGTTTCATTCACTCAAGAAAAAAACTGTTAGCTTATATTCAGTGTTCACTAAGATGGAAAACAAGGAAAAATATTGCTGCAAACTTTCACAAATTACAAACAACAACAGCAGCAACAACAAAAAAACCTGATTTTACATTTCAAGTGGCGTAGATCATTCTTTTTTTTTTTTTTTCTATTTTATTCTTTTTTTTTTTTTGCATTGTTAAATCATTTTTAATTTTTTTTTATCAGTTACATTTTATTAACTCTGTATCCCAGCCGTGTCCCGATCCCTCATTCCCTCCCAGTCCCTCCCTCCCTCCCTCCCTCATCTCCACCGTGCCCCTTTCCAAGTCCACTGATAGGGGGGACCTCCTCCCCATTCATCTGATCCTGTTTTATCAGGTATCTTCAGGACTGGCTGCAAAGCCCTCCTCTGTGGCCTAGCAGGACTGCTCCTCCCTTTGGGGGTGGGGAGACCAAAGAGCCAGTCATTGAGTTCCTGCTAGAAATAGTCCCTGTTCCCCTCACTTTGGGAAACCAATTGGTTACTGAGCTACCACAGGCTACATCTGAGTGGAGGTTCTAGGTTATATCCATACATGGTCCTTGGTTGAATGTCAGTCTCAGAAAAGACCCTGTGCCCAGATATATTTGGTCCTTGTGGAGCTCCTATCTTTTCCCCATCAGACTAACTCCCCTTCTTTCTTATGATTCCCTGTACTCTGCCAAAGGTTTGGTCATGAGTCTTTGCTTTGAAAACACTGCTAGTTAGAGTTTTTCAGATGCGCTCAGTAGGCTCCTGTCATACGTTCAATGCACATCCCATCTGTCTTTCTAAACGAGGATTGATCATCTTACCCCATGTCCGCTCAATTGATTATCTTTTTTAGGTGTATAGATTTCATTATGTTTATCATATCTTATAGGTCTATATAAGTGAGTATATCCCATGTTTGTCTTTCTCCTTCTGGGATATTTCACTCAGAATGATCTTTTCTAGATCCCACCATTTGCCTGCAAATTTCATGATTTCCTCCTTTTTGATTGCTGAGTAGTATTCCATTGTATAAAAATACCACAATTTCTGTACCCATTCCACCGTTGATGGACATCTGGGTTGTTTCCAGGTTCTGGCTATTACAAATAGAGCTGCTATAAACATGGTTGAGCAAGTGTCCTTTTTGTGTACTTGAACAAACTTTGGGTATATACCTAGCAGTGGTATAGCTGGGTCTGGAGGAAGCACTATTCCTATTTGTCTTAGAAAGCGCCAGATAGCTTTCCAGAGTGGTTGTACCAGTTTACATTCCCACCAGCAGTGGAGGAGGGTTCCCCTTTCTCCACAACCTCTCCAGCATGTGTTATCGCTTCAGTTTTTCATCTTGGCCATTCTGATGGGTGTAAGGTGATATCTCAGGGTCGTTAAAAGTAGTTTTAACGAAGTCTCTTTTTAAAAGGAAAGGAGTTTGAGGTTTACCGTTTTGATCTTTAAATGTCTGAGGGTGATCAGAAGACAAGTGGGTGTGTAAGTACTCCCTTCCCACCTTGGAGTATGCTTTATTATTATTATTATTATTAATTACAATGTATTCACTTTGTATGCTGGCTGTAACCCCTCCCTCATCTCCTCCTGCTCTCACCCTCCCTCTCTCTTTCCCCTATACCTCTTCCCTAATCCACTGATAGGGGAGCCCTCCTCCCCTACTTAATCAGACTCTAGCCTATCAGGTCTCGTCAGGACTGTCTGAATCCTCTTTCTCTGTAAGCCAATGGGAACCTCAGTTTCCATGGGGGTTGCCTTGGTAAGGGGAGCAGGGGTAGTCTGGCATGAACTCGGTGCCTGCTCTTTGATCACCCTCCCCCTGGCAAGGTGGCCTTACTAGGCAATAGGTTGGTATACTCAAGGAGAGCCTTTGTAAGGTGGTTCTTAGAGGCTTATCAGTTTTCATCAGCCCTGTCTGTCGTTTCTGTGGTCATCTGTTGCATTGAATGATGTTTTTCTCATTCTTTTGATTGGTCAGATTAGGCAGTGAGATATTCATGCTAGATCAGGGGAACTGAGTGGTTATTTCAGTGAGTCAATAAAATGGACACCCTCATTCCCGGACAGGTGGTAGTGGTTATCTCGGGTTTGGAGAGAATCAGTGAAAGCCATAAATACTGTTATTTTTTTTTTTTTTTTTTTTTTTTTTTTGCCTCTGGTATGGTAGATGAGGAAAGAATAACATAATTGTCTGACAAAAGGTCAGATTAAGTTGGGAACAGCCTGAGTCTCTGAGACAGTTGTGAGGGGAAAGGGATGGTAGGCCAGGACGGAGCCTTGGCAATGGCAATGAGGAAGAAGGGAGTATGGGAGCTACCTGGAGCTAGTCATCAGGATTAGCAGGGACCAGGAAGGTGCTCTGGAGAGTGAACAGTAGCCAACCTGGAGGCCTGAAGGGCTGGGGCTGAAGGGTTATAAGAAGGAGGGAACTAATGTAAAGAGTCAAAGACAACAGAAGTGAATCCTGAAGGAAAAGATTTTTCTGCACAATCATGTTTTTAAGGTTCTAGCCTTGCTTCCCTGCTCTGGAAGCTCTGGTCTCTGAATGGGATGTAGGTTTTCTATGTAGCAACAAAATCTGGAATATAACGCAAGATTGACAGAGAAGACTGCCACCCCATGTCTGCTTCCCCTCTAAGGGTACCCAGGCTCGTTGTGCACTGACCTGGACTGGGGAAAGGAAAGTTTAGCTCAGGCAGATGATAGGAATGCAGAATCTCAGTGGGTGGTGAGTACATGAGAAACAGCCTTCTTGGGGAACATCTTCAGTGAGATGCCTTGTTTAATTGCAGGAAACAAAAGCTATTTAAACCTTTGGGGAGTGGGTAGAGGCTTTTGGGGTGAGTGTGCATCACTGGCTAGGGCCAAGAAGCTGGGGATGTCTTATTCGCATGAGCAGAAATTCTGTGTGCTTACTGGGAATACCTTATTTGCATGAAGAGGAATTTGGAGTGCTTCCTGCACGTGACCTTAGAAGAAAAGAGGAAGTGTGATCTGTATCCTGGCTACCAGGGTATGTAGATTTTTGATGAAGATTTCTGCTTACAGCAGAATGTTTCAAGTTCTCTGATTCTCTGAATTATGTCTGGCTTGTGGGTTGCTGTCTTTGTCTTCACCTGCTGCAGAAGGAATCTTTCCTGGTGGTCACTAAGCTATGAGTATAGGAGAATGTCATTAGGGGTAATTTTATTGCTAAGGTGTTTTTGGAGATGAGTAATGTTTGGTTTTACTCTGGGGTTATCTAGTCTGAGGTTCTTCGTCACCCGAGTAGCGTCAGATATGGGTTTTCTCTCATGGAATGGTTCTTAAGTAAAATCAGATGTTGGTTGGTTACTCCACAAGCTTTGTACCACCATTGTATTAGCAAGGCAGGACATCATGGTCGATCAAAGGGTTTGTGGCTGCGATGGTGCATTGTTTAGGGTACTTTCCTATACAAAAGATGCTAAACACAGGGAGGTTTCCATTCTACCCCTCAAATGGCCCTTAATTTTATCTCTCTTCCCGTTTCCCTCTCTAATCCCCCTCTCCTCCTCTTTCCACTTGATTCTCCCAGTCCAGCTCTGCCCCACCCATTATCACTATTAATTCTTTTTCTCTTTCCTAAGGAGATCTACCTGTATCCTTTAGTATATACCTAACTTCTGTGGTTCTAATGACTGTAGCTTGCTAATCACTGACCTAACAGCTAATATCCATATATAAGCACACATGTTAAGAACTGCAGTGTCTATCCTCTTGATGGATTCTTTTCTATGAGAGTATGTTGTGTCCTTCTTTATCTCTTCTAATTAGTTTTGGTTCACGTCTGTTTTTCAGGTATTAAAATGGCTACATCAGCTTTCTTCTTAGGTCCATTTGCTTGGAATAAACTTTTCCATGTCTAGTCTTGATATTAAGGTATGTTTGTGGCTAGCAGAAAGATATATCCTGTTTTTGTATCCATTCTGTGTTGTTTTATTGGGACACTGAGATTGTTGAGGGGTATAAATGACTGATGTTGAGGAGTATAAATGACCAGTGTTTTTGAATTTTTTGCTTTGCTGGTCTGGGAATATTTATTTATTTATTTTGTTTTCTTAGGTGTGGTTAACTTCTTTAGGTTCGAGTTTTCCTTCTGGCGTCTTCTATAGGGCTGATTTGTGGATAGTTTTACTTAACTTTGGTTTTATCATAGAATGTCTTACTAACCCCACCCATTATGGTTGAAAGTTTTGCTGGGTACTATAGTCTGGGCTGACATCTGTGGTTTCTTAGAACCTGTTTAGGCTCTTCTGGCTTTTAGAGTCTCCATTGAGCAGTCATATACTGTTCCAAAAGTCTACACTTATATGTTACTTTGTCTTTGTTTCCTTGCAGGTTTTAATATTATTTATCTATTGTGTAGATTTAGTGCTTTGATTATTATGGGCTGAGGGGACTTTCTTTTCTGATCTAGTCCCCCCCCTTTTATAATGCTTCTTGTACGTTGGTAGGCATCTGATTTTTTAGGTTAAATTTTTTTTTCTTCTATGATTTTGTTAAAATATCTTCTGGGCCTTTGACGTGGGTTTCTTTTTCTTCCACTAATCTTATTATCCTTAATTTTGGGCTTTCTATTGTGCCCTAGATTTCCTGGATGTTTTATGCCAGAATTTTTGTAGATTTAACATTTTCTTCAATTGTGTCTTCAATGTGTGAGGTTATCTCTTCCATGTCTTGTATTCTGTTGGTGAAGCTTGCCTACCAAAGAGGTTTTGGTAGAAAGAGGCTTGTTGGTAGGCTTCTTAAATTTTTTACTTCCAGTCTGTAGGCTGTCATATTGTTCTGATGACAGGGTCCTTTGCTTTACAGAAGCTTTTCAGTTTCATGAGGTCCTATTTATTTATTGTTGATCTTAGAGCCTGTGCTGTTGGTGTTCTATTCAGGTAGTTGTCTCCTGTGCCAATGAGGTCAATGTTTTTCCCCACCTTTTCTTCTAACTGATTTAGAGTATCTGGTTTTATGTTGAGGTCTTTGATCCACTTGGACTTTAGTTTTCTTCAGGGTAATAAATATGAATATATTTTCATTTTTCTGCATGTAGACATCCAGTTGGACCAGCACCATTTGCTGAAGATGCTGTCTTTTTTTTTTTTTTTTCCACTGTATGGTTTTGGCTTCTTTGTCAAAAATTAAGTTTCCATAGGTGTGTATGTGTCTGTGTTTTTTTTTTTTTTTTGGGGGGGGTGTCTTTGATTCTATTCCATACAAGGGCTGTTTGTGACATGAACTTAGTAGCTGGCTCTTTGATCACTTCCCCCTGGGAGGTGCAGCCTTGCAAGGCCACAGAGGAAGATGATACAGTCAGCCTTGATGAGACCTGATAAGCTAGGGTTAGATAGAAGGGGAGGAGGTCCTCCCTTATCAGGGTACTAGGAAAAGGGCATAGAGGGAGAAGAGGGAGGGAGGGTAGGACTAGGAGAAGATGAGGGAGGGGGATACAGTGGGGATATAAAGTAAATAAATTGTAATAAATACATATATAAATAAAATTAAATTAAAAAGGATTTTCACTTTTAGATTTCTTTCAGTTTTTTTTTTAATTGATTCTCTTTCCACTTTTAGGTCTTGAATGTTTTGTTCCTTTCCTTCCACAGTTTGTGTTTTCCTATATCTCTTTAAGGGATTTATTCATTAGATGAAATATAAGGGGACTGTCTGGATGGATGAGAAAACTGTGAGGTAGTAAGAACTTTTACTCATACTCAAAGTACAAAAAGAATAACATTTCTGCCACTAACTAGCTGAGTTCTCTTAAGTTGCACAAGTTGTCTCTGACCCCAGTCCTCTAGAATGTGAATGATGATGGCATGTACCTTGGGCTTTCGTGATGGTTGCACATTTATGCTTATTTCTAAAACTTCCGTATCTATAATAGCTGTGTTGTGGCTCAAGGGTGAAATGTCCTGCATAGGCTCATGTGTCTGAATGCTCGGTTCCTACTTAGTGACACTGTTGGAAAGGTTATGGAGCTGTCTGAGCCCTTCTCAGAGTCAAAAGACTCCACGTGGCATCACCATCACCTTTAGCTGTAATGTCTGAGCCCTCAGCTGGGATGCCCTAAGGTTAGAATGCCTGTGACTTCCGGTCCACATGAAGTGGAGCTCGGTTTGGCCTGGAGGATCTACATTCGGTGAACACCAGGCCCTTGCTTTACTCCTTCTCCATTGCCTGCCTACCCTAGCACCCACCACAGCCAATACTCCCAACCCTGGTCCTCCAACACCACCATCTTCCCAACATCCCCAGCACCTAGGTGGCTCCTAGCACCAAGGGAAGGATCTGAGATTTTATGGTCTGACCCGTCTTGTTCTCTCCCTGCTTCCTGAATGAGGATACAATGTGATAAACTAGCTTCCATGCCTTCCCTGCTGTTGACACGTCTCCCTTGCTGTTATGGATTTTGTCCCTTATAGAGCTGTAAGCCAAAAATAAGCCCCTTCTCTCCTAATTTTTTCTTATGAGTATTTTATCACAGCAACAGAAAAGGAACTAATACAATCTATAAAAAAACACACATTTTTAGGTTCTTAAGAAAAAGAGGTGAAATTTTTATTTAGGCTGAATTTACTGTATTTTTTTTATAAAATAATTTTATAAACGAGTCCATCAAGATATTATATAGAAAATACACACTAAGGTAATATATACACTTCATAAAATAGAATACATCTTGACAATTGCTTACAGAGTCTGTAGCCACCGTGTACAGTGTGTTGAGGTTTAACATGTTAACTCGAACATATATGATTACAAATAATCAAGAAACCTGTTCTATTGCTATGTCTTAAAATTATTTTATTTGACAGAAAAAATATGGAATGTAAAAGTTATGGAGCGGAGTGAATAAATGGTTATATCAAAATGTCAAAGACCCGTGCCATGGGCAATTGTCTAAAGGGAAAGTAACTTTCTGATATCATAGTACAAGAGTCAGACGATTTCACAGAACTCAGGGAATGCATCTTGAGTATTTAATAAAGGCAAGCTCTGTTTTGGGTTCAAACAGATTTTGTTGTATCTGTACTATAGTTCAGTAATCGTGGGTATATTTTTTTTTAACCTTAAACTGAAAGGAGATGTATAAGACTTATATCAATATTTAAAAAATCTTATATTATATCATAAGCTTTTATCAAAATACATAGCAACTGGGTTTACCATTCTAAGAATAGCCAAATGCTCAGAAATCTATTTGAATTAGTTTTTAAACATTGTTTCCAAGAAAATGATCTTAGCTTCTATGTAACTATACAACCTCACTGATGTGTCCTATTAGCTGATCAGAATAATCTTTGGGAAGCAACTGCTCCAGTGTAATAAATAAAGAAAACAACAGAGGGCTCTTCTAAAGGATACACAATCATAGTGTGATCACACAGCCACCTCAGCAGTACCAAGGAACACACATAACGGAGTATAGCACCACTGTCAAGTCGCCAAGACTGCAACTCTTCAAGAGATAGTAAACTGTAGGGGTCCTTGATTGCCGTGGTTAATGCCGCTCAAATGTTTGCACTAGGTTCTGGAGTCCTTCCTAGTACGGATAGGCAGACACAGCTATATAGACTATGAATGTGGTCTGGTACTCGATGGTCCCGTTGGCACTGTAGGACAGAGCGCGCACCTTCATGCGGTAGGTGTCGGCCTCTCGCAGCGGACGCGTGGTGTACACCACTCCTTTCAGGTTTTCGTCCCTCAGGGCAAAAGGAACAGCTGGCTCCTCATCGACCATGAGGAAAGTCGTCCTGGGATGCAGCACTCCGTCCTGTGTGTATGCAACCAGCCGGATTAAATCTTGATTGGCACCTATCCCAAATGGGAGCGAGACAAGCTTATACTCCAAGGCATATGGGCTCAAGGTGCACTCCAGGTCGTTGGGTGGGCAGTTTTTAAGGCAGAACCTAAGGTTAGAAAAATAAATGTGTTGCACATAGTTATACACCTTGAAACAGGATAGGACACGACACAGGCGATCATTATCTGTGGTGACCCTTACTTGTTCTCCTATAAAATGTGGCTTTACCCATTTCCTACATCCCTGGCTCAAAGGAGATGCCAGGAGGCCAAGAGAATGACCTGGTCTACATCAAGTGCTAGTATCCCTGCTCTGCTGAGAATAGAGGAGTTGGAGGTCCTGATGTGATAAGAATTCGTTCTTTCTTTTGTGGTGGGGTGCTGGGATCGGATGCAGGCCTTGGGTATACTAAACACATGCTTCACCAGCTCAGTCCCAACAGCACCATCCTTAAAATGAAAAGTTTTCCTTTACAAAACAAAAGCATTGCCTACATCTTGGAAACAAGTGCTCCCTAGAGAGAAGAAAATAAGCTGCATTATAATATTTACCGACTTGCTGCTTGGAGGTAGAAATAGGCTATATAGGTATTTGGTTTCTTTTTCTCAGAATAGTTAAAGGTCACTTAGGATTTCTCGGAGGATGACTTTCTTCTTAATATTTCTTTCATATTATTTTATATTAAAAACTATTTTCCCCTTTCAGAGCCGTACTGAGTCATAATAACATTCAAAATGTTTTTTTCCCCTAGAGATCTAGAGGAAAAACCCCCACAAAGGACTATTTTATAAAAATATAGATTCTTTAGTCAAATCTTTTTTTAAAATACTTTATAAGTCTCTCTATTTTTAATCCTCTTTCCTGTTTCCATTCCTATGAGATTGATCACAAGCAGGTTTATGGTGGGTTATGGACAACACACACTCGACCATGCTACAGTGACTGGAGGCATTACTACGAGGAAAATCAAGTGTGAGCTCCAGTGAGCATCTGGTAATGACCCGGAACGATCCAAGATGAGCATTGACACTTGTTTTCAAGCATCTGGTTACCTTGATACCTGGACAGGGTGGGGAGAAATAGAATGGTTTATCTAGAGGTAAGAAGTCCCTCAGCACCAGGGAAGTGTAAGCAAGATGTCACCGGCCATTGTCCTTGTTTCTCTCCTTCTCTTGATGCACAGTGAGCAATCACAGAAACAGAAAAGGTACTTCTTGATTAGTCTTCCTGCCGACAGTACTTACCAGCGTGAGGCAGTGCAAGTGGAAATGAGGGATTTTCAAAGAAAAAAAGGCAGGCTCTCTACCCCATAGAGTACTTGCTAGTGTGGGAGAGCCCTGGAGTCCCGCCCACCACCCCACAGGGCAAGCAGTGTGAGTCCAGAAGGCTTGGCAGTGATGGTTTGGTTTGCAGTGGCAGCTGCCTAATGAGTTCATCTGTTGTCCATTCAGAGAAGAAGAACACACAGTCAGCCTGCACCCCCTCAGGGCTCCTGACTTCCAGTGAGTTAAACATGACTGTAGACAAGGCTTATGTCGGTCAAAGACAGGGTTTCCAGAAGCATGTCTGGGATAAGAGAGTGAAACTTACCCCAGAACAGGATCCCGCTGGTAATTGGGCGGACAGGGTGTGTCGATGCACTGATAGCTTCCTCTCGTGTTGAAACACATGCGGTTGGGCCCACAGCGCACACTCTGCTCCAGACACTCATCTACATCTAGGGACCACGCAAAGAATACAAGGCAGCATTACGTGGGGTCCATAAGGGCCATTGTAGCAGTCATTACTACCTCCGTCTTCGACTGGAATATAGAGGGAGTTCTCCTACCTTAGTCCTCTAATGAGCGTATCTGCCATACCCAAGCTCCTGCCACAAAAATGGGGAGCATGATTCCCCATCTATTTATTTCCCTGATTGCTCTGAGTACATTTTTTTTGATATATGTTAAAAGTCAAAAGAAAAATGAGAGTTATAAAAGTAAACGGGCAGCTTTCAAGAGCACTCACGTGTCTCTTCTATTTGAAAAGCAGAACGTATGTAAGCTTGTCAAGCAAATAATATTTTAAACGCACACTGACCAAACTAAAAAAAAAAATCAAGGGACACTTGTGGATACTTTGCAAAGAGAAGAATCCTTCTGTAGTATGAACAATTCTTGTGTTCTAAGTTCAAATTGAAAGGAGGGAATGATGGTAGTAAAAATTAAAGGATCCAAGCTGTAAACTCATGGGACACTGTTAGGCAAGTCAGATCTTGAAGAGAATGATAAATTGAAGAAAAAAAAGAAGAAGAAGAAAGAAAACTCTAAGATCAAATAAATGGTTCCCAAACCACAGTTTAAGTTTAATCAAACAGAGCAGATTTGAACTGCTCTGACATCAGAGTCCACCCCCAGGAGTGTGGCATGGGGATGTTCCCTCGAGCAATGGCATAAGCGGCAGAAATATGCAAGTAAAAGACATTGTATTCTGTGGTTTCCTCACAGAGTTATTAAATGGAAACACTGATGCAATAAGATTTATTTTTAAGTAACAGAACTGAGGAAAACTTTCAAGCTTTCTGAAAAATGTTTTTTTTTTTTGTGCCACAATTTTTAATTCTGGATTTGTAACTGAGCACCAGAGGAAGACAGACAGTCAGACACACACACACACACACACACACACACACACACACACACACACACACAGAGGTGTGAGAAAGCCTGAGAGATTTCTGAATGAGTGTCCACAGAATTCAATAATTATTTCAATAGGTATTTTTGAGATCCTGAAGTTATTATTTCATCTAATCTTCCCACTGTGTTAACTTACACCTGTCTTGTGGTTCACGAGGAGGTCCACTAGTATGAAGACAGGCAAGCACTTCAGGGAGCAAAATCCACACCCTCATCTCCCACACATCTACTTTCCCCACATCAATCTGCCTAAGAAGTTCATGGTCTGGAAGTCTCCTTTCCCAACCCTCATCTACCTTCTAGAGAAAGGCTGCGTAAGTCCTTGAGCAAAAGTATGAGTAGACTACACAGCAACATTACATAGTCACGGACAGAAGCCCTTTGGAGAGATTATGGCTACAAACCCACGCCTTAGCAATTTAAAATTAGATTACAGATTGAACAAAAAAAAAATGGCTTTAGAGGACTTATGATATCCAATTTGACTGCTTTGATAGTGTAGAGCTAAATCTGAACGAGGGAGCCAAATCTGAAGTGACAAACTTTTGATGAGAATATACTTAGCACAGGTGCATCTTAAATAGGGCAGGATTCACATCCTTCTCAAGCATTAAACAGAGGTTCTGGGCCTATCAATTTACCCGACATCCCATGAGGGAAGGCAAGGGTTTTTGGTCCTTGTCAGCTGCCTGCACATGGGATGTACATCAGCCTTCTTTCCCAGGTAACTAAGAAGATCCTCATTAAATAAGGAATGACAACCAAATGACTCTATGTAGCTTTCCCGTGATGCAGTCTTTTACAGCCAAGTGAGGGGCTGTGGTGAACTTGGTGATCAGCTGCCGACTTGTGCAACTCTCCCTTCTTCTCTCTATAGCAGCTAGGCATTATACACTGAACTTGGGTTAAAGGAGCGAAGTGCTTTTGTGAGCTCTTAAACAACTTGGAGCAGTGTTAACAGAGAGAAAAGAGAGACGTGATTCCAAGAGGCACTGTATTAATCATATACAATGAACAGCCAAGTTTGAATTAATTACCATTTGCATTCTTATATTGAATATTTTAGATTTCATTACAAGCATATTGTTTTCTAAGCAGTTATTTACAACTTAGTAATAGTATTCATAAAATAAAAAAAATGCTGTCTAGCGTGGTAGTGGTGGTGCACGCCTTTAATCCCATCACTTGGGATGCACAGTGAAACCCACTGCTTTGTAGACTAAAATCAATAAAAATATAAGTCTCATTGAATTATTTCCCAAACATGACAATTATTCATATTTTCCACATTATACATGCAGTCTAAACAGTCAAAAGTTAATATCACCTCATAAATATTTGTGTTTTACTAAGGCCTTTGGACATTTTGAGCAAATGTGAGAAGTGTTTAGTGGCCTGCATGACTGTAGTCCTTGCTAATGTCTGCTTTTCATAAGGAGTCTTTATAAAGACTAAGCTACCAGGCAGGTGACCCTCCTTTATCTATGGTCTGTGATTCTATTCACTGTTCTTAAAAAAAAAAAAAAGGCAAAACAGAAACAACAACAAAACAAACAAAAACAGAAATAAAGCTGGGCATGGTGGCATACTCCTTAATGAGACCTCATCTTAATGAAAGATTAGAGGAATAATACCCTTGTCTTCTATAATGGATCAAACCACAATGTCTGGCTTTTCGTAAACATCATAAGAATAATGTAAGAGAAACTGAAGTAGAGGCAATTATGTAAGTATCCCCGCTAAAAGAAAAGCATGACAAAGTGAGCTGGAAAGATTTTTATATGAACAGCATTAGAAAATATGATGGATTTTAAGAACTGCTTCTGGACACTTTAAAAAATAATTCAGGATAAATATACTTGAAACAGCTATACTATAGAAACTATATGTAACCCAGACTCTTGATCAACATGTACCATGTCTTTAAAACTGTAGAAGACAGAACTCCTTTCAAATTCAATGTCACTACAATATTATTTTTTTCTTTTAAAAAGCATATTCTTTTGTTAATATTTTTTCAAACAAAGCATTATTTGTCATGTATGAAAGTCTATTTGAATTTTTCTTCTTTAAATATTTGTGATGCATGAAGTCAGGCTGAGGTTCTTTTAGTTTTTCCACATTGCTTCTCAGTCAAATCTTGACTGGTCACACTTTTTGTATTTTGTTTTTAATTTTACATCTGGATGACTTCCACTTTTGACAGGATTCTCTGTCTTTGTTCCTATTATACTGTCCATTGTAATTTCCCAGCTCTTACTGACAAGGCGGTTACCAAGGTATAAAACTTAAAACACACACACACACACACACACACACACACACACACACACAAACCAACCTGGATGAAAGCCTCTTGCTTCTTGTAAATGCCCCAAACACTTTCTAAATCTATAAAGAGACTCTAAGCTATTCTTTACAGTGAAGAATTCTTTAAAAGGCAGAAATGTTTTCTCTCATGTCTTTTTAAAACCATGAAAGTATGTAACCCATTTAAAGTGCAAACACTTCCATGACACCTGTTTCTGATTTGTTCACAGTATTTTCCACTCTGTAGCACAAATGAGAACTGAAAAATGTTTTGAGTTAAATGAGGGCAATTAAAAAAAAAACTGGCAAGATTTAGAAAAGAAGAAAAATCTCTCTAATGAGTATATCATATAACCCTTTAACTTTGCTTAAGGGATTTTGTGGTTCAGTTGATAATTCGAAATGCTTTGGTATTTGCTCTGGATTCTGAGACAGCTGTAGAAAGGGTAGTTGTAGTTTTGGGCTCTCTCTTCTCTCTCTCTCTCTCTCTCTCTCTCTCTCTCTCTCTCTCTCTCTCTCTCAATTTGAAACAAACTCTCATTATGCAGCTCTGGCTGGCCTGAAAATCACAGTGATCTGTGTGCCTTTGCCTACAGAGAGCTGGGATGAAAAGGCATTTATTTGCCACCAAATCTAGCGACACTGGCGTTCTTTTAGAAAGATGTCTGGTCTGAGTCAGTTCTAAAGTATGAAGTGTTAACACTTCCACCCCCTGGCCCATAGAGTGCTGCCTGAAGTAAGTGTTCCAAGCACCTTAGGAATGATAAAAGGCCACTGGAGAATATAGAGTCTGAGGTAGTGTTACCTTTGGTCTTGACTGCACTTGGCCACTGGAGTATCACAGTCACCTTACATAGTAGTTTTACTTACATACATGAGTGCAAATCATATCTTATTGCTGAGTCAAGTTATTCATGTAGGGTATATTCTTAATAATGTTCAGTGATTGATGGATGAAGGCAAAGGCTCTACTGAATTCAGGCTTCCTCCAACCCCAACAACCTAAATGGGGAGCCTCAGACAGAGTGAAGTTAGGGAAGGGAATGGCTCTTGGTTCGTCAGGTAAAGCTGTTTTTTTCCCATCGTCTTGGTTTCCAGGACACCTCTCCTACAAACTACCTTCCTGGCAAGTCCTTTGTGAAGGTGCAAAAGGGAAAATTCAATCTCAGTTTCGTGGCTACTGATAAAACATTCTCTTAAAGATTGTATTGGTATACTTTTCAAAAGAATTGAGTTTGTATATGACAAAAAGGAATAAAATTCAGAGGCATATATCATGCTTAGATTTTATTCACAAAATTGAGGGAATCTGTCAAAAGAGATTAATAGGCTATTTCTTTTGATGTAAGTATATTTTGCAATATAATATGTCAAGAAAGTGCTATTCTCTTTTCATGTTTTTCACACAAAACAAGGAAATCTGGTGGCTAGCAGTATTCTTCCTTTCTATTCTTTCCTTTCTATTGTCACTATGCTTTGCCCTCAAATTCACTGTGAGACCCATAAGTTAGTATTTTGATTTATTTACATTTGTCTTCTCTTAAGGGGAAGGACTACCAAGTCATCTGCCTTGAGTCTTCCCCTCCTGCAGAACTAGGATATGATAATGAGTCTTCATCTGCAGACTCAAAGAACGAAGAGCTTATCACCATTTCTCCACCAGGCACCCTAGTGATAAGTCCGATGAGAAAACACAGAGTGGTTCCTCACATGGGAGTCATGACACTAACCCCCCTTCTCATTCTCCTTCCCACCCCAGCTGAGTGGTGAAAAAGCTGTTTGAAAAGATGTGTTCCCTTTAAGTTTGAAAGATTTCTAATATGAGCTGGGTTAATGATTCTTCAAGGAAGACCACACCAAGTATGTGTCTTGATTATTTTTCTTCACTGAGATGCCTCTCTCTTGCTTTTCGTATTTGGAAAAGTATTGTTTAGAGCAGTGGTTTTCAACCTTCCTAATTCCATGACTCTTCAATGCAGCTCCTCATGCTGTGGTGCCCCCAGCCATAAAGTTATGTTCATTGCTACTTCATATCTATAATATTGCTACATTATGAATCATAATGTAGATACCTGATACGCAGAGTATCTGATATGCTACCCTAGAAGGTTCACTGTCCATAGGCTGAGAACCCCTGGTTTAGACACACATCTGACCTGTAAGTATGGAAGAAAAGGAGCAGCTAGGAGAATAGCTATTTACAAAAATTTCTCATGTTTTTACAGTCAGTCTGGAACAGTGAATGTTCCCGTTCTAGCATCTTCTCACCTTGGCATGTTTTCCCATTGAGCATGAGTCGATAACCTGGTGGGCAGACACACTGGTAGCTCCCGATGGTGTTTTTACACTCATGTTGACAAGTATCTCTGTTTTGACATTCATCGATATCTGTTCAGCAAGAAAACAGAGTGTATAAGTATCCCAAACGCAAGCAGGGTCTGTGACAGAGCCATCAACACAAGTGGCCAACATAAGATAGAAACATTTGCTCCTGATTTTACATTCATGCTCTTGAAAGTGATTAGAGCCGTTAAACTTCAAATTCTGATATAAATATTAAGTATGTTACAATATTCACCATTACTACATTATAATGCATGAACACTTCTTTATCATCTTACATGTACGTATATGAGCTGAAGCTTCAACTTTGTCATTTATTTTCTGTGTTGCTAAATTACATTAAGATGACAAGTGTGACAGATTTGTGTAAAATCCTAAACTGCCAAAGAGTTAATCTTTTGTCAGAATGCTAAAATTTACCCGAAAGTTTCTTTTGATATTAAATAGAAAAAGAAGCCTCTATTTAAAAATTATTTTATAATGTTGTGTACATGAGTGTTTGCCTACATGTATGTCTGTGTAGCATGTCTGTGCACTACATATGGGGTTCACAAGAGGGCATTGGGTCCCCTGTGGCAGGAGTTACAAACTGCTGTGAGCCACCTTGTGGGTGTTGGGAATGAAACCCAGATGCCTTGAGCAGCCAGCACTTGTAACCATGGAGCGGTCTCCCTAGCCCCCATTTTTATTTTATGTGAACCTTAGCTCTCTCTCTCTCTCTGCATCTTCTCCCTACAACCTCTACACATAGGTTTTCCATACACAGATATTTTCAAGTGGAAACGTTTCCGTAATTGTGAGAAATATTTCCTAATCTTTGTAGAGTGGCGAACTACTAGTGGCAAATACATGCCTGTCTCTGTGCTGAGTCGGGCGACTCATTTAAC
The DNA here is from genome assembly GCF_030254825.1 of Meriones unguiculatus. Lineage (NCBI taxonomy): Eukaryota > Metazoa > Chordata > Mammalia > Rodentia > Muridae > Meriones > Meriones unguiculatus. Next base: position 72,131,465 of record NC_083359.1, read on the forward strand.
TCCTCAAGACCTCAGTCAACTCATTGGCCCGAGGGGATCAAGAAGACCGTCTGCTCTGCTTCATCGGTCTGCTGGCAGGGCTCCCACACTGGAAGAACTGGGGGAAACGCTCTATAAACTACAAGGGGGTGCCTACACCATTAAAGTGAAAAGTGAAGCACATGCACACAGTTAAAGTACAGTGAGAGTAGATGGTAATTCAAGCTCAATATCTGTTTTGTGTTCCAACTGTGATTTGTTTTGATCAGCTCTCTCATGGTCCCTGAGCACACACTAACCAGTGGGACACAAAAGACTATGACATGCAGTGGCAGGAGCTCAGAAGGGTCAGAATATAGCAAAGACCAAGTTAGGTCTGGGGGATGACTCAGAGCAAATGAATCTGTTTTTGTGTGCTTTGCACATGGTGAAAACAACTGTAATAATTCAAAGTATGTTAATGATAAATATTCAGCAAATATTCACTTTCCATGTTTATGCATCATTTTAGCTAACCAAAGTATTCATTTCATAATTTGTGTGGGTTATTTGGACTTTCCTCTTCAAATATTTGCTTTAATCTAAAACAACAACAGAAATTCAAATGGTTTTGAACTGGAAGTTGTTAACATGGCGCTTCGCAACATATGAATTTAAAAATGGCAAAGTGTGACTTCTGCTTTCAGGAATGAAGCTAAGTTCATTATTTCTGTTAAGCCCTGGGATCAACTCTTTAAAAACTAAATTTTGCCCAAATCTAACAAGATTACACAGTGTCAATTTAATCCTTTTGTAGCTTGTCCATCCCAGTTGGTTAATTAAAGGCAGTCAGTATTTGTTGTAAGTTCTTTTATTAGATGATTTCAGAGCTGTCTGCAACTTTAGTGTGAATATCTTTATTAGCTGCAATAAAATGTTCACCATATTTTAAGAGACATCTAAGCCTCCTAACAGTCCTAAGTAACGGAAAGATCTCCCCGAGTATTGGAAAGATCCACAGATTAATGAGTTATAAAAGCCTACTTTAGGTGTTACATGATTGATACTCTAAAATAGTTTTGAACAATGCATGCCTAACAAGGGAAGATAATTCTGATGCACCATAGTATTGGCATAATATAAACATCAAGAAAAAAAAAACTTCAGTGGACTCTAGTATGGTGGAGCTGCAGCTACGGTCAGTGACAAAATGGGAAGTTGGGTTGTTGTAAGGGAATCTTTCTAAATCTGTGTGTACCTTCTGGTGTTAGAGTACACCAATCAGGCGATGGCTGGTGTGAGGGTGTGGTTTAGTTCACCTATGACATGGGCATGAGCAAGACAATAAAAGTAGAATAGAAATAATGAATTTGTTCAAAATGAAGACAAAAGTGTGATGATGGGAGGCTACAAAACACCATGAGTAACGGTTCAGAAGAAACTTCTAAAGACAACATGTTACTTAATAATAGTGGAAGTTCTGATGTGCGAAGAGTCTGATCAAAACTGTAGGCACAGAAAGTTGTGAAACACTCAGAATAATGGGTGATGCAGAGAATTAGCGACTGTGTGGTATTTGTCCACATTGGCCATAGGGCATTGCTAATGAATTCATTAAAGTTTAAAGTGCAGCCATTGACAGTGACCACAGTTCTCAAAAGCGTATCCACAGAACAGAGTTAACATAATGATAAATTTTAGCTACACCGGGATAACTAGAAAGAAAAACAATGGAAAAATCGAAATGCAATAATAATGTATGAAGCTACATCCATTCTTCAGATGGTGCGGAGGAGACAGGTAAGCCTATGCAACAGGAGAATCTGGGTCCACCTAAAGTTGAACAAGGAATCATGTTAAAAAAAGATAAGGGGATGGAGAAGAGTATAAAAAGAAATGAAAAAAATCAAGTCAGAGGGTGAAGAAAACCTCACAATGCTAAAAAAGTTGTAACAAAATGCGAATGTCACTAAGGATAAGCAACACGTAGAAGACTGTGAGAATGAGATGGTCTATTGGCCAGTGAAGAGAGCTGTCAGGATGAGCTAGTCTAACGGTCTTTCAAGAGCACTCTAAGGATGAACGGTCCAGCCTAATGGTCTCTGAATTTTAATAGGAGTTCTTTCTTGCCTCCCTCCTTTCCTGTTTGCTGTCTTTTGCCTTCTAACAAAATAGTGGGGATAATTGATGTTGGCTACTTCTTCTTGATGCCTAGCTCATTGACATGCAAACCAAAATTAAGTTAAACATATGGCAGATGGTAATGTTTACAACTTAGGTGAAAGTAAAGTCTCAGTTCTTCTGCAGGAAATTATAGTTACATTTTGTAAAATTAAGTTACTGACTTGTGAGTTCAGATAAAGACATTGAGCATGCCTATTTTGAAGCAATGGAAACAAATTTTGCTCTGGATCACATCTTTCTGTTCATAAACGTATAAAATAACCCGACTGAGAAATTCCATGGTAAGGCTAAGGACAACCGCCAGTAGGAGGTGGGTTGTTAGGAAGAACAGTTGACTGAGTCAATAAAACTGTCATTTCTAAGCCACTGCCTTTGCATCAAACAAAGCTATGTTATGGACTACATCATATTATGTGAAAATGTGTCTATCTTCCTAAAGCCTCACATTATTGATGGCACTCACATGTAGGATTTAATTCAGCAACACTGTTCAAGACTGATCAGAAAGAGAAACTTGACATAGCACAATAAATTATTAGAATGCACACATGCAAATACATCACTTAATTGGATAAAGTTTGTAATCATCTTAGGTGCCAGAAAATATGTCTTAAAACCTTGAGTCAGTCCAGACTTGAGATCAGATGTAGCTCAGTGCACCAAACACGGGTGCTATATGTATGCTTAGACTCCAGAACAGGAAGTGAGCTCACAGAAAGGAAATGTAATATGGCTGACATTTACCTACACAGGTTTCATGGTTTGCCTCAGAGCCTGCAGGGCAAGTTTTCCTAATAGTCCTTCTATTCCTGGAGAAAGATGCTCTGCTGTTCCTATACTCTGAGGAGGAGCTGTAGAGCTGTGAATGCTGTCTGTAACTCTGCGGAGGTTGATAGTCGCTTCTCACAGGGGAGAATCGTGCAAGGTTATAGCTACTGTACTGACTGCCAAAATTCGACAGCCTCTCCAATCCAGCGCAAGACTTCCCATCCCCTAACAAATGTTGTCCTGCTGGACAGACACACTTGAAGCTGCCGGGGGTGTTGGAGCACTGATGTGCACAAGGCTTAGGTACTCGCTCACATTCATTAATGTCTGCTCGTGTGCCATCATACATAAAAGAGAGAAAAAAAAACATATACACACACAAAAAGAGGGATAAACAATCAGTCTGTGAAACAAAGTAAAGACATATTACTCTTCAACCATAATGCTAGGGCTCTAATCAATCAGTTACGGATATTTAGAAAGAGTTTATGCCTCTTCCTAAGCAGCGCTTAAGCACCCACACTCCAGCAGGTGGTCCAGACACTGGTTCTGGGAATCCATTCTCCCTTTACTTTTCTGTCATGGTCTAAAGTGGGCTATTTCAGCCTTGTCCCCTTGACGTCAAAGCAAAACCAAGCTTGTATGTGTATCCGTTTGAATTAAGCTGACAACACATCTTCACAGGTAACACGCAAGATTGCCATTTACATATTTCAACTTATTTTAGGCTTGCATATATAGTAATGGATTTAATTATGGAAATATTATAAATATATTATAATATAATGTTATATTAATTCAGCTTTCTGAATTAAACTTAGGTAGGGACATGCTGTATAATTTAAACTGTTTTAACTTTCCTTAAGAGTAAAGATGCAAAAAGCATGCACTCTAAATTAGTTTAATTTTAATGAAACAAACATTATTGAAATGTCTCTGGGTATCTCCTGATAAAGCGACATATGCACACTTCAAAAATTTTCTTTTTAAGATTTATTTTATTTTATTCCTTATTCTACTCATGTGTATGTGTGTGTTTCTTCCATGTGTTTGTGGGTGCCCTCAGAGGCCAAAAGAGGGCATTAGCTCCCTGCAGCTTGCAAGGACTTTGCAAGCTGCTTGATGTCTCGCGGTGTGGCTGAACTTGGGTTCTTTGGATGAAGTGGTAAGTCCTCCTAACCGCTGAGCCATCTCTCCAGCCCTCTCTTTTTCTCTTTTGACAAGCAAATCCTTCAGAGGGATTTCTATCTTTCCTGACTGGTTGGCACTGTGGGAAACATTAGTGCATCTAGATCTAGTTTTTATTAATCTGTAAAGATCTGTGTGCTTGCTTATTGATTGATTTACTTTATGCAGGCGAGCTTTGTCTTTTCACACTGACTGGCGCCCTCATAAGTTATTCCCTATTTATCTGTAGGAGGGCTCATTTCCAAATGAAAATTCCCTCACACCGCAGCTCTCCTGGTCTTCCCATTACACAGCTGGAAGAAAATCTAAGCTCTTTTCTCTGGCCTTTTCTATCTCCTGCCCAGCTGTGCTCCAATAGCCCAGGCCCGGTGGCCATCTCTGAGCGTGGACAGTGTGCACCTGTCTGCAGGGCTCTTACCTGTTTTCCTTTCAGCCCTTGCTCAGACCTTTACACACTGGGTGCCCCTTCACTTCGCTCTCTAGAGAGATGCCTCTCACCCTGGCCTGCCTCACTCTTTCCCTGGCCCTGTTTGATTTTCTTTGATTGTTTATCACTATCTGAAATTGTACTGAAATTGGGTGTCCTTTTCTCCCCAAGGAAGGGAACCACCACAAAGGTAAAGACCTATTCTACAGCACTTAGATTTAATTCTTAGTGGCTGAGAACATCACCCAGAACAAGTTGAGTGCTCAGCAAATTCATCTGGATATAAAGAAGGAACAAGAACTGATGCCTTGGATCAAGCCCAGTCACTAACAGTCCAAGCAAAAAGTGTCATATAAGGAACTGTGCCTTGAGTACTGAAGAACCTGAATTTACAAGCTCCATTCTGTTGGTACAGGGAGGGTTGAAGCTGTACATTGAGTTTGCATTCAGCTATCCAATCTTCTTATAGTTAGATGTTTCAGATGCATGGATGCTGGCACAACTACAAGCGTGAAGCATCTCTGTTTTGAATTATTCATTTTGATCTAATAGTTAAGCCAAGCACATTTCCCTCACAGATATTAAAGGAAAAAAAGACACAAAATCACATTTTACTAAGGCAAAAGCTTATCATATCTTTGAGACTTTGAAAATGTTGTTTTTCTTTTTACTTTTACTTATGTGTCAACAGATAAAAGTGTTTCCTTGCGACTCATCCTGTAAGTTGGAAAGCCAGATGGTAACCTGAAATTCTTTAATCCACTATTACAGTGGCAAGAACTATCAGAAAATGTTTAAAACAAAAGTAATAATTTCATTGTAAAATCTATTCCGGAAAGCAAAACATTAAAGCGAACATTTTAAAGTGAACATTTTACGCTCTTCAGGATGATGGCCTCTCTTTATTACTCGGTACAATGCCAGATATGCTACTACTAATCCAAGTACCGAATAGACAAACAGTCCGCTCCATATATCACTCTAATGGCTGATCAAGAAATCCAATTACAAAATCCAGACATATATTACACAAGCTGTAATATCTAAATGTAAGAATAAAATGATATATTACACATTTACGCTGTTACTAGATTAATTTATAGAAATGATGCTGACGTGAACATTTGCTATGTGCAAAATACTATGCTAGGAGCAGCATGGAAACAGCTAATTGTGCTTTGATTGAGGAATTTCCTGTAAGTTGTTTAATAGGTAAACAAGGCAACCGATTTTAAAAATATCATGAGACACCAAGAGTAATAGCAAAACCCCATTATTTAAAAGTCTACATAATGTTCTACTTCATGTAGATAACCAATAAGAAATAATTTAATAGTTCAGTTTCTTGATTATACATACACTAATTTTTAAAAAGTATATAGTTTTTCTCTCTCTCTCTCTCTCTCTGTGTGTGTGTGTGTGTGTGTGTGTAAGACAGAAGAGGGCATGAGATGAATTCCTCTACCACTCTCTGCCTTATTGCTTGAAAACTCTAAAGCTCACGGATTTGACGAGGCTGGCTGGCCACTGAACTCCCAGGATCCATTTGTTTCTCTTCCCCAGCACTACAGTTGCAGACAAACATGACCATATCCAGTTGCTTTTCTTTTCTTTCTTCTTCTTCTTGATCTTCTTCTTCTTCCTCTCCTTCATATGGGTGCTGGGGATTCAAATGCAGATCTCCACGCTTGCACAAGCAAGCACTCTTATCCACTTAGCCATCACCTCAAACCATGGTTATCTTCTTATAGATATTTTCCACTGTCTGCCTTACTCTATAGTCCATTATAACTGGACTATAGATGGATGCAAACAAATAGGCAATTGGAAGAGTTGAATGATACATATTTAGTCCAGTGACTGCCACAGAGAGAGCACTAAACACTGTAGACAATGTGATAATTACCAGCTCACTTAATTTGTGTTCACGCTTTAATCTCTTACACTTAACATTTTGTATTACATATCTATTTCGTACCAAATAAAATGGATTTTTGCAGACGTTTATGTCATATACATAGAGAAGTAGTAAGATAATCATGAGAGTCAGGTTGCCGTGGCTGTCACGTTGGCAGTTCACTTCGATACATGCATTATTCAGGAAGCACTGAGGAAATGGGCATGACAATACTTGAAATGCGAATATGTGCTGAACTCAATGTCAAGTCTCTGAAGCAGTAACCAGACTATGTCACGGCTTAACCAGTACACATCTTTGAAGTGTAGCCGGAGAGCATGACCGTGGGTAAGTGTCTGGTAAGGGGAGGCAGCCTATCAGCAGCTGTATTACTATGGAAGGGTTTTTGTTAACTTACCAATACAGGGTCTTCCGACTCCTTGGGACCGATAGCCCCGTGGGCATGCGCACCGGTAGCTGCCTCTCGTGTTCTCACACATCTGGTTGTATCTGCACTGATGGGTCCCATCTTTGCACTCATCGATGTCTACACATGTGGGGACAATAGAAAGCAACATTCCTCCTTCAAACCTAGTTATCATACTTAACATTCTCATTCTGCTGGCTGCCAAAGCTTGTGTTCCTCACCGTGTCACTGATTTTATGTTATGTGAGGACACAGGATTTGGAGTCAGTAAACCTGTGCTCAAATGTCGGCACTGCCACTATCAACGGGTCCTCCCGACCCCCTGTTTCCTACTGTGCAAAGAGCCTTGTTCTTATCTTTATTTACAGTTTTCCTTCTCTGTACTTCTCTACAATTCCTTTGGCCATCTCATCTGTCCTAGTGGTCAGTGTGTAGGCAGATTTGGAGCCGTGGTGCTACGCTGTTTCTGATCCCCAGCCATTCCACGGCTGCAGCTGCCGGCTGGACATCCCCACTTTCTTTCCTGACCTGCACTGCAAAACCAGCAAGCCCGGCTCTCACTCTCTCTTATTTAAAGCAGTAGCACTCCTTCGAAGACACCCTGGCTGCTAACACCAGAGTCGGCTTTAAGTTATTTTTGCAGCTGGGTAAGTTCTGCAACCTTCAACTGAAGTCATAAATCTCTACATTTTCATTCTCACCGGGCTAGACGTCTGCTGCTGCTTCTTATTCTGATACTTTAGCTCATGTCATTCCTGATTATCTTAGACCTAATTATAGATTCAGTATTCCTCAAAAACCAAACACAGCTGCATGCTCTTGTACGTGACGGTTGGAGGTGGTTGCTCCTCCACTTAAAGAAAATAGTTACCTATATGCATAGTGTTAGAGCTAAAACGTATTTGAAAAGTGATAGTCCAATACTTGGCGCTACAAGTTCTTGGGCATACAAACCCTTCATGCACCTCAATTGTCAACAAGTGGTCAGTGTTTCATGTCTAGCTATTTCTTCTGAGCACAAGGCTTTCTTGCCTTTGCCTTCCTACTAGCAACACAGTTAATTGTCCAGCACACCTAAATTTAAGTGTGATCATTTCCAGGATGCTTTTGATAGTCATGCTTCTCACATATGATTACTCTCTTAGGCACTGTTCAAATTTATTTATATCTTTCATGGCGTTTCATTTTACCTCATATTGTAGAGCTTGTCCCCTTTTGACAGGAGACTGAGTCAAACGAACTCCTTGTTTTTATTTACTGTGACATTTTCTCATGCTGTGTGTGGAGGGCATTCACCCGTGGGAGCCCAAGGACAACTTCTGAGAGCCAGGGCTCTCCTTCCACAGTGTGGGCCCCGGGACTGAGCTTAGGTGGCCGAGCTTGGCTACGGGAGTCTTCACCTCCCGATCCACCTCACTCACCTGTTCTGTTTCCAATAATCTGTGTAGTTTCTAGCTCTCCCCATCTATGTAGGCTGGTATGGAACAGACATATAAAGAATAAACTTAGAAGAAACATGACTCATTTTATGGCCTAAGTTGCAGTCAATGGCATCTGGTGAGTTGGGGAGCTGATACAAGAATAGGCCACAAAGCGTAAAGCTGAGGTAAAAAGAATTTACTTTCTTCTCCTGGACTGAATATTTAAAGTAGTTCAGAATATTACATATTTTAAATAAATATCTAGAACTATTTCTTGACTTTGCTGGGATTTCTAAACAGATATGCTAAATTTCAAGTTAGAAATAACATGAGTTGGGGCTGGCGAGTTGGCTCAGTGGTTAAAAGCACTGTCTGCTCTTCCAAAGGATCCAGGTTCAATTCACAGTACCCACACGGAAGTTCACAACTGTCTGTAACACAGGTCCAAAGGATCTGACACCTTCACCCTAATGCACATAAAATAAAACTAAATAAATTATTAAAAAAGAAATAATATGAGTTAACATACTAATTCTTGTGGTATTAAACTTTACAAAAAATGTATGATGGATGGGAGCTCAAAACAGACATAAGTCTATTTGGGCTTTTATTACCTTGTATGCCATTTGGTTGGGTCATAGAGGAACTGATGGAGAAGGCTCTTCTTGTTAACTAAGCTTATGTCATCATCTTACTCTAGCATGGATTGCTTCCTTAACTTGTTGGTGGTAAAGAGTTTTCTGTCTGAGAAAGAGCCTGGCACTCACCAACACAGGTCCCATTTTCAGCCTTGGTCATTCCGTTTGGACAAAGATCAATACACTTATAGCCACCACGGGTGTTTTTACAGTGCTGGTCTGGTCTGCACGCATTCTGTCTACATTCGTTCACATCTTGATGAAAGAACAAAGGTAATACAGACAACGTAAGGATTAATTTCATTTCTCTAAGGTGGTTATAAATCAATATACATGTGTGTCACACAACTGTTGGATATGGTAAAAGTGCGTAAGCCTCACAAGGTAAGCTAACTCACTTCACTACAAATAAGAATGGCAAAGTGTTGTTTCACAGCTGGTAGCCATGCTTATTACTGTCCCTAAAAAATGAATTGACATATATATGCATGTATATACACATATATATATAATATAAACAGTGAGCATGTATACATATATGTGTGTATATATAAACTTAATTCATACATATCCCTATAGAAATATTCATATTTATATGTATATATAAACAAATATATGTGTGTATACATACATATATGTTTATTTATAAACTTAAATATGTATAATACACACACACATATGTGTTGTTCTAAGACCCTAGTGGTCTTTTCATTCAAGCATAGCATGCATGGAATCCAAAATTATTATTTGATTCTGTTTTTTGTACAGAACACAAGCATAAGCATGGCTGATAGCCTATATTTAAATAAGTCTTAGGACACAGCACGTGCCTTTAGATAATTCAGCACTGAAAAATTCTAGGGTTCTGGAGAGAGAGAGCCATGGGTAAGGATGCTTGCTGCACTAGCATCAGGACTGGGGTTTGAATTTCCAGAACCCATGTAAAATCCTGGTATGGCTGTAGGTCTTCCTACAACCTCAGCGCGATAGGGAGGTGGAGACAGAAAGACTGCTGGGGCTTGCTGGATGCCTGGTCCAGCTGGACAAACAGCGGGCTTCAGGTTCAGCAGGACAGTCTTCTTCAGAGGAACAAGGCAGGGAGCTGTAGACTGGGTTGGTCACGTGATGTGCTCCTCTGGACTCTGCACACGTGCACACCCGCGCGCACACACACACACACACACACACTAGTTACCCTGACATCATCACTGTGATGTCATCTTACCGACGCATTTCCTGCCTTTGAGTTGATAGCCAGCTTCGCACCCACAGTGGAAACTTCCTATGACATTGAAACACCGCTGGTGGCAGGGGCTAGATTCCTGACATTCATTGATATCTGTTAAATGAAACCAGACTTTCAGTACATGTTGTTAGAAGACCCGAGTTTGCTCATTCTGTGTAATGATTTACCGATCCTGATGATGAGCATGTTTAAGTCTCGATCTGACCTCAGGTGTTTGGTCTTGTCTCCTCAGCTACACAGTTAGCAAAATTAGCCTCCGGAAAGGGTTTGTTTCTCCAATACTTCTAAACATAGATATTTTCTTATGGTTCAGAACTCTGTTAGTCAAATTCTGGACTGCATTAAGTATTTTCCCATGTGTCCTCCACCTCCACCCCCGTTTCTAGGAATTTTTAGGTCTGGAATTTAGTTTAAAGACTGGAATGAAGATAAAGGAAAACAAAACAAAGCAAAATAATACAAAGCTGATCGTCTTCTGCGAGTGGCCTCATTTGCCTGTTCTTGCTGCTGCTTTCCTGGCTCAGCGACATCAGCAGCTCTCCGCCCCTCATCTGCAGTCACCGCCAAACCTGTCCCAACATTACCTGGCTCACCCTGGACAGAGGATGACAGCTCAGAGTCTCTGCACTTGTCAACACTTTGTACCTTCCCCTTCTCGCCCTTCCTCAATTACAGAGGAAGAGAGAGAGAAACCCTTTCTTACAAGAAAAAGTCTGAGCTTCGTGCCCCTGAAGCCTGCCTTCTCTTTTCTCACCAGCATGAGGATTGTAGCACACCGGCTTTTCTCCTTGTTTGGACTTTTGAAGTCCTATCTGTCTTTCTACCCCCAGGCATAGTGAAGCCAGAATAGGGTAGGTGTAGCCAAAGTTCGAGGCATTTGAGGACAGGAGGATCATGGGAAAGAAACAGGTATCAGAAGAGTAAGGAAGCAGAGGGCCTCGATGGGTTAGCGTGGAGAGGAACGCATGGCCGGATGGGCATGGACAGAAGAAACCAGCCCAGAAGGACATTAGCAGGTATTTTGAGATTATGGATGAGAAGTTGTCCAGATAGAAATTATGAGAGCAGATGGTGTGGGATAGGGGCTTGGGAGGTCAAGGTAGCTTAATATCTGCAATGTTCCAGGTGACATACGGCTATTCTAAAATCTATCAGGCGTCTGTGCCTTTTATTGATTACAATAGCGGGTTAGAGAATACTGTTGAGATAATTACAGGCCAGTTCATAATAACAGTATTAGGCCAATATTTATATTTTCTACAACACCAATATAAAGCTGTACAAATGCATAGAATGTCCAACACGGAGGGTAAGTGGCAGTATCTTAACGCAGTCAATCAAATCTAACAAACTCAGCACAGCACAGCAGGGTGCTTATAGCAGAGGGCAGATACGGTTAAGTGAAGAGGGAGCCAGAAGCTCGTGAAACTCTGCTTTCTGCTAATTATGAAAGACAGTCCTGATGAGACCTGATAGGCTAGGGTCAGATGGAAGGGAAGTATGACCTTCCCTATCAGTGGACTGCGCAAGGGGCATGGGAAGAGATAAGGGAGGGAGAGAGGGCTGGATTGGGAGGGGAGGAGGGTGGGGCTGCAGCTGGGATACAAAGTGAATAAATTGTAATAAATAAAAATATATTAAAAATATTTATGATAATGTTTACTATGTTTATGAGTGTATGTCTGTATGTAGGTACATGCATGTGAATGCACATGAAGGCCAGAAATGTCAGACATCCCGTGGAGCTGGAGTTGCAGGAGGTTGTGAGCTGCCCTACATTGGTGCTGGGATCCAAAATCAGATCCTCTGAAAAAGTATCAGGTGCTTCCAAGAGCTGAACTATCTGTCTAGTCTTTTGGTTAAGTTTTAATTTAAACTTCACACTGACTGGAGGGGGGCTAAGATGGCGGCACCGGGAGAAGACTGTGTCTGAGAAACGGGACAACACTCTCCGTGCAGCGACCAGAAGACTGAACTCTGGGCCCTAAAACTACAGCGATCATGTTTCCCAGGTGAGGGGAGGCTCCCACAGTGTGGGAGTCGGTCAGGTCCACTCTCGGGCTGCACAGCCAGAACCCGGAAGAAATCCCGGGTAACGTGGGCTTTGGGTCTCTGGGCGGGAGCTGCACGCCTGCGTGTCCCGATCACTTTCCCAGGCTGATTGGTGGGCACAAGGGTACCAGGGACTGGGAGTCCTAGTCGCAAGAAAACCCCACGGGGAAGCAAAGTTGCGAGACTGATCACGGGTCACCCAGTCTTTCCCTGGAAGGTCTCACTGATCTCGGGTACCCGCCACCATCACAATTGAGCTCCCACCACTGCGCACCCAGCTCCAAATCCCTACTTTCTCTTCGGAGGAGGCAGGAGGCGTGCAGCAGAATCTGCCACAGACCACATTGTCTGTACCCCAACCGGAGATCGGGGCTGAGAAAACCCAATCCTTTCGGGCACTCCCCGAAACGCCGCCATAACCCGGCCACGGTGGAGCGGAAGGATAAAGAGGCGCACTGCGGCTTCACAGTGCCGGAACTCCAGTGCTGCCGGCTGCTCCTAACAAACAAACTTCAGCTCGGGACCTGGGACTGTGGTCATTCAACACGTCCTGACACTCTCCTGGGTCCAGCGCAATAAGGTCTAGCACCAAGTCCTAGCACCGGGGGCCCCCGAACCCTGGCAGAGAAACCCCGGCTCAGGATGAGACTGAGAAGTCCCAACCCCTTAAGGCATTCCCCTGAGAGCACCGCCATAAACTTGCCCTAGCGGAAGGGAAGGTCAGAGGGGAAGGACAGAGAGGCAGCCTGCCAAGGATACTGCACCCCCTCTCCAGCTCACCTAGTGGCCCCTGACAGAGAAACCCAAGCTCTGGATCTGAGGACACTCAACCCTACCTGGTACTCTCTCGGGATCAGCAAACATAGGTTCTTCTGCCAGGCTGCTTCTGGCAGAGAGATCTGGGCCCGGGATCTGGGATTGAGAACACTCAACCTAACTCTTTCCTGCACTACCCCGGGACCAGTCAACATAACCCGCCTGGCAGAGGGAAAGGACAGAGAGGCAGCACACAGGAAAGGTGGACACCGAGTCCTGCGGCCACAGTGTCACAGAGCTGACTGTTAGCCTACCCGTGCATTTTCTGCAGCAGGACCAAATCAGAGAGTAGAGAGCAAGGGGAACCCCTGTGCATTCCAACTGGTCCTGTAAGAGAGTGAGTGAGCCTTCTAGGGAGAGTTTGCCCCAGACCCAGGGCCTCTCCACAGAAGCAACCAGACGAGATCCCTGCCACCCACACCCCTAGTGTGGGCATCATAGGGATTCTTAGGATAGCGACCCCAACGTTGAAGCCTCTGCCTTGTGGGGCCACCAGTGTAATCCAGGCAAACAATCCCTGGATCTCAGATAGAACTGCATAACAGTGACCTGCAGGCCTCTGCAATAGTCAAAGAATCCGCGCATGCAGACTGAGCCTGCTAAAAGCGCATGCGAATAGCGCGAGCGTCACATTCCTTACTCAGGCAAAACTGAAAGCACAACGCACACTCCCAAACCAGTGACCCTCTCTCATCTTCCTGAAAAAACAGTCCAGAAAACAGAAAGAGGCGATCATAGCCCGAACTACAAACTCGAGGAACAAACAGTGAGGGTTATACATAATCAGATGGCTAGAGGCAGACGTAAGAACACACCCAACAAAAATCAGGACATAATGACCTCACCAGCAACCCCATAAACCAATGGACACTTCAGTTCACTAGATATACAAGAAAACGACCTCAAAACTATGTTTCTCCAGCTATTAGAGGCCCATAAAGATGAAATGAACAAAGCCCTCAGAGAAATAGCCAAAGAAATTGAGACAAACCAAGAGGAAACAAATCGAGCTCTCAGAGAAATGACCATGAAAATTGAGGCAAACAAAGAAGAAATGAACAAAGCTCTCAAAGAAATGTCCACACAAATGAAGGCAAACAAAGAAGAAATAAACAAAGCTCTCATAGAAATACAGGCAAATATAGCCAAAGAAGTAGAGGCACAATTAGTGATACATAGAGAGGAAATGACAAAAAAAAAATAGAAGCTGTCATTGAAAAGCAGGACTCCACATTCAAACAGATGAAGGAAATGGTGCAAGACATGAAAACAGAATTAGAATCAATAAAGAAAACACAAATAGAGAAAAACCAGGAGCTGGAGAACATAGAGAAAAGATCAGGAACTACAAAGGTAAGCATCACCAACAGAATACAAGAGATGGAAGAAAGACTCTTCAGGAGCCAAAGATACTTGTGGAAATTGACACGTCTCTCAAAGAAAAAATAAAATCAGAAAAGTTCCAAACACAAAACATCCAAGAAATCAAGGACACTATGAAAAGACAAAATCTAAAAATAATAGGAGTAGAAGAAAAAGAAGACATCAGGCTCAAAGGTACGGAAAATATTTTCAAGAAAATTATAGAAGAAAACTTTCCCAACTTAAAGAAGGAAATGGCCATAAACATACAAGAGGCCTACAGAACACCAAGTAGACTAGACCAGAAAAGAAATTCTTCACGTCACATCATAGTCAAAACACTGAACCTACAGAACAAATAAAAAATTCTAAAAGCAGCAAAGGAAAAAGTCCAAGTAACATGGGAAGGTAGACCTATCAAAATCACACCAGATTTCTCAACAGAAACTATGAAAGCCAGAAGGGCCTGGACAGAAATCATACAGTTCTTAAAGGACCACAGATTCCAACCCAGACTACTATACCCAGCAAAACTTTCAATCAACATAGACAGAGAATTCAAAATATTCCATGACAAAACCAAATTTAAACAATATCTACATAGTAACCCAGCTCTACAGAAGTTACTAGAAGGGAAACTCCAAACCAAAGAAAACATCTACATCTAAGGAAACAGAGGAAATAGATAACTACACAACAAAAAACCCAAAAGAATACAAGCAATGAAACTCAGTGACACCACCAACCCCACATCAAAAGTAAGTAACAATTTCTGGTCACTAGTATTTATCAACATCAACAGACTCAACTCCCCAATAAAAAGACACAGGCTAACAGAATGGTTGTGGAAACAGGATCCAACATTCTGTTGCACCCAAGAAACATACCTATGCAACAAAGATAAACACTACCTCAGAGTAAAGGGCTGGAAAAATGTTTTTCAAGCAAATGGTTCCAGAAAACAAGCTGGAGTAGCTATCCTAATATCTAATAAAATAGACTTTCAACCCAAGTTAATCAAAAAAGATAAGGAGGGCCACTATATTCCCATCAAAGGAAAAATCCACCAAGAGGACATCACAATTTTGAATATCTATGCCCCAAATACAAGAGCACCTACATTCGTAAATGAAACAATATTGAAGCTTAAATCACACATTGATCCTAATACCTTAATAGTGGGAGACTTCAACACTCCACTCTCACCAAGGGATAGATCAACTAGACAGAAAACAAATAGGGAAATAAAAACACTTACAGAGTCCCTAAATCAAATGGACCTAATAGCCGTCTACAGATCTTTTCATCCAAACTCAAAAGAGTATACCTTCTTTTCAGCACCGCATGGAACCTTCTCCAAAATAGACCATATAGTTGGTCATAAAGCAAGCCTCAACAGATATAAAAAGACTGAGATAATCCCTTGTATTCTATCTGACCACCATGGACTAAAGCTGGACCTCAACAACAACAGAAATAACAAAAAGCCGACATGCACATGGAAACTGAACAACTTGTTACTCAATGACAGTTGGGTTAAGGAAGAAATAAAGAAATTAAAGAGTTCCTAGAATTCAATGAAAGTGAAGGCACAACATACCCAAATTTATGGGACACATTGAAAGCAGTGCTCAGAAGAAAATTTATAGCACTAAGTGCCTGCAAGAAGAAATTCGTAACATCACATACAAACAACTTAATGGCCCAAATGAAAACCCTAGAAAAAAAAGAAGCAGAAGAGGAGCAGATGGCTGAAAATAATCAAACTCAGGGCTGAAATCAATCACTTAGAAACAAATAAAACTATTCAAAGAATCAATGAAACAAAAAGCTGGTTCTTGGAGAAAATCAACAAGATAGATTTTTAGCCAAACTAACTAAAAAGCAGAGAGAATCTATCCAAATCAGCAAAATCAGAAATGAAAATGGGGACATAACTACAGACACTGAGGAAATTCAAACAATCATTAGGTCATACTACAAAAGCCTATATGCCACAAAATTTGAAAACCTAAATGAAATGGACAATTTTCTTGATAGATTCCATCTTCCAACATTAAGTCAAGATCAGGTAGAAAGGCTGAATAGCCCTATAACCCCCAAGGAAATTGAAGCAGTCATTCACAGTCTCCCCTCCAAAAAAAGCCCTGGGCCAGATGGTTTCAGCGCGGAATTCTACCAGACCTTCAAAGAAGTGCTAATACCAATTCTCCTCAAACTATTCCACAAAATAGAAACAGAAGGTACATTACCAAACTCATTCTATGAAGCAACAGTCACCCTGATACCTAAACCACACAAAGACCCAACAAAAAAAAAAGAAAACTTCAGACCTATCTCTCTTATGAAATTGAGATAGACATTGACACAAAAATACTCAATAAAATACTTGTAAACCGAATCCAAGAACACATCAAAGATATCATCCACCATGACCAAGTAGGCTTCATCCCAGGCATGCAAGGGTGGTTCAACATATGGAAATCCATCAATGTAATCCACCACATAAACAAACTGAAGGAGAAAAACCACATGATCATCTCCTTAGATGCTGAAAAAGCATTTGACAAAGTCCAACACCCATTCATGTTTAAAGTCTTGGAGAGATCAGGGATACAAGGCACATATCTAAACATAGTAAAGGCAATATACAGCAAGCCTATAGCCAACATCAAACTGAATGGAGAGAAACTTAAATCAATCCCACTGAAATCAGGGACAAGACAAGGCTGCCCACTCTCTCCATACCTCTTCAACATAGTACTTGAAGTCCTAGCCAGAGCAATAAGACAACTAAAGGAGATCAAGGGGATACAAATCGGAAAGGAAGAAGTCAAATTATCACTATTTGCAGATGATATGATAATATACCTGAATGACCCCAAAAATTCTACCTGGGAACTCCTACAGCTGATAAACACCTTCAGCAAAGTGGCCGAATACAAAATTAACTAAAAAAAAAATCATTAGCCCTCCTGTATACAAAAGACAAAAGGGCTGAAAAAGAAATTAGGGAAACAACACCCTTCACAATAGCCACTAATAACATAAAGTACCTTGGGGTGACACTAACCAAGCAAGTGAAAGACCTGTTTGAGAAAAACTTCAAGTCTCTGAAGAAAGAAATTGAAGAACATATCAGAAGATGGAAAGATCTCCCGTGCTCATGGATTGGTAGGATTAACATTGTGAAAATGGCCATCCTGTCAAAAGCAATCTACAGATTCAATGCAATTCCCAATTCCCATCAAAATACCAACTCAATTCTTTACAGACCTTGAAAAAAAGATTCTCAGCTTCATATGGAGAAACAAAAAACCCAGAATCTCCAAAACAATCCTGTACAACAACAGATCATCTGGAGGTATCTCCATCCCCGATCTCAAGTTGTACTACAAAGCAATAGTAATAAAAACTGCATGGTATTGGCATAAAAACAGAAAGGAGGATCAATGGAACCACATAGAAGACCCAGAAATACACCCACATACCTATGAATACTTGATTTTTGACAAAGAAGCCAAAACCATTCAATAGAAAAAAGACAGCATCTTCAACAAATGGTGCTGGTCCAACTGGATGTCTACATGCAGAAAAATGAAAATAGATCCATATTTATTACCCTGCACAAAACTAAAGTCCAAGTGGATAAAAGACCTCAACATAAAACTAGATACTCTAAATCTGTTAGAAGAAAAAGTGGGGAACAGCCTAGAACTCATTGGCACAGGAGCCAACTTCCTGAACAGAACACCAACAGCACAGGCTCTAAGATCAACAATGAATAAATGGGACCTCATGAAACTGAAAAGCTTCTGTAAAGCAAAGGACAAAACGACTGCCTACAGATTGGGAAAGACTTTTCACTAACCCTTTATCAGACAGAGGACTAATATCCAGTATATACAAAGAACTAAAGAAGCTGAAAAGCAGCAAACCAAGTAATCCAATTAAAAAATGGGGAACAGAGCTAAACAGAGAATTCTCGACAGAGGAATATCGAATGGCAGAGAAACACTTAAAGAAATGCTCAACCTCATTAGCCATCAGGGAAATGCAAATCAAAACGACCCTGAGATTTCACCTTACACCCATCAGAATGGCCAAGATGAAAAACTCAAGCGATAACACATGCTGGAGAGGTTGTGGAGAAAGGGGAACCCTCCTCCACTGCTCTTGGGAATGTAAGCTGGTACACCCACTCTGGAAATCTATCTGGTGCTTTCTCAGACAATTAGGAATAGTGCTTCCTCAAGACCCAGCTATATCACTGCTAGGTATATACCCAAACTTTGCTCAAGTACACAAAAGGGATACTTGCTCAACCATGTTTGTAGCAGCTTTGTTTGTAATAGCCAGAACCTGGAAATAACCCAGATGTCCATCAACGAAGGAATGGGTACAGAAATTGTGGTATTTTTACACAATGGAATACTACTCAGCAATCAAAAAGGAGGAAATCATGAAAATTGCAGGCAAATGGTAGGATCTAGAAAAGATCATTCTGAGTGAAATATCCCAGAAGGAAAAAGACAAACACGGTATATACTCACTTATATAGACCTATAAGATATGATAAACATAATGAAATCTATACACCTAAAAAAGATAATCAAGAGAGTGGACATGGGGTAAGATGATCAATCCTCCTTTAGAAAGACAGATGGGATGTGCATTGAACGTATGACAGGAGTCTACTGAGTGCATCTGAAAGACTCTAACTAGCAGTGTTTTCAAAGCAGATACAAAGACTCATGACCAAATCTTCGGCAGAGTACAGGGAATCATAGGAAAGAAGGGGAGTTAGTATGATGGGGAAAGGATAGGAGCTCCACAAGGACCAAATATATCTGGGTACAGGGTCTTTTCTGAGACCGACATTCAACCAAGGACCATGTATGGATATAACCTAGAACCTCTGCTCAGATGCAGTCTGTGGTAGCTCAGTAACCAGTTGCTTTCCCATAGTGAGGGGAACAAGGACTATTTCTAACAGGAACTCAATGACTGGCTCTTTGACCTCCCCAACCCCCAAGGGAGGAGCAGTCCTGTTAGGCCACAGAGGAGGGCTTTGCAGCCAGTCCTGAAGATACCTGATAAAACAGGATCGGATGAATGCGGAGGAGGTCCCCTCCTATCAGTGTACTTGGAAAGGGGCACGGTGGAGATGAGGGAGGGAGGGTAGGGTTGGGAGGGAATGAGGGATCGGGACACGGCTGGGATACAAAGTTAATAAAATGTAGCTGATAAGAAAAAAATAAAATAAAAAAAAATTTGTCATGCATGAACACCTTTCCAAACTATGAAGAATAGCCCTTCTAACTGTACACTTATTGGTTAGAAATCATGTAAGACATATGCTAAAAATCTGTGTTTTTATTCCTTCCTGTTTTCAACTCAGTGTGTGTATTGCTTTAATCTGATGGTGTAATCTGGGAGTAGAATTCCATTTTTTAAATAAAGAATTTTGACCACATAGAATAAAACAAAACTACATTTGAAATTGAAAATGCAGTGAATTATAAACAACCTTATAGTTATTGAATACCAGGAATGGGTGCAATTGTAGCTCCTATGTAAAGTCTATATCAGACTTGCTGTACAAACTTTTGGTAGATGTATTACTGATTTAAAAAAAAATAAACTTCATAATGATTTAAACCCAAAACATCTATTAAGATAATATCAAAACATCATGGTCTACACTGAGTCTTTGGCGGTGAAGTGTTGTGGCATGGATACTGTTAGATTGTGTGATATGATCTGCTCTCCCAAATGATGATAAACAAATGTCATTCAAAACTGCTGCGTTACAGATATTAAAAACAGCTATGAAATATCATGTCTCCATAAGAACATGTCAAGCACCTCCACTTACAAAACACGCAAATTGTGACTATCCATATTTAAGCTCTCCTGTCAGAGTCCCACTAGTCCCAATAGGTCCTGATACTTTCCCTTTTATCTGACTTCTGTCCCTTTAAAAGATTCAGAAAGTCTAACCCTTGGGGTTGGAAGGATGGCTCAGTGGATAAAGGGCTTGTAATAAACATGAGTCCTGGAGTTTGGATCTTCTACACTTACACAGAAGCTGGATGGGTGTGATGTAGGTGTGGTGTGGGTGGGTGTGGCAAGTCACATGTAATTTCAGTGCTGGGAAGGTAGAGGCAGAAGATCCTCAGGGTTAGCCCGATAGATATACCCATTAAATTAGATATACGAATTAAATTAGCTCAAGTTCTTTGAGAGACCTTGCCTCAGTTAAAAAAAAAAGTGTTAAGCAGTTGAGGAAGACACCCAAGGTCAGCCACTGGCCTTCGCATGCATGTATACTCGTGTGCACAGCCAACTCTATATCTAAACACATGTGAGCACACACACACATATGTGTGCACAGCACACACACACACACACACACACACACACACACACACGCTATACCTTGACAGCTCAGCCCGTCAGAGGTTCTCCGGAAGCCTGTTCCACAGTGGACCACACAGCGATAGGATCCGATGGTATTGTCACAGTCCTGACCAGCGTGGCAGGTATGTCCACCTAAAGCACACTCGTCGATATCTACAACAGAAGGAGCCATGAACTGAGGTGAGTTGAAAAATCAACTTAACAACTTGAAACTGTGGGACATTTACACAATGGAACACTACTCAGCTATTAAAAACAAGGACATCTTGAAAAGTTCAGGCAAATGGAGGAACTAGAAAAGATCAGCCTGAGTAAGGTAACTCAAACCCCAAAAGACACATGTGGTATGTACTCACATATAACTGGATTTTAGCTGTATAGTACAGGATAGACATATTGTAACTCACTGACCCAAAGATGATAAGTAACAAAAAGGAACCAAGGAAGGTTACTTAAATCTCACACAGAAGGAAAAATAGAATGGACAGCAGAAGTGGTTAAAAAGAGGTAACAGGATAGAAGAGGAGTGAGGAGAGAAATGAGAGTGGAGAAATGAGAGTGGGGTGTGTGTGGAGACTGAAGCACCCAACCAAGGACCATGCATGAACTGGTCCCAGGCCTCCTATACAGATATAGTTGATGGGTAGCTCAGTGTTCATGTGGGTCTCCTAGAAAAGGGACCTGGAGTGGGGGCTGTCTCTGACATGTACTCTGTTGCCAGCTTTTTGGTCACTTCCCCCTGGTCTGCCAGGCTACAGGGGAAGAGGATTCACTTAGTCCTGATGAGACTTGATGTGCTGGGGTGAGTTGGTGAAGGGGGTTCCCCTTTTCTGAAGAGTAGGGAAGGGGGCAGAGAGGGAGGATGAGACCTGGCAGAGAAGAAGGAGTAGCCTAAGATTGGGATGTAAAGTGAGTAAATAAATAAATTAAAAAGAAAACAAAAATTGCTGTGAAGCAGAGGTTAGAACCCATGTGATGTTTGAAAATACTAAAGAATAAGAAAGACCAATTTTTTTTTGGCAAGTCATTTAAAGTGCGTTAGAAAGATGATGAGTTCACAGCACACAATGTGATGTATTCCTAAGCCAGTGATTGGGTTGGAGTCCTTATAAGTTAGATGACTTTTAACAAGTGAGTTGTTCTCTCTGAGATCTTCAGTGAGCTATCCCAGGCATCACTAATTTCTGAGTGCCCTTTAAGGGGCAGTGTCTGGTCAATACTCTCTTGCTGTGATGACTTTCCTGTTTGTTGCAAAGCTGTGAGCAGAGTATACTGGAAGAAGACTGCCCTACTATGTTTTTCCTAGGTAAGGTTGCCTTGGTCATCAGATTTGGTTTGATACTACCTTGACAGGTTCTTCCATCTGCTGCTATAGTGAGGCCTTTGGGGCAGGAGCAGTAATAAGCTCCTATGGCATTGTGGCAGGTATGGGAGCAGGGATTCCCTGCTGTGCATTCATCTTCATCTGAGAGAAGAAACAGAAAGTCAGTGTGCAAAACTCCTGCGTCCTAGGAGCTGTTACAGTCCATGAAAACACTCATTTCTAGATGCCTAGGAATCGGACCAAATATAACAAAGAACACTCTAAGTAACACAGAATGGGATTACTATGGAGAAATTAACTCAAAGTCTTGAAAGTTATTGTTGATAGTGAAGGCATGCTTAGACATTATTCTAAAACAGAAAGGATAGCTAAAATACATTTATATTTGCTGCGATCTAAATGCAGTGGCAACTCATTCTCCAAAGCCGGAATTCTTAAAAGACCGTTCTCCTCTGGCATGACAAATCTGGAGAACGGAGACTAAGGGAATGCTCTCATCACTGCCAGAGCCGAGACTTGAATACAGTCTAAACACCACCTCTTGCCAGCCCACTACGGTATATAGTGGAAGAGCAGCATTGTGCCTGCCAATGTGAAATCCTCAGTCATTAACCAGGCTGCGGCTGGCTGTGAGGGAGTCTTTTGCAAGGGTGCCTGGTGGGACAGAGCTGGGTTCGTGGTGACTTATGGATTCACCGTCCTGTTCTGTCCCACAGGGAGCAGTTCTGTGGCCGGACAAGTTTGTTTTGGATCGCAGATAGCTCACAGCCACTGAGCCGCTGGAGGGAGGTTTGTTTTCTCTGTTCACTCCATTCGGCGCTTGGTCACAGTCTCTGATACACTAGACTGTGGCCAAATTGAAGGCCCATGGCTTCTGTCACCTTAACCTCAAATGTGGTCTGCCATTTGATAAGAGGCAATCGTAAGCTGTTTAACTTCTCTACATCTCCGTTTCCTCAGCTGTCAAGTGGAGCACTAACTGTCTAGGCTAATGGCAGCAGAAGTTCATTAAAAGATAATCATTACTTGAGCAAGAGAGATGTCTCGGCAGGTAAACGTGCTTGCTGTCAAGCCTGAGGGCCTAAGTTTGCTCCCTGGAACAAAGAGTGGAGGATGACAACTGCCTCTTATGAGGTTTTCTTTTCTTTGGTTTTGTCATGAGCTGTGGCATGCCTCGTCCCACACTAAATGAATTAGTGTAAAGGAAAGATAATCATCACTGACATTATTGTAAAATGAAAATATTTTACTCATTCCTTTACTTACCAGCACAAAAGGGTCCGACTGAGTCTAAGGTGAACCCAGAGGGGCACTGGTTACTGCGATCTCCTATGAAAGAGAGGAAAACACAATGAACTGACCAGTTAGAACCCTGAACTTTTCTTTCCAGTATGACCTTCCCTGGGAAGATAGGTCAAAGAAGAAACAATGAAAAATACAGTATTGGAAACAAGCAAGAAAGCAGAACTAGTTAAAAGAACTCATCCAGAGAGTGTCGGCAAGCTGACACTGGAAACGTATTTTCGGTTTAAGTTACACGCAGCAATGAAAAGAAAACAAAGTAAATTATTCCATAGTAGCTGAAGGGAACCCAAGATAACTGCGCATGCCAGGCATGGCTATAGGCGCATCCTACGGTGCCAATCACTGGTACCCTTCCGTTGAAGGAGAAAGGACGCTGTTTGCAAGCAACTGAAATCTTTGCCTCTGTGGAAAAAAATCAACTTTCTAGGTAGAAGACCCTGTTTTTTTTCAGGGTCTTCTCCATTTGTGATGTTGAGAATCATGGCCAAAATTCTATGTGTGACTGTTTTCCTGTTCTGAGCAAGTGAAGCAAGGGAAAATGGGCAGGTTGAGCTGGAGTAAACTTAAAGCAGATGTCAGGAAGAAGGTCATTGAAAGAATCTTTCCTGGGAACATTCAAGGCATTGGGGAGAAAGTGGGAATAAGGGCTTGGATGGGGGTGGGGGTGGGGCGGGAATAAAGGTAGATGGAACAAAGACACCCTGGGCATGTACCACCTGAAACCATGTGACATACTTATTGCTGTCATGACACCTAGTTTTCAGATGAGGAGTCTGAGAGTAACATTAAGCTGCTGAAGAGCAAAAAGCTAGTGTGGGCAGGTTTTATGATGAGTCTCATTGACTGTCACCTGCTGAGCTGGTTATTGTAACATAGTCAGTCTATCCCTTCATTCTTCAGACTTAACCAGTGTGTGAGCGGGGTAACGTTGGGGATGAAAAAAAGATCATGTCATAGAAACATAATACATTATTATATAGGGGCTTTGCAGGTTAGGATTTTACCAGGAGAGACACCTTTCATTAGGTAGCTTTTGGGGAATTTTGCAGGGGGAGATTTCTTGTATGCCATCATGATAAAGAGGACTATAGAAGTTCAGCGCTTGGAGCCGGGTGTGGTGGCACATGCCTGCAATCCTAGCTCCTGAGGAGGTGTGGAAGAATAATGGTCTGTTTGAAGTCAGCCCGAGCTATTACAGGCAGTTTCTAGTGGAATTTTTTTAAAAAGCTCAGCGAGTGGGGAAGACCCAGTGACAGGTTTCAACAGTTCTGCAATGTGCAAGAAAGTCTTGACCATTTGTTTCTTCTTCTAAAAGACTTTGATGTAAACAGGAGGCTGCAATTATGGAAGCTTTGAACATATGTATTACATAATAACATTTTCACATGAGTTAAATATGTAACAGATTTTTCCTGATTTTACAGCTATCATGTAAATTTGTATCTTATTGAAAGTAACAAAAAATTTCTTAAAAGTTACCCCACCTTCCTTCCTAAAGGCACAGAAGGATTTTATAGGTAAGTTTAGGCATATGGCTCGTTTTCTTTTGTATCCAAAGATTCTCATATTAAAACAAGATATTTTATTATGAATTAAATATTTATTTATTCTTTTTTTCCATGTATATGTATTGTGTTTATGTGTTTGCACACACGTGTGTGTGTACACTTGTCTGTGTCTCCGTGTGTGGAATCTAGATGTTGATGTTACCTCTTTTGGCTCCTTATTTTTCTTTTTTGAAATAAGGTCCCCGCCTCTTCCTCTCTTCCACCTCCCCCGTCTCTGAACCCAATGCTTGCCATTTTTACTATATCAGTTGGTCGGGAAGCCTCCAGGATTTTCTTGTCTCTTCTCTGTTGGGCGTACAGACATGTGTCTCTGTGCTTAGCATTTACGTTGGTTCTGGAGATTCAAACTCCAGTACTTACACTTGTACAGAAAACACTATTCACTGAGCTGTCTCCCTAGCCTCATTTTTAGTGTGCGTGTGTGTGTGTTGTGGGTGCCTGTGTGCCACAAGGAGGTCAGAGGGCAACTTAGAGAGTTGGTTCTCGCTTTCCATATCTGGATCTTCAGGTTGTCAGGCCTGGTGGCAAGTGCTGTTCCTGCTGCACTGTCTCATCTGCCACCCATTCTTTACATCACAGTAAAAGTAGACTATTTTGAATTATAGCTGTGACTTTCATCAGGAGATGAAGATAGGAGAAAACAATACAAATATTTGCTTGTGATTAGAATAACGTATTGTAATAATAGAAAATTTGGAAGTCTGAAGTAAAATTCCCTATTGCTTTATCAGTAGTAACAAACTGTTTCAGTTTACCGACATGTGGTATTTTTCCTTCTGTTTTTTTTTTTTAATTAATCCATACTTAAAATGTCAGGTATGAAAATGATGACTAATAACTACCACGCTTTATGACTAAAAAAAATCATTTGGAGAACTTACTTAAAATGTAGATTCTGGCCTGCAAACACAGTAAAGATGCTTGCCACCAAACTTGAAGACCTGAGTTTGGTGCTGGGGCAGACATAGTCAAGGAGAAAATGACTCCTGCAAGTTGTCCTCCAACCTCTGCAAGAAAGCTATGACATTCATGTACAGGTACACATTCACACACACACACCACACGCACATGCACACACACACATGCACACACACACACATGCACGCACCCACGCACGCACCCACGCACTGTGGATATACTAAATGCTGGGGAGAAGACTAATAAATGTGTTTTTAATAGTATGGCTATTTCCATACTACCATCCAGGTGTAGAAAATGGACTCTTTCTCAGTGTGCACTGCTTGTCAATCATTATTACATCATAAATGGGCTCCTTTTCACTTGAGCAAAACTTACAACGGCTCCTAGTACACGACAGGTACTTGACAATTGTTTGTGAAAAGAATGCGAAAGCTATTTCTTGAAAATTATTTCAATGATTCTTTAAGAGGTTATTAAACATGTGTCATAATTTATATATTTATTTACAACTTCTAGAATGTCTTCTTATTATTTCTTTATCATAAAAACACTAAGTGAAACCTCTACAATTGTCATCTTGGGCTATTTCTGTGATTTTGTCAGGACAGATTTTGAGCATAAAAATTTGTTAAACAACCAAGAATCCAAGCTTGCCCCCTGGTGGCTACTGAGAAACTTCAGGTAGACAAATTGAAATACATCAATAGCATCACACATGCAAGGACTTCAATAGAACGTAAATGTATTTAGACATGTTTATCTATATTCTGGGACTCAGATGGTTTAGTAGCAGTCTCAGAGAGGAGAAGAAGCGTTCAAATAGCTTTAGGCTTAACATTTAACATCTCAGCCTAACATACAGAAGTAGACATGCCTATCTCAGCAATCATTTCGGTTTCAGGAACGCCCAGCCTTTGGACGCTGCGACATGATTTATTCCTCTACAGAGTCTGTGATCAAGAGCTTTGCAGTCAACCCATCTCAAGCCCCGGCGCTGCAGCACCACAGCCGAGGAAAGGCTGCACACAGTGTGGGAGCTGCTGAGCGAGCGAGGAGTCACCAGGTTGGTAGCCTGCCGTTTTGGGGCAGAGGAGAGCTGAGTTTAACTCATGTGAAAAGTAAAGCAAGCTAAACATTCTACCTAGTTAAAAAGACCTCTCTCTCCCTCTTTCTCTCTCTCTCTATATGTATACTATTCAATTGAATTACAAAAAGAAATAAAGAAAAACACCCTCAAAACTTCACAGAACACAGAATTGACTGTGGCAGCGGCTTTGACTTCCGAGAAGGAATACTGGGGACCAGACACTTCAAACAAACACACATCAGAGGGGACCACTTGGATGGAGGTGTGGAACTATCTTTAGACAATGGAAAGCAGTTCAGAAATGATGTATTATATGATGATTTCTGTCAATAAGAAATAATAGTATTATTAATAGTAATAGTTGTATGGCTCTACAGGTTTTGAAAGCCACCTTTACCCAGGCTGACTAGATGTTCTAATTATCCTTGGAAAAGTTTCATTGCAATACTGCCTGTTTTCTCACAGGAGTCTCAGTTTGGATGATAAATTTTTGGGTCTGGGGCGATCTAGTCTAGTGTTAATTGCTTGCTCCTCTTCCAACTCACGAGATTCTTACTGTTTAAAAGCATACAGTCACATACCCCAAAATGACATTTGTAGTCCTTGCCTCCAAGTTATCTTTGATTGGTTAACAGTAAAATGCCAATACAACTGGGCGAATGGGGTGGGTGTGAAAATAGTTCGCAGGCTTGTAAAGAAAGAGAGAGGTACTGGCGGAAGAAGGAAGGAGCAGGCAGCCATGGGTTAGTGTGGAAAAGATGAACGTGGTCAGATCCAGTGTGGATGCAGGAAGCGGCCCAGTATTAGAAAGTATTATGAAATTATGTTCAGTCCCAGGTGATATAAAGCTATTCTAAAATACAACAGGTGTCTGTGTCTTTACTGATTAGGAACATGGGTTAGGTAATACCACCATAACAATTATAGGGCAAATAATAAACATTATTTGCCAGAAACCCTTTATTTTCTGCCACAGCCACATTAATCTAACTATGTTCTAAGCGGCTGTTAAGATGTATCAGTATGAATTCTTCTGTTTTCTCATTTTCTCTGCACTTTATTTCTGCTTCATCCATGCGAGTTGGGCCTTCCTGAGTGACAACAACAATAAACTCAATAAAGAGAATAAAGCACTTAAAGCTGCTTTGAAAAATCTGGAAATTTCTGATTGGTTCAAGCTGTGCCATACTTTGTATCATATTTCAAGAATTTTCAAAAATTACGATAAACACATTATATAGTATATATATATATATGTATAGTTCATAGTCTCATATATATATATTTTCTAGTTCATAGTCTCATATATATATATATGAGACTATGAACTAGAAAAACAACCCTGCCAGGTACTATGAAGAGGCATTCTAGTAAACTAAATGCACCAGAGCAAGCTTTGCATAGGGCTTACCTCAACAGAAACAAAGAACGCAGCACACGTGGCAAACCCAGCTCCAGCACGTTAGGTCTAGGCCTTCATATTCTCATTCTGAATGGTTTCATGGCACCTGCCTTTATACTTTAATAAAAACACAAGATGGCAGCACAGACACTTGGATTTTTCTGTACTCATATTACCTTTGGAAATTGAAGCATGGATTTTAAAACCCAATGTCTCTTCTAATTGGTTGTAGTCAGACTCCACAGAAGATGCATGAAGTGTTTCCACTAAGAAGGGCATCTTCCCCCAGGCCTGGTCATAGACAATGGTGTGGTTCCACGTGTAGGGGACACTGATGCCGTCGATAGTGAAGAGCCGTGTTGAGTAGGCGTACAGCTGCCCAGGTCCTGTTTGAATGTAATCCTCTGTGTAATCCTAAGGGAAAGAAGGATTTGAGGGTGAATGTGGTATCTGGCATTCTTCATGGTGTACTATGAGGTGTATTGTGAGGAAAAGAAAGGACCTTAGAGATTAACCATGGAACTCAGAGTAAAATTGTAACTGCAAAGTAGGGCTCTAGAAATAACTCTTAGGTTGATCCTTGTCATTATAATCACTTTATAATTTATTGTCACAATTTGTAATTTAACAAGATACTGAATTTGTAGCAAGCTGTATGAGGACAATTTTCATCACCCTGTGAGCTCAGCTCACAAAGTTGTTTTTTTTTTCATTACTTTCAAGTAAAAAAAAATGAAATTAAAATATAATTACATCATTTCCCTTTCCATTTTGTTCTCCCCCTCTTTAATGATGGTACACGAAAACTTATGGTAGGAATCACCATTCTCCTTTTCAGAAGAAAATTTAACAAGTGGCTTAAATCAGCACAGCAGCAATTCTGGCTCTGATACACCAGGTAATAAAAACACTCAGAGAGCTTGAAGAGCTCAGCCCCTGGAGATTTTTAAGCAGAGACCAGATGGTTATTTACAACCTTGTGGGAGTAGTAACTTATCTCCAGAGTGTACAGTAAGAGCTTAAGATCCCTGTGCTCCGTCTGCAGGGCTTTTGTCTGTCCTCCTCCTCATCGCATGAGCAGCCATGAAGCTCTTGCACACGTTACCTTCACGCTGACTTCTGCAGGTGTCTGGAGCTGAAGGACATGGCCACTCACAACGACATCAAGCAGCAAGGCGCCGTCAGGGTCCAATCCCCGAGCCACGTGCGTCATTCGCAAGACCTCTCCTGGGGATGACATTGCGTTCACTTCCACAGCAAGGATAATAACAGCCATCATTATTATTACACATATGCTTTGTGGGAGCACAGGGAAGATTGACCTAATAGAACAGTGTTATTTCAAATATGAATGAATATGTAAGAGAACCAGGTTAGAACAGGATTTCCAGTTAAGAAAGTTAGGCTTACTGAACTGCTTTCAAAAATTCTTTGTATGTGGCAAAAGTATAGCATTTGATTTTGCAGAAGATTCCATAGTTTAGACTCACAAGCAATAATCAAGCATTTCTACAAAATTACTGCTTGTGAGATGGGCCAGCCACCAGCGGCCGTCAATGCCCACAGACTTAGCTACGGTGTTTCTGTCAGAGCATCAGCAGTATTTAAAGGGTGTCTTCATATGAGGATGGATATCAACGCCCCCCCCCACTCTGTGATGATTAAACAGTGGTTAAGGGGAACCCTCCCTAGTCATTCTTCTTCAAAGGGTCAAGCCCACTGAGACTGGCTCACTCCAAGGAGGCTCAACTGGAGCTTTGTAAGAACTTCTGTGAGTACAGGAAGGGCTCCCAAAGAGCTAAGGCACGATCATCAGGACAAAAGCAGAGTGGAAAGCACTAGTGTGCTTGGCTTTGCTTCCATTTGTTACTCAGAGAATCACCATAAGGTAAATGAATTGATTCATGTTTAAGGACAAGACTATAGTTAATAACAAGAATGACTTCTCTTTCCTCCCTATGTCCTTTAAATCCCCTCCAAGGCTTACAGAAAATGAAGAAAGGCCCAGAGAGGAAGAGAAAGAAGTCTCTGGGGCATACAAATTACTATTCTGCTTGAGAACACTCGGTCCCTTACAGACCTTGTGCTAGTAGTATCCACTGACAAGAAAATTTAAAGCTGCTTTTACATTATGTGTGTTAGAATGCACCAAAAGCTTGTAATAACTTTCTGTGGGAGCATGCACCATATTTTTCTTAGTGATCAAGCTTTACAGTCATCTCTCTCTCTCTCTCTCTCTCTCTCTATCTAGTAGGATATTATGTTCACCTGATACTAACCAGTTGCAAATTCCACTTGTGTCTCTCTTTTGAAGACTGCATTAGTGAGGGTAAAACCATTGACTGCTTCTCCCATTTCCTTTGCTGTTGTCCAGTAAATGGGATTTAGGATAGAAATGATCTTTCTCATTGCTGGACCTAAAGAATGAGGAGAAACAGGGTTACAGAGCAAAACATTTGCAGCCAATTATTGTCATAGTATATTATTCACAAGGGTGGATGCTCTTGTTGACTAATTACACAGTCAACGAGTCTGTGTGTATTGTTCTTACTATCATTTTTTAGATATACAAAATACTAAGTTTCACTGTATCATTTTCATAATGCTCTAATGCACTTTGACCAGCTCCTTTCTCGTTGGGATAAGGATAAGCACTGCATTACACCCAATGTGCTATGTCATATTATCACTGACTTAACGTTTCATTTATTTTTTTAAGAATCATTAGCTGAAAATAATACGACAAAGAAAGAAGTATATTTTTAAAAAGAAGTGTATAAAGGCTGGTGAGTTGGCTCAATGGACTGAGGTACTCGCTGCCAAACCCGATGACCGGAGTTCAATTTCTGGGGTCCACACTGTGGGAGAAGAGAACTGATTCTCATAGGCTGTCCTCTGACCTCATGTACATCCCCTGGTGCACACATGAATGCACACGCATAAATAAATAGCAGATAATTAATTCTACAACTTTGATAAGTAAAGTGACTCACCAAGACTGCGAGGCACATTGGTAATCTTGGCCTGTATTATTCTTGTATCAGAGTTAGGGCTCTCGGTTATTGTGGCATTAAGAAAAGCGATTCCAAATTCAATGTCATTAATATTCCCAATAACACTTCCTCTGGCTCGCTGGGGTCCACCTATTGGGGGAAGAAAAAAAATTCCTGGATAAGGAAACAATTCCATCAACATTACATGAGGGAAAGGGAAGCCAATGTGCAGAGATGCTACAAATCTTTTCTCAGACATCAAAAGAGTCCTATGGCATCCAAATTTGAAAGTGAAATTAATAGGCTTTTAAAACATTCCACTTTCACATAACACCCATTATCCCCATAAATCTAGTATCCTTCTGATCTGAGCACATCCTAGAACTGTTCTGTAAGCCAAAAAATACAGTATGTCCATTCTCACAGCCCAAATAAAGCATGTGTTTGTTGATGGTGATGAAACCATGGCTACGGTGACTTTACAGAGAAAGTTGTGTGTGACAGTAAACACTTCATATGCATTAACTCTTTTGATCCTATCAACAGTACTAGGTGGTAGCTTTATATAGATATAGTTTGCAGACTGGGAAGACAAAGTTAAGAAAAAATAATGTAGCTTTGCCGGCATCACAGGTCTAGACAGAGAAGACTAAAACGCCATCTTCATTGCTTTAAAATGTTTCAAAGTAGGGACTTATTTAGTCACTTAGATTGATAACTTATATCTGTGTATATTTAATGTGGACAATGTGTTGTTTAAAAATATGTATACATTAAGAGAAAGGTGAAATAGCTAATTAGCATATTCATCACCTCATACAGCTACTTTTTTTCTAATGACAATACTTAAAATCTATTCTGTGAGCACTGAAGAATACCATCCAATTATGGGGAACGTAGGAAAACAACACACAGAACTAGACATAGTAGGACAGAAGTTAACGGGGTCAAGGGTGGGAGCAGAGGCTTGGGGATATGCTGGTTAAGGCTACAAAATTAGAGAGAAGGAATAAAGCTAAACACACTCAAGGGAGGATGCTTGACTCTCACTCAGAAGGGGAGAGAAAAATAGACATCTGAGGTGGATGGATGGAAGGAACTGGATGGGAAAGGGGATGGGGAGCGAAGCTCATGGTGGGGGGCTCAGGTATGGGGAGGGGTGAGGGCTGGGAGAGAGAATGTAAATTGGTGGGGGACATCTCTGGAATGAGCTGGAGATCAAGGAGGCTTCCAGGGATTTACAGGGGTGACCCTAGCTGAGACTCCTAGCAGTGAGAGGTGTGGAGCCTGAAGTGGCCACCTCCTGTAGCCAGACAGGACTTCTAGTGGAGGGACATGGACACCAACCCACAAACCTTCAACCCAAATTTTGGCCTACCTACAAAATGTGCAGGGATAAAGACAGAGCAAGATTGAGGGACTAGACAATCAATGACTGGCCCAACTTGAGACCCATCCCATGGGAGATAGCCGACTCCTGGCACTCTGTTGTGCTTGGCAGATAAGAGCCTAGCATAACTGTCTTCAAACAGGCTCCATCCAGCAGCTGATGGAAACAGATGCATAGGCACACAGCAAAACATTAGGTGGAGCTTGGGGAGTCTTGTGGAAGGGTGGGAGGAAGAATTGAGGGAACTGAAGGGGTCAAGGACACCACAAGAAGACTTACAGAGTCAACTAACCTTGGCACATGGGGGCTCACAGATACTGAACCAACCAAAGAGTATGCATGGGCTGGACCTAGGCTCTCTACACATATGTAGCAGATGTGCAGTTTGGTCGTCATGTGGGTCCCCTAACAATGGGAGTAGGGGCTGCCTCTGAATCTGTTGCCTACCTTGGCCTGCCTTTCCCCTAGCTGGGTTGCTTTGTCTGGCCTCAGTAGGAGAGGATGTGCCTAGTGATGCTGGAACTTGATCTGCCAGGATGAGTTGGTACCCATGGGGTGGGGATCTCCCTTTCTATGAGAACACAGGGAGGGGAAAGGGGGATGGTGTGTGTGAGGAAGAACTTGGAGGAGGGGGTTTTGTGATAAAGATGTAAAGTGAATAAGTAAATAAATTAATGAAAAAAGAAAAGTTAATCATATCTACTGTAGAACTGGTCATTATTGTTAATAATATAAACCTGTGTTCTTTTAGCTATTGTTTTCCTCTGTAAAACAGGAAAAGATCTCATCAACAAAATACCATCTCATCATTGTTGCAGGCCACTGCCAGCATAAATATGATATACTGTATAGTCAAAATCAGTGTGTGTGTGTGTGTGTGTGTGTGTGTGTGTGTGTGTGTGTGTGTGTAGCTATGTACGCATGTATTATTTCCTCTGGAGATGCCTATCAGACAATAATTAACTTGTGAAAAATTTGAGAACTACATTATAATTTTGACACCACTGTAAAATTTATACCAAAGATCAAATATGAGAAGTTCCTCTTTCCTTGGCCCTAAGCAGAAGAGGGACTTTGTGGGCACAATTGCTTATTCAATTTTCTGGATGACCACTGAGAAGCGTGGCTTCTATTTTAACTGAAGAGCTTGAGTTCCAGCACTGAACAGATGTTTCCTCAATTTGGCTACCTTGTTGGGTTCCTTGAAAAGTTGTTGGACTCTGTGGCTCAAGCTGTCCATCTAATTGGACAACAAAGCACATCATCCTAAGCCAGAACTGTTCTCTTGCTCCAGGAAGAAGCTCCACGATCTTTTACGCATAGAGCATGTTTGCTAAGCAGTTTCGTAGTAGACACTTGGCCTTTTGGTTTGTCTACTTATATGTAAAAGTCAGTCAACATAAACCATTCTTCCCCCTCTCAAATGGAGCCTTCTCAATTTTCAGGGACATTTTATTTCTGAAGAAAACTTAAAGCTTTGTAAAGTCCAACAGTATCTTCTCATTATAACAGTATGGAACTGTCAATGTTGGTCTCCCTATAATCTTTAGAAATATGTCCCCTGACAGAAAGAAGCCCCAAAAGAACAAACGGAGGCCAAAACCCAGCTATAAACACTGTGCCATAGGGAAGAAGAGCACATTTCTAAAAATGACTCTCCCTTCCAGAAATGGCACTGTTTCATTCTGTGTGGGCTCCAAATGGTACCTTTTTCTGATCTGTATGAAGACTCTAAACTTGTGCTAGCAATGGCCTTGCCAAAGCACAGCCCTTACTTACCTGGACACGCCTGCATGTTGCATCTGGATACCTGGGTGGCATCGCCTGGACAGGAACGGCCAGTTTTAGATGGCACTGGATTGTCACATAGCCTCTTTCGAGTCCTTTCACCACCTCCGCAAGAGACAGAACACTGGCTCCAACTATGCCATGTCCCCCAACTTCCATCCACTGTGAGCAAGAATGGAATGTTTGCTGTTAATGAATCAGTTTTAAGCTCTTCACTTAGGACACTCATGATAGGCAAGTGACAGGGCAGCAACAATAATCACTAAGTGAAAAGGTCCGCTCAGGGGACAGGTGGGGATTGAGGCCCTCACCAGGACACACGTCAGTGTTGCACCTATGGATCTGGGTATCCGCTCCCCCACAGGCTCTTCCTCCATTGGAGGGACGTGGATTATCACACATGCGGTGCCTCCGCATCTGTCCTCCATTGCAGGTCCGGCTGCAGGTGCCCCAGCTACTCCAAGGGCTCCAGTTGCCATGGGCTACAACATGAAATGATTTGACATAAAACAGTGCTGTAATAATGAAAAGTAGAAGAAACCAGGGCATTCATCTCCACACCAAGAAAAACCCTCTTAAGAGATAAACAGAAAGACGGCAAATCAATGAATGGGTATCTTTCCAGAGCAGGTGACTTAGGTGATGCTTTCAACAGAGACAGAGAACATAGTCTAAAAATGACGAGATCTCCTTTAACTCTTGATGAGCTAAGACTGTAACATTTAAGACACACTAAAACCAAACATCGCTTTGGAATCCTGAATTAAATGTCAAAGAACAAGCAACAAATACTACAACTGTAAGAACTGGAGGCCATAACAAAGGTTTAAGAAAGTAACATCGACTCACTGTTTCGAACACTCACTTGGACAAGGGTCACTATTGCAAAAATCACTCTGGATAGCGCTGCCTGCACATTTGCTTCCTCCATACTGTGGCACTGGGTCAGAACAGTCCCTTGTTCTCTTCCTGGCTCCTCCTCCGCAGGATACAGTGCAGGCACTCCAACTGGCCCACGCCGCCCACTTCCCATCAACTGCATTAACAGAAAAATGTATGTGCTTGGTTACTATGTAAAAAATCATCAGGTTTAAATCAGAGGGGCTGGCTGGGGAGCCAGATGATGGGAGATGGCTCAGATGTTAATTGTTTGTGGTCTTTTGAAGACTTGAGTTTGGTTTACAGCACCCAAGCTGAGTGGCTCAGAACTACCTATAACTCCAGGGCATTGACTCCTTCTGGCTTTTAAAGGTACAGACGTAATGACCGGGTTAAATAGTGGCCAGATTAGGGTGAACGACAATGCTGGATGACAGGTAGATGTTAATTAGTTAACTGTGTTAATGCTGCTCCACTTGTCTTACCTGGACAGTGTCTCTCATTGCAGACTTGCATCTGAGTTTCTGCTCCACTGCAGTAGGCTCCCCCAAATGATGGTGGTGGGTTGTTGCAAAGTCTTGTTCTTGTCTGACTGCCTTTCCCACAGCTTCTGCTGCACGTACCCCAAGGCCGCCAAGCACTCCACGCTCCATGAACTACAAACGCCAGAGGCCGTTTCAAGCCACGGAATCATATTTGTTTAAAGAACAAAATTATGCAAATAAATTATCTCCACAGCGAGTTAAAAATCTTACAGTCTAAAATAACTAAAATTGAACCAAAAGAAATATAACTAACAATGTTCTTCTTTTCTCATGTTTGGCTTTCAGAGGGATTTGTGTCCAGGGACATTCAGAAGGCCCAACCAATGCCAAAATAAATGCTTACAATTATTCAAAGGAGGTTATTTTATTAAAATCAAATTTAATCAAGCAACCATATGTAAACAGAACCCCAGTGTTTAAGCTCTAGCTAAGCTCTTGTCCGCATTTGGCACTCCAGGGATAGCAGAGAAGAACAGAAGCAGCTAAGCAAGTCTGTCCAATAGATCTACATGTGCTGTGGCTAGCACGAAATTTCCAACAATGCTGTTTTGGACCCAACACTTCAAGAGTGCATCTCTAAATGTGGTCTGGCTTACCACTCACACATGTTCTTGGATCTTTCGACAACAAGGTGATTTGCACTAAGTCTTTGAACAGTTTTCTCCATTACATAATGTTCATGATTTAGAAATTCTGAATAACACACTCACCTACTTGCTAAACAACAGAAGCAAAGCTGACCAGTAGTTTCCAAGGAGTGCAATTAAGGACTTCCTTTTGGTAACTAACACATTACAGCATCTGACCACAAGCCTGGAACAACCCTGTACTTCCTACCAGGTGCGTGGGCTGAGAATCAGTGCTGCGGGTTCTCTTATGTAAGAGTCAGTATCTGGTCAGATTCTCCTTAAAGAAGTTTCTAGATATGGTGCTTCTTTGGTCACGAGCTTTACCAAGATATGAATCAAAAGGGGGGTTAAGACTTAGACTAAGTTTTCTTAACACTACTTATAAGAAACTGCAATAGTAGCCAGTTCGGATGAGACCGGATAAGCTGGGGTCAGATGGAAGGGGAGTAAGACCTCCCCTATCCGTGGACTTGGAGATGGGCATAGGAGGAGATGAGAGAGGGAGGGTGGAATTGGGAAGGGAGGAGGGAGGGAGCCACGGCTGGGATATAAACTGAATAAACTGTAATTAATATAAAAAATAAAAATACAAAAGAAAGTGCAATATTAAAATCAACCAATTAGATTATCATTTTTCTTAAAGAAAACATTAAAATATCTTGCATCTTCTCATAATTTATTGATATTTGATTAGGGTGACTATTCTGCTTTGTAGACAGTGGCAAACACAATCACATGAACCTATTATACCCAACAAGAATTTGTTCTAGGACAATATTGGACAAACCTGAGAATCTAGGAGGCAGCTTTTAAAACTAGGCTGAGACTGTAATGCTCACAGTTCTCACATCCTGACTGTATCACTTCAGACACTCTGCAGTGACTTTAATAAGTACCATTTCAAGAGCGTTAGTTAACCAAAGTCCAAACCTCCAATGACACAAGGATGGATTATCAGTGGAGGCTAGACCTGAGTGGTGCTTATTTATGCAATGACTGTCTTGTTTCTACTCTATACAAATAGAGGTTTGAAACCCCCCTTTTTAAAATATTTAATTCATAAAGAAACTCTAAACAAGATTGACTTTGACTTTCATGACATAAGATACAGTGAAATTGAAAACTTTTTATATAGAGAGATAAATAAAGAGAGGGAGGGAAAGAGAGAGGGAGAGAAAGAAAGAGGCAGAGAGAGAGAGAGGGAGAGAGAGAGAGAGAGAGAGAGAGAGAGAGAGAGAGAGAAAGAGACTAGCTTAATGTAAACCAGAGAAAGCATTCACAATCATAGTGTTTGGATGATACTGAAAACCTCCCAAACATCCAAACCAATCCACAAAGAAAACACAAATAGAAAGGAATTGATAAACAATAATTGAGAAAATAGTAAGTGTATTGGATGTAACAGGTGGAAGTTCTGGTCTGTGCTAGTAGAAAGACCTGGGTTGGTGGGGCTGTGTTACCCCAGGCAAGCGGCTTGGTTTCTGTGTATTAAGCTTCAATACCCAGGGTTCACTGAAGCTTCCAAAACCAAATCCAGGACATGCTGAGCATAACAAAGGGAAATTAGTAGCGTATTATAACCCCCCTGAATTATATTTGAGTCATTACACTACTGAATAGTATGAGTCCTTATTGATCTAATTCAATAAAAAATATCAAACAAAAAGTTGTTTGCAATAGGAAGTAATAAGAGCTGTATAAGACACCATAGGGAAAAAAAATCCGTATTTAACAAGGAGCATTTGAGTAATAAATGCAAGAAATACCCAAATGAATGCTAGTGCTAGTGGGCGAAAGACTGATAGAATGGTTTTCTAGTTGTAAAGCATCTCTACACATACAGACTATCGGAGAAAAGAGTAGGACCTGCTAGTTTTTGTTGTATCCTACTGACTTGGTGGTTGGCATCTATACCCTGGGTGGCATTACTAAACCCCAAATAGTGAATAAACAAGACAATGAGCAAAGCAATAGTAAACAGTTACCAAGAGTGTGTGGGGAAAGTGACGTTTATTTTAACACAGTTGCAAACACCTGTCAGATTTTCATTACATAATTTCCTAAGCTGACAAATGGTACACAAATTCTCTAATTAGGTATTTATATTTCTTTTTGCTTTAGAATAATGCCACCACTTCAGATTGCTTACTTTTTGAAACCAAAGCACACCCTTAGCTTTTTGTTCACATTAAAGACTTGAGTGCAGTGGGTTTTAGTTTGCCTCTCTGTTGTTTGGGAAGAATATAGGCTTGTACCACCACTCAGATCAGAACTTTGTTTTTGAAATACAAGAGAAATAAAACCAAACTTATGGTAAGGTGCCCAGACCCAAGCTTATAGGCTTGGGAAGCCTATAAGCCTATAAGCCTATAAGCCAGCCTGTGTTCAAGCCTTCAATTCCCATTTACCAACTGCAGGCTTAGCCAATGAATTAGTTAATGAATTTGTTATTTTCTAACTTTTTTCATGTTTGTAACAAGACACAATCACTCTTTTTGAGTGACCCTTATCATTTTTCACTATTCTCTTCCGGTTTTGGCCCATTGGTGCTCTCTTTTGAGTTTGTTCAGAGTGTACATCAATATTAAAAATGACTCTCTTCTTAATATTCTACTTATATCAATAGAACAACATTTCATATGAAGTGTTTAGAAATTCAAATATCTTTGAGTCAGAGAACATAATAAATATTGTCTAGAGTCTAGGCAAATGAATGAATGAATGAATGAATGAACAAATGAAGTAGTTCCTGACTAGTCCTTTCTCTCTTCTACATGGTCTTCCCTAAGATGCCCAACAAGTAGCCCAGGATCCCTTGACTACATACATGTCACTCAAGCTGCCACCACTAAATCTATCTCCTAGATTTAGTTCAGTTAAGATAAAAACGTGACAAAATTAAACCCAAACATAATTATTTCTCAGAAGCTGAAATGAAAATCAGAGAGAGAAACTTTCCCTCTCCAAGTCTGAGATTACAAGGCCACTGTAAGCCACTAGTTGCCTGTGGTCCGTTTTTTCCACACATGGGAAGAATGTGATGGAGAATTAAGCCAAGGAGAATATTAGCAGAGACCAGAGATGGAAACACAGCAGTAGAAACATTGGGGAAATCCTTGCATTTAATTATACCTGGAAGAAGATTTTTCTGTTTATTTAAGCTCAATCCTGCTGCTTGACTCTGAAGGAGGCACGGGATACAACATCAGCAACAACAGGCCTACCGAGCGTCTGGCCTCGGGCTCATGGCAGATGAGTAAGATGGTAAGGGATAAGCTGCTAGCATGCTCCTGGCCAGAAGCACACTTCCTGGCAAATATTTAACCCCTCTCAGCTCATTTCTTCACTTGAAAATGGATGACTAGATTATATGTCACCTAAAGTCCTGTCATCTTTCAAACCTCTGAGTTCTTATATGCTTAAGTTTCGGGGCACAATTAAAAATACACCAAGTGCAGACAACTACCTTCCTATTCAGCTAAGTGAGATGTGTCAATGCAGCACTGTCATTCCTTCACCAGGTTCTTCCTGAATCAGGAAAAGACCACAGAGAGTGAACCTGTTCCAGTAGACAGAAGCCGTAACAACTTCTCACAATGAAATAAGAGAGGATCTTAACGCCGTGACAGAAATGAAAGTGCAGAAGTTCTGCCGGTACCTCACCTGGGCAAGGCCTATTGTTACACATGATGATTTCCACAGCCTGTCCTACACATGGCCGCCCACCGTGCTGAGCCGACGGGTTACTGCAAGTTCTGGTCCTGGTTTGGTTGCCATGCCCACAGCTTCTTGTGCATTCTTCCCAGAGACTCCATTCTGACCAGTGGCCATCCACTGCAGGGAGGTAAAACCATTTCGCCACCAGGTAAACTCAAACAGCAATCCCCGCGGCAGGTCAAACGTAGGGAATGCAAATGAGTACCCAAACACCTGTCTCTGCACCGAGTGCAGCAGTTACCTGGACACAGCTTATTCTGACAGTGTCGTGTTTCTGAATCTGACCCCTGGCATGGTCTACCACCATTGGCTGGAAGCGGGTTGTTGCACAGTCGGCTCCTCTTTTGGATGCCTCTTCCGCAGGTGACACTGCACGACCTCCAGGGCGACCACAACGAAAACCCACCATGCACTGCAAATAAAATATTGCAGATTGTCTCAGGTTTGCAAGTGAAAAATCCTAGATCCATTTTTTTTTAATCGTTATGTACTGAGTGTGGGGTTGAGAAACAGCTATGGAAACTTTCCTTTAAGGGTAGAACTGATATCTAAAAGTGAGACAGTAACTCAGTCAACGGAATTCCATCTAAGATCCTCTGCTGATTAATGTGGTCATGGCTATGGGAAGAGTAAGAGGTGAAGAAGGTTATATACCCTTTCTCTCTCTCTTTTGCTCTTTCTGTATACATATGTATGATGAATATCATCTACCTCACTTTCTGAAAAATTTTGCTTAGTTTTGAATGAAAATTTACTTGAGGATTATGAATGGTTAGCATCACATTTGAAAACCCTAAACTGTGTTGTTTTAATCTCATTAGTTGGTTCATCGGAAGGAAACTGGGACTCTGAGCTGTCATGGGTTCTATTCTGCTGCCCCCTTACCCTGGACGATGACGGGCACTCTGACAAGGACAGAGCCCATCAAGTTTCGGGCAACACATTCATATTCAGAGGTGTCTTCCTTGCGAGCAGCCACAATGTATAATGAGCCGTTAGACAGCATGCTAAGTCGGTTGTCCCAGGAGATGGAGTGTCCTTGGCGGGACCATGTGATGGTTGGCTGAGGTTCACCAGCTGCTTGACAGTCCAATACGACTCTGTCACCAGCATCCACAATAGTTTCCACTGGCTCAAGAGTGATAATGGGGGGACCTATGAGGAAAGTAGATATTGGTTCTTAGTTGATAAAGGCTAAATTAATACTTTAGCTTTTAAGATGTGGTGACTTTATTCTGAAAGGAATTTTGCCATTGAGTAGTATGGATTAAAGGGAAGAACCGATCATTGTGGGGTTTTGAGCTGGGCAATAAGGTTTTTGTTTGGGTAGTTCGCTAACATAGAAAAGAAAGAAGAGATCTGATGGGAGGCAGTGAGGAGTGTGTGGTGATCTGTATTTCTTTTTTTTAGAACATTGACCTTGAGGTGTCTGTAAGACACTCACATGAACAGGCCTAAATGGCAGGTGGATTCAAATATATCCACACAGGAATCTCAAAATCAAGATGTCAACAAGGAATGTGGATCTGTTTGGATAATTGGATGAGATTGCTTCAAAAGAGAAAGTAACGTGGTAAAAACATGATGAAACACAGAAAGCATATGAGGATTAACTACTGAGGAATTAAATAAGAAGCAGGAATCCTGGCAGTAAAAGGAATGAGTTTCAGGAGAAGGGACAGACTGTCAGCATCTGGGCAGGAACCGCAACCCAAGTGAAGTTCCGGGAAAGGACCAGATGTGAATGTAGGTGCTGGCAGGATGCTTCTCTCTGTATCATTCCACATGCTTGTAAAATTGATTCAGGAAAGGCTTCCTTAGGGAGAAAGCTCTCAGACTGTGTTTTCAAAGCTGAGGACCATTTCCTCAGGGAGGAGACACCTCCATCTGGTGGGAGATACAGCATGGAGGAAGACTTGGCGTTTTTAAGAGTAGAAAGTACGCCTGACCCAGAAGGTGGTAGTTCACAAGGCTTTTAATGCCTGTTAAAGCTGTTCTTTCCTTTCCCCGAAGAATCTCAGATGACATTGCTACTGAACAAGCGAGCATAGAGCAGCAGGGACATTGAGGAAAAGGAGAACCACGGGGTGACCACACAAGGATGGCAAGGCTCGACTGGAAGGTGGCTGGCTTGCACAGTGACAGGAGAAAGAGCATTGCATACTTCTGATAGTGGGGGCCTACTTTACAGATAGAAAAGTGTGCCTTACCATCTAAAGCATAAAACAAAAATGAAAGCAAACACATTTTGCTGTAATCTATACAGGATTTGTATGTTAGCTGAGTTGATGACATTTTCCTTGACCAGGGTTAGCAGAGGCTGTGGTGTTTCTCTAATTTTGGAAGCTCTGCTTGCTGATGGCTTTCACTAAGGGACTCCATGAAGAGCAAAGACTCCCACTCAGAATACACAGCTATTTTCATGGAAGAGGGCTGCCAATCCACTTGGAAGCCCTCTGAGCTCCTTCAAATTACTCTCTATTTTTAAAACAGATTTTTTTCTTTTTTTTTTTTCAAAAAATAGATTTTTTTTCTCACACAGTATATTTAGCACATGTTTTTAAAGCGTATAAGATAACATCTTTGTGAGTGTGTGGCAAGAGTCTGGCGAACCACAGAGGGCACCCACTGTTGTCAAAAAAAGGTTCTGCCACCAAGACTGTAAACTGCAGGTGTCAGATAAGAGGGGGATAGAAATCCACAATACATTGGTGTCACGCTTCATGACCATTGCTCCCTCATCCCCAGGAAAGAAAACTAGACACACCATGAAAGCTACGGTTCTAGCACATATTGCAGGTGAAAGGGAAATGCTCATTCTCCGTCAGGCAACGTTCCTGCAGTTGCGTTAGCTAAAGATGGAGGAAACAGCTTACTCTGCAGGGTCAGGCT
This sequence comes from Meriones unguiculatus, assembly GCF_030254825.1. NCBI lineage: Eukaryota > Metazoa > Chordata > Mammalia > Rodentia > Muridae > Meriones > Meriones unguiculatus. Next base: position 72,174,712 of record NC_083359.1, read on the forward strand.
CATGCTGCGCTCCACCACCCCGGCCTCATTGGCAGCTACGCACGTATAGTCGCCAGCATCTTCATTCTATGGAAGTAAGTGTGCTTGTGAGAACAGGGGTCTGCAGCGCACGTCACTCGTCACTCTTTCAATGACATAGCTCATTTGGAATTTAAGTTTGGGGAAGGCGTTTTAATGGAAATGGGAAACCCCACCTGTGTCTATGTTCACAGCTAGGCTAAAAAAGGAAGGAAAGAGAAGAAATGAGGGGAACAACAGCAACAAAAAAAACCTTTCAAAATAAAAATAAATCATATAATATTGAGTTCCAGGAAATCAAAGCAAAAAATACCATCATTTTATAACCATCTCTTTAATATTATAACAAAGGTAAATGCTATGATCACAGCTATCTTAAAATCCATTAAACAAGCCAGAAGAAATGAACCATATTCTCAGAACAAATACTGAGTTCTTTTTAATGGGAGTTTTTGAAAAATGCATCAATTCAGGTTTGTAGAAAGTTTTAAATGAAGGAAAGAGAAAAATAAATTTACTTATGATAATTAATTACAGATTTTCATTAATTTATACCTATAAGAACAGAAAACATGTACTATTTGAATTTTACTTACAATGCCTATATGTGCTTAGCTTGAAGTATCAATATATTAAGCATATAGAAGTTTCTAGTAGGTGGCTAGAAATGGGGCTTGGAAGTCTCCGGGCTGATGCCACCTGAGTATTTAGGATTATGGAATTGTGTAACTAAAAGACTGTAACATTAACAGTGGCATTCAAAGAAGTCTCAAAAGTTTGAGAAATATTAATAGTTGTATAAAAGGAAAAGGGACAAATGAAGAAACTGAGATTTAATATGATATCGATTAAAACTAGAAAAAATATCTCAAATCTGAAGAATCAGCCAACAATAGCTAACATTTAAAAATAAGGAAAGTAAAGCCCAAGGTAGTCTCACTGGATTAGGCAATGATGTATTTTAATGGTTATTTACGTTAATTAAGTGTGAAAGCATATAAGTGGACCCACCAAATGTGAGTTAAAAATCTGTATTCTAGGTAAGAAATATTTAGATGACTCATCTCTTTATGCTCCTTTCCTGAGCAAGAAACATGACCAAAGCCTTGTATATTTATTAGTTTGCTGATGAAATGTATCCTATACAATGAAATACTACATGCACAGCACACACACACACACACACACACACACATACATACAATGGAATACATCATCCACAATGAAGGATGGAATCCTGTTAGTTGTGACAAGACAGGATGGAAACCATTATGATAAGTGACATATGTCGGGTACAAAAAGAAGGTGCTGTGTGACTATGCTCACAGGTGGACTATACAAAGGTGACAATAAGAATGGTGGTAACCAGAGACTGAGAGGCGGGAGGAGGAGGGAGTGATGAAAAAAACACGATGAATGTGTACTTAGCTACGGTTAGTAAATGTGAAAGATTCTAGTGTTTTATTGTATAGGCAAATGCAAATAAAAACAGAAATCTAGAGAAAGGGTTTTAAAGACCTCTGTCATAACATCTGGTTAAAACATTACACAGTGCACACAGACTGAAATGCCTCATGCTATATTATTAATAGACACAATTTTATGTTTATGTATTAAAACATGTATTTTAAAAATGTTTAGTTAAAAAGCTGGGTGTGGTGGCACACACCTTTAATCCCAGAATGCAGGGACACAGAGGCAGGCAGCTCACTGTGTGTTAGAGGCCAGCCTGTTCTGCAAAGGGAGTCCAGGCCAGCCAAGGCTACACAGAGAAATCCTGCCTCAAAAACAAACAAACAAACAAACAAACAAACAAACAAACAAAAACTAATTAAAAGTTTAAAGAAGGAATACACGAATACACAAATACACTGGCTTAGATTTCATGGTTTGCATAGGACTGTTGAAGAAATTTTCCTCATCTACGAAGGGCACTGAGCCAGGGCATGGAAGTGTAGATGGTGTCAACACCTCCAGTGAGACTTACCACGGTTCCGTAGATGGCCAAGGAGCCATTGCCCAGCTGTCGGATCCTGTGACTAATCTCTATGCCAGCCCCCTTGCGGCTCCACTGGATAGTTGGGGCAGGGTCTCCTCTCACCTCGCAGTTTAGGATTGCGTTACCACCAAGCGGTTCAATCCAGTTGGAGGGGTAATCACCTTTGAAGACTGGAGGCTCTGGGAAATACCATAAGGCAGGCGGGAAGAAAAAGCAGGTGCTGATACTCTCAGTGTGATTTTTGACAAACGTAGACGTATAACTTAGCAATGACGGAAAACCCACTTTAAAGTGTCCTGAGTTTTCCAGAACCATCACTTTTACTAATCCCGAGCAATGTTGCCAATTTCAGTCCCTGTATGGGGGTAATACCACTTCATGTCAATAATCTCTTTATTGACCTTTTCCTTACTCTGTGTGTGTGTGTTGTGCATGTGTGTATTTTGGAACATACATGTATATAGATGCTCCTGTGTATATGTGTGCGTGTGTAGGCCTAAAGTTGACATTATGTCTCTTCCTTAGTCACTCACCAATTTATGTACTGATGCAAGTCTCTTTTCAGACTGGAACTCACCAATTCTAGACACTCTATCTAGCCAGCTTGCCTCGGGATCTCTTGTCTGTCTCCTGAGTGCTGGGCTTGTAGGTGACTGACACATCTTCTTAGGTTTTACATGGGTTTTGGACATGCAAACTCACATCCTAATGCTTAAAGGGCAGGCACTCCATCCACGGAGCCACCTCCACAGCCCTTTTCTACCTTTCATTTGAAACTCCTGTTTTTTTGTCTCATGAACCTATACATGTTTGTGACACTAAAATAATAGATTGCAGTCATGTTGTATTCAGTGAGGAAACAAACTTCCATTATGAATAAATCACAAAGGGAAGATGGGACACCTTTACCTACCTTTCACATAAACAAATCCAATGGCTTTTACAAAGCCAACGCTGTTCTCTGCTGTGCACACGTAAGTGCCTGAGTCCTCCTTTGACACCTTTTCAATAACAAGTTCACTGTGTCCATTGACGCTGTCAAAGTGAGCTGAGGAAACAGATTAGGAAACAACACAGATGCCTCTCAGTGACCTAGAAAAATGTCACAGCAGTGTCCTATTTTGCAGGTTAGATTTATGAGCAAGTCAGCAAGTGAACCGTAACTGAACAAGAGAGCCCTTACCACAGAGCTCCCCTTGAGCTATTTACTGTGTCTATAGACATCATTCCGAGAACCAAAAACAGCCCACAGAACAGGAAGAGTGAAAGAAAACAAACATCTCTCAAAAGTATTTTAAAGTGTCCCTTTCATCTCAGCCTGTTGCTTAAACCAGGCTCATGACTGCTCTGACTTTCAAAAACCTTTCACTGAGAAATATGGCATTTTCCATTCCATTTATCTCACCACCAGTTTTCTTCCTAAACAATTTACATCAATGGTGGGAACACCTTTTCAGTTGGAATCCAACTGACTTGGCATGTTGTAGGGAAATCATGAAAATACTTCCCTGGTAGGTAACAACAACATAATGATCAAATCTATAATAACTTAAGCTTGCCCATAAATCATACATGATGAGAATGTAAATATTTACAAAGGCAGTTATAATATTTGAGTGAGAATATAAAATGAGCATCCTAATTTTAAAACAACCAGTACTAAATAGGAGTTGGATACTAAATAGGAATGTAATTTAAATGGCTGCCCTGAATTATGTATGGCTACTTTGTAAGCATTCTCTCACTTATTTTTAAGGAACTCATTCAACTACTTTAGGTGGAAAATTAAGCTTAAAGGTTTAAATGCCAGAATTCATTATGACATAAAAATTTCAAGCTACGGGGGGGGGGGGGGGGGGGGAGCCAAGATGGCGGTGCCGGGAGAGCACCGCGTTTGAGAAGCAGGACAGCACTCGCCGTGCAGAGACCAGGAGACTGAACTCTGGGCCCTGAAACTACATCAATCGTGTTTCCCAGGTGAGGGGAGGCTCCCACGGTGTGGGAATCGGTCGGGTCCACTCACTGCGGGTCCACTCACTGCTACCCAGCCAGAACCCGGAAGAAATCCCTGGTAATGCGAGCTTTGTGTCTCCGGGCTGGAAGCGCAAGCCTCCGTGTCCCAATCACTTTCCCAGGCTGATCTGTGAGCACAAGGGTGCCTGAGGCTGGGAGTCCCAGCCGCGGGGGGACCCCACTGGGAAGCAAAGTTGCCAGACTGATCACGGGTCACCCAGTCTATCCCCGGAAGGTCGCTAGGACTGCGGGTACCCACCGCCAACACAACTGAGCTCCTGCCGCGCAGAGATCTGCGCGCTCAGCTCAGCGGTACAGACAAGCTGTGCGCCCCAGTACAACAGGGACTGGGAACCCCTGTCCAGAGAGGACCCCACAGGGAAGGAAGAAACCATGCTGCTGCGGTCACCTAGGGAAAGTCTAGCAGCCTGCAGATCGCAGACAGGTGAGTACGCCCAGCCATCACAGATCTGGGCCCAAACAGGGAGCACAGAGTGATCGGAAACTCAGCTTCCTCGGACTAGCAGGCGGGCACACGCTCCACCAGCCTAGAGGCCTGCATTGTACCAAATACACCTTACAGGCAGAACTGTGCGCCCCAAGACACCAGAGCAGTACTCACCCACCACAAATTACCTCTTGGGTTCTGGGGCACAGAGCCCCAACCTCAGACCTACAAAAGACCCGGAACCCTGAGATCAATCCCCCAGATACTGCTCCAAGGGGCAACCAGTTATCCCTAACAAAACCGACCAAACCACGGGAAACAGAGGTTACAGCAGTTGATCACTAAATTTACAGCAAGAAACCCAGAAGGAGGGCAACTGTCTCCAGGACTTCTCCCAGTGAGAGGAGAGCCCTCTCGACTAATCAGGACCACAGTTACTATCCAGGTCTCTATGCCTGAGGTGAGCTGTAGCAACTCCTGAAAAACACCGGACATCCAGTGGCTATACCCAAAAAGCTGAAAAAGCTTCCTTCAGGAAAAACCATCTTCCTGCCAAAGGGATTCTCTCCACTACAAGAGTCCAAGAACAACCAGAAACTAAATTCAAACAACTAAGATAGCCCAATGGGTAGAGGACAGCATAAAAGTCCAACCAACAAAAGCCAGAGCAATATGGCATCTCCAGAACCCAGTTATCCAGGGGCAAATAGCCCTAGACACCCCAGCATAAATGAAATTCAAGGAGATGACCTAACATCTATGCTCATGAAGAAGATAACAGAGGAAACAAATAAAATACGAAAAGAATTAAGGAAGATAAAAACAAACAGATCATGGCTATCCGTAAAGAAATGGAGGAAATTAAAGACAAGGAGATTATGGCCAGCCGTGAAGAAATACGGGAAGTTGCAGCCAAACAGTCTGTGGCCTTTAGAGAGGAAATGCTTAAATCACTGAATGAAATAAAAGAAACAGTGGATTGTTCAAACAAACAGCTGAAGGAATTGACGGAAAAACATGAAAATACAGTCAGACAGGGGAAGGAAACCAACAAAATAGCTCAAGACCTGAAGATAGAATTGGAAAAATTAAAAAAAAAACACAAATGGAAGAAATTGTGGAGAGAAAGAACTTAGGGAAGAAAGCAGGAACTACAGAGGTTAGCATAACCAATAGGATACAAGAAATGGAAGAAAGAATCTCAGGTGTGGAAGATATAATGGAAGAAATAGATGTATCGTCAAAGAAAATGTTAAATCTAAAAAATTCCTGACACAGACGGTCCAAGAAATTCAAGACAACATAAAAAGACAAAACCTAAGAATAATAGGAATAGAGGAAAAAGAAGATTCCCTGCACCAAGGCCCAGAAAATATTTTCAACAAAATCATTGAAGAAAATTTCCCCAACTTAAAGGAGAGACCAATAAGAATACAAGAGGCCTATAGAACACCCAATAAATTAGACCAGAAAAGAAAATCCTCCTGCCACATAATAATCAAAACAGTAAGTATACAGAACAAAGGAAAAATACTAAAAGCTGCAAGAGAAAAAGGCCAAGTAACATATAATAGCAAACCCATTAGAATCACACCTGACTTTTCAACAGAGACTATGAAAGCCAGAAGGGCCTGGACGGATATCATGCAGACCCTAAGAGAACACAGATGTCAGCCCAGGCTACTCTACCCTGCAAAACTCTCAGTCCTCATAGACGGAGAAAACAAGATATTCAATGACAAAAACAAATTTCAACAATACCTACAAACAAATCCAGCATTACAGAAGACACTGGAAGGGAAAATACAACCCAAGAAAGCTAGCTACATTCAAGAAAACACAGAAAATAAATAACCCCACTACAGTAAAACAAAAAGCAACCAAGCACATAACCGTATGACCACAGCCAACATCAAATTCAAAGGATGTAACAGCCACTGGTCATTAATCTCTCTCAATATCAATGGACTTAATTCTCCAATAAAAAGACACAGACTAACAGAATGGATGCGTAAACAAAACCCAGCAATCTGTTGTATACAAGAAACACACCTAAGTCACAAATATAGACATTACCTGAGGGTAAAGGGATGGAAGACGGCTTTTCAAGCACATGGACACAAGAAGCAAGCAGGAGTAGCCATTCTAATATCTGATAAAATAGTCTTTCAACCAAAATTAATCAAAAGAGATGGGGAAGGACACTTCATACTCATCAAGGGAAAATTCCACCAAGAAGACATCACAATCCTGAACATCTATGCCCCAAATACAAGGGCACCCACATTTGTGAAAGAAACATTGATAAAACTTAAACCACACATAGATCCCCACACACTAATAGTGGGAGACTTCAACACCCCACTCTCAACAAAGGACAGGTCAACTAAACAGAAATTAAGCAAAGAAACAATATCTCTAACAGAGGTCATGAATCAAATGGACCTAACAGACATTTACAGAACCTTACACCCAAACACAAAAGAATTTACCTTCTTCTCAGCACCTCATGGAACCTTCTCCAAAACCTTCTCCAACTAATAGACCACATAGTTGGTCACAAAGCAAGCCTCAACAGATACAAGAAGATTGAAATAATCCCTTGTATCCTGTCTGATCACCATGGAATAAAGCTGGACCTCAGTAACAACAAAAATAGCAAAAAGCCTACACATACATGGAAACTGAACAACTTGCTACTAAAAGACAGCTGGGTCAGGGAAGAAATAAAGAAAGAAATTAAAATCTTCCTAGAACTCAATGAAAATGAAGACACAACATACCCAAACTTGTGGGACACAATGAAAGCAGTGCTAAGAGGAAAGTTCATAGCACTAAGTGCCTTCAAGAAGAAATTTGAGACAGCGCATTCAAGCAACTTAATGGCTCACTTAAAAATCCTAGAAAAAGAAGAAGCAGACACACCAAGAAGGAGCAGATGGCTGGAAATAATCAAACTCAGGGCTGAAATCAATCAATTAGAAACAAATAAAACAATTCAAAGAATCAATGAAACCAAGAGCTGGTTCTTTGAGAAAATCAACAAGATAGACAAACCCTTAGCCAAGCTAACTAAAAGGCAGCGAGACACCATCCAAATTAAAAAATCAGAAATGAAAAGGGGGACATAACTACAGACACTGAGGAAATCCAAGCAATCATTAGGACTTACTTCAAAAGTCTATATGCAACAAAATTTGAAAATTTAAATGAAATGGACAATTTTCTTGATCGATTCCACTTACCAAAGCTAAATCAGGACCAGGTAAATCAATTAAATAGTCCTATATCTCCCAAGGAAATAGAAGCAGTCATCGAAAGTCTCCCATCCAAAAAAAGCCCAGGACCTGATGGTTTCAGCGCAGAATTCTACCAAACATTCAAAAAAGAGCTAACTACAGTTTTCTTCAAACTATTCCACAAAATCGAAACAGAAGCAACATTACCAAACTCATTCTATGAAGCCACAGTCACCTTGGTACCTAAACCTCACAAAGACCCAACAAAAAAAGAGAACTTCAGGCCAATCTCCCTTATGAACATTAATGCAAAAATACTCAACAAAATACTCGCAAACCGAATACAAGAACACATCAAAGATATCATCCACCATGACCAAGTAGGCTTCATCCCAGGTATGCAGGGGTGGTTCAATATATGGAAATCCATCAATGTGATCCACTATATTAACAAACTGAAAGAAAAAAAAACCACATGATAATCTCCCTAGATGCTGAAAAAGCATTTGACAAAATCCAACATCCATTCATGTTTAAAGTATTGGAGAGATCAGGGATACAAGGCACATATCTAAACATAGTAAAGGCGATATACAGCAAACCTATAGCCAACATCAAACTGAATGGAGAGAAACTTAAAGCAATCCCACTGAAATCAGGGACAAGACAAGGCTGCCCACTCACTCTCTCCATATCTCTTCAACATAGTGCTGGAAGTCCTTGCTAGAGCAATAAGACAGTTGAAGGAGATCAAGGGGATACAAATTGGAAAGGAAGAAGTCAAATTATCACTATTTGCAGATGATATGATAGCATACGTGAGTGACCCCAAAAACTCTACCAGGGAACTCCTACAGCTGATAAACACCTTCAGCAAAGTGGCTGGATACAAAATTAACTCAAAAAAAATCAGTAGCCCTCCTATATACAAAAGACAAAAGGGCTGAGAAAGAAATTAGGGAAACAACACCCTTCACAATAGCCACAAATGATATAAGGTACCTTGGAGTAACCCTAACCAAGGAAGTCAAAGACTTGTATGAAAAAAATTTCAAGTCTCTGAAGAAAGAATTAGAAGAAGATATGAGAAGATGGAAAGATCTCCCATGTTCATGGCTTGGCAGGATTAACATAGTAAAAATGGCCATCTTACCAAAAGCAATCTACAGATTCAATGCAATTCCCATCAAATTACCAACACAATTCTTTACAGACCTGGAAAGAAAAATTCTCAACTTCATATGGAATAACAAGAAACCCAGAATTGCTAAAACAATCCTCTACAATAAAAGATCTTCTGGAGGTATCTCCATCCCTGATCTTAAGTTGTACTATAGAGCAACAGTTTTAAAAACTGCATGGTACTGGCATAATAACAGAATAGTGGATCATTGGAACCGAACAGAGGACCCAGAAATAAACCCACACACTTATGGACACCTGATCTTTGACAAAGGTGCCAAAACCATACAATGGAAAAAAGACAGCATCTTCAACAAATGGTGCTGGTCCAACTGAATGTCTACATGTAGAAAAATGAAAATAGATCCATACTTGTCACCCTGCACAAAACTGAAGTCCAAGTGGATCAAAGACCTCAACATAAAACCTGACACATTAAATCGGCCAGAAAAAAAAATTGGGGAATACCCTAGAACTCATTGGTACAGGAGAAAAACTTCCTGAACAGAACACCGACAGCACAGGCTCTAAGAGCAATAATCAATAAATGGGACCTCATGAAACTGAAAAGCTTCTGCAAAGCAAAGGAGACCATCACCAAAACAAAGCGACTGCCTACAGATTGGGAAAGAATCTTCACCAACCCTTTATCTGACAGCGGACTAATATCCAGTATATATAAAGAACTAAAGAAGCTGAAAAGCAGCAAACCAAGTAATCCACTTAAAAAATGGGGAACAGAGCTAAACAGAGAATTCTCTGTAGAGGAATACCGAATGGCAGAGAAGCACTTAAAGAAATGCTCAGCCTTACTAGCCATTAGGGAAATGCAAATCAAAACAACCTTGAGATTTCACCTTATACCCATGAGAATGGCCAAGATCAAAAACTCAAGTGACAACACATGCTGGAGAGGTTGTGGAGAAAGGGGAACCCTTCTCCACTGCTGGTGGGAATGTAAACTTGTACAACCACTCTGGAAATCAATCTGGCGCTTTCTCAGACAACTAGGAATAGTGCTTCCCCATGATCCAGCCATACCACTCCTAGGCATATATCCAAAAGAGGCTCAAGTACACAAAAAGGACATTTGCTCAACCATGTTTGTAGCAGCTTTATTTGTAATAGCCAGAAGCTGGAAACAACCCAGATGCCCCTCAACTGAAGAATGGATGCAGAAATTGTGGTACATCTACACAATGGAATATTACTCAGCAATGAAAAATAAGGAAATCATGAAATTTGCAGGTAAATGGTGGGATCTGGAAAGGATCATCCTGAGTGAGTTGTCCCAGAAGCAAAAAGACACACATGGTATATACTCACTCATATAGACATACAACATAGGACAAACCCACTATAACCTGTGCATCTAAAGAAACTAAGCAAGAGAGAGGACCCTAACAAAAATGTCCAATCCCCATCCGGAAAGGCAAAGAGGATGGACATCAGAAGAAGAAGAAAACAGGAAACAACCTAGGAACCTACCACAGAGGGCCTCTGAAACCCTCTGCCCTACAGACTATCAAAGCAGATGCTGAGCCTGATGGGCAACTGTTGGGCAGAGTGAATGGAATTTTATGTAAGAACTGGGAAATAGTAAGAGCTGGAGAGGACAGGGTCTCCACAAGGAGAGCAACAGAAGAAGAAAATTTGAACACAGGGAACTTCCCAGAGACTCATACTCCAACCAAGAACCCCTGCACAGATGTAGCCCAGGGCAGTTCAGAGTCCAATTGGGTTACATAGTAATGGGAAGAGGGACTGCCTCTGACATAATCTGATTGGCCTGCTCTTTGATTACCTCCCCCTGGGGGGGAGCAGCCTTACCAGGCCATAGTAGAGGACAATGCAGCCACTTTTGATGTGAACTGACAGACTAAGATCAGAAAGGAGAGGAGAACCTCCCCTATCAGTGGACTTGGGGAGTGGCATGCATGCAGAGGGAGGAGGGAGGGGCTTATAGGGGGATGCAGAATGAATAAAGTGTAATTGAGGAAAAATTAAAAAAAAGGGGGGAAAATAATTTAAGAACCTTAAATGACTTTCAAAAGTGGAGCAAAACATGGAGTTAGTCAATTTACATGGAGCATGTCTCGCCCCTGGGGGCAATGGTCTCCTGAACCTACTCAGACCTCGGACACCACCACTGCTAGTTCTAGAACTGATGCAAGATGTTCCAACGAGGGGGTTAAGGCTTCTCATAATATTTCCTATAAGCCCACACCTGTTTGTTTATATCCCCCATTTTTATTCATTATTAGCCAGATAGAGCCAAGTAATTGTGGTGATACTTGCTTTTTTGCCCAATGCTGGAATGCTAGTGAATTTAGGTATGCCCTGGTTACTCGCATGCCTCGCTGGGTGCCTGTGCCCGTTGATGCCCCTCACGCTATGACTCTCTTCAGACAGAAAAGGGATCTTGGAACTACAGCCGCCACTGTTACTGCCATCTCATTGGCGGCTGTTGGAGCTACCACCGTGGCATTAGCCATGAGTCATAATACTGTGCAGACTGCTCAGACCCTGAATAATCTTTCAGCCAATGTAGCTCATGCCTTAGATGTACAAAAAGGAATTAATGCTCAACTAAAAGGAGGCTTGATGGTGTTCAATCAGAGGACTGACCTTGTGCAGGAGCAAATTGATACCCTATGGCAAATGGCTCAACTTGGCTGTCAATGAAAGTATGCTGGACTTTGTGTCACTAGCATACAATATGAGAATTTTTCCTGTGTTGCAAATCTGTCTAAACAATTTTTGAGCTATATTTTAGGTAATTGGACTGGAGAATTCGATACTACGATGGAGCAGCTGAGAGTGGCCAATGTCATGGTAAATTCTACCAGAGTGGACGCAGGACTAGCCACAGGATTATCATCATGGATTGCTGCAGCCATGAATCATCTGAAGGAATGGGCGGGCATGGGATCGTTAGCAGGCCTTCTGGTGTTGGTCACCTTGGTTTGCCTGTGGTATATATGCAAGATTAGAGTCTCACAACAGCGTAATGCAGCTATGACCATTCAGGCCTTTACAGCCATTGAAGCAGGACAGTCTCCCCAAGCATGGCTGGCTACCATAAAAAGCCAAAATGTTATGCTCAGGATGCGAGGCTAAGCACTGCACTCAGGGTCAGCCGCTTTGGACCCAGAGAAGAGCATATCTGATTGCATGCGGGTTGATGCCCCAGGTCCCGCCTCTGAGAAAAAGGTATCAGACGGGTCTGATGCTCTTTGGGTGGATGACACCTAAATGAACATCAGTACAAATTCCCAATTTATTTCTAATATCAGAGATCAGACCTCTACTCTTGCCTGATGCGTCCAAAACAAAAAGGGGGAACTGTAGAGAGCTGCGGAATGCTATGCCTTAGAGATGGAGCTGGTTTCTGCCTTCTGCCTTCCCGATGGTGAGTGCTCTCTGTCACGAACAATTCCACATTTGGCTAAGGCTGAGGATCTGGCTTGCTTCCATGTATGTGGACCTATCTGCATTGCCCATGTGGCACGCTGGGGTTGGCTACCCAGAGGCTATTTAAGCTGTGGGCTGGCTTTCCCCAGGGTCAGATGATTGTTCAAGGTTCCTGAATAAACTGCATTGAAAAAAAAATTTCAAGCTACTACCACTGTTCTAGCAGGGCATTTGGTAGATGCAAGTTAAAAGTCAGGACAGGATGAGCATTCATTGCTGACAGTGTTTTCATACTCATTATTGACAGCATTTTTGGAGATGAAATTAAACAAGTGTATATATACACATATTTGCATGTAGCGACATTTAATAGAAAGCCATGAATTTGAAAAAGATCAAAAAGGGGAATAGGAAAGTGTTTGGTGGGAGGGAATGGAGGGGAGGAAGGATATAATTATATTACAGCCTCAAAAATAATACTCACACACACACACACACACACACATGCACACATACACACACACACACACATGCAAACATACACACACACACACATACACACACATGCACGCACACAGAAATAGACATGTGTCCTCCAGGGATGCGTGCTCAGGGGTTAGGTACTATTTTAACACAATACACTAGAAATCTGGCTAGAAATCTGATGTGTCCATTGACCTCTTCAGTTCTGAGGTTCATCCACCCAGTGAGAAGCACTATGTTCTGTAAGATGAGTTCTGCATGTCTCCAGCTGCAGCCCCTGAACCCACTGGTCAGCAAAGCAGAGAGTCCATCAGACGTAAGATACCCAAGATATAATACTGCCTCCTTTCAGGGAGAGGGTTTGTTGTCAAAGTTTTACTGATAACACAGAATTTATTGTCTTGTTATCCACTTATCCTTTCAAAAGAACGGTCAATGAGTCTGTGCTGGGGTATAGTATATCATTTCACAGAATTTATTTCCTGGCTATATTTATTTAGTGATAACATCTCCAGTAGCAGAGGCTAGCTTCTAGTTCACTACATAGTTGAAGATGACCCTGAACTCCCAACTTTTCCTGCTTCCATCTCTCAAGTCTGGAGATTGCGGGTGTTCTATCACTCCCAGCCATTTCACAGAATAGAGTCAACTCTGTAATTGTAATTCCTCAATGGCCTCCCAAGAGGATATAGAGACCCAGCCAGTCTGCTGAATGTATGCACACATTCATCTCTGAAGAAGTAGATCACCAACCTGGAATAATATTGTTGTTGAAGGTCCATGTTAGTTTGGGCAACGGGATGCCAGTGGCTTTGCAACTTAACCGTAGCTGCTCTCCTTTATTTAATGACAGGTCCCCAGGAAGCTCAGTGAAAGTGGGAAGGGCATGAACAGTCAGGGTCACAGTATGTGTATCTTCACCAGCAGCATTGTTGGCAACACATGTGTAGGTTCCAGAATCTTCCAGCTAAATAAACAAACGTTTTCCAAGTATTAATATATTACAACCGCCTACATAAAATACACAGAATTTCAACACTTGTCCCACCAAGGGAAACTCTTATCTAATGGTGATTTTAAATTTCCACCTTTTAGCAAAATCAAATTAGATTTTGCATACTGTAATTTAAAATGTAGACACTTAACCATAAACCTCATACAACATAAAACCAGAACAATTATTTTATAAGATCTTAGAAGACACCACGGTACCTGCTCCTCTGCATTGTACTAAAGAAGAACCCCAAACGTTGTTGGCATCTTGACAACATAGTGGGCCTTTTAGGTAATATGATCAGAGACTAAAGCCATCAGAGGACACAGGGAGATGAAGGCTAATGCTTTTCTAGAGTCTCCCTAGCTGAGTCCAATGGCCAACTTCACCACTCCCTATCCTTGACATGCTGGGCAGTGCTGTATTGAGTTTGAGTGTCTTCATGGGGATATCACTTTGGTAGCTTCCCAGCTAATATTCTGGTTGCTCCTTCATCTTTTGTTTTGCTTCACCTTTAACATCAATGTCTTTGGGTAGACTTGTGAGGGACTCAGTCTTTGTTCTCTCTTTGCATCCAGACCCTTGAGGATCATATCTAGTACCCAGCTTTAAGAGTCACTCACACGCTGATAATTTCCAGTGTCTCAAACCCCGATTTTATTTCAAATTTCTAGTAACACTGAACTTGTTCCAATTCCTGTTTCCATAACTAGTTGATCTCTGATGTCTGCAGATGCAGTGGGAGAGGCCAGGGGATTGGCATTGCTCATCCTTGTCACCTGCAGCCATCCCCATTTTCACCGATGGCTGTTTTATCCTCCTCATTGCTCAGACTTTTGGACTCGTATATTTGAATCATCCTTTGTTTTCATCTTCTCCAACAGCACTACCAACCTCTCATGATGTGTTGGTTTCAAAGCATGTGCAGAATCCCAATTTCTCTCTCTGCTGACATTCAGCAATGAATTCTGCCAACTGTCTTCTGACTCCCTTCCCAACATATTTCTGTTTCTAACCTTGCACCCTTACCGTCTCTTTTCATTACTGTGACGGTCCTGGAGAGTTTTATGTCAACCTGACACAAGCTAGAGCCATCTGGAAGGAGGGAGCCTCATCTGAGAAAATGGCCCATGAGGTCCAGATGTAGGGTATTTTCTTAATTAGTGACTGATGAGCGGAGGAATGAGCCACTGTGGGAGGGGCCATCCTCCCACAGTGGAGGTCTCGCGTTCTATAGGAAGACAGGCTGAGCAAGCTATGATGAGCAAGCCAGTAAGTAGCACCCCTTCATGGACTCTGCATCAGCTCCTGCTTCCAGATTCCTGGCCTGTTGAGTTCCTGTCCTGAATTCTTTTGATGATGAACTGTGCTGTGGAAGCATAAGCTAAAACAAAACAAAACAAAACCCTTTCCTCCCCAACTTGCTTTGGTCACAGTATTTCACTGCAGCCAAGTAACCCTGACAAATATAATAACGGAGCCTAATCCTTAAGCAATACGGAGGGAATAATGTTACTACCCTGCTGAGGAAGGAGTTCTGACCTCCACTACAAGTAGGAAGAACCCCCATTTTACTATTTCCATGATGGTACTTGGTATGGCCTCCGTTTTTCTCTGATTCCTTTTCTCACTCATTCTCTTTCTTTGCTTTTACTGCCTGCCGGTTTCTCAAATATACGTGGCTTGTTTATTGATGTTTCTCAGTGCCTAAACAAAGCAGAACTGCTCAAAGAGAAGGTGCTTAATGAATTTTAAGATGAGTTGATTGAATGTGTCCACATGTCTCCATGAGGTCATGTATATATTACTGATTGCTTTTCCCTGATCTAAAATTAAGAATATTTTTTAAAAAAATAATAAAAAAGAAATATTGAGGATATTGTGAAACCTGGTGCCACAGTTCTAAAGAATAGCTGGGGCCAGTGAATATATGGCAGAGTCAGATACCCTTCAAGGAATCCTGGAAAGACTATAGCATGAGGATATGAAGAAGGGGCTTTATTTGAAACAGTGGAATAATTTCAAAGGTAGGTCATTTGAAGGGACAATCCTACTTTTCTTACAAATGTGGGAGATTGACCCTAAATGTACCTTTCTATTGGCTAATAATAAGAATGGATAGACAGACAGACAGACAGACAGACAGATGTGAATGATTGGTATAGAGGAGAACCAATGTTTGCATTAATTATTAGTAAGTATTATAGATCCAGACAGATGTTAGATATATTGAAGAGTTTTTGCTAGGGGAATTTGCTCACTTCACGTTTTGTATACTGTGACTGAAGCAGTTGTAAACTGACATATGAAAATTTTTGTGTAGATATTTTCAGTCTGTTTTACTAAATACCTTGGTGGAAGATTAGTGAGTATTATGAAGAGGGTATGTTAAAAAAAATCTCCCAATGTCTCTGGACCATTTTCCATATCTACCAACAACCAGGGAGAGCTCCTGTTTTCACACATCTATCTTGGCAGTTGGTGTTACCAATAGCTCAAATGTAAGTCATTCTAATATATAAATATCAGTATCTCCTCAAAAGTGAATTCATGTTTACATTTGAGAGCAGGTTTTTATATTTTTTAATTTTTATTTCCTGATCAAGTCTTGTTCAGAACCTTACAAATCTTAAAGTGTTTTCTATCATTTTGTTTTAGATGCTTTCATACATTCTGTTTAATTATTTGTTCAAATAAATGATTTTTTAAAAATCAAAAAAAAAAAGAATATTTTTTTAACCTCAAGCACCAAAGAATTAGAAACGTAAAATTTATCCCTGTTCAGTATAGAATCAATCTAAATTTTCTTGGATGTTTTTTCTCAATGAAAACTTAATATTTCCTCACCCATATACCACTAACTGAACCAAGTTGTGGCAACTTAGGTTAAATATATGTATTTATGGAAATTAAATATTAAAACATCTAGTTCATATATATTATTCACAAAAAATTCTACATATCACTTATGTCTCCTGTATGTTTTGTATAAAATATCTTATTGATGGGATCCTTTATTGAAAGACCTGGAGGGGTCAGGAGCCCCACAAGGAGAGCAACAGATTAAAAAAATCTGGGCCAATGCGGTCTTTTCTGAGACTGATACTCCAACCAAGGACCATGCATGGAGATAACCTAGAACCTCTGTACAGATGTAGCCCATGGCAGCTCAGTGTCCAAGTGGGTTCCATAGCAATGGGGACAGAAGCTGTTCCCATTCAGTGGCTGGCTCTCTGATCACCTCCCCTGATGGGGAAGCAGCCTTACCAGGCCACAGAGGAAGATAATGCAGCCAGTCTTGCTGAGACCTGACAGGCTAGGGTCAGATGAAAGGAGAGGAGGACCTCCCCTATCAGTGGACTGGGGGATGGTAATGGGAGGAGAAGAGGGAGGGAGGGCTGGATTGGGAGGGTATGGGGGGCAGAGCTAGGATAAAAAGTGAATAAATTGTAATAAAAAAAACAATAAAAAATAAAAAGAAAAAATGTATCTGAGGAACTGTTTCATAAGTTTTAAAACATATTTCTTTCATTCATTTCCTTAAGGCCTAGAAAGTGATTGCATCTAAAAGCAGACTTCTCAAATATGATAATACTGGAAATTGAGCTGCTTCTGCTTAATAGGTGCTGTTCTACAGACCCCAAACAGGATGCCTGAGAGTATTAAACATCTTATTTGTGTAGCTCCACAGAGTTTCCATTTTTAAGTCAATTATTAGAAAGGGTTATTTAAAAACCTCCACAGAGAAAGACACTTTTTGACATCTTCATCATATCTCAGACACGCACATCTTGTGTCTCATCGTTCTGAAACGCAGTTGTGTGCACTGAGAACAGCATAGCCACTTAGAATATTTCCTGATATATATTGCCACAAAAATAAAATGATAATTTTAGGAGAGGCCACTTATTGGTTTCAGCTCTTTTGTTAAATATGCTTCTAATCTCAAGGATATAAAACAAAACACAAGAGCAATTAATCTTAGGTTGAATTTATGTGAGTGTTTTCATACAGTATTAACGGTCAAAGTTCCGAGCTAAATTTTGAGAAAGAAGGTGAATTAACCACTTGGCTCTCCAGTGTGTATTCATATCCATTAAACTTACCACAGCATTTTCCAAGATGAGTTCCCCATATGGCTGAGCAGTGTATTTCCCTAATGAGTTGGCAATGAGAACGTTGTCTTTTTCCCAGTGAATTGCAGGTGTGGGGTTTCCATCAGCAAGGCACGGGAGAACAGCCTGCGAGTTCTCGTTGACTGCGTAGTGGACTTCTGTGCTTTGGATCCTGGGTGGCACTGCGAAGAATTTAAACACGGTCACCCAGAAATCTGAGCTCGCCTTGAACATCAACACAGAAAACACCCCTTGGAGGATGACTTTGTTAAAAATAAGAAAACAAACCCTATGAAATATTTTATCACAGACAATCAACACTTTCTTAAGTATTTCTTTTAAAGTTCATACATGTATATAATGTATTTTAATCAGGTCCACTCCTCTTCACCTACACAACTTTTCCCCATGACCCCTACAACATACCTCCCTTCAAACCTCATGCCCTTTTCCCCCTTTTATTGAAAACAGGTTTTTTTCCTCACATAATATATCCTGATTTCATGCTTCTAACAACTGAGCCATCTCTCCAGTTTCTTAATGATTTTTTGATATTTTTTATACATCCGATTACAAAGAAAAGTAAAAAAGGATGTATAGATGCTGTGCTACTTTAAAACAATGAATCAAATGAATCTTTAGTTTTTATGAGGTTCAAACTGCTCGTCTGGGTCATATGCTGTTTTTTTTTTTTTTTTTTTGAGCCAAAATGAGTTGAAGCTTCAAGAAGTAAAACAGAGGAGCCACAGAACTCACATGGTCACCACATAAGCCAGACGACCCCAACAATCACAGTACGAAGAGGGTGTCAGCCACACACTGATTTTCCTGGAAACGCTGATGTCATTTCTCACACAGATGTGTGTGTTCACACACAAGCAAACACAGCTTACAGAACACAGACTTGAAAGTCAAGCACGCAGACTCTCTTCTCCACACACACTCTGGCTTTGACTTCCGTCACATTTGCTTTTGGTGATCTTTTCTGGTTGACAGTGATGTGACAGACGGGAAGAAACCGTGTTAGGCCACCTACCATGGACGGTGAGTGTGGCGCTCATGCTGCTGGACCCCGCCACGTTGGCTGCCGTGCACGTGTACTGACCGGCATCACCAGACTGAGCAAAGGCTATCTGCAGTGCGCCCGAGTTCAGGATGCGCTGGCGGATGGATTCCGTGAGGGCCTGGCCATCTTTGTGCCAGGTGATGTCAGGGGGTGGGAAGCCCTCTGCGTCACACAGTAGAGAGACAGGCTTATCCACAGTAACAACATACTCCTTTTGGCGAGAACTAATGCCTGGGGGAACTGAGAGACAGAAGGTTGGAACTGAGTGTACACATCACCTATGGTCCTGCCGTGGCGAAGTAACTCCATGAAGAAACCGAGCCCCGAGGCTTCTACACTGTCAGAAGGGAGTGCTGTAGCGTGGTTTGGAACATTAAAATGCATGAGCCTTCTTCAGGAAAAGGTTCTCTATAAATGTAAGCAATACTCAATTTTAAATGTGATAAGCCTCTACTCATGAGGTTTTGGAAGGGTCTCCCTCAGGAGAGTCGGTGAGAAAGTCATGAGGGTCTACAGAAGCATTTTTACATACACAGACTTGGTGATTCACTTTGGGTTCTTAACCTTCTAAATGGACTCCTTCAAGCTTTGTAAAATACTCTACTGCTCTGAGATACTTCTGCATTTCTCAGAGAGCTTATCACGATGTCTCAGCACGGTGCAATCAATATTTACAGACAAATGGATGATAGAAAATAACATATAGACAAATTCTTCCCATTTCAGAAACCTGCTAAGAATTTCCCTCCCAAGAATTTACAGCAATCACTCACTGCTTAGGTATTACACTGACTTTCTGCCAAGACCCAAATCATCCACCATAAAAAGACTCCAAGCACTTATGAATGTCCATGCTAAGATTCCTTATAGAGACAAATGTTACCTGGTTGAATGTGTGCTTCCTACCACACACTCAATCTGCAAGGAGAGAGTCTACCCAGAATCTCTCAGGCCTCTGGGGTCTACAACTACTTCTCTGTGTTTATGGAATGTTAGATATTATTCAGTATTTAATGTGTGTCTTTGTCTCTTCATTGTTCAACCATTTTAACCATCTAGTGAAAAAAGTCAAATCTGAAGCTTCTTTTCTAAGACCACAATGTTGTTAAAATTAATGAATAATTTTGACTTCTAATTTTTTTGTGACTACAGTGCATTCAAAACTAGTCTCTTCTAAAATATTACTCTCCTCCAGCTGCCAATGTGGTTTCCCCTGCCTCCCCAATGGATTCCCCTCTATCAGAGTGAAAAGCAATAGATTGTCCCAGGGCTTTGTCCTTGCTTTCTTCTCTGACCATGCTCTGTTCTTTGGGAGTCACATCTAATCTCCATACTCAACAGTGATAGCATAGGATTTTTTTTTATCATACACTATCTATTTGCCATGACCTGTAATCCAGATTCAATGTTCTACTGGTACGTGTATCACGATTTTTAAAGTGTCCTGCATTCAACATGACTAAGCAGAAACCACAGCTTCCTTCCCCTAGTGTTCCCTCATGGAATGTCCACTCCCTCATGCTCAAACTTGAAGCCCAGGAGACATATATCTCTTCTTCTATCTATCAAAAGGATCAGCAGTCTTGGCTTTTCTTTCTTCAGAGACATCTTTAATCCATAAAGTTTCCTAACTCTTGTGCAGCCCAACCCTTGGCCTCCTCTCTCAGATCATGATGACTTGACTAGACAAATCCACCCACCCTTCTAGTTCCACTCTTGACTATTATCAAAGGTATTATCTACACAGTACCCAAAAATGTCCAGTCCAAACCAAATCATAATCCTGGCTACACCCTTGGCACAGTGCAGAGAATGAAAGATAACTCCATTGTAGTTCGTTTGGTTTTCAACAATGACCTTACCTTGGGCTAATTTCCTTCATGCTTTTCTGCCCTCTCCTTGCTCATAATTGTCTGGTCACACCAGTATGGACACTTGGGAAAGATGACTTGTCCTTATTCATTAATAATCTGTTATCTCACTCCTTACCCCAAAGATAAGCCCACTGTAACCAGTGACCTCATAAAATGACCCAATGTTTCTTATTTCTATTATTCATCATTTCAGTCTTTGGTTTCCTTTTTCACAGCACTGACCAGAAGTAATAATCATTTTATTTATAAGTGATTTATGTTTCTTTCCCCACTAACACAATAAGCATAGGAGAAGAAGCATGTCTATAACATTTAGTGAACTTCCAGTTATTAGTGTTGAATATATATTATCAATGACAATGAAATTTGTCATTTCAGATGACATGAGTGCAAGATTTACTGAATTTGCTAATTATCTACAAAAAAAAAACTGTACTTGAGGAATTCAGGATTAATTTACTTAAATTCAGTATCTTAAAACCCATTGTCACTTTACTTGATATTCTAGAAAGTACTCCATTCAAGACATTGAAATTATATTATGAAACCTGTTAGTTTAACATGAAAAATTCTTGCTCCCCCTCTATCTCTCTCTGACTCTGTTTCTTTCTGTGACTGTCTATGTCTCTGTCTCTCTCTCTTTCTCTCTCTCTCACACATAATCCCTGATTTTTCATTGTTAGTTTAGCTGTAGTTGTTAAAGTGAATATTACACACATTTCACAGTGTAACCCAAGTAGCAATGTAGAGCTTTATTATAATTTTTAAATTATATGTCTAATATCCACTTATGAGTGAGTATATACCCTGTGTGTCTTTCTTCTTTTGGGATACCTCACTCAGGATGATCTTTTGCAGTTCCCACCATTTACCTGCAAATTTCATGATTTCCTTGTTTTTTTTATTGCTGAGTAATATTCCATTGTGTAAATGTACCACAAATTCTGTATCCATTTCTCTGTTGAGGGGCATCTGGGTTGTTTCCAGCTTCTGGCTGTTACAAATAAAGTTGCTACAAACATGGTTGAGCAAATGTTCTTATTGTGTACTTCAGCATCTTTTGGATATATGCCTAGGAGTGGTATAGCTGGATCTTGAGGAAGCGTTATTCCTAATTGTCTGAGAAAGTGTCAGATTGATTTCCAAAGTGGTTGTACAAGTTTACATTCCCTCCAGCATTGGAGGTAGGTTCCCTTTCTCTACATCCTCTCCAGGATGTGTTGTCAGTTGAGTTTTTGATCTTAGCCATTCTGATGGGTGTAAGGTAAAATCTCAGGGTCGTTCTGATTTGCATTTCCCTGCTGACTAAGGATGTTGAACATTTCTTTAAGTGTTTTTCGGCCATTTGATATTTTTCTAATGAGAATTCTCTGTTTAGCTCTGTACCCCATTTTTTAATTGGATTACTTGATTTGTTGCTGTTTAACTTCTTGAGTTCTTTATATATACTGGATATTAGTCCTCTGTCAAATATAGGGTTGGGTGAAGATCCTTTCCCAATCTGTAGGCAGTCGTTTTCTTTGACGACACATATAATATAGGATAAAGCTACTAAAATCTGTAGACCTAAAGAAACTAATCAAAAAGGAGGCCTCTGGCTAAAATGCTCAATCCCCATTCAGAAAGGCAAAGAAGATGGACATCAGAAGAAGGAGAAAACAGGGATCAGGACAGGAGCCTGCCACAGAGGGCCTCTGAAAGGCTCTACCCTGCAGGGTATCAAAGCAGATGCTGAGACTTATAGTTAACTTTTGGGCAGAGTGCAGGGAATTTTATGAAAGAAGTGGGAAATAGTAAGACCTGGAGAGGACAGGAGCTCCACAAGGAGAGCAACAGATCCAAAAATTCTGGGCACAGGGGTCTTTTCTGAGACTGATTCTTCCACCAAGGACCATGCATGGAGATAACCTAGAACCCCTGCACAGATATAGCCCATGGCAGTTCAGTGTCCAAGTGGGTTCCATAGTAATAGGAACAGGGACTGTCTCTGACATGAACTGATTGGCCTCTTCTTTGATCACCTCCCCCTGAGGGGAGAGCAGCCTTACCAGGCCACAGAAGAAGACAGTGCAGCCACTCCTGATGAGACCTGACAGGCTAGGATCAGAAGGAAGGAGAGGAAAACCTCCCATATCAGTGGGCTTGAGGAAGGGCATGCACGGATAAGGGGGAGAGAGGGTAGGATTGGGAGGGAAAGAGAGAGGGGGCTAGTGGAGGATACAAAATGAATAAAGTGTAATTAAAAAATTAAAATAAAAATATTAATTTTTTAAAATGATACTTTGCTAACACTCCTTTGTGTGTGCATGCACAGCTCGGGTGTGAAGGTCAGACAACAACTTAAGGGAGTGAGTTCTCTGCTTCTATCGTGTGTTCCCAGGCTTCAAACTCAGGTCTTTAGACTTCATGACAAGCACTTTTAATTCAGTGCCACCTCAACAGTTTCAGCTTGTTTTTCTTGTTAAAAATTCTGTTAAAGGGGCTGGATAAACGGCCTTGGTGGCTAACAGCACTTGTTGCTCCTGCAGAGTACCAGAACTCAGTTCTCAGCACACACACTGGACTGCTCACGGCAGTCTGCACCTCCAGCCCCATGGGGTCTGATGCCCTCTTCTGGCTTCTGTGGGCTTCAGCACTCATGTACACATCTCTCCCAGCCCCACGAACAAAAACAAAATAAACCTAAATGCAATCTTACTAATTATGCTACCACCAACAAGAACAAGTACATTTGTTCCCTCTTCATAGCCGATATGTTTATTGCAAGATCCTTTGGATGTCTGAACCTGATGTTATTTACAGAATTTCATATAACCTGTGTTTTCCCACAGGCATGCCTATGATAAAGTTTAATTTACAACTTTAATTTACTCTTGCTGCTTGCAGGAACAGACTAATAATGTCCCAAGATGAAGCAGGAGAATTGATATACTGTAAGGCTTTTGCTATCCCATTCTCTCTTAAAATGTCTCACTCTTCTTTCTGTTTTTCACTCACAGGAAATACTCTTCATTTTTGGTGGCATTTGTGAATTGTCCATACTGCAACTTTTGTAGTTTGAGGATGTCTTGAAATAAAAGAAAGGAGCCTGCTCACACTTTCTGATGTGCTATGACAGTCTGGTACTGAGACTAAGGCTCATTTTATGAAGCATGGATATGCTAGCTAGACTTACGTTTTACATGGAAGGAAAGATCTTATTATAGTCCTCAGAAGAAATGAAAATTCACAAGCTATCCATTTCTGAAATATTCCATTTCATATTTTTAAAAGATTTATGTATGGATTATGTAGACAGTGTTCTGACTGCATGCACACCTGCATGGCAGAAGAGGGCACCAGATCTCATTATAGTGCTCTTCCAAAGGTGCTGAGTTCAATTTCCAGCAACCGCACAACTGTCTATAAAGAAATCTGGTGTTCTCTGCTGAGCGGCAGGCATACATGCAGGCAGGGCACGATATAAATAATAAATAAATAAATCTAAAGGAAAAAAGATAGAGATACATTTCATATTTTTAAACCATGTTTAACTACGGGTAACGAAGGCCATGGAAAGGGAAGCTGCAAAGATGTGTCTATTGCATCAAGCCGAGTTTCACAGAAGTTAAACAGGATGGAGGTCCTAGCTTTCTCACACGGACTGCAAAGAGCATTTTATGCCACCTTCTGTAGAAAGGCTCTAGGCCCCAGGAACTCTTCTAGGGGAGGAAGTAAGATACTCTAAGCTGAGAGTGACAGGAGCTGTGGGGAGGAGCAAGCCTACTATTTACATAGGGACAATTAGTATTGTTGTAACAAACGCCCTTAGCGACATAGCAGACGGGAGAGCAGCCCAAGTACCTTGCACATTCAGCTTGATTTTGCCCAAGGCTGTTCCAGCTGGGTTCTGAGCCACACACATGTAAGTGCCAGCGTCTTCTCGAACAGCTCTGGAGATCTGTAAGCTGCCGCCAGGAAGAACAGCAAGGCCTTTGCCTATACCCAGTCATGAAAGCAGAGTGAAAAGAAATTTTACTTTCACTTCACAAAAAGGCACACAGATTTCTGAAGTGCAAGGCGCTGCGCATGCGCAATAGCCTGTATTGTGATCATGGCAGGTACCTGAGGTGATGACGTTGATGCCTTCCTTTTGCCAAGTAATGAATGGATTGGGCATTCCTGTCGCGTCACATGGTAGCAGGATGGGGTTGTTCAGAATGACATCCAGTTCGCTCGGCTGGGGCTGAATGACCGGAGGCTCTGCAAAAACCCATCAACAGAAAGAACAGTGCTGCCGATCATAACGCAGAGCTGCCTGCCTCAGCGATGAGTTTCCATGTGCTAAAGCCACAATCCCAAATACCAGTGACCTGACTGCACAGGAGAAAAGCTCCTGGCCTTACGATGTTCTTTAGATCTTGCTATATAGCAGCTGTAGTAAAAAACTCAGGTGGAATAACTGATGTTGGAAGAGATCACATAAACCCAAGAAGAAACTTTTTTTTTTTTAGGTTGTTCTGTGTGGTTTGTAATCGTGTGCAATTTTCCAGGTTTACATATCCCAAGACATTGCCTGACCTGAAGCTTCACACAGTACCATAAGAATAAACATGACAGTAAAAACACAAATAAATAATTAGCCCTGCCGCCAACACCAGCAAACTTTGATGGTGTCGTGCTGTGGAGCAAACTCCAAGATTTCCACGTGCAAGAGAAGAACCCCACCCCGGCAAGATTTCAGGAAGCAAACAGCCTTCCATACCTTGCACACGAAGGGTGACGTGCCGGTGTGCAGAGCCAGCCGCATTCCTAGCAATGCAAGTGTATCTCCCTGCATGGCTTAATTGGGCGGCAAATATCTCAATTGCTCCTAATGGGAAAGAAAGCATTTCATTTGTTTTTCATTTTCTTGTTTGTTTGCTCTTGTGATGGCTTTTGCCCATACTATCTTGAAACCTCAAATGTGGCCCAAGCTGCCCTGGAGCTTATAACCCTCCTGTCCCTGTCGTTCACAGAAAAAAAGTTTTAATATAGAGTGTATCTTTGTTTTCCTAATTCATTAAGTTAGGTTTTCCTCATGATGCTTTTGAAGTTATCAATAATACTTAATCATTGATGCATACTTTATTTACCAGAAAGGCTGTCAAGCATACTATTTAATAAGCTTTACAAAATATTTGCATAGTTAATTAAAGATAACTGCAATCT
Organism: Meriones unguiculatus; assembly: GCF_030254825.1. Lineage (NCBI taxonomy): Eukaryota > Metazoa > Chordata > Mammalia > Rodentia > Muridae > Meriones > Meriones unguiculatus. The sequence goes on from NC_083359.1 coordinate 72,200,747, forward strand.
AATCTCAAAACCCTTCCAAAAATCTAGGGTCTATTTGTGGTCACTCCCAGCTTTCAAACCCAGCCCTGGGCCACATCCATCCACCTTCTGCCTCAATAGGTTTTCCTTTTCTAAGTGCTTCACCAAGGTGTAATCACATTCTGCTTTTTGCTTTTGTTACTACTTTCCCTGAAAGCATGTTTTTGAGATTGTTCATTTTAGCATGTGTAACATTGTTTGTATCCCTTTTTACGGCCAAATGGATTTCCTGTTGTGGACAATACCACTTTTATGTATCTTTTCACCAGCTGATGGGCATCTGAATTACTTTCCTTCACCCTCCCCCTCCCAGCTATTGTGGATGAGTCTGTGCGCATCTCTAAAGAACAAGTGCAGACAGGACTTCGCGCAGCTTAGATGGAGAGCCTGGACGAAGCACTGACTTTATGGCAACTGCTGGGATACTTAACACCCCAAGAAAGCTCCACACTGTTTCCTAGAGCAGCACTCTGTGATTACACCGGTGTAGTGACCTTCTGTTTTATGATAGAATTCTAACCAATCTACTTATCTGAGAGAGCCAAAATATTCTGCCTTAAAGCCAAAGCAATATGCAGAGAGTTAACATCTTATTATGGCCCACTGATTAAAGAAATACAAATTCCCTTCGAACAATTCAGGTTAGCTTGAAGTTTTGTGGGACTCTTAACAGTGGGAGTGGGAGTGGGAGTGTCTGGGACTCTTTTTGGCTGCTCTTAGCACCCTCTTTCTCCTACTGGGTAGCCTTCCCTAGCCTTGATACCAGGGTTTGTGCCTCTTCTGCACATTTTCATGCCACGTTCGGTTGGCATCAGTGGAAGGCCTGCTCTCTTCTGAAGGAAGATGGAGGAGTAGTGGATCTGGGGGAGAGTAGAGGTCGGGGAGGGGACTGGAGGAAGTGGAGGGTTAGGATGTATTATGAGAGAAGAATAAACAAAAAGAAAAAAAAAACCAGAGAACAGACTACACATACTCATGAAATCTTGGGAAGAGTTGGTTCTCAATGTCTCCAGTATACCTCCCTAGTACAGGATCTATTTTCAGTGGAAATCACCTACATTTTCATTTAGTTAAATCACTTTTCTCAGTACTATAAATTGTACAAATATTGGCTACTACCATAGTCAAAAAGTACATTAAAGTACTTACCACCCAACCTTCCTTGCTCAATTATACGAACCTTAAAAATGGGAGGAGAGGGAGGATGGGGGGAGACTGGGAAGATGAAGGGAGGGAAGGCTAGGGAAGGGACCTGGGAGTAGTGGAGGAAGAAGAGGTTACAGTCTGGATGTATTGCATGAAAGAAGAATAAGTAAAAAGAAAAAAAAAAAAAACAAAAACAAAAACAAGAAGCTTATCTTCATCACATAGTCTTAAGGTACTAAATGGATTTTAGATAAATGTTTTAATTGGTCTGTGGGAAAAGTGTGAGTCCCAGCAAGGAGGAAATTTGCCTTTAGTATACCTGGTGACCATGCTTATTAGATCAGGTCAGTTTTAGGTATTACATGTTATTTTGTTTCTAGTCTGTTTTTCTTTTTGTCTTTTACCTAGTTCCCCTTCTTATCATTATTGTATTTTTGGAATGAAGGCTTTTTAAAAATATTTCATTATGCTGTAACAAAAGGCTGGGCCAGGTTGCCCATCACAAACTACTCCAATTGGTAAGAGTGAACTCCCAGAATAAGGCTTTGTTACCTGAGGACAGAATCCGATAGCCATCTCCTCTGGGAAGCAGTCTTATGCCATTTTTGGTCCAGTGAACTGAGGGAGCTGGAACCCCAGATGCAGAACAGGTCATGACTGCTGGGGCCTGTCTGGTTACCAGGAAATCCATAGGCTCGTCAGCTATGGTGGGAGGAACTAAAAGAGCAATGAGAGAAAGCCATGTTTCCGCTCCATCCCTTCACATTCCCAAAGCCATCTTGTCCCTCTTCTCCCCGATGCTCAGAGAGTGAGTGTCAAGCAGGCGTAAGCGGATGCTGCCTGGTGAAAAGACAGCACTCTTGTCATTCTGTCTACTTTCAAGCCAGTTCTACCTTGGACAGTGAGATCCACTGTTCTCTTGTCCTCTCCAGCCTCACTTGTCACAGTGCACTCGTAACTGGCGGTGTCCTCCACAGAGGGGGATATAATTACAAGTGAACCTGAAGAGAGGAGCCTAGAGGAGAGATTCCAAACATGAGATTCTGTATGTTAGTTGCCATGTATTCTACAGTAGGTATGGTAAGGTGCCAAGATTAGCCTAAGGAAAGAGCTGCTCATGTTAAATAAGAGTCCTTTATCTGATGCAAATTTTGCATAACAAAATCTAACTTCATATGGTGGAGGATCTGAACTTTATATTAATGAGAAGCACCTGTCTGGAAGAATTGCCCAAACATGGAATCTTACATGGTCTGGATACATGTATCATAGTCAAACTTCTTATCCTAGTGTACAAAGTACGTTGACAGGCACTCTTTAATAGCACAGACTATATTCCTGGCTCCATTTGAAATGCTTTGTTTACATAAAGCATCTCAAAGTGTATCAGTGACTTTGCTGGGGGATATTTGGTTACTTATGTGGCATAAGTGAGCAGGGATCTAGCTGTTCCACTTTCTCCCCTGTTTTAAATGCATCGTTATATGTCATGGCTATTTTGGAGATGCACCATACATATATTTGTATACCTATTTATGCCCATAAACAAACAAACAAACAAGTGCATACATAATAGGGCATATGCATGTAGCATATATTTAATGCATATATTTAACAAGCATAATGTGTGTATCTATGTAAATCTTTTGGTACTCTTTCCTTAATTTGTAATTAATAAACAAAAGCAAATGTTTAGGAGGCTTAGAAATATTCACCCATGACTTAATGCAAGTTTAAATTAAAGCATCAGTTTTCTTTAGAAACAGTTTGGTGTGGGGCTGGGGAGATTACTCAGTGGTTAAAACACTTGCTTACAGATGTGCAGACCAGTGGTCAGATGCTTAGTAATCCACATACACACCAAGAAGACACAGTGGCCCATCTGTAGTTCCAGACTTGGAAGGCAGAAACAGGGGTCCCAGAGTAAGCTGGCTGGTTAGAATAGCTATATAGCGGGGCAGGTTGGTTGAGAGATCTTGATACAGTAAAGACGGTAGAAGAGCAGTTGAGAATTATTCTTGCCATCAGCCTCAGGCTTCCATATGCACACACATGTGCAGTCCTGATATACTCCATATGTACCCACATACATGTAATTACATGTGCATGCATGTATACTTGAAAATGGAAGAAGTGGGCTTGGTTTCATGGAGGTACATTTGACATGCCTCCTATGCATTTTCCACAGAAGATCTACTTTTAAATCACTGAGTCCAATGTCAAACGTTAAATGGGCGAGGAAGACAGAACGGACAGAGTTTTGTTAGAATCATTCTTGGTTTCAGATTTTCTGATAGATCAGAATTACTTCTTGTCAAAGTATCACCATGACCACATCTGTATTTATTGTTAGCACTCTGGCAGATCCTTGATGGGACAACTGACTGTTCGCTGAACTGAGGTAAAGGGACGCTGTTGTCTTAAACCAGCAGAAATTCTCAGTGACTTAGAGTTTAGCCTTTAAGAACTACACAGCTGTATTGGAAGTGCTGGCTTCCAATATGGAGGAGTGTAAGAATTGGAGAAAGTGTTGTTTGCTTCTACCTACACAAGCAACCAAATATCTACCTTATATTACAAGGTGATAGATTTGATTTTTATTTTACAACTAAAGCTTGTACTGACTTCCACAGAAGAGTTTGTCTTTTATGTGAAAAGATGTTTATATCCATTGTCATTAAAATTATAGAAGGTACTAAACAAACTAGATAAACATGCCTACAGACCTCAACAACAGCCACCACAGGCGTGTGTGTAGAAAAGTCGCACCTTTAGTTAAAAAAAGAACAGGTTGGAAATCAAATTCCATATTAATAGAATACTAACTGGTTAATTCTTAATTCTTTATATATTTGCTGCCCCTATTGTTGAGATTAAAACGCTGGTTATTTAAAAAAAAAATGTTTCTAAATTTTGGGGGCATTTCTTTTCCCAATGATGTTATCTTTACTTCGTTATGCTAAATGAAATGGACTAGGCAAGGAAAAGGTTCTGTTTGTTCTCATTATATACTGAAGACAAAAAGCCGAGCGAATAGGAGCAAAGAACAGACTAATGGTTACCAGGTCTTGGGAGTGATGGTGTGAAAGGATGTGCTAACCAGGTGGCTCAGAGGTGCAGTTTCTTAGAGGAATATGTCTGAGTCTGACCATTTAAAAATAGTAGTTAGAAAGGATTTTTAACGTCCTTTTATTTGGGGGCGATGTAGAAGCAGGGTTTTTCTATGTAGCCCTGACTCTCCTGGAACTCGCTCTGTAGACCAGGCTGGCCTCAACTCACATAGACCCACCTGCCCCTGATTCCTGAGTGCTGGAATTAAAGGCGTGCACCACCACCACCTTGCATATTTTTAATGTTCCTAACTCAAAGGATATGCATTTATGGGTTGATAGCTATGCCAATTGCCCTGATCTAATCATTATACATTGTATAAATGCACTGAACGATCATATAGTACCAATTACTATGTACAATAGTGTCAGAAATTTAACAATATTTAAAATAAATGATTATTGCTACCTGTATGAATTTTGATTTTGATCTACATTAAGAAGTTGTCCATTTTTTCTCCATTTGATTGATGGTTTTGGGATCCCAGTAGCTTCACAGGCCAGAGTCGTTTGGACATTCACTGTTATGGTTACATTGGCTGGACCCATAGCAATAGATGGAGGAACTAAATCAACAAGAGGGAAACACACTCAGCAAATAACAAGATATTTGAAATATTTCTGATGAGTTGTTATTAGTAGTTTGCTATACAATCAACGCATAGCAAATCATCACAAACTGTACTATGGTGATATTCCCCACAGTAAAAGGACAAGGCCTTGTCTTGTTCATAATGCAGTGGAATATACTCAGTCTTTGAGGTTCAGGCCTTCATGAGCTCACTAGTTTCAGTTACAAAAAAAAATTGACCCAAAGAATGGATGTCTTTTTAAAAATTAATTTTATTTATTTTTTTTACTATTACAATTTATTCCTTTTTTTATACCAGCTGTAGCCCCCTCCTTCATCTCCTTCTAATCCTATCCTCCCTCCCTCATCTTCTCCCATGCCCCTCTCCCAGTCCACTGATAGGAGAGGTCCTCCTCCCCTTCCCTAGCCTATCAGGTCTCATCAGGACTGGCTGCCTTGTCCTCCTCTGTGGCCTAGCAAGGCTGCTCCCCGCCACCTCGGGAGGAGGTGATCAGAGAGCCAGCCACTGAGTTCATGCCTGAAGGAGCCCCTGCTCCCCTTTATGTAAATGTGTATTTACCATGGACTTGGAGATCTATCCGTTTACGGTCTGTTCCAGCCACGTTGGTCGCCATACACAAATAGCGTCCAGTATCTGAGACATGTGCTGATTGAATATGAAGAAATCCATTTCCCAAGACTGAGTATCTATAAGAAGGATCACAGTTAAGTTCTTCTGAATCATTCCTTTTCAATTATTTTCACTGTGATCCAGATGAATGTTAAAGACTTGGTAAAATTTACTGCTAGTATTTTTCTGTTTTGGGCGACACATTTGTAGAGTGCCATTGGGAGAGGGAAAGGTTTGGTGGGAAGGTGTAAATGAAACAGGTTGTGATCTTGACAAATTTTAATCATAGGAATTATGCTTGTAAAATACGTAAGTTTGATTCTTATCTGAGGATGAACACGTTAATTCTAAACACAGTAAGAACCAAATACTTCATTGGAAAAACATAAGATTCACATTTCAATTTCTCATTAGTGTTTTTTCCCCCTTTTTAGAACTGTTACCTCGCATGGCGCTCAGCTAGCACAGCTCCATCCTTTCTCCATGTTATCCGTGGGCTTGGCACACCTTCTGCAAGGCATTCCAGTGCAACTGACTTATTTAGGAGAGTGACAAGGCTCTGGGGACCACCACTGATGCTTGGAGGAACTTAGCGAGAAACAAACACAATCATCTTGTGAGAACAAATAGCACAGCCTTCGATAAGAATCTGAAGAACTTTAACTGAAGTGATTAGCTCTGTCTACACTAACCTAGCTTAGAATAAGTAGATTTAAAGTCTAACTCTTGAAGTCTCAACTCACCCTTGAAGACATCCTGCATTTGAAAATAAAGAACAAATGGGGAGAAGGGTTTAAATCCCTGATACAGTATGTGAAATCTGGCCCTCTATGATAGAGGCGTGCGTAAAATTCAGCTCGAGTCTGATGCAAATTAAAGTTGATATTTCTTATTTCTCTTCAGCCAAATAATGGTCAAAGAATGTTAATGCTGGAACAGCTTCACTTTAAATAAAGAACAGAAAGTGGGCTGTTTTAATGAAAAGCACATCTGTGCTTAATCATGCAAGTCTCAGAACAGGCATTTTATTAATCATAGAGTTCATGTGGGAATACAAAGCCTGAACTTTAATTTTAGTATTAGAGATATTAGTCGTGCAGGTCATTCAGTGTGTTGTAAAATTTCTGTGTTAAAATCCAAAGGGACTGTTAAGGATGGAAATCTACATATCTTCCTGAATTTTGGCAAGTTTTGGCATCCAGATATGCACATTTAGGAAAATTACAGTAGTATGGCAGAGTTTAAGAAACTCGGAACACTGTGCATGCGTATGGTATGATAGCGAGCCACCACCAATCAAGGCGAACTAAATGATGGGCTGTTTGTCATGCACGGATGTAGTGTGCTGGTTTCATCTTAGCTGGATGACTGCAGACTATCTGGACCTGCTGATGACGCTGTGTGTTCGTGTGTGTGTGCGTGTGTGTGGTGGGTGATTGCGGGATATATATGTACACCTGTGTGTGAGTGTCTCTCTGTGTATTTTGTATTTCTCTATGATGGTGTAATATATCTCTAGATCTGTATTTCAGAGCTGAATTAATTTGTTACATAGGTCCGAAAGCAGTCCTATGTATTGCTTTTGCAAGTAAATAACAGGACCACAAAGATTAATATGTTCTTGTAAAACATTATCGTCTCTTCTAACACCCTTGGAGAAAATTTCAAATGGTGAAACAGTAATTGGCCTTACCATTTACAGTGAGGAGAAATTCTCTTTTTGTCTTTCCTGCGATGTTACTGGCCACACAGGTATAATTGGCTGTGTCTCCAAGGTCTGCATTATTAATTTGTAAGTATCTTCCTCCAGATAGGATTCTTATTCGAGGTGTTGCCTGGATTCAAAAAGTAAAACCTATCATCAAAATGTCAGCGAAATATAAATAAAGCATTATCTTATTTATTTTAATGGTGTGTTTGTGGGTGAGAGAGAGAGAGAGAGAGAGAGAGAGAGAGAGATATGTGCATGTGTTTGAGGGTGCTTGTAGAGGTCAGAAGGGGGTGCTGGATCTCTGGAGCTTGAGTTAGAGTTGGTTGTGAGGCACCCAGCATGAGTGGCTAGGACCTGAACTTGGGTTCTCAAAGGCAGCAGCAAGCACTCTTAACCACTGTGTAATCTTTCCAGATTCCAGATGCAATTTTATAACAGCAAAAATAACCGGAATGAACCACAGAGCTGCCATCTGGCAAAAGTTTGCTCATGTATTAGCTAAGGTCCCTTTGACTGTCTGAGTGACGCAGGTTAAGTCAAGAGGACTGTGCCTCCAATGTTATGAAACAAGAAGAAGGGCAGAGTAGATGATTCAAATCAAGCTTTTCTCAGTCCTTTTTAGGGATTGTTTTCTAGAAGCCAGGAACTACCAGAATTAGGATAACCAAAGCCTTCAAAGTCAGCTTTCATTTGGCTGGAAAAGGCTGGTGAGGATCTTGCATTGATGCTATGTCAGCAGTTAGGTGTCACCCAAGCACAGGGAATGCTGGAGAAACTTTGGCTATTCTTTGGGGTTCTGATATCAAAAACCTGTCTGTAGGGATATTACAGATGTGTCAGGCTGCTCCTGAGTCCAAACTCCAACCAGGGAAACTCAGTAACAGCTTCATCCTGGAGACCTGTTACACCAGTTCTTTTGTGCTCTTGATGGTTTCTACTCTTTTGGCTTATGACAGCTGAGAGTTTCAATTTGGACTTCAATCTATAGGCTTCAGGAGACACAACAATGTGTCACTTTCTAGAGTCATGAGTTTGAATATCTGCATTTTGGCCTAAATCAACTACTAAGCAAAGGCTACATAGGGAAGCCAGTTGACCAAAGGCCCCTGTGATTGTCTGCACAGTGGGAGCAGCTAGGAGCTGGAAGTGATTGGGCTTTGACTACTTCTCAAAGACTCCCCAGCTGCTTTTGCCTTTTAAAAATTAGTCTGTGGAAGTAAGTGGAACGTTTACCTGTAACTGCTCCCCATTTTTGAGCCACATGATCACAGGCGGGGGCACTGCATCTGATTTGCATTCCAAAGTCACCTGTCTGTTTCTCAACACGGTGAGGTCCTGCCATTCATCCATTCCAGCAATGTTAGGAGGCACTAAACATGAGAACACCGTATCAAGTGCATTCGATAACTGGGATGTGAATGACCTATCTGTGTCCAACAATGGTTAAGTTTACCGTATGATAAAAGAAGCGTGAACTTCAACTGTTAGTCATTTAATTTATGCTGCATGTAATTAACAAATTGGACCTTTATTATTTAGCAGTTTCACATTAGTTAAATAATTAAATCTTGCTAACAGAGACATGAATAATAAGATAATCACATCACCATCACCATTTGACCGGTGATAAAGAAACGCGAGCACATGGTTGCTTCAGTCAGCATCCACACTGGAAAATATTTTCCCCTGACTATTAAAAAATTATAAAATCAGGAGCTGCTCTCATAATATGAAGAACTCTGTCTATTCTTCTTGACATGCAGACATATTTCTCAATAACTCATAGTTTTGGGTTTACTTAGGTAGGTCTTAATTTTGGGTAGGGAAATCCAGGATACTTCAGTTCCAGACAATCTACATTGGTAAAAAAAAAATCTGTTAAGTTTTCGAACAACCCTCCTATGAAGTGATTTTAATTTTTATATAAAATAACATTCAAAAGGACTTAGTTAATACAAACTTTATGAAAAGTAACAAGGCAGTTATTTGCAAAATCTTTAAGAGTATATAATATGTACATGCCTGCATGTGCAAATAATTATACTACAGAAAAATTAAAAATAAAGGGAATAAGCTAATGTATTCTCAATGTAGACAAAAAGGCAGAAACTGCCTAAATATCCCCAAACAGGGAGTAAGATATAGAGCAACGTGCAATCTTAAAAATGAGGCTAGAAAATATATTTGTTAACATAAAAATATTCATCATACCATTAAGTGAGTCATAAAGCAAATTCAGTTCTGTGTTCTTCATTATCACTTTTTTGATATTTAGGACCATCCTGTTTCCCTAGCCAATGGCAAACTCCAGGTTTAAGCAATCTTCCTTCCTCAACTTCCCTAGAAGCTGGGACTAGAGATGTAGGCTACTGTGTCTAATTATGATCACATTTTCTTCAGTAAAATGTTGACATGAAGAAAAAACATTGTATTCTTGTGTGGTAAGACTAAGGATTATTTTTATTCTTTTCATTCTTATAATTTATGTTCCATTATTTTTAAATCAACAAGTTTGAATTGTGTGACAACAAGACAGTAACTCAAAACTCCACTGAACTACATCCCAGGTAGCACATAAGTTATTAATTGTAATAATAAATTTTGTAAAAATATATATTGATCAATTTATAGACATATGATGTGTTGTGAAATGTCAAGATCTTCTCTATTATGGTTTCTAACCAGGTTACATCAAACATAAATCACCAAATTTACCATGTACTCTCACTAAATATTCTTTATCAGCATCTCCTGCAGGACTGGATGCCAGACAGGTATATCTTCCTGTATCCTCCACCTACAAAACCCAAACAAACAAAGTGTACAGTGAGTGTTAGTATTTTGGTGATGGAAATAAGAATTCATTAGAACTAATAAGGCTACCATATAAGGCAAAATAACATGAGGCAGTGCAACAGATAAAGCAAACTTTATCACTATGGTTAGTGTTTTGATAGTGCACATTGGTTGACATCTCTGTTATGTATAAAACTATGTTTAAAGGAGTTTTAGAAATTGTTACAAGGATATCAAAAAGGCATATACAAATACATAGCTATGCATGTTTATAAAAGATCTAATATCAACTATGTCAGCTCAGATGATCAATATTTAATTTGAAGAAATAATGTTCACGGGTTCAAGTTGTAGACCATAAGCTTGACTTACATTCTTTCTGAAGAAAATGTAGTATATTTATAAAAGCAGCTGATAAACAGAGCACCAGATTACTAAACCAAGCAAACTCATACCACATCATGACTCTGTGTTTGAGATATATGGTGACAGAACGTTGTTTGACAGCAGAACTTGTTTGACTAAAACCCAAGCCAATTGCTTAAAAATCCTCATGAGTACTTCATCTGTATGTTTGACATTATACCAACACCATGTCTGGAGACATTATCCTGGTAAACTGGTGACCCTACTATTAACAAAAACGTTTTATAAAAGTAAGAAAGCCATCTCATTTATTTTACTACTTGAATATTTTCAGAATATTGGTATTTAAAAAATTCTTATATTCAAAATTGATTTTATAGGTTATGAAAAGATTTTTGTTAGGCTGAAAAATTCCCTTAAAAGATTTAAGACTAGAGTGTTTGAAAAACGTTTAAAAACACTGTAGACAAATGTCCACATAAGCCTTTGATTAAGAATTAGAAAATGCAAGGAAGGAGTAGTCCTGCTAGGCCACAGAGGAGGACTTTGCAGCCAGCCCTGAAGATACCTGATAAAACAGGGCCAGACGAAAGGGGAGGAGGTCCTCCCCAATCCATGGACTTGGAAAGGGGCAGGAAGAAGCTGAGGGAGGGAGGGTGGGATTGGGAGGGAATATGGGAGAGGGATACAGCTGGGATACAGAGTTAATAAAATGTAACTAATAATACTAAACAATAAAAATAAAAAAGAAAATGTAATAAAATAGGTAAAATAAAAAAAAAGAATTAGAAAATGGAGGTCTGGGAGAGATGGTTCAGTAGGGAAGAGCTATGAAAGCTATGAAAGCATGAGGGCCCAGGTTCAGATGCTCAGCAGCTATTTAAAGAGACACACATGGTCACATGTGCCTGTAACTTCATCACTGGGGAGATGAGCTACGGGGATCATGAGATCTCTGTGGTCAGCCACCCTAGCCAAAAAGCAAGCTCCTAGCTCAGTAACAGATACCGTATCAAAACAATAAGGTTGACAGAGTGAGAGGGGCACACTTAACATCTTGCTCTGGCCTCCACATGCTCTGTACACTCCCATGCATATATCCCCCACACACAGAGACACATTGTGTGCATGTGTGTGCGCACACACACTGATCCTTTACTAGAGGATGACATTTGATTTCCTCATCATCTCTTTCAAACCTCTAACTCACTCTTCAGCCACTACCACCATCTATTCTATTTCCCCTCATGAGTGAGAGGTTACAAAAGTTCTACTAGAAGACCAACAGAGACAATTAACCAGGGCCCAGAAGGGCCTGTGGAGTCTGAAGCACCAACTTGGATCCTCTACATGTATGTAGCCGATGGGCAGCTTAGGCTCCTTGTGGGATCAGTAGTTAGGGGATCATGGGAGATCTCTGACATGGACTATGTTGCCTGCCGTTTTGATCACTTCCCCCTGATGGGACTGCCTTACCAGAGCACAGGGGAAGAAGACAAACTCAGTCCTTATGTGAATAGATGAGCTGGGATTTATGGGTAGGGGGGCTCCCCTATTCTGGGGAATAAGGAAGGGGGGATTTGGCTAGGAGGAGAGAAGAGAGGAGCCTATGGCCGAGATGTAAATTGAATTAAAAAAAAAAAACCCTCTAATTTTTCTCTGTCAACCCTTGTTCATTCCAGATTGATGAAATTCCCTTCATTTGTCTTCAGTTTGCCAAACTTGAAGCATCATTGGCAACTACTCACACTTTACTTCCACCAGGAAATATTTCCTAACAACTTGTTTCCTTCTGCGTACCAGAGTCATTACTTAGAGTTACAGTTTTACATGTGCTCTGCTGATAAGTTTGAAAAGTGATAATTAAGTAGCCGTTCTTTGACTCTGGAGAGCTACTGACATGCTCTGTGCTTCGGGAGAAGAAAGTACAGTGACAAAGCTGGAGAGATGTATTTGACTGTAGGGTGGGATCTCTTTAGTTTACAATGGGAGATAATTCAGAAAACCAATGTCTATACCATTCAATTCAGAACTTGCTAAGCAGCCATTATGTGCCAGGCATAATGCATATAGCTGAGCAATACATCAAAAGACAATGTTCGGACAGTCGTAAATGCTGTGATAGGTGTGCATGCCACGCCACGCCAACGCAACAGGAGCAGCAGAAGCAGGGGCAAGCTTGAGCCTTGGGCATGTTTCATTTTCCATCTCACTGCTGCTTCCTGTGGTTGGCTCTGTTCACATCTGGTGGTATCGTGCATGAAATTTTATTTCCCTGAGAGGGAGGGAAAGCTCTTGAAGGGTTTTTAACTCAGTGTATAGTTTGAAAGCTTAAGCTGACCTTCGTGGGTTCCTGCTATGTCTGGAAAGAAAAGAGGAGAAGACATGTGCACCACGACACCGACTGTGAGCTGCCCTGAGGTCCGCTGGCTCCGTTACTTACTTCCTGTGAGTTAACCTGCATGTCTTTCAAGATAAATCTTGTTGTTCTAGGTCATAGAGAATGAGGATTGTAACAGTAGCAGCAACAAGATTTTAATTCTTTTATCTAATTTTTGTTGTTTCATAACATACTCCTATGGCAACAAATATTTCATGCCCCATCATCTTTTGGACCCCAAGAATATTCAACTCATGTTATTAATTATTAATATTATTATTATCATCATTCTTAGTACTGCTGTTGTTTTTTCTAAAGTCTACAAATGAGGACATTCGGGCACTGAGGAAGAATTGTGTAATATAATGTTTGCCTTTATTGTTAAGGGAAAATATTTACATATATCTCAGACTTATGTTTAATATGTTCATATTTCAGATCAATTCCTTTAAACATAAGCCAGAGTAACCACCCAATTTCACTGAAAGGTCCTTGCCTAACACTGTTTTTCCAGCTTTCCGTGTTAGCTAATTCATTCTGGGAATCCAAAGTGCTCTCTGAAATCTCACACATGATATGTGGGAGTGCTTTCTGCTAGGTGGTCAAGAACTACAGAGGAAAAGTGAGAGCTTTAGGGAACATGTTAACACATGGAGCTTTGAAAACACACTTAATGAGAGGGCATCTTGCTTCATTTGAAATGTCGTGTTAGAGTCTACATCTTTCTCCCACTTATTTCCCTAGTCATAGGTATCATAGAGGCAATCTACCATTTGTAAATAGAGGTAGATAACAGCGTAGATACCAGTGATGTATTCAGATGCACAGATATAATTATGCAATAGCGTTTATTTATTAGGGAATAAGAAGCTAAAGTAGATAAAATAATTGTGTGAATGGTGACACTCACCTGAGCCCTGGACACTCGAAGAATGGCTCCTCCTTCTAGAGTCTGTACTTGATCTGTCTGTGGAAAGGGCCGGCCATCTTTCATCCAGGAAACTTTTGGGACAGGGATCCCAGAAGCAATGCAGGAAAGTTCAAGTGGGTTATTCACAATTACGGACACCTCTCCAGGTCTTTCAGATCCATTGAAGTGAGGTGGTTCTAATGAAATGGAAACAGACAACAAAAAAGGAAACTTGTTTTACAAATGAGGGCATCAGGGCAATGACGAAGAATCTTTGTAATATAAAGTTTGGTTTTATTATTAACATGAAAAATATTTATGACAATATATCCCATATATATGTATATATGTGTGTGTGTGTATATACATATATATAAAACAAGTTCATATTTCAGATCACTTTCTTTAAACTGATCTGATTTTAAAAGCTTGAAAAGAAAAATTCAACTCAAATTTACATTCTTATCACATAAAGTATTTAGAATATAGAAACTAAAATGATCATTCCTAGATGGTCTTAGTTCCTCTCATTGGCAAGAGTTCAAAACACTGGGGATAGTGATTTCTGCACGGAACACATTTGTTATGTCTAGACAGGAGTAGCTTTCTCTTTTACTATTTATACTTCTAAAATTACCTTCCTCCAGAGAAAGTTAAAGAATCTAAACACTGGGAAGGAACATTAAGGATCCTTGGCTCAACTACTTCCAAATTTAATCCTTTTAAAATGGAATTTTCTTACAGTGAGCAGTGAAAATTTTCAGGGAAAAATTTGTAGTTCAGGCTGTAGGCTATGGGGTCAGAAGGGAGTCAAAGTGGATGTTGGACAGCTCCAACAGTGAGCTGAGGGCTTTAGTCTTTGTTTTTGTTTTAAACAAGGAACATAGTTTAGAATCTGACTCATAAAACCGCATCTGATGTCCGACTGAGTCTGAACTGAGCACAAGGGTTGTTAGCTCAGGAGAACTGGACAAAACCTCAAAAAGAGGACAAGAGTCACAGGACACCACATAGCATAGCTGGATGCTCCACATTTCTTTTAAACTTACCTACGTTTTATTTTAAATTAAATGCTTTGCAAAAAGAAGGAGCCACTACAATTTCTATTGTAACATTTTACATTATTGCTGGAATTTCCTTTTAAAAAATTAATTAATTTATTTTTTATTTATTATAGTTTATTCACTTTGTATCCCAGCTGTAGCCCCTCTGTCATCCCCTCCCAATCCCACCCTTCTTCCCTCTTCTCCCCTGCCCCTCCCCTAGTCCACTGATAGGGGAGGTCCTCCCCTTCCCTCTTACCCTAGCTTATCAGGTCTCCTCAAGGCTGGCTGCATTGTCTTCTTCTGTGGCCTGGTAAGGCTGCTCAACCTCCCCAACCCCCATCAGGGAGAAGTGATCAAAGAGCGAGTCACTGAGTTCATATCAGAGACAGCCCCTGTTCCCATTACTCGGGGAACCCACTTGGACACTGATCTGCACAGGGGTTCTAGGTAATAACCATGAACGGTCCTTGGATGGACTATCAGTCTCAGAAGAGACCCTGGGCACAGATATTTTGGTTCTGTTGTTCTCCTTTTGGAGCTCCTGTCTTCTCCAGGTTTTTCATCTCCTCCTTTCACAAGATTCCCTGCACTCTGCCCAAAGTTTGGCTATGAGTCTCAGCATCTGGAATTTCCTTTTAAAACTTTTGTTAACTCTCGTTTTCCTATTTAATAAAAGACAACATAGCAAATCTATTCTCTCTCTCTCTCTCTCTCTCTCTCTCTCTCTCTCTCTCATCTCCAAGTAGAAAGTTTGTATGTCTTAAGCATTATGCCAGAGGTCCACTTCAACCCATCTGACATATGACCGTCAAAATATATTTTACATGCCTTATAAGTCTGAAATATGGTTTCCCAATTGAAAGATTATAATGGTTCCACATGGCTAACTGAATTAAACAAAAATCGATCTCTAAAGCTTGTAACATTATCTACTTTAACATACTCACGTGAGACCAAGACTTCAAATTAGACTTCAAATGGCCCTGTCCTTTAACTTCTCACAGTTAACACCACCCACTGCCTGAGCTTGGTGAGGGATCATCAAGGTTCTAGGAGTGATATGAAGCTTCCTTATAGAAACCAAATCCTGTTTTGTAACTCTCTACTTTCTTTAAACACTGGATAGGTTACTTGTAAGAGGTGAAAGCATTAATTTGGCTCTTCATTAAACTACAATCAATTTTTCGTTATTTATTCTTATTTATGATTTGCTACATGCCAGTCCCGCAGACACAAAGATTCATTAGGGATCTCTTCACTCTCAAAATTATGGCCCCTAGCTTAGGGCAGCAGCAAGAGCAGCATGGTTCCTGCTGCCTCAACCTCTGGTCTCCAGCTCTTACCTATGTTGGGCGAAGACCAACGATTTCACTTTGTATTTGCCCTACATGTCTCATACTCAGGGAAGAGGGGGAATTACGTCCACTTTGAGCCTTCAAAAATTTGTATTTACTGTCTAAATCCAAGTTTTGAGCACTAAAATAATAAATACCATTATCAATTAAACAGTTCCATTTCTATGTTTCATAAAAATACTCCAAATTGAGCTGACACTCAGACCGCGTTTTTGGTTTCTTTTCCAATATCCCTTGCACTTGTGTGATGGATCTACTAATAATTTAGTCACATAGTCTGGAAATTAAAATTTATCCTTGAGTCTCCTCCTCATGAACTCCATATACAAAACCCAGAACTAAGCTGAAATAATTTGCAATTATTTATAGAAAAACATAAAATTTCCATTTCCATCACTATAATATGAGCCACGATGCTGTTCATAAAGCCGGAGCATCTTCCTTTCTTCTTGTACGTACCTCCTGCTCATCCTTTTCATCACCACCATCACCATCATCACCATTACTAATCATTGTAAAACTATGTCTTAACTGCCCTGTGCAGCTCTTGTGACCTTGGTTTTTAATATAACATTTTAAATTTATTCTTTGCAAGTTTCTTACATGCATGAAATGTATTTTTTATCACATTTGACCACCCCCTTTTCAGCTCTTTCAGGGCCCCATCCCCTTTCCTTCTAACTTCATTCCCTTTCCTTTATTTATATATATATCCCACTGAGTCCAATCAATGGTGCCCATACATGGGTGTGGGGACACCCATAGGAGCATAATTATTCTATCAGGGACTACGGCCCTGAAGAAAACTGACTTTGGCTTCCTCTTGAAGTCATCACCTGTTAATAGCCCTCCATTACGGGAGGAGCTCACAAGACTTTCCTCTGTCCATGTTGACTGGCATTATCTTGTGCAGGCAGCCACAGCTGCCACGTGCTTGAAATGGTACAGAGCCCAATGTTCGCCCCAGCTATCTCCACCCTCTGGCTTGTATGTTCTTTTAATAACTCTTCCATGATTTTATAAGCCAGTGGGGAGGGGAGATGACATAGACGTCTACTTATCTACACAGTATTAGTTAACCCTTAATCGCTTTTAAGTGACCCCAGTTTCGTAAGGGTTTGTGAAGTGTTAAAAATTACATCTCTTAACCGATTCAGCACGTGTTAGATGGAACAGTATGTGTTACTGTTGACCAGTGAAGTCTGAGCTTTATGTGGAGCTTTTAAGAAAGTCTACAGAGAACCAACTCCTTGGCCATAGACTTTTTCTCTTTGTCCTGCTCTAGTCAGGGCTGAGTTCTGCTGGAGGTAAGGGGGCATTGCAAGATCACCGACTGACCATGACATGAGCATCAAGAGAAGAGCCACCATCCAAACTGGCCAGTCAGGGCAACAACGGTCACTCTCCCAACATCTCACTGAATGAGAAAAGCACATGTTCTTAGGACCAAGGCTGTCACTCAGGGACAGAGGGCTTGCCTAGCATGCTCAAGGCCCTGGGTTCACCTCTGCATCACAGAAACAAGTTCAGATCTTGTTAAAAGCTAGGAAAAATCTTAAGCAAGAAATATTAGGCTCAGATGTAATTCTGAAAACTCATTCTAGTGACGGAATGAAGAATGAATTAAGGAAGCTGCTGTGCTCATGCCGGCCTGAAAAATGACAAACCTGGTCCGGGATGTGTGACCACATTCACATTGTTTATAACAGCCAATACCACAGTTCCTAAGAGCACACTGCTCTCAGAATCCACTGTTGACTTTTCTCTTTACAGCCAGACTGCTCTTTTCAAGTCAAAGATCTTTTTATGTTATTGTGCTTACTATACCTTGTAACAACTTCTCATTTTTAGAGGATAAAACCGGACCGCTCTTTCAGGATTAACACACCCACACACATTTGGATTTTATTTAATTTATCTAGTTTGAGAATTTTTTACAAGCATATAATATGTTTTGATTAAATAAGCCCCATTCCCTCCCCTCTAATTTCTTCTGTGCTCACACCGCATCAATTTCATGTGCCTTGCTTTTAAGCCCACTGAGCTGCACCCACTCAGGATCTGCCTCTCTGTGCACAGGTTAAAGGCAGTCTACTGCAGATAGACCCCCAGGGGCCACGTCCCAGAAGAAAACTGACTTTCTTTTCCCCATCAGCCATTAGTTGCCAATAGCTCCTCAGCCAGGAGTTGAAACTTCTTGAGTCTCTCTCCTACCCATTGCTGGATTTTGTCAGGCTTGATCTTGTTCAGGTCTTATGCATAAGGCCACAAACGTTATACGATGTGTGCAATGGCCTTGTAATGTCCAGCAAATACTGTTTTTCTTCAGATGTTCCCTGCCTCTGGCTCCTCCAGTCTGTCGGAGCCCCCTTCTGTGATGATGCCTGAAGGTTTTGGGAAGGATGTGATATAGCTGTCTCATTTAGACCTAACAACTGCAAGGTCTCTGCTTCTCTGCATGGTGTGCTTCTCTGCATTAATCACCTTCCACTGCAAGAAGAAGCTCCTCTTAGGAGGGCTGAGAAGTGCAGTGCTGTGAAAACTTCACAATTGGTCATGACATCCTGGGCCCTGCTCCGCTCAGAGTTTCACAATGTTGGACGCTCTCTCTCGCTTTCTGTGTTCTAGCCACACGGTACTTTTGCAAAGCCACTAATCAATCCTGACACCTCCCACCACAGGCAGAGAGTTGACTGTAGCTGTTCCCCAAATGGAGACCTTTGCAAGCTGAATAGTGGCTCCACGAGAAAAGATTTTCAGAGCTTAATGGGATTAGTTTTCAGCACATGGTGAGACACTTCTCATCTTTCTGTTTTCTGGAAGCATTATCCAATAAACTCTTTATCCTGGAGGGCTGCCTTTGTACCTCACCCCAGCAGCAGCATTGCTGGTCTTTCCTCTATTTGCTGCAGTAATGTGTCTGTCTATGTTTCTGCTTCTGGATTCTCTCTCCACTGTCACATGCAGGCCAGGCTCTTGTGTTTTCAGGCCTCGATATACACAGCATCTTCTTCAATCCGTTCTTCATTCTCACCAGAGGGATTTTTTTTTTCAGAAGAGGCATCTGGAGATAACTTAACATTATTCTTGACTTTTAATGAGTCTAGTCCCCTGGAGTGCTGTCAAGGCTCTGTACAGAAGGCCCTTCTCCTCACCTGGCCTCATTTCACCCACTCATGCTCAGTTTCCATGAGTACAAACTCACAATTAGTATCTATCACCTACAGGTTAAACAGGCAAAAATCTTGAACTCATCCTCTCTCCTACAGCCTACCATTCCAGGCTCAGATGGATTTAAGGGAAGATCTAATTTGGATCTCACTGTCCTACAGAGTGTTATGTTAGCCCTTATCACACCAAAACAACAACAACACAACAACAACAAGAACAACAAAACATTAGTTCTTCAGTTTCTTTGTCTCCTACTCCATATAAAGGAACTTAGGGGCTGAATTCAAAGCTTTTTTTATTGGATGATAATTCAATCGCCTGAAATTCAATGATTACATAGTAGGCCTTCACAACTGGCATAGGGAAACATGTCCAGCACATAATGTGTATACAACAATTAATATTTAAAATGTAAGCGATGAAGAGCTATGTCATATTGTTATTCATGTTGGTAAACTAATGGGTAGGGATTTGTAACCTGCTCACCTAATTAATACAACTCCCAGTTTTGTGTTGTTTTATATGTGTCTAAATAGCCTAGAAAAAAACCTCTTCTGCCCCCACCTTTCTTCCTATTTGAGGACTCAGATACACCAGAAAGAACTTCTCATTTGGTTTACTAGAATATTGTTCTTCCTCCCTCTACGGATAAAACTCCCATTAGCACAGCTCAGAAGCATGTAGTTTGGTTTCAGTTCAACCAAACAAACACACACCAAGAATTCCTGGTGTGTCACACATCATACTGAGCACTAGGCCCCAGCAGTAAGTAAGATGAGTGCTGCACTCGCCCTCGTAAAACTTAACTGGGGATAGAGACAACTTTTAAAGTAACATAAATAATTGAATTTTAATAGGTGCTCTGAGAAAGATTACAGAGCACCCTGAAAACATATGCGAGGCCTTCCTAACCAAGATTCCTGCCAAAAAAAATATTTTTTTTGCTCTTCTCAGTAGGGGGCATATCTGTTCTGTGAAAAGAGTATGGCAGTTCCCCAACAGCATAGTGAGAGGAAAACCTCAAAAAGTCTTTGCTATCATAATAGGTAATTTCATTTATCCCTTTTTTTTTGTCCACCATCAAGATGTTTGTTACAGAAAAAAATTAGTCTTTATGCTCGTTTTTGCTGATAAATGTTGAACTATAAACTTAAAATATTTACTTTCAATGTACCCAAGAGTAATAGGAACGTCTACTCAAAGTGACTGTTTTGACCGTAATCTTAAAATTAGATAATCTAAGATTGTTTGGGATAACGGTATAAACATTATCTTCTTTTATCCAACTTCCATTCAAATGTGTTTTAAATTCTTAGAAAAAGTTAAAAAAAAAATCATCTATTAGGGCCTGGCCAGAGAGGTCAGTAGGTGAAGCTCTTGCCCAGAACCCGTGTAAAACTGTGTAGCCATGGTGGCCACCTGTAATTATAACTTTCAGGAGGCATGAGTCAGGGATCCCTGAGGCAAGATGGCCATTGAGACTCTAGGTCCAGAGAAAGATGCTGCCTGAGAAAAAGAGTGGGGAACAATCAAAGACAATAAATACCTAACATTAACTCCTGGTCTCTGCATGGACACACGGTACCTCCACCCACATCTGCACACACATGTGCACACACATGTATGTGCAAACACACAAACTCGTGCCCATGAAAAGGTCTGATAAAAATAGGAGATTATGCTTTTTCGATTAATAATATCTTAGGCATAGGAGTTTTTTTTTTTTTAATATATATCTTTCCAAACAGAGAAAACCTACAATTCAAGTTTAACATGCTTTAGATGAATTTAGGTGAATTATAGAGCAGAAATGGAAATCCATTAAAGTTTGTCTGGTAAAGAATGATTCTAAGAATTATACTCATTATTCAAGTCTTGACTATCCCTGAATTCTCAAGTTCTCTGTACTTATCAGAATGACTACGTACCTAGAACTTTCAAGACAAAATGCTTGCTGACTTCTCCAGCTTCATTTGAGGCACTGCAGGTGTATTTCCCAGAATCCTCAGTTTCTGCCTTGATGAGCTGAAGCACCATCCCTTGAGTGCTGATGGTCAGGTGAGCATCAAGCAGCAGAGGCTGGCCATCTCTGAGCCAGGACACACTAGGAGTTGGGGTTCCATCTGTAAAGCACGTCATAGAAGTAGAGCTGCCTTTGACGATCGTGATTTCCTCTGTCCCCATTGCATTGTCCATATTTGGTGGCACTACACAGAAAATAAACCAGGTAAAATGTAGACATCTATTATAATTCGAAATGAACTTGAGTAACTAAGATCAGAAGGAAGGAAAAGAGGTCCTCCCCTATCAGTGGACTGGGGGAGGGGCATGCATGCAGAGGGTGGAGGAAGGGAGGGATTGGGATGGGAGGAGGGAGGGAACCACAGGGGGGCTACAAAGTGAATAAAGTGTGATTAATAAAGAAAAAAAACAGTACTTAAATAGTTCAATGCTATTTTTACATTCAATGAAACAACATTTAAAATAGTGTAGAGTAAATTGATCACTTTATTGTAAACCTATTTATTGGTTAGGCTAATTAGTATAATCATTCACAGATCAGTAAAGAATTCTCAACATGTATTATATCTTGGTTACATTTTCAACTTTCTAGCATTGTCTCTTTAATTTGTTATGATGCTATAAGCAGTTCGTTCTTATAATAATCCAATAATACACTTCCAAAGACTATATGGAGAATGCAGTAATTGAATCAATTATTTATATATATATATATATATACACCACAGATTGCAGTTCTTAGAGTTCTTCTGAGATTACAGATTGAGAAATGTGAACCAGCAATCCACAGTATCTCAAAAATGCAAATGCATCTATTTAAATTTTCTCTATCTAAATAAACTGCTAATATTACTAGAAAATGAGTTTAATGTGTGTGTGTGTGTGCATGCACACATGTGTGTATGAATCAAAAATCCTCTGTCTGGATTGAAATTCTATTTTGAAAACTTTAGTTCTGTTTGTTTATCATGGAATACACATGAAGCTAGAATACTGACACAGGGAGTGTCTTAAGGGAGGAAGGATAGTGTAGAAGGAAAACACTGAGGATGGAATGACTTGGGTAGGAGACAGGGGATGGGGAGATGAAAGTAATTGCTGAGGTAGATCAACCAAAATGAAAAAGTTATAAAAAAAACCTACTATCATATAACCCAAATTAACACACACACACACACACACACACACACACAGGATTGAATGGAGTTACCCTGCATAACTAAGTGTGCTAGAAGGTGCACAATGCAGACTGCTGGGGAGAAAAGGCAACCGTTGTCTTACTCAGCTATGAATCCTCCACACTAAAAAACCAACTTGCTGGGCAAGTTGTAGCCACCTGTGCAACAGTGGCACAAATGCCATAGGGTTTACCAACAGCTCTGATTAGATTTAAGACCTGTTGCATTGGTATTGTATTCTAGGTTACAAACCAGTGACCGAGAAGACTCTAAGCTCGAATGGAAAACTTACTACTGTTATTTAATAAAATTACACAGACTGCCTTCCAAATCTCTGTCACTATGCCACAGATAAAAGTTACTGTCAGCCCAAATTATAGATGCCTTTCCTCCCAGTGAACAGGGATGAATTCAGAGCCTCATGATTGCCCTAAATGCATCATTTACACAACTCTCTTTAAGAGCTGAGGAATTACTGCCATTAGATTGGCCTGAGGGTATGTCTGTGGGATGTTTTCTTGATTGCTGCAGGAAGGTCCAGCCCACTGTGAGCAGTGCCACCCCAGGTTGGCAGCCCTGGCTGTATATGAAAGCAAGTTGAGCAAGCTATGGAGAACAAGGCAAGAAGTAGTATTCGTTTGTGGTTCTGCTTCAGTCTCTGCCTTCATGTTGCTTCATGACCACAGCAGAGAAACAAACTGATACAGGAGGGACACATGTAAGAGTTAGAAGATAAGGCAAAAGCAAAGGGCTGAAAATGCCGTCTTCTAGATTCACTGCAACCACTGCAATCATGAACTGACAACAACACAAGACTGGCCCAGTCAACAGTCAGTCATGGAAGGGAGAGGGACTACCAGGGCCCTATCTGTTACCAGCAACTATTGACTATTGGTAAGTTATAGAGGAGGAGTAACCATTATCTTCAGTTGTTTGTGTACCCATTGCTAAGCCCACCAGGTTCCAATGGATAGCTTCAAACTCATGATTGTGCAGTCAGTTTTGGCTGACCCAGCAGATCACAAAACAAAATATTACACAGGAACATGAGAAAGAGATTTGGGGAGGGGGGCCAAGATGATGGCGCCGAGAGGACACTGTGTTTGACTAGCAGTTCAGCAGTGACTGCACAGCGACCAACAGACCATACTGTGGGCCTTAAAACACCACCAATTGTGTTTCCCAGGTGAGAGAAAGGGATTCGGAAGAGTAAGTAGAAGACAGGCCACAGGAACACAGGAGAGGGTGGGGTATGAGAGAGGACTGTGTGTGTTAGGAAAATGGGAGGAGGTCAGTTCCTCAAGGCGTGCGGCTTAGTGCTACTGAACTTGCAGTAGAGCGGGAGGGTGGTTTCTGTGACATACCGAAGACTTGAAGGCTGTAGTGCTTACTGTCCAGCCCAGCTCTGTTGGAGGCCACACAAGTGTAGACAGCAACGTCAGACACCTGAGCTCTCACGATCCTGCAAAGCAAGGCCCCACATTCTACAATCAAGCCACTCGACAGACAAGAGTAAGATAGTCATGGTTAATAAACAGATTAGAGAATGACGTTTATAGTGAAAATTCTTAGATATGAAGCTTGTTATCATCGTCACAAAATGTATATTCCTCCAACTGCAATTGGTTGCAGAAGGGTAACTGCAGTAATGGTAACCCACTAGGAATGCGACACAATTGGTAGAGTGAACATTTTCAAACACATTAACAGAGAAAATGGTAGCATGAAAATCATATGAGAACTGTCACTGTGCTTAAAACACAGCTCTTGGAAATATAAACTTGCTAACAGTTCATCTTTCAAGACCCGTTACGCACACATTTACTAAAGCATGAGCATTTAAACAAGAATACAAAGCCATTTTGACGTTTCTTTCCTTATCCTCCCCTCTTTTGAACACATCTGACAGTGTGGCACAGTGGCAGTCAAAGCTGAGTTTACGTGAAGAAGGAGCTGTCCATCACTGTCATCATAAGTATTTAGGAATGCATACAGTGCAGTCTGACCTGACAACCTGCCCTGCTGACAGCAAGCGAATGTGGGAGGAGAGGGGCAGGGGAAGGCCATTCTTCAGCCAGTTGATCTGCGGTGGAGGTGTTCCCGTGGCTTTGCATTCAATATTTATTGACGTGTCTACCAGAGCCATCAGTTTCTCTGCCTCTTCCTTATTACCTCTGATTTTAGGTGGAACTACAGAATGCACATAGTAAGTGAGAGAGAAGATATATGAGTTCAAACCACTTGCACTATAATTGTTCCTGCTTCTGTTTTGTATCCCCAAAGAAGATATCATTGATATCAGATTTCAGTTACATGCTCCAATCACCTGTGGCCCGTTAATGGATTGTTAAGGTAGCAAAGTCAAAACCTGGTGGCATTTCATATTTACCATAGACATTCAGGTTAAATATTCGGTCTTCTTCTCCAGCGGGGTTGGTGGCCACACATGTATACTTCCCTGTGTCGGATGTGAGAGCTCTGTAAATATTTAAAGTGCTCCCATTTGCAGTGACCCTGTGGAAGAAAAGTCAGACAGAGGCACTGTGGGAATAAAATCTGGAAAACTCATTCAACTTTATTGTGTCCTTTCAAAATAAGCGCCATCATAATATAATCCCTCCATCTTGAGTGGAATGATTTAACCCTATTTCACAGGTACGCAGAAACATAAGAAAGTCAGAGCCACATCAATCGATGGCAACTTCAGGGAACTAAAATTATCCAGAAATCATTTATATTTATCACCTCCTTCTGGGAAGAAGGAAACAAAGACAGTCAGGTCAGGAACGTAACCAGTGGGTGGAGGTGCCTTTCTCTCAGCCTTAGGATCAACACAGCCACTCCGGATGACACCTAATTGACTAGGATCAGAAAGAAGGAAAAGAAGACCTCCCCTATCAGTGGACTTGGGGAGGGGCATGCATGGAGAGGGTGGAGGAAGGGAGGGATTGGGAGGGAAGGAGGGAGGGAACTACAGGGGGGACACAAAGTGAATAAAGTGTAATTAATAAAATTTTTTCTTTTTTTAATTTTTTTTTCAATGCAGTTTATTCAGGAACCTTGAACAATCCTCGGACCCTGGGGAAAGCCGGCCCACAGCTTAAATAGCCTCTGGGTAGCCAACCCAGGTGTGCCACGTGGGCAATGCAGATAGGTCCACATACATGGAAGCAAGCCAGATCCTCAGCCTTAGCCAAATGTGGAATTGTTCGTGACAGAGAGCACTCACCATCGGGAAGGTGGAAGGCGGAAACCAGCTCCATCTTTAAGCCATAGCATTCCGCAGCTCTCTACAGTTCCCCCTTTTTGTTTTGGACGCATCAGGCAAGAGTAGAGGTCTGATCTCTGATATTAGAAATAAATTGGGACTTTGTACCGATGTTCATTTAGGTGTCATCCACCCAAAGAGCATCAGACCCGTCCAATACCTTTTTCTCAGAGGCGGGACCTGGGGCATCAACCCGCATGCAATCCAAAGCGGCTGACCCTGAGTGCAGTGCTTAGCCTCACATCCTGAGCGTAACATTTTAGCTTTTTATGGTATCCAACCATGCTTGGGGAGAATGTCCTGCTTCAATGGCTGTAAAGGCCTGAATGATCATGGCTGCATCACACTGTTGTGAGACTCTAATCTTGCATATATACCACAGGCAAACCAAGGAGACCAACACCGGAAGGCCTGCTAACGCTCCCATGCCCGCCCATTCCTTCAGATGATTCATGGCTGCAGCAATCCATGATGATAATCCTGTGGCTAGTCCTGCGTCCACTCTGGTAGAATTTACTGTGACAATGGCCACTCTCAGCTGCTCCATTGTAGTATTGAATCTTTTTAAAAAAATGTTATATCATAGTGACCAATGTGAGTTATCTAGCCAAGTGAAAATTTGCCAGTTCTAATATGAACTGAAGTACATGACAAGCTAAAATAAATGAATATGAAATTAACTGGAAATACCCTAATGATATTTCAATGAAAAGAAACAAAGTAGTACAGTTTACTTAAAGGGTGATGATGCCGTAGGTATGTGGATGTATTCTGAATTTTTTTTCAAATGGCTAACGTGTTTCTTTTGAATTACATAAAAGTAAATGATAATCGTAAAATTATACAATAAAATATACCTGTGTTAAGATTATTGCACTATGCATTTTCTCTACGTACCATAAATCACCAAACATAAACCTCCTATGCTTTAGGAAGAAGTTTAAAATGTCATCTAGAGCTAGTCTAAAAATAGTTACTTCATCAACACCTCTGATTATGTATTAATACTTAGTGTATTATTAAATATCACACTTCGAGATGGATATTGAAAGTATATTATCTGAATGTGGTTGTACGTTTTTCAATATGTAAAATTTAAAGTTCCATGAATTTAAGTATATTGCAAATTAAAATTGCAGGTTGTCACAGTCAAAGCTACTGAGTTGATTTTGAAATGCTGACCTTGGTAAATTGTTCTATCTAGATAACTATAGTGTCATGAGACAGTGATGAAGTCATCAGCCAAGTAGAGAAAACAAGAAGCAACTTTAGGAATTTAGAGTTCCAACTTCCCAGGCTGGTTCCCACCATTTGCCTGCAAATTTTATGACTTCCTTGTTTTTAGTATTCCATTGTGTAAATGTACCACAGATTCTGTATCCATTCCTCAGTGGTGGGACATCTGGGTTGTTTCCAGATTCTGGCTATTATGAATAAAGCTGCTATGATCAAGAGCAAATGTCCTTGTTGTATACTTGAGCATATTTTGAATATATGTCTAGGAGTGGTATAGCTGGATCTTGAGGTAGCACAATTCTTAATTGTCTGAGAAAGCGCCAGATTGATTTCCATAGTGGATGTACAAGTTTACATTCCCACCAGGAATGGAGGAAGGTTCCCCTTTCTCCACATCCTCTCCAGCATGTGTTCTCCCTTGAGATCATTCTGAGTGAGGTATCCCAGAAGCAAAAAGACACACATGGTACATACTCACTTATGGTGGATATTAGACATATAATATAGGATAATCATACTAAAATCTGTATACTTAAAGAAGCTAAGCAAGAAGGAGGTCCCTGGGTAAGATGCTCAATCCTCATTCAGAAAGGCAAATGGGATAGACAATGGAAGAGAGAAAAAAACAGAGAACAGGGTACAGAAGCCTACCACAGTGGGCCTCTGAAAGACTCTACCCAGCAGTGTATTAAAGAAGATGCTGAGACTCAGCCAAACTTTGGGCAAAGTGCAGGGACTCTTATGAAAGTAGGGGGAGATAAAAAAGACTTGGAGGAGACAGGAGATCTACAAGGAGAGCAACAGAACCAAAAAATCTGGGCCCAGGAATCTTTTCTGAGACTGATACTCCAACCAAAGACCATTCATGGAGATAACCTTGGAACCCCTGCACAGATGTAGCCCATAGCAACCCAGTCTCCAAGTGGATTCCTAAGTAAGGGGAACACGGGCTGTCTCTTACATGAACTCAATGGCTGGCTCTTTGATTACCTCCCTCTGAAGGGGAGGCAGCCTTATCAGGCCACAGAGGAAAACAATGCAGCCAGTCCTGATGAGACCTGATAGGATAGGATCAGATGAAAGGGGAGGAGGACCTCCCCTATCAGTGGTCTGGGAGAGGGCAAGGGAGGAGAAGAGGGAAGGAGGGTGGGGTTGGGAGGGGAGGACAGAGGGGGCTACAAAGGGGATAGAAGTGAATACATTGTAATAAAAAATAAATAAATAAAAGCAGGCCAAGCAAGCCAGTAAGCAGCATTTCTCCATTGTCTTTGTTTCAGTGCCCAGTTCCAATTTCTGGCCTTGACTTCCTGCCTAGACTTTATTTCATAATGGGCTATAAGGTGTAAAATGAAATAAATTCTTCCCTCTCAGAGTTATTTTTGGTCATGATCTTTATCACATCAATACAAAGCAAACTAGAACAGAAATCGGTGTTATTTGTGTGAAATCTGAAGCATAGAGCACTATGGAAGACCATATAATTTATAATAAAAGCGTTGTTTTAAACATACCTGATTCTCTCTGTTTCACCATTCACTATGGGTTTTCCATCCCTAAGCCACTGAAGACGTGGGGCAGGAATGCCATCTGCATTGCAGACCAGCTCAACATTTTCCCCGAGAAGGACACTGACTTCACTTGGAACTTCAGCACCAGCAACACTTGGAGGAACTTTAGACAAGATTTTTATTAGGAAAGCATAGTAATATAAATACTATACTAACGAATGTGACAGAATAGTAGAACATACTATTTATTTTCTGTTGTTGTAACCTCTTTTTTCTCTATGTGTACATTCACACAGGTGTCCTCTGTGTGCTCATGCAGGTAGAGAACAGAGGACAACTTGTGTAAGATGGGTGGCTTCTTACTATGTGGGTCCCAGGGTTTGAACTCACATCTTTAGGTTTGGTGGTAAGTATTTCTACCTGCTGATCCACCTCACTGACTCAGAAAATGTGATTTCTAATTCAGAATTCTTCCTAGCTTAATTTAAGAATTCTTTGTTGGTGTCTTTGTGAAGCTTCTGTCTCCTCTGAGTCCTTCTATCCTCCCCTTCTTCTATAATATTCCTTGTGCTCTGCCCAACTTTTGTCTGTGAGTCTCTGTATCTACTTTGATCCCCTGCTGGGTAGAGTCTTTCAGAGAACATCTGTGGTAGGCTCTCGTCCTGTTTCCCTTCTTCAGTTGCTTCTGGTATCTCATCTGTTTGCCCTTCTGTATGAGATTTAAGCATCCTCCCTATGGTCCTCCTTGTTGTTTAGCTTCTTTAAGTCTGTATATTTTAGTATGTTTATTCTCTATTATATGGCTAATATCCACTTATAAGTGAGTATATACCATGTGTGTCTTTCTGCTTCTGGGTTACCTCACTCAGGACAATCTTTTCTAGTTCTATCCATTTGTCTGCAAATTTCATGATTTCCTTGTTTTTAATATCTGAGTAGTATTCTATTGTGTAAATGTATCACAATTTTTGTATCCATTCTTTGGTTGAGGGACATCTAGATTGTTTGCAGATTCTGGCTATTACAAATAAAGCCTCTTCCCCCTGGTGGTGTGGCCTTACCAGGCTACAGAGGAAGAATAAAATAATAATAAAAATTAAAAAAAATTTTTTTGACAGTGAGACAAGTCAGCTCCTTTTGACTCTGAAAATGATGGGCATCAAAAAATTCTCTGTTAAGAAATGGCTTCATATGTGGCTAGCTAGCCACTGGGCAAGAAAATGCCCTTGCTTCTTCTGTAGACAGAATACTGGACAAACTGGTTGCAGGAAAGTCAACTGCCAAGCTTTGCAAGGACAAGGTAGGCAAGTCCTTCATACTATCAGCTTCAGAGAAAAGTTTTTCAGATATTTTGAGCCAGAAGGCTGGAGATGATGGTACACTGGAGAGCAATCTTGGATGACTCTCCAGGCATCCAGCAATCTCTGTCATTTCTATAGTTTTGGAAGCTGCTTACTCTGCACTTCCTGTTTATTCAGATAATATTTATCCTTCTCAGGTCTTTGATTAGGTTGAAGACTAGATACTTATAGGCTCAGAATTAAATTTAAGTTGTTTAAGATTTAAGATGACATTTTAGGTCTAAAAAATGTTGTTTTTTTTTTTTTAATTGGTAATGCAAGTTATGATACCAAGTGATTTAGGTACAGAACTCTGGACTCACCAAAATAGGATAGATAGTAAAGAACTTTCTTCAAGGTTGCTAAATACATATGGATTGGACATTATGAATGTATTTTTTTACCAGATACTATACAGTTTATTGATGGTAGAGAAAAGTCTTTTATTTAGACAAAAATGGGGAAATGTTGCAGGATATTTGATCACATTGTGATCCCAGAGATTGTGAACTGTAGAAACCCGTCTTTTGTTTGGAGTGGTTCAGCCCTAACACACACCTTTAATCCTAGAACTTTCTATACACAGGATTTAATAAAGTTGACCCTAGGTCAAGAGGTAGAGCAAGTAACCAGCTGAGAGGGATTAACAGAAAGGAGGGACTTTGAGAGAAGAGTATTTAAGACAGCATGGAGAAGGATTTTAGTTCTCTAGCTCTTGGGTTCTTTATCTCTTTGTCCTTGAGTTTTGGGCGTTCTCCTCCTGAGCTTTCAGGTGAGCTAGCAGGCTTTTTGTTTTCACCATCTGGGATGTGAGCTGAGTAAGAAAGTCTCTCCCCCAACCCCCATCAGGACTTGAGCTGAGTAGGAAGGTCAGCCGAGTGCTTTCTCTGCTTTTCTGAGCTGGCAGATTTTCACCCCAGCATCTGGCTCCTGATTTTTCATTGGTAAACAGAACAGTTAGGATTTTTGTTTTAATAACAACACTGGCATATAGTTACCTTCATTAATTACTTTTAAATGAGGAAGACTAAAGCATCCAATTACTTCAATGTTCCTGATATTCCTGGAACTGTTTAGTCATAAGAACTGATAATTGACTGATCTGTGGGCAACTGCATAGAATCATCCTTAGGTTAAGCTTCAGTGGATTGCTTGTAATTCAGATAGTTCAAGACAATCAACTTTCAAAACATTGTAACAAAATTATAATAAATAATAATTATTTATTATGAAAATTTGATGGACATATTATGCTTTTCAACTCCAATAGGTTTTGTTCTTTTTTATCTGGTCTTCCTTGGTGTGTACTAAGGACATTAACACTGGTCAGAAATTCAGTTTGGATTGCCAGAACCCACATGGCTGTTCACAACCATCTGTAACTCCTGTTCCAGGAGATCTGAGGTCTTCTGTGCTCTGGGCACCAGGCATGCATGTGGTGCAGACATACACTTATGCAAAACAACTAAACACCATAAGTACAAAATTTTAAAGGTCAGAAAGGAAAACATTTGAACTTCTGTGCTACAGAATGACGAGGTAGGCCAGGAGCAGTTCATATTTGTTCACAGGAGCCTGTCTGGCCTGACTTCCTACTCCATATTCACTTTCACTATGACAGTTGGAAATGGGCCACCCTGGGCATACACATACCAGCACACACACACACTGTGGCTACATATCAGTACCTTTTTTTTGTTGTTGTTTGTTTGGAGAGTCAATTATCAAATAGTTACTAACACAATACTATGTTACCTTCTAAATGTCATTTTAGTCACCAGGAATAATGAAGTTAGGGTACCAAAGAAATTGTCACTAAATATAGTAATGAAAGTTGTCCTAATTAGGGTTTATGTCTATGCATTTTTTCCTAGTTTTAAGACATTATGTAAATATATTAAAATGAACTTTAGAAAAATGTTTGGCTGCACCAATATACTTTATGATTTATATTATTGATGATATGCATAAATCGCATAATTAAGCAGGCAATTTATTTTTCTTTAATTTTAAATTGCATTTTATTTATTTTATGTATATGTTTATATGTTTTTGAGTACACATGTGCCACAGTGTATGTTTGGAAGTTGGAGGACAGCTTGTAGGATCTGGTTTCCTTTTCCACTATGTGGGTCTGCTGGCTCTAACTCAGTTTCTCAGACTTCATGGCAGATGTCTTTTCCTACTGAGATATCCTGCCAGCCCCAGGATGTTACTGTAGCTCTTTACTGTATTTCTGAAGAGGTACTTTACCTTTTCTGTCTCTGAAATCTCAAAACATTAGTACTTTTTTGCAGAAATCTCGAATCAATTTTCTTTTCCTATAATTTTAGCTTTAACACAGCAACAGCAGATATGATTTACAAGGGTACGATTTACTAGAAAGTCTTTAGTAACTGTGATGAAATCAGAAGGCAAGACTTCCATGTCATTTTGAGTCAAATGCATTACTCAGAGGTTTGCTGAAAATCAAAAAACAACAAGTGCTCCTATAATCCTCAAGGCTATGCCACAATGCAGGCGTTAGTGAGTAGATTTCTTGGGTGAATTGATGCTCCTTATTCTTAGTACAAAACTGTACGATTCATGATTATTTCAAGTTTACCTACTCTTACACCCATGATGAAACCATAGCACAATCTCACAAATAAAATCTTACATATCTTTAAAACTAAGAACAGATTTATATTGTTAGTATGAAAATAAATTATAACAAATAAAACATCACGATTTCATAGAATATATCACAGAAAATGTAATACTTTCATTAAAACCAAGCAGAGATATCCCAAATTCTGTTATTTTTTTTCTTTCCCATATTTATGTGATTTTGATTGTACTGGTAAATTCATGAAAAAAAGATATCAATATTTCCAGTGACCAGGAGATATTCAATCAACGATCAATGGTCTATTTTGATACAGGCCATTTTGTACTAAAGATGGATTATGACAAAGAAAGGACAGATTACAGTGGAGTTAACATACCCTGAATGGAAAGGATGTAGTTTTTCTGAGCCTTTCCTTCCATATTGGCTGCAACACAGGTGTAGTTTCCACTATCTGAACGCTGAGGTCGGCCAATTTGCAGTTTAGTTCCTCCAGATAAAATGTTAACCTCAAGTGGGTCAGAATTTTCTACAGGTAGAAAGAAAGAGAAAAAAAAGAGAATGAAAGAACATTTAAAGCCATTCCTTTCATGTAACAAATATACAAAGTTTTGCCTTTGTATTTTTAATGAGAACTTTTTGAAGCATGAAAATTATATATATATATATATATATATACACACTTTTATAATGGGGAATTCAGGTTTACAATCGCAGCTGGTTGAGAGGCAGAGTATTGGGAGGTGAAGGCTTGCTTGGTTACTTAGCTAGAGCCTGCCTCAAAATGAAAAACAAAATTGGAAATGCTGGAGTGAACTGCAGTGGCAGAGACCTTGCCTTGAATGCACAAGGCGCTCGCTTCAATGTACAGTTCCTTAACAAAGCAAATGTTTATAAATGTTTACTACTCAATAAACTTTTATTTCAGGATATTAGGCTTTCTAGAACTAATCACAGGCAAGAGCACAAGACTGACACGTGTGCTAATTTATAAATGCGGTGAATTAAAGGCAAAGCAAGGAAACCACAAAGATGTCCAGGTGTGTTACCTAGAGGCTTGTGGTTCTTTAACCATGTTATGGTAGGAGGCGGGATCCCAGTGGCGTCACACGTCAGTGTCACTGGATTGCTGATGGTCTCCACAACTGCTTCATTTTCAGGCCCTTCAATAGTGGGAGGCACTGCGAAAAGACAGAAGAAGAGCACACACCGTCATTAAGTTAATTCGAGACATGTTCTTTCATTTGCATGTCTAGGGGAAAAAGAGTTGTACTAGAGGCAGATGCTCACCATATACATTGAGGTGGAAATTTTTATCATCTCGTCCTGCTACATTTATAGCTCTACATACATACTGGCCTGTGTCAGACACCTAAAAGAAAAAGATACTATTGTATATGCTCCATTAAGTGATAGATGACCAATCACAGGGTTCAGGAGTAGATTATGTCATCAGTCATCTTTATGCTTAACTGCCCCACTTCTAGTTGTCTTCAGAAATTCTGTTTCTTTGGTTTGCTTTTTTTTTTTATTAGTGAAAATAAGTTCAATGGCATTGACCATGCACTTTTCCATGAATAGCACTGTTTGCTGTAGTAAGGGGAGTAGGCCTCTTCCAGTTATCTCTTCCACAACCCCAGCATGGAGGCACAACACTCAGAAAAGGACCAGAGATGCACCTCAGCTCGCTTGATGTGTAGCATTTGTCCACCAGTTAAAATCTCCACGTGGGTAGAATCCGTTATTATCCGCCCATTCTTAGACCAGGTGATGACTGGAGGAGGGACAGCATTTGACTCGCACTCCAACGACACTGAGGTCCCCTCTCTCACATTAACTACAGAAAGAGACTCGCTGCCATGATCCTTAATACTTGGGGGTACTGAGGCGGGAAACAAAAGGAGAATATTCAATTTGTTTTTTCATCAAATCGCTTAGCTAAGAAAATACAATATGAAATTACAGAGAGTGAAAACACACCATGAACAGTCAGAGAAACTTTCTTCTTGCTTTCTCCAGCTTGGTTGATAGCGATGCATGTGTATTCACCGCCATCAGATACCTTGGCCCGAATAATCTGTAGAGTTCGACCACCTGGGGCAGATATAATGTAAAGACAGATACAGAGGTTGTTTTTAATTGTGTTGTTACTGCATTTTGTGTGTGTGTGTCTGTCTGTGTATGCATGCATGCACCTGTCAGAGAACAACTTCTGGGAGTTCTCTCCTTCTGTAGATCTGGAGAATTGAGCAAGTGATGTCTGAATTTAAACTCCACAGTGCAAAGGTGATGGTTTGTCTGCCACCTGTCTCTCTCGGGTGAGTCCAGGTTTTGACAGTGCTGTATGATGTTGTCATCTGCAAATGTTGGGCTGTGCTCATTGCTGTCTTCAGACGCATGTGGGGCATAGGCTACGGCTGGCTTCTGAATTCCATCTCTTCACTCAAGTACGTATTGCTCACTCTTTATTCTTTTTTAAATGTTATTTTTTTCATGAACAAACTTCTTTTTTGAGGAGGTATGCTATCGTAGGCAGATGTCAGAGGCCAGCTTGTGGGAATACCTTCTCTTTTTTCCCATCATGTGGGTCCCAGGATCAGATTTAAGTGGTCAGGTTTTACAGAAAGTACCTTTAGCCTCTGAGGCTTCTTGTTGGCCCTTACTCTCTATCATATCTGTATCATTTACCTATGTGTTTAACTACATATCATCCATGCTCAAGAAGACTGGGATTCACTGGAAGCCACCAGTAGGTTTTACAGTGGCTAATTACCATTTATGCTAGGAAGCACCCAATTTTTCTGATACTTAATTTCGTAATTTATTGAACACCCAATTACTGTACATTTCCACTGAGGTCACAAGAGTCTATGCTCGTCTTTAATGACTGTAGGTGGGTACTGTGAGCAAACAAAGGGAGAGTCTCGGCTTTGGGAAGATATTAGGTTGAAACAATCTTTGTTTTAAAAAGAGGGGAAATACCATGGCCCATCTTATGAGCAAGCTCCTTACCAGGCACAATGAGAACATTAGTGTTTGGCTTGATGGGCTGTTCATTCTTGAGCCAGCTGAGGTCAGGAGGGGGAAAACCAGAAACTTCGCAGGTCAAAGAGATGAAATGGTTCACCACCACAGAGAGCTGGTCACGGTTAGGACCAATGACGCTTGGAGGAACTGTAGAAGTGTATATATGTATATTAAAAATGAACTTTGACAGTATCAGAAACACATATATACTAATTTCTTGTGGTCTGTAAAAGCAACAAGTAAATGATTCTATAAAATACCCAGTGGGCTTTATTAGAATCTACAATGACATCATCAAACCCATGTCCTTCAGGCATTTTTCTTAATTGAAGGAGTGTCTCAAAGTTTTCAAAGTAAAAAAATTTCAGTGCAATCCAAAAATGTGGTTTCTCAAAGTAAAAACAAAACAAGAGCCAACCTAGTGTTTTTAAGCAGTTTGGATAATTTCATTTTAAATATAATATCTTTATTTTTATTTCTTATTATGGCAAAAATAATGCAAATGTTTAACTTTAGAATTCCAACACATCATACAAATTATCTTTACAATGTAAATCCATGCAAATTTCAAGAGAAGCAAAGACAGATAGATAAGAGATGGAGGGAATGTCCAACCAATGCCTGATCCAACCCAACACCCATCCCATGGGAGAGAGCCAACCTCTGACACTATTACCGATACTCTGATATGCTTGCAGATAGGAACCTATGAGAGTTGTCCTCTGAGAAGCTCCACCAAACAACAGTTTGAAACAGATGGTGAGACTCACAGCCAAACATTGGGTGTGAAAGTAGTGAAAAAGTAGGGGGAAGGATAAAAGGACCTGGTGGTGACAGGAGCTCCACAAGAAGACCAACAGAGCCAACTAACCAGGGCCCAGAGGGGCCTGTGGAGTCTGAAGAACCAAACAAGGACCACACATGGACTGGACCTAGGTCCTCTACATATGTGTAAGCGATGGCCAGCTCAGGCTTCACGTGGGTCCACTAGTAAGGTAGCCAGGGCTGTTTCTGATGTGGATTCTGTTGCCTACTTTTTGATCACTTTCCCCTGACGAGACTGCCTTACCAGGTCACAGGGAAAGAGGACGAACTCAGTCATCATGTGATTTGATGAGCTGGGGTGAGTGGGTAGGCGGGCTCCACTTTTCTGAGGAATAGGGGATGGGAGGGAAGGGAGGGAGGAACTGGAAGGAGAGAAAGGAGGGGGCTATGACTGAGATGTAAATAAATAAATTAAAAAAGAAATAGACAACACTACAGTTTATTGTTCAAATAACAAAAACAAAGAATAAGAAGGCAAAAGTAGTGGAGAGAAAAAGAATACAACAGGTTGATATAGAGGACACACTGACATTAACGGACATCCTAAAATACGCACATGTGAGACTTGATGTTTTATGACAAAACTACAAAGGGTGCCAGATGTGTTGGCCAGCCCCTTTCATTTCAGCACCTGGGGGGCAGAATTAGGCAGATCGCTGGTATCTGTGGTCAGCCTGATTTAACATCGTGTGCTTCAGGCCAGCCAGGGCTACATAGTGAGACCCTATCTCAAAAACAAAACAAAACTATGACAACAACACAAAAACTCACAGAAGCTATTCTCCACATTCAAATAGTTTTCCATAAGGGGAAGAGGGACAAAAAACAAGAATGGGGAATGAAAACAAATGAATATAACCAGAAATAAAAGTAGAAATGAGCCTTGGTCAGAAAGAGGAAACAGTGAGTGCAAGTAATAAACTCTATTGTATCTGTTCTATTGTATTAAAATTAAAGCCTTAAAAAAATATCAAAAGCAAAAGCAAAGTGCTGAAAAGGCAAACGTTTTTCAAATATTATGTGGTTTTGATTGCTTTACCCACCGATTAGCTGTAGTATTAGTTCATTGGCTAAATATTTTGAATTCTTAATGCATACGAGACATTGTTCTAGGTGCCAACTAATAGACTAAAGGTTTCTTGGTTGACAGATCCATGCCAGGCACTATATGGAACACGTACTTTCCATTGAACTTTCATATGCCTATGAGCTAGACACAATTCTTACCATCATAAATAGAGATTCTGAGACATAGGAAGATTAGCATCTTGCCTAAGTTTTCACATCTTGTTCTTGGAGGAAACATGTCTGAAAATGAAGCAACCAAGCCCTCAAGAAGTTACTAGTAACCAGTGAGGTCACGGGGCCAGGACCCTAATTATTTAGGATTACTGTCCTTTAAGAAGAGACATCCTCATTACCCTCACCAAAGAAGCTCCTGCTGACATTGCAGCAGGAGAAACATTACAGAAATCCAGAACTACTCAAGCGCAGAGAACAACCAGATGTAGGACTCCTTCATTGGCAAAACAATTCCTGCACTTACGATTCTGAGAACAGGAAAACAGGAGGAAGAGGCCAGGAGAACCCTGCCTCTGAAGAGCAGGACAACATTTTCTATACAGCAACCAAGAGACTGAACTCTGGGCCCTAAAACAGCAGCAATTGTGTTTCCCATGTGAGAGGAAACCCCCATAGCGTGGGAATCAGTCGGGTCCACTCTCAGGTCACCCAGCCAGAACCCGGAAGAGATCCCGGGTCACGAAGGCACTAGGTCGTCGGACCAGAGTCACACCTGTGTGTCCTGATCACCTTCCCTGGCTTCAGTGGGCACCAGAGACTGGGAGTCCCAGTCGCGAGAAAACCCCACAGGGAAGGAAGGAAATGGTATTGACTTGGGTCACTCAGTCTTTCACTGAACTGGGCTCCAGCCGTGAGCACAGACAATTGCTGCGCGCACAGCTCTCCAGCAGAGACAGAGCTGTGAGCTCCAGGGCAACAGAGACTGGGAGTCCCTGTCGGGAGAAAACCTCAAAGGGAAGGAAGAAAACGGCACTGACTTGGGTCACCCAGTCTTTCCCTAGAAAAAGTCTCCCAGACCGGCGGGTATGAGCCGCCATCACTGAACTGGGCTCCAGCTGCGAGCACAGACAGTTGCTGTGCACCCAGCTCTCCAGCACAGACAGAGCTGTGAGCGCCAGGGCACCAGAGAATGGAAGTCACTATCGGGAGAAATCCTCACAGGGAACAAAGCAAAGGGAACAGACTTAGGCCACCCTGGAAAAGGGCCTACAGACTGGCCCAACCCGGGGACCTGCTGTGCACCAGATAGCCTGCTGTTACCAGGAGAGCGGTAACCACCCGCCACAGATTACTGCTTCGGTACTGGGGCACAGAGCCCCAACCTCAGACCTACAAAAGCCCGGAATTCCCGAGATCAACCCCCAGATACTGCTCCAAGGGGCAACCAGTTATCCCTAACAAAACTGACCAAACCACGGGACACCCAAGTTACAGCAGCAGCTCACTAAATTTACAGCAAGAAACCCAGAAGCAGGGCAGCTGTCTTCAGGACTTCTCCGGGTGAGAGGAGAGCCCTCTCCACTAACATGGACCACAGTTACCACTCAGGTCTCTATGCCTGAGGTGAACAAGAGCAACTCCTGAAAAACACCAGCCATCCAGTGACTATATACAAAAAGCTGAGAAGGCTTCCTTCAGGAAAAATCATCTTCCTGCCAAGGGGAATCTCTCCACCACAGGATTCCAGGAACCACCAGAAACTATCTCCAAACACCTAAGTTAGCCCAATGGGTAGAGGCCAGCGTAAAAGCTCAACCAACAAAAGACAGAGCAATATGGCATCTCCAGAACCCAGTTATCCAGGGGCAATTAGCCCTGGACACCCCAGCATAATTGAAATTCAAGAAGATGACCTAACATCTATGCTCATGAAGAAGATAACAGAGGAAACAAATAAAATGCGTAGAGACCTAGAGGAAGATAAAATCAAACAGATTATGGCCATCCGTAAAGAAATAGAGGAAGATAAAAACAAACAGATTATGGCTATCCATAAAGAAAAACAGAAAGTTGCAGCCAAACAGTTTGTGGCCTTTAGAGAGGAAATGCTTAAATCACTGAAAGAAAAGAAACAGGGGATTGCTCAAACAAACAGCTGAAGGAATTGAAGGAAAAACAGGAAAATACAGTCAGACAGGTGAAGGAAATCAACAAAACAGGTTCAAGATCTGAAGATAGAATTGGAAAAATTAAAGAAAATACAAATGGAGGAAATTGTGGAGAGAAAGAACTTAGGGAAGAAAACAGGAACTACAGAGGTTAGCATAACCAATAGACTAAAAGAGGTGGAAGAAAGAATCTCAGGTGTGGAAGATACAATGGAAGAAATAGATGTATCTGTCAAAGAAAATGTTAAATCTAAAAAATTCCTGACACAGACGGTCCAAGAAATTCAAGACAACATAAAAAGAAAAAAACCTAAGAATAATAGGAATAGAGGAAAAAAAAAGATTCCCTCATCCAAGGCCCAGAAAATATTTTCAACAAAATCATTGAAGAAAATTTCCCCAACTTAAACGAGAGGCCAATAAGAATTCAAGAGGCCTACAGAACAGCCAATAAATTAGACCAGAAAAGAAAATCCTCCTGCCACATAATAATCAAAACAGTAAGTATACAGAACAAAGAAAAAATACTAAAAGCTGCGAGGGAAAAAGGCCAAGTAACAGATAATGGCAAACCCATTAGAATCACACCTGACTTTTCACCAGAGATGGTGAAAGCCAGAAAGGCCTGGATAGATATCATGCAGACCCTAAGAGAACACAGATGTCAGCCCAGGCTACTATACCCCACAAAACTCTCAGTCCTCATAGACGGAGAAAACAAGATATTCAACGAAAAAACAAAAAGCAACCAAGCACACAAACTTGTGACCACAGCCAACATCAAAATCAAAGGATCTAACAGCCACTGGTCATTAATCTCTCTCAACATCAATGGACTCAATTCTCCAATAAAAAGACAGACTAACAGAATGGATGCGTAAACAAAACCCAGCAATCTGTTGCATACAAGAAACACACCTAAGTCACAAAGATAGACATTACCTGAGGGTAAAAGGTTGGAAGACAGCTTTCCAAGCAAATGGACCTAAGAAGCAAGCAGGAGTAGCCATTCTAATATCTGATAAAATAGTCTTTCAACCAAAATTAATCAAAAGAGATGGGGAAGGACACTTCATACTCATCAAGGGAAAATTCCACCAGGAAGACATCACAATCCTGAACATCTATGCCCCAAATACAAGGGCACCCACATTTGTAAAAGAAACATTGATAAAACTTAAACCACACATAGATCCCCACACATTAATAATGGGAGACTTCATCACTCCACTCTCAACAAAGGACAGGTCAACAAAACAGAAATTAAACAAAGAAACAATGTCTCTGATAGAGGTTATGAATCAAATGGACCTAACAGACATTTACAGAACCTTACACCCAAACACAAAAGAATTTACCTTCTTCTCAAAACCTCATGGAACCTTCTCCAAAATAGACCATATAGTTGATCACAAAGCGAGCCTCAACAGATACAAGAAGATTGAAATAATCCCTTGTATCTTGTCTGATCACCATGGAATAAAGCTGGACCTCAAAAACAACAGAAATAGCAAAAAGCCTACACACACATGGAAACTGAACAACTTGCTACTAAAAGACAGCTGGGTCAGGGAAGAAATAAAGAAAGAAATTAAATTCTTCCTAGAACTCTATGAAAATGAAGACACACATACCCAAACTTGTAGGACACAATGAAAGCAGTGCTAAGAGAAAAGTTCATAGCATTAAGTGCCTTCAAGAAGAAATTCAAGCAACTTAATGGCTCACTTAAAAACCCTAGAAAAAGAAGAAGCAGACACACCAAAAAGGAGTAGACGGCTGGAAATAATCAAACTCAGGGCTGAAATCAATCAATTAGAAACAAGTAAAACAATTCAAAGAATCAATAAAACCAAAAGGTGGTTCTTTGAGAAAATCAACAAGATAGACACACCCTTAGTCAAGCTAACTAAAAGGCAAAGAGACATCATCCAAATCAACAAAATCAGAAATGAAAACGGGGACATAACTATAGACACTGAGGAAATCCAAGCAATCATTAGGACTTACTTCAAAAGTCTATATGCAACAAAATTTGAAAATCTAAATGAAATGGACAATTTTCTCGATCGATT
This sequence comes from Meriones unguiculatus, assembly GCF_030254825.1. Classification (NCBI taxonomy): domain Eukaryota; kingdom Metazoa; phylum Chordata; class Mammalia; order Rodentia; family Muridae; genus Meriones; species Meriones unguiculatus. The sequence continues at coordinate 72,242,236 of NC_083359.1, forward strand.
CCACTTACCAAAGCTGAATCAGGACCAGGTAAATCAATTAAATAGTCCTATATCCCCCAAGGAAATAGAAGCGGTCATCAAAAGTCTCCCATCCAAAAAAAGCCCACGACCTGATGGTTTCAGCGCAGAATTCTACCACACCTTCAAAGAAGAGCTAACTCCAATTCTCTTCAAACTATTCCACAAAATAGAAACAGAAGGAACATTACCAAACTCATTCTATGAAGCCACAGTCACCTTGGTACCTAAACCTCACAAAGACCCAACAAAAAAGAGAACTTCAGGCCAATCTCCCTTATGAACATTGATGCAAAAATACTCAACAAAATACTCGCAAACCGAATCCAAGAACACGTCAAAGATAGCATCCACCATGACCAAGTAGGCTTCATCCCAGGTATGCAGGGGTGGTTCAATATACGGAAATCCATCAATGTGATCCACCATATTAACAAACTGAAAGAACACATGATAATCTCCCTAGATGCTGGAAAAGCATTTGACAAAATCCAACATCCATTCATGTTTAAAGTATTGGTGAGATCAGGGATACAAGGCACATATCTAAACATAGTAAAGGCGATATACAGCAAGCCTATAGCCAACATCAAACTGAATGGAGAGAAACTTAAATCAATCCCACTGAAATCAGGGACAAGACAAGGCTGCCCACTCTCTCCATATCTCTTCAACATAGTTCTGGAAGTCCCTGCTCGAGCAATAAGACAGTTAAAGGAGATCAAGGGGATACAAATTGGAAAGGAAGAAGAAATCAAATTTTATCACTATTTGCAGATTATATGATAGTATACATGAGTGACCCCAAAAACTCTACCTGGGAACTCCTACAGCTGATAAACACCTTCAGCAAAGTGGCCAGATACAAAATTAACTCCAAAAAAATCAGTAGCCCTCCTGTATACAATAGACAAAAGGGCTCAGGAAGAAATTAGAAAAACAATACCCTTCACAATAGCCACAAATGACATAAAGTACCTTGGTGTAACCCTAATCAAGGAAGTCAAAGACTTGTATGAAAAAAATTTCAAGTCTCTGAAGAAAGAATTAGAAGAAGATATCAGAAGATGGGAAGATCTCCCATGCTCATGGCTTGGCAGGATTAACATAGTAAAAATGGCCATCTTACCAAAAGCAATCTACAGATTTAATGCAATTCCCATCAAATTATCAACACAATTCTTTACAGACCTGGAAAGAAAAATTCTCAACTTCATATGGAATAACAAGAAACCCAGAATTGCTAAAACAATCCTCTACAATAAAAGATCTTCTGGAGGTATCTCCATCCCTGATCTTAAGCTGTACTATAGAGCAACAGTTTTAAAAACTGCATGTTACTGGCATAGAAACAAAATGGTGGATCAATGGAATTGAACAGAAGACCCAGAAATAAACCCACACACTTATGGACACCTGATCTTTGACAAAGATGCCAAAACCATACAATGGAAAAAAGACAGCATCTTCAACAAATGGTGCTGGTCTAACTGGATGTCTACATGTAGAAAAATGAAAATAGATCCATACTTATCACTCTGCACAAAACTAAAATCCAAGTTGATCAAAGACCTCAACATAAAACCAGACACATTAAATTGGTTAGAAGAAAAAGTGGGGAAGACCTTAGAACTCATTGGTACAGGAGACAACTTCCTGAACAGAACACCAACAGCACAGGCTCTAAGAGCAACAATCAATAAATGGGACCTCATGAAACTGAAAAGCTTCTGTAAAGTAAAGGACACCATCAGTAAAACAAAACGACTACCTACAGATTGGGAAAGAATCTTAACCAACCCTTTATCTGACAGAGGGCTAATATCCAGTATATATAAAGAACTAAAGAAACTGAATAAAGTGTAATTAATAAAATTAAATTAAATTAAAAAAAGAAAATGACTGTCAACCATCATGTCTAAGCAACGATTGAATTATGCATGCCATTGATTAGGTTGAAACTTTTCATTGTTTTACGTTATACATATTGTATAGGAGGGATTTTTTTATGTTTCTGAGATTTTACTTGTATCTTATTTGATCTTAAATAAAATAAATCCATTTTTTCTGTCGAAAAAAAAGAAAACAGGAGGAAGAAAGATTATAAGATCTATAAGGTGTGGACTAGTGTGAGATTGGGCCTTACACTATGACAGTAAAGCTACAGTCAAGAACCGTCAACAACATAGCTACCTAACATGTGACTAATTCTAACAATAGTTGACATGTTCATGTAGATTGTCGACTGAGGATAGCTCATTGGTCCCCACCCTTAGATGAAGATCTGCAAGCAATTAAGAACTGCTGAAAGAGGGAAAATTAGTTTTCCCCAGGGACAAATCCAAGATAGGTTATCTACTACCAAGTGGTTAGACTTAGGAACACATATATATGCAGGAAACATCAAATGGACCCTGAAGGCTGTTTTTATATGTTTATTCATTTGTATGAATGTGAATATGTAATAAAATGGTTAAAGAAGAGGTGGTCATGAATTCAGGTGGGAGTGGGTGGAATGAGAGATTATAGGAGGAACAAGAAAGGGAGGAATGATGTAAACATGCCTTAATTAAATAGGATGATAAATAAAAATGAAGAGACATGAGAAGGCTTGCAAACAAACTCTCTCTACAAGCACGATGACAAGAAAGACAAAGGGTGGGCACATGAGGACAAAACTGCCATCTACAAGCTAGGAAAACACCTCTTCAGAAAACAAATACTTCTAGAACCTTCTTCTTAAACTTCCTAGCTGTGAGAACTGTAAGAAAAGTAATTTCTGTGGTTGAAGCCACACAGAGAAGACTACAGAAGACTCACTTGACATTTGAGGGGAAAGTGAAGGTATGAGAGAGTGGCCATGGGGTAGGAAGACAAGAAGTGGTGGTCTCCACAGGGAAGAAGGCCTGGCTCATAGTGGGAGTATGAATTTATAACTCTACCAATATTCCCCACCCCAAGGTTTTCTCCAGCCATGGGTAGTGAGTGACCTTGATGTAGATACAGTACAGATGTGAAATTCAGCATATATCACATATGAAAGAACACCCTGAAATAGGCAGCAACCAATTATTCAATGTCTCGAGTCAAACTACCCGTGTAGAACGCTGCCTGTGCGTTTTATTTTTACGACTATGCATTTGTGAATGGTGTAACTTGGAACATGTTTCCCAAGCCTAGTGGTCCTTACATCTTCATCTAAAAGAGAGGAATCAAAGGCCAACAGATGGCTGTTCATCACTGAAATGACTACTAGAGATAATGGACAAAACTACCTGACTTAGTGCCTGGTACCTATCAGTTAGTCAGTTGCCACTTACTATTTAGAGATTGAAAATTTTACACAGCAAAGTAATGAGGAAACATGGGCTGAAAGTAGAGACTACGATGCTGTTTCCTCTACCTCCTCCTTTCAAACAGGGCCTTTCAGTGACCTCTCAGTAACCTGGGACTTACCATTTCAGCAAGACCAATAGCCAATTAGCCCCAGGAAGCTTCCTCTCTCCTCTCTCCTGGGCTGGAACTATAGATAGGCGCTGCTGCAACTAGAGCTTTATGTGTGAGTCAGAGCTTAAACTCACATGGAGAAAGGACTTTACTACCTGAGCCATCTCCCCAGCTCCTCAACATGTTTACCTTTTAATATATGTTGTGCTACATAGATAAGAACACGTACTTTTAAAACAATCATATTTGTTCCATTCATTCTTCCTGAGAACTCCTACTTGTTCCTGTTTATGTAGGATATAGACTGGGAATCGAGCTCAGAGGTAGAGCACTTGACTAGTATGCTCAAGGCTCTAGGTTTGGTCCCTAGCACTGCAAAAACAGTGAACAACTTGCCCAGTTGAGAATTGCTCACTAAAATGCCTAAAAGAATTTATTAAGCTTCATTTTAAGGGTGAGGAATATAGGGGTAGGAGTGCTCCAAAGACTTATTACACAAATTGCATATACAGGTATGTTTAATATGCCCTACACATCACAGCAAAAAGGACATGTTATGGTGCCAAATGAAACTTTTGAAAACAATTTATTTTTTTATTTTTAATTATGTGTATTCATATGTGGAGAGGTATGGGCACATGCATGTGGGTGCCCATAAGGCCAGAGGCATCGGATTCAGCTGGCGCTGGAATCACAGGCAGTTGTGAGGCACCCACCGTAGGTGCTGCGAGCTGAGCGCAGGTCCTCTGTAAAGCAGCTGATGCTCTTTACCACCAGGCAGCCCTCCAGCCCCCAAATGAAAGCTTTTTGAGATGATTTAAAAAACGATCATTTTCAGATATGCCTAAAGGAACTAGAATTTCATGAAAAGTGGATCTTAGAATAATTTTCATCACTCTAATTTCATACTCTGGAAGACCTATAGCTCATAAAAATGACTTTTCAAGATAGACATCCAATTCCCTCCCTCTTCCTAGCAGGAGCAATAATTATGGAATGTCTATTATGTGTGAGGTCTTAAACGCAACACAACTCAGGTATGCTTGCTTTTCAGAGGGAATCATTTAGCTCTACAAAGTGGTCCTTTCTTAGTTGGGAGGACCTTGCCTGCTGGAATGCAGTCAATGTAGCTCTGCACTGGAAGACTGGGGCAGAAGTAGCCACTTCTAGGGCCGGGAGCTACACCATTGGCTTTACCTTCACACACACATGTAGTTTTTCATATACGCTTTCTCCTGAGGTAGTGGTTCTCAATCTCCCGAATCCTGCGACCCTTTCATACAGTTCCTCATGTTGTGGTGACCCCCAGGTAGGAAATTATGTCATTGCCAATTTATAACTATAATTTTGTTACTGTTACAAATCATAATGTAAATATCTGACTGCAGGATATGATATGTGACTCCAAAGGGGTTGCAACCCATAAATTGAGAACTTTTGTCCTGAGGGATTAAAAATACTATAAAAACGGGCTGCCTGAAAGATTTGTATTTTTGAATTTCTGCTGAGTTTTGTAGAGGAAAAGGAATGAATGAGGCATCACATACTGATCAAGTTAAAAACAGAACATAAACTCTATTATCTGAAATCTGGTTTCTCTGATTTGTGAAGCAGAGCCTAAGAGATGTTCAGGGCCCCAATTTCTTACCATGAACATTGAGGTTGAAGTACTTTTTGGCATTCCCAGCTGTGTTCTCAGCAACACACACATACCTCCCAATATCTGTTATTTGAGCATTTAGAATCTAAACGAAAATAGAAAAACGGCAACTGAAATGATTAATACAGGAAAGCGTAATAGTTTACCTTTTAGAACAAACAAGATGCATTGCCAGGTGAGCAAAAGGACATGAGCTGCTTTACACGCCAGGCCCAGGGCCACCTTCAATCAGTTAGGTGCACATACATTTATTTACAAAACTTACAATCAGAAAAGGTGATTTTTTTTTTTACACACATCCGTTTTTATTTCGACTACAAGTTATCCCAAATACTTTTTCCACTTCCCTGTCTGCGAGTGTGCTAAGTGACTTTGAAGTTCCTCCTAAGAGGTGGATTTGTGCACGTCAGGCCAGTAGAATTTATGCAGCAATGGTGCACATCTCTTGAGTTCTTCACAAGTGTCTACACCGTCTCGCTCACTTTATTTGAAGTTCTGCTGCTACCATCTGAGGAAGCAAGACTTGCTTGCTGCTGGGGCGTATGATTGGGAAGGACAAACCCAGCTCACAGGGCATCTGGAGACTCCAGAGAGATCATCCCAGCAGGCATTCAGTCCACAGCCCTGCGGGCACTTGAATAAGCCCAGCTGAGATCTGAAACACCACTATAGAACCAGTGGACCTTCAAGCTAAATAAATTTGCACTGTTCTAAGTCATTAGGTTCTGGAGCGGTTTGTTTTCTGTAGCAGCACTTAAGTGATATGAAACAGAATATTTGTTACTAGGAAACTTCTATCCATCTATGCATCTACAGTCTCAGATATAAAAATACTTAGGCATTTTGATAGAGGTCATAAGGTCGTCAGGTAGATATATTCAAGTATAGAGAATGCTTTGAAAATTCAAGTTTATTTATAAGCAGTGAGTTTGATTTTTAAAAAATGGACTCTGTGACATATGACCTGTACCGGACTCATATTTATGCTTAGATTTATGAGCCAAGAAAATATTTTCAACAGTTTACTAGTAATTTAATTATTTAATTATACTTTATCCTGACAAAAGAACTGGTATATGTGTACACACCCCAGTGGTTTTTTTTTTTTTTTTTTTTTTTTAGGACACATCAATTGACCAACAGCAGTACAATATATTTACATGGCTCACATTATGACTTCCTACTGCCTGCGCCAACACAGGATGGATTTAATCTATAGGAAGCCTTTACCGCTTAGAATGTTATCATCATATACATTTATGGAAACATTGCAATAATAGTGTTTTTAAAATACAAGATTATGTTGTTAAATGTAGGCAGGTGTGTATGTACAGATATTCTGGAAGAATTTACACAAAAATGTCACTGTGGTCATTTCTAATTGTGGGACCAGAGTGGAGAATAACTTTCTATACTCCTGATGGTTAACGGTTTAAATAAATGTTTACAAATGAATATTTTTACCAGTCTAGAAGACAATTATCACAATGTCCAAAACACTGTTTTAAAACTAGATTTTTTCCTTTTACCTGAAGAATCCTGCCATCAGATAGGAGCTTATGATGCTCATCTTCTAATAAGGACTGTCCATCTTTCTGCCAGGAATTCCTGGGTGCTGGGCTACCGCTGGACGAACATTCCATCTGTGCACTCTTGTTCACTAGCACGGTGACCTCTTCTGGGAGATCACCATTTGCTCCCTTGATAACCGGTGGCACTAAGAAAGGGGTGACAGAGAGGTTCTGATGGGCAGCAATGGTTGTCGTAAGGCATGCTACACCACTTTGTCATCAGGAAAAACCAGATAAATTACAGCTTTTACAATGTGTCCCTGATGTTCAGGGTTAGTCTTTGTAAGGGAATCATCTGGGCTGTTCCAGGCCCCTAGCCTCAGCATTAGTTGAACAGGCGTCAGCATCCCCTGGGAGGTTGGTTAGACATCATATCCATGAACATGAACCCCACCCACACCTCCTCCACAGCCATCGTTGAGGAGAAACAAGGAATGGATGGCTGAAAAAGTTCTCTAGTTGTTCCTCAAGTTCATTAAAATCTGAGGAGTTCTATGCTATATTCCCTGTACACACTTAAAACAGCTCCCCATAATTTATATTCATTTAACGCATGAGAGACCACACTTTTCCTGTAGAACATAATATGGAAAGGTTCAGTAAATTAAGAGATTGTGTTGCAGCATTTGTAAAAGCAGATATTTATTTCTTTTCTCGTAAGTGATTGTTCTTAAGCGTGATTAATTTTTGTTGCACTGTTAAAACACGCCAGGATTTTCAATAACCAGTGCATGTTTAATGCAGACTCAGCCTTATGGTATTTGGTTCTCCAACAATTAAGGTGAAATTCTCTAAAGAAAATAACCAATACTACAAAGTATATGGGGGAACTTCAATGTTATTTTGCGTACATTCACATTTAAAGTTACACCCTTTGACTGACAGCCACTGTCTTTTATGCTGTATCCTGAGTGTCCAGCACTGGACCTGCCACAGCCTGAGCAATCAGCAGATATCCGTCACAAATACAATTTGAATTAATATCTACCTCTCTTTTGGACTTTTACAGACTGCTCTTTGCATAGACAACTCCAGTCCTTCCACTTTCCCTCTTTACAATCAGCCTGTCAGCCTGTCAGGTTACTTTGTTCACGCCCAGTGCACACCTCACAGTGGGTCCCTTCAGTGATGCATTATGGGCTGGTACTTGGAGCCCTGCTGCTCCCTGGCACCCACAATGTGTACCTATGACATCTGCGTCACCCTCCAGACAGGCCGCACACACCCCTCTTTTTACACCCCTGCTTCCAGGGTTCTGACAGTAATTATCAAAAGCAATGGCTGAGACAATTGGTTCCTATTATTTTCGTCAGACGCCCACAGCAGCCACTGCTGACTTTTTCTGTTTGCCACTGGCTGGCGTTTCAAGGCCGGCCCTGCTTGTTTTACACTCATACTAAGCAGGATTGTGAAATATTTTTGGTACACGTTTTGTCATATCCCCTTTCTTTTCACCCCAAGAGCTTTTCTTCCTCCCCAAAGGCTTATCACCCTCCTAGCCCCTTGTCCCGTCGTTTCGATGCATGCCTGTGGCCCTTACACTATCAAGTCCTTCACCCCCGCTTTCTACACACATTCTTAACGCTTTAACGAGTTTCTCTGTATTCAGTTTTCTGCCCTTGGTCTATGGGTAAGTTCGAATCTCTTAAATTTGTTCTGGCCAGCCAGCTCTATTCTAACTCTTGTCTCTATTTTATTTCATTATGTCTAATGCATCCTCAAAAATTATCCTTGTTTTGTGGCTTTAAAGTAAACCACACAACCTAGGTTGTTCTGTGGAAGTTTGCTAACAGACTTAAAACTTCAAAGCCAAAGGCTTTTTATTTTCAACACTGAGAACTCATCAGCTGACACTTTTTCTAACAGCTGGAATCCAGGTATAATAGTTTACTGGGTTCCCCTCATTTCTTGATTAACTCCTCTGTTCATTTTTCCTTCTCTTATGTCCAAATGTTTCCCTATGATATTCTTTTGTCAAAAAGTATATCATTCTTTCTGATGGAAATCTCTTTAAAATACCATTTGTCTGGCCACAGCTGTGGGATGTACAGTCTGGGTTTAGTCTTTGTCCTTTGTAACAGTTTCTTATTTCTAAGTGCCTGGGCAGCATTTTATGTGAGAATTCTGGAGTCATGTCAGACTTAGCACACCAGAAACAAAGCTGACTTCCTTCCATTCAATACCACCCATTTTCCCAGGAGTTCATTGTCTCGATCACCAGGCATAAAAGTCCCAGTTACACTCTGAGATAGTGTCTAATCTCTCATACCACTTCAACATCTTCTTTTTATTGTGTGTTGGCTAGTTTTTGTCAACCTTGCATAAAACAAAGGTATAGGTAGTTGGGAAGGGGGATTCTCAACTGAGGAGTTGAGAATTTTTAAGATTGGACTTTAGGTAAGTCTGTGGGGTATTTTCTTGATTATTGATTGATGAGGAAATACTTAGCTTACTGGAGGAGATGTCATCCCTAGGCAGATGGTCCTGGGTTGTGTAAAACCCCAAGCTGAGCAAGCCATAAGGAACAATCCAATAATCAGCATTTTTGCAAGAAGGCTCCTGCTTCTGTTTCTGTCTCCAGGTTGCTGCTATGAGCTCCTGCCTTAGCATGCTTCAATAGATTGTGAGTTGGGATAGGTAAGCTAAATAACCCCTTTCCTCCCCAGAGAGTCTTTGGTTACAGTTTTATCACAGCAATAGAAAGCAAACCAGAATAGACTGGCTCCTATATACCATCATGTCCACTTCACTAGCTTACCCTCTGCCAGCACATTTACTCCTGCTTCTAATAACTCCATTTATCTTAAGAAAATAATACTTCTTCCACTTTATGTCCATATACCAAATGACAATGATTCTGGCTCAAGAGCAGGCATAAGAATTACATTTTATCAGTAGACTGCTGCAAGCTCTTGGTGTCTGTGGAAGACACATGTGACTTTTCAAGTTTGTGTATCAATAATCGTTCTCTCCTTCCTCTTTCTCTTTTTTTTTCTTTCCTTTCCTCCTTCCCTCCCTTCTTCCTTCCATCCACTTTCCATCTTGGTTATTTGAGATCTTAGAAGTCCTGGCTGATGATGCATTTACACAGTCTCAGTTTGCTCATAAGATGATAGTCCTTATAAGAAGCATCAGTTTCTGTTACATTTACAATTTCTAAAATGCTTAGGGTAACATCTTGCAAACATTAGTCACTAAAAAATATTTCAGAGTGAAAAATGTATCCAACAAAAGAAAGCAAACTTACAGAGTACACGGACGTCATACTGAAGGGAATCTTCTCCAGCCTCATTCACAGCTACACATGTGTACCTTCCGGCATCTTCTACTTTGGCCCGGGGAATCTGCAACACTCGCCCTCCTGAAAATATATCCTAGTATGTCACTTCTCCAAACGTCAGGGAAAACACAGATCATAAGAAGAGATGACTTACATTTATCTTTCTGTCTGTCTATCTGTTCTTGCCAGTATTCCCACTTCCTTTAACCATTAAGTTTTATCACATATAATAACCAATTTAACAGCAAATATTGCATTACTAAAAAGTCATCCAATACTGTATTAACAAGTCATTTTTTGAAAAATAAATAGCTCTTGTCAATTTTCCTAGAGGGGAGTAGGCTACTCTATATTCTCAATTGTGTTCTGTGTGGAATGTTACTGTGTGGTGATGCTTTGTTTTAATGATTTCTTTTTATTTTATGTGCATTGGTGTTTTGTCCACATGTATTTTTGTGTGAGGATGTCAGATTTTGGAGTTATAGTCAGTTGTGAGCTGCCATGTGGGTGCTGGGAATTGAATCCGGGTCCTCTGGAAGAACAGTCCGTGCTCTTAACAACTGAGCCATCTCTCCAGCCCTGTTTTTTAAATTTTTTAATGGACCTTTTCTTTTTTCTTTTTTGATTATTACAATCAATTCACTTTGTATCCCAGCTGTAGCCCCCTCCCTCAACCCTTCCCAATCTTATCCTCCCTTTCTCTTCTCCTCTCATGTCCCTTCCTCAGTCTACTGATAGGGGAGGTCCTCCTTTTCTTCCTTCTGATCCTAGCCTATCAGGTCTCATCAGGACTGGCTGTATTGTCTTCCTCTGTAGCCTGGTAAGGCTGCACCCCCCCTTAGGGAGAGGTGATCATTAATTGACCTTTTCAACATTTCATTTAAAAACTCATTTGAAGATATATGTCCAGGGTTCACAAAGAGTAACATGTACTTTACCTTTTATGTTTTATTCAAGATTTTGTGTGCAATCTCAAGAAAAAATGCTGTGTATTTGTAAACATTAATGTTGATAATAAAATTTAGAGGAAAGTTGTAACAGTCTGATTATGTATTATATGGACAGACTATTTTCCTAAGTCTTTATAGTAAGTTGGAGGCCTGGTGACTTTTTAAAACTATATACTCATGGATCCAAACTTCACAGAAATAAGATAATCTCTCATAAAACTACAGCACAGCAAAAAACCAGAAAATACGGAGTTAATGACAGATTAAATCCATGTCTCTTTTGGATGTCACAATTAGCTTTTTATAGCCATTTTCCCCTAGATTTAGACACAATTAATGTCATATATTGCATAGAGCTACCATGTCTATTTCTTCCCTTTTAATTTTTTGACGATATTATTTCAGTTAATTTGTCTTAACTTTGTATATATTATGCAAAGGTTAGTTAGTATAACTAACTCTGATATTTGAATACTTTAGATAATTAGACGGAAGCCTTGAGAATATTGTTCCGAAAGAGTTAAGTATCTTTTCCATCAACAAAACATGTGATAAATAGAACATTTAAAACTAAATGTCTTTATTATTACTCATGAAAAATGCAATCAATATACCCAATAAATTGAATAACAACATTTAAATTTATATTAATGATGCATAGAAACCAAAATGACTAAATCACCAATGCAGATATAGAGATAAGAGGAGTCCAACAACTCGCAAAAATTGTTAACAACCATTGACCATATCTGAAAAGTGAGTTAAAGCATTCTCTTGTCAAATTCTCAAGGTAAGCTCTTCTATATACAGAAGACACATCCTTCAGCAACCCAAATACCACTTAAGTTACAGTGAACTGGCCAGATAAATGAAAAGAGACACACTTGGCAGAGATTTGTGTCTTTAGGTGGCAGTGTTTACCTGGCAAAATCAGTACTCTGTCACTGGAGGTAAGAGGTCGGCCATCTTTGTACCATGTCAGAGTTGGGGGAGGAGCAGCGTTTGTCTCGCAGTGCAGAGAAATGGGGTTGTTGATGATCACATCTTTGGCTTCACCAGTCCTGCCAGTATCTAGCATGTTTCCGATTTCCCAGAGTTTCTGAAAACTTGGAGGAACTGTGGAGGAGAAGAACAACATCTATTCACAGTGTGACTGTCACAACTGACACGTCAGACAAAGATTTTGACTGTATCTCCGCAAGTGATATGTGGATTTGATAAGTTAGACAATATCAACATATTTTCAAGTACTTATATGCATTCCAGCAAGAGCCAGACCGAGAGTAGCCATCAGTGTTGGTTCCTGGGAGGAAGAATAAGATCTAAGGTCCTCATCTATCTTTTCTTTTCTTCTTTTCTCATTTACTTAGTTTGTTCACTTTATATCCTTGTAGCCCCTTCCCTCTTTCTCTCCCAGTTTCTCTCTCTCTCTCCCTCCCCATCCCCTTTTCCTCAGAAAAAGGAGAGCTCCCTTTCCCATCCATCGCGGCTCATCAAGCTGCATCAGGACTGAATGTGTCCTCTTCCACTGTGGTCTGTCCCACTAGAGGAAAGTGATCTAAAAGCTGGCAAGTGAATCCCTGTCTGATGCAGTCCCCACTTCCCTTACTAGAGTACCCACTTGAAACCTAAGCTGCCCATCTGCTACATCTTTGTAGGGGGCCTAGGTCCAGTTCATGCATGGTCCTTGGTTGATGCTTCAGTCTCAGCAAACTTCCTCTGGCCCTGGTTAGTTGGCTCTGTTGTTTTTCTTATGGAGCTCCTGTCACTTTCGGGTCCTTTTCTCTTTCCTCCCACTATTCCCCAACACTTCCTATGCATCGACGAATTTTTGGCTGTAGGTCCCAGCATCTATTTTTAGGTGTTGCCTCATAGAGTGCCTCAGAGGACAAATCTGACAGGCTCCTATCTGCAAGTTTAGCTGAATATTGTTCATAGTATCAGGGGCTGGCATTCTCCAATAGGGTGCGTCTTTGGTTGGGCCAGGCATCTGTTGGACATTCCCTCAATCTCTGCTCAAGTTGCTCTATCTATCCTTGCACATCTCGTAGGCAGAGTAAATTTTGCATAAAAGGTTTTGTGGATGATAGGTGTTCCTTCCTCTTTACTAGAAAACTAATCTAGTTAGGGGATGTCCTCTTCAGTCCCTATGTTCTCTGCTACTAAGAATCTTGAATCCCCCTCATATCCTCCCAGGAGCCTACCCTCACTTAGTTCTCCTGCTTGGCACAGAGATGTTTACACAGTGGAATACTATTCAGCTATTAAAAACAGAGAAATCATGACATTTTCAGGCAAATGGATTGAACTAGTAAAGATGACCCTGAGTGAGGAACCCAGACCCAGAAAGATGCACATGGTATGTACTCACTTATAAGCGAATTTTAGCCATATAGTACAAGATAAGCATACTATGAGGCACAGATTCAAAATAAGTAACAACTCTCACTCAGAAGGGGAGACAGAACAGACAGAGGGAATGGCTGAAGAGAGAGAATAAGGTAGGAGAGGGGGCACAGAAAGTTAAGAGGGTGGAGATCAGACCCGAGGAGAGCAAGGGCAGGAGGACAGAAGGCCTGTAAGGGAAAGAGACACTGAGGGTGGGGACATCTCTGTCTTTGCTTTTCATATACAAAGGCTCTGCTATTGAGCAACAGCGAGGTTCACATTCAAGGAGGAATGATGTAAGCACTGTGACTGCTGCAGGAAAAGCTAATTCTGGGGCACACCCAAAAGAATATATGGCCTCACTTGACACTACCAACGATTTCTCTTACTAAGGAAGCTAACCAAGATAAACAGTTGGGACTAAACTATTAAAACTAGGACAGTCTCAGTCCTCACTGATAGTGAGTATAAGCTTTATCAGAGATAAATTGCCTTGTGTTAAAGTCATTTCAAAAGTGTGTGAAGTTTGACCTGAATTTTCAAGTTTTAGACACATATCAAAGATGTGTGAAAATTTTGTGTACCCAGATGTTAAGTATAGTGCTATTATAAGTAATGAAAACTTCAAGACAACCTAGATACTTAATTATAGGAGTTTGGTTAAACTAATATTTGAGTTTACAACTGACGAAATAGGCAATGTTCTTAAAAGTTATGTTGAGGGCTGGAGTATGGCTCACAGAGAGTTTACTTGGCATGCATGAGGTCCGAGACTCAGTCCCCAACACTGGCCAAGACAATTCTGCTGGATGGTGCTAACATCCAGAAAAACAATACCAACAACCAGAGCTCTTAATTAGCTCTTAATCACTTGAGGAAGAACTTAGCAATTGTTCTTAGCAATTCCAAGGGATATTTATTTTAAAGGAAAATAACGAAGACTTGAAATATTTTGGTTAGTTGTCCAAGACACAAAGGTTATAGGTGTACTAATTCATCTAAAACTGTGTCTACTCTGAATTCCATTATCATTGCTTTTATTGTTTTCTATGCAATAACGTTATAGGATATATAACCTTCATCATACAGTGTTAGTTCAATGCTAACGGAAAAGAAGTCTGTCATTTAATTTTGTAAATGAAGTAGTTCCTTAAAATACCAGAAGGAAATGCATAAAAATAAGAATGAGGGGGTTAAGAGTATTTATTGCTCTGGTAGGAGATCAAGATTTAGTTCCCAGAAACTATATGGGGACTCCCAACTATCTGTGATTCCAGTTCTGTGGGATTCCATAAGCACCGGGCAAACATGTCATATACATACATACATACATACATACATACATACATACATACATACAGGCAAACACTCATATACATTAAATAAAAATAAATACATAAAAAGGATGATGAGGGGCTGGAGAGGTGGCTCAGAGGTTAAGGGCACTGTGTGCTCTTCCAGAGGTCCTGAGTTCAGTTCCCAGCAACCACATGGTGGCTCAAGACCATCTATAATAAGATCTGCTGCCCTCTTCTGTCATGCAGATATACATGCAAATAGAGCACTCATATGTAAAATAAAGAAATAAATCTTTAAAAAAAAAAAAAGGATGATGAGATTATTCTCTTCTATGGTTTTTTTTTTTGTTTAAGATTTCATAATGAACTCATATTATTAGAAGAAATTGATTTTAAAATAAACCAAGTTCCTACATCCGACAAAGGGCTAATATCTAGAATACATGAAGAACTCAAGAAATTAAACACCAACAAACAAGATTAAAACATGGGATAGAGAGGTAAAAAGAGAATTCTCAACAGAAAAACCACAAATGGTGGAGAAGCATCCAATGTCCTTAGTCATCAGGGAAATACAAATCAAAATGACTCTGAGATTCCATCTCCAATTGTCAGAATGGAATGGCTAAGATCAAAAACTCAAGTGACTATGAGCCTCAGCATCTGCTTTGATAACCTGCTGGGTAGAGACTTTCAGAGGCCCTCTGCGGTAGGCTCCTGTCCTGTTCCCTGTTTTCTCCCTCTTCCAATGTCTATACCATTTACCTTTCTGACTGAGGATTGATCATCTTACCCAGGGTCCTCCTTCTTGATTAGCTTCTTTAGGTGTACAGATTTTAGTATGCTTATCCTATATTACATGTCTAATATCCACTTATAAGTGAGTATATACCATGTGTGTCTTTCTGCTCCTGAGATACCTCACTCAGGATGATCTTTTCTAGTTCCCACTATTTGCCTGCAAATTTCATGATTTCCTTGTTTTTAATTGCTGAGTAGTATTGCATTGTGTAAGTGTACCACAATTTCTGTATCCATTCCTCAGTTGAGGGACATCTGGGTTGTTTCCAGGTTCTCGCTATTATAAATAAAGCTGCTACAAACATGGTTGAGCAATGTCCTTGTTGTATACTTGAGCATATTCTGGATAAATGCCTAGGAGTGGTATAGCTGGATCTTGAGGTAGCAAGATCTGAGAAAGTGCAAGATTGATTTCCAAAGTGATTGTGCAAGTTTACATTCCCACCAACAATGGAGGAGGGTTCCCTTTTTTCCACATCCTCTCCAGCATATATTGTCACTTAAGTTTTTGATCTTAGCCATTCTAATGGGTACAAGGTGAAATCTCAGGGTTGTTTTGATTTGTATTTCCCTGATGATTAAGGTCATTGAGTATTTAAGTGTTTCTCTGCCATTTGATATTCCTCTATTGAGAATTCTCTGTTTAGCTCTGTATCCCATTTTTTAATTAGATTATTTGATTTGTTTTTTTTTTTAACTTCTTGAGTTCTTTATATATTCTGGATATTAGCCCTTTGTCAGATATAGGGTTGTTGAAGATCCTTTCCCAGTCTGTAGGCTATCATTTTGTTCTGATGACAGTGTCCTTTGCTTTATAGAAGCTTTTCAGTTTCATGAGGTCCCATTTATTTATTGTTGATCTTAGAGCCTATGTTGTTGGTATCCAAACTTTGGGCAGAGGACAGGGAATCTTATGAAAGAAGGGGGAGATAGAAAGACCTAGAGGGAACAGGAACTCCAGAAAGAGAGCAATAGAACCAAGAAATCTGGGCCCGGGGATCTTTTATGAGACTGATACTCCAACCAAGGACCATTCATGGAGATAACCTACAACCCCTGCACAGATGTAGCCCAGGGCAGGTTAGTCTTCAAGTGGATTCCCTAGTAAGGGGAACAGGGGCTGTCTCTGACATGAACTCAGTGGCTGGCTCTTGTTCACTTCCCCCTGATGGGGGAGGAGCCTTACCAGAGGAAAACAATGCAGCAGTCCTGATGAGACCTGATAGGCTAGGATCAGATGGAAGGGGAGAAGGAACTCCCCTATCAATGAACTTGGAGAGGGGCATGGGAGGAGATGAGGGAGGGAGGGTGGAATTGGGAGGGACTAAGGGAGAGGGTTACAGCTGGGATATAAAGTGAATAAACTGTAATTAATATAAAAATTAAAAATTATAAAAAAATAAAACATAAAAAAATCCTCAAGTGACAGCATCTGCTGCTAAGGATGTGAAGAAAGGGGAACACTCCTCTATGGCTGGTGGGAATGCAAATTTGTACAACCATTTGGAAATCAACCTGGAGCTTTCTCAGAAAACTGGAAATAGTGCTACCTTAAGATCCAGCTATGCCACCCCTGGAAAGATACTCTACCATACAAGGACATTTGCTCTACCATGTTCATAGCAGCTTTATTTGTAATAGCCAGAAACAGGAAACAACCTAGATGTCCCTTAACCAAATAATGGATAAAAAAAACCTGTGGTACAATTACACAATGGAATACTACTCAGCAATTAAAAACAAGAAAATCACAAAATTTGCAGGCAAATGGTGGGATCTAGAAAAGATCATTCTGAGTGTGGTATCCCAGAAGCAGAAATACAGACATGGTATATACTTACTCATAAGCAGATTTTGGTCATATAATACAAGATAGACATACTACAATTCACAGACCGATGGCATCTTAGATTTTGTGTGGGCCCACTAGTTAGGGTGTGGGGTATATCTCTGACATGGACTATGTTGCCTGCTTTCTGATCACTTCTTCCTGATGAGACCTCCCTATCAGGCCACAGAGGAGGAAGAACTCAGTCATCATGTGAATAGATGAGCTGGAGTGTCTGGGTCGGGGGGGGGGCCTTCCCTATTCTGAGGAAGAGGGGAGAGGGGATGTGGGAGGGTGGGACCTGGAGGAGAGGAGGGAGGGGCCTATGACCGAGGTTTAAATTGAATTAATTAATCAAAAAAACAAAACAAAACAAAAAAACCCAAGTCAAATGTCTTTTCCATTACATTAACAAAGCATGGAAACTGTTCTGCAATAAGCATAGTTGTATTACCTTGGATATTCACATCAAAATCCAACTCATCTTCACCTGCAAGGTTAGATGCAACACAAGTGTACCGTCCAGTGTCTGATATTTGAGCTTCCTTTATTTGAAGAGTATGCCCATTTGCGGCGATGTTAACATGATCATCTGATTCAAGGGGCTGTGATTCAATTAGAATAATGTCAGCATCGAGTATGCTAAGAAAGCTAAGATACTCTGCAAATGACTGACATGATTCTTTGATAAATGGAGATATGTCAAATATTCAAGATAGTAGTAAGTAATTCAACTTGATCACATTATTTTCTAAGTAACACAGCTTTTCATCTCTTGAAAATTATAGCAAATACAGTTCACATCAGCCAGGTAATTGTGGGAGATACATTTAGATATTCTTTAGAGCAGAAAACATGTTCTTACCATCATGTCCATTTATCTATGTAAGCAAAAGAGTTTCCAGCTAATCTTATCAAGTATTGAAAACTACCTTGTTGATAGTTTAATAGAAACTTTCTTAAAAGAAAACTTTTATTAAAAGTTGAGAACATTATCACAATATGATTTTATTTAGAATTACTATTATTCATCTATAACATCCTTACTTCATACATAAACTGTTTTACGCTAGGGCTATGTTATGATACTAAGTTGAATTGGGCATTATCTGTCTTCCTTCATTATTTGAAGATTTTAATCCTGACTCAGTGGCATTCCTTCTAATGATGTATCCTGTCCCAATTCTTAGTATTTCAGTGTCTACTGTCAACCAAAGCCATGCTCTCTCAGCTCTTGATTTCCTCTCTTACCTATACCGTCATCTATTTATTTCATCTCTCTAGAAAATTTCAGTCTTACGGGAGTTGTTCTCCACATCCTCTGGGGCCATTTACAGTCAACCATTCAGAAATGTTTTCTGTGTGTATGGTGTCTAATTTTGTCCTCCTATCTTTCCTTGATCTGATTCAATCTTTTCAGAGTCTTCTCTACTTGATAAGAAAGACAGTCAAGGTCACCCCGGACATTCATGTGACTGCACTTAACATTCAGTTCTGTCTTTTTTTCTCTTCTTGGTGAAGAAGATTTGACCCAGTGTAACGTGTCCCCATCTTGAAATAGCTTTTCCCTTTTTTGTCTTTTGAGACACTACAGTCCTTGTTCCTCTACTCGCAAAGGCAGACATACACTACATGTGTCTCCTGTCGTGTGTGTGTGTGTGTGTGTGTGTGTGTGTGTATACAGAGTGCAGGTGTAGGTAGAGGTTAGAAGTAGCCATAAGATTATACTAGTTTGTAGTTATAGGCAGTTGTGAGCTGAGCTATGTGTGTACTCTCTGACCAGCCACATTCTGTTTAGCTGACTTAATTATTTGTTTAGGGTTTTTTGTTTTGTTTTGTTATGTTTGTTTGCTTTTTTTTGTTTGTTTTGCTCTGAAAACTTATGTGGGCAGAGATTTTGGCTTGTTTCACATCTAGATTTGTTGTACATAAAATAATGCCTAACAGTGAGTTGAGATTCAAATAATCTGATATACAACAAGCCATTATTATTACATCACAAATAAACATGCCACAGTTTAAACTTCCTGTATCAAAATAAAAAAATTCAGGGCATGGATAAATAAAATGTATGGATTATGTTAAAAGTTATTTTAGCTATAGTGTCAATGTCTTTTGGTAGCTTTTCTAAAAAAGCTACTTCATTAAATTTTGGTATTTAGAAAAGAAATAACTGGAAAAATGATATGGAAAAATTATTTATTGAAAATATGGATATATTTTCAAAAGACTTCAAACATGATATGGTTACAAAGGACAGGACACTAATTTGCTTGCCAGCCAGCTTTCACAGAATTGATAACATCACACTCTGTGCCTGAACTTTGAAAGGCCCACAGAAGCAGAGCATAGGGGCGCTGTACTTTTGTTTTGCGATGGCTTTCAGATGATATGTGCTCATTTTATATGAAAAGATTCCCCCCTCCCCCACTGCTGATATGGCAGAATCCATCTGGGACGTGAAAGAAAAGCACAAACCCACATCTCTCTTGCCTCTTAAGTCATGCTACAACCGAAACTTCCAGCACTGGAATTTAACTGACCATTTGGATGTTTATGTGGAAAACTGGATAAAGAGCAGCTTTGCTGTTTTACATCTGCATTTAGTGCTGTTAACAGCAACTACACATCTTTTTTTGCCCCAGAGCACCGGCTCAGGTGTCCTTATAGCATGTGGGAAAGAATAGGAATCCAGCGAGGAGTAGATAATGAAGGAAGACAGATAATGCCCAATTCAAGTTAGTATTATAACACAGCCCTAGCTTAAAACAGTTTATGTATGAAGTAAGGATGTCTCAAAGCTTTATCATAAACATCTTATCTCCCTTTCCCATTAGCACCTCCAAACCCTCCCATGTCTGCCCTTTCAGTCTGAAATTGAGTTTTGGTTTGGCATTTCTCACTGCTCTAAGGTAATCACAGGTGCCTTTATATCTTTCAATTTTATCATATTTTAGGATATCAAAAATGTTATCTTTTGTAAAAGAGTTAATGATGTTTAGAGAAAGTTGTGCATAAATTTAGTCCTCATTTTAGAACCATTCACAGAATCCTTCTCAATTATATGTAGGTATTTGGGTGAAACATGGTTCCTCTAACTCTCCAGTGGGAGGGTAGCTAGATTTTTCACAGCCAAGTGCTAATGTGCACAAATCAAGTCGTTCTTATCTCCTGGTGGTGGAACAATAGCAAAGTTACTGATCATGGGCATTTCTTCACTTTGTTTATTTTCTTAAGTAATGTCAGATTCCACGAGCATGGAGTGGCTACTTTTAGTATCACAGTGGGTGGAATCAATCTCTGAAATCACCTCTGTCTGTTTCTTTTTAAATTGGTATTTTAATCTTTAAGAACTAATCAACAAACAAAATGTAGTTGTGACTGGCCTGTCCATCCTTGTACCAGCGAAGGGAGGCAGAAGGAATCGCATAAGCTTCACATTCCAGGGTCAGGCTGCTGTTCACCCTAATCTTCACTTCTTTAGGGAAAAGACCTGGCCCCAAAAGGTCCCCTTTCTTGATTATGGGTGGAACTGCAGAAAATGAAGATAAAAGAGTTAAACACTGGTTGTTTTAAACATACAGTCTGCCACAGAAATCACAATGAGGAGCATCTAACAAGGTCCCCAGGAGATGCAGGCCCTTTCTCCCAGACCTTCCATGAAGGACCTCAGTTGGCATCCAGGGAAAAAGGAGTTTCCCAACATAAAATATGCAGAAAAATATATTTATCTATTCATCATTATAAAGTTGCTAGAGAGGTCAATGTCCTTCACATTTTTATCTGTTCTAGATCCATATTGTCTAACAGTGACCCATAAAAATACATTACACTGGTTATTATGGCACCAAACTAAAGTAAAAATGACAGTCAGAAATAGAGAATTTGTTTATAAGATAACAGCAATAATCTATGAATAAAGACTGTTGAACTGTTAAGGCCATTAGCAGTGGCCCCTACTAATGACAGTGTGAGCTTTGCCTTTTGCTTATAGGTTGTTTACCTTGTGGTAATCCAAAGCTACTGTTGATCTCATCTTGAGCTCTAAGGACCTGCATGTAAACCACACTCCAACAGGTAGGTAGTGAGCGCATCCAGTGAATGGTTTTTTCATGTGTATGTGTGATGGTATGAAGTGTGATGGTGTGTGTGTGTGTGTGTGTGTGTATAGGAACATGTGCACATGTATGCATTTGTAGGTCCAAACGATGCCACATAGCTTCTTCAATTGTCCCCTACCTTAGATATTGATTCATGGTGTCTTGCTGAATCCAGAGCATATTGTTCTGATTAGAGTACCTAGCTGTTTTTTGCTGAGCATTTCCTATCTGCCTCTCAGGCACTCAGCCTGAAGTCAGGCCTTTATACCCATTTTACATTTACATGGGTTCTGGGCTCTTTAAACACTGGTCCTCCTGCTTGCACAAGAAACATGTCAGTCACTGACCCGTCTCATTAGCCCTGGGATATCACATCTTTGAGCAGCTGAGGCCATGGGCAAAATACTTAATGCAACCTCCATCCTTGATGAGGCAAGCTGCATAAGTAAGAGTCTTCAATGATCAGTATAAACAAGCAGGAAAGAATAGTGGAAAATGTGATTTAAAAAGCTAGAAATCTTCAGGAAGAGGTGAGAAAAGGCGTTCTTCTGGAACTTACTGTAGACCTTCACTTCATAGCGCTTTATCATTTCCCCAGCCTCATTGGTGGCCACACATGAGTATCTGCCAGCATTGTCTTCCTGCGCACTTAGGATCTGCAGAGTACGGCCTCCTAAAACACAAGGAACATTAAGGAAGCTTTGACATCGTAGTGTAGGTAGGGAATGCACCAAGTGCTAGGACTTTAGTTCTTACTGGAAGCATTGCTTCTTATGACTACGATTCACTGGTAGGTGTTTGATATAAAACATGCTACAATGTACACAGGATCTACAGTGTAGCTGAGATGGTCTCTATGCTCCCCACTGTCCTCTGTGTAGCAGTGGCTCTCACACTTTCCGTCTCTGATACTTCTATGCCTCTGTACATCACTCGAGATAATGACCTTTTTTTTTTTCACACTTTTTAATTAGTTCTTTGGGCATTTCTAATTTTGTGTAATGAGTTCTGATGATATTCAACTCCTCCCCAACTCCTCCCCCTAGATCCATAGACCTTTCCTTTGCACCTAATTTTATATTCTTAAAAAAAAATAAAAATAAAAATAAACCCAACACTTCTGAGACCCCAACGTTCAGGACGAATTTGTGCTAACCAAAATAGTTTGGAGGGTGTGTTATTCCAACTGGACTGTGTTGACTTACCAGGAACAAAACCTGTGCAGGTCCAAGCCAGACCAAGTATCAATAGAGAGGGGGAGTTGGACATACAGTCTCACCCCTGGCCACGAGCAATTAGCAGTTGTTAGCATGGCAAAGTAAGGCTCAGCTTTCTTTGTTTCATACATTTCATAAGAAGGGTCCTGCCTCTGTTATTGTCTTTCTCTCGTCAACCTGGTCTATCACAGAAAACTGATTTGGCCAAAACACAGTTTTGAATCTGGTTATCTTTCTCTCTAAAACTGGAGCTGGAGATATGGCTTAGCGGTTAAGAACAGTTGCTGCTTTCCCAAAGGACCCAGCATCCATGCTGGCTGGCTCACAACCGCCTATAACTGCAGTTTGAGGGAATCCAATGCCCTCTGATAGATTCTATAGGAATCCACACACATGTACATGTGTGACATCCAAGACACAAACACATAAATAAAGATAAAGTGAATTTTTAAAATAAAAGTTGTCAATAGTTCTCAACTGTTTAGTGTCTGAAGTTAAACTGATACAGGCTTCAAAACAATACCCAGCTTTTCTTCCTGACTTTTTTCTCTCCATAATGTTTCCCCTTACATGGTGACTGCATGTGGCCATCCCATTCCTGCTTGCTGCCCTTTGTCCTCTAGTCATATTGATGGATCCAAAACCTCTCCCAGCTTATCATCAGTCAACTAAATTCTACTACTTCCTGTCAAATCTGGCCCACATTGTGGTTAGGGAGAAAATTTTTTTTCCGACCATTAAGGTTCACAATAGCAACTTTATCTTCTGAATTTTTATAAAACTTGTCACTACCCCCCCTTTAATAACCCCTATCCATTTATTTTTATTTTGTTTTTAATTAATTTATTTCTTAATTACAGTTTATTCACTTTGTATTCCACCTGTAGCCCCCTTCCTACTTCCCTCCTAATCCTACCCTCGTCTCTCATCTCCTCCCATGCCCCTCCTCAAGTCCACTGATAGGGGAGGTCCTCCTCCCCTCCCCTCTGACCCTAGCCTATTTGGTCTCATCAGAACTTAAACATAGTTGTTTTAAGTGCATATTGATAATAAGTCTTCCCCATTATCTCTGTGTTATCTCTCTTCCACATCAGATTAAATGTCTCACAGGTGTTGGTTATGGTTTTTATTTCTTTCTGACCTCACACACATTATATTAAAGAAGAATAAACTCAGTCTACATATTAACTCTTTCAAGGCTAAATTCAATCAAAAATGAGTTTCTATCCTTTGTAACATTTGACATTATAACATATTTTAGCAATTCTGACACTGTAACATTTCTTTACTTGGGTTTGTTTTGTGTCTTTCAAAAAGTAATGCTTGAGTATTTTAAATTTTAATATATATTAAAATATATAGTATATATTTATATATATTATATATAGTATGTATTTAATATATACATATTAAATATATAGTATACATTTATATTATATATAAAGCATAGATTGTAAGATAGAAATAGACTGTCACAGAACAAAGACACAGGCACTTTTATGAAAAAACAACCCATGCTTTCCTACAGCAGTAGGTGATACAAATGCACCGTGGCTAGCTGAAGGCAGCTAATTACCTGGAGGAATCCGAATATTTCGGTTGGATTCTAAAGGCGCTCCATCCTTGAACCAGGTGATGGTAGCTGGTGGATAGGAATATGCCTCACACACTAAAGAAGTGGGGCTGTTGAGGATGACAATGACATCTTCAGGGCTGCCATCGCTGTCTACACCAGCAATTGTAGGAGATACTGAAAAGATTTAAAGTTTCATTTAAAAAAAGATATCCTTAGAAAAATTTCTAGGTATGTGCCCCCAATGTGCCATTGTACTTATAATCAATATTCATTATTTTCTGGATAAAATAAGTTAAAACAGCATAGGGTGAAGGAGGAAAGTGATACACTCAAAAGAGCTAACAACATACTGGGTTGAGTGTGACCCAAATCTCCCAACTCGGACTCAGGAGCTTTCATTCTTACACGCCCTTCCGTATAAAAGTGTGTCAGCTCTGCCTATAGAAAGCTTCTGTCGTCCACGCGATGTCCTGTTTGTCCATGCCACCACTTGGAGCTATTCACCTGCACCCTATGCATCTCCTGGCATTTCGTCGGACCTTTCTTGCATAGACGCATATATACGTGTGGTCCATTTAGATCACAACTTTGCTTTGAGGTTCCTGTCTATGTGGGGGTATAAAAGTATTTGTATATATGAGAATATTTATGTGTTCTGTGAAAAATAACTGAACAAAAGCCAAATACTTGTAAATTCACATACTGTAAATTCACAGTCAAATTTAGTGCAGGTTTTTAAATATCAATAATCAAATGTAATACATTTAGGTGGGGCACATGTTAAACTTGAAAAACTAGGTTGGGACTCAGAATCCATTCAATGGTATGCTTGAGAGGTACACAGAACTTTGATGCTGTAGGACCAACGCTGATGAATCAATGCATACAGATGCTTAATCAGACAGATGTTTACTCATACCCAGGCCGCAGAGACTAGAAGGAGCACAATCTCCAATAAAGGAAGAGGCTCGGGGAGAAAGGCACAGGGTCTCAGGCTGAGACTCATTGTCTACCTGCTTCTCCTCGATCAGCACAACATTCCCCCTCACCACTGCATAATTTAATGTCTGTCTTACACTATACCTGGAAGATAATTTATTCCATAGCAATGAAAACATGAAATACAAACCAGCCTACATACATGAGTGCTGGTATCCTCCATGTGATGAAATTCTGTGACAGAAACTGAGAGAGAGAGAACTGATAGTTCAGGATTTGAAATGAAGTTCATACCTACCAAACACATTGAGACTGAAACTTTTGCTTTTGTCGCCAGCTGTATTAGAGGCCAAACATGTGTATCGTCCTGTGTGTGACACCTGAGCATTGGTGATCTGAAGAAAGCGGCCATTAGAAATCAGGTGGTGGACTTCATCTTCTTGGAGAAGCTGTCCATCTTTGTGCCATGTGATCTGTGGCACAGGATTCCCTGTTAAGAAAAAGCCACTCCAATATCACATATCTACACATGGCAAACATCCAAAGAAGGCATTTTCACTTATTTGCTTTTTTTTCCATATCCTACTTTTTCCCCCCTTTCTTTCTGTTTTTTTTTAAGATGCATTTTTTGTCTGCATTTGTGCCTGCAGGCAAGAAGAGGGCACCAAATCTCATTATAGATGGTTATAAGCCACCACGTGGTTGCTGGGGGTTGAACTCAGGAACTTTGGAAGAACAGACAGTGCTCTTAGCCTCTGAGCCATCTCTCCAGCCATATCCCACTTTTAAAACAATGACATGGCTATTCTTTCTGAAATAGTGTCATAAATAAATCTTTTTAAATGTAGAGTGATTACACTATGATGAAAAAGACAGAAAGAAGTCATTGCAAATGTAGGCGAGCTTTTACCTGTAAGTGATTCTAAAGACTGGACCTGTGTTTAAACACAAAGGTGCTTTAGTTTCCAACGATTAAGTATTTTCATAGTATACTACTTTAAGAGACTGGAGCACATACCATTATGGAAAATGTTATGAATTCTTTTCTATTCATACTAAAACCCTTTTTATTCTTTTGAGAAAAAACAGGAGAAAAGTAAGGCAGTTATTTCAACCAACATTTTGTGTTATCTTGGGATTCTTACCAAGAGTTTAGAGATATAATTAAAATAATTATTTATTTGATATTTGTAGCCAATAGGGAACACTTCAGAAAGTTCTAAATGGACATATGTGTTAAATATTATCTAAAATTATCCAGATGACTTTTCATAATTTAAAAACTACAAAAGCAAGTCATGTTGACAAAGAAGGCTAGAATGGACTATTAAAACGAGACAGCTTAAACAGAGAATATTATAAAGTTTATGCAAAGCTGGAAAGAGGGAGGAAGGGAGGGAAAGAGGAAAAAGAGACATCTTTTTTATTTTTTCATGCTGTTCTCTCTATGGCATTAGTTAATTACCCTGATTGCTTCAGTAAAGAAAAGGTGACTGGCATGTGCAGCACTCTCCTTAGCTGTTTTTCTTAAAGAATTTCCTTATTTCGATTTATTACTTTCACAAGGCATATAAACAGTGAAGAAACTCATCAAATCTTTCTTAAAACTCTATTTTTTTCCCAGAAAATGTTCTAAGCTACTCTCATTATTTACCTAAAACTGTAATAGAATTTATCTAGAATAAAAAAATGAGAGGGGCTTGAAACTTATTGTCAAAGTTTTGTCTTATTTTTGAAATTATAACATAATCACACCATTTCCCCCTTCCTCCCTCCAAAACTCCCCTGTACCTTTTCTTGCTCTTTTACACAAATCTTTTTATTTTGATTTCATGCAACAAATAATGCGCTTGGTTAAAGATTGTAATATTGGTTTTTGGATCTTTCTTTTCCATAGTTTCTAGTCTCTTTTCAACATGTAAACATGTAAACAAGGTGATTGTGGTGTTGTTCTTGCTCATTCCTCAACATTAAGCAAAATTTCTACCTACTTCTTTAAAGTACGATGTAAGAAAACAAGAAAAGTAAATGCTCCCTAAATTCTGCCAGATGCTTGGCTGTGAGTCTCAGTTTCTGTTTCTATTCTTTGCTGGGTGGAGCCTCACAGAGGACAGCCATGCTAGGCTCCCTTCTGCAAACACAGTAGTGCGTCATCGTCAATAGTGTTGGCTTGCTCCCATGGAGTGGGTCTGAGGCTGGGCCAGGCATGGCTGCACTTTCCCTTGTTATCTCATCCCTGCATATCCTGAAGGCAGGGTAAATTCTGGATGGAAGGTTTTGTAGGTGGTTTGGTGTTCCCCTCTCTCCACCAGGAGTCCTGTCTGGTTAGGGGGTGGCCTTTCCAGTCTCTGCGGTCCATGCCACCCAGGGTTTCAGCTAGAGTCACCCCTGTAACTTCCCGGCAGCTCACCCTGTTGCAGGTCTCCAGCTTGTCTAAAAGATGGCCCCGCCCATGCTTACTCCTCTCTCTCCAAGAGCCTTGTAGAAGAGTCAACTGGGAGGGGAGAGGAGCTCCACAAGAAGATCAACAGTACCAACTAACCTGGGCCCAGAGGGCCTTGTGGACATTGAAGCACCAACCAAGGACCATGCATGGACTAGAGTAGACTCTTTATACATACATACATACATATATATATATACCCAATGGGCAGCTTAGCCTCCATTTGGGTTCCCCAGAAAATGGATCAGGGGCTGTCTCTGACATGGTCTCTCTTGCATGCCTTTCGATCACATCACCCTGTTGTGGCTGCCTTGCTAGGCACTGTGAAAGAGGAAGCACTCATTCCTGATGTGACTGGATGTGCTGGTGTGTGTGTGTGTGTGTGTGTGTGTGTGTGTTTTCCCTTTTCTGAGGGGCAGGAGAGGGGGTACCATGATTCCATTCCGAATACCTATTATGGAGGCTACACTTTCCCCAGGTGGTTAAGACATACCCCACAGACACACATTCTGGAATCAGTGATGATCATCCTGTGTAGCAAGTTGGGACTCACAAGAATTGACTCCTTACCTGTCGCTTCACACGTCAATGTAACACTTTGTTTCTCTTTAATCTTTACATCTTCCAATGTATTTTCACCCACAATATGAGGAGGAACTAGAATAAACCCCAAAACACAGGAAAAATAAGTTACAGCTCTATCAGTATAACTGCCTAAACTTTAAGCAAATCTCATTCATTATTTAGTCATTAGAATGTCAAAGTATTGTGTTTTGTTTTTTTTTTAACAATTCTAGTTTCCATCTGTACAATAAAATTGTTACAAATCCAGTTTTAATGAATGAAATTTTAATTTAAATTTCATTCATAAATTTTAAATTAAATCATACATATAAAAAAAGGTGTGATGGTTACATTTATTTGTTAATTTGACACTATCTCTAATCCTGTGAAATGGAGTTGCAAAGAAAAACTGTATTAGGCTGGCCTGGGGTGCTGTTTGTGGAGGCAATTAACATGATTGTCTTAAATATGTTAATTGAGGTCGGAGGACCCACTCTCTCTGGATGGCTCTAGAACCTGGGTTGGACTCCTGGACTCAGTGAGAGGTGAAAACCAGCTGCGCCTATGCAAACAGGCATTCAGTCTCTGCTTGGGCTGCACGTAAATGATTCCTTGTTTCTGCCACCTTGACTTCCCCATAGTGATGAACTGTGACCTCAAACTGTGGCTTAAAATACATCCTTTCTCTTCTAAGTTGCTTCCTACCCTAAGGTACATTCTACCCTAAGTTACAGCAACGCAAATTAAGCTAAAAATGTATCCACTAATTAATGAGTAAGGTCTCTCACTTGAATCTCACAGTATCTTAGAACATAGCTGAACAGTTGTGAACTGGCACAAGGCAGTTTTGCAGTCGAATCGGACTCATTTCCTCCAAATGACTGTAATGCTGAAACCTTGCCAAGAATCATAGTCCAGGGGCCAAAGACCACATAGGTATAAATTCCAGCTGTGAATACATTTAACTCTGTGTCCAGAATGCACTGAGTCCAGTTGGACTTTCCCCTTATATACTGTAACGCGCACAAGTACCTAATACTGAAAGTCCAAACACTTTCCTGTCGTCACCAGCTGCATTCCTTACAACACAAGTGTACTGGCCAGCATCTTCTGGTCTGGACTGCATCAACCGCAGCATCCTGCCTCCTGGAAAAGCAAAACACCAGATGACTTAAAGATAAATACTGTTCTGGGTGACATCAAGTGAGGAATGGAATTCCGCAGAGAAGGGGAGGTATTGCTGTTGTTAAGTATGGAGCAATAGAGGTGGAAGGTAGGGCTGGCAGAATTATCTACAGCGGAATAGGTGTGGGAAATGGCAGGAGACAGTGCTGGATAAAGTTTGGCCGGCTTTTGTGTGCCCTTGGATGTTGTGCTAAGTAATTTAGTGTTTTCTGCAGGTGAAGGAGGGTGCTGTAAAACAGGCTCGCTATCTGATTGGTGCTCTCACAAGTGGGAAAAGACCACAACAAAATGAGGCTGAATGATAAAAAAGGAATGCTGGCAAGAGGACTAAACTGGTGGGTGACCCAGACTTGGGTGACATCCAAGTCACCCAAGGGGGGGGGACTGTGAAGAGGGACTGACTAGCAGCTATCAGGTCAGCTTCTTGGAAATCCCAGAGTCATTAATGTTAGGGTGACAGGGGTCACCTCAGGCAGGGCACATTGCTGCCTTGGCTTCTTTCCATACTTAGAATTTGTTTTGCTTGAAGAGGGAATACACATAGAGTGATACATGCTAAAAAATGGAATTTGGCAGGAATTTCCTTTAAGGACAAAGGTCAGCAAATAAGACAAAGCAAAATCTTTTGAAAAGCAATGGATATAGTGAAAGTAGAGAATGCTAAATGATTTATGAAAAATCTCAGGGCCAAAAAAACATTACTCAGATTTCTAAATAATTATTAAGCAGGCATATATTTTGCTTAGTCGCTTGAATTTGTACTAAAAATTCTAAGGGACGCACATAAAATTCTCACTTAAATAGCACCTGGATCTAGTTGGGGAGCTACCATCTGTTTTCAGTTTTTCAGTTTATATATCAGTTGACATTGTGATTGCCTGACCAGCAACACCGGCAATTCCCTAATACCTCATTTGAACAAATCAAAGTTGATTTCCTGAATGGAATTTTGTTTTTCCCAGAAGAACTGAGGTAAATAACATAAACAGTTTTTGTTGTTGTTGTTTTTTTAAATAATGTCAATTTCGAAAGGATTCACATGCTCTTTGCAAACTCAGATTAGTGAGACTGCATTATGGTTCTAGATGAGTGATGGTAAAGTGATACAACCTTACAAGTCACTCGTGGGTCCACAAGCCTCTTTGCTGGACCCTCTTTTTGCTTCCTGATCCACTCACTAAATCTTGTGAAAGCCTGAAAAAAGTATGACAGCCATTTAGACTTATATGAAGACATTCCTCATTCCTACTGGATCTTTCTGACAGTTATCTGTCCTTGGCAGATGACTCTATGACAATGGTGGGGCCATCACCCAGGTCCTGCTTGCAGATAGGCCTCGTGAGGATTAGTCTTCATGACACAGAAGTGTGCGGCAGAGCCTCAGTGAGCGAGTCACATGTCATTCATCTGCTTCTCATTTCTGCATCCCACAAAGCACATCCAGATTGTGAAGCTGAACAAGTCCCTCGGCAGCCACAAGGTGAAATACGTCTACCGTGCTTTGCTCGGGGTCTCCAGCTGCTGGTCAATCAAAACAAAACTAAGCAGAACCTAAACACCACTCCTGTAAATGTGTAAGAAGCCAGGCGTCCGCACTCTGCCATGCTGTTCTCATTTCTGCGATCTTTGATGTTATCGCTTTTAATAAATTCAAACTTTGCATACCTGAAACTATATTTTTTTTTAAAAAAATGAAGATAATTTTAAGACAATAAGACAATGTGCTCAGGCTTTTGTTAGCCGGACTATAATGAAATCGTTGCCACTACTCCCCATTGTGTAAGGACACAGAGATAGATTCCTGTGAAATGAAAAGCATCATCATGGAATGCAGGAAGGGTGCAGGGAGTTTCCCAAGATGCGGCTTGACTACGGGATCCTTTAGCAAGCACTGTGTTAATAGCTTAATGTGATATAAGGTCACCTCAGTTTACTAAAAGCCAGAGGACACAGATGCTGCCAAGGTTAACCCAGCTGAGTAACTTTCTCAAAGGAAAAAGATTGTCCTTTTAGTCTATGTGACAGCCACTATCAAAATAGGCCAATTGTAGACTTCCTGTGACATGCGTCAAAAACCCTTTCTCCAGGCTTACGCTGACCCATGGAGGATAAGATAGCCAGGTTTTCCTACAAACTTATCAGAAGCTGGACTACAGATACGGTCTCAGCACACTCATCACACATCAGCTGACATGTTTAGTACAGGAGAATGCTATATAATGCTAATAAGATGATGCCATTTCCTTTTTAATAGAGCTTTTTATATTTTAAATGTTTGTGTGATATGATGAGTGGGCATCATAATAAGCACCTAGATCAGAAAGACAAACGAAACAACATCAACAATGAAAATGAAAAATGAGAAGAGAGACAAGTTCACATGAAGGTAACCCGATGGTCAGGCTGTCCTGTGCATACTGTGAATACCTGAGAGAATCTTCACAGAACTGCTGAGGCTCACAGGCCAGCCATCTTTAAGCCAGGTTATGGACGGCAAGGGGATGCCGGAGGCTTCACAAGTCAGGGATACAGAGCTCTTTTCCACCACACTGACATTCTCAGGGACACCAAGGTTCCCTATGATGCTTGGAGGGGCTGAAAGACAAAACCAAAGTGACTGGAAATAGACAGTAAGGTAGCCGATAACTACAAAACACTAATCCTCAACAGTGAGTTTCCAGCAGGAGCCTTCCATTTTATGGTTAATAATAATCAAAACAAGGAAGCATACCAATGCTATCTCTGAAAATAAAAACGTATGTCACTGCTTTCCAGTTTCCATCAATTTGGCATTGACATTCCAGCAATGGTGAACTAGTTTCTGAGTTAGTTCTGGTTTGTGACAGATTTATAATATAGATTCACAACATTCTTTTTTATTATTAGCTGCATTTTTTTAATTTTTTATATTAATCACAGGTTATTTACTTTGTATCCCAGCCATAGCCCCCTCCCTCATTCCCTCCCAATCCCACTCTCTCTCCCTTGTCTTCTGCCTGTCCCTTTCCAAGACCACTGACAGGGGAGGACCTCCTCCCCCTCCATCTGACCCTAGCTTATCAAGTCTCCTCAGGACTGGCTGTAATGTCCTCTTCTGTGGCCTAGCCTAGGGGTCTTTCATGAGACTGCTTCTCCAACCAAGGACCATGTATGGAAATAACCTAGAACGCCTGCTCGGATATAACCCATGGTAGCTCAGTGTCCAAATGGGTTCTCTAATAAGGGGAACAGGGACTATTTCTGACACAACATTCTTATAGATAGTATTCTGTAAAAATTGTTATAGTCTTAAAAATTAAATTAATTTAACAAAAACACATATAATATTAATTCTTTTTATCATGTTCCCTTCCTTCATCTTTGGCATATACATTGGCCACAAACATAAGATATGAACACTAAGCTTCATTCATATCCTTTTTGTTTGTTATGAGACTGAGTTTCATTTTGTAAATCATGTTGGTCTGGAACTCTTTATGGAGTTAGGCTGGATTTGAACCCATAATCCTCAAACATAGCCTCAAAAGTTCTGAGATTATAAATATGCACGAGCAGATCTAGTGTTATTCATTTATTAATGGTATTCAAGCTGTAAGATGTGTGTATTAAAATTCCTTATTGGTTCTGTACATTGAAAAATTATACAGCAAATTGCATGCATACAAATAGTTGATTTTGAATATACATATATCTAGTCTTGTTCCAAATTAGTCATTTATTCATTAGAATCTTAATCCTGACTTTAATACAACTCATACACAAGGGTCTGAGTCAATCAATGTTAAGTAGTCTTAATTTAACACTTGAATTTGAAAATTGTATAATTAAAGGATTTAGCCAGATGTGGTAGTGCATGCTATAATCCCAACACTAGTAAGGCAAAGCAGGTTGATTGACATCCGCCTGGAATACACAGGGTGTTCCGGGCCAGCCGATTACCTAATGAGAGCTTGCCTTGAATTTTTTTCTACTTTGCTATACGCATCCTCAATATGTATTTGTCTCAGCAAGTAACATGAAGTCAGGCACTGAGGGATAAATGATGAGACTAGGAAACACGTGGAAAACTGGTAAACACGTGGAAAACGGTGGTTTTGTAAAACACCTTCTTGCACCCATGGTCTCACACTAGCTGAGGCTACTTGCACAAGATCTATCGATAGAAGATCAAGCCAGTCAAAATTCATGTATAGATGAGGGTGATAACTCCAGGCCCTATGCCTTATTAAAGAGGTATTGGTAGTTAATAGCTGCTGAGGAAGAAAGAATCATTCTTCTTGGAGAGTGTGGCCACTAGAAGCTTTCCAGTGCTTCCTGGTCCCACAATACGCACATATGGCCCTATTTGAACTTAGTAATTCATCATCATCATCATCATCATCATCATCATCATCAGCAGCAGCAGCAGCAGCAGAAGAAGAAGAAGAAGAAGAAAAAGAAGAAGAAGGAGTGATCATATCTCACCATATATATATGCATGAAATTCTCAAAGAATTAAAACAACCAGACAGGATATTAATATAAGAGTTTAGATCTAGGGTTTATGCTCTCAGGATACTCGACTGTATCATCCCGTGAACAGATCCACTTACCATGAACACTTAAGTCATATCTTCTGTCAGTCATTCCTGCTACATTCACAGCAACACACACATAACGGCCTGTGTCAGATACATGAGCGTTCTTCAGCCGAAGAATGCGACCTTCATCCAGTATTTCCACTCCCTTCCCCTTGGTCAAGGGGCGGCCATCTTTCATCCAGGTCACTGTTGGCTGAGGAATACCCTGCACCTCACATTCCAAGGAAACACTCTTCCCACGGATGACAATAATCTCTGGGCGGTGGCTGCCACTGTTGGCTATAGATGGTCGAACTTTGGGGAGGAAAAGATAGTGAGAAAACAGCACAGGAAATCTTTGCTTCAGTTCTTTTTTTTAATTAATTAACTTTTTATTAATTACAGTTTATCCACTTTGTATCCCAGCTGTAGCCCCCTTCCTAGTCCCCTCCCAATCTCATTCTTCCTCCCTCCTCTACCCCCATGCTCCTCCCCAAGTTCACTGATAGGGGTGGTCCTCCTCCCCTTCCTTTCAACCCTAGCCTATCAGGTCTAATAAGGACTGTATTTTCTTCCTCTGTGGCCTGGCAAGGCTGCTCCTCCCTCAAAGAGCAGGCCACTGAGTTCATGTCAGAGACAGTCACTATTCCCATTACTAGAGAACCTACTTGAACACTGAGCTGCCACGGGCTACATCTGTGCAGGGGTTCTAGGTTATCTCCATGAATGGTCCTTGGTTGGAGTATCAGCTCAGAAAAGACCCCTGTGCCCAGATTATTTTTTTATCTCCTTGTGGAGCTCCTGTCCTCTCCAGATTTTTCTCTCTCTCCCTTCTTTCATAAGATTCCCTGCACTCTGCCTAAAGTTTGGCTATGAGTCTCAGCCTCTGTTTTGATTCCATGCATGGTAGAGCCTTTCAGAGGCCCTCTGTGATAGGCTCCTGTCCTGGTCCCTGTTTTCTCCCTCTTCTGATGTCCATCCCATTTGCCCTTCTGAATGAAGATTGAGCATTTTACCCAGGGTCCTCCTTGCTTGCCTTCTTTAGGTGTACTGATTTTAGTCTGTTTATTCTATATTATATGTCTAATATCAACTTATAAGTGAGTATATACCATGTATGTCTTTTTGCTTCTGAGATACTTCACTCAGGATGATCTTTTCTAGTTTCCACCATTTGCCTGCAAATTTCATGATTTCCCTGTTTTTAATTGCCGAGTAGTATTCCATTGTGTAAATGTACCACAAATTCTGTATCCATTCCTCTGTTAAGGGCCATCTGGGTTGTTTCCAGTTTCTGGCTATTATAAATAAGGCTGCTATGAATATGGTTGAGTAAATGTCCTTGTTGTGTACTTGAGCATCTTTTGGATTTATGCCTATGAGTGGTATAGCTGATCTTGAGGTAGAACTATTGCTAATTGTCTGAGAAAGTGCCAAATTGATTTCCAATAGACGTTTTCACTTTGAGTTTCTGATCCTCTTGATTCTGTCTCTAAAGAACTGTGATAACAGGAATATGCCACCACATCCAGATTTTATGGTTGGGGGCTGAAAACCAGGGCCTTGTGTCTGTTAGGCAAATGAGTTACATCCCTAGTCCCAAGTCAAATACAGTATTATGTCAATATATTAGCTATTATAAATGGACTCAAAATAACAGACTACATGAATATGTAATAAATTATCAGCATATTGCAAGGTAGAGTTATTTTCTGTTCCTGAGTGGGTTAATACCTAAAAGAAGGTTGACCCAGGAGAAAGAGAATGCTGTATTCATTACTTTTAATAATATAATAATTTAATAACAATACTTTTAATAATATAGTTATAACTAATATAGTTTATCAGTTATAACTCTGATTTGCAAAACTGTTCCTAATACTCAATGGATATGGCAGCTTGGGGAGTCTCAACTTATTTCATGAGTGATTTCTTTTCACCTGCTAAAGCTTCATGTGATTCTGGAGATATAGGCACATAAACCAGGTATAAAATCAAAACACTTACGGATAATAAATCATAAGGAAACTTATTTTAAAATAACTCTTTAGTATCAGCAAACCTGTGGTCTAAGGAGAGCTCTATCACACAAATGCCACACGACCTTGATCAACTCCAAAATGTTGCACAGGTTATAATCTACATATCCTTCTAAAATAAAAAAAAATGATGTATTTAAAATATACTCTAGGCTTGGGCTGTGGCTTAGTTGGTGTGTAATACTTGCCTAGCATACAATGTAATCCCAGAATTCAGGAAATGGAGGTAGGAGGACAAGAAACTAAAGGTCATTCAACTATGTACCAAGTTTGAGACCAGCCTGGGCTATATGAGAACCCATCAAAACAAACACAACAACAACAAAAATTGCCACCCACAGCAATAAAATTATAGAGTATAATACCCTGTCTTCCCTTTCTACACATTTTCCCACCTGGCACACTGCAACCAACTTGATGTGTCTATTACTGGTGGGATGATGGAGACGAACATCTGTATTACTGGATAAAGAATAGTCTGAAGGAAGTGACTGTTCTCTGGTTATGTCAGCACGATGTATAATACACGGTAGGTAGAGCTGTACTACTGTGAATGAACCTTACAGCTCTAAAGAGAAATGGAAGGGAACAGAGAAATCTTGCGCCCAGAGTTCGAGGAGGTCAGTAACTTACTGTACACCTGCAAGCTGTACTCTTTCTTCGCAGCTCCAGCCACACTGGATGCTACACATGTATAGAGCCCTGCATCCGACTTCTCCACAATGGAAATCTGTAACCGTCTGCCTCCAGATAAAATGCGAACTCGGCCTGCAGAGTCAGCCAACACCAGGGAGCCTGCAACAGAACCCAGATGGTAGGATTAGAAGCAGAAATATGTAGCTTTTGTATTCATGCCCAGAGAAGAACTTATTTAATTACCAGTTAATTAATTACCTAAAAGGTAGACAACTCTGTGATAAAGATTTGCTAATAAAAATCTACTCAACTACAGACTTTAATCCTAATATACATAAATGTTTACTTTAGAAAATAATTTTAAGGACATTTATAAAGCAAAAACAAAAAAACAAACCCAATCTTTTGAATGGTAGACTCTTGATGATTGTAGATGTTTCATAACACAAAAGTCAAGGACACAATGCAGAAAATAGATTAATCTAGTAAACAGCTAGTCTGAAAATGATCCACATTGAGATAGTATCAATGGATCACACGATGAAAGTTAATGCAAAGCAATTTTGATATGTAGTATTTAGGATGTAAACCTCTGGAAAGGTTTCTGTTATTGTTAATGATTTTGCTTTTTTATTTCAGTTTTAATTTTTTATATTAATTACAGTTTATTCACTTTGTATCTCAGCTGTAGCCCCCTCCATCATTCCCTCCCAATCCCACCTATGATATTGCTTTTTAAACAATTTACACATTAAGCAAGCAAAAAGATATTCATTTATTCTATCTATCATCTATCTATCTATCTATCTGTCTGTCTATCTTCAGCATCATCAGTTCCTCCATCCATCTCTATCTATATTTATCTGTCTATCTCTCTGTCTATCATTTAAAACTTTTAGGGATGCAAACTGACCTTTCTTCTTCCAAGTAAGACTTGGGGGTGGAATTCCACTTGATTCACACAGCAGAGTGACAAGATTACCTTCAATGGCTGTAAGTTGCACAAGCTCATCAGAGCCATAAATACTAGGTGGTACTGAAAGAAAAGAAACGTATTGATTCTATAGCTTTTGTGTCATGGAGTTTCCCTAATGCTTTCCACATAGTAAAAAGGGCTTCTACAAAAATGATGTAAGAGAAAAGCACATAAGGTTGAATGTCACAACTATATAACACCTTATGTCTATCCAACCTAAAAAAGCTCTTACATTTAGATTTCCTAATTTCCCATCTGTAGCTACCTTTTCAGTCTTTATAACTTTTAGCCAAATGCCTTATCAAAACTGGGAGATATGGGAATATTTCTCTCACTTGAGAAACAGAAAGGAAAAAGCTAGGAATAGATATAGATGATGCATAATTCGTATGTAGTAAATATAAATTTGCTATATGGCAAATTGTACCATTTAAACACAAATTCTTCTTTTTATAGAGTGAGCAATATTTTTTATTATAGCTTACTGCAAAGATTATTAAAATGATAATTGTTTTTAAAAAGTTATTTTCATATACATGTATGCTTTTAAAATTAAATTTTCCATCAGAATCAAGAGAAAACTTTCTCTACATATCTTTTTATTTTAAAAATGTCATTTTCTAAGTGACTCAAATGTGAAATTCATTTCATTATTTCCTTAGATAAAAAATTCTAAACACATAATTAAAAAATGAGACTTTATTCCACAAGTATATTTAAAGTAATATTTAAAATAAAGGTTAAAATGTTGGAAATGGGAACATTTAAAAAGAATTATCAGATAGCCACAGCCAAGGCATTGTGCATTATCTTACTAGCAAAGGTTAAAAGTTTCAAGTGATAATAGTTTCTTTATTAGCATGGTAATCTCCACTGCTGCCTCACGTGGCATGAACACAATTTCCATGTGGAACATGACTTTTTAATTGACTCTCACTTGACAAACCGACACTAGTGCCTAGAGACAGCCCAAGGGTAGAAGCCCTGGCTTTAAAAGCTCACAGCTATGTTAGGAAGGAGCGAGCAGTCGTGCCACACAGACTCACAATGACTAACAGGTTTAGGCTCAGGGTCTCTGTCCATCAGTGTGCATTTTGAAACAGTTCCTTGAGTTGATACTCAGGGAACTGAACATTCCCATGGACTCATCAGAATGGATGGATGCCATTTTTAAAACTGACACAGTAAATAAAAGCAAATCCTAGCCTGATTGCTTTGTTTGACAGATGCTCATAATACTCACCCCAGATGTTAACATTGTAGTTTTTCTCAGTTTTTCCAGCGACATTTGTCGCTTCACAGGTGTAACGACCAGTGTCTTGAACCTGAGCATCATCAATCTGAAATCAAACAATCAAAGCCATGCTTGGAAACCAGCCCTTCCAACCCCCTGCTTTTTTTTGAGACAAATGCTCACTCTGTACCAAGGGTAGCCTGGAACCCACTATAGCATTATTCAAATGGACCTAAAATTCACATCAATTCTTCTGTCTTAACCTCTCCAGTGCTCATATTAATTACTGGCACGAACCACTGTGCTCAGCTTGAAAAATTGAGGTTGTATATCAATGCACACTGTTATCTGTTTTTATGTAATTCTGTACATTCTAAACAATAAACATGGAGAAAAACATAAAATGAGTGCTTACCACTCAGATTCAACATTTATCAAGATTTGAAAATATTCATCTATGCCACATTCTATTTCATTTAATTTTTTAAATTAATTTATTTTTTATTAATTACAATTTATTGATTTTGTATCCCAGCTGTAGCCTCCTCCCTCTTTCCCTTCCAATCTCACCCTTTTGTCCTCTTCTCCTCCCAGGTCCCTCTCCCAATCAATTGATAGGGGAAGTCCTCCTCCCCTTCCATCTGACCCTAGCCTATCAGGTCTCATCAGGACTGGCTGCATTGTCTTCCCCTGTGGCCTGGTACTGCTACACTCTCTCCTCAGGAGGAGGTGATCAAAGAACCAGCCACTGAGTTCATGTCAGAGACAGCCCCTTATCCCCTTACTAGGGCACCTGCTTGGGCGCTGAGCTGCCATAGGCTACATCTGTGCAGGGGTTCTAGATTGTCTCCATGAATGGTCCTTGGTTGGAGTATCAGTCTCAGAAAGACCCCTGTGCCCAGATATTTTGGTTCTGTTGCTCTCCTTGTAGAGCTTCTGTACCCCCAAGGTCTCTCATCTCCCCCCTCTTTCATAAGATTCTCTGCACTTTGCCCAAAGTTTGGCTTTGAGTCTCAGCATCTCCCTTAATACCCTGCTGGGTAGTCTTTCAGAGGCCTTCTGAGTCTTTCAGAGGCCTTCTGAGTCTTTCGGAGGCCTGTCCTGTTTCCTGTTTTCTCCCTCTTCTGATGTCCATCCCATTTGCCCTTCCGAATGAGTATTGAGCATCTTACCCAGGGTCCTCCTTCTTGATTAGCTTCTTTAGGTGTACTGATTTTAGTATGTTTATCCTATATTATATTTCTAATATCTACTTATAAGTAAGTATATACCATGTGTGTCTTTCTGTTTCTGGGATACCTCACTCAGGATGATATTTTCTAGTTCCCACCATTTGCCTGCAAATTTCATGATTTCCTTGTTTTTAATTCCATTGTGTAAATGTACCACAATTTCTATATCCATCCCTCCCCTGAGATTTCACCCTACACCCATCAAAATGTCTAAGATCAAAACTCTAATGATAACACATGCTGGCGAGGATGTAGAGAAAGGGGAACTCTCTTCCATTTCTGCTGGGAATGTAAACTTGTACAACCACTTTGGAAATCAATCTGGCACTTTCTCAGAAAATTAGGAACAGTGCTACCTCAAGATCCAGCTACACCAGTCCTAGGCATATATCCAAAATATGCTCAAGTGTACAACAAGGACATTTGCTCAACCATGTTCGCAGCGGCTCTATTTGTATAGCCACATTCTATTTTAGCCTACTTTATACCAGTTGCTAAGTAATACAAAAATCTTCTAAATAAAATTTAGCAAAAATAGTTATCATAATGTCTGATAAAGTCATTCAAATTTTAATGTATGATCTTAAGTATTCAGGAAGAAAGTTAATATGCTTATGATTGGTTTGTTACACGTGTTTCCTTTATATTGGATCTGTAAGCTTCTTCAAGTAAAAAATTATATTCAAGAGCCTCCATTGCCGATTAAACCATGTTCAGCACTTAGTAGGTAATTGAGCATCAGTAAAACATTTTCTTTCATGTAAA
Organism: Meriones unguiculatus; assembly: GCF_030254825.1. NCBI lineage: Eukaryota > Metazoa > Chordata > Mammalia > Rodentia > Muridae > Meriones > Meriones unguiculatus. The sequence continues at coordinate 72,282,942 of NC_083359.1, forward strand.
TGAAACACAGACTAGTAACTTATTCAACATAACTTTGTATTACACAGCCAATAATATAAATTTTACATGTAAGAATGCTTTGCCTCCATGTGTGTATGTGAACCACGTGTATGCTAGGTATCCGCAGAGGCCAGAAGAGAGTTTCAGATCCCCTGGAACTGGAGTTACAGCTGGCTGTGAGGAACCATGTGGATGCCTGAGATCTAAACCTACTTGTCCTCTGGAGGAGCAATAATGGCTCTAAGCCACCAAGCCATCTCTACAAACCCCACACAAATCTTATTATTAGGGAAAGATACAAGGTACCATATGATTTTTCATAGTTTTTGAGTGTATATTTCAGGGAGCATATACAGCATATAAATGTAAATCAATAAGAAGGTAAAAATAACAACATGAGATTAGAGATACTGCACACTGAATTGTTGCTTGTATATAAGCTTGCAATTAAAAGACCCTAAGGAACCTAAAAGAGGAAGAATGATTACAATTTCTGTGATTGGTAGGAGTATTTGGCTTAGTCAAGGTACGTAGCCAAAAAATATACCAATTAACTAATGCAAAATCTGAGTTAGATGGAACACTAAAGAAATACTTGAAACCTTCTCATTTCAAAGATAGGGGAAATGCAAGGTCATTTCTCAGCTGTACATGGTCCAAAATGATACAACATTGGCAAACCTACTCTTTATTAGAACATAAAATCGGTAAGCATGGGCCCTATGTTACGGTTTGAATTTTATGTGTCCCCCCAAGGGTTTGCTTATATTATGACTAGTTGCTTTCCAACTCCTGACAGTGTTTAGAAAGGCTATGACACCTGAAGAGATGGGACAAAGCTGGTAGGTCACTAAGAGCAGGCATTGAAGGTCACATCCAGACTCTGGTTCCTTCCCCTCTCTCTGCTTTTGCACCTTGACATGAACAACCTCTATCGATGGTTCCTGCCAAGTGCCACGCCTTCCTCACTAAGATGAGGAAGACTGAAGCCCTTCGAGGCCACAGATTAAATAACTTTTTCCTCCAGTAGGCTGCTTCTATGAGGTATTGTGGTCCCTGTCATGGCAGCACAGTAAATCACAAACAGAGAAGTTTGTGAGCCCTCATTGTTGTGACTAAATGTGGCTGTGTGGGTCTCAGGACTTTGAAACTGGATTGAATGAGAACCATGGAAAGGCTTGGGGATTTTAGGCAGGCCTGAATGCTGCAAATATAAGTGTCATGGACAAGTCTGTGGGATCTTGGAAGACTAGTGTGCTAGGAGAAATGCAGAGAGTAAAGAGCACACTTACACCATTCAAGGTGAGAACGACTGTTTTACTGGGAACTGCACTAGAGGCTATTTGTGTTACTTTTGGCAAAGATGTGGTTACATCTTGCTTATATTTTGACAATTTGAGTGAAGCTGAATTCAAAAGTAATGGACTAATTAACTTGGCAAAGGAAATGACAAGACAGCAGAGCATTCAGGCAGTGGAATGATTTAAAATATTTCAATTTTTTTTTGTTGCTTTGTTGTTCTTGGCGGTGGTAGTATTGGTTGTGTGTGTGTATGTGTGTGTGTGTGTGTGTGTGTGTGTGTGTGTGTGTAGGTAAGAGGCCAACTTGATGGGGGGTTGGGTCCTCCTTCCACCAAGTGGGTTCAGGGAATGAACTCAGGTTGTCAGGGATGGTGGCATGTGTTTTGCTGAGCCATCTCACCGGTACCTGTGGTATGATAATTAGAGGTAATTTTAGTTCAGTTTACAGTAAGAATTAACAGCAAGAACTACTGTAAAAAGATGTGCAAATGTGCAGTGTAGCCAGAAACAAAGCTAAATCCCATAGAAAGCTGAGGACAAAGTAGCTATCATTGTTGGACATATTAGTACCTTTAAGAACCAGCCAAGCAATTTGCACCAGAGTAAAAGAAGGTGTACCTTGAGGTCACTTCAGAAATTGACAAGAATCCATAATCAAAGGCTCCAGAGTGTGAAACTATAAACTCATTGAAAGAGCTTTCCTTCAAAAAGCTAGTGTCTACTCTCACAGATTTGCCTGGGGAAGTCACTTCCCAGGTTCAACCCAGGCTGCTGCATCCACGGTCCAAGGTTGGGGTGGCTACTGCTTGCTAGAACTTGGCATTATTCATTTGGTTCTGGTTTTGCAGGCATGCACAGTGTACGAGATGTAGAATAAAGAAAGCTTGCACCAAAGTTTTTGAGAAAAGGCTCGAAGGTCAAGCAATGTTTAGCAAGCTCAGATTTCTCATGGAAGGATCTTTCCAGGGTGCTGCATGAAGCTATAAGAATGAAGCTTATGTTACAATGGATACAGGATATTGAATATGCCAGGAAGATAAAGCAAGAAAACTTGCAGGCAATGATTTTATCTAGCCCAATGGAGAGGCTTCAAATGACCAGGCCACAGGGTGGGGTTTCCCAAGCTCACTGGAGCTCATGTCATGAAACCATGTACCCCAGATATTTGACAAGAAACTACAGGAATTAATAATGGCTTTTTATTTTGTTTGTTTTGCTTTTTTTCTGCTGAATTTTATTCTTTTGTTGTTATTGTTGTTTGTTTGTTTTTCAAGACAGGGTTCCTCTATGTAGCCTTGGCAATCCTGGACTCGATTTGTAGACAAGTCTGGCCTTGAACTCACAGCAATCTGCCTGCCTCTGCCTCCCTGAGTGCTGGGACTAAAGAAGTGAACCACATGCCCAGCTAAATTTTATTTTTATTTTGTCACTTTAAAAAAATTAGACCTCCATTCTTCTCGTTTAGTATTAGGCTGCTTATTCCTTGGCATTATAAATTGGAAGTATGTCACTTTAAAAATATTGGAAGGCTCTAAAGCCAAGAGAGTATGTTCAGAAGAGACAGGATTTGGATTTTGAGCAATGTTGGAATTTAAAATCGGGGACTCTTGAAGTTGGACTAAATGAACTTTGCACTATAAAACAGACATGAATCTCTCTCTCTCTCTCTCTCTCTCTCTCTCTCTCTCTCTCTCTCTCTCTCTCTGCCAAGCTCCTTTTCTGAAAGTTTTCTTGCCAGCTCCCATTGCCAGCATGGGTATCTGTGGAGTCATTACATTGTGATGTGCATCTGCGTCTCTGGATATAGCAGCCTGCCGTGAGCGTGCCTTGAGGGCAATTCCTGGCCCCAGCTGGCTCCATTTTTCTCTGATCCTTCACATTTTTCTCTGATACTCCATCCAGGGCCATCTACCATCCTCTCTGTCATAATAGGCAGAAATCCTTTGAAATGATATGCCCAAATAATTTTTTTTTGGACTGAGGAAGCTAGTACATGGGAGAACAGGGATGAACATTTAATGCAGGGCCTGGTGTACTCAGCAAAAAATAAAAAATAAAAACAAAAGAGGCAAAATTCCATTATTTAGTTGTTTTATGTGTGAGAAAAATTCTGGGTATGTTCTGAAGACAGTCTTAACTAAGCAGTTTGGGTAGGGTTCTGTAGAATGTTGCACTAGATGGGTATTCTCTCTACTCCTGCCAATGGGACTTGAACATCCCAGGTTGTCTGGCATGGGTTCGTGGAAGAGATTAGTGGATCTAAGGATCTGTTCACCATTGCTTAAAGAAAAGAACACCTACACCCACTGAAACTTATGTTCTTATAAATGCCTCGCTCTGTGGTTGAGCAATATCTAAGCCTTCAGATTTTGCCAGGTGCTTTCTAGAACACTAGACTCTGTCTTTGAGCATGAGCAGTACCACTTCCCACCCCTGTCTTTTTGCACATGTATCTCAGGTGCCTTACCCACCTTTGTTTTGTTACTGATAAGCCTTACTTTCCCCTTCTTTATTACCATTTCCATTATTACCGTGCCACGATTCCTGGGAACTTCCCAACCCCTTTCTTCAGTACACATCTTCATGCTGTCCTGTTCCTCATGTGCCTCTATCTTCTTTCTTTAGGAAATCTCTTTACCTTGCTGCCTTTTCCACAGGCATACACTCATTACCATCCTGAATTCTTGGTTGTCAGTAACAATCCTTCTCAATCATGAAACCATATGTAGTTAGTAACATGGGCTTCAAACTACGCTCCCTGTGTTCCAATGCAATCTATGCTTCTTAGCAACTGGATGTATTGCTTAGCTATTCTTTCATTTTCTCAGTTGGATAATTAGCAGAATTTTATGAACACACATTGGGGTTATTAACATTCAGACCTTTGGGTTCCTTTAGCTTAATTCCCTAGGCTTCTTCGAATGCCAGCTCGATTTCACTTAGATGAGCTTTCTGTCAATATGATTTTAAACATTCACTCTGTGAAGTTCTCTATCTCCTCCAATCTAACTTACTTGTTTTTCTTAATCAGGACTTCTGTTCCTCTCTGGGCTATAAAACTAGTTTGTCTCCCAATATATTTTCATGCAAGCAGAGCCTTGCCTTTTACTATCCTTCTCCAAAAACTCTCTACCAACCATTTGGTCATCAACTCAAATTTACAGTGGTTCTGCAAATCTGGCATGAAGTGACCTTTAACTCTTTATAGATTAATGTAACATTACAAGATCTTGAAGATATGTGTCCTAAGTTTTGCAGCCTTACCCAAAAAACCTGAAGTGGGTTTGTGCCGATTGAATGAATGATTACATGTCAGGAATTTCTTTTTTTTTTTTCTTTTTAAACATTTTTCTAAAGATTTTTTTTTTGGATGGCTTCTGGCTAAAGTGTGGATGGATGACTAAATGTTTAAATTCTATTAAGCATAAAATATAAAACTACCACCAGCACCATTAAATAAAGAGTTCCCAGAATTTTATTAGATGACACTAGGACATTTATAAAAGATCAACAAGTTTAACAGCTGTAGCGATGAAACCATGTGCTAGAACACGAGCTGAATCTGCAGCCTTACCTTTAGCACACTTCCATTTTCAGAGACAGTGAGGCCTGGCCTCTTCAGCAGAGGGCGGCCATCCTTTAACCACATCAGAGTAGGTGCAGGAACAGCATCGCTCTGACAAATTAACTCCACAGCTTGGCTAATGAGGACAGAGATATTCTGTTCTTCTCCCATAATGTTGGGTGGAACTAAGTGAAAGATGAAATTTTCCTCATGATAAAACAGGGCAGAACACTACGGATGTCCATTGATCATCAACAAGCAAGATACACACTGAAGAACGATGTTGTTTATAAGAGAGAAGGGGACAATCATTCTTGTATACACTATGGGCTTCACTTTATTCAGAGTCAGTGTTAAATTACTGATTAACTCATTCATGTGGGCCAAAGATTCTACTCATTCATTTTTTTCATTTTAAAGAACATTTGCAACTCAAAGTTCTCACTAGTTACATCTGAGAACTGCAGAGAACTAGATGGAACTTCTTAAGGTTTTCAAAACAGCAAATCACCCAGGAAATATTTTGGAAACAATAATGAATTTAAAATACGATTTCAGTATTTATCTACATCTTTTGCCAAAAAATAAGTTTCATATTCATTCCAAGCAACATATTTCAAAGTATAAAGAAGAGACTGTAGAGACTGACTGTCTAGCCCCTCACTTCATAATGTGCAAATGTAAAATAGGTGATGGATAAGGGTTTCCACAAATTGCTGTTGCTGGTGGCAAAGCTGAGAGTCTCCTGACTGGTGGCTTGGAGTTCTCTTCTTTGCTGTACCAGCATTCTATGGCATGAAAGACTGTTGGGGAACTGACACAAGAAAGGAGAGCCTGAATCAGTGACCAGCTGTAAAACATATTCATAATTACATAGAGGGAGGACATCTATTGAAACTTTAATTACATTAAAATTAGAATCCCCTGCCCTTCAGACTTATCAGATGCTGAAACATGTTCAGACAGAAGCTTAAAGAATTCCCTTCACTTGAGTATGTTGAAAATAAACTGCCTTTTCCACCCCCCGAAACACAGGTTCCATAGGCCATCAAGGACTCATTCAGGCCTGTATATATCTACATTTAGAAATGACAGTAAAATCAGGACTGCTTCAAAAGGGCTACTCTGAAAAAAAAAAAATCACAGGGTGAATTCCCTTGGCCAATTCTTGTTAAATTCCTTAACCACTCGGGAATATATTTATAGTTGTTTTTGTTGTGTTTTTTGTTTGGTTTTGATTTTGTGGTCATAGGAAAAACTAGTCTGTCTGTATTCAGTTGGGTCCCCGAGGGCCTTCCAAATGCTTTGGTAGAAATAAGATTACAGCAGTAAAAAATATTATTGCAGTCTATGGGTTGCTGTTTCAGGCTCAATAACCCCACATGTGGTAAAGTAATGATCAATGTAGCAGATCAACTAGTAACATGCTGTGTTGGTAGCCGTCAGGGCTCTACGCTACCAGGTCTGCTTCAGAGGGAAAGCTTTGTGGAACAAGGAGTACATCTGTGTGTTGTTCCTGGGTTCATGGCTTGAGCAATCCAGGAATGAATGAAGGATAAAGGATCAAATACTACGCAGAGGGTATGGAGCAGGCTGGGGAGCGTCTGAGCGTAATCTGTGACATTCCTGCTCACTGAGCAGAACCTAGGTGTCAACTGGCAGCGAGCTAAGCAACCTCTGAGGACCAGAAAACAGTGGGACTGATTTTGATAGGTGACAAACTGGGGTACGGATGTATGGATAGTCTGTTAAAAATCAAGAATACTATGAAGTGTCGAAACAGGCAATTTTAATGGCACAGTATTGTACCATGAAAACAGATATATTCATAAACCTTGACCCAGAAATCTCTAAGTAGAATGGCCAGTCCTACAGCTTGATGAAATTTTGAATTAAGTTTAGCTTTGTTGGATGAAAATTATCACAACTGTGTATGTGTGTCTTAGGTTGTTTGTAGAATTTTGAAAGGGCATAATTTCTTTTTGACTATTTTAGACATCAAGGAATACCAAATGGTAGGTCAACAAATATCATCCATAAATTGAGTCAGCGAAGCCCCAGCTTTGTTCTGGCGGGGAGATGGTATCAAATACTACCCCATTCTAGACCATTGACCTGTATTATGAGTAAGGAAAAGATCATGAATTTTATCTGAATTTATGTCTAACTTAACCTATATTTCACAAACAGCCCTCAGTCCAAACCAAGGATATTGGACTAATCACAAAATATATCTCTTGTAAGTAAAAGAAGAATACATTTAAAAAGAGCTTTTTCAACATTTAAAATACATTTAAAAAGAGCTTTTTCAACAGACATTCACTATAGCTAAATTATGTCTTCCTAATTGTAGAGCTGCTAGCTATAGTCATGTTCTTTGGAATGCTTTATAAAATACCCTACACTAATAAAATTTTATTTCTGTGGATGTGTGCCATGTGTGCTGTTATATGTGTCTGGGGTATATGCATATAAGCCATGTGTGTTATTATATGTGTCTGGGGTATATGCATATAAGCCATGTGTGTTGTTCTATGTGTCTGGGGTGTATGCATATAAACCGTGTGTGTTGCTACATGTGTCTGGGGTCTATGTATATGAGCACAGAAGCCAGAGCTGAATGTGAGGCATCTCTATTACTCTCTGCTTACTCCCTGGAGGCACGGGCTCTCACTAAACCTGAAGCGCTCTGGTTGGCTAGCCTAGCTTGACAGTGAGCTTCTGGGAGCTAGCTACCTCCTTCCAACCTCCAACACTTGGGTTATAGGCACATAAGACCATGCCAAGCTTTCTACATCAGTATCAGAGAGTCAAGCCCAACTTCTCATGTTCAAACAAGTATTCTTATGCCCTGACTCAACTCCCTGGCCACTATACCTTTGGAACTTAAAAGGGTTGAGATAAATCAAACTCGAACACAAAGCAGAAATAAAATTTGATTTTGAACCAATTTAGCTAAGTCATCACTTTATCCATTTCTCCTTGTCAACAATTTCCCTTAATATCTACTCCAGCATACGGCCAGCCAGTTTGTCTCACCATACACTCTGAGGTCAATATCCCTTTGTTTCTCCCCAGCAGCATTCACTGCCACACAGGTGTACCTTCCGGTGTCACTCATCTGTGCACTGGTCAGCGCTAAAATGCGACCCCCAGAGAGAACCTATCAGTAAAAACAGCACAACAACACTAATTAACCAATATGAGAATAGTTGCTGTATTCTTTTTATCGTTTCCACAAGTATTCATAAATGAGACAAAGACAAAACATACCAAAGAGAGGAGGAAATAAAAAGTAGTAATTTTCTAAAATTTTCTTGGGTCAAATATGTAAGACATTGCAATGGTATTAACCAAAAAATTTAGCCACACTCATTGTTTTATTATCCCACAGATCTACCGATTTCTTTTAATATTGTCATGAACTTTGTGTGTTTCATAGCTATAAACAACTGAATTAAAAAAAAATAGACTGTCAGAACTATATTCTGTGTTGGGCAAAATAAGTTAACCTTTATATTTGACATAAGCACTTGTTAGAAATATTTTGGCTCAGTTTCAGAACACTGCAATAAAACAAATAATACAGAATTGTGGCTCCCTAATGTATATTAAAGTGCTGTTCACACTATACTGTTATCTATTAAGTGTACGATAGAATTAAGTCTAAAGCAAAGTGTATATTTATCAGTTAAATGCTGTTTTATTGCTTAAAAGCATCAGTGACCATCTGAACTGTTGGAAAGGGGCTGCCAGACTTATCTAATGCCCAGCTGGCACAAGGCTTCAATTAAAAAAAAAACATACAGTATCTGCAAAGGACAATGAAATGCAAGCCCAATAAAACAAGGAATGTCTGTCTACATGCTTCTGTGTTTCTAGCTCAGAGTCAAGGGTGCTTCTGTGTTTTTAACTCAAAATCAATGTACTGCTATTAAATTTTTCAGAGACTCAGATTTCATTTTTTCATAATGTCTTCATTATAATTTTCCCTATTTCACTCTTTGATGTTTTTATGGACACATGTAGCCTTTATGTGCCTCACAGATTCATTATTTCCAGACATTTAAACAAAATCCTACCAGAAATTTCCTGTGCTTTTCGTTGATGAGCATTCCCTGTGCCAGGAGCAGAAGCAGGCATGAGCAGGAAATACAGCTCTCTAGAGCAAATGGGTTTAACTTAACACCATCACACGAGGGATAGAAACTCTTAGATACTGCACCTCTAGCATACGTATTTGAAATCTCAGTTGTGTGTCTATGACAGGCATGTGTGGGTACATGTGCACATAATCTTTGAAAATAACATTTGTTATCTCTTGCTCTCCAAATCTTATCAACAGCTTCATGAGTTTGAGCATCCTGTTGAACATGCAGGTCATTAAATAAGAAGAGAAAGAGGAAAAGAAGGAAGAGGAGGAGGAGGATAAAGAAGAAGAAGAAGAGGAGGAGGAGGAGGAGGAGGAGGAGGAGGAGGAGGAGGAGGAGGAGGAGGAGGAGGAGGAGGAAGATACCTGTATTCCATTAGCAAAGCTAGAGACAGGGCTTCCATCTTTCAGCCAGGTCAGACTAGGGGCAGGAATGCCCCGGGCTTCACATTCTAACCTTGCTAGATTATTCACCACCACCTCCACCATGGAACTACTACCTGAGATTGAAGGAGGCACTGAAACAAAAACAGAAAAAAAGTAATGCATGTTGTCGACACAGGATAATGAGAAGCATACATAATTTCGTAATAGTTTTTGTACAAGTAAGCTTTTTTCTTATTTGTTTTAGTTAAGTCTTTCACATCTTATCGCATATCTAATCACAGTCATCCCACATGGTATGCAGAGCAAGTATCAGTGTCTCGTTTTGGCAGAGGAGGTTAAGAAAGTGTTGCAAGGAATCAGTTTTTAGTGTTATAATACATTTAAATTTTATATTATTATTATTGTGTATATGTGTGTGTACATGTACCTGTGTGCGTGCATGTATCTGTATGTATATGTTGGTGCACACATGTGACAGCATGTATGTGGAGGTCAAAGGGCAATTTGGGGGAGTCTGTTCTCTCCTTCCACCTTGTTGGGGCAGGGTCTCTCTTATTTTTCGCAGGCTGTGTACTCCATTCTAGGTGTCCCTTGAGCTTAAGAGAGAGATCTTTTTATCTCTGACACCCACTTGGGAAATGCTGGGACAGTAGGTGGGTGCTACCACTTTGAGCATTTTCACTCAAGTTCAGGGGAATGTTTGTACATGTAGAGCTATCTCATTACCCCTGAGAGAATTCTTAATCATTGATTCTCATAAGTGTGTGTGTCTTCACATGTACCTTTCTCCACTGCATATGCTGCCATATTCTAATTATCAATGCCTCCTTAAAATGTTTCTTTGAGATATTTTAATACCCATGAGTGTTAGAATGCATTATCAAAGACAGCATCATTATCAGCTTATAAAACCATCAATGGTTACTTCAACAAGTTATCTAAAGTCTAAGTTCAACAGCATGAGAAAACAGGACATTTGAATAGGTGTCAGGAATAAGAAAGTTTACCAGTTTCAGACTACTGGGTCTTTAATAGCATGCTTGTGTTAATTAGTCGTGTTAGAACTTTATAAGGCCATATAACCATTACACATGTGTCTTGAACCCAGGACAAACCTTAGAGAGGTAGGACTTACCGTGAACTTGCAGACTATAAAACAATTCTGTAGCTCCAGCAGAGTTGATGGCCACACATTTGTAGATGCCAGAATCTGAGATCTGAGTACTTCCAATATGAAGGATCTGCCCTCTGTTCAAGAAGGCTACACTCGTGGAACCTGAGAGTGGGTGGTTGTCTTTGTACCACGTAATAGCTGACGGGTAAAGGAGAGAACAAGTAAGATTTCCTTCAAAATTCAATATACTAAGTTGAATCTGATGTAAATATATTAAGATATATCTTATTAAAACTGACTTATTCTTACACTTATTGTTTGAGTTTACTTCGTTTAAATATCTCTCGAGGGTTGATTTTTTTTAGCAAAGATTCTACAAAAACTACTGAGTCTGAACAATGAGTCCTGGAATTGAACCAATGAAAGGTATTCTCTGTATTGTTTCTAATATGTCAATATTACTTGATGGTAAACTTTTTATTCTACTCTATTTTATTGTGCATTTCTTATGAAATAATTGACATCGAAACCATCTACTATCTACAATACTGAATTTAATGTCTTTACATTATCATCATTTCACAAGAACAGCTTACCAGTGATCAGAAGATACAGAACAAAGTGACAGGGTCACTAGTGTGACTATGATTTAGAAACAGCTTGGTTCATCCAACTCCATTAATATTCTTTTAAATATTTACAATATATTTTTCAAAATATATGGCCACAAATACAATGCTTAGTTTTGTGATAACAATAGAGACAGGATGATCAAGGAACTCGTGTTTCTAAATTAAGTAGAAATAATTTTTCATGCAATTAAAGGCCATTAAAGTTCAAAAACATCATCTTCCCAATGATACTCTCACTAGGAAACGTACTCTATCACTTCTGCTTGTTAAAAATTGGTACATTATCATTCAAATGTTACTGCTCTGAGAAATGTTAAACATTGATCAATTGCAAAGAGGCAAAGTAAACATACCAGGAACAGGACTGCCTGCTGCTTTACACTCCAACTGAGTGGGGTTATTTACCACCACTGTCTCATTCAAAATCTTCCCTGCATAGTCCAGGCTGGGAGGTTCTGCAAAGCCCAAGCATACAACGTGATCCTTAAACTGAAACTGTTTTCTCAGTGGAAATTACATGTTTCTCTCTTCCTCATATAAATGTTGTCATTTGGAACAAAAGTTAAGTATACTACTAAAGAAAATTGAAAAACAGATAAAAAAAAATTTTATTACAGATAAAAAATTTTATAAAAATTCTCTGGGTCATCTATTTCTCTGTGATCAGACAGGAAAATACTTTAAGATATAGATTTGGGTATAGTAAAAGAAAGCTGAGCAGATCAAAGAGTTTGCTGTGAGGTCATGTACCCCAGGAATGTCAGGCCCTGCCCTCATAAAGTCTGACCAATATGACTGCCTAAATACGAGATGACCAAGGACACCAATAATAAACCTGCCAGTGTGAACGAGGCAAAGCCCACAAGGCCTTGACCTACACAAAGAACTACAGGCAACTAAGAAGTGCAGAGAGTAGGTAAATAGCCATCTCCAGGGAAGAGGACACCAATTGGTGATCCAGCACCAAACAGCCCCGAAAACACTTCCACAAGTAACATTATACAGACTGAGAAGATTATATTTAGAAACATTTATGCATACACATATACACACATGCATGTAACAACAATTGAAAAAATAGGATATGAATATAAAAGAGAACAAGGAGAGGTATATGGAAGGGTTTCAAGGAAGGACAGGGAAAGGATAAATGATATAAATATATTATAATCCCCAAAATAAAAGAAAAAAGAAACAAAGTTGAAAGTATAATTTGTAAATTCAGTTCACTGAGTAAACTAAGAATGGATTACTTTTGTAATCTGGTAATCTACCCATTTGATCTCTTTCAATAAAAGAACAAATATGTCTGAAAATACCCAACTTTGATTTGGGCAAGACTGTTTTTTTTTAATTAGAATGATTTTGTATGCTAATAAGGTTTTTCTTTTTTATATAAATTAAAAATTATAAAAAAAAAACCTTCCAACTTTAAACAATCACCATTACTTCGGTTGTTGTTATTTTATATTTGTGAAAACAGGAATTTATAAAATAACAACTTGGAACATCAATATCGTGTCCCAGTAATAAGGCGAGGGCTGTGGGAAGAGCGCCAGGGGGAGAGTCCTACGGTCTCTTCTTGCTCGGAGATGAAACCCTATCTATGAAATCATTGATATAAATTAGCATTCAGATTTTGCAGAAATAATGCATCTTACAGACTGAAATACAATGCCAGAGTAAAAGCCTACAAACAAACTTGCAAATTAATTAGGTTTTTTTGTTTTTGGTTTTTATTTTTTTTTAGTTAACTAAAAGAAGTTTGTTGTATTTGTTTTGTTTTTCAAGAAAGGGTGCCTCTGTGCAGCCCTTAGCTGTCCTGGAACTTAATTTGTAGACCAGGCTGGTCTCAAACTCAGAGATCTGCCTGCCTCTGCCCCCCGAGGGCTGGGATTATAGTTATAACTCAGCTAAAGTTAGTTGTTTTTTAAAATTTTTTTTAAAAATTAAGTTTTTAAATATTTCCTTTGAGTTACAAGTACTTGTCAATTTATTCCAGGTTAATGCAACACACATACACAACACACACACCACATGCCACAAACACATAGGCAAATACCACACAATTCTGAGAAAGTGTTAACACGAAAAGCTTGATGGAGTTATACCCAGACAACAACTAGGCATCAAATACGTAACAAGTTAGTATTAAAAAAATCATTAAGTATGACAAAGCAATTTGCTTCATATTCATTAAAATGTTATAAAAAGCCATGAACAGCCCTTCATAATTACAATGTCCCATGGGTTAAACAAATGCAAAATTCTTTAAAATAACACTTAGAAATCAAGTGTATAGTGAAACAAAAATAAAGTTATAAAGGATTATAAAAATGAAATTTCTTATGCAGATTTGTACATTTGTTTATACGTAGTTGAAGCTACCGAAGGATATATATTCTTTGCAAATGCCTCTAGTGCATTAAGCCACAAAGCAGTGGTCACTATAGTACACTTAATGGAGTTGTGAGAAACAGGAGCCAATATAAAAGCATCAGGCTATAGATAAGATAAAACCTCATTAAAGATAAAATCAAGACAAAAGTATATGTTTAAAAAATAAAACATAATCAGAAAAAAGTCAACTGATATTAAAAGCTGATGCCGTCACCACAGAAGGGTACCACAAAACAAACTTTTGAGCCTAATTAATGTATTTAAAAAGATACGTTATAATAAAAATAACTGGTCTAAGTTTTCAGGTCAATATCTAGGAAATGACCAATATAATAAACTAAGAGGCTATGGGATAAAGCCTCCTTGTGTATTATGATTAATTTATGATAATAAAGCAAAAGGCTGAGACTGACACTAAAGAAAACAAACAAAAAATGGAGGCACTTAGACCCAGAGTTACTCGATAACTTTAAAATAAAGTCTGTTATCAGAGGTTGATCTCTTTGTGAGGCAGACAGATACCCGTTTTCCTAGAGGTCAAAGCTCCCTTCTTCTTCACTGCTACAATTCCCTTTGCATTCATGTAGTTTAGTGTATCAGCCCTTCCTGTTTATCTGTATGACTGTTTCTGTTTTTCACACTGAGCTCTGATTACCAGTACGGTGTTCAAGAATGAACAAAGCTCTGAACATGGCTGCCATGGTGACTTGGTTTTCCAGCTCTAAAAAGAATAACAGCCAGTGGATGGCACATTCCTTACCACACTCACTAAAACACTTGCTTAAAGCCTTCTGGACTGAAGTGCCTGCTGAAGGCTTTGACAGTCACAGCTGCTACAATAAGGCACTACGGTGGGAATCGGGAGCATGCAGGCTGAGGAGCGGCCTGGCTGCTTCTCACATCAATAGAGAGCTTCAAAAGAAAAACGATTGAATTTCTTCAAGAATGACAGAAGAGGGTCTTGGAAAATCCATTCCTCAATGAGAGAAATAATAACACTGGAAAAGCTGGCAAAAGTAAGCCATTTCAGAATTCAGAAAATTAACCAAAGATGTGTAACCACTCAGAAGTGAAGTGTTTAATCAAGAAAAACAAACAAGGCCAGCCTCATTAACGATGGTGAACTTGTGACATTTTAACTGACTGGATTCTCACTACTCAGCCCCACTCTTCCAAATGTGAAACCAAGTAGTCTAGGCTTCAGAGACGGCTCAGCAGTAAAGAGCACTTGTTCCCACAGAGGATGAGGGTTTGGGCCCCATCATTCCTCTCGTGGCCCGTAAATATTCCTAACTCCAGTTCAGAGGATTCCAGGGCTCTTTTTTGACATCCAAGAGCACCAGGCATGTAATTGGTGTACAAACAGCAGTGACAGCCAAGCACACACACGCACACACATAAAATGAGAAGAAAATAAGTCTAAAGAATAAAACACAAAATCCAGAAACAAATCATTCACACTCTCAGTGAAAACATTAGGGTGGATAGCAAAGTGTGTAGCATAGATTTGAAGATAATTAAAAAATCCTCTTGGGAGCTGGAGAGATGACTCCGTTTTTGAGAACACTGACTTCTCTTCCAAAGGACCCTGGGTTCCATTCCCGGCATTCACATGGTGGCTCACAACCATCTGTAACTTCAGTTCCGGAGAATTCTAAACCCTCTTCTAGCTCTGTGAACTCCAGGCATGTGTGTGTGGCACAGACACACATGGAGGCAAAACACCCAAACCCATGAAATAAAATAATACAACAATTAAAGCCTATCATTCCAAGTCAGCTGCTATCATTTGCCCTGGGAATCATTGACAGGGTTTGTTGTTATTTAACTAGGCTCGGAGTTCTCTGAGTGAAAACTTCACTCCAGGGTATTTTAATTTTGTATAAACAGAGTTTATTTGTTTTGTTCAGAAGAGGTCACTAGCTTACTTTCTGTTGCTCTACAGTAAATCTTGCTAAGCTTGCTGGCTTATAGCAATGCAGAATCGCAGGTCAGAAGTTCAACACAGCCTCCTTGGGTGCAAACCAAGGTGCCAACACAGCGGAATTCCTCTCTGGGGAAGTGTGAGAGGAGAAGCTGTTTCCTTGAGTATTCCAAATTCTAGAAGCCATCTGCATTCCTTGGCTTGTGGCCTTCTCCATCTTTCATTGAAGCTAGTCATATCAGGCTTTTGTCATACACAAGTCTACCTTTAATGACCCTCATGATTACATTGGCTCCTTCCAAGTAATCAGGGATCTAGTCCCTACTTTAAATACAGCTGATCAATAATTTTAATTTTATCTACCAGTTTAATTCCCTTTAAGAGATGAATTCCCACAGTAACCATTTCCAGAATCAAAATATGGACAGTTTGGTGTCAGTAACTGCACACTCACTGCATAAACAAGAAGCAACCGGAAACATCTGGGCAGTGACAACAACAAGAACCACAGAGGCACAAGGATGGGATTTTAAAAATCGTCACACTGCGTTATTTTAAACAACTTTTCTGCCAAAACTAAGATGTGCAGGGAAAATAGACCATGGCCATCCACAGAACAAGAAGTGAAACATTCTCTTTTCTAGGCAGTCCAGATATTGGATTTATAAGACCACATTTTACATTAGCTATTCTGCCTGTTCCTAAGCCCCCTCTCTCCAAGGACCACAGAAGCTTTGCTTGGAGAGCTAAAGGAAAGGGAAAAAATAGCACTTTACAAAACACAGGGGGCTACTGAAAAGGTAGAATTGATTTTAAAAGGTAACTAGAAACTCCTGGATTCCAAAATTCAGTAAAGATTCAACAGCACGTTTGAGAAGCTTCCGGGAAGAATAAATAGTCAGTAGATATGAAGATAGGTCAGATGAGATCACCCAGTTTTAGAAGAAATAGGAAAGATGGAAGAAGAAAAAGTCTTTGGGGGGCGGGTATAGGACATTATCAAACATAATGGGAGATGAGAACAGGAGAGAAGAGTAACTGAATGGCTGAATCTTCCCCAAGGCTGAAGAGGAACTTTTGTTTTCCTATCTGATAAACTTAACATTAGTTTTCATATTTGATAAGTTTAATAAACTCCAACTTGAAAAACATTAAGGAAACCTATAATATAACTGAACTGTTTAAAACCAAAGGCAAAAGAGAAAAATCTTAAAATCAGCATAAGGAAAAAAAAAATGTCTTATCATGTACAAGGTTCCCCAGCAACTCAGACAGCTGATTTCTCATCAAAATACTTGGAAATTTGGAAGGCAGTGGGCTAACAAATTACCGAACTGAGAGAATTCACTAGCCAGAAAATCTGTTCTTTGGCATTTAGGATTTCCCCATGTAAGCAAACCAAAAAACTCAAAAATGTTAGTGCTAGCCCAGCTCCCATAAGAAATGTTAAAACAAAATTTTCAGTGCGGTAATTAATATGCAGGAACAAATCAGGGACACTGGTAAAAGTGACAAGACAGATAAGGTTAAAAGATAGTGAAAAATAAATTTGGAGGGTTTTCTTTTCTAATTGATTTGAAAGAAAATAGCATGGAACAATAACTGTAAATTAGGTTGACTAACAGATGGTGAAAAAAAGATATAAGGACATCAACCTAACGGAAGGGGAAGAAAAAAAAGAGCTACATGAAAACAAAAATCATACACACTAAATTTGAAGCTATTAATTGAAAACATTATTATGCTTGAAAAGATTATTATTCATTTAGATGTTAATTATAACCCTCAGAGGATACACTAAAATATATATCCTAAGGAAATGTACCATAGGTGTCTCCAGAGAACCTTACCTCCTGAGCTGTCTCTTTTCTTTTATTTTTACCCAGGCTTATGGCTATATCAAAATATTCTCACAATAAACTCTAACTTTGCTTTAAAAACACATGCTAATTATGTATTTATGTATATGTATATATGTATGTATATATGTAACAACAGAGTCCAAACATGAAAAGAAAATACTGTCATTAAAAGTTCCAGAAATCAATATCTTACTTTGAATAACACATAAAAATAAAGTGGCAACAAACAAGGAAGATATCTGAAGTTTACTGCTGGGCATGTAGGGAGTCACACTTGCACATATGTATGCCTGTACCATGCACACAAACACACACAACACACACATCCAGGTGTGCTATTTGGGTGTGGTTAGCACCCCAGACTAACAAGAAGCAAATGACTCAGAAATCCCCCAAATTTTTGAGGGGATTATTTTTGTCTAGAGCCAGTCCATCCTGAACATCCTGATCTTGTCTGATTATATGCCCAAAAAGAATAAGCCTGTCCACAGAAGGTTGTGATGATTCATGACCTTTAGTGACAGAGAGGGATATCAAAACTCCATACACTATCTATATGGAAAACCCAATGCTTTTACCCAATATTGGAGATAAAAGTAAATACAACATAAATAAATGATTCTTCTGTAGCATTTTTAAATGCTACAAAGTTTTCATTGAGGAGGTCACTGTTCTGTGTATGTCATTAATAAGGAGACAAAAATCTCACGCCAACAGTAAGATGTATGAATTCCCTAGGCAGGAGGGTGAGTGCTACTCATTTTACTGTTTTCATTCATTTCTTCTTCCAAAAACTGCATGTACACATCATGCCAAAACCACAGCACCTTCTTGAAACATCATTTGGGGCATAAACTGACTATGTCAAATCCTGGTTAAGTGTGAATAGTTAAGACTGATGCAAAGGTGATTTTTGTGAGCTAATCAACCCTATCCACTGATATTTGAAAATAGTGGAAATAAATTAATCCTCGCTGAAAACATAGTTCAGCAGAATCATGACCTCAACTTGGCCATGAAGAAAGCAACAAAACAGTTCCCTAGAACATTCCCAAGTCTCCGCTAGGCCACAGAGAAGCTATTAAACACAACACAGAAATGATAGAGAAACCTTGTTTGAGTGGGTGTTAGCAGATGTTAGCCAAGTAAATACTTTTAAAATATAAAATAAAAATAAGGAGTCATCCTAATGTTTTTATGAGACAACTAATACAGACAGAAGAGGGTTCCCAGCCAAGGCGAAAGGCAGCAGGCCTTTAGCATATTTATTAAAAAGAGTACAGTGAGAAGGGCCAGGAGCCAAACATGTGTTTTGCCAAAAACAGTCCTCAGGCTACCATTTACAGATGCTGACTTGAGGACAGGCACCAAGCTAAGACTTTCATGTGTTGTCTTTCACTGAAACCTCAAACAACCCTTGTGACTACTCATCTCTCCTACCTTACAGATGAGGGCTCTTAGCTTTAAGAAGATTCACATCTAAGCTTAGTGTCTAACAGACATTAAGTGACAATATCAGACCCAAATTTGAAGCCCATCCTTTTATACTACAACATTATATTTCTTCTGGGTGTATCACCTTGGCTGATTTTTCTTCCATAGGAATTAATTATGTGCAGATGAAATGAATGCTTGAGTTATTAGACCTCAAATAACTACTTGTTTGTAGAAACATCTGTCTCACTTGGCAAATATTTGAGGTTTAGATATAACTTCATAGTTTGGTCTAGAGAACAAAAACTTCCAGAATTATGAAACTTTTGATGATCAAAAAAAGGACCACCTACTGAGTATTCCTGCTGTTTATAACAGACAGAATCCTTCCCTGGAAAATTCCATGAGAATATCCTTCTCCTGGTCATGGCTTAGTGATCTAGTCCAGGAGATCATGCATCTCTCTGAACTTACTTCAACTCTTGTTAATTTTGTTTTACAGTGATGGAGAAGAATATAATTATCTAAAATATTTTTATAAGAAATTGGAATACTGAGTATTGCAGATTGAACATTTCATGTGACAACTGTAATAAATGACTATTTTCAGAATGCAATGCCTATTTGTAAAGACTGACTAAACAAACTTTAACTAAATGTGATCGCTGGTTTTGTTATATAAGTTAATAATGGAATGGAACTAAATAATTGCTTTTCTATATTTGTTCTCAATTCTTTCAATTAGTTATCATAAAAGTTGTATATAATATTTTGTAGCACTCAGACAGTAAGACTAGAAAGAGTATCATTTCTCCAGTATTCCTATTAACTTCTATAACTGAGTTCTTTATGAAATCAAATTTGCATGTATAGTAATTGGAGAGCCCAAGTCCAAATAATACACAATTGTTTCAATATGTGCATCTTTAAGTAATTTCTTTCAAAACCTATTTTATATACTTCTTCACATTTCACTAGATTGTCCTCTCAACCTTTGAGGTCTATTCAAAGTCTTTAATTAATCAATTTCTTAGAAATCCCTATATTTTCACATTTCTAATTATCATCATGAGTAGTAATATTTGCATGGGAGAAGACAGATTCAAGGTTAGAGCCTCAGGCTTCCAATGGGACACTGCTGTCCTCGGCGCCAAAAGGAGACACAGCTTTTGTCCAGATTCCAGGCACAAACACGTAGCCAACCACTTCCTCCAGGTTAATCATCACAAACCCACTTCATCAGTATTCTCCTCTCAGGGAGATGAGCTGTTATCCAGACAAATGGCTATCACAGCAGATGGAGTGCTTTAAGCTTTTGCTCTATCTTACCTCTATACTGTGATTTGTGGGAAGGAGACAGCGCCATGTTCTCCATCTCATTTGGCAATCTTCACTAAGCCTGTTTTGTAACTAAGCTCTGTTTCTCTTTCTCTGCACATGAATTCAGATGTTTTCCACTTGCTTCCCTTCTCTTTGATGACTTTCCACGTAGATGTGCCCCCAAACTGTGTCTTCCGACAGCTGACACTTTCCTAACATCTTCAGACCATACATCTACAGACTTGTATTATTATACTTTAAATAAATGTTTTTGTTAGCATACATAATAATGGGTTTCACTGTGTTCTTACTTGATGAAGTATTTAATTTCTTTCTGGGACTCTAGTTTTCAGACTTTCTGGAGCATACTGACAAAGCTCTATAGGAGACTTTAATATTTGACTCAGTATTTGTCCAAATACTCGTGAGAAGAGCAATGGAATCAGAGACACTGAGAGGAACTGAGGCTGTGTGCTGGAAGCTGCAATTTTAATGTGCCAGGAGGGCAAAAGGCACTTCAGGGAAGGAATGGCTACGGGAAGCACACAATCTGGCAACTCTTAGATGCAAGTGGGAACTTGGAGAGTTGCTGCA
Organism: Meriones unguiculatus; assembly: GCF_030254825.1. Lineage (NCBI taxonomy): Eukaryota > Metazoa > Chordata > Mammalia > Rodentia > Muridae > Meriones > Meriones unguiculatus. The sequence continues at coordinate 72,303,625 of NC_083359.1, forward strand.
GACAGCTGTCAAACAATGCTGAGATGACAGGGACAGACCTATGCAAAGCAGAGAAGAAAGGCGGCCAGGAGGATAGTAGTGTAAGTTCTCAGCCTCTCAAGGATAAGGAGCCAGTTCCAAATGGTCACTTTTTCATATTGTCTTTCAAATTAATTACTCTTTAGGAACATGTTTATATGTGAAAATATGTTCATGCTGGGTGTCCCTATTTGATGAACCATGGACAGAATAAATTGGTTTATGGGAAACATTTAAGGAACAAAATATTTTCACTGTCTCATTCAAATCAAAGAAAATATGCAAAGAAGCAAATTAGAAGAATTTAATGTCCCGTTGGAATTTTAAAATCATTCAGTTTCTTCTTTCATATGTCAAAATATTTCAACTACCTTTGTGTACCTAAAATTAAGTTAGATCCCGGGATGTTATTCTCGGCCATATTTCTCAGTAAATGTGGAATGAATCTACGGATAAATGAACATCTAAAGAAATAAAAAGTTGTACAAAACTTTGCATAAAACAAAGTGAATAACGTGTACATGGAGATGTCACAGAACTTCTACAGAAGTTCAGACCTTGTTCTGATAAACCTCCAGAAAACCAAAGCCTTCTATTGAAAGTCTTATGTCTTCCAAGTTTATGGTAAAGCTGTGATGTTGATGGTGTGCTCCACAACCACCCAGAAACTTTGTGAAAGAACACAGGAGAAGATTTAGAGTCAAGGGCAGCTCCAACGGACAAAATGAAAACTGTGCAAGAAAATTGTAGATGAGGTTGAGGCTCAACCCTAAAAGTTCATCCTTTCCAACAAAATCTTCCGTAGAAGATTGTTAATTAAAGTGATAAGAATCGTTTTAAAGCACCAGAGAACACAGAGAGGGGCTCAGGGGGATAAAGAACTTGCCATGCTAGATGAGGAACTGAGTTTGGGTTGCAGAATCCACGTAAAAAGCTGGATGGAAGCGGCAGCCTATGGGTATCCCAGAGCAGAACTGACCCGGAATCTACAGAGCAAACTGGCTAGCCAGACCAGCCTAGGTGGCATGCTCTGGGTTCAGCAAGACATAAATCTCAACAAATAAAGTGCCGAGCAACTGAGAACAAACCTACTATCAATTTTGTGCTTCCACATATTTACAACAGGTATGTGTGTGTGCACACGCACACATGTGCTTCCATACAATGTGCACAACACACACATAAAACATAAGCACACACACATAAAATATAAGCACACACATAAAAATATAAGCGTCCTATATAACAACCTAAAATCTGCAGACATTTATAAGCAACTGAACTATACAGTTTTTTTTTTTTTCCATAGAGGTGAAACTAACCATTTTCTTTCTACAATTGCAGGTCATAGAACTATGTGTTCCCTTTTCTCTTATGCTTCCCTACCACCCATTAAAGAAGGACAGTCATAAAGGTAGGAATGCTAGTTACTGCCTGTAATCCCACTGCTTGAGAGGTAGAGAGAAGCAGATCTCCAGGGCTGGCCAGCCTAACCTAATCAGCAAGTACCAGGCCAGGCGAGAGACCCTAGCTCAATAACAAGGCAGGTTAGGAAAAGAGCAATAGTAGATAAATAAAAGCCACATTAAATGAACTATATGCATATGTGCTGAACAATAACTGTATAAGAGGTTAGGAGGGAGTGGGAGGAAACAGGAAGAGTTGAGGGTAGGAGAGGGTGGGGTATATTGATATGAATATAAGATTTACATATTAAATTCTCAAAAACCTTAAATACCTAAATTAAAAGCAGCATAAGGTGGATGGCATAGAGAAATGACAATGGCAGTTGACCTGTGCACATATGTGCACATACCTTTCTGCATGCATTCCCACACATGCATACACACGTACAAGAGAGAGCCATAAATATGCTTTTACCATGCACATGTAATTGAATGTGCTGCTGTGCTTCTCCAGCTGCATTGGTAGCCACACACGTGTACCTGCCAGCGTCCTCCAAAAGAGCCTTGGCAATTTGTAGAACTCTACCAGAAGACTGTATCTAATTGGGAACAGAAAGTATGGCAGTATTTTATGTTTGGATATTAAAACATTCACTGAGATAGAAAAGTTAATTAAAATGTACAATGTTTAATTGTAGTTTTATATCTTCCTTAACTCGATATCTGAGAGCCAGATCACTTCATTACACATACTAAAATAGGCTGATTTGATTTTAAAAGAACATATTTTTATCCATTTGTAGACGACACACACAAAAAAAAAACTTAAGGCTGGCCTGCTGGTATAGTCATAAACCCCCATTGAATAAGACTGGACTGTAAAGCATGTGATGAAATTTAAACTCTCAGAAAAAAAAAAAAAAAAAAAAAGAAGAAGAAAGGCCATGACCACACTTATGTAACACATCATAAATGGTTTTAAGGCAACAATACTTTTTGATGAAATTGTCACAGGGGCCAGAAAAACTGTAAAAGTTATAAAATATGAAAAATAGGAATGCCGATAAATTCTTTCTCTTCATTCCTCTCTTAAATCCATCGCAACCAGGTCTCTGCAACTTTGAAAGTGGTGAATCAGAGGTCATTATTTAAAACTCATTATTCCAAAGTCACCAATAGCATCCAACCACATTGCCCAGGAGTCTCTGCAGTTAAATATATAGTCTCTCTTACCATCCACAGCATTGGTGTCCTGAGTGCCTGAACTCACTGGGCATTAAAGAGATTCCTCCAGCCTTACCCTCAGGCTCTCCTAGGACATTACTTTAAAAAACTGCTTTCTCTTTCTGTTTCACAAACAGGAAATGTAACTCTCTGGAGTTTTCATCCAATCACATAACTTTGGTGAAAAACCTGAAGCACACACCTGAATTTACAGCCTTCACTGGTCTCCTGAGCTCCACACTCATAGTTCTAAGACACGTTAACATGTGAACTGTCTAACACTAAGTTCGTAAATTATTCCCTCGTATTCCTAAAACTGACTTATCACTGCATTTTCCCAGTCTTGCTTAATGACACCCATGATTTTTCCAGTCATCCAGGTTTTGGCGCCCACTTTGACTTCTATTAATTATACCACAGCCATGCGTCTCGGATCCTGTTTTCCACTTCCACCACCACTGTGGGATTATGATGGCTTCTTAACTGATGTTCCAGTGTCTCCAACCTCCCCCGTTGTTAATGTCTTGCACACTGTTGCCAGAATAAATTATTTAAGATGGAAATTTGATCCTTCCTCCAGTCTACTTTCAAACCTCATTCATGGCTCCCCACTTTGCCCAGGAGGAAATCTGAACTGAGCCTAGCCCTCCAGGCTCACCACATTCCGACCCCAAATGATCTCTCCATGATCCCAAGTGAATTCCCAGTTAACCTATTTTCCAGCCAAGCTGTACAATCATGCTAAACAGAACATTCATACATTCATTGTCCCCCCTCCCCCTTACAATTGTGTACCTGGCTTCTAATGTCACAACTTCTTGATACTCTGCACTTGCTTGATCTTCTCTCATCTTTCCCTTTCATTCTCTTCTTACTTGTGCCCAAAGTTTGAAATAGAAACAGTGCCAACAGTTCTAGCCTTTTCATTCTGTTGATCTCTGTGACAAGATACAATGGCCTACTGACATCTCCACCAGTGTATCTCAACTGCTGGGAACTCCAGAAGCCTGAAGTTAAAATCACGGCACTTTCCATCATGCTTTTCCAGAATGTCCCATCTCACTGGTGGTCAGCATCATCCATGTAATTATGTTGTTTAGAGACTCAGGAGTTTTCCTTACACACTCCTGTCTCTCTCATCTTTCATAGACTATCCTTCATCAATCTTCAAGTTCTCAACTATTGTATCAAATTATCCTCCTTTCTGCAACTAGCATAAGGTAACAAATTTCTACCTCTGTCTCCTAGAGAAATGAAATTTTTTTTTCTAACTGGTTTTACATATATACTCTGGCTCACCAACTTACTTTTTCAGAAAGGGTCCAAGTAATTTCAGTCATGTAGCATTCAGCAGTGATTTGGCCAATGACAGACCATGTAGACAATGACATGTACTCTCTCACCCAGATGTACCCCAGACTATGCCATCTGGGTCTGTGAAAGTGTACAACTGTACAACAGAGTATATTCAGCAGTAAAATGCTGAATGATGTCTTTCTTTCTATATATCCCCATTTTTAAGTAGTGCATATCTATACTTAAAATGTAAACCTGGTCATGCCACTCCTTTCTTAACTCTGTAATCCCCCAATTGCCTTTGTAACGATAAGGTAATTGGTAACCTGTGAGTGGTTATTATACTCTCCACTGCTGCTGTATGCCAACATTCCCTCCCCTTTTCCTCTCTTCCTCAGACTTCTGCCTTGCTTTCAGAGCCCTGAGAGGGAGGGCACTCTCCTTAATGAGTTTGCCTGCACATACATTCTCTGCAGTGCTCATTTCTTGATTCTATGCATTCCTCAGAATTCTGCTCAAAGACTTTCCTCAGACATTCTGTATCGCTCCATATTGCCCCTTTAATAGAGGCATTATATTTTAAATTCTCTTTGTGTGACCAGCCAATAAATCTTTGTTTCTGAGATAAGCAACCATTTACCTGCACTCTATTTGAAGTCGGTGTATTCAGTTTTTCTTTTGTATAGATATGTGAGTTTAGTTCTCCCAAATGTCAGAATTAATAAGTAAACAGATATCTGTATCATTTATCGTAGGGAAAATCTCAAGGCATATTTCATATTGAAAAAGTAAAATTCAAGATACCATTAACCAATTAACTTGGTCCTACTAGAAAAATATATTAACTCAGTACTTTTTCACGGTAATGGGGATTGAAACTAGGGCCTTGCAATCACTGATCACTGAGCAGCATCTCTAGCTCTTTCTGTATGTTGTTACTTTGACACGGGGATTCACCCAGTTGCTTAGAGCAGGCTCAAACTTGCTCTGTAGCCAAGGTAAGCCTGAACAACAGTCTCCCTGCTTGAGCCTCCCAAATCGCTGAGTTTACTCGCCTATTCCACCAGGTCTAGCTATTTCTGATATTTAAGTACATCAGTTAGGTTATCTGGCTTAGAATTCTGTCATCTAGTCATCTGTTCACCTAGTTTCTAATTCTTTAGACATTTACTAAAATTTAAAAAATCCCAGAAGGCACAGTCAGCCTGTGAGACAGAAATGATTTTTATTCATTTATAAGTTTGAAGGCATAAATCAAAATAATCACAAAAACTCCTATACTAAATTCTCTCTCAGTAAGATTATTTAATTTCATTAAGAAATAAAAAAGCGAATGAGGGAGGGAGGCTACGGCTGGGATACAAAGTAAAAATCTGTGATTAATATAAAAAATAAAAATTATTAGTAAAAGATGAATTTCTAAAATACGAAAAAAAGAAATGAAAAAGCTGAGCATGGTGCCTCAGGCCTATAATCCCAGTACTCAGGGAAGCAAAGGCAGAAGGATCGCTCTGAGCTGGAGGGCAGGCTGGTCCACAAAGCAAGTCCAGGACAGCCAAGACTACACAGAGAAACTCTGTTTTCAACAAAACAAAACAGAAATGAAAGAAAACAAATTTTAATCAAATTTTCCCCAAATCTGCCCTCTAGGATAATCTTTTTTGTTTGTTTGTTTGTTTGTTTCTCTGTATAACCACCCTGGCTGTCCTGGAACTCACTTTGTAAACCAACCTTGAGCTCACAGAGAGACCTGCCTGCCTCTGCCTGCCAAGTACTGGGGATAAAGGCATGTGACTCCATGCCTGGCTAGAAAAAAAAATCTATAACCAAAAAAGAATGGGATGCTACTACGACTAGCCAGACCTACATAGCTGTCTTAATGTGGGCTCAATGTCTCATACTCACTCTGAGGTTTCCTTGAGCAGTGTTCACAGGCTGGTCATCCTTTAGCCATGTAATGGATGGGTTTGGAATGCCATTGGCTACGCACTGCAAGGTGACTGTCTTATGTCTCACCACAGTCTGCTCAGGAAGGTCTGAGGACTTGATTGTTGGAGGAACTAGATGAAAAGAAGGATGGGAAAGAGTGAAAAGCACAATAAATCACAGACCTAAAAGGATGTGTGAGGCACTCATTCTTAACTGAGTCTTAATTATTCAAATAGCCAAAATGTCCATATGGTTACTGCAACCTACCATGTATATCTGGCTCATGCCTATTGGCTTATTTTCCCAGTTGATAATGACCATCCATTTCTCTGAAGTGACCTCATTAAACTAGTTCCATATTCAAACAGTATTTATGTATATGGCTTTGTCCCAAGTAAGGCTGACAGAACCTGGGGTCATAAGGTGATTGAAGCTGGCCTTGCCAGTTAGTTCTCTGTCAAGAATCTTGAATTGAGACTGGGGACTAGATTTGTCTGTGCTCCATAGCGGGACATGGAAAAATGCAATTTAAAAGCGAGTCTACAGAGCCAGAGGGAAGGATGTAGACAATGTTCACAGACTCGTCTCCTGTGCATGCCAAATGGTCCCAGTCCTTTCCTTCTCAAGTTCTGCTGGCAAGTGGGACACATAATGCCCTGGCAGAGGTTTATTCTTGTCATTAGATCATGGTCATAACCTTATTGTGCCAGTGCTGTGAATGCACTTATGTTCCTGGATCCTGCAATTATACCCCAAGCCTTGCTTCTGCAAAACACAGTTTATAATCATTCCTGTTTGGGTCAAGTCCTTAACGGTTGACATAACCCCATTTACTTGGAAGTTGCTGCCTTCCTTTTCTATCGTATTCTATCTCCCTTTTTACCCTTTGACTCCATTTAGAATACACTCGCTAATATTTAATTTTGGTCTAGTCAAATTTACACAATACTTTGGGTGAGTCTCTGCATCAGGAAAATAATGTAAATCTGCCATGATTTAACTACAGCTGCCCTTTCACACTACTTTACACAACTCGAGATTTTTCCAGATGACTCTGCTTCTCTCTGAATTAGATGATGAATAAGTCCCAGGATAGTTTCAAATGCATGCAACCATCCCTTCTTCAGCATACCATGAACCATCACTTCAAACTCCTTCCTGCGGTCCCCTGCAGTGTTCGTTGCCACACATTGGTACAGGCCTGTATCTGACACTTGAGCCTGAGTAATAACCAGTTTGCGTCCATTTAGTAAAATCTTGAATCCATCTCTTTCATCAATTAACTGACCTCCTTTTAGCCACCTATACAAGAAGGCAAAGAGAAATCGAGACACATATTGTACATAAACATTTTTCTAGAGGTTATGTTTGTTACATCTATTCTCTGCTATGCATTCACCTAATCTCTTAATCAGTTATGATAAAGTAAGATGGAGAAGAGAAGAGGGAAACATAGTCTCCCAGGGAGGCTGACATACACTTGGAGCTCAAGAACTCTATAATGAGTTTGTTATCTTTCTAGTAAGTTTAGGTTGCAGAAAGGAACAAATGAAACTGTTCACTGTAATATTTAAATACTATTAACCAGCAAGATGCAAATGAGCTTTCAGTGTTTACTGAAATCATAGATAGTGTTTTATAATTGTGTGGATTATCACTTTATAATGTGTGAACCACAGTCAACCAATTCTTCTTTTGTATGCCTCATCTTATTTTGGAATTGTAAATCGTATATTCAATAGTGCTTTGGGAATGCAGGAAGGGGAAAACTGGGCAGCAGTGTGAGCATGCCTACTCTCCCGTTTCCTTAATATCCCTGTTCTATCCTTTATATCTAATAGTCAGTGCCCCAGGGAGGTCTCATGTTAAAAGTGCTTGCTAATATATATATTCTGACTAAAAAATAAGTTCTAAAATAACATGAGATATTCTCCAGTTGTACCAATATGTGTGCTTTTTGAGGACCAAGTAGCAGCTGGCATGTATATATATATATATATATATATATATATATATATATATACATTATATCTTTTCAAAGAGGAATATGCTTTTCATTTGGCACTCCTCACCGTCAAAATCTCTCAGAACAACTCCAAAACACTTGAATTAAAAAGTGATAGGTATTTAGAAGACATACCAAAACGCTTACATGATAGTTGGTGAGGGAGAGCCTGTAACCTGGCAATCTAGCTCCAATAAGTTATTTGCCATCACGATGAAGTAAGATGTTTCATCTCCTCCTTCTATAGCTGGTGGGACTAGAAAGAAAAAAGACAGAATGTAGAGCAGGCAAAGAAATATCCAGAGGAGGGAATCCACCCTGACATCAAACAATTCAAAGTAGTAGCTTAAAATTTTTATATTTTTCACAGGAGTTCAATACTCAAGGTGATTTGAGGTTATAAACGCATTTTACAATAAGTCCTTGCCACTATGAATGCACTTCTGTCACTGGGGACCTTTCTCTGCCACACACCACAGTGCCATAGATGCTAATGTAAAGTTTATCCACGGTTTATAATGTTTATTTTCATAATAACACCCACTTAAGAATCTTCTGGGTGAAATTATAGAGTCTCAAGGTTTCAAGATGATCTCCCGAGATCCAGAGACTGTTTTCTGGGGTCTGACACCGTGCTTATGATGACAGAGCACATTGAGAATGCGGCAACCAGTGGTGTGTAGAGGTATGAGGGTGCCCTTGCAAGAGCAAAGCACATTCATCAAAATCAATGGGAGAGTTGCATGAAATTCCAATAACGGAACTCGACTGAGAATCTCACCACTGGATAGACTTGAAAAGCCCACCACAATGAATTTCGATTGCATTATTACTATACAACCCAAATGTGTTTGATAACCCAGAACTGTGAGCTGACAATCCAGGCACTGGCATCCTTGCTTACCTAAGACATCAACTTCGTATTTGATTTCCCTCTCTCCTGCCACACTGGTGGCCACACATACGTACTGTCCCCGATCAACTTCTAGGGCACTCAAGATTTCGAGTTTCTTTCCACCAGCTTCTATGCGGATGTTGTCGCTGGCTTTCACAGGTACACCATCTTTTAACCAAGTAAGGGTAGGAAGGGGGTTTCCAGCAGCTTTACACTCCAGGATCAGTGATTGACCAATAACAACTTGCTTATTTGAAGGCGTGGTCAAGTCACCTTCAATTACTGGAGGAACTATGAAGAAAAAAATAGCAACATTTCAGGCAATTCTTTTCCCTGTCATAAAAGAACATCTTAAGCAAATAAAGTGAAAACTTTTTCTTATATACTTTGATCCCAGACACTTCCTACATGCTTGTTTCCCTCTAAGTTGGTTAGGGAAGAATTTCTCGGTTCAGCTGATCTACAACTATTGTATTTACTCTGGCATGCTATGGACTGTTGGGCTAACAAAAAGCAAAGATCAGAGAATGATCATAATCCCAACAACCATTTTCTCTTATTGCTAAGAACCAAGTCAAAGAGATGCTCCAAGTTCTAAGCGTAAAGGTTGGCTAAAGGAATAAACTTTGTTTTGCTAACCTTAGCTTTTGTAAATTATTTTTTCAAATTTATAAGAAATTCTTCCAATTCTTATCTATATACAGTGAAAAAAAAAAAACCTCCCACCAATGTTGTGTTAGTGAATAAGCTAGAAAGATATTAGCAAGGCACTCAGTTAAGGTTTCTATGAATCCTTACCATAGATGTCAACATGGAATGATTTTTCTGCTGTTCCGGCAACGTTGGATACATGGCACGTATATGTTGCTGAATCGGAGACCTGAGCTCTTGGAATGTGAAGAAACTGTCCCTTATCAATATAAAGTGCTTGTGGGCTGGATATGACTACCTGGCCGTCCTTATACCAAGTAATGGCAGGCACTGGAAGCCCCCGTGTCTCACATTCCAGCTTAACTATGCTGTTGAGCAGTGATGATATTTCTGTGGTCACATTTCCTCCTTTAATGCTGGGCGGGACTACAAAAGATTTCAAAACAGACTCAAGTTTAGCATCAGCATCATGACAGTAAATGCTACGGTTGCCCACATTTCTAGTAAGTGCTAGTAAGTGCTTATTAATGACAGGAAGTCTGTGGTCATTTACAGGTGATTACTTGGCTCTCTGGTCCACACAGTCTCTACCACTTTTCTTTCTGGTTCCAGCTTTCAGGAAAACAGGAAAGTCACAGCTTCAGTTTCAGTAGCTCATGTGACAGATCATATTAGAGTAGCCAAGCAAGTTAGCATCAACAAACAAAGCAACACAAATCAAAGCCTCGCTTAAATCGGGCACATTACGTTCAAAAATCATGCCAAGGCATGCTCCTACGCTCTCCTCTCCTAAAGTAAAGAAGGTTTGCCTCTGAGTACTGGCAGCAGCTGTGGGGTCTGTTCATTCTGGTTAGTGTTGGTTTGTAACTGCCAGGAGTCCATTCATTCATTCAGGCCACTGAGGACTGCCGGTTTTTGGAAAACAATACCCTAAATTGCTCAATCTCAGCTACATATTTGCATCTTGACCCTTGTAAAGTCACTGCTACAATTGCAACAATTTGAAAGAAATCAAATGGCTACAGTTGAGTGCCTCAATACAGTTGTAATCATTTTTAACAGCTTAGAAAAGAATATTCCCTAGAGTGTCCTTCTTGTCTTTAGCCTAGGGCTCTGGATATTGAGAGAGAATACCAGAGCTCTCTTAGTTTTCTCCTATAACATATGCATTTCATTTTATTTTATTTTTGCATTTCCTTAATTTGTGATCCTACTATACATTCAGAGTTTATCTTATATAATCCTGTACATCTCTAGAGTTAACTATTTCTCCAAGGAACCCTGGATTCTTTTAATGGAAAAGATACTTATTGGGAAAAAAAAAATTCTGGTGCTGACAGAGTCGCTTCACATTTTCTAGTAATCTTTCTACAAATTAATTCAGAGTGACAGATATTTTCTCCAGCACACAATCTAAGTCATGGCCTACAATATTTAGGGGTGAATTTGATAGCAGGATTATTTTCCTACAAAGACACTTATTTTAAAGTTAAGGACTACCAACGTTCAGGCAGCCCAGGGGGTGACTGGTTTGTGGGAAAAGTCATACTCATTCATCTGTGTGTTGGCCATGGCTACTATCACTGAACAGTGACAAAGCAGTCCCAAATAGTTAGTCATGTGGGGTGCTCGTTGCTTCTACTGCTGCTCAGCTTATCATAAACCTCATGATATACCTGTGTCTTCACAGTGTTTCAGGAGCAGTGCAAATAACAATATTACAATGTTTTATTTTATCATCAGTGCATAGCTCTCATGAAAAAACAGGAAGAAAAGGGAGTAGCACAGCACGATGTGGACCTCTTTTATTATAAAATTAAAGGGCAGAGCATTACTTGGATTATATTACATCTCTTAAAGCATAAGCATTAACAAACTAAGTACTCTTTCCGATATTTCTAATTGAAACATTAGGATATGAAAAATGGGATGTTTCATCATAATAGTTTCTTTACAATAAAATCAAAACATTAAAAAACGAGAGACTGCAACAAAGAAAGTTTTAAGTGGCTTGTTAGCCAGAAAAAGAAGGCCATTTCCCAATGGTGATATACTTAAATTAATTATTAGTACAGCAGCTGAAGAGATATATCTAGAGAAGATCAGTCTGTTGATGACAGCCAGCTCTTCAGTGAGAATAAATGAGAACCTGATGAGTCTGGGATCAACATGAATCCTGTCAGCTTTAAAGGGCAATTTATTCTGTCGAATATTCATGCCTTTGACACACTGACAGATGGTACCAATACTGAGCTGTTCTGGCTTATTTGGGGAAGTCATGCAAAGTTTGACAAAGTGAAGGCTTAGTTTCTAAGAACAACCTATGCAGAATGAATATTGAAGAAAAAAATAGGCCCAGTGAAGTTTAAGCAACACCAATTGAAGTGGAATTTGCTAAGATTTGTCAAAACTGATGATGGTAAAAAAATAAGTGAAGTGAGAAAAAAATTAGGGAAGCACGCAGAGCTTGATGTTTAAATGTCTGTTCTGTGACTGCATTATTCCTCTGTGAGTGCTTTGTGCTGAATGGTTGTGATTGAGTGAGCCCCTGGGGCCAATGGTATGATTTATTTGTTCTTCTTGACATGAACACCAAGAGTCCGTCTCTCTAGCTCTGTGTTCAGATGTTGTCTGGCTTGAACTTACACAGGTCTTGTGTGTGATGTCAAAACTGCTGTGAACTCATATGTGCAACTGCCTTATTGTACCCATGAAACACTGTGTCTAGGAGCTATCTACCGGCTCTAGCATTTACAACCTTCCCACCCTCTCTTCAGGGAAGATCTCTGAGCCTTATGTGGAAGAGTGTGATCTAGACATCTCATTTAGGGCTGAGCACCCCACAGTCTGTATTCTCTGTATGTTAACCTGTTGAAGGTTCCTGTATTGTCATCTACTGTAAACAGAACTTTATCTGAAGAGAGTTGGAGACGGACCAATCTACAGGTAGAGCATGTTTTCATACTATGTCCATTTAGCAGGATAATAATAAGGATGGATTTGGATTCTATCTCAGGGAGTAGACTTAGGTCCAGGCAGAAGCAGAGAGTGGTTGGTTACTCCTTTGTTTGTACCACTGTTGTACAGTAGGCGTATCTTACCAGGCCATTTGTTAAGGGAGCTGGCATCAAACTGGTGACATCGATAATTACCTTTTTCTTTCTTGTATCATGCATAGTGCCTTTTAGCATCATAAATGATAGGCAGTAGGGATGAGACTCTCAGGTCAGTACCAGATTGACTCTTTTATATTTTATGAATCAAATATGAGGTGTCTTCAGCAACAATCATCAAGTTTTGGAGAGCAACCAAGAGCATTAGCAATAGCCTATAACGTTTGGGGTTCTATGGTAATACATTGGCCAACAACTCAAAAAGAAGCAACCTATTCTTGGAAGTGAGATTTTTATTCGCTCGCATGTGGTATTTAGTCGGATGTTGTCTTCTCATTATATGGTGACTCCATTTAATCTTTTTTTTACATATGTATGTTCATCTCTTAGAAAGCTACCAAAGTAGTGTGTGTTCATATTGATTTTTTAAATTGTTATGTCCCCATTTTTTTGTTTATTCAGATACAATGTTCACGTTCATATCTATTGTTGCTCATCCTCGTGTTAAGACATGAGCATGTAAATAAGGAAAACAAATAAACTGTAAGTTGAAATATACTCTCACTTTGAAATCTACAAACACATTATTGAGAGTTATCTAAAGTATAGCATTTGTGGCTTGAAGGCACAGGGCAGACGGCTGAAAAGGAAAGGATATTGTTTCCTGAATTACAATACTCAGAACTTCTCAATACTGCAATGCTTTTCAATCAGACAATTCCAGAAGCCCTCTCTTCCGGGTGCCTAAGGGCATCACACAGAGTAAACATGAGGATCCAAAGTGAATATATCTAAGTCTCACAGAAATAGGAGTCCTATTGAAGCTCCAAACTGTGTTCACAATAGATCCTTGGTTGGCTCTGTAGGAAGGCAAGGATGGTAATAACATTTTTGTTTAACTTGGCATCTATAGCTAATCTTTCAGTAATGGTACCTTTATAGAGGACATGTCTTTTCATGAGAGATTTCCCTGATAGGCTTTCATTTATACACACAAATGATTTAAAAGTATTCTTTAAGTATAATTTCTTTGATTCAAAAGAGACACTAAAACTTAAAACAGACACCTATATTTTAAAGTCTGAATTTTAAATGCAGTTATTTAAGTACAAATTAAGCTATATTTGAGCTAGGTGTTGTGGCATATATCTTAAATCTTAACACATAGTAATGAGAGGCAGGAGGATCACCAAGAATTTCAGGCAAACTTGGGCTAAAGGTGAAACTCTAAAGAAAAGAAAGGAAGGAAAGAAGGAAGGAAGGAAGGAAGGGAGGGAGGGAGGGAGGGAGGGAGGGGGGAGGGAGGGAGGGAGGGAGGGAGGGAGGGAGGGAGGAAGGAAGGAAGGAAGGAAGGAAGGAAGGAAGGAAGGAAGGAAGGAAGGAAGGAAGGCTATACACACACATAAGGTTTTAAGGTATGGTATTGCTAAATATGCAATGATGGAAACATATATTGACCTCTTACTACAAGCCAAGTAAAACTGTCTAATACATCTAGCATTTTGTCCGCATAGTAGCACTATTACATGGGCATTATTGTTAATTCCATTCAGAAAATGAAAACTTAGAGGAACAAGGAAATTCACATGAAATCACAAAGCTATTGAGTGGCAGAGCTTGGGTCAAAACACGAGTTTATCTGTCTCTAATGTCCATGATTTTATTAATTACTGAAACTGCTATTCAGTAAAAATATAACTTAAGCCTCATATGTAATTTGGAATTCTCTTTGTGAAGAGGGAACATAAAGTGTATGAATCTGTCTTTGAGTGCTGTATACTATATGGAAAAGGTGATGACAGTTTATGGAGTAGCCTTGCAAAGCCTTGCTAAGATCCACTAGCAGAGAGTTCTGTTCTTTTTTCTATTATGTAAGTTGTGTCTGTGGCGTGACATTCATGTATCTACTCACTGGTTCCATTCATAAAAATGACCTTGAAAACCACCAGAAGCGGTGGTTGAAAATTTTAGTTAGATGGATTTTACATTATTTGGTGCTTTGAATGAGAATGGCCCTGCTAGGCTCATATATTTGAATGTTTGGTGCCCAGTTCAGGGAACTGTTTAGAAAGGATTAGGAGGCGTGGCCCTGTTAGAGGTGGTGTTTCACTGAGTGTGGGCTTTGAAGTTTCAAAAGCCTGTGCTATTCCCGGTTTGCTCTCTCTGCTCCATCGCCATTCCGTCGGCCTGCTACCATGCTTCCTGCCAAGACGATCATGGATTCTTACCCTCTGTAACGGTAAGCTCCAAATTAAATGTTTTCTTTTATAAGTTGCCTTGATCACAGTGTTTTGTCAAGGCAATGGAAAAATAACCAGGACACATTGTTTCTGATAGAGATGCAATGGGGAAAAAAATAGAATAACACACGGTGTTCAAAACGGTCCGGATAAAAACCAAGATGGAAATATAACAACTGGGCTGCTGGTATACCAGTTGCTTCAGTGTATTTTGTATATTTATACACTTTTAAAAGTTTTTCTTAACACTTCAAAGACGTAGGCATTTGATTTCTGCTTACAGTAAACAGTTAGGGAATTCTTAACATTATCAAAATTAATAAAAAGAAAAAAATAGAATAAATCCATAGCAAAGGATACATTGCATTAAAAAAGACTGTTAGCGGATAAAGCATAAAGGTAGACTCTCTAGTTGGATAGCATTCTAAAGTACTCAACATGAAGGGAAGGGGCAGTAAACATTAGAGTAAGCTTCAGCTTTCAGTTCATAATTGAAGTGTTGGTAATGGTAACAGCACAAGAAAGATCACACCTACCGTAGACAGTCAGCTTTACGTCCTTGGCTTGCTTGCCTGCCGCATTAGACACCACACATTGGTAGCGCCCCTTGTCACTCCTCCGTGCATTCCTCAGATGTACAATCTGACCTCTGTCTGAAAGTTCAATGTTAGGATCTCCCAAAAATAAAGGCCTAGAAAAAAATTATTTCATAGGCTCATTTTAAGTTCCTCATTTTCCTGTGTAATTAATTACAGCAGTAGCACATGGTATTAAGTTAAAATGTGGGGCAAAATTGACTATAAAAATACACCGAGATTAGCATTCCTATTCGAAAACTAACAGTGTTAAGCCACATTATTAAAGGAACTGAGTAGCTATTGCTTTGAGATGAAAACCTTTCTGCCTCAACATTTAATCATTTAATAATATCAGAAACTAAGTGGGATTATTATTTGTTACATCCATTCATCCATTGTTATTCTTTTTACTTATTTTGTATCTTTTGGGTCAAAGCCAACTTTCTATTATTACTGGAAAAGAAGAGTTAAGAGTTTGATAATGCATCCCAGGAATTTCAGAACATGTGGTTATTATTTGCTAATGATGCTGACCATGGCAAGTTTTCTAAAGAGTGTAATACATCTGAACATTATACAAATACAAATATTAAAAGTATTTATTCCCAAAGGAGTGCATATACATTTTTATGGTAAAATTCGCACTTCATGTCATTGGCAACAGTGTTGTTTTAATACTTGAAAAGTCTTGCCTAATAAAGTCTATGCTCTCTTAAGAATTCTTGTTTTGAAGTCAACCATCAGCTAATCTACTCAATAAATGAAAAAGACATTAATTTTGTGAAGTATTACCCCTCACTATTCTTTGGTATGATGTTGTATATAAGGCTCTCAAACATTAAAAGCACCATAGTTTTGTCCAGTGTCTCTGAACCATCCTCAGTGCTGTGACCCATCAATACAGTTCCTTACGTTGTAGTGACCCTCAAACATAAAATTATTTTTGTTGCTACTTCATAACTGTACTTTTACTACTGTTATGAATTATAATGTAAATATCTGTTTTCTGATGGTCTGAGGTAACCCTGGTGGAAGGGTCTTTAGACCCCTAAAGGGATCACAAGCTACATTTGAAGGTATTTTTTAAAAGATTGAACATTTGATAACATGTTACTTAAATTTATGAACATTTGACATTTTATTCATTATTAATTAGAAAAGTAACATAAGCCCAAAGTTTTAATATTTAATACGTTAAACAAATAAGTCCAAGTACTTCTTGTTTTATTGTCACAAATGTGAGATTGTTCTCCATCTGTATGTTTTTGCTAAACATTTCACATTCACAGATGTATGCCTGAAGGAATCTGACTTTTCTTAACTGTTAATATTTGTGCAGAGGACTTGGGTGTGCAGCAATTATAAATTAATCTGCCTCTATAATAAATTCTGCAAGTTTAGAAAGAGCTTTATTTGAAAATTGAAAAACACCATGACATTGTTTATTACAGTGTCGCTTTCTGAAAGCAACATCATTTCTCTTTCGTGCTCATTTAATAATGTTCATTTTGAGGTAATAAAAGAGAGGTAAGCCTCACACATTCACATGTCTGTTTTCTGTAAGGTAGACCCTCACACAAACACAGCCCAGATACTCACTTGCCATCCTTGAACCAGTGGATAGCAGGGAAGGGCGCGCCTCTGACACGGCACTGCAGGGTGACGTTGTGGTTGAGAACAACAGAGACTTCATTTGGGGAGCTGGCACCGATTATGCTGGGTGGAACTTAAAGACATTTTGTTAGAAAGTATATAACTTAGCACAAAGGCTTTGGGAAGAACTGGGCAGTTAGGGGTTATCAAAGTATTTCAACAATAGTTTAGTGTCAGAAACAAAATATACCACGGTAACCCCATTTCACACCACCCTGTGTGCCCAAATGTCAAGTTAAAAATCATTAAAATGGTTTAATGAAATTTTGTTAGCAGGACAGTTATCTACAAGGATAATGACAGAACAGAAGTCATTCTGAAGCACAGTACACTCATGAGCAAAACTCATGAATGTAACTGAGCAGTGCGGTTCATATGATCCAACGCACTACTGATGTGTAACTAAGATAATGAATGACACGGACAAAATCAATCTCATATAGCTCAAAGTCCACAGACTGCGCCATGTCTACCTTAGCCTTTTTGAAGGACGCCTATCAAAAATTGGTACGAGTATGATAGACAATATGAAAAAGAATGCATTCACTCTTTTCTCTGGAATTATACCAATGAGAGTGCTCATGTATGATTCTCTCACCATCTAACCCCACTTTCTTTCTGTATCATGTGGTCTGGTATTCATCTTCATAGGGATTCATGGGGGAGAGAAGTACAGAGTGATAAGATATTTATATAAAGACCACTGCTGAGTGAAGAATGGGTCAGATCAGTGAAGACTAGGTGCAGGAGGAAAGTTAGAGGCTATTTTGATGAAAAATGACTTCACTGTGGAATGGAAAGAAACTGATATTTAGGGAGTAGACATAGAAGAACATGGATACATTTCTGGAGAAAGCAGGGGAAAGGTAGAGATGCAGGTCACTCAGAGACCCCAACATTTACTGAAGAAAACAGTCCTTGAGATCTTTCAGTTTGAGATATCACCACGGTATTCAATAATACACAATGATGATATTCAGGCCAACATGCTAAAGAAACATGGGCATCGTGGCACATCTCTGTAGTCCCAGCAGGAAGGCCAAGGTATGAAGATTGAGAGTGTGAGGTCAGCTGGTGACACTAGTGATACTCTCTTGAAAATAGCATAGAAATTAAAGAAGTAGAGAAAAATGTAAAAAGATAGGAAGGGGAAGACTAGACAGTTTTTCCTTGTGCTCAAAGAATTCTCTGAGCTGGAGCTGAGCATTTGGGAGTCAACAGCATACAGATGGAGTTCATGGAGGGAATGAATGTCAGGAGAAACAATGTCAAGATGAGTGATAAGAGAAACTGCTGAGGTTGTGTATATGGCCTGTGGTTAAATATAAATATGACTGTAGGAAAAAGAAACAGAATGTAGTTCTGATTTCAGAGAGAGTAAGGGAATTAATTATTTTATATTGATGTATGCTAACTTTTATGACCATATCACTTCTAGGCTTCACTTTTACTATAAACACA
The DNA here is from genome assembly GCF_030254825.1 of Meriones unguiculatus. Taxonomy (NCBI): domain Eukaryota; kingdom Metazoa; phylum Chordata; class Mammalia; order Rodentia; family Muridae; genus Meriones; species Meriones unguiculatus. The sequence continues at coordinate 72,322,094 of NC_083359.1, forward strand.
AATTACATGCCTATTTTGATAACAAAATATTGAAAAGAGAGAAAGTCATTTGTCACAAAGCGGATTTAAAAAAAAAAGGGAAATGTCAAATATAGCTTTACTAAATTAAAAATTAAACCAGCGGCAGCCATTAAAATTATTTGCATCATAATCTCCATGGTGACGACACACTTTCAGAATTCCCATCCTGCCAGGAAAGTCCATCCCGTTCTCTCAGGCTGCTTTTGCCCTGATTACAACCAGGGCGGATTAGGCTCCAGTATGCCATGGAAACGGATGCATGACCTTTTCCATTTCAATCATCCTACTAGCTTCAGGAGGCACCCACATCCTCATCACATTGCACTCTGTCTGACAGCTACCTACGGAGACAACCACTTCTCTCGCTAGGTCCCTCCTAGTGAAGTACGATTTAACATTGTGCCACTTCTATGTTCACGGTGTCTTGGGTCAAAAGACATCTTTATATTATAAATGAGTAAATTTAAAAACAACCAACTAAAAGAGTGATGTAAAGGGTATTTCTCCTATCAATTTAGTTTTTCAATCTCTTTATTTGGTCATACAGTAAGAAATGCATCTAAGATGTAGATTTTTTTTTAAAGAGAGGTTTTTCCTTACCTAGTACGCTGACACTGAAGTACTTCTGAGCGGTGCCCGCAATATTAATTGCTTTGCAGGAATATTTTCCTGCATCCTCTGCAGATACTTTAGAGAGTTTTAGTATCTTCCCATTGTTCATGATCTGAACAGTACTGCTTTCCATCACCTGCATGGGACAAATACTGTCATTTCCAATGCTAATAAAACGTCATAGGTAGAACAGAAAAGTAGTGTTTACTAGTATTGAGAAGAAATTCATATTTGAACAAGTTTTTTCACGTACAGAGGCAGGGAACTGTCTATACTTGGCTGTCTCTGTTTACCTGGATATCGTCCTTATACCACATTATGACAGGGGATGGAGTTCCTTCTACTTCACAGTAGAGACTGGCCAGCTGGTTTACCAACACGGACACGTTGGTCACCTGTTCTTTATCTTTAATTGCTGGTGGAACTGCGAGAGAGGAATCGTGACTCGTTAGTCTTGTAACCAACAGTAGTTCCAAGTGTCTCTACAAAGCCCTTTAGAAGGAAGTGATGGCAGAAAAGCTAGTCATACAAGCACATGCTTTCTTATAAAATGAAAAGTGTCAGCTAACACATTTACAAGTAGAAACTCATATGTAATGTTTAATTTTATGTCAGAGTTTTAAGTTCAGGATGGAATGTAGGATAACTAAGGAAGAATGATTTCACATATTGAAAGTCTTAGGGAATCCGTTTAAGTACCATACATAGTACTCACTATTTGACTAGTGGGAGTAAATATCACAGTGTCTATGAAAGCCACAGTCAATAAAATCTAAAGTTTACCTACCCCCACAAGATGACACAGGTATAAAATTTTTATTGAAAGGTTAAATAGTTGAAAATAACTGGTAGCAATCTGAACGCTTATTACATTACAAGCACATTAGTACAATGCTCAGAGGCACAATACTAATACATTAGCAGAGAAAAAAATAAATCTATGAGCTCGTCAGTGAGATGTTTGTTCTGTAGAACAGCTGGAGTCCTAGGATGATTGACAAGACACTGTTCAATGAAACAGCCTGGGCATAGAGAGTGGGCATAATATTCTATCATGTGTGCTCTTGTCACAAAGTTTTTACACTTAGTCGTGCCTTAAGAACCTCTCTGAGAAGCCGCGCACGGGTGTGAAAGTGATCACTTTGCTCTGGAGAAGGTCTGACTTACCTGGTGAGCAGGGTTTCATGCTGCATCTTTATCTCCTATTTAAATTTTGAGGGATGCAAAGTCTCAACGAAAAATTGCATAAAATGTTGAGTATGAGCCAATTTCCCATCTTCTATTTGATATTAATATAACATATTCACATTATGTTAAATAATAATACATGGATTGAATGATTTAAATATGCAAGACTTAGAAATGGCCATATCTTTGGGCTCTTTGGTTCTAGTGTTTTACTCTACACTTACCATGAACTTTGAGGTTGTACTTCCTTTCTGTGGTCCCAGCTTCGTTGGTGGCCACACAGACGTAGTCACCATTGTTGTGTGGAGCAGCAGAAGCAATTTCCAACAGTGTGCCATCTTCCAAGATAGAAACACCAGGCTCTTGCCCTGTCACCTCTCTACCGTTGTGTAACCACTTGATGGTTGGTTTGGGAGTACCTAAATAAAAATTAAAGCCTTTTTATGACAAAACTAGAAAAAAAAGGTTAAAAAAAAAGTAAAATACATTAAGAACAGATAAACTCGGGGTGGAGAGATGGATCAGTGGTTAAGAGCACTGTCTGCTCCTCTCTTCTTGCATGGAAGTGACCTATAGATAGAGCACACATATATGTAAAATAAATAAATAAATTTTTGAAAAAGAACAGATAAACTCATTGCTATGACGACGATATGAATCCTGAGGCACTATGCCACTTTCAAGATAAGAGTGAAGAGTCTACAGCTAGGGAGTTAGTTAATGACTCCAGTGTCTGATCAGTCTACAGAGTTGTGGCTCTAGTGGATCAAAGTTGCTTTTATTCAGGAAACTCAGAATATAAGCAAAACACTTTTACTTGTGAGTTCACTACAGTGACTAGAAGTGAAAAAAAATGTGCTGTCATCAAGTTGACAAAATATGTAGGGAAATGAGAATGAAGTAAAGATAGCAAACGCATGCTATCATTGTAGGAATATACCAGGAACCAGCCCAACCAAACAGAATTTATAAGAAATGTATAGAAATTGTGGCCTGTAGATTTTGGAAAAGGCTGTTTAGTAAATACGAGAAACTGCCACTGCCTACACATACTTTTCAATATCTTATCTGTTCATCAAAAGACAAGAGTTCAATTCTTTAAAAGAAATTGATAATGCAATAAAAATGTTTTCTGAATTTATTCATGAATAGCAGAATAAATGGAAGTAATGTGTTTACAGGTCAACTGATAAAATGTATTAAATATTTAATAAATCCAAAGGAGATTTACAGACAGAAAACCAATAACTGGGATGTGAATGTTTTATTTAGCAAAAATATAAACAGCACTATTCTAAATTCCTTAAAGCTTGATTAATTTCTATAATGAAGATAAAGACATTAAACAAAACCAATATGATTTTATAAGATGTTGTAGGAATCACTACTCAGATAATAAACTTATTAAAAGTAGTATGTACAATCCAAGACAAGCCCCAAAAGATGCCAGAACTATATGCAGTGTTCTAGTGAAGCTAAGCTTAATATTAATTAATGAAAGTGATTACAGAAGGCATATTTATGAGAGCAAAATGTAAAAATCAACATATTTAATCTTGATCAGTGTAAGATTTTGACTAATGTGGTAAAGACAATAAAGCTGAATTATTCCAGCTCTCTTCATGTTCTGAGGGAAAATAATAGGTTATAATAATTTCCTTTTATCCCACTATTTCCTTGTGAATATCAATCAGACTTTTCAGTTAGCATCTATTGGTGTGACACATGAAAAGTAAATGGGCCAGCCAAACAAAAGAAATCAGAGCATTGTCTTTTACTTACAAGTATTAGAATAACTATTATCAAGACAAAATTTATAATGAAGACAACAGAAAGTGGGCCAATGAGATGACTCACTGGCTAAAAGCCCTTGCTGGGAAATCTGATGACTGATTTTGATCCCCAGAATCCATAGTTGGAGGAGAGAGGTCACTCCTCAAAGTTGTCCACACACCAGACATATAACACCACCACCAACAACAACGATAAAATAAAAGACAATGAAAAATCATCTACCTACTTTTGAATGCAAGAACTATACTCCAGATGAAAATGAGGACCTAAGAATTCTTGGTTTATTTGTGGAAATAGGGTGCAATGCAGAATACTGGGGCCATGTCACATGATTACATTCTGCTGCCCATGCCTGTATCCCTGAGTATGACATACCTTTTGCAGGGCATGGAAATGCGATGCGCTGATTGACCAGTCTTTCTTGGAATGGAGTATTAAAGGGAGGTTGCAAGTCTTCCACTGTAGGTGGTTCTAGGAGAAAAACAAACACATTGCCTCTGGCTTTCCAGGACAGTTTCTCATTCTGATTCCCTTACTCTTTGGTCAACTAGCAATTTTCTGCCTTTCTGCTGTCTCCTGACAGATGCTTTTCTCTGTCGTTTAATCATGTAGTACCATGTATGTCCCATGTCAGTATCTTCATACCTTTACATTCCTACGTAAACATTTACACTCTTTTATCCATTTTTAATAGGTTTCTTATAGGTATACTATTATGAAAAACAGGCCCACTTGGATTAATGTCCCACACAACCTCTGTGCAAAGTCTGAAATTATGTACCTCTGAGATTTGTGAGAATAACAGAAATGTTGCTCTGTCTCCTTTGACTCTGAACATAGGCACTTAGTAAGATTTGTTTGGTAACAAAGAAGCTAGGTAAGATCCCAGCTAGCATCCTAGAATCTCACTCCTCAGGAACTGTGGTGTCCTAATTATTAAGTTCTAAGTGCTATACGGATACACAGCCACCTGCTTATCTTTACTTCCGCTCTTCATAGTGGTGTTCCCTCTGGCTGGGTGAGACAGAACATTTCCAGTGACTAGTTCCTGCCAGCCAGCAAACCCTCACCCTAAACTCTACTTCTTGAGACAATGAGAGCATCAATCCAACCCACTTCCCAGAACAGTAATTTACCCACTATACTTTTTTCTTTCTCTGTGAACCTTATTTCTTTCTTTGCTTGTTTTATGTATACTCTAGGACAGCTCAAGAAAGCAGGGGATTTTTGTCACTACTTCATCACCATTACCTAGAACATGACAGATATTTGGCCCAAACTTAATAACAAACCTCAAAAAAAAAAAAAAAAAAGTCCAACAATAGAAAAGCGGTGACCTGTGACCTCTCAGGGATCGGATCAGTTGAGCCGAGGGATGAGGTGAAATGCTACTCCAAGTAGCTCCAACTGCATTTTCTCCCAAACCAGGAATGCTGGGTGGGTCTTTTCCTAGGACCACTTCATTATATACAATGGTGAGTTTAGTTTTAAAAGTAAACAAAAAACATCATTCAGGCGTAGCAACAGTAATCATTTGTTTGCTTCTGGATAATGCTCCCTTCAAAGCTAAAGTTCTACGTAGAAATCTCCCTGAAGAAACCAATGATTGCATACCCTGTGTAGAGTTTGGGGGTCTTGTCCCACTCCTCATTTTCATCCTATGAAAACATATGAAGATATGCTTCTTATGTCAAAACCCACCTTGGACTTGCAGTATGACCTCTGCCTCATCACTACCGGCTATGTTCGTGGCAACACATGTATATATGCCTGCATCTGAGATACCAGCTTGCTCAATGCTCAGCATTCCATCCAGGTTGCTAGGATGTTGCATGGGCCTTCCACTTTTAAACCAGGTGATCACAGGAGGTGGAGACCCATGGACATTGCACGAGATGTCCACTCTCTGGCCAACTTGGACTTTTATGTGTCTAATTCCATGCTGGATTTTTGGAGGAACTGGAAATCACAACTTAGCATTAATCATCAAATATTTTTAAACATGAGCATGCACACACACACACACTCACACACACACACACACACCTCTGAAACCTCCTTAACAAGAAGTCACACAGAAAGAGTAGAATAATCACTTAATAGCTGTGGATATAGAGCATGCCAGCAAAAGCATGCCAGCAAGCCTCTTGAGGACCATTTCTTTAGCAACAAAGGCAAAATTAACTATACAGGCACAGTATCAGTATACTGCAAGAATTATAGGAAATGATAAATACAATACCCCTAGTCCTGAACTTGATAGATACTAAGCATTTAACAAAAGTGAGTTTCCCTTATTTTGTAAGTGATGTAAAGTTAAAAGCCCTTTCAGGACCTCTATACAGTCAGAGCAAAACAGAAAGCAATTCTCTCTGTGTGTTCAGGTTTTATACTCTTTTTTTTTTCAGGTTTTATACTCCTCATGGAAGACAGACATTAAGAAAATGATCCTTATACTTTTTCCTAATTTCAGAGACAAAAATTATACTCAGTTTCCACTGTATCACTGAGATGGTGTCTTCCTTTTAATAATGTACTAATGAACCTTTATCAGAACACTAGAAAAGAACCTTTGTGTACTCTACACTCAAGTTGAGCCACTAGGTTCTGATTAGAACTCAGGCAATGTAACTCTCTAAAAAGCCCCATTCCCTAGAGTATTCTCTTTAATTTAATGAGTACTTTCTCAGGTTAGTAGTCACAAACTATTCTAAGTTTGAAAATATTAATGCCATCATTTTGTAAAGAAGAAGAGGGAGAAGGAGAAAAAGAAGAGAAGAAGAAAAGAAAAAGAAGAAGAAGAAGAAGAAGAAGAAGAAGAAGAAGAAGAAGAAGAAGAAGACGACCAAAGATAAGAGAGGTTAAGTAAGATGCTTAGTGCCTGAGAGTTGCTAAATGATGGTACTCTCTTCTGATGTCAAAACTAGTTCAAGGGGTGACACTGTCATGACTGGTCTAGAAATGAAGCCAGGTTAATAACATCTCAGACAATTTCCTCTGATATTTAGAAATCTGATATGGAAAAGAGGGAAGTTATTTGTAAATGGCTAACAAAATTTTCAGAGTAAATTAAAGAAAATGGCAGATTTACAACTCAGAAATCTTTAGCCTACGTACAATTGAAGGTTCATTAATTATCACGTTGGCTTCACTGCGGGCCAGTGGACAGAGCTACCACTGGCTGGACTTTCAATACTCACCATAGACACTTAATTTAACAGACTGAGTCACATTCCCAGCAATATTTGTGGCAACACAAAGGTACATCCCACTGTCTGAAAGGCGAGTCTCCGTGATCTTCATTGAGCCAGAAGGGAGAAACATGTGTCTAAAAGGAAAACCCACACCTCAGGCCATGGAACATAAGACTGCAGACAGCCCCTGCACAGCTGCACTTCAGTGTGAAATTATTGTTGCCAGCAGCTTTTGAAACAGCTCTTAACACATATCCATGAGCCACAGAAATGGAATTTTCATAATTATTTTTTGTATTCCGCATGGTGCCATTTTAAAGAGAAAATCAGCTTTCTTTTACCTTTAAATCTAACAGAATTGTCTTAACTCACCAAACGACTGTACATCTCTAAGCTTTGGTAGGTTTCACCTACTGAATGAGCAAATGTGTCTTGTAGAATTTTCAAATGATTTTGAACATTTTTCTTCTTTTCTAGTTTTTATCAGCACGTTACTAAACACGCTAATATGTTTAAATATATGTTCTTGTATGTATATAAACTATTTTGATTATATTTACCCCCATTACCATTCTCTTAGCTCCCTTCCACTCTCAACTGTTTTTTTTTTTAAACTAGTGGCCCTTCTATTTTCATGTCTTTTTGTGACTCAGTGAACTTACTAGGGTTACTCACAGGAAGGTAAGCATAAGGGTTTTTTTTTTTGGGGGGGGTGTTTTTTTTTTAACAGAGGCATTGAGCAATGTACCAGTGACATCATGAATGAAACACCTTTCATTTTATTTTTTGCAATGCTTCAATGACCAGCAAATAGGCACAAGTATACCACACTCACATGAAGTCAGCCCCATAAAAAATGGAGATCGCATTTCATACCCACTGAATAACAGAAGCATTTAAGCCAGTCAAAGCTGTACTTTCATTAGGAAGTATGGGCTGGCCCACTCCATCCTGTTAGTGGAAAAGAAATGAGACACCTCCCCCCCACCCCCCCCACCCCCCCCCCCACCCCGCGAGGAGCACAATGGGCAGCACCTACAAGACTGGAAGGAGGAATTTTTCTGGACTGGAACAAATTTGACTGGAAGAAGGAAAGTGTAGTTCTCTGTTACAGGTTCAAAAACACCCATGCACGTGCATGCAAACAGACACATTAAAAGTTCTGAAAAGAAAGTAATTCAAAAGAAATAATAAGCAGACCACAGGGTCTACCGGGAGGGTAATGGTAAAATGAACAGCAAACACATGTACACAGTTAGCATGAATATGCTGACTCTATGTGCCTAACAGTGAATGTGTGTAACACGATAAAGCAAGGAGGAGAATAGTGATAACAGTGTATGTGAGAAGAGCAAATTAAAAACGGAGAAGGAAAACAAAACTGAAAGTGTCAAAACAGTTTTGGGAGCTACTCAAAGATGAAAGGTTGCACAGGGGAAGAAAGAAAAAAAATTCTGACTGGGGATGGGTGCAATGGAATTGCTTTATAAGTTAAACACTCTATATTTTACTTTGTAATTTCCAGTACAATTATTTCAAACAGTGAGTAAAATTAGGTAACACTGTTCCTGTTATTTTTAGAAAAATAGTAGTAGAAAAGTACGTTCATATACTTTCATAGCTTTTCAATTATATGCCAACAAGCCTAACAAACAATAGCTAGCAGCTATAATTACTTTTTAGAATGATTTATTTTTATTTTATGTGTGTGAGTGTTTGGATGTCTGCATGTGTACCATGTGTGCGTAGCAAGTCCAGAGGTCAAAGGTTTGTGACAGAGACTCTGAAAGTAGAGGCACTTATGTTCATGGGCTGCATAATGCATGTTCTGGAAATTAAACCTGGGTCCTCTGCAAGAGCAGCAAGTGCTCAAAACCCCTGAGTCATCTCCCCAGGCCGTTCTATCACAGAACTCTCTCAGGTAAGTATCATACCATGTACAAATAAAATACAGGAAATTCAGAGATGTCTCCTGGAAAAAAAAAAATGCCAAACACTTAGGTAAGTTTTAGGCAACAAGGATAAGTTTAAACTTGTATCTGGATGGCAACAATTGTTGTGTCCCAAAGCCCTGGCATTCTCCTATCTGTGTCATTTAGCTTATAAATTACATCATCTCAGTGCGCCTTTATTTATGGACAGATTTAATCAAGACGATTTACAAAACGAGCTAATGAAAGTCAAGTCCTGCACATGACAGTGTTCCTTGTGTTTTACCGCCTCTCTGGGAGTAACAGAAGTCTGTGTACTGTACACAGGGGGCCGAAAGAGCCTCACATGCAAATCTGCCCTGTTTCAAAAACTACCTAGTAAAATACACCAGTGGGAACTTGGCAAAACTGTCTTGGCATTTACAGCCTTGGGAAATGATGTGCAGGGTGTACGGAGCTCAGATGTGCATGTCAGTGAGCTCAAACACGGCCTACATTTTTATATATTTGCAAGCACTAAGCGGCGCCATCCCGGCAGGTTACACTCCCTGTGTTGCTGTTCATCATCGCTCTCCTACCTTGGAGAAAATGGAGAGATGAGTTGGCCATCCTTGGCCCAGGTGATGATGGGTGGGGGTAAGCTTTTAGCTTCACAGGGAAGTGTCACCTCCTCCCCAGACAGGACAGAAATCTCCACAGGGTCATCTTGAGACAATCCTCTTTGGTCCCCAAACACTCTGGGTCTCACTAAAATAAACACAGGTCATGGAAGGGAAAACTGCATTGAAAACAAAGTAGTTTCGTTTACATTAAAATGTAGACTTCTAACGCTCTTGAGCAATTTACAAGAAGATGTTGATTCCCAAGATTTGAGGTATATCTAAAATATCATATGAATACATTTCTAGAGAGAGCTAAAAAGAAACGAGGAGCCACCTTCCCTCCTCAGTAATTTCTTTTAGCACTGGCTGGAGAGGTCAGCAGAGATGGTTTCACATCTGTCCAGAGGAGCAGTAGTCTCTGGAGCAGAAGACTGCTATCCAAGAAACAGCCAAGGCTTGGCTTGGTAAGGACTTTGAACTAATTGCTACTCTGCAAAATGTTGAATGTGGTAAGGATACATCTTGGGAAAACAGCACAGAAGTTCTCAAAAAGCTTATACAACTACGAATCTGCAAATCAGAATCTAAGCAGAGGTGGTTTTGGTTGGCAATGAAAATAAAAATGTGTCTCTGTTGAGATGTCATCAGGTTCAGAGAGAGCTTCACGTTGAGGGTACCATGTCTGGGTACCTTACTGTGGAAGAAATGATGAGATTTGGTCTGCATGGGATATTTCAGAGGAAAACCTCCTCTGAGTGGCTCTCACCATAGACAGTCAGCTGCACCTTCCTCTTGGCATACCCTGCGGCATTGGTGGCTGTGCAGAGGTACTCCCCACTCTCCTCACTTCCTGGGGACACCACGTACAGACTCCCATCAGCCCCTGAAGAAAACTTGGCACTGCCAGTTGAAATCAGCTCTCCTTTCTGTAAATATAACAAAGCATGGTGGGTTTTTTTTTTTTTTGTATATTTTAAATCTATATTTCCAATACATTATTTTTATTTTTTATTAATTAATTCAATTTGTATCTCAATCATAGGTCCTGCCCTCTTCTCTTCCCAGTCCCGCCCACCCTCCCATATCCTTCCTCCTCCTAGTTCCTCAGAATAAGGGATCCCCCTATTCAGACACCCCAGCTCATCTATTCATGTGAGGATTGAGTTTGTTTTCTCCACTGTGGCCTGGTAGAGCAGTCCATCTGGAGGAAGTGATATAAAAGCAGGTAACATAGTCCATGTCAGAGATGGCTCCCACTCCCTTGACTATTGGGCCCACATAAAGCCTAAGATGCCCATCGGGTACCTAGAAGTAGAGGACCTCAAACTCCAGAAGGTCCTGCCTCTGTCTCCTTCGGCAAATCCTACCACCTGCACCACCAGAACCATTTTTTTTTTAAGACAATAAAGGTATCAATAACTTTATATTTGGAAGAAGAGAGAAAAATACCTCCAAGGGGTGAAAAACTGGATTTGAAAAATGCTAATTAGAGCAGAGTTGTTTATAAGAGAAATTGGGTAAAAAGTGCACTAGAAGGGGATTCCTCCATGCCAAGTCATGCCCCCTCTACCACAGAGCCACCTAAAGGACAAGGATGGCATAACCACAGCAGGGGCTAATGGCACCACCACAGCCATCACTGTGCACGACAGCAAGGTGATCTTAAATGCTATGTGAGTGAAGTGTCTTAACACTCACACAGTCTTATCAACAGGCACTGTTGGATCCTTCTGTTTCCAACTCAGAGCCCTACAGCACAGAGACAGGGTAGAGAAACATGCCCCAGATCATTAACTCAATCAAGAGGTAAGCTGGCCTAGAACCCCTGTAGTTAGGCCCTTCAGTCAATTCTTATCTTCTGTGTTTGGCCACTTAGGAAGATCTCATTCTTGCATTTTCTTTAAAGAGAACACTCCTCCATTGCTGATGGGAGCGAAAACTCGTACAACCATTTTAGAAAAAATTCTAGCACTTTCTCAGAAAACTGGGAGTAGCCATAACCCAACACCCAGCTATACCACTCCTGGGCATACACCCGAAAGATGCTCAACCATACAACAAGGTCATTTGCAAAACCATGTTCGTAGCAGCTTTGTTCATAATAGCCAGAATCTGGAAACAACCTAGATGTCCCTCAACCAAAGAATAGATAAAGAAACTGTGGTACATTTACACAATGGAATACTACTCATTAAAAACAATGAATTAATAAAATTTGTAGGCAAATGGCTGGGCCTAGAAAAGATCATCCTGTGTGAGGCAACCCAGACCCAGAAAGACACACATGGTATACGCTCACTTATAAGTGAATTTTAGTCACATAGTACAGGATAGATATACCACAATGCACAGACCTCAAGAAGACAAGTCTGATGGGCATCTTAGGCTTCATGTCAGCCCACTAGTTTGGGGAGTAGGGAATATCTCTGACACAGACTATGTTGCCCTCTTTCTGATCACTTCCCCTTATGGGACCTCCCTACAAGGCTACAAGGGAGGAAGATGAACCCAGTCCTCATGTGAATAGATGAGCTGATGTGTCTGGGTAGGGAGGCTCCCCTATTCTGTGGAATAGGGAGAGGGGATGTGGGAGGGTGGAACTGGGAGGAGAAGAGGGAGGGTCCTATGACAGAGGTGTAAATTAATTAGTAAAAAAAGTGTCACATTTCTGCAAGGTGCCACGCACAGTGCAGTTTCAGGCTTATTTTCATTCTAGCAATTGTGTCCAGGCCATAAAAATTGTATATAGATGTCTCCATGTTTCATAGACATTTTTTAAAATGACAAAATTAGATGGAATGACAAAACTATTTGGCGGTTCTCTTTATATGTGAATAGCACATTCTATTATTCTGTCAGGATTTTATAGTATATTTTATCTGTAGGATTCCAGCTAATTTGTTAAAAACATGCCACCTCCATGGCCACTTGAAGAAGGAAGGGGTGTTGAAGTCCCTACTATTACTGTGTGGGGTTTGATGGAGGGGACAAGCACTCCACAAGAAGACCAAGAAAGTCAACTAACCAAGGACCATGAGGCTCTCAGAGACTGAACCACCAACCAAAGAGTATGCATGCACTGGACCTGAGCCCCCGACACATATGTAGCTGATAGGCAGCTCCATCTTCATGAGGGTGCCCTAGCAACTAGCAAGGGGGCTGTCTCTGACATGGAGTATGTTGCCTGCTTTTGTCTCACTTAGCCTAGCTGCTTTGTAGGGCATCAGGGGAAAAGAATGAACTTCGTTCAGATGCAACTTGATGTGACTGGTGGGCTGGTGGTGTGGTGCTCCCCTTCTTTGGGGAGAAGGGGAGGGAGAAGAAGGAAAAGTGTGGGAGGGTGGGACGGGGAGGAGGAAAAAGAGGGTGCCATGATGGGATGTAAAGTGCATAAATAAATAAAATTTTTAAAATAAAATAAAAGAAGGAACGAACGGACTTTCTTTGTAAATGGGGATTCCATCAGTGCAAGAATACTAGCAAAAGCTCAACCACATGACAGGAAAGTAAAAGGGAATACATAAATTTGAGAGGGACCTTAAAATGTCTTTGATGTAGTTCTCTACCAGATGCTCAAGACACGTAACAGCCTGACAATAAACACTACTGCAGGGAAGTCTGTGTGCCAAGAACTGTTCCGAATATTTCACATCTGTGGCAAAGCTCTTCTTGCTACCTCCCCTTGGTCCTCTTGGTTCCACAGTAGAAGCTCCACACAATGCCATCAACCATGTTTCTCTCAGTCTGCACCTTGCACACGCAGGACGGCCAAGTGTGCAGAGGTGTTAGTACCTCTGGGAGACATATGTTCTGGACCAGCACCTCATTTTCTGTCTATCAAAGGGCTCCTCCTAAGATGCATCAAACATGATGCCTTGGAGGATATCCAGAACGCCTAAGTGCTCTGTGCCAGCCACAGAGCACATGCCTGATTTAGCTTCCTCATCTCTTGTGTCTCACTCTCTCACTGTCCTGCTGAAGCCTCACACACTGCATTTCAGGGAAGGCCGCCAGATCTGTAACTTACCTTTGACCAGGTGATAGACGGCTTGGGAATCCCACTTGCTTTGCACGGTAAAGTTACTGGAACGCCTTCAATTGTGCTGAGTATCTGCTGTCCGTGCTGAATGGTTGGCAGAACTGGAGAAGAAAGTAAAGTTGGTATCTGAGCAATTGGTCTTCCATTTAGTATCATATACTTAAAATTAAACATTTTTATTATACCTCTAATGGTTAGAAAAGAGATAATTTAATATAATTTTATTAAGGGAACGGATGGCAAAAATTACAGTAGGTATAATCTGCACAGATCTAATAAAGCTTAAAACCAAGTGTCAAGTGATATCTAATATGGTGACCAGAAAACACAAAGGACTGAAGAAAATCAATTATTTCCTGAAAATTCAAGATAGATTATAGTCTAATGGTTATACATATATCTTCAGAACATATTTTCTTACCCACTGAGCTCTAATGAGCTGACGTAAGCCCAAATAAATGAGCTGTGTAACCACCACTTACTAAACATACCTCATGCTCACAAGAGCCATTCAGTGCTTTACTAAATTTAACTGATAAAAAGGATAGTTTCTTAAAAGCAATTTGGTAAAACTAGACAGATCTTGGAAGTTTACATTTAAAAGGATAAAATAAAGGAGAAGGCAATGTTAAGAACAGCATACCTTTGCATTTAGGAAGCCAGAGAAAACTTAGCAGCCTGTGAGCAGCCGTGAAAAGAGAAGGAAAACATAAGCTCTGTTCCCTTCGCTCTTAGAACCAACATGTACAGAAATAACCAATACACAGGACCCTCAGAATAAGTTCTGCTGAAAGCTTCCATACATGAATGTTTTCTTGCAAAAGGAACACAATGAAAGTCTGGTATTCCCAGACCTTTCTATCGTGTCCTGTGGGAAGATGAGACTAAAAGTCTTCCCTAGAGTTCATTTACTTACCACATTTCTTTCTTAAAGTTAGAATTTTCCAGACTTGTCCTACTACCCAGGAATAGAAATTTGCTAAGACAGAAGACACCATAGACCCCTCAGTGCAAAACCTCCTTGGAAGGCTGAAATGGTGTATACTGTGCCCTCATACTTTCCTACGGCTGGCATTAGTTTTTAGCTAATTTTGTCTTAAAGAGTTGGCAGCAAGTTTCCAGCTCTAAACAAGAACATCAAGCTACTCATGAAAGCAATAAGTTTAATTTCCAGGATCATGACAGAATACGCAACTCTCAAATATGCTGTCAATTTGCAGTAACATAGGGAATCTCATATTTCTAAAACCATATTAAGTTAGACAGTAGTGAAGAAAAGTTGCAAATTTAGGTCAGTTTTGAAGCTTGATGACATCTGGGGATGGAGAAGCAGTTTCTCTTCAGATTGTGAGTCTACATAAATCAATGTGACAATTAAATTTTGTTCTTTTCATCTGCATTTGTATTTGAATTCATTTGTTATTTGTTTTTTTCATCTCTTCCTTTTTAGAATTAGCATCTTTCATGTGTCCCTGAAAGTGGACATGATAAACAATGAACCCCTCACTAACATGACGCAGGTACAAAGCTGCCATACTTTGTACAGGCTCGTTGATACCCAATCCTTGGGCTGATTCTTTAATGTTATTGACTAAATCGGTTGATTGTTTTGGATTAAAATGAAGCAAAAACTGTAGTGAAATGACCTCTTAAACTTTAATCAGTAAAATTTCCTGTGTCTCAGTAAATCGCATCACTGGATGGTCGGTCTTCTCACCCCTCCGACACAGCAAACACAGGACGAGTCCTATCACTCCTCCCTGTGAAAATCTGGCCCCAGCCCCCTTCCCAACACACCTGCCTGCACAGTCTCTAGGAGGAAAGGGGAGATGGGACGGGGATGTTCCGGGGCCACTTCCTTATGCCAGGCCATAGAAACCTTCAGGAAACCTTTGTTCTGTTCCTTAAAACAGACACACAATGACGTGCAACCCGACAGGCTGTTATTATTTGAAGCTATCACTAAATTTAAGGTATTTGGGGAGATTTCACTGAAACCTCTCAAGAACATGACAAGTGATGTTGGTGGCCACTGGCAAAAAGCCGGAGGAGGTGGTGGAGCAGGCATGCAGAGGAAACGGGTTGCAGAGACTGGGATTTTCAACTGACAGAACAAAATGTGTAAGCCGGGAGAGCCCCCAGTTGAGTCTACGATTGAGTCTACGAATAAAACCTAGTCCTCTGTGCTACTTTCTTCCGAGGACATCCATGTGTTGTATATGAACTTATCTTTAACATTACATTATAAAAACAATGGAGCGAGCTCTTAAAAACAAACAAAAAGTGTTACGAGAATTGTTTAAACTGTGAAGCTCTCCATTTTTATTGAGCTTTAAAAATAAAAACAAAATTAAAAAAATGATCTGGTAACTCTTACAAGTGGGAATAAAAGATTGTCTCTGGACTTTCTTATTTGTGACCTTTAAATTATTTAACATGCAAAAAAAAATTGTTTGGAGCACATGACACATGGAATGACCTTTAGAAAAGCTTAGGCCATATTTAGCTCCAACACGGAGGGGTCATTAGTAAGGACATGTTTGTTCCACAATCCAAAAAAAGAAAAAAAAGGCAATTTAAGGCAATTTGGATGGTACACTGAGTTCAGCTTGCCTGAAATTAAAATGTATTTTTAAACATGATTCTTTGAGAGCTGAGCTCACTTCTATCACTGAAGAAACCACTTAGAAAAGCCCTTGGCCAGACTTGGCTGGTAACTCCCCAGAACGTCTTTCTGTGTACACAGGGAAGGGGAATCTGGAAACAGTATTAACAACGTAGACATTGTTCAAGAAATATAAAATAACAATTGAGAGAAAGCTCTCCTTCTTGTAATTAGAGGAACAGGGTTATTTGATTAAAACCCATGAACCCTGTTTTGAACAAGGTTTGGAAGCAATTACGTTGGGCCTCTCTTACCATGCACGGCCACAGAGGTTGTTCTGTTATTAATTCCAGCAACATTACTGGCCACACAAGTATATTCTCCTCCGTCCTGAAGCCGGACTCTTTCAATATGGAGGCTCCCATCACTGCGCACAGTTATATAAGGATTTTGTACCAACTGTTGAATAGAATAAGAAAAAGGTCATTTATTTTTAATTTAAACGGTCAGAAATTTGTCTAAGCCTAAATCAGTTCTTCCTGTTTTTCTCCACTGAATTATTACATTTATTATCAAGCAAACTGAGATTTTAGCACCCTTTAGGTAAAAAAAAAAAAAAAAAAAAAAAAAAATTAACATAAAATGTTCCTGGGAATTCAGCAATAATATTCAGTCCTCATAACTCTGTAGAATTATCCCTACCCTTCACTTTCAGAGAACTATGCACATCTCTGAAAAGGGAGATTTCTGTGCCGCTGATTTTGCGTTTCTATGAGTTCTGTTGCTCATAACTCAAATTTCACTAGTAGTGCTTTTTTTTTGGCTAAAACTATTCCTTCCAAAAAGGTTTCACCACCACCAGCAAGCTCTTTGATGTTTTTGTTGGGCTAAGTATTTATTTGCACCACTCGGATATGGCTTCAGCCCAGCAGACAGGCTCAAAAAGCAGTGGACACAGTGTGATCCAGAAATCATGTCACAGACAGCTGGCAATATTTTAGCATACAAGTGCTTATTTCTGTGTCTGTATCATTTTACATGTTACTGCCCAGCTAGCTTCATATCTAAAGGTGTTTATTTGTCCGTGCAGTAACCTGATATTCCTTGAGTTCTTATGCAAATATGATTAAGCTTGCAACTGCTCATATGAAGCTGATTAATGAGTACTTCTGGAAAACAGTGAGTCCAGGTAATCCGGAAAACAGGAGAAGTGGTCTGAACTAGATATAGCTCTGTTTCAACAGAGTACACATTTATAGAAATTTTTCATAGAACTGAATTTCATAGAACTAAAAAGGCTGACTATATCCTTTTCTAATTGAAAGTTACACCCTAATATGTTATAAAGTTATAAGTAATATGCTATGGATCTACCCTCTAAAAATCATCACACAAGAAATCTAAAGCACATCATGAAAAAAGGAATGTATGAAACAGAAGATTCTAGATGAATACTAATATTAAAATAATGTCCTACACAGAAGGGTATAAAATATTTAAATACCATGGAAATATCACTAGCTTAAATTTTTACATGTTCTGAAGGCAACTTATTAGTAATATTAAATTTAATGTGAAATTATAAAAATTATACTACCAATTATTTATTAAAAAGTGAAGCTCCAAATGATATAAATGGCACAAATGTATTAACAGGCAGGAAAGCTCTTGGACCTAAAGAGATGGATCATCAGTTAAGAGCATTGCTCTTGCAGAAGAAGTTGAGTTCCGTTCTCAGCACCCACACCTATGGCATAAAACAGCTTATAAGACTCCATACAGGGTATCTAATACCCTCATTTTGGCTCTGATACCTACACACACACACACACACACACACACACACACACACACTTTCTCGCTCTCTCTCTCACACACACATACATACATGCACACACAATTAAAAATAAAAAATATTTTTCAAGAAAAGCGTTGGTATGTTTAGAAAACATGTTTATATGCTTATGAAATCAGGCTTTCAGTATTTGTGGTGCATTAATTCCTAGGAGAAAATAAGTACAAAGGCACATATTAAAAACTTCTTACCATGGCTGAGTTCTTCATCCATCGCCGTTCTGGGATGGGATTTCCAGCCAACAGAGTACAAGGCAGAGTTAGTGGCTGTCCTTCAATAACGCTGGCCACAGAAGGGCTGATTCCAATAAGCGGGGCAACTGTATCAGAGAAGAGCACTCAGCTTCTTCAAACTGGGGAGGGGGTTAGTATAAGCAACGACCACAAATTATGCTGTTTAAAACTATAGGTTTCAGGAACAGAACTTTAAAGTGAAATGGAAGTGAACTTGAATGAGGAAGTAATGGACCCAAGCAGAAGTAATGGAGCCTGTAGAAATATCAAGAGTAAGGAGCAAAGCCTACACATAAAAGGCCAGCAGTGTCAAAGCCAGATGATCTCCGCATATGCGCTAGAATGGAGAGTGTGCAGGAGCGCTTGTCAGTGCAGACATGGAATTTTCAGAACCCTCTCTCTCAGAAATAGTTAGAACAGAATAGATTAGACATAGTAGGAATCATCAGCACAACACAAGCAAAGAAAACAAAGGTGAGTTTACTGATATGGAACAGTAAAGCAGCATGGTTAACGTGTTCTTTCTTAGAAATTAACAAACAAAAAAAATTGTACCACAAATGAGCACAAAATCCTTAAGAGATATTACCCAAAAGTGTAGGTATAGACAGACAAATGAAGACATACCAAAATCCTATAAACAGGTATTAATGAGATAGATGCAGTGAAATACTTAAGAGCACATTTAAGGCTATAATAATTCTAACTATATAGTACTAGGAAAAAACAATTCCAAGGAGTAAGTGTAGAAATATGAATTCAATATGAGAATAAATCAGTGAGACATGACTATTCAATAACATATACTGAATCAAATATTCCACCAGTTGGAAATAAGTTGTATTCAACTTTTGCCTCATAACTCATAACACAGTCCTATGTGGGCTGAAGTGATAAACATAATACAGACCATCAAAAACACAATCTGTGTGGGAGTGTGTTTTGTGTGTATTGTGTGTGTGTGTGTGTGTGTGTGTGTATGTGTTAGGCTTAAACCAATATAAACTGAGCAGTAATCAAATAGAAGAAAATAGAAGATGAGGAGCCTGAAGCAGGCTCTTCAACTTATTTATAGTTGTAACATTGTATGAAATATGACTTAGGGACACAAAGCTCTACAAGGCTTTAAAATAAATAAAACTTGTCACATGCAAATGATGACATCATCAAAGCAGTCTGATTCGTGAAGAACATCACCTCTAGAAAGTTAATCTTACCAAGTCCTGTCACCGTTACTGTTGTCTGTGTCTGTATTTTTCCAAACTGGTTCTCAGCTTCACAGATATATGTTCCTTTGTCACTTGCCCACAAATCTAGAAAGAAGAACTCATTCATTCAGGACCATGATGAAACTCATTTATTCATTCAGAATGATTATGACAATGCACCAGGCACAGGGCTGAGAGCTGACAGAACTCTCATAAGCACCTCTGGTCATTCCCTTCTAGGATGGAGACAGAGAACTCAGCCGTCACAGCAGTGCATCAGATTCACTATGAGCTTTATACAACGAGCTATGGAAGCACAGACAGGAACAGCCAATTGATTGTATGTCAGCATAGGACAACTTACAAGCTGGACAGCATTATCACAAGGCTGAAGTTAAATGTCATTCTTGGCTTGGGAGCAATAAGAAAACCAAGATAAGACTTATTTTTAAATAAGGGAATGATTTTAAATTTATAAATATTGTAGCCAAATATGTCCTGTTTAATCTACTAACAAAATGTGAATAGACATATTTCTATATAATATAACCTGGCATGGTGGCCCACAGGCGACTGAGACAAGCAGAACAAGGGTCCAAGGCCATTCTGAGATACTACTCTGAATCTTCTTTTTTTTTTTTTTTTTTTCAAAACAAGAAAGACATAAAGCAAACTAAATAAAAACCAAAAATACATATAAGTACAAGTACATATATAAACACAAATGCACACCCTTTAACTTACTGGAAATAAAGAGAGCTCCTGTTCTCAGCTGGCTGATGGCACTAACTGAAAAGGGTCTTGAGAAAACTGGCATGTTGTCCAGTCTTCTCCATTTGATCTTTGGTTCTGGATAACCCTGAACATAACAAGGTAATGTCACATTGGAACCAATTTCCATGGATACATCAGAAGGCTCTTGTATGAAAACTGGAGGTGCTGGAAGAAACAAAATTAAAAAAAAAAAAAATGTCACCGGTAGAGGATGTGAATACATTAAGAGTAAAACTTATTAAACTATCAACAGGTTGAATTTGAAACAAATCATTGTTCATAAAATATTGGAAATTTATCCTGTAGGTACTCTCATCTGACATATACCAGGCTTATTTTTCCTCTCTGAGTGAACACTTAGAATAGACACTCAGCTTTTGCCCTCTAATTAGAAGTGATATGAAGATCATCTTTAAAAGAATTATTATCCGATTTTGCTTTCAATATGAGTATTTGTTATAGTGTTCAAACCTTAAACTCTGCTAAATAAGTTAGCTTTATAATGCAATATGAATATTTCTGGTATTTTTTAATATCTTGTTGGCAGGGTTTTTTAATGAACACTTTGCACCAAAATATTTCTTTATTAATCCTTACCTGACATGCTAACAACATTTATTCCTGAGGTATAACCATGTTTGGTGTTATATTTTTGCTAATAATGTCTCATGTTTGAGAATCAATAATGTAAGCTAGAATAGCATAAGACATTCAATAAGGAAAAAATAGTAAGTGCTTGGCATCTGAAGGAGAACTGACACATATAAAAAAATCTAGAAATTAACATGATTCCAGTAACTGAGGAAAAAGAGCTGGAGATCCATGATGGGCACACTTAGAGAAAAAAAAAATCACAGCAATATACAGAGGATGCTGTTGGGACCATGAAGGGATGAGGCTCTCAGAAAGCTCGTGAACAATGATGATTGAGACATCAGATAAAAAAAAAATACATGGGATTCTCTTGGAAGCCTCGAAAGGAACCTACTCACGAAAAATTCTAAGAGATGGCACACTGGAAATCAAGGAAGTATCCGGGTTACCAATGGAAAAGTTCACTTCTAGAGCCAAGGTTTTTGTTGAATGATTTCAATTGGTTTTAGTCTTCAGAATGACCCCACTCGGGTTTCATAGATAGAAACTGAAATTTAGTTGATTTGCTAAGTGTCAATAGATTCCAATCAGTAAAATGAGATTAAAAGCTAGTTTCCCTGTACAACCACTCTGGAAATCAACCTGGCAGTTTATCAGAAAATTGGGATTAATTCTACCTCAAGACCCAGCTATATCCCTCCTAGGCATATACCCAAAGATGCTTCACCACATCCCAAGTATATTTGCTCAATTATGTTCAAAGCAGCTTTATAATAGCCAGAAATTGGAAACTACCTAGATGTCCCTCAACAAAATAATGGATAAAGAAAATGTGGTGCATTTACTCAACAGAATATTACTCAGCTTTTAGAAAGGAGGAAATTGTGAAATTTGTAGGCGAATGGATGTAACTGAAAAATATCATCCTGTGTGAGATAACCCAGACGCAGGAAAACACATAGAGTATGTACCCACTTAAAAGCGGATATTAGCCATAAAGTACAAGATAACCATGTTACAATCCACAGGCCCCAAAAAGCTAAGTTACAAGGAGGGCCCAAGGGAAGATGCTTAAATCTCACTCAGAAGTAGAAATAAAACAGACATGGAAAGTGGATGGAGGGAGGGGAATGGGCGGGGGAGGGGTGTTTTTAGCATCTGTGCTTCAACCCCACTCATTTAAAGTTGCACTTTTGAAAGAAAGAAACATGACAATTTCAGAAGCCCTCTTACAGAATTTAAGAAAAAAACAACAATAGAAAAGTGTGCTTTGAGCAGAGAATGGCTTACCTCTGTTTAGATATTTTTCTTAATTCATATATAAAGAAATTCAACTTATATAAATGACTAATAGATATATTTTAAGTAAAATTCATAAAGTAAAACATTGATTACTTATTTTATTTCTTTTTTTTGAGCTTTTAAAATATGTTATATTTTATTTATTTTTTTGACATATTTTTATTTTTATATTAATTACAGTTTATTCACTCTGTATCCCAGCTTTATCCCACTCCCTTATTCCCTCCCAATTCCACCTTCCCCCCTCTTCTCTTCCTGTGCCCCTCTTCAAATCCACTGATGGGGGAGGTCTTCCTCCTCTTCCATCTGACCCTAGACTATCAGGTCTCATCAGGACTGTCTGCAATGTCCTCCTCTGTGGCCTGGTAAGACAGCTCACCCCTTGGGGGAGGTGATCAAAGAGCCAGCTTCTGAGTTCATGTCACAGACAGTCCCTGTTCCCATTACTAGGGAGCCCACTTGGATACTAAACTATAGATATATCAATGTGGTTTTTCATGTCAACCTATGACTAACTTACATTCTCATGCACATGCCTTCCTCCCCAGTGGATGACTATACCCATGCACATACAGGCACATAATTGGACTCAATAAGGTAAAAATAGACATTTTAAGAGATTGTCCCTCTACTACAGGTGAAAAAAAAAACAACTTAAGGGATTGTTTCTCTACTGCAGGTGCTACCTCATGAAGAAGACAGTGGGCCCAGCAGCCCTAGCATTACCAGCTTCCAAGGACTGTGGGTGAAGACCTTTGCTACAGTGAACACTCAACTGTCCAAGGTTATTGGACACCCAGAGGAAGTATCTCAGGCTGCTCTGAAACTAGTCTATACACAAAAAGAAGTGTAAGGTGGAGAAGAAATTATGTCAATAATTCTCAGGAGCTTTAACATGATGTAATCATTTTTGTGCAGTACAACAGGGTCCACTTTATAAATTGTAGTTGTATATAAAAATGGACATATAATTTAAAGTAGTAAGTCTAAATATGTCCCCTGTTATGTTCCTGGAATCACTTTATACTCACCCCACATTAAGAGTTAGTTCTTATATAGATAGAATTCCCATTCCCCTTTGTTCATCTAGAGAGCACAGTCTACTCCTTGGACTCACTAAGAATAAACCAGAGATGCGGAGGTTATGCCCAATCTTCCAGAAGCACCATCAGAGTAGCCTGCTGGCCAAAAAGGTTTGGGTTCCCGCCACTTCTTAGCCATTGCACTGTAAGTGGTAAGGTACAAGCAAACTCAATGTCCATACCACCAAGAGGATTGAAGTTCTGATTTCTTGTACACATATTGCCACTAATGCTAGAAAACCAAAGCTCAGAAGATAGAGGGAGGCCCTTGCTACATCATGCTTGTTTTTTTTTTTTTTTTTTTTTTTTTTCAATGCAGTTTATTCAGGAACCTTGAACAATCCTCGGACCCTGGGGAAAGCCAGCCCACAGCTTAAATAGCCTCTGGGTAGCCAACCCAGGCGTGCCACATGGGCAATGCAGATAGGTCCACATACATGGAAGCAAGCCAGATCCTCGGCCTTAGCCAAATGTGGAGTTGTTCCTGACAGAGAGCACTCACCATCGGGAAGGTGGAAGGCAGAAACCAGCTCCATCTTTAAGGCATAGCATTCCGCAGCTCTCTACAGTTCCCCCTTTTTGTACTTATTTTATTTCTACAACTCAGTTACTTATTTTCTAGACTGAATCTAATCAGTTAATCTAAAACATGAAGCTTAATGGGATATGGTGATATATCCAAGAAGCAGATGTAGAGGGCTCTCTATAAGTTCAAGGCCAGCCTGTTCTAATAGTTTCAGTCCAGACAGAGCTCCACAGTAAGAATCTGTCTCAATAATGATGATTACAGTGATATTAATAATTATAAAACATAAGTATTTTTAAGAAAAAAAAGGGAAGTTAAGTCTAAAAGTCTCAAATTGTGCTAGGCTTGGATCTTGGGCACAGAAATGTAGCTATGGACCAAAAAGCATTTTTTTTTTTTTATGTAGTAAAAATTCATGTAGAAGACTGAAATCCACCAACTACTAAAAAGAAATCTCCCTTTATTGAAATGTTAAAACATAATTACCAATGAAAAGTGATACACTAACTTGTTCATAAGTAATGGAGGAAGGGAATCTGGACTCAGAACAGAAAAGCAAACTCAAGTTACACCCACAAACCTAATCAAGATGGGAGAAGTCATGCATCGCAAGCAAATTCTAGAACAGCATCAGACACAAGACATTAGATCAGGGAACATAAGCGCTGGATCTCAAAACAAGAGGCAAATGAGAACACCAGCCCTGAGAGAGCAGCCAATATAATGTCTACCACAAACAAACTTCCAAAATGAAGCAGCTCCTAGCTGAGCCAAGATGACTTAAATACTTCCTCCTCCTAACTCTGGCCAATGCAGCCTCCAAGTGAGCTTTTCTGGGTGAGTCGTGGATGGATTAGCTAACTAAACTATAGGCTAGAAGGGCAGTGGTGAGTGGCTGACAGCACACAATGGTACTTTGCTTTTCTAGAAGAGGGTGTGTTACTTAGAAGGGGTAAGAACCCAGAGAGTGATTTCAAATGGAGGTTCCCCTGGTTTTAATCTATGATCTTGGGACGGTCATTTTACCCTTTTCCCCAGTTTTAATTTCTCTGAGAACAAAAAAAGAATAGTAGTATTTCATATTTCAAGTCAAAAGGGGTGATCTTTACTAATCATGTAGCATGCAATAAATACCTCAATACTAGCTGTATTAAACATGAAAATTAAAGCTAACTTATTAGATCTGTATTGGAGTTTGATGTTTGTATTTGGTTTAACTTTTGGCCCTTCATACAGTCTCACAGGATAACGTTTGCTCTCTGGTGATTTTTCTAAGCATCTGTGTAGCACGTTGAGACATGCATGGGCTGATACCACAACACAGTCCACTGTCTTCCAAGGTAACTATGGCAGTGCAGACTCATTTTTCAAAAAGACATAAAAGTCATAAACAAATTTGCCATCTTGCTCTAAATACTATTCTGAATTATTTCCCTTGCCCTCAACACAGTTAAATATATATTCCCTCTGCGGCACCTCTTGCATTATGTCAGTCAGGGATTTTCTTTCCTAAAATGACTAGACACATTGCATGGGTTCCACCAAGCCACAAAACACAAAACCACAGTCTAAGACTCAAACCCTGTGTGGTGTGGAATGTTTAAAAAAAATTCTGCCAGGCCAACTTTTTGTTTGATGTTTCCAGTCCCCCTTTTCTTCCAAATGACTTCACAATTCACTATCCCCTTTACGGGGGATGAAAAGCATTGGTAACTTTCCCTGTTGACCTGAAATGTCCACAACTTAAAGCCATGATAATGAGAAACAGGAAAAAGAGTGCTTGCTACAAGAAGCTCAAGTTCAAGAACAATATTAAACAGTCATTTTGTTATTTTTGTTTGTCTGTCTGTTCATTTGTTTTGATCTAGTATTGCTGCTGTGAGGTAACAGGCCCACAAAAACAATTCAAAAGCCCAAATAGCTACATGATATAAAGTCTGTTTTTGTTTTTAAGTCACAAGCAATGCAGAAATATGCCCAATTATTTTGAAACTCAAATAATAATTTTACGCAGTACTAAGGTTAATACTAAACTAGTCTCCTAAAGAAGAAGTCTAATTGAAATAAAGTGTTTCATATTAAAAGCCCAAAGTCTAATCTTAAATACTGTGTAGGCATAAATAGTGTATGTAGGCATCCCCGCCGTGTTTGAGAGTCAAAGAAGGAAAATAACCACGACATACATAAACCTATACAAGATATCTGCTGCAGTTAGCAGCATTTAGGTGGTGGTTAACATGCTGGGTGTATGTACGTGATAATATCTCATTCCATCTTTTCAGCCTTATTTCTGCTTCTATTCTAATGCTGTCGAAGACACCGTCACTATGATTGTCCACCAAGCTTCCATTAGGCTACTTCCATTGGAGAAAATGCTTTCCATTGTAAAGTAAATGCTATTTGTATCTATAAAATAAGGAAAGTTAAGGAGGCAACCCATTTTCTCTCAGGGGCCTATTTCCTTAACCACTATATTAACTTTGGAGAAAGCTTCCATTCATAATGTGTTTTCTTTTAAACCTTATAATAAAAACTACAACCATCACTACAATGAGGGGTTGTTGCTTTTTCATAGAGACGCCACCATCTGTAGCCATCACCTCCCGTGGAGAGGGCAGTAATCACACCTATGTGCTGCTCTAAGCAGGATACAGATACATTAAGGTACAAGAGAAGCACAATTGTGCCAACTTCAACATGAAGTTATTTGCCAACTTTTAGGAATGGTCACAGTCACGGAGAGCGGATGACTTGTTTCTGTTAATCATTCAGATTAATTACTGGGATCAAAATTGTAAAGCTCATTGCTTTAGAAGAACCCTGAACGGCAAGGATTTTGAAATTCAAGTTCACCTAGACTTATAGAGTGAAATATAGATAGAAGATATTTATTGGGAAGTTTCTGAATCCAGTTACTATGGCTAAGCTTAACTGTCAACCTAACTGGATTTTCTAATCACTTGGGTATGTCTTTGAGGATGCTTCAGAGAGGATTAATAGAGGAGTTCAGATCCACCCTGAATATACATGGCACTGTGGACTGGGGGGGGGGGGAGGGGAGAGGCTCAGACTGAATAGGAAAGGACAAAGCAAGCTGAACTCCAGTACTCATCTGTTAATACTTCCTAATTACTCAAGTATTTTGTCAATGTAGTGAGAAAAGTCACTAACATAAAATCACTAGACGCCAAGAACAGATGTCACTAGCTGTATCTCTAGTGCAATGCTGGACAATAGAGAGAATCTAGAAAATGCAGAAGCAGAAAGATCAAGAAGGAAACAGTCAGTGAGCAAAGAAGTATGTGTGTGCATGATCCTCAGACTTTCTAAGGCTTTGAAGTGGGTCTAAGAGATCACTATGTTATTACTAGGAAAAGTTATCAAGCCCATTTCTCCCTGTATAGAGCTAGAACACAGAAAGAAATGTTGCGTAAGTACAAAATATCTCTGTGGGAATCTGGGAGAAACAGAATGGAAGGTGCTAGGAATTGAAATTTCATCCTTATTGCATTTCGTAAAAACAAGAATTCTGTATCTAATGACCTCTCTTATTTGAAACTTACATTTCCAAAATCATCAGTATATCTGAAAGCCTTCCAGAAGAACCAGAGACCCCGCTCCACCCAACAGTTCTAACCTCACTCCCAGAGTATTTACCTCAATAATGACAGAGTTCAGTTAAAACACCCTCCTGGACATCTCGCGCTACCCTTCACAGGGTCTCTGCTAATCTTTGTGCCAGTTCCAGCATCGTATGTTAACATTTCAGGGCATAGTCAGCAAGAATGACTAGTGCTCAACAGACAGCCAAGGGCAAGGGACCAGAATCATAACAGGTCCCAGGAGAGAAAAAATTTGTTTCCATAAAACAAAATATCAAGTGCTCAGAGTTTTCACTTATAGGCTTAATGAAATAGAACTAAAACGATTTGTAGAAGATTCATTTTCTTCACTCGTGTTTGAAAAGCAGTTTGAGCATGACAAAAAAAGTACATTACAAAAGAAAATACAATTTAATGACACTCCTTAAAGATATGTAAATATTTAATTATCTGTTAAATTTAAGCTGCCACATTCTTTTCCATGAAAAACAAGTTCTGTTTTATTTCTCGTTTTACCGTATTTTTTTGTTTTGCACTATTTTCTAAAGAAATGTGAAATAGATGATGATGTGAGAACCAAACTTCCTGAGAACACAAATACAGTTGTGATGTGCACATCGCACTGTCCCATGGTGACTGGCGTTCATTTGTAGTTGGTACTTTAGTTCAAACACTGAGAAGTAACTTCTAGAGGATTATCAAAACTATAACAAAAACATAATCTATTACCTCTGCTGTCATCAACATCTCTAGATTATGGTCTAGGGCCAAAGTCTACTTTCTGGCCTCCAGATGTTAATAATTGGGAATCTGATGGCACAATGGATGACTGCTGAGAGGGAAATGGCAATAGATAATACATCTTGGCGATGTCTGTAGTCTCTGGGGTATTTAACTTGCAGTCAAATAGCCAGGCTCTGCCCCTCCAAACCTTTACAGCCCTCATCAAAAGGTTCAGCTGTTATAAGCTCAGTGTCCTTACGTTGGAAGTGAGAATGCAGGGCAGCAGTTCTCATCCTTAGGGGTGGGACCATCAGAAAACACCTATCTCTCAGACACCGCTCAGTAGCAAAATTACAGCTATGAAGTAGCAACAAAAATAATTTTATAGCTGGAGATTGTGACAACATGAGGAATTGCATTAATGCTTTAATAAGGCTCATAGCATTAGGAAGGTAAAGAACCACTGGCTTAATGGGATAACCCATACCACATTCTTGGCACATTGGAAGCTCCTAGGAATTGGTAGCCACTGTAATAATGTTGGTCATCTGAAATGTCCATATTAGATTTGCCATTCTGACAAATATTTATACCAAATGGTTTCACAGTTGATCAACACAAAAAAAAAAAAAAATAACAACACAGTGCCAGAAAAAATCATGTGACTGATGGACATGAAAGCTTACAGCCTACATCCAGAGTTAGTCTGCCTGTTGCTCTTCCTGCATCATTGATGGCTACACAGGTATAATCACCAGCATCCAGATCTTGTGTTTCTTGAATCTTCAAAGTTCCCATGAGAGGGTCAATGCTGAGGAATGTTGATGGCCTCAACTCAAGATCTCCTAAGTCAAAACAAGGGGAAAAACATTAAACACGAAAAATTTATATGGTTTACTCTGCCACTGACGTGATTTTGAAACGTAGGAATAAGAAGGATTTCAGTGTTTCAAATTCCAGCTGTATCTTGCACAACATAGATACTTTACTTTCAATGGCCTAAAACCTGGTCCTGCAATGAATTATATATATATAGCTGCTTCTTCCATTTATCTGTATCCAAATAATAGTGAGAGCTCTTGGAAGCTATGTGGAAAGCTGGGGCAGGCTGGAAACCAGAACAGTGGCTTTGGTCAGTAAAAGGAGAGCTAGGAAGATGAGGGGTAAAGAGAGGCTTGTACTGTCTTTGTGGCTTGGTGCATTTCAGTGACCCTGGCTGGGTGAGCTATC
Organism: Meriones unguiculatus; assembly: GCF_030254825.1. Taxonomy (NCBI): domain Eukaryota; kingdom Metazoa; phylum Chordata; class Mammalia; order Rodentia; family Muridae; genus Meriones; species Meriones unguiculatus. The sequence continues at coordinate 72,351,209 of NC_083359.1, forward strand.
ACAGGTATTAGCTTAGTGAGTGACTCGGCTCTTTGTTGAATGGTGTCAGCTACAGTTCATCTTAATTAATGAATGGCTGGAGAAGAGAGCTGGTTGGAAAGGGTATGGGAAAGCTTGCTGGGAAAATAGAAATTAGTTAGTTTATATAAATCTCTTGGGTTACCTCAGCTGAAATCTCGATCACTAAAAATCTGAATTTGGAGTGATACAGTGCTTGTAGGAAGCAGATAGGGATCTCAATGCCAGGGCAGGGTGAACAGAGAAAGACTAGTTCCATCTGGAGTGCGTCCATACGCTGAGTCCCAAAGGTTCTGATCTTCAAAGAACCACTTATTACTGAAGGAGACAACACTTCAAAAAGTCATGGGGAAGATTATGCTTGCATCTCCCATGCACTCCTCCCAAAATATCTCCAAATCAAAGAATGAAATTGACTACAATGACCAGTAGATTTAAAAAGCACATAGCACAGGACACATAATACCATTTAGTGCATTTTTTTCCATTTGTTGTATGAAGGATGATACAAAGTATGTGAGGATCTTAAAATCCCCCAGGAAATTTGACAACCCTTGCTCCTGAAAGGTACTTTCTAAAATGTCACCCATCAGTCTTCTTGTAGCCTGGAACTAAGGATCACATATGCAACTCCAATTCAAATAGGCAAAAAAGAAAGAAACAAACAAACCACAAAAAACCCTGAGAGCTAGTAGCTCTCTAAGAGAATGTTGCAAACAGCATCAACCAATGAGATTTAGCAACATGTAGACAATTCTCTTTTGTTTATATAACTTTCTGAAGAAATGATGTCAAAGGCTCTCTAAATTAAAAAAGAAAACAATAAAATTCCAATAACTAAAGCAACTGCCAATGCCCCCAAAACAGTTTTTTTTCCACAATATTTCAAACCCCTAGGCAGCCTCACACTTTCTACTACATACTCCACTCACAAATTTGAGACGGCAAAAGCTTTGTCTAGGTGCCCCTGGGAGACTGTCATAAACAAAAGCAGATGATGTTGACGTGACTTTGCTCCTACCACAGGAGGACGCAGGTGACCTTGCTGCTCTTCAAGCCTAGAATGTTTGGAATGTGAGAGATATTTAGAATTTTGTGATTTTCTTCTCACTTTTAGCTCTTCTGTGTATGTCAGAAGACACCATCTGTGTCAGAAGATAAAATAAAGACCTTTTGCTGGCAGATTTTTATTCCAAATAAAAAGGTTGAAGGAATGGTAGCCATGAAACAAAGTAGGAATTGGAAAGCTCAAGTTCAATCAAGTTTGTATTTTGATCACATTCTGATAGTTTTCATTTTCTTGATTTCTAATGAAGACTATTCATCAAATTATTGAGAAGACAGAGAAGTACAGAACTTCTCAGATAGAGTTGGTAGGGGATTATTTAGCTTCAATATTAAAAACAAATAATGTTCTCCTAGAACATTATACTTGGTAAAATAAACTTTCTAGATCTGTTTTAGGATTTAATAATCATTACCACTGAATCCACATAGTCCCACCATTTAAATTCAGTTCTGGACTCTGGATTTGATATTTAACACTAGAGCTTTCCAAATAGTTGATGGTAATTAACTTGCTATTATAAACGTTTGTCTCAAGGGCTCTCATGGGCCTCTTAAAAATGAATGAGGATACTTTAATCCCAGTACTTGGTGGGTAGAGGCAGGCAGATCTCTGTGAGTTTACAGCCAGCCTGGTCTACAGACAGAATTTCAGGACAGCCAAGACTACACAGAGAAACCCTGTCTCAAAAAACAAAACAGAACAAAAATAACAACTGAGCAACCTAGAAATTTTTATTTGTATAAATTATACTTATTTGTATTTGCTATATCAGAAATAAAATTGGGAAGTTTAAAAACATAAACATAACTAGTTTTATTTAAAACTCATGATATATCTTTTCATAATAAGCATACTTAATAAAAATAATATTTTTCCAAACCAGAAAAATTTAGTAAGAAGAGCAGCATTGTTTTACATTTTTGTGAATTTCCATAGTGTCTAATAGGAGACAGCTGAGTGCTCAGACTTGCTCCTGCCTTTTCTTTATTGGATGCCATACATCACGCAGCCTCCCGAAACTCCACTACTCACTCAGAAGACAATGAAAGTCAAAAGCCAAATAACATCTCAGTGTCGGTATGACAATAACTTGGGGCATGGGGAGCCCTTCAAAGAACAGTAAGGAACCCCCAGAGATTTTCAAACTGCATTTATTAACCATCAATCTCAATGAATAAATCCAATTTTATATTGTACCACAAATAACCTTTTCATAAGATTTTAACGGTGTCTCAGATTTTTCCTCAAAGCCACCTTACACTGTTTATTTCTAGCAACAAAAGGCTTATACTTTTGGAGGTCACTTTGCCGCCTGGGACTTCTCTCCCGAATGATATACATATGTTAATGCTACTTTATTCAAACAGAACTGCCCAAGGAAAATATATTCTGAGGCTAAAGCAGAAACTCTGCTCTACTCCTGTGGTTTCTATGAGGTCAGATTTCATGACCCCACCCCCTGTAGCCTTCTCCCCAGGACACAGATGAATTGGTGTCCACCTGCCTCCAATTCACTCATGCTAGAGCCTGTACACATAAAGAAGGTGTTGGCGTTTAGTTTTCTCCTGATGACTCCGTCTGCTTACACATTAACCTCCCTGCCTGTGACTGGCAGCGTGAACGAGGCTGATACTGAGTTCAGGGGTGTGTATTGTTAATAAGCATTCGATCCTGTCTAACAGTATGAGGTACAGGTATCTATGCCCACGTGGATTGGAAACCACTGGGGTATTATTAACTGAACTCACTGAGTGCACTATTTGTGGCAGAGAGAAGAAACAAGTGAATGTGAAAATGTTCCATGTGGTGACTGCGCTCTTCCCTACCTCCTCCTCAGCCACGTGTGGGACAGGGATTGGCATGAGGCCTCAGCTTTTCACATAAGTAGCCTAATTTGTGAACAGGACTTTCCATGTAATTCACACAAAGAGCCACCCATAACTTTCTGAAGTGATACTGCCATCATTAATTACCAAGGCACATAAAAACTGACTTTCTGTATCTATTTAACCACTGTCTGAATTTGAAGTTGTGTATTTATTAACTGAAAATTCAAAGATTTAAGTATTTCCAATAAGTAAAATTAATTTATAGTCACTAAAATAAACCTCAGTAAGGAACAAAACCAGAATTTTAAAAATTATTATCCGGGACTGCATACAAACTAAAAACTTTTGAGCATAGAAAAACATAGACGTGGCATTATTTCCTAGTTTCTTTCATTACTTTTGATTTATATTACTTCAAAATGTTTGGGTTTTTTTTTTTTTTTACATAAAGCCTTTCTCTTTTCACCTCATGTTCCCTAAGTTTGAACCCGAGGTGAATTCATAATTTTGTGATTATGACATCAACCAGTTGCTATGGGAACATCTGTGATTTAACAAACAGAATCATAACAACAGTGCTTTGTGCTATTTAGCGTTCTCGTCTGAAGATTAAAAAGTATTTTGCAAACAGCATCTCAATAATCCTAGCAACCTCCTGTTTAGAATGTTTACAGAATTTTCTTTATTTTTATCATCAAGAGCTGAGAGGGAAGTAAAACCAGGAGGCTGTATACAGATGCGGATCATCTTCATCCGTGCATGGACCCAGCTTCACTAAGCCCCAATAGTCTTAGTCATTGCTTTGCCTTTAGTGTAGAATCAGGGGTATTGTCTACACATTAAAATGTAGATATAAGTTCTATAACTGACGGGAGAGAAAAATCTTGAAATTGACCAAGACATAACCTTGCCTGTCAATTTCCTGTGAACCTCTATGTGTATCTGCAGTTGATCAGTTTACAGAAGGCATCCTTGAGGACCTAGCATCTTAATAGCACACACACTCATCTCTAAGAAAAGTGAACTAAAACCAGGGAAGCTATTTTAAACATCAACTGAATACTCTTGGACAGTTTTCTACAGGAAACAGTCCTAAACTAACAAAGAGAATGTTCAGCTGGGTTAGCAAGGCAGACTTCTCCCGCTTTGATTTCACAGTCCTGTAATCCATACCAGATGTCAAATCCTGAGATTCCAAGTTCAGAATTTTGAACTATTGTCTCCAGTGAGATCATAAACACATTTTATAGGCCTGCTAAGTCACACACCAAAACAAATTTTTAACAAATCATTTTTTAAAGAAAAAGAAAAACAAACGAATTGAGCCAAACATGAACATACTTAAGAAATGTACCTTTGAACCACTTTACTTGAGGTGGGGGAACCCCAGAAGTTTTACATTCCATAACTGTTGTATCCCCAAGGGCCACCAAGATCTCACTCTGAATTACCACCAACTTTGGGGCTTCTGAAAAACAAACACAAACAAAAAAGTCACGCAGACTTAGATTATGCTTGCTGAATGAATCAATGAACATTATACCCATATCATGTCCCCAATTATGTTTATAAGCAGAAAGACACTCTCATACTGTGTATGTGTATATGTGTACAAATGTATATGATGAAAAGATGAATGTTGAGACCAAAACAAGGATAATGACAAAAGTATGAATAATTACTAGGAAATGAAGGCACAAACCATAGGACAGCAATTACAAGCTCTTGATGAAAATGAGGTCTATTAGGAGAATGGACTCAGAGAAATAAATCCATCCTCTAGCTACAGCACTAAAAGAACAGAACAGAGGTGTGATCAAAATAAAATGGAGTTGAAAGAGGAATCGTGTTATAATGGTCAGCTAAATTAAGACTCAAGGCTAATACAGTTACAGATGAATTAAAATCACATTCTCTACAGTGTAATCTGTAATTAATTATCTTACACACTTTTTTCCTCTGCTTTCCAGTGCCACACTATGAGTGCCCATTCCTGTAATACATTTATTTCCTTTTGTATATGGTTCATGTTTTTCTTAGTGCTTTTTGCTTTACCCCTTACCTAAATGATTCACGACCTTCCTGACTTCAACTCCTAATGTCATGCCCCTGCTAATGCCCTCCAAAGGTCCCTGCTGCCTTTGAAGAGTTCAGCTTTCAAAGCCCATAAACCATTTCCCTTTTTAACTTCACCTGCAGTATACTTGCTGGCTTATCACTGGCTGGAGAGATCCACTTGGGAGCCCCAAATACAGCCCTCCTTCATTCATTCTCTCGTTTTTGCTTTTGGCAATCTTCCCCAAACTCTCCTTTGCCATGGTGGCTCTTCAAATTCCACTCATTCTTTCAGACTTAACTTAAATCCTATCTCCTTTGGGAAGTCTTTGACATTCTTCAGTCAGAATTCATCTTACCTCTGTGGACACTCGCCCCTCCCCACCCCCAGTACTTGTCTGAACTTTGTTTTACGGCCTTGTGTATCCACTCCCATATGAGCCTATGAAAAATAAGGACTATTTTGATTTTCTTTGTTTTAACAGTCTCTGGCAGAACATCTGGCACGCTCATATGCTGAATATTTTGGTTTCTCTGTGGCTAACACAAAATATACCTCTGCCATGCAGAATCCCGTTTTCATCACTGAGTCCACATCCTCATCCTTCATTACCCCTCCACCTGTTTTCCGTGAACATTTTTAAGCCAGTTATTTCTGAATTTGAGTTGACTTTCCCTTAAAGATTTCCTCTCCATGCACTTGTCTCGTGATCGCTTTTTCCAGGCTCCGACGACATGATCACCTTCATTCCTCCATCTCCTTACATGCCAATAATTGTCTATTCTTATCATGGCTTTTCTACACTTCTCTCCTCATCGCTGACAGTTTTAATGCATTACCACGTTTGGTAAGTTGAACAGGGTAAAAGGTATATTTTTCCAAATAAATTAGCCACAATTTGCCACCTGACACTGGGCACATCATTATATTTTCAGCCAATATTGGGAAGTTCAAATGAAATGCAGATATCCTTTCCAATAACAACATTGTATACATCTTAATAAATTTGCTTTAAGTTTAAAATAGAAAATGATAAATGAAACATGAAAACACTATGATACGCAATTTTGATTATAAGTAGATGAATGAAAAAGGGAAGATGAGGTGAGAAAAGGCACCGAAATTTTTATCTTGAAGTTGAAATATTACTGAAAATGAACCATGGTAGGGTATAATTCTATGAAGAGGCTAGAAATCTTTCATAAGGAAACTTCCTTGATTTCTGTTGACAAACATGTTTCCTCATTCATGAATAACATTTGATTTAATCAATATGTAAAATTAATTATAAATGACAATACAGGGTACAATTTGTCTCTAACATTAGTGATCAGAAAGGATCTTTCCATTCCTTACAAGAATATTCACCCCTTTTCCACTGCCCTGTAAACTGGTCATACTTGCCGATGTATCTGAGAGTAGAAGTTTGTTGATCTGTCCCAGCCTCATTGCTGGCCAGGCAACCATAGGTCCCTGCATCTTTGGGAACGGCATTCTTGATGAATAAAGTACCTTCTGGGGTCATCCTGTATCTTTGGATTTAAAAAGAGAGTAAAATTTAAAATGCTGCAATAGTAATATTGTATTTTAGTATCAAGACACTGTAGTGCCCTCTTCAAATGTTTTAGAATTATAGTTTTGTGTTTACTTCAGACATCATTAAGAGCATCATGCTACAAGAGAACAAGGGAAGAGGTAATAATAATAATAAAATAATAACAATAACAAAAATAACTGATATTGTTCTGTTTTTTGTGCCCAGTTGCTATGATAAAATACCCTAACCAAAAGAAATATAGGGAGAAAGGGTGTATTTTGCTTACAATTCCAGGTTATGCTTTATTATCATGGGGAAGAAAAGGTAGGAACTTGAAGTAGCTTTCCCCATCACATCCAGTCAGAAGCAGAGAGAGAATGAATGCATGGATGCCTCTTGCTTAGCTTGTTTAGTCACTCTAAGACAGTTCTAAACCCAGCTCATGAAATGGCACTGCCTACATTCACAATGGGTCTTCCCACTTCAATTAACCCAGTGATGAAAAACTTTTTCGAGGCATAACCATAGACTAGCCTGATCAAAACAATCAAGACTCTCCTCAGCTGAATTATCACTGATATCATGTATCCAGAAATGGCTTTATGCCAGAGACTGCTACAGAGGCCCCCTGTTTATTAAAACTTTCAGTTATCCCAATAAGTAAATGACCCAGATAATAATATCTTTTATAGATGTGTGAAGAGGCCACACCACATGCTCAAAATCAGAGTTACTAAATGGAAGTACTGAACCCTGCATGCAGGTAGTCTTGGCTCCTATGGTGAACTGCTCAGCAAAGGACCCATCAACATCAAAACCTGAGAGAAGTACTACTTTATGCCACTGACAGAGACTCTGATGACTCTAAGAATAGAATCTGGCTCAGCTTTCTAGAGCAAATCTAAGCTTCCTTCTCATACCAACCAGGGAAATAGAAGTCTGATGACCAAAAGTCTTGATGCTTCTGATCCCAATATCTGTTCCTTCCCGAGCCTGAAGGACTCTTTAGGAAGTATATAGTAGCAAAAAAGACTCCGTAGCGCGCTATAGTGACAGTGAAAGCAGTTATCACGAATGTCTGCAACCTGTAATGGGGTTTCTTTTGTGCTCTCCCTCCTCCCAGTTTTCTCTCTCTTTCTTTTTCCCCACTAAATTCATGACAATGCCTCACACAGATGGGTGATAACTATGTAATATTTTCCCACAGAGAAAGTTCATTATCCCATTTCAGTGCAAGTTAAATTGTAGCAAGTCAGGCTGTTAAGTTCACAGTTCAAAGGATGGGAGGATACTTGATCTTCACTCCTGAAACTAAGGATTAGTAACCTCAAACATTGTGGAGTCACTATTTGCATTTTTTGACATTTTCTAGCCTGTTTCGAAAGTGTAAAGCCATGGAGTTTCAAGTTTTAATACTAAGGGTTGGGTCTGATTCACTTGCTCCCAAATTCCACCAACCTTTCTCATTCAGTAAAAACAAGGGAGATGATACAAACCCAGTACCTGTGTGAACCCATGATAAACACCTCATTAACAGTCCAGACAATCTTCGGCTTGGGATAACCTGTTGCCGAACACATGATGGAGACCTCAGATCCTCCTGTGAAAGACTGATTCTTGGGCATCACAGTGACTTTGGGCTTTTCTGTAAATGAGAGGAAATTCCGATGGTGAGATGCGCACTTATTTTGGCATGAGGCGATGTGTGTGCTCAATGAGAAGTTGCTTATGCTTCTACTATCTACACATTATGTTCTGGAGGAGAACTCCACCACCCTCCAATAACAGCTCTGGCACTATCAGCAAAAGGATGGGACCTAAAGAAATAAAGACCAGAGAAGCCAACTTCCCTTGGAAAACAAATGAACTGATCCTGACGCCATTTCTGTCTCCACTGGTTAGCAGGAACTGTGGTGCTACCTTCCCCCCCTAGACTCTAGTTTTTATCTGCTGTTCAAAAACTTCCCATTAAACTTGTTTGCAAGTGAATTCCTCAACTGGAGCTTTCAGCTCTTCTCAAAGAGTGAAAGCAGCTTTTGAGACACAACGAGCTCTGATTCTGCTGTTAACTTGGTTTGCGCCTCTCTTTCTCTTTCTATCTATAAATTATATCTCTGCTGAAGTCAAGGAGCATGTCTTTCATTCAGTGCATCTCCCATGATCTTCCATGGAATTTGACATTGTATAGTCTGCAATGGGTTAGATTGAAAATACACTTAACACAGTTGATGGAATAAAAACCGTTCTTCGATCATCATAACTGCCAACCCCTCTTACGATCTGGCTGTAGTGGTCATGTGACTCATGCATGCAAACCCACAAGACCTCAATATAACAACAAATGGCAATGACTCAAAGTAGCTAATGTTTTCCATTTGTATGGACAGAAAAACACTTTTGAAAATGAAACATGAAGCGTACACTTTACTGTCAAAACATAACCAGGATGTTGACACAGCCCCTCTGCTGCTACCTGTTTTCTATGTCCGTATGTTAGGCAGTATGAACGCACCTCCAAAGAAGGTGCTACCAAAGAAACTGTAAACACCTCGCCTGGGAAATCCTCCAGTTGACTGAGTAAAAGGAAAGAAACCCTCTTTCGAAGCCCTTGAAGCAGGACAATTCCATCAGCTCTAAGAAAAAGAAGTTGATTCAGTGGAGATTTGCTTCTGCTGTTGCTCAGGTACACAGACCAGGAATTGTGCTAACATGGGTAGATTTATGAACGAGTGGCTTTCTCTCTCCTCATTCTATCTCATTGTTTTTTTGTTTTTTTTTTTTTACTCTAGATGAAATGAAGCAATTGAATTAACAACCTAGTTCTATGGTGTTATTATTCTACTGCATGTTAATGTGGGCAAACTGTGGCTTCCGTTCACTGAGAGAAATCCGTTTCCGGAAGCCCTGTCCACTCGAGGGAGGCAGCAGTGAAGCAGCTACACAAGCCAAAAACCTAATTAGCGCTTAATTGCTAGCAGCTTACAATCACCCTTCTCTCTCTTTTTTTTTTTTTTCTTTTCCCTGTTTACATTGCAGTTTTCGAACTAGGATCTTGTCTTTGAAGTCAATGTTTGAAGGCTTTTTCCGGTCTTGCAGACTTGGTTGATAGCCTCATTATTCCACAGATTCTTCACAGTGACCATAGGGATAAAGAAATGCATGAGGTCAAGGGCAGACTGGCCACAGCCAGTAAGTTCACATTGTGATTCCATCTGGACTCCATCAGTTCTGAAAGGCTGAGGGACCGCACATGGCATTAGGGTTGTCACTGACAAGCTTCGGGGGATGAGAAGAGAAAGAGGAGCAATTCTTTTCCTTTCCTTTTCTTTTTGCAATTTAGTGGATACTCACATTTATACAGTTCCACCTTTCTAAAATAAAATGTTTCTCATGACTAGCCCGTGTTAACATGGGCCTGCTGCAGAGCTTCAGGCTGCTCTCAACATTGTCAAAGCTTGGTGCCTTGCAATGGAGTCTGCCAGAATTGGCCTGGCCTGTATCCCAGCAAGAATCCCACTGGTAGGCTCTGTGGTTCGGATATCAAAGTAAAAATAAATGTCAGTTGCTCAAACCAGGATGCAGAGAGTGAAGAGGTTGTTGAGCAAATAAAGCCTGGATGTAGGGCGATACCCGGGGTCATGAAATAAATCTGCGTGTAACATACAGATGGGATGACATCATCCTGCCAGAGGTGAGAAATTCACCATTGCCCCGGGAAGACTATCCCTACTCATGATAAGAAAATCAGAAAGGGCAGGAGCAAACACAGGGGGCCAAAACTGGCTACCCACCAAGTAACAGTTGAATCAAGATGGTCAAAATGAGTCAGCCTCTAATTAGGTTAATAAGGACATAATGCCTCTTGTTATTGTGGCTTGAATTGTTAATTTTTTCAATGCACAGGAGAAGAATTCCCATGTTAGTAAAGTGGAGAGTCAGGGCAAGAGTATGACAAAGAAGAATCATAATGTAACTCTTCAGTGCAATGACCTATTTACCTACAAACAAATCCAATCCATGTCTCCTTATGTGTGACATTAACCCCATTTTAATGGGGGAAATATGTTAAAGTTGAATTTATAAGCCAAAGTCCAGTTTTAGGACCTGAGAGCAAGTCGTTTGTTTTCATTATCATTTCACTGCCCTCACCAACTTTCCTACTGCCAGGCCACCCATCAGTTCCTTCATCATCCACGGCAGCACACTATAAGCCCAAGCAATGCGAGCATGATGTGGCGGGAGAAGGAAACACTGATATTTTATTTCTAAGTTAGAACAAAACCAAAACATACATTTAAAAAAAACATTTTCTCACCAATGATTCAAAATAATTAAATATATACACATTTGATACATTCAATCAGTTTTAGGTCTTGGTTGCCTTTATGACCTATTGAAGCCATTTATAAATGCCCATAAAAACAACATCATTCTACCTAGTGGGATCAGCAAATTAAAAACAAATCTCATCCCTTGGACCTTGGAAATTGCCAGGATCATCCTTGCACTAGGAGGTGTCTGTCCTAATGGCTGCAAATGGTTTGTTGTTCTTGAGGCACTGGTTGGAAAATTTTAAAAAACACACCTAAGGACTTTCTCTTCAAGGAGAGACAAATTAATCAGATAAGCTAATGCTTTTAAACTTAGCAACTATTTACAATATTTACTGCCATGGGTATACATAGGGCACTTTGGTAAATTTCTGTATGTTGTCATTTGGTTTCACTCAGCATTCATTTATTGAGAGCCTATTATGTTTCAAACAGTATTATCAAAGATCTCATAAATATGAACAGACTGTTTTGGTTTTCGGCTGAATTTCTTTCTAGTCAATTTACTGAAGTAGAAGGGCTGGATTAATTTTGTGTGTATTATGTGCAAAATGCTGAAATCTAGGTTTACTGCACATATGAAAAAACCAAAGCTCAGAATATTTTAATAATTTGCCCAAAGTCTTCGAAAGGCAGAGCTAGGAGTAAACTTAGGTCTTGCTGACTCCATGTTTCTACACTTTAATAGAAATAATGATATTACCTACTGCAGAGCGTTACGTCGGGACAGCTACATTTGTATATATAAAACAGAGCAATTCCTGGCACCTAGTAGATGCTAGGGAACTGTGGCCTTAAATGTTAATCTTGTTATTTGGCAAAGTACAACAAAATAAGTAACACAGAATTTTAAATACCTCTGTGCATGTATAGTGTAGCCATTATCCTTATATTCTATTTAGATTATCCAACTATTTATAAATAATGCTTATTACTTCTTATAAAACTCAGTTTTGAGTCTAGATACTTAAAATTTATTATTGTTTGAAATAAAAAAATATTTTTCTGATTTCCTGACAGGGAAAAATATGCTAATACCTATGTCACCTGGTACATGTTAAAAAATTGCTGATGCAATGAGCATGTGCTTTTGCTTGTGTAAATTTCATATTCAGTGAAGTAATTCTGGTCCTCAGAGATTTACCTCATCAATCATCTTGGGAAGTATTTTTCTTTTTATTTCACTATTGTCTCTGGTGGCATGGCCTAATTAATGACAGATATCCACCCTTCCATGAGATCTCAGAAACATGCAAATCCACCTAATGTTCCTTACAGGAACAGCATGGAGGAGAGCTGAAGGCTTTATGTGGTCCTCTGGCCTCCACGTGGCAGCATGTGGCGCTCCAGCTGTAACTACCCACTGAATCTGTGCAGAAAAAAAGCAGGCCTCCTGTGTTATTCTTCAGCAGCAAGCATCTTTATGGGTTGTGGGGCGGCGGGGGAGAGCTAAGAGGCTCCCTATTCTTGCTGCCTCAAAAAGTGGGGGACTGTTTCAAACAAGACTTTGAAACTAACATCATACATATAAATATAGCTCATCACTTATTCTAACTTATAAATCTCACCAGCATAAGCATTTGTAAGACTAACAGCAACTGAATCATATTAAACATTTTTTTAAAAATCACTTTAGCCTTGTGTAAAACTTCACAAAAGTCGCATGTTATATTTTCTCAGTTGGGGTGAACTAATTACTTAAAAATAACAGCTTCATAAATATTTGTTAAAGAATTAGCAGAATTATAGTATAAGTTTGGGTTTTAAATGTAAGCATGCTGGCATGTATTACAACTGGAAAAGAAAATACTTACAGAATGAAATCTAAACCTGGGAATGTGACTCAAAGAAGCCACTGCAAGCTAAGGAAACATGAACGGTCAGGTGAGAGAAACAAGAGATTTGCTGAATATCTACATTCACGCAAACCATTCAACTGACTTATGTTTCAGAAAATATAGCTGATTTGTTGTGTTCCTGAATCTAGTTTTTATTGTGGGTAATATGATATTCTCACGAACAGTGCTGCATGGGAAACTGGAAAATGTTTAGCATTGAATTCCTGAATCTGATTTTTACTGTATTATACAATTGTAAAATGAATTTTCAGAACTTGTTCTTTCTTCTAAACAACTGTATTTGTCATGGAGAAAGCTAGCTTCAAAACATTACATAATGACTGCCATTGATTGAGTTTCCTGAAAAGTGTTATTGGTAGCTGCAGCCCAGCCTGACAAACATTTATTTACCTACTGATTTAGGTCATTCACTTTCTTCGGAACATGTTGACATTGTTCTCAAATGAATTACTTCCATTTCTGATTAGAGAAAAAATTCCTCCCAGTGCTGGCGCTGACTTGTATGCACAAAGCTTGCACAATGAAAATGACATAATCTCAGTAAGTACAACTTGTAAGAGAAAAGGGCTTACTCCCTGAACTTCCCCTAATTCTGCAGCTAGGACAAATGGCAGAGGAGTGAATTTCAATATTTCAAAGTTCTCTCTTGCCTACTAGAGAAGTCCCATAAGTGGCCAGGAATTCTTTCCAAAGAACAGAGGATGACAACTGAAAGCAATCAATCAACCATACAAACCAAACAAGCCATAGCAACAAAATTGGAAATCAGTTTCCCAAAGAAGCCGGTACACTGAAATCTCAAAAATAAGCATTTCCAGGCTTGCACAGCAGTGCATACCTGTAGTGCCAGTACTCAAAAGATGGAGACAGGAGAATTGCAGATTTGAAGCCAGTTTGGGCAATATAGCAAGACTTTGTCTCAAAAACAAAAACAAACAAAACACAAAGTAGACTTTCCAAATGTGCTTTATCAATAGAAATATAAAGACCTGGGTTATAGCCTCTCCCAGATGGAAATTATTTCCTAAATGATAATAATACATTTGAGTCATGGCTTTTTAATGGGACAGATGAATTACGTTTCCTGAAACCTCTTTGCTGTGTCTGACTTTATTGTCTCTACAAAGAGTATCATCCATGCTGTCCAATATGGTAGCCACGAATCCCCCCACCCTACCCCCACCAACTCCTCCTCAAACTCACAACATCTTTCTCTAATTATTATCATTACAGTTACATACAGATAAAAAAATAAATACAATTAACTGTGTGCAGTGTTGCTTGCATGTACACATTTTTAAGGCTGACCACTTGATTTTGGGTAATCAACTAGGAGGTTCATTCCTAGGGAAGACTAATTTTCCCAGCTACTAGTCAGAGGGAAGACGGCTAATTTATAGATTTACCGGTAGGTGGCGGACTGGCAACAAACCACACAGGCAAGGAGCTAGACAGAGATCAAAATCCACTTTGACAAATTGATGATGAATTTGGCTCCCCTCCCCAAATTAAAAAGTCCACACTCAAATGGAATATGTTCGTGAAATCATCTGTTAAAAGAAGAGTGGTAGTTTTAGGGACATTCAATGATAAAGACTATATTCCATGTTAATCATAGAATCTTAATAGCAAAAAAATCTACAAATTACACAAAACTCTACATTTTATATTATCCAATGTTAACATATTTTGTTTACTTCTTTGATATTAATTTTAACTAATGCTTAGCAATCATTTACATGTTAATGTTTCCACTTAATACTATTTTTTTTCCTAACAAAATAAATCACTTATTTAGGCATTGTTTGGGACTGATCATTAAAAATATGTCAAGATAAAAAAATGATGAATAAGGATGACTGAATTTTAAGAAAATATACTCTCACTTGTAAAGTCTTCAAGTAAGTGGTGGCTATCAACGACTACAAGGTCTTTTCTTTAATGGTCTTTCTCTAAATCACAGAATTTTCAAATAAGGCAGAAAGTACAAAGCTGAGACTTGTTTTTTTCATTTGGCTTTTAAAGAGCAGCAAATAAAAAATGCACGCCATTGTTTTGAGTCATATTAGGCTAAGAGGATTTTCAAAGGTGTCTGGTATCTCTAAACCTACTCTTGGTTACACCTTTAACTAATCAAAAGTCGGTTAGCACATAAAAAGGAATCATAAAACACATAAGAATCATAGCACTGGATACGGCTCCATAGGACTTAGAATGTAACAGCCAATTTTGTTGGTGGCCAAATTTATTTGCTACCTTCCTTAACTTATCAGGGAAGCAGTTACCATGCAGTTAAAGAGGATCTGGCACGGAAGCCCAGAACGAGGTTACAACCTCTCAGGCTGTCACTTCATCCCTCCCTTATTCCCTTTATCACAATCACAACTTTCACCCTTCCTTTATATTCCGATAGAGTAGACCATGCCTGGAAACTTTTCCTTCCTTCTCTAGCTTAATCTAGACGGCATCACTTAGCTGGTTTTTTTCCTCAAGGTGCCTTGTCATTTTACTGAGGCATTCCATAAACTCTCAAACCTAAGTGATTTCTCCCATTCTATAAGAAAAGGGTTACTGCTAGATGTGGGGAAGAGAGGCAAGGTGGGTCTCTGTAAATTCAAGCCAGCCAGGTCTGTGGAGCAAGGCCCTATCTCCAAAATGCATAAATACATCAATTAAGTGAGCAAATAAATAAGGCTACAGAAGACGGAGGGGGAGGGGGAACCACGCCACCATGAGGGTCTCTTTCTGCATTGCATTGGGCACTCCCTCAGCGGGCTCACATTTCTGTGTTCATCCTCCCATGACTAGGCACCTTTCTCCACTTGGAAAGGTTTTCTGACCACTTGGTGAAAGGTGACTTCCTTCCCAGGAAATTCCACGAGCATCCTCTCCTGGAGGAAGCCCTTCTTAATCTACCCAGCATTCCAAGATAAGGCTTTAAGGTGCCTTGATGTAGTCGCACTATTGTAAGTATGTGTTTTAATTCCTCTATTACATTGTGCTCACTGCTTTTGCTGTTGCTTTTGGTTTAACTGTGCGTACCTCCAAGTGATCTACAACTCAGTATGCCACCAGCTTGCATTATGGGCTTTTGGAGGAATGAAATGTTTTCTTCCTGTATACATTTACACCATGGGTACATTGACAGATAGTTAACTCTTGGTAAATAAATTTATGAATAAATAAACATACAAATAGATAACCTAACAAAATGGGTCACTAACTCATTTTAACCAGAGTTTTAAAACAAAGCATTCATACACTTCTGCATTGCTTCATGTGAATAAAAGTTTACCAGCTACAAAATAAGGCTGACACAGGGTGGCGTGGCTCAGCACGAATTAAGAGCCCGACATGATGATCTGGCTGCTCTGCTCTCTCACGAGGCAGGTGTCTTCACCCCAAGTCTTTTCTGTGTGGCATCAGCTCTAATATAGTCCTTATTTATAACAGCCAAATATCAATCACCCTTCCTCCCCACAAAAAGAGCAAACATCTTACCATTTTTCAGTTGGACAGTTAAGACATTGGTCAATACTGGGAAACCCTGGGATTAAATAATTTCTGTACACGTGACCTAAATACCTTTTATACTCATACGAGGTACGTCCCTAAACATTCTGCTTCTCATGCATTCTTTCCACGCACATGCAGTGAGTTCATTGCTATCCTGTAAACTCCAGGCCACCCTCCTCTTCCAAACTTTGCTCTCGGTATTTCTCCTGCTAGGCCATCCCTGGGTTGTATTTGTAAGAGGAAGAAAACAACCTCCACCCCTGACTCTCACTCAATTCATCATAACACTCTGACATCATGTATAAGAAACACTCCCCCTTTCACCCTCATACACATGGAGCCAATTCAACTCTGTTCAGTTTAAAGGCCCTGTCCTTCAACACTGCCCATTTTAGATTATTTCCGAGAAACAAGATACAAATCCCAGGTTAATGCAAGCCTCCTTCTCAAGTTCAGTTAATTTGGTAGAGAACCTCACAGAACTGGAGAAACAGTTTACATGCTGACAGGTGGGCACACAGGAATCTAGAGGCCATGCTCAGGAGCCTCTCAAAGCTCTTAATCTAATCGCTCAAGTATCTTTCCTTAATAAAATAGCAAATTCAGAGTTTTTCATCTTTATTGGTATTACTAAATCAATGGTTGTGAAATACCTTCCAACACTTAGTCAGTTGGTCAGAAGTACAGGAGGCTTTGGCAGTTGATTTGCATCTGAAGTGAGCGCATTCTCTGAGAATGAGCCTGTGTATCCAATGCTAACCTGAATTGGTGTCAGATGCTGATGTCCAAAGACCTGGAGATTCAGTTGCTGGGAATAGAAAAACTCAGGTATTCAGTGTCAGAAGTGCTGTGAATGGACACAGACCACGATAAAGAGTCTGCAAGGATTAGGTGGTACAGTTTCCCCGGCACTTTTCCAGCTTTTAATTAGCAGTTCTGTCCTTTAGTGAGTTGGCATGCTTTCTGATTCCTCATCTGCTCCATTTCTTCTGAGTAGTCACTATACTGAAAAAGAAGTAGCACTCTCCTAGCTAGAGCATTCATTCCATCATCTAACCTCCACAACATCTGGATATCCTTTCTGCTAGCTCTCTCATTGGGTTTGTGTTAATGCTCATTTTCACATGGTCCCTCCTTGCTGAAAATTCAAATGCTCATTGTTTACAGCTTCTTTAAGACAATATTTTTTTATATACTTGAATATCTACTAAGCTATCCAAATCCTCTTTGCTTTACAATCTAAATAAATCTACTTTTTAAGTTTTTCCTTATAAGTGCTATTTAAAGACATCTTAATATTTCTGTCTTTTAAGTTTTAGAGAGAGATAATTCCTTCCATCCTGAATTGAAGTTCGCTGACATCTTTGCAGAGCACAGACGCCTCAGATGAAAGGCGACAGCACGGGGAGCATATGCTAGCCATTGCCATTGGGTTTCATGGAGTTGTAATGTGCTGAAACAGAAACATGATCTATGGAGGCGGTAGACTGCAGTTAGCAGATAAATCCAATGTTAAGCTTTCATTACAAGAAAGCTAATGTAGTTATCTACTGAAATGCTGCATTTGCTCCTTTTGTTAGATTTCACTTCCAACTTAGAAAGGATTTAAGGCAGTTCAGTCAGTAATTTAGTCACACAAAATTCTGCAACTTTAAATTTTCAACTATAAATCTGTTCATTGAATTGTTTCATGGCACCCTTATAAACAATTCTCCATTAAGGACACTTTAAAAGACATAGAACAATTTCTCAGGTTTTGTAGATATAAGATAAACTCTCAGATATGCTGTCTAGCACACGTAATCTTACCTGAACACTAAATGAGGTTATAACTCAAGAAATTTAAGGTAAAAGCCTTTTAAAGATGAATCCCACAATGTTGTAAAAAAGGATTAGAGAAGAAAGTTTGCAGAATTATGGAAACGTCTTTGGATGGCTAGTGTGGTGGTTTGAATGAGAATGGCACCCCCCCTCCCAAGGTAGCATATGTTTGAATGCTTGGTCCCCAGTTGGTAGAACTGTTTGGAAGGTTTGAGGCTGCCAAAGCCTGCCTTCATCCCCAGCGCTAGTGCTTTCCCCACCTCCCCTCTTCTCTCTCTGCCTCCTGCTTCTGATTTAGATGTGAGCTTCCACCGTGACAGCATGCACAAGACCTGCACAGGTTTCAAACAAGCAAAATCCCAGCACAGAGAAGGAAAAGTGGACACAAAAAGTTCCACATCTAGCCAGGAAGCTTTTTGCAATTGATACCTCCGGGAAAAGGAAAATCAGTTTTCCCCAATGCAGCACCAGTGGATAGATCAAGCACACCCCAGAGCAGCTCTCACACCTTGAAAATAGCCAGTCAACACAAAATAGACTCATTGTGTTGTTGTTGTGTGTGTGCGCTTCTTAGTTTGTCAAGTGTGTTTATTTTTGCTTTTTTCTTGTTTTGAGAAGGCGGTTGAGAGAGAGAAAGAACATGAAGTGGGAGGTGGGGAGGAGCAGGGTGGAGTTGCAGAGAGGAAAGTATATGATCAAAATACACTGCCTGAAAAAAATAGAATGTGACCTCTCAGCTGTCCCCAACTTCTAGCCCCCTGTTTATCTGCACAGATTTGAGCCTATGAGGCCGTGGACGGATTTAACGCTTCCTTTTCTAAGTTGCCTTAGTTGTGGAATTTTACCACAACTGCAGAAACATAGGACAACTACTACTCTAGATTACTACATTTCATATTACCCGGACGTCCCAGCAGAACACGTTTAACCAGTAGACTGGAAGACTAATCTGTGCCCTCTTTGGATTGCTGTCCTGACTTCCTTCAATGATAAACAGTGGGGTGGGAGTATAAGCTGAATAAACCATATCCTCTCCATGTTGCTCCTGGTCATGCTGTTTCATCACAGCATGACTAGGTTGGTAACCCCAACTCTGGCACAGCACAAGGCTTCTCTGGTGGATTGGTACTGACCCTGGTGAGCATTGCTGAGAGAAAGCCAGTAGTCTGTTATATCTCAACATGCCTAAATTTGGTTTATCTTTCTTTAAAAAAAATATATTTTGGGAACTCAATTCTCATGTTCAGTAAATTACTTAAAGGAGGCAATGGGGTTGGTATTTTTTCCTCAACTCTGAAATGTTTCAGAGTATACTTTTATAGGACAGACAAATTAACCAGATTATGAATTCTTGCATTCCACCTCTCCTTCTCAAAATACATGTATCTTTCTCATTATTGAGCCAGCACCAATTCTTAGCTTTAGACAGCAGAAAACATCATGGGCTAATGTTAAAGACATTCATTGCAAGTAAATGTTTTGTTTTGTTTTTAAAAATCAAAAGGAGATTTGATAACAAATAGAAAGCAAGAAAGACAAAGTCAGCTAGCCAACACTCAGACTGATGGTGAAGGGTCACTGGGACATTGGTTTCTGATATTACTGAATTTTGCATCTCATGATGCTGCCAAGAATAAAAGCAACATCCCCACTGGGACAGATGAATCTGACTGTGTAGCCTGCTAGGGGACCCATAATGTACTGTATCTAATCTCACTTGTTTTCTACTTCCCATCAAGATAAAGAGCAACTCCTCCTAAAAAGGAAAGTATTCTAACCCTAAGGGACATGTATGAAAGAAGCCCACTGCAATTATCTTCTAGCCTGTAATGTATGTGATAAGTCTGATGTCGGTTTGGTTTTGATCCCTGTTGTTACAATGTATTGACATGGGCTGCTTGTCTGTGGAGGTTTTGCTTCATACCAGGAACAGACTTCAGCCAGGATGTACCTAGAGTAAGCTCTCACCTCATTGCTTTGCTTGAATTGGTCATCCTGGATAATTTCGCTCACCACACCCCAGGACAGTTTTCTCCAACTCTTTTAATTAATTTCCTTAGTTTCAGCTGACTATGTTTCTTCAGCAGATATAAATCTTAGATGGAATTTCCATTTTTAAGATGGCCTCTGAAAGACTCTATTGATCAAGGTATCAAAGCAGAGGCTAAGACTCATAGCCAAACTTTGGGCAGAGTGCAGGGAATTTTATGAAAGAAGAAGGAGATAGAAAGACCTGGAGAAGACAGGAGCTCTACATGCAGAGCAACAGAACAAACAAACAAAAAAATGAGCTTTGAAGGCCCTAAAGAGCATGATACCCCAGCCAAGGACAATGCATGGAGAGGACATAACAGGCTCAGATGTAGCCCATAGACTCAGTCTACAAGTGGGTTCCTAAGTAAGGGGAGCAGGGGCTGTGTCTGGCATGAATTCAGTGGCAGGCTCTGATCACCTCTCCCTGGGGGTACAGCCTTGCCAGGCCACAAAAGAAGATGATGCAGCCAGTCCTGATAAGACCTGATAGGCTAGGGTCAAATAGAAGCAGAGCAGGACATCCCCTATCAGTGGACTGAGGGAAAGGGATAGGGGTAGAAGAGGGAGGAAGGGTGGGATTGGGAGGAGATGAGGAAGGGGGCCACAGCTAGGATACAAATTGAATAAATTGTAATAAATGATAATAATAAAAATTGTAATTAAGAGATTTAATTAAAAAAAGAAAGTCTTGTATTTTTGGTTGTGAGCCTAGCCTTTAACGGCTAAGCTATGAGGAAGGGGCATAGGAGGAGATGAGGAAGAGAGGGAGGGAGGGAGAGATTGGGAGGGGATGAGAGTCAGGCTACAGCTGAGATACAAAGTGAATAAACTGTAATGAATTAAAAACTTATATTATTAAAAAAAAGAAACGAATCCAAAAAGAGAAAGTCTTGTTTTCAAGTATTAAGTATTTATCTCAGTGTTCTTAATTTTTTCAACTTTATGCATTATATTTCTAATTTTATTTTTTATGTAATATTAGTACCTCTATGTCAGATTTCCACTATATTGCTGTATCTTTTTAACTTCTTTTTAGTTTGTCTGTTTGTTTGAATTAGGCACTCTGTATAGCCCCAGTTGTCCTAGAAGTCTCTATGTAGACCAGACTGTTCTCAGACTCACGAAGATCCACCTATTTCTGCCTCTTGAGTGCTGGGGTTAAAGGTATGTGCCATGACACCTGACCAGATCATCTTCTTCTTTTAATTAAAACATAATATTTATTCATCTGTATGAGATACATTATAGTAATTTAATGCATTTATACAATACTACTAGCCAAATCAGGATAAGAACCATTTCAATCTCTTTAAACATTAATCATTTCATATTGGAAGTTTCATACTCAGAATCATTTTGAAATGTATCATAAATTATTTTAATGAACAGATATCTTCTTATACTTAAGAAAAGCCAGAAGCATTTCTACCAGGATTACTGTGTTTTCATAGCCCTTATTAAACTTCATCTCATCTACTCAGACTCACACACAGCACTTCTCATCTCCCCATGATCACATGGCATGATCTTCTCAGTTTCTTTTTTTTTAAATTATTCACTTTACCTCCTGACCACAGCCCCCATCCTCTCCTCCTGGTCTCAACCTCACACCCCTGCTCCTATTCTCTTCTTTCCTTCTCCTCAGAGAAGTGGATGGTCCACCTTGAGTACCAACCATTGCTAGGACATTACATCTTGGCATTGAGGCCAGACATGGCAGCCCATTAGGGAAACAGGATCCAAAGGCAGGCTTCAGAGTCAGGGAGGGTCCTTGCTCCAGTTGCTGGGGAACCCACATGAGGATCAAACTGCGTATCTGCTACATATGTGCAGGGCCTGGGACTAGTCCATATGTGCTCTTTGGTTGGTGGTTCAGTCTCTGTGAGCCCCCATTGGCCCAGGTCAGTTGACTCTGTAGGTCTGTGGAGTCCTTGATCTCTCAAGCTCCCTCAAAAGTCCCCCAACTCTTCCATGTGACTTCTGAGCTCTGTCTAATGTTTGACCATGTGTCTCCACATCTGTCCCATAAACTTCTCAGTGAAGCCTCCCAGAAGACAGTTATGCTAGGCTCCTCTCCACACGCAGATCAGAGTAACATTAATAGTGTCAGGGACTGGTTCTCTTCCATGGAATGGGTTTCAGGTAGAGCCAGTCTTTGGTTAGCCATTTCCTCAATCTGTGCTCCATCTTTGTAGCCAGGACAAATTTTGGGTCGATGGTTTTTTTGGTGGTTGTTGTCCTTATGCCTCTACTAGAAGTCTTGCCTGGCTAAAGGAGGTGCCCACTTCAGGATCCATACGCTCTGCTAGTAGGAGTCTCAGCTAGGGTAGCATCCATTGACTTCCGGGGCCTCCCCTAGACTGGTCTCTGGCAAGTCCCAGAGATGTCCCAGTGATATCACACACCTCTGATTTCCATTTTCTCACTCAGCCAGGCCCCAACCCCACCCCTGCTTTCCCTACTCCCAATTCCCATGCCTGATCCCCTCTTATACCCAGTTGGTGCTAGTCTAACTGGATATCTACATGTAGGGCTGTCTTTTTTCCATTGTATGGTTTTGGCTTCTTTGTAAAAAAATTAAGCTTCCATAGGTGCGTAGGTTTATTTCTGGGTCTCTGATTTGATTCCCTTGATCCACTGGCCTGTTTCTATGCCAGTACCATGCTGTTTTGTTGTTGTTGTTGTTGCTGTTAGTCTGTAGTACAGCTTGAGATCTGGGATGGAGATGCCTCCAGAGGATCTTTTAGTGTACAGGATTGTTTTGTTTTGTTTTGTTTCTGTGTGTGTGTTTCCCTATGAAATTGAGAATTGTTCTTTCAACGTCTTCTCAGTTTCTCATTAACATGTTGAGTGTGGTTAATCTATGAGACTGACTTGATTCCACAAACGAATGCGAGCTTTCTTTCTGCATTTGTCTCATTTTCTTTAACGTTGTAACTTCCAGTGCCATGAGACTCCACTCTTTTGATGGCTGAATACCAGTTCATTGTGTGTCTATATGGCACATGTTCCTTACCCATTCATCACCTGTAGGACATCCGGTTGATTCTATATTTTAGCTATTGTGAATAATTGCGTAATAAACATGGGCCTTTATAGAGGAATGAGTTTAATTCCACAAAATATACCTTCATTAATAGAATTACTGGCTCACACACCATTTTACTTTTAAGTTTTGGGAGAATCTAAATATTATTTTTCAAAATGGCAATACCAATTTACATTTCCACCAACAGTCCATAAGAGATCTTTCTTTGCTCATCTTCACAAGAAAATGTGAATTTTTTATCTATTTGATGATAGCTGTTCTAACTGTAATGAGATGATTATATGATGCCATTGTAGTTTTGATTCGCATCTCATGATGATTGAGCATTTCTTTATACCCTTGGTGACCATATGAGTTCATTCCTCTGAGAGATACCTATTTACTTCTTAACATCTTTCTAATTAAATGTTTTGGGAGAGGGGTAGTTGTTTCTGTTTTTTGTTTGGTAGCGTTTTTGTTATTGTTTCTGTATTAATGTTTTTGAGTTTCTTATATATTCTGTATAACAATCCCTTGTAATATGAGTTGTTTAAAATATTCTGTACATTATCTCTGAGTTTTATTTCTTTTACAAGCTCCTTAGTTTAATGTAATCACATTTTTCTATAATGCAATCACATTTTTCTATTTTTTAACCTTTGCTACCTGTGTCTTGGTGGGCCTGTCTATAAACATTGCCTATTCCTATGTCTTTAAGTGTTTCTCTTTTTTTTTGTAATAACTCATACGTAGTTTTAATATATCTCTGACTGATTTTGAGTTGGTTTCTGTACCTGCACAATTTTGCCAGCACCATTTACTGAAGAGACTGTCTCTTTTCAACTGTGTGTTCTTACAGCCTTTGTCAAATACCTGCTGTTGGCTTGAAATTGGTTACATTTCTTGTACCTTATTCCATTGGTCTTTGTGTCTGTTTTTGTGCCAGAGCTCTGCTATTTTAGTAACTAAAGCTCTGGAATATGTTTTGCCGTCAAATACTGTATTAACTCCAGCCTTTGTCTGGTTTTCTGGTTTTATTTGGATAGAGTCACTTTGGATATCTGCACCTTTTGTGGTTACACATGAAATTAAGATTTTCTTTTTTATTTCTGTGAAGAAACTAGTTGGTATTTTAATGAGAATTGCTTTGAGTAGTATTGTCATGTACATAATATTAACTCCACTAACCCATTAATATATGTTATCTTTTCATTTTTGATAATTTTCATAATTTCTCTTATCACTTTTTGTCATTTGCATTTGCAAAGACCTTTCCATTTTTTGGTTACATATATTCCTAAAAATTTTTGTAGCTCTTGTCAATGCCATTTTCTTTTAATTTCTTTCTTAGCAGCCATTTTGATTACTTTACAACTGCACTCTGAGGGATTTCAAACGAAGAGCCAATATTAACTTCCAGAAGCCCGTTAGCATTTACTCTGTCCTAAACCATAAGTATGCTGGGATGACTCCGGAGCTCTGGTAACCCAAGAGCTAAGTGAACAGGTGCAGATTACCTTCCGGGTCATCATTATGTGTAAGTTCATTGAGCCCTTTACAAAGGCAACTTCTCCCTAGAGGCATTGCCAGATTCACTAGCAGTGGACGCGCCTTCCGACTGCAGAAGATACCTCAAGGACCACAAAGAAAACAATAATCAGACATAGAGCATCTTTCATAATCTCACTGCAGTTTCTGTTTTCTGTCTTTAACAATACTGTAAGTCTTGAGGTGGTTGTTCACTAACACGAGACTTCTCGAACGTTGTCCTGGGCTTTACTTTAGGTATACTATTACACTGTTTCTAATTCCATTACCAAACAGCCAGACCCCACTCTGATGCAATTAATCTTCCACATCAAGGATCTGAAATTAAATATTTTATGCAGGCAGCAATCAGATCTTTCAACTTAATGGGGGGAAAGGTGCCAAGAGTAATTTGCTCATTACATTCAGACTTTTAGCCAGTCTGAAGGCACTTAGAAGCCAGTAATGCTACTCAGAAAAATTTCAGAGCAGTTTCTGGTCTTCATATGCACAGCCGTGAAAAACAACAAAGAGCAGTTATTAGGCTGCACTGCTAATACACCCATTTCAGTGATCTGAGCACTTAGTCTACGCAGGCTTTGCTTTCAGGGAGTGCCTGTGTGTGCGAGTATGTACTTGCATGGGTTTTTGTACATATGAGATAAAATTAGCGTTCAAACACATCTGAATAAGCTGTAACAAAAATCACACCAATGCTAGAATTATTATAAGCTGTATTTAAAAGGTATCAGTTGAGGTCTGGAAGACAGCTCAGTCAGTACAATGTTTACTTTACAAGTCTAAAGAGCTGACCTTGGTCCTTAGAGTACACGTTAAAAAAAAATCAGGCCTGGTGGATCGGGTTTTAATGTCAGTGTTGGGAAAATTAAGAAAGGGAGATACCTGGGGTTTACCGGGCAGCCAGCCTGCCTCACCTGGTAAGCTCCAGGCTAGCGAGAGACCCTGTCTCAAACAAATAGATGACAGATAGGTGGATGGATGGATGGATGGATGGATGGATGGATGGATGGGTGGTAGATAAAGAATAAAACCCAAGGCTGTGGCATGCATATGCATGTACAAATGCATTCACACAGACTTCATACATACACACATCTGTGCCACTGCATGAATATGGAGTCACACAAAGAAAAGAACTAGTAGACTTCTCGGTAAGACAGCAGAGTTAGAAGCTGCTTCCACACAACACAGTGATGAAATGTCAAGAAAAGAGAATTTAATTCTATCCTCCAAAGAGAAAGAACTGCAGAGCTTTGGAAATCCACAAAAGCAGTAAGACAGCTTTTGGGATATGTGGGGACACAGAAGAGCAAAGCATCAAGAAGAAGGTCAGGCTGGGCACAGGTCCAGCCACATGGTGTCCATGAGGTACAGAAGGGGAGTAGAAGCCTCCCTCAGTAATGCTCCATCCAGGACGAACAGACATTAGTTGATGCTCTCCCAGGAAAATACACATAACACAGTCCTATTCATAGTGCAAGCCTACAACTCACAAGCCTCAAATCCAGTTGTAGGTCTTACTGAAATAGTGTTTTCTCCAGAAAAAAAAAATGGATCAACAAAGACTAGACAGCTTAAAGGGCAATGGTGCACTTTTATTTTAAACTGAGTTACCATGGGGGACCTGAAAAGAGGGAACAGTCACAAGTCAGGGTGCCTCTATTTAACATGCTACAGACACAAGGTGAAAGACAACCCTGAGAACCAGTTACAGAGGATGTGAAGGTCGGCCATTGACAAGATTAAAATGCAGGCAGCATGAAACTTAGCACATGCAGGGAAGGGTATAGAGAGGAAGTTGGTCTCACCTCCCTGCAGACCTGAACAGGAGCTCTGGGACAGAGGCTAACATGCGGAGTGATCTCGGGAACCACCTGTCACATTCACTCATGAAGCCTTCAAAACCTCCAAGGCTCCAGGAGACTGCTTGTTGTCCACAGCCTCATCTCTCCAGCAGGGGGAGTAATGCTAAGTGGCTTTTGGGAGCACAAAGACTGGTCCAAATAAACTGATCTCAGTGTTGGGGTTGCTTTCTCCCCCATAGGCTCTGGGAAGATTCTTCCCAGTGGCCACACAAAGATGTAGAAACCACACAAGTCTAAATGGTAGGAAAGCCTGACCAGCCCAGAAAGTGCAGAGCTGAGTGTGGCTAGAAGTCCCAGATAGGCAAAGAAAACATGGTACTAGAGGGAAGACAGTTCTGACACTGAATGTTTGTCTAATACAGGCTAAGCACCATATTAAGTCATAGGAAAGAAGTGTTCAGAAGTTCAACTTACCAGACCTTTGCACCTGCCTAGGGTCACCAATTTTCAAAGACTCCAAAGAAGCCACTCAAACAATACTTCATTACCCCTTTTCATGTTCTCTTCTTTTGCGTTTCTTCTTACTCTATTTTTATTATTATACTTTGGTATTTTTACTAATGCATATTGTTACATGAGATCCCAGAACATAGAAAGGCCTCTCGTCATCACGGATCACCAAAAACAATATTCTGAAAATGACTGTATTCCTGGAAGTGATCTACAGATTCAATGCAATTCATTCAAATAACATTCTTCACACCACTAGAAAGAGTGACCCTAAAATTTATACAGAAACACGAAGAACACAAGTTGTCAGTGCAATACTACTCAGAGGAACTCCAGAAGCTTCATGATACCTGATCTCAAACTATACTATACTTCCAGGTCACAAACCCCATGCTCCCAGCAGACAACGAGTAGAGTAGGAGGCCCAGAAAAGAACCCTCACAGCTATAGCCATCATGCAATCTTTGACAAAGGTGTATAAAGTATACACTGAAAAAAAAAAAGCAGCCAGCGGGAGGGGGCTAAGGCTGGGATACAAGGTAAATAAACTGTAATTAATATAAAAAAAATTTAAAAAAGCAGCCAGCAAATATACTGGAAAAACTGGATATTCATGTAAAAGAATGAAAGTATATTTCCTACGCTTTATGAAAAATCAATTCAAAATGGATTCATGAGCATAATAGAAAACATAAAGGTTTGAAAATGCTAGGAGAAAATATTTTAAAATACAATCATGGATGTCAACATTCTGAAAATGACAGCAACAGTATAAAAATAGTAATTCCAAGAATCGCCAAATAAATGGGATTGTATGAAATTGAAAAGCTTCTGCACTGCATAGAAATTCCCAGCCTACAGATTAGGGAAAATTCTTCTCCAACTATATATCAGCTAGGGGATTAATATCAAGAATCTATAAAGAACTTTGAAATTAAATATAAAAACGAAGCATCCAACCAATGATGGGCTACTGAATTGGACAATTCTAAAAGGAAGAAACACAAATAGTCAATAAATATTTGAAGAAAGTTTGGAAGACAAAAATAGAAACTACCCTGAGACCCCATCTCTCCTAGTTGGTCTGCATAGCTGTCATCAAGAAAACTAGTGACAACAAAAGAATCTAGGATGTGGGTAAGTGGAAATTTTTAGTCACTACTGATGGGAATACAAATTTCTATAGCCACTAAGGAAACCAGTTCCTTAGACACTATAGTGTCAAAGATTACATGATGGCTATAACTGTGAGGGTTCTTTTCTGAGTCCTCAGCTCCAGCAAGAGGTTGGCCAAGGTCCTACTCTGTCTCCTAGGAGCCTGGTAGTTCTGTTACCCTGGTTCTACAGTATAATTTGAAGTCGGGTATTGTGTTGCCTCCAGTGTTGCTCCGAGCAGTAATGTACTGACAATGCTACTTGTCTACAGGTTCCTTGGAACACTAAAAATACTACACTGTAATCTAGGTATACTGCACCTGGTCATGTGACCAAAAATTTTAAGGGAGCACAGCACTAACATTCTTGTATACAGATGTTATCACTACATTTTTTTACAATAGCCAAGAAATGTAACCAGCTTGGAGACTGAAGATGAGTGGATTTAAAAATAAATGGTACATAAACATGAGGGAATTTTATTCACCTATAAAGAAAAATGAAATTATAATATAACTGAAGATTATTATGCCAAAGTAAAATTAGCCAAATTAAAGAAGATATGTTGCATGTTTTCTCTGACATATGAGATTATATTTTAATTACACATATATGTATACTATATATAGAGAGAGATACTGATACATACAGAGAAAGATAATAAAAAGGAATGGGGATTGTGAGTGGAAAGAGAGAACTCTAAAGAGAGGAAAGATAATGGAACGTATATATCGTGAAGGGAGAGGAAATCTTATTTAGGATGGGAAGAACTGCAAAATAAAGAAAGAGGGTGAGGAGGTCATTGTGGAACAATGAGAGCAAAACATAAGGATATGTATGTATGCAACCATTCAATGAAAACTCATTTGTGTGAATTCTACCAGAATTTGTGTCTGTACAAGGCCTTCTGCATGTATGTTGTAGTTGGTGGCTTTGTGCTTTTGTCGGATGCCTGACAGTGGGAGAGTGGGGGGGTGTCTCTAATTCTTTAGCCTGCTTTTGGGATCCCTTTCACCTACTGGCCTGACAGTGGGAGAGTTGGGGGGGGCAGTCTCTGATTCTTTAGCCTGCTTTTGGGACCCCTTTCACCTTCTGGGTCTCCTCATCCAGCCAGGATGTGAGAGTTTGGGCTTGGTCTTATTGAATCCTGCTGCAGTGTGTTTGGTGGATGTCCCTGGTAAGTCTGCTCTTCTCTGGCGGGAGATATGGGAGTGCATATGGGGCAGCAGGGAAGTGGAGGGGACGAGAGGAGTGGAGGGGTAGGGTAGGGGAGCTGTGGTCCGGACGTAGTGTATGAGAAGGATAAGTTTTAAAATCCTAAATAAATAAATAGAATTAGGTCAAATGACGGCCACTACCACAAGGGTTACTTCAAATAAATAACTAGAATCTTATTAAATGTAAATTAAAAATAAAATTTCAAATTAGTCATCTATCTTCTAGTATAACATTTAAATGAAGATTGAATCCTTGAAGGCAATATGAAACCAATTAAAATTTTACTGAAATCCATGAGAGGATGTCTAGAGTCACACCATCCTGAGCACAGATCTTGTCTGACATCCTCATAGTAGACTAGAGAACTTGAAGGATCAAAACATCTGGGGAAATTTTACATCTTCTCCTAAAATGGACATCTGCAACTAGCAGGTTCAGCTCTGACTATAGTAAAGCTATCTATTTAGAGATACTTTAGTTTCCAGTTTAGTCATCTTTAAACATCTGACCATCCCAACCATTCTTTCGTTCGCAGAGAACTGTTTGGGTAGATGCTGTAACTCTTACATGGCACACAGGTAAGGCGAGAAGCTGAGAAGGGAAGACAGACAGACGCCTGAGGGCAGAAGTTGCTAGCAGCACAGTACCTTGCACTATGAGGAAAACCGAAGCTGCGGCTGATCCGCCTTCACTGGAAACCACACAGCGGTACTCCCCAGCATCACCAATTTTCACACTCCTCAGCTCCAGCGAGAGGTTGGCCAGGGTCCTGATTCTTGCTGAATCTGCGAGCCGCACATCTCTACCACTCCTCTGCCACGTTAGATTGTAATCCACCGCACTGATGACAAAACATGCCAATACTGCTTTTTCTCCAGGAGTGACAGTAACGTTATTAGGCACTTGGATGACTGGAGGTGGCTCTGTGTGATAGTAAAAGACTCAAATCAATATACCAAAAAAGCAGCTTTGTTCATTCATACATGTGTCTTCAGAATGTGCATATATAAACGTGCACAGAAAAATCTGTCAGGAGGTTTCAGTATGTAACAGAAACTATTGCTTGATGCCTATACCAAGGAGACCCCCAAATTATCGTCTGGTTACATGACACTTTGTAAGGCAATATACCTGTCCATACCAAATCTAGAGCTCTAATGTTATAAATGTGAGCATTGAATTGGCTTGGCAAAAGGGTATGGTTGGAAGGACTTAGGATTATGGCATGAAGCAGGTTTTTCATTTGTTTTGATGAAAGTAGAATTTATTGGTTCCTTAAATGTAAAGATAGATAGCGAGTGTTTTAAAGAACACAGCACCCAACAGATGATAGACATGGGAAGATACAGCAACATCACCTTTCAGAGGGGTTGTATTCTCAGTAAAAAGAAACAGTTCAACCGTACAGTGAGACAAACACTCTCCTAGTAAAGATGAGGAGAACTTCATCTTAAAAGGCTGAGTGAGGGACACACTTTAGGAAGACCAGGAAGTCTGCTGTAAGGCTGTCTTCTAGAAATGACAGGAAAACTATACCCATGATACCTCAGCAACACAGCTGGCTAAACAAGACCTGAACAATGACAGTATCAGAAACTACATTAATGTGGAAGAGAAGAAACTCACCGGGTCACATCCCTAGACAAAGAACTACAGGAAACTAATAACAGAGAGAAAAAGACTCCCCCAGGGATGAGTCTCCTAATTGTTTATCCAAAATAGCGCAATCAACCCTGAAATCAAATACAACTTCTGAACATAGCTCCTGTCTTCCTTCTGCCCTCATATACTCACAGGTATATTCCTCAATGAACTCCAATAACACTCTTCCAGCATGCTCTGCCTCACTCCATTTCCTCTTCAACAAAAATTAAAATGAGTGAAATGACATTTTAATGATAATATCATGGGCCAACAAAAGTTGAAATAACAAGGTATCATACTACTAGTGCACAAAGATAATGAATATTTGTACATACGTAAGTATGTATGGGAACAGAGAATGATGAGAGAAATTTTGTACCAGTTT
Organism: Meriones unguiculatus; assembly: GCF_030254825.1. NCBI lineage: Eukaryota > Metazoa > Chordata > Mammalia > Rodentia > Muridae > Meriones > Meriones unguiculatus. The sequence continues at coordinate 72,382,572 of NC_083359.1, forward strand.
GTGGAGGAGGTTAAGATTATAAATTACCAAACATTATCTACTCTCTAGAGCATAATGAAAAATAAGCACAATTAAGTAATACCATGATTAAAGGTATGGTCAGAGAAGGAACCCCAGTACAGAGACAGGAAACAACACGCATAGGCTGGAGACGTAAAGCAAGAAACTTAACCAGATCAAGAAGCCACAGATAGGCCTCTCTGCACGAATCTCTTACATGTGGCCTCCTGACTGTGAATGGTTCAGTCGATCACTCTTGGTTTGGGTTTCCTTGGCTATAAATGAGATGTTCTAAGGTTGTTTCCAAGTCTTCCCTAGTTCTAAAACAGCAGTTCTCAACCTCTCATGAACCCTTTGGCAATCCTCTATATCTAAACATATTTATATTACAGTTCATAATGGTAGCAACTAACAACAAAAATAATTTTATGGTCGGGGGCCAACACAGCATAAAGAACTGTATTAGAGGGTCATAGTATTAGGAAGGTTATGAACCACCATTCTAAAAGATTATAATAATCTCAAATTAAGATTTGCTTTCATGGTGGCTGAGCTGAGACCTTAACCAAGGCAAGATTCCAAGATTTAGGTACATAAAGACAGTGTGGTGGCTGAGCTGGACATTATCCTAAGCAAAGAGAAAGTGAGAAGTAGATAAAAGCTAATGGCTGGTGTGCTCAGCAAATCACTGCCCTTGGAAGAACTGTCCACTCTTTCAAACGCCAAGGAGCCCTTGGCCGTTACTCTTGCTCTCAAAGCCATTGCCATTACCACTGATGCTTTCGGACTTTTTTCATGGGTGACTAAATGAGAAGAATTTCTGGACACCAGCTTGGGAGCAGCCCATCCCCCCATTTATGCCTCTGCTTGGCTGGCACAGAGGAGTACGAGTACAGCATGTGCGACAGAGGCAAGAGGAAGCGCCTGGCACCGCCGAGCCATCTTCCTAAGTCAGTTCACACGTCCTTCCTGGCATCTCCCAGTTACTTAACAAGATGCCTCAAACAGCTTGCTGAAGCCTCTCTACCTCCTGTCCTCCTTCTAATTAACATTGCTGGGAAGAACACTGGAGTGTTTGCTTTCCCAGAAGCTAAGGAATGCTGAGGAATGTTGACACAATTCCAGGGCTTTTCATAATTTCTGGAGATGAAAAAATAAATAGTTTGTGATGTATGTCAACTTGCTTAACTTATTACAGAAGACAATCTTTATTTTCCTAAGAATAAGAGAATACAAATAGTTTCACTGAAAGAACACGCCTGCCTGATTTACATGTCTCTCTTGCCAAGTTCAGCTTGGACACAACAAATTCTAAGATTCTAAACCGTTGTCTAATTAAAACATTTCTTTTGTCTTAAATTATCTTAGGAAAATACACACTAAAAGCAAATACAGGCACTGTTGCAGCTTCAGCAGCCATGACACGAGGGTCAGACTAGGATACGATTAAGTATAGGACAACGCAAGGCAGGAATAAAATAATTCAGTTAAAATGAAGTTTCTGGGCTGTGGATTTATCTAAGGTGCATCTTGTCTATGTGAGACCCTTGATTCAATCCTCAGGATATAAAAAAGGACCCAAAAAGTATAACTATGCTGAGTAGGTGTTTGATCGTGACCATTGATTATATGTCACAGCCTACTTCCTGAATTATTCTGGGAAATTAAAGGACAATATTTTTTACAGATGTATTTTTATGCATAAAATATCATGTACTGTGCCTCCCATCTATACACAGGAACTTACTGTCTGAATACAAAATGACTGGCATCATATTTGTCCTTCTTTACACTAGATTTTATCCAATCAGGCTCTGTGTTCCCAGACAATTTTTTGTTTCATCATGGTAAATTTGGAGGTCAGAATCTACTCATAAAAACCCTGTGATCATCACACATCAAAGAAAGAAAAAGTTTATTCCTCTTGTTATTCTCAGAATAGGTCAATACTTTAAACTCTTATCTTCTCTAAGGGCAATGCCATGTGGTTATTGAGGTGGTTTGAATGAGAATGTCCCCACACTCACTTATTGGAACCCTTGGTCCCTAGTCGGTGGGCCTTTTCTTGGGAGGCTTAGGAGGTCTGGTTTTACTGGAGGAAGTAAGTCATTGGAGGTGGGCTCTGAGCGTTGAAAGACTCCTGCCACATCAAGTTTGCTTTCTGCTGTGTGCCTACAAGTTCACGGTGGGAACTTTCAGTTTCTTGCTCCACCACCACACAGGACACATGGGCTTCCCCACCATGCACCTCTGGAATCGGAATCTCAGATAAACTGTGGTGGCAACAGTAGCAACAATGATAACATCAAGTAGACCTGGAGAGGGGGCTAAGTGTCTAAGAGCATGTACTGCCCTAAACCACGTAGAGCTAGATTCCCAGCACCCAGGTTGGGCAGCTCACAACTGCCTGTCACTCCAGCTCTAAGGGATCCCATGCCCCTGGTTGTCTCTGCAGGCACTTGCATACATATAGATACAAAATACACACACACACACACACACACACATGCCCCTGGTTGTCTCTGCAGGCACTCGCATACATATAGATACAAAATACACACACACACACACACATATAACAAAAAGTAAAAATAAGATCTTAGATGGAAAAGTTAGTAATAACTATCTATTACGTGTACATTTCAAACTGCCTTCTAAGCACCCCTCATGTATCACAAACAGCCATCTACAGAATAGAACATCCCTTTGTTCTTACCCTTTCAGAGTCAGAGAACTAAGGGGTCAAGTCCTTAAAGTATGTCACAAGGAAAGACACAAAGGCGGGATGGGGGAAGCCAACATCTGAGCTCATACCATAGTAGAGAGACAATCACACATGGTCAGGAAGAGAACTCTACAAACTCAGGAGGTTACCAACATCTCATTTCCACAGGCACATTTATAGGCAGGTGATGGTTACCTGATACATCAAAAAATGTCTGTGCCCTTCCAGTTCCTGCACTGCTCACAGCGATACACTCATAGAAGCCTTCATCAGACAAGGTGACCTTTTTGAAGTCCCAGTTCACACTGGCAGATTCTCTGGGGGCAAGAAAAGAGAACGCTTTTAGTGTCTGTCAATGAGAGAAAATTGAAAGCAATAATAAATGATTTGTTTTGAAGGTCCCATTCCAACAAATAATGTAAAGAAAGTTACGTTTTGAAAACTGCAGATTACATTTGAACTTAAAGTCATACACCTTTGGTATTTTAAACAGTTATGCTTCTCTATTCAGCACAGCAATGTACGAGAGATAATGGGTTGTAAAAATGCAAATTTATCTTTAGGATTTTTTTTCTGCCTGTATGAAAACATACCGAATTGACAACCAGTGATGAAATTTCTTTCTTCCCCTATACTTTTCAGTTTAGAGTTGATAATCATGACCAATTCAATAGAACAAGGTGATTTACAAATATGAAGGGAAGACACCAGCTTTCTAACTCACAGAAAATAGATTTTCCTTAACTTTCTCATGTTCTCATGTAAGTTCCACCTAGAGTTATGCATTATACCTGATTTAGCATATATATATATATATATATATATATATATATATATATATATATAATAAGCAATGAGAAAATTGAAAAAATACAATAGTTCTGTCCACAAACTCATGCATTTGACCATCTAACAAATATTGATTCATTCACTAGCAAACTTACTTCTTATTTTCTGGAGCAGTCTAAAAAGATAGATATTTAATTATTGCTTTAAAAAAATCCAATGTGTAGAAAAGTCGGCCTTATTCTTTTAAAAATACAGGTGAACATGAATATTTTATATATTTCCATTTTATCATCTATTGCTATTCATAATCTTTTATTTTAAAAAATGGAGAAACACATGAAACAAAAAAGTCCTCTGCAGATCTGAGACACCTCCCACTGACTTCTGATTGCAGTTTAGGCTCCACATCTCTCCACACCCAGAAACAACTCAACAAAACAACCATGAATAGCTTTCTGAGCTCAGATACTGTGTTCATCCCTGACACAGCATTTGGAACAGTAAGTTAAGCATGGGCTCCTACCATCAAGAACATGAGTGCCTCAGCAACAATTGCTCTGTGTGCTGCGGTAGCTCAGGGTACTTCAGCTAACATTTCCTGTCCATCCTGTGTGAACTGTGGATCAGCGGCCCTTACTGTTAGCTTCGAAGAAAACAGTCTCACTCAACTCTGCACTGCCCTAGATGATCAGGTTGTGTCTCTTTGCTCTTCACACTTTACAGCAGGGTTAAGCACAAGTTTGCAAATGCCCTCCTCTAGCGGGTACTGGCAGTCACATGAAAGGTAACAGTTTGGAGTGCTTACATCTTGGGTGTCCTCTGCAATACCTAGCTCAGGGCTGAACATACTTCCGAATACATCCAACCTTGGGTTCATGGAAGTTTTGGAACAGAAAATGAAAATTCAACTAGGCTCAAATCCTTCATTTTAAAAGAAAAGTTGAATGGCAATTCTTTTGTCCAAGAATAGGTAATCAGTTTACTAATTGTCTTAAGAATACTCCTTACAAGAAGTAAAAACAAAAGTTTGATTACTATGTGGCTCAAACTTGTAATCCCCCTGCCTCAGCCTCTCAAGTGCTGAGACTGAAGGCAGTGCCAATATGTCTGACTTACTCATTCTTTCTATTTTAGCCTTCTCTGTTGACTTAAGCATTCTAATAGCACACTAAAGAAAAGGGTTTCCAGAGATGGACTTCAAAACAGGAGAAGGCGCATGTCCAGGAGATGTGCACACTGCTAATGCAAACTGACCCGTCTCGCATCCTCTGACGGCCAAAGTGGCTGACACAAATGAGGATTAAGTCCCATGTTTCATGTTACTGGGATTCAATGGCAAAAGCATGTGAGTGAACTGGGATTAGAGTATGATTCTGTCATCACTCACGGCTTAATTCATGTGAGCAAGGCCTGTCCCATCTCAGGGCCACAGTACTGGAAACATGAGAAAAAGAATTTTTGTGGCTTACCTCCCAGGAATTGTGCGGAATCAATGAGTTAATGTTTATAAAGAATCTCAAGTGTCTTTGAAAACTGTCACTATTTAAACAGGAAGCAGGGTTATTTTATTTCATCAGCTAGTTATGTGACTCCATCATCTGATATCCTGTTCTGTAATGTGGCTGGTTATAAAACAGGCGACCAAGTAAATCGCCAAGATGTACTATGTACAGAGCAGGCAGCTGTTAGGGAATGGAAAACTTTCTAGATATGATTAACTTTCCAGCCACAAGCACTGCTTAAAATGAATCTCCTTAAAGAGATTATATAAATTAAGACTGTCAAATAGTTAATATCTTCTGGAGCTATGTTAATATTGTAAAGGATTGCTAAAGTAATTCTTAGAGGTTTTTACTCCCAAATGTAGTCTGGCTTTGTTGGTAACTCAAAAGGCAATATAATTTCCAGAAGTAATTTTTCTAGTTTTTCAAGATATACTTAATCTTTTTCAGTTAGGTTACTTACAATTGTCAATAAAAGGTCACTCAACTTTAGACAGAAGAGTTGGTACCTTCTAGGCAACTCCTGTTGCTTTCTTTATGCTGTAGCCACACATGCTCCTGTCGAACCAGGCTATTCTATTCTCAGCAGACAGTGAGGTCCTGACACTGCCTTCTACCCTTTCCTCTTTCTGGTTTGCTGAGATCCTCATCTCTGCTTTCCTTTTTTCTGCCAAGTCACCTTGGCCTTTGTGCATCTCCACTTACTGGTAGGTGAAATTTTCAGGATATGTGATATACAACCTTTCTCATCAACATTACAAGTTCAAATGCCTCTCACCCCATTTTGTGGTTGTTTTGTTGTTTTGGTTGGATGGCTTTTCAAAACAGGGTTTGTCTGTGTAGCCCTGGATGTCCTGGAACTCATTCCATAGACAAGACTGGCCTCAAACTCAGAGATCCACCTGCCTCTATGTCCCAAGTACTGGGATTAAAGATGGGCACCACCCCACCCAGCTTCTTGTCCAGTTTTAAATTTGCTACTTGATATTGAAAAGCTACATATTAATAACCTACCAAGTGTTAATATTTCTAATTAATTTGTATTTTTGTCATCTCACACATTAGATTCACTTATTATATTACTCTTTAAATTAGAGCCATAGAGCCATAGACATTTTTAGCCCAAACTCAATGAAGCAAAAGTTTCTAGGGCTTTCTTTCGCAAAGAGCCTTCCAAGGTCTGCAATCTAACACTGGGTTCATAATTCTGTAATCTTTGACTTAACCTGGGACCTTCCAATCATATAAAATACAGACTGTATAAAACCCAAGTTATACAAAATATATTCTAAAATTTCTATTGTCATGGTATAGTTGCTGCCCCTTTCTCCATCCTCCCACTACCGTATGAGCAGCCCAGTGCTGCATTCCAAATGCTAAAGGAAATAAGCGATTTGTCAAGGAAAGAGCATAGTTTCCGTGGCTTTTGCTATAAGCTATTGCTGAAAGGAGCATTTACACACTTTAAATATTGGTCTACTCCCAGTGCAATTCCATCTCTCACAAAGCTCAAGGTAAAGGGCAGAAGACTCTCAACCGAACAGAGTATTTGGCCAGGCTGCAGGTAGTATCCTGGGGTTCTTGTGGGCATGGTAACTTTGGGAGCATCTAGGAAGAAAAGAAAACAGGTAAGAAAGTCACAGTGATGGAAAGTACTTTCTGAGGCTCCACCCACAAGCTTCTCACTTAGTGAATCTGACAAACCACAAGAATTCCAATTAATCTTAATTACTAAATTTATTTTAACTACCATTATTCAAAGCAGATTCATTTCTGGATATCTCCATAAGGTCTCACTATGATAGTCATCAAATCAAAGACTCAATTGATTTTAAAAGCACAGTTTTTCTCCACTGCCAAGCGAAGAAAAAAAATGTCAAATGAGTTACATTACATCATTAACTGTACAATAAATTCTTATTCCAAATATGTAAAAATATGAGAAGACTCCGCATATCTTAGAATTAAATACACAGGGCAACTTTTTTCCTAATAGGAATAATGAAAAGTATTTTTGAAAATATCCAACAAATTTCACACATTCAATATAGGAAGTGAGGCCAACTCACTTGAATGTTAACATGAGGAAATCTTGAAGTTGGCTCTGTGCTCATGATTACATGATAACTAAACAATAGCTCTTGAATCTTCAAATCTCAACCTCATACACAAACGATAAGCTGCTGCTTTCCACTCAGCTTTGGAAACAGTCTCTCTTTGCCTTCCTAGGCCAGGATAAAAGCTACCGGTCTAAAATGTAGTCAAAATTTGCTCATTTCAAAAATCTTTCAAACAGAAATAAACAGAGACCTGATGCTCCCATCATTCCTGTCTTATAACCACGTCTTTATAGAAGAAGAGATGCATCTAGAACTGGTTTAGTAATTAACCAACCAACTAGTCCAAGGTAGAAGCAACACCAGGGTTCACTACTATTCATGGAAGAGATGGTGCTTTACCATTACATATTAATGTTTAGCCAACTCAGATTACTGAACAAATCAGGGAAGATAAAAGGGCCCCACCATTTCCTGTTGATTAAAGTCACCAAAATTCTCAAATCTGTAATCAGTAAGATTTAACATTAAACTCTGAAGCATTATTTAAAAGTTAAATATGGATGTAATAGCAACTAGTGAAAAAGACAGGCTATGAATATGAAAGAGAGAGGGGGCATAGAGTAAGGTTTGGAGGGAGAATAGGGAATAGAAAAATGCTGTAATTTATAATTTGAAAAAAATAAAAGAAAAATGTTTAGAAAAAAACAAAGAGGCAAACAAAGAAAAAACATAAACGCTTCTTTTTACAGCAAACTGCGAGACCATTACAGAAAGCCACAATAATGTGAACACCAATGGTGCATGGGCACCCAGTCCCAAAGAATATACCTAAATCACAACCCCCACACACAAGGCTCAGGGAACATCATGGAAGAGGAGTAGAAAGATAGTAAGATCCAGAGGACCAGGAAGTCTGCTGTAGAATGTATCTCCTAGAAATGACAGAAAGGCTACTCCCAAGATACCTCAACAATATGGCTGCCTAAACAAGACCTGAATAATGACAATTATCAATAGACATGATGATGCAGAAGGGTGGAATCTCACTAGATCTCAACCCTAGACAAAGAACTAAAGGCATGTAATGGCTGCTACAAAAAGGAGAATTTTTTTTTCTTTCCCAAGGATAAACCTCCTAATATAATACAAAGTGGTCATCTCTGAAACCATTTACACAAACCAAAGCTATATTAAATTATCTCAGAGGTTGCATTCACTTCTGTGTGGAACAATAATAACCAAAAAAAAAAAAAAAAAGAGAGAGAGACCATTATTTGAGAAAAAGGAGGGGGTGAACATGGGAGGAATTGGAGGGAAGAAAAGGAAAGGAGCAATGATATACTTAAATTTTAATTTTTTAAATTGTAGTAAGTACTAAAATTTTTGCATATCACACCAGAATCAAAACAATAAAGGAAAAGAAAACCTAAATTATCTGCTCATAAATGCTCATCAACCTGGCAACACAGGAATATTAAGTTTTACTTTGTAGGTTGTTTTTTTTTTTTTTTTTTATGTCTATGGGATATTCCCCTTAAGCTATCAATACTCCAGTGTTGAGTAAATCATTATCTTACCTGGGACAATGCTGGAAAATGAAACACTAGACACTCTCTGGAAAAGATAATCATCTTTGTCATAGCCTGTCACTTTGAGAAAGAAAGCTTCATCTGGTGGAATGAAGTCAGAAATATTCCAGATGCCATAAGGTTTCCGGTCTGGGTAATATTTTACAGGAATGGTCTTAAGAGACCCCCCTGAGATACTCAGAAGTTCAAGACGATCTACTCTAGCTGGCCTGGAGATCCCAGAAGTGTTCAGGAGCACGTAGGTAGGTAACCCTACAAGAGAAAGAGTCACAAGTGTCACACATTTGGAGTCACCTGCTGAATAAGTGTTGGCACTCTGGTTGCACACACTGTAAGGATGAGTACTCTGCACTGCCTGAAACTGACGGCCCATGTGCCAAATATCCCGACATTAAGACAAAACTTGAGACATCCTACAAATCGTCCTACAGTATTTTAACTGTTCTTACACAGAGAAAATTAGCATTGTAGCTATTATGTGATAGAGGATTATATGAATACTTTTAAGGATTCCCTTTTTTATCCTTATTGAAACTGTGCCAGTAAAGATAAGTTAGCAAGGACCTGGAAAAGCTTCTGGAGATCAGAGAATGGCTGAGCTTTGCCTTTAGCTATAAAGATAATAAAACTTAATGGACAAATAAAACGAGAACAAGGAAAAGCCTTAAAAATCACTAATAATTTCATCTTTGAACATAAAATAATGCATAGTACCTTTCATTTTCAGCAATATACATGTACTTCATCTCAGCAAAGCAGTTCATAAATTATTAATATTAAAATTCACTAAGTGTTTTTCCTAAATATAGTTAAGGCTAAGAGTCCACTGGAGTACTCAGCTAACACACGTACTCCTGGGCCCCAACTTCTGCAGTTCTGACTCAGAGATTAAATCAGGGCCCGGGAGTCTTGATTTTTAAAAGGCCTTTTTAGCTTCTGTTGCTTTCAGTGTCACTGTGGTCTTGGGCCACACTTTGAAAAGCACAAAGTGGCCCAAAGACACAATCACCTTAAGGAAAGATGGGTGCTGCTCTTGGTGATACCACTGAATGCTAGACCCTACACAGTCACACCGGCTGAGCACAGCTCTCACTCACACCACTTTAAGAGTTGTGCACATACGAACCTTGCACTGGTCTGCTCATGGCCTTTTTGAAGTCCAGCGTGGGCTTTCGGGAGAAGCCAGCTCGGAAATCAATAGTGCTGAGACCGGTGATGCGGACAGAATGCCTTCCACTGCTGGAGGTCTAAAACCGATAGGGAGAAAGAAGCCTTGTCAGATGCTGGTTACAGCCAATGCCCTGGTGTAGCAAAGTGCAGAGTGGTGACAACTGATGTGCCAGAGTCAGGGCTCTGACTGAGGTATGACAGCTGAACTTAGCTGTGATTCTCCATTCTGAAATGCAAAGTTTTCATTGCCTGTCTCGTGTGGGCTGCGCTAAAGTATAATTCAGTAAATTCTGCATACCTGGTGGTCAAAGGTAAATATTCAGTCGCTAATGAGTGAAGCTTAAAGTCGCTCTGAAAGCTCCACACATTCCCTGTTGTCAAACGGTATATGTTCAACAGACACTGATGAAATAAAAGACTAAAATTTCCCCCACAAACCCCACTCAAGTTCAATTCTGGAAAATGTTTCCTATTTCTTTTTTTTTTTTAATTTTTAGTTAAAGTATAATGACATAACCTTTCCCTTTCCTCCCTCCAACCTCTCCAACCTGCTCTCTCTCAAATTTGTAGCCTCTGGATTCTTTTTCTTTATCATATACATACAAGTAATAGTATATGGACTGAGGAGATTATTTTGATGTGTTTAAGAATGTGTGTGTGTGTGTTCCTGTTTTCTTTCTCTGTAACATCACTGCCAGAATAAGCCCAAGAGCTAACAATTTCCCCCATTTTATCCATCTGTTATCCTTGGCTCAGCAGCATTTTAGCAAAGGTGTCTTGTGTTGAAATATAAATATGAGAAAAACATGGACCTCACATATTGACTACTGAGAGAGAGAAAAACAGAGATGCTTAATATAATGCACTAAAGCCAGTGATAGAAATACCCAAAAGAAAGATGAGGTAGCCTATTCAGCTAAAGGGATGGTTTAAATAATGATTAAATAATGAATAAAACTTAAGCACTAAAGTGATGAGCATGTGCACAAATAAATTATTTAGATTTAGTTTGCAGACTGAAATAGTAATACCTCTCTTATTGGATCTTTCCTCTGTGCTCAGTCTATTTAAACTCATTGCTTTATTTTATTGTGAACTTATAGAAGAGACACAATGGTGCTCAGTATAAAGATGAGGAATTTGTGGCACTAAGTTGGTAAGCTATTTGTCTAAATGCATAATGTGTGCTAATTGCAAAGACAGAGCTGTGATTCAATGGCTAAGTCTAGGCTCCTTAGCTCAGCACAACACTGTCAACTAAGAATTAGCATTTACCAAACTATTTGGGCTGGGGCCAGGAAAGGTAATGTAAGGTCAGCGTTGAGTAAAGATGATTTGATTCTAAAACCACACCATCGTCCTGGAATTTTGAATAGGTAGCCTTTCCTTTTAAAATCAAATATAACAGAAACAAGGAGCAGGGTGGACCAAAGTCTAGATATTTGAATTCAAATGCGATTAGGAGGGATGAACTAAAAGCCTGCAGGGCACAGGAAAAGCACCATGGAGAGCTACAGGCGTGGCTAGGGGTTTCCCCCTCAGCCTCATTTTAGTTCAGTTTTTCCTAGCCACCAATGTGGAACACAGATGGATCTACCTAATTTAAGGGTCCTGGTTTGCTAAATACATGCCTACATTTATAAAATCCATTCAGGGAACTAATGTTGTGCACCTATTACATACAGAATGTTACTCAATAAACACAAATAGTATTTATTCCAAGTTCAATGGTTTTTCTAAAGATAGGCGTTTAGGATAACAATTTCTAGATAGCCTTGGACTCTAAGGCATAAAAGATTGTATTATTCTCCAAGTTTGTGGTACCTGTAGTAGGTGTCAAGTGATCCTTTCTGTTAGAAGAATCAGAGGGTATTGATAAACCATTCTCTGAAAGAAGGAAGCTTTTGGATTTTCAAACATGTAGGTTAAGACATGCAACATGCTGATTTCTAGATTCCTACTTGATGTCACTCAATGTAATAAGCAAAGTTAGTGTACAGCTGATCTTTCATGAGCCACCAAGAACCAGCTGCAGCATGCTATAAGGCCATAGTACCAGTTCTAGTTCATGGGTTATAAATGTAATAGAGTATATAATTTCTAAGTTGAAATAGATCCTTTCTTTTTACTCACTCAATGCATATTCTGCTATCTTTTTTTTTTTTTTTTTTTTTTTTTGCTAAAATGACTAAATATGTTACAGGTAAAAATTCAAGTGAAGCACCCATCATGCAGGGTTTCAAAATGACTGCATGAAATACGGCAGTCTGTCAAGCCACATGAATATTAATGAGAACATAACTTACTTATATTAAGCTAGTGAGGATTCCTAGTAGCACTAATTGAATTAAAATGTAATTGATAGAGCTGGATTTTATCTCATCCTCTTGAAGAGTTGTGCTTTTTCATAAAATAACAAATGTACTCAAAACTAAAGAAGCCAAACCATACAATGGAAAATTGATAGCATCTTCAACAAATGGTTCTAGTTCAACCAGGTGTCTATGTGTAGAAAAATGCAAATAGATCCATATTTATCACCCTGCAGAAAACTCAAGTCCAATTGGATCAAGGACCTTAACTTAAAATCAAAGACACTAAATCTATTTGAAGAGAAGGTGAGGAAGATCCTTGAACTCAGGAGACAACTTTCTGAACAGAACAACAGCTCACAATTAATAAATGGGGCCTCTTAAAACTGAAAAGCTTCTGTAAGGCAAAGGACACTGTCAACAGAACAAAACGGCAGCCTATGGATTGTGAAAAGAGCTTCACCAACTCTACATCTCACAAAGAGTTAATATCTGAAATATCTGAAGAACTCAAGAAATTAAACACCAACAAACCAAATAATCCAATCTAACAAACAGAGCTAAACAGAGAATCCTCAACAGAGGAATCTCTAATGGATAAGAAGCACTTAAAGAAATGCTCAACATCATTAGTCATCATTTTATACCTGTCAGAATGGCTAAGATCAAAAACTCAAGTGACAGTACATGCTGGTAAGTATATGGAGAAAGGGTAACATTCCTCCATTGCCAGTGGGAGTGCAAACTTGTATAACCACTTTGGAAATCAATCTGGAGGTTTCTCAGAAAATTGGGAATAGCTCTATCTCAAGATCCAGCTATATTACTCCTGGGTATATACCCAAAAGATACTCTATCATACAGCAAAGACATTTGCTCAACTATGTTCATAAACAACTTTATTTGTAATAGCCAGAAACTGGCAACAATCCAGATGTCCCTCAACTGAGGAATGGATACAGAAATTATGGTACACTTACACAATGGAATGCTACTCAGCCATTAAAAACAAGGAAGTCATTAAATTTGCAAGAAAATGGATGGAACTAGAAAAGATCACCTTGAGCGAGGTAACCCAGACCCAGAAAGATATACATAGTATGGACTCACTTATAATTGAATATTAGCCATATAGTATAGGATAACCATACTACAATTCACAGACCCAATGAAGCTAAGTAACAAGGAGGGCCCAAGGGAGGATGCATGAATCTCACTGAGAAGGGGAAATGGAAAAGACAGAAGTGCTCAAAGAGAGGGAACGGGATTGAAGAGGGGGTGCTGAGAGAAATGAGGGTGGGAATTGATGTGGGGAGAGCAGCAGAGAGGGATAAGGTGGACAGAGGGCATGCAAAGAGAGAAAACACGGCTTGGGGCATCTCTGGGACAGGCTGGAGACCCACAACAGGATAGGCTTCTGGAAGGATAATGGGGTAACTCTAGCAGAGACTCCTACTAGCAGGGGACATGGAAAAGGAAGAGGCCACCCTCTAACCAGACAGAAATCCAAGTAGAGGGACAGGGACACCAACCCACCTACAAAAACGTTGACTCCTTCCCTGCTGAAGGAGTCTGGTAATGGGAATTCTGCCTCCTGGCCTTGGCAAATTCGGGTCTTATCTAAATTCCATGTCTCAGAGACCGTCCTTGGCGGTCTCTGCAGGCTGGGTGCTCCGAGCCTGAGAAGTAGATAGCAAGCTCCCTGCAACCCTGGGAACCAGATAGCAAACTTTGTGTAACCTTGAGTGAATTCTTGGATCCCTTGCCAGGTGGCACAGATGTGTTGCTACTGTGAGAAAAATGTGCTTGTACCCTTTGCTTTGTAAGCGTTGTTTGCACGTTCAGTAAACTGAGACTTGATCAGGAATCTGTCTTGTCTCCATTCTTCGCATCTCTGTCCCCCAATTTCCGCTCCCTCTTTCAGGTGGACCCTGTTCGACTAACCTGTAGGACAGGTCACCCTGACTACAAGATATACTGGGAAAGAGATAAAGCAGACAATGAGGGAATGTCCAGCCAATGCCTGGGCACACTACAAGAGAAAGTCAACACATACAGTATTAACGACATTCTATTATACTTGCAGACAGGAGTCTAGCATAGCTGATAGGCTCCACCCAGCAGAAAATTGAAACAGATACTAAGACTCACAGCCAAACATTGGCGGAGTACAGGAAGCCTTGTGGAAGACTGGGAGGAAGGATTGAAGGACCCTGAGGAAATAGGAGCTCCACAACAAGACCAACAGAGCCAACTAACCTGGGCCCCGGGGAAGGGGGGTTGTAGAGACTGAAACACCAAACAATGACCATGTATGGACTGGACCTAGGCCCCCTACACATATAACACAATGAACAGCTTAGTCTCCATGTGGAATTCCCTAGTAAGGGGAGCGGGGGCTGTCTCTGATGAGGACTCTCTTGCATGTTTTTTGATCACTTGCTTCTGGTAGGACTGCTTTGCCAGGCCACCAAGGTTTGTGCTCAGTCCTGATATGACTTGATGTGCTGGGATGGGTAAGTTGGGAGGGGCTTCCTTTTTCTGAAGGATGGAGGACTCGGAGAAGAAGGAAGTAGGGGGATCCAGGAAGAGAGGAAGGAGTGGGCTACAATTGGAATGTAAAGTGAGTAAATAAATAAATACATAAATAAATAAATAAATAAATAAACAAATAAATAAAAGTAGCAAATGTACTCAAAACTAAAGTCAAAACAAAACCCACAATATATATGCATTCAAATGAAGATATATGACATACATACATACATACACACACACACACACGTATATATATATTCAAGAGGCAGTTATTTAATTAATTAATCTATTCATGTGTAAACAACCCTTTAAACAGTTTTTCAATTTCTAATTCAGTTATGACAGGATTAAGTAGCTATTATTTTCTTCAGCTTTTACAAAATTAAGGAATACTCTGAGATCACAAGGATAATGAAAAGTGGATCTTGAACTAAAATAGATATCCACCTCTTCTCAAAATTTGCTCTTAACTGAGACCCCATTCTTCTAAAAGTAAGGAACATGATTGTTTTCATCAATTTTTCATTGAGAACTTCTGATACAGTTATTATGTCAGCCATAATAATGCCTGTTCACTTTGTATGTCACTCTACTGGGCATTGTTACCTCTTTGGATGAACATGGCAGCAAGGATAGAACTGCTGTTTAAGTGTAGAATAAACTCAGTTTAAACATGCATGCACACACACACACACACACACACACCCTCATTTACATATGTATTTATATGCAGCCAAATTTGAGCAGAGGCTCAAGTGAACAGACCTCTTTTTAAACTAAAACATTCCATGTACATAACATTTTGATATTGGAAGGCCAAAATACCTGGATAGTTTTCTAGGTAAAGCCCGTGAAAACAAGTTCCATTGCCCCAAACACCAAATCAGTGCTGCAAACACAGTTGTCTACAGACATCCACAGGCTGCAGGGGAGGATGACTGGAGGAGTCACTTGCACGGTCCTTTGTAGACCTGAGAGTGCTCTACTACTGATTCTTAGATGTGCTTCTGCCACTCGACTAGACTGTCATCTGCAAAATGGACTATTTTGCATAAAACAGTCCAAATTTAATGAATACATTCTTCTAATGGCAATATTTTCATTTTGATGCACTAACATTTCCTTGTTTGTAAACTTTATGCAATCATACAAATAAACACACGTAATCATTTGCAAAGTGTGTTTGCATAGTGGCTTCTTTAATATTGGCAAAAATTAAGATACAGTATTTGATTGATAATGAAATCATAAGTAGTTAATATACACACAGATACTGAACTTCAATAAATTTTTCAAATATTCCAATGCTAGTGAATAAAACATTTTTTTCATTTAAAAATATTTTAGATTATCTTTTCAACGGATCCCCCTCCAACTCTTTCAATGGCCCAGTAATCCCCAAATCATGACCTCTTCTTTAATTATTAGTGTTATATATATATGTGTATATATGCATATATGCTCATATGTTTAAATGTGTGTGGATATAAATTTAGCTTGTTGGGTCCATTTGTAAATATGTTTACAGTTCACCTCCCTTTTAGGGAGCTGGTCCCTAGAGAAGACTGAGTCACACTCTCTCAGTAGCCATTAATTGCCTGTAGCTCTTCATCTAGGGATAGGGCCTTGTGAAGTGGTGTTGTCATTGTGCGTGTTTTATTTAGGCAACCATATTAATCTGTAGAAAATGCATTAGTATGCACTGAAAATTAATATAACCACCAAAACCAAAATATTTCTTCCAGTCTTAGAATCTCAATATAGTCGTGTGGTATGGAGTATTCTCTTCTGTACTTAGAGGATTATCTAGGGACAGTTTATCCAAATTTACTTAATGGAAACATACCCCAGGGGATGTGTTAAATTACAAATGATTACACTGATAATCTTAGGCTAATAGAAACATTTTGTATTATCTAAATCTATTATTTAATATCGTCATAGGGAGTTTCCCATGAGTAGAAGGAGACAAAACTTGGCTCAGGGATTTTCAGTGCTAACAGACTTATATTCTATGTAGCTATATATTAGCTACAGCTGTCTGAATGGAAAATTCATATTGCTTCTCAGAAATAAGATCCAGGATTTGTAGTTTCCATATGAATGGAAACTTGGGGGGCATAAAATGGCTTTCTCTCCTGTTTTTAATAAAATTTTGTTCTTTTCAGTTACTTCTGTTCAGTATGTTTTACCTACATCAGAGGCAAGTTAAAACATTTGCATCATTCATGTGTAAAAACGTGTCCCAAAACAACACAGTAAAAGTGTTTGCATAATAAAACACAGCAAAAGCAAGGAGCCTCTCTAGCAGCTTTTAAATTGTGGGTGCGTTAAAGGCCCCCATGCCAATCCATGAGCCGCAGGCTAACTAAATCTGCCACTTTCTTATGCACCATCAGGGTGAACGTTAATTTTTATTCATAAATGTTCACATAGTTCTTGTTTGGGCACTGTAGCCTCTCGGTGATAACACCCTAGCAACAATAACTAGAGAGGAAAAAAAATCTCTACAAAAATAAATATGATAGAGGAGAAAATTTGATCTAAGAGAGGTATAGACAGCCAGAGGAAAAGACAGTGTTGTAGGTCACATTTGAAAGGACTGGATCAAAGCGTTGGCATTTGAGTTGAATCTTGAAGGATAGTTATAAGTTGGGAATGAAAGGAAAGGCATTCTAGGGAGAAGGAACTCTTAGAAGAAAAAAAAAAAAAGCTGGGTGTGGTAGTGCCACAGTTCCTTAATCGCAACACTCAGGAGGCATGCGTATCTCTGTGGATTTGAGGCCAAGGTCGTCTACATAGTGACTTCCAGGATAGCCAGGCCTCTACAGTGAGACTTTGTCTCCAAAAAAACAAGACAAAAGCATGGGGCAAAGGAGGGATAATGGGGCCAGCTTCAATTTAAATAATTAAGTTTGACTAGAGTATAAATGTAAGTGATACAAGACAAACAGAAGAGTGGTGGAGGACAAATCTCATGGTCTTTCAGTATCTTATGATAAAACAGACCCTTTTTCATAGTTGGAATAAAGCGTTAAACATTCAAAACATTTTTAAAAAGCGTTATTCATTTGTCTGATAGAGAAGACATTCTCCAGATAGCACAGAGCAAAAGAGATAAGATGTGGATACACTATCTAATCTCAGTTCTCTTCTTGAGAAAGCACACATGTAGAACGTTTGTCATTCACCAGCTGTCTAGAAGGGAGATCCAATGTCAGTAGCAATATTTATGTCAGTAGATATAACTCCATTTATTTTGTATCATGCTGACAGATTATTTTGTCATTTCATAAGGACCAAAATAAATGTATCATCTGTAAGTTGTACTTCAGTGCTTATACTTTATTTTAATTATTGCCACCATCATTTGTAAGCTAGGAATGGTGCTGGCCAGAAGTGGCAGGTCTTTAGCAAGTAGAATGAAATTTGGGCAATGTGAAGATAGATACTGTGTCTTCTTTAGCATTCTCTTAATTATAGGAGACTGAGCTTAGACGCTTGTCTAAACAGAGATTTTCTTGCCTCATCGTTTTCTTCTCACTCTCTTCACTTTCAGGCTAGCCCCTGGAACTCCTCTATCCTAATTACCAATTAAATACACTTAGCGCACACTCAGCAGCTAGTCTAAACCATGGCCAAAAGTAAACACTGAAAATTTATGACCGACTCAACAGACAAGTCAAGCACAAAACAAACTGCAGTTATGCCGTATCATTCCTCCAGGCAAGAGTTTTACTAGAGGAAAAAACGCTGGTAGCAATCCAAATCACCTGGAAGAAAGTTCAAATGCCCCAGAATAAACTACTGCTAAAGTGGGCTCACTTGCAAATATCTCACAGCCAACAATGGATACCTTATTGTTAGGATTTAGAAAGCAAAAACAGAGAACCTGACTGCCAACTCAGGGCACTGCTAGCTTAGGTCATGCTTAAATTAAAGCATCTCAGGGAGGAAGAGACTTGACTCTCATAGTCCTTCCTACTGTGGTTAAAACAAAACATAAATAGATTCAGCACACATCACATTTGGACACATTAATCAAAATAACTGTAGCACCAATTTTAGCCATGTTTCTTCAAAATACCATAGTAGAAAAACACTTCATTGTTGCCACCAAGGAATCCAATAAATACTGCACACCTACTGTGTGCAAGGACCAGAGTGAGTAAAACAGTTGTGACCATTTATCATCCATTCGTTAAGAAATTGCCAAGTTGCATTTATGCTGACTTTGCCGCTCAGACTCGAAATCATCTGCTCCCCATCCCTGCCAGGTTGGGAGCTCTGAGAATAAAAAATCTTCTGGCACTTGAAGTGCATTATGATACAAACTGTAATCCCTTAAAATGAGAAAAGTAATGTACACTTTCTTTGAAAATCAAAAATCTGCCTAGCATGAAAAAATCCTCCATGAATTTCTGTGGCATAGCACCCCACATGCACTTGCATTCACAACACTCCTATAATTGGAATGCTCATCCCATGAAGCCAATTATGTTGGGAAGGAGAGGTACTGAAAAGAGAAAAACACTGTTGCAGGTACCCTCACAAGGATTCTGGAGCACAGGGTTCCTTGGGAGCTGCTAAGGGTGCTGCCAGGAAGCAGTACAGGGAAACCCACTGATGAAGCACAGTTAAGCCCACTCCTGTGGTAAGCATTTGGAGTTCATGCCCAATGGTCTGAAAGCTGCTCCTGCGGGGTGTTAAAAACCTCAGCAGAACAACCTTCTCCTGTTCTCGGGGAAAGCCTCTCACACGTAAAAATGCAGACACTTGGGCTGGAAGGAAGTGAGAGCATAATGAAAAGTCTGAGAAACGCTGGCAATCACTCCGATTGCCCACCACAGCCAGTTGCACACAAGCTCCAAAGCAACGTCATATATCTGATTTATGGTTTCCTTAATTTTGACTGCATGTTACATTCTTTCCTCCATATTGAATATCTATTATTATATATGTGATATATATAATATAGTATATGACATGTATGAAATATATCGTATAGAATAATGTATATCCTTCATATAATACATTATTTATGATGTAGAATATATAACATATAACATATCCTTTCAGATCATTCAAGAAAACAAACGCTATTTTTATTAAAGAAAATAATGCCTGTCAATCTAACAAATAATGGCAGCCAACAGTTCCTGAGATGTTGCCTTGCACTACTTCACGTATATGAGCTTGCTTTCTTCTCGGCCCAACTCGGAGTATAAAGAACTACCACCATCACCTGACAGAGGAGGATAGTGAGGAATAAAAAGCTCTGCCCACAGACAGTCCAGCCTGTGAGTGTTGTTCAACCCCAGGCAGTCCCCACCAGAGTCCACAGCCCAAGCTAATGTTCTCCGTGGGCTCCGTGTCTACTGATTTTAGAAGGAAGAAATGGATGGTACCATCAGTCCACAGATTTGATGACAGGAAAACTGCCCAAGAATTTTAATTTTTATTGCAGAACACCACTGATGCTCATGGTCATCAAAACAACACTCCCCAGCTCATGTACCCAAGACCTCCCACATACGTACTGTCATTAAAAAGTGTTCTTCATGATGGTAAGGATATATAAATAAGCTATTTTATATACATTTTAAAGCATGCCAACTTAAAAGTAAAATAACAAACAGACTTCGAAATAATAGTACCTTCACTGTCCACATCCCAGCTTCAGGCTCTTTGACATTCACCACTTTGGCAGAGTTATGGATATTTAACAGCTCATTCAAGCCAAATCCCTTTTTTATCAGCTTCCCTGAAAGACAAAAAAAAGGCAAAAAGCATAATTTCTCTCCCAGGTAAAGAGATCAGCTAATTTAACATGCACAAGCCTCAGAATATGATCAAATTTCACATAACATAGGGGATTTTTTTTGCCAAGTATGTATGTATATTAATTAACAGATATTTGTGCCCATATCTCAAAATATTGTTTTATTTATATCTAAAATGTACTTAATTGTTGATTTCTGGGCATGACAACTGAAGTAAGAAGATCCCCATCTGTTCCGTGTTTGATAGTAAAATGAGAATAACAATTGATAGAATGTCACCTTAACTCTCAAGCCAGCCTGGAGAACAAGTGACATGTTACTAAGACCTTACATGCAGTCACTAGAGAGGAGTAGAGTGCAGAGAGGCAAAACCGGAATACAGGTCTTTATGGAGGTCAGTGTAGGTGCTGATAACGTGAGCAACCTGAGCAAATCTCTGCACAAAGTGCAAGACCTTAGCCAGTTTCCCTGAGGTGCAGAAAAAGGCTGTCTATAGAAGGACAATTAAAAAATGACATTGTAACAAAAAAGCATGGTACCATCTCCTCTCTGCCTGATACTTGCCTTCAATAACTACTAGTTGGGATCTAAGGGGAAATATAAATACAATGGAACTGAGCCCTAGCTTTTCACATTTGGCCTTCCTGTGCTCTATGTACTCAGATACGTATTTTAAATCATCGAAAGGTTGACCATCATCATGCACCCAGAGGACCTTCAGAGCAGTAGGAACATGGCACGATGCATACAGCTCTTCTTCGGGGTAGCATGGGAGTTCTGACAGCGCCTAGAATGTGGCTGTGTTAACAAATGCCCTCTGAGACCAGTGCTCCACAACTCTTAAAAAGGAGGTTTTTACAGTCTTTGTAAATTTCAGTGTTTTGCTAGCATGGATGAAGACTCTGAGCAATATTTCATATGCTTGCAGGAATTATTTCACATTATTTGCTTCTACAATTTATAAGTATTCACAAACAGAGAAAAATGTACAGCAGACGCCAAAGCCACAGTAGAAATGAAACATTTTCATCAGAACCAGTAGGTATGCTTAATTCAGTGTGAGGCGAAATGAGATTCCTTTATCCTAAGATTTGCTTTTCAGTGTGAGTCTCGGCATTTTCAGCCAGCAGTAGAAAACTAGAAAAATCTTGTTGGAAAATACAAGTGAGAAAAAAGTAAGTTAAAATACTCATTTGCCTACTAAGAATATAATTTATTTTCACAGCTCTGGGAACTAAAGTGAGAACCTTGTACACTTTAGGCAAGTGCTCTACCCCTGAACTTTAGCCCCAGCCTAGCTTATTATCTATTTGTTGATTTATCTGTTTATTTGTATGTGCGTGTGTGTGTGTGTGTGTGTGTGTGTGTGATGTATGTGCACATGTCTGCATGTGAACACAGGCACACAAGTGGAGTTCAAAGGCCACTTCAGGTGTCAACTCTGGACTTTCACCTTGATGTTTTTGATGCAGGGTCTCTCGGGCTATTTGCCAATGCTATTTAGGCCAGCTACACAGTCTCCGGGTACCCTCCCATCTGCCTCCCATCTTGCCCTGGGAGTACTAGGTTTGCAGACACCTGCTACCATACATGGCTTTTTATGGGAGCCCTGAGTTTCCAAACTCAAGCCCTCATGCTTTTATGGCAAGCACATTACCCACAGAGCCATCTCCCTCTCCCATTAAATGTTCCTTTTAAGGAGCTGTGTTCTTTAAAATTAAACCTTTCCAGAAAAATGACAATGAAAAGTTAAAAATTTGTTTAAAAATAGTTACTTTAGTGATGTGTTCAAAAAATTAATATAAGATGTTAAATTTTACAGAATAAATTACTATAAAATATATACAAATTAAAATAATCTCCTGAGGGCATAGTTGAGAGGTAACGTCCTAGACAAGCAAATATCAGACCCTGGGTTTAATCTCCAGCACTGAAATAATGATGCTGATGACACTATTATATATATTGTTATATGAACATACTATAATATTTAAATATTTTTTCATGTGGATAATTAGCTATAATAAATTTTATGAATGTAATTGGTTTAAATATGAGAAATTTTAACTTTGTTCATTCTCATGTTCATTAAAAAACACTCAAGACTAATAACACTTTCCTTTCAAACATCTATAGTCATTGATGAATGCTTTGACCGTATTTATAAAGCTGGAATTAATTAGCAAAGGGAAAGCAAAAAATTGCCTTCCCTGTCCTCCATATTTAATAATCAGGGTTTGATTCATCTCACCGAATGGGTTGCGAATTTCAATCCCGGGAGAAGGGCCACTCAGGGACACGGTCACTTCTTTGAGGCTGGGATCAAAAGGAATTTTCCAAGTATTTACAGCCTGTTCCAAATGATCGGTGGACAAGAGGTGCACTTTGGAGGCCTGCACTGCTTCCTCCACCCACTTGAGGACCTATGGGAGGGAAAGAAAAGTGTGAATGGCGCCTGAGACATCACTTCCGGCAACATCACTTCCGGCAACATCATTTCCAGTTCGGGAGCTTGTTCAGTGAAGCCCCGACCTCTGAGGCACCTCATGTGCTGGTGTGAGCCTTGGCGCATCCTTAGCAAACACACACCTTACTCCACCCCCGTGCTCTGTAGGCAACCAAAAATTTAAAAAGAGCAGGAAAATATTTCAGCCTCAAATCAACTCAAGGAGTGCACGGAACGACAGTCCTTGGGAATATATTACACGATTAAATGCTAAAAAGGTGTGAATGTGGCAAGCATCTACTTCATATAATTTTTACAACAAACCCATCTCCCCATTAGACAAATGGTGCATGTTTAACTAAGTGCTGATTAACCAATCTTAATTCAGTCTCAACTCAGCTATGGTGACACTTATCTACGTCACATCTGTGCCTAACATGTACCTGTATTTCTTAGCGCCGCCTTGTAATTATGGACTGGACTAAACAGAACTGACTCCTAAGCAAAGTTAAAACATTAAAAATTTAAAATTTTATTAAATTTCAGTGAAAGCAGTCACAAACTAAGTGATCAAGCAATGAATACTGAACGTTGTTTATATTTCCTAGAAAAAGATCATTTTCACTTTCTTTGTTATTTTTCTCCTAAAGAGTATGGAAATTAGCATAATTAGCAATGTGAGACAGTTATGTGAACTACATAAATAAACATGCATTGTCTAGGGTTCTCTCCCAGGTACGTTGTATTAGTAGACATATATTTTTTTGCTTTTTATCTTTTTATTTTTATTAATTATTGTTTATTCACTTTGTATCCCCCCTCTTTCCTTCCCTCCCAATCCTACTCTACCTCCCCCTACTCCACCCATGCCCCTCCCCAAGCCCACTGATAGGGAGGTCCTCCTCCCCTTCCATCTGATCCTAGTCTATCAGGTCTCCTTAGGAACATTACATATATAATATAGGAGAAACATACTAAAATCTGTACACCTAAAAAAAACTAATCAAGAAGGAGGACTCTGGCTAAGATGTTCAATCCCCATTCAGAAAGGCAATGAGGATGGACATCAGAAGAGGGAGAAAATAGGAAACAGGACAGGAGCCTGCCACAGAGGGTCTCTGAAAGGCTCTACCCTGCAGAGTATCAAAGCAGATGTTAAGACTCATAGCCAAACTTGGGGCAGAATGCAGGGAATCTTATGAAAGATGGTGGACATACTTTTGTGCAATATTTATTAACAGCTTTTCTTCTCTGCATTGGTATCTACTGAATTTTTTGCTTCTATTCTATATCATTTACTTTTCACACATACTCCTACCATTGCTCCAGGGATAAAAATCACACATATTTCTGTGTGTAACTAACACCAGGTGATGCGTGATTAAAATATTAAAGGTGGCCTGTGTATTGATGGTAAAGAGATTGGTTATAATAATGACAAGAAATTATGTCTTTTGTTTGTTTGATGAAATAATGTCTCCGCTACCCCAACTGGCATTGAACGGACTATAGAAGTAAAGCTTGCCGTAACTCCTGATCATTCTGCTTCCACCTGCCAAATGATAGGATTATACACAAAGCACCACCACTGCCAGCCTGATGCTCTTCTTAAATAAGAAGGTGCAGGGGAAGCAACCAATGCTGGTTAACATCTAGAAGCACCGCCACACCACTCCCACATGGGCGACACTAACATTGTATTAGCTTGTTCCTCCCCAAATAAATATTCTTTTCTTCCTCTGATTATATGTCTCAATAAAAATGTCACAGGCAAATAAAACAATCTGTAACAGGCAGTGGTTTCTGTAAATAAAGGAAGAGGCAAATTCATAGTAGGTGTCAGGGAGGATTTGGACAAAGGTACAAGAATACCAAAGATAGGTTGGAAAGAGGAGTGATGTCATCTAGGAAAATGTTCAGATAAAAGATAAGCTGAAGAAATTGAGGCGGAACACGCCAAGATGCTGCATATCCATGCTTATTGGAGCACTGTCCACTGTAGCAAGGTGAATGGAGAAAGAAAAAGTGGCATACACACCTAATAAAGTTTTATTCAGGAGTAAAAACAGGTAAGATTATGCCATTTGCAAGAAAATTCATGACACTGGAAGATCACTGTGTAAAGCAAAATCAGCCAAACTCAAAGACAAATATCACATACTTCCATACACGCTAGCTAGACACAAACATTGAAAATAAAAGGAATATACGGGTGCTAAATGGGTCTGAGGGTAGACGGAAAGGAGAAGGGAGAATAAAGGAAGAAAAGACAAATATTGCATGTTTTCCTTATTTGTGGATTCTAGATTGAAATATGCACATATTCATGCATATATGATACAAAAAAGCAGAAAGCAGCCTATAAGGGCATAGAAAGACACAAGCAGACAAAGAAATGATAGAAAAAGAAGATGATGAAGAAAGAAATGTGAACAAAGTACAGTTATATATGGACACACACATTTATATATAGACAGTAGATAGATGATGATTATGATGATAGAGATAGATAGATAGATAGATAGATAGATAGATAGATAGATAGATAGACAGACAGACCATGGAAACCATTAATTTGTGCACTTAATAAAAACATGAAAGAACAATGGCATTGGGAGTGTCTCACAAGTATGTGTTCAGAAGCCAGGCTGAGACCTTTGGATCTCTTCACAAATATCCTCCTGAAAATTACTAAATACTTAAAGCATATGAATGAAAACTGTATATTCAAAGAAAATTGTTACGTTGTCATAAATGAATTCAAAGGAACATGTGTTTCATAATGCAAATGATATTTTTCCTTCAAGTTTAACCTTATAAAGCACCTGGATTTTCCATATGAAATTATAATTATACTAACACAACTTTGCAAAGAAAGCAGATGCTGTTGTTTGAAGAGTTTTTTAGTAATCTTTCATGATTGAATATGAATGAAAATATGACTGGTTCTTCTCATCAAATCTCCCCACATGACAACAAAAACCAGACCAATTGTAACTAATATTTGACATCTCTAGAACATATGAGGTAATAATCCATGTCGACATTTTTATGAAATGGGCTGGAAAGATTTGCTTTGCTCCACAAACACAAAGGACTGATTTAGTGTTTGAGAAAGCAATCAATAAATTTAAGCAATAATAAAAACCCCTATACTGTCTGAAAAAAAAGAAAAGGAAAAAAAGGAGCAAACCAACAGAACATTTATTCTACATAAAAGACCAGCACAGTCACGACTGGTTCTAAACTAAAAGGTGGGTAAGACAAGAACCACCAAAAAGTCCATCGCATCCATCAAGGACACAGGCAAAGGAATCTGCACACACTGCTGGGGAGATTGTTGGTGCAGCTTCTAAGGACATCTGTACAGAATTTCTTTTTTTTTTCTTTTTTAATTAAATTTTTATTTTTTATATTAATTACAGTTTTTTTACTTTGTATCCCAGCTGTAGCTCCCTTCCTCATTCCCTCCCAATCCCACCCTCCCTCATCCCCTCCCTGCACTTCTCTAAATCCACTGATACTGGAGGTCCTCCTCCCCTTCCATCTGACCCTAGCTTATCAGGTCTCACCAGGACTGGCTTCAATGTTCTCCTCTGTGGCCTAGCTAGGTTGCTCCTCCCACAGGGGTTGGGGAGGTAAAAGAGCTAGTCACAAAGTTCATGCCAGAGACAGTTTCTTTTCTCCTTACTAGGATAGCCGCTTGGATACTGAGCTGCCATTGGCTACATCTGAGCAGGGGTTATAGATTATATCCATGCATGGTCCTTGGTTGGAGAAACAGTCTCTGACAAGCCCCTGTGCCCAAATATATTTGGTCCTTGTGGAACTTCTGTTCTCTCCAAGTCTTACTAACTCCATCTTCTTTTTTTTTTTTTTTTTAATCCTAAAAAGTAAAAATAAAAAAGAGCCACCATATGATCTAACCACCATATTGCTCATTCTTGGTATGTATCTGAAATAAATCTAAAACAAACCACAGGGATCCCAGGACTTCTGTGCTCATTACAGCACTGTTCACCATTACTATGCTACGTAACCAGCCTATCCACCAATCAGCAGACGAATGGATAAAGAAAACATGGCATTAAACGCACTGGAATCTTCTCCAGGTGGTAAAAAAAAAAAAAAAAAGTTAAGCTATGACATTGACAGTAAAATGAATGGCACTGGCGATCGTTAAACCAAGTGAAAAAAGCCAGACTCCTAAAGATAAATATCACATTTTTTTCTCATCGATGCATAGAATCTAGAGTTTCAAAGAAAAACCGTACAGAAGACATGGAAGTAAAAGGGGGACTATTTGAGTGGGGAGGTAGGGCATTAATGGGAGCGTGAAGTGAGAGAGGATAAAAGGGGAATGACAGACAAGTGTCACATGTTTACTCTCATATGCAAAATCAGAGTTAACATATATTCACAGAAGACATCTGATGAGAAGCAGGGCCGTTGGTGTGGGTGGGGGGGGAAGTAGTGGGAGGAGAATAGAGACAAGAGATGGTGTTAGGATGGTGAACGTGAGAGAGTATCAGAAGGAAAATCCTTTATTTCATAGTCCAATTTTAAAAGATATTTTTAAGGAAGTACAAGACAAAAAGTGCACCGCATCTACAGATGAGTAATGAGGTGATCCCGTTAAGTAGAGACATAGTGAAATCATTTTATGGATATCCTTCAGTAAGTTAACAGTTTATGTCTGTGTGCTTCCACAACGACATCTATCCTTCAAACCCAAGGTAGCAGGATTATACATTACTGGAAACCTGTCCAAAGCGTTCTTAGGAAAATGACAGCCTTCCTAAAGCAGATGCATGTTCCCGGAGCAAGTGTGTTCAGATGCTGTCGAACATAAACGGGTGCTAGACACATTCAATATCATTTCCAATTCATCAGCGTTTATGGGATTTTCACAGAGATTATCCCATATCATAACCACTCTTCTTGGGAAAGACACAGTGCAGACTCTGTCAGGAGCCTCAGATCAGCCTGTTACCCACTCCTAAGAAAAGCCTAATTGAAAGCAGATGCAGTTCATTTTATGAGGAAATACAGATACTATCAACATGTGAACAAAAGCACATCAATGCGAGCTACAGAACGAGCCCTAGGGTTTCTTTCTTCTCAGGTTGCAAGATATAAGGGGGAAAACATCACTAATTGTCTGACTATGGGGAACGTTCTCTTGAGAATGGGAATGATCTATCATAATGACAAAAGAAATAAAACTAGAATAGAGCGAGAGCTTTTGGATTGTACATTTCTATCAACACAATACTTTCTCAAGCCGCTAGGGAACTACTGATAGCACTTTAAAGGTTTTTAACATAAAAGTTGTTCTCTCGCTATCCCTAGCAATTTTTATGTTCAATGGGCCTTGGAGACGGACCAACAGACCCAGCTCCTTAATTTGATAGATGATGAAAATCGTATCTGAAGTGAGTTCTTGTACTGTTTTAATCTACCCAGGCTCATTCTGGCTCAACAAGATACATTTTTATTTAAACTCCTCGTGTTTGTGAATTTGCTCTTACAGTTCAAAGATGTTTTACAGCCTATACAATGACCAATACTTATGCCTAAGTTCACAGATTTATTTACTCTGGAATAAAGCACTGATGTTTGAAAGTGGGCTGTAATATTTGCGATGGAGTATAAAGTAGGAAAGAAAGTGAAATTTTGTATACATTTAGCAGCAGATATATCTACAGTACTTATTATACGCAGATGCCCCCAAAAGCTTTACCCTCATTTTCACAAAAGCTCCTGGGCATAAATTCAATGCACAATTATTTCTACTTCACAGAGGAATAATAGTGAGTTGCCTGTGCCAACGTTTGTTTGTAAGTCACAAAATTAGCAACAAAGCAACATGTGCCTTTTGGTTCCAATGTTCTTGCCTTGCCTATTTAAAAACATCAGCTCTCAAGAGTGAATCACAGAAGAAAAATAAAAAACAGCTAGACAATACTAAAAGTCAGTGCAGATGTCTTAAAACAAATGGCAAGCAGAATATAATGATTTAGTTGATGTATATTTTGGTTGCATTTTAACAGCAAATAGGCAAGCACTGAACAATCTAAAGGCGCTAAAGCCTTTACTTCGATGTTGTGTTTGGTGTGAGGGATACTTGCCACATTCTAAGACAACTGTTTTGTGAAAATTATGTACTGCAATGCTGGTGGGCGCCACTGGCCCTCTTCTCACCCGGCTAAGAGGGATATGCTTTTCTTGACAACCAGGAGAATCCTTTGGTCTGGGTACAAGTTCATTATTGCCTTGTAGCATAACATGGAGTCCACAATTCCTAGTTTTCTTAGAAGCCACTAAGCAGCTAAACATCCGTGTGAACACTAGGTGTCAAGGAGGCAATCAGAAAGCGGGACCTGAAGTGCGGTTAGAGGGACTGAGGTTACACAATTCAATTTAGGGCCATCAGGGTCTGCTTTCCACTCCCCCTGGAACCCACGTGATGAAAAGCGTGATTGCTTCTGTTCCCACTCTCTCTCTCACACACATTCACACACACACAGAGAGAGAGAAGGAGTGAGAGAGAAAGGTGGGAAAAGAAGAATAACATAAAAAAGTTTCATGGTATAACTAAACTTTAATCCAGTTCATATAGGTTACTGGGGATTGTCATATCTAAAGGTCTAACATTTAGGTTTAATTGTCAACTTGATACAAACGAGTCATCTGGGAAAAGAGTCTCACTGAGAGATTGTACAGATCAGGTTAGCCTCTGGGCCCATCTGTGAGGTAACTGACTGTCTTAATTACAGTAATTGATGGGGGAAGACGCAGCCAGCTGCTGGCATCTCTACTCCATGAGCATGGGTCCTGGACTGCATGAG
This sequence comes from Meriones unguiculatus, assembly GCF_030254825.1. Classification (NCBI taxonomy): domain Eukaryota; kingdom Metazoa; phylum Chordata; class Mammalia; order Rodentia; family Muridae; genus Meriones; species Meriones unguiculatus. The sequence goes on from NC_083359.1 coordinate 72,412,337, forward strand.
TGGAGAAGATGAACTAGCAGATGAACATGCAAAACCATTCTCTCTGCTGGTGACCGGGTATGGGATATCATCGTTTCAACTCCCTGACACTTTGACTTTCCTCCAAACGTTGCTTTTTGTCAGGGAGTTTTATCACAGCAACAGAAAGGAAGAGAGGACAAAGGCAATGAAGACACTCTGGTGACGGTTGCAAACCGACCATAAAAGAACTAAGAATGTGGACTCCACTTGGATGAATTTCATGAAGCTTGAGTTATATCTCAATAAAGCTCTTTTTCTTTTAAAGAGATGTGGGCTCGGTGGGGACCCGGATGATGACTTCACCTCGGTGAGCACCTAAATCTTATGTAAAGCTGCCGTCCTTCCTGCATGACGAAGCCGCAGTACCGAGCAGCAGCTGACAGAGCAGAAGTGCACTGCGGACGGGCTGGGGAACTGAAGTCATCCCCACTAGCCGTTTTAAACTACCACCGTGTATTTCACTAATTTATCTTCATAAAATTCTTCCGTCACAGTTTCAGCAAGTAGGAGACCATAGAAGAAACTAAGCTTGACAGAACACAGAGTTTATTTAAAACAGCGAGATACAGAAGATTGACTTTATCGTATATTTTTTGCCATTAAATCATTTTGTTCAGAATTGGCAAATTTCAGAGTTCAGCCACCCCATTTTCACTCTTACTGGGGGTTTTTTTTTTGAGAAAATTAGGGGTTTTTTTAAATAATTTATTTAATTTTATTTTATGTGCATTAGTATGAATGTATTCCTATCCCTTGGAAATGGACAGTTGTGAGCTGCCATGTGGGTGACAGGAATTGCACCAGAATCCTTTGGAAGAGCAGGCAGTGCTCTTAACCACTGAGCCATCTCTCCAGCCCCAATAATTAGATATACTCATACACATACAAACACGCGTCTGTGAGTGTGTTTATTCACACAACATACTTATACACATTCATATAGCAATTGGGCACTCTACTAGATATCTTAAAAGCAGGAAGAAATTCAGGCTCTCTATGAATAATAATTATCTAAATAAACAAATAAATAAATACATATTCAAGCTATCTATGAGTAATAAAAGAACACTTAGAATGCTTGAGGATTATTGAAGTTACAGATTCTTTGCCCAGGCTACATGTATGCATGCAAGCTCATAATTTGTCACTTTGGAATTATTAACCTGGAGCCCCTGCACAACATCAGAGGCAATCATAAACTTGCTGAAATTATATGCAGAATTGCACATATATGTGGCCATGGTACACAGGAAGACAGTTTAGAGTTCAGGCAGGGAGATAGGAAGGGTCATTTACAAATAATTTACAGATATGTATCTCTTTTCTAGAGCTGTGTTTTATATAACCAAACTTAACTTGTTATTTTAAAAGTATCTAAATACCTTACCTAAAGTAGGTAAGTGTAATTTGAAATTACTTGGCAGAGGAATTCCTCATTGAATAAATTGGTAAAAGTCCTATTGATGGACTATAGTCACTAAATACAAAAGAGAGAAGACTATGAGTTAAAGTGATACAAACTGCTAAAATAAGTGGTAATTTATAATAACCAAGAACAGCAGCTGTTCATGTGGCCTGATCTGCTCTGCCCAATCCTCATCTTTCACCAGAAGGAAATTCACAGTCTGATTATCAAGTCCTCAGGGCTCTTCTATTAAATGACTGGTTCTTGTTGGTGAAGCCTTTGGAGATGGGGCCTATCCAGAGAAAGCTGGCCACTGGAAACATGCCTTTGAAAGTATCTCCTGGCGCTCTGTCCCTTCCTCCCTACATACTCTTTTCTTTATGTCTTTGCCTCTACTTTTTCCACCTCCCTCTCTCCTTCCTTGCCCCACCTATCTCCTTCCATCTTCTTCTTCCCTTCCCTTCCTCTCTCCTTCCTTCTCCACGTCTCCCTCTCTTCGTCTTTCTCCCCCTCCATTCTTCTTCACCCCTCTCTCTCTTCTCTTCCTTTGCCTACCCTTCTTGCTATATCGTTTGTCTGGCTTCCTTCCCTAACCCTTCTCTCTCCTTCCTTCCCCACCTCTCCATTCTTCCCTCACCTCTCTCTTTCTCATTCCTCTAATAAGGAAGAAGTTCCCAATCACTTAATGTCCAACCCAAGCTCATGAGGCCATGCAATTGAAGATTCAGCTTTCTGAAACTGTGAGTAAATTAAAGTCTTGCTCTTTTAACTTGTTCTTTTTGGAAATTTGTTCACCGGTGTGCAAAAATAACTGACGAGGAAACTGCAATAAAAGATTGTCTGGTTCATTCTTGGTATGGAGAGACCTAGTGATCCTTTACAGCATTTAACTAATAAATGTTAGCAAGATCTTCCCCAAATGCCTCAAAATGGAGGTTTATTCCCAGGAATATTTACTAGGATTCAAAAATCTGGTTCTTGATGTTAGAAAGGAAACTTAACCAATTATATCTAGTTGGAAGGAAAAGCCATTCCTTAGAAGATATACATGCATTGACCTCAGAAGACTGATTGTGTAACTGAGGGATCAAGTTACTGAATCAACACTTACTCCTCAGGGGATTCTAGAATCTAAATCAAAGTGGCTTGTTGTTTTGATTGCCACCCATTACGTAGCACTGAATACTATGTTCCAGTCTCAGAATGTGGTGAATTGTAGCTCAAGTTTTTTTATTCCCTTTAAGTTTGGGTACTCACATTTTTAGCAATACATTTCTAATATGATTTCAAACAGCAGAGGAGCTACAGTTCTATACATGTGACCACTGTAACATTATATAGCATCGATATAGCTCTCTGTTCACCCACTGTGCTGAATTCTACCTTTAAAAAATCTTGAAAAGAAGCAAATGAAAAAAAGAAAAAGAAAGGAAAGGAGAAAATAAAACATATTGTTAGATTTAGAGCTATAAGAGGCTCAATCTTAGAATTTAAAGATGACAACAAAATTGTTAGTACAATGTAGATTATGCAATTTTCCCATTTTCTCTACTTAAGATATAAATACACTTTGTTCTTTTTTAACTTTTGTTGTTATTATTATTATTTATTACAATTTATTCACTTTGTATCCCAGCTGTGGCCCCCTCCCTCATCTCCTCCCAATCCCACCTTTCTTCCCTCTTCTCCCCTATGTCCCTCTCCTAGTCCACTGATGGGGAGGTCCTCCTCACCTTCTAACTGACCATAGCCTATCAGGTCTCATCAGGACTGGCTGTATTGTCTTCTTCTGTGTCCTGGCAAAGCTCCACCCCCACGCCCAGGGAAAGGTGATCAGAGAGCCTGCCACTGAGTTCATGCCCTGGAGACAACCACTACTCCCTTTACTAGGGTAACCAGTGGCTCAACCGTGTTCATAGCAGCTCTATTCCAAATAGCCAGAATCTGGAAACAAACTAGATGTCCCTCAACAGAGGAATAGATATAGAAATTGTGGTTCACTTACACTTTGTTCTTATGTGTTTACTGAGTTTAATACGAGATAGAGGAAATTATTTAGATGCATTAAACATTTAATAGAATTTGATTGATTAAATCAAATTCACAACGTAAGTGCTCTTATTAATGAGATGGAAAATTTTATTAGTCAATAGACTATAATTCTTTCATCACTAATTAAGACCTTACAAGTTTGACAGAGGCTCGCACACACCAGACAGAGCTTGAATGGCACTGCAAACACTGTTTCCAAGTTTCCAGGTTGATGTGCATACACTCTGACTGACATCTTCTTTGTTTTGTAGATTCTTCACATTAAAAACAGCATACTTTTTATCTTTCTTTTCTGATGTGTGTTGATTTTTTAAAGAGAAGTTGCTAAAATCTCACAATCTCTATATGTCTAATTATATTTAAATTTAAAAATCGTTTTAAATAATCACTCCATAATTTTTGGCTATTGATTTTTTACTGTGAATGGTAACTTTACTCATTCTTATTTACAACTGAAATATCCAAAATACAAAATTAACATTATTGCTTGTCACTATAATATGTATGTAAAAAATAAAATATAACCTTGCATTTCAAAAATAAATACTAAAATAAACAAATGATCCCCTAATGTTGAGGTTTCTAAATAGGCTCCTAAGAATGAGTAATTTCCTCAAAGCCAACGATCTTTAGAAAGTCTACATCCAAATGCCACCCAGAAAAGCATGGAGTACATGTGCAATTGGAGAACTTTAAAGGTCCAATCTTTTCACTGGCTCCATGAGGCATTAATAATAGAAAACTATGTGTTTCAGGCAATCTAGGAGTGGAGCTATCACTGCGGATACCATCATCAGGAAACTCAATAGAGAATGAAAACATGCAACATCACACAGCTTTTAAAATCTGGCACCACGCACAACAATCTCACTAACTCTTTCCAGATTCTCCAAGCTTAGAAAGGACCCTTCAATTCATGTAACAATGTAAGTTTTATTGGTAACATTAGCAACAATATAGGTGAATATTCAGCAGCTGCCAAACATCTTTAGTAAATTACAGAAACCTTATTGTTTCCCACAACTAAATCATCACTTCAGAGAGGACCATGAAAAACAACACCATGAAGCTTAGACGTCCTAAGAGGGAAAAAGAAAGGATAAAGTAAGAATCCATGGTTTGGAAGTAAAGAAAAGCAATGGATCAGATTAGAAATCAGACTGATCAGCACACAAAAATCTGCTCTATATGTGTGAGCAAAAAGGGACTTCAAACATTATGAAACAGAGGCAGGAGAATATTTTAAAGAGGAGGAGATAAAAATATAGCATTCAAATTATTGCCTATTAGGAACTTTAAAATCAACATTTTTTCTGTTTGTTTTAAATGTAATTACTAAGGTGTATTAATAAGATATACTCATTTTAAAGCAAATATTGTTTTCTGTGCCAAATATATGTAGGCAACAAAGAATGTTTTCTGTTACTTACAAATCTATAGCCAATGACAGAGCATCTATTAGCATATATTACTAAATATAGTAATTTATATTTACTAAATATAATAAATTTAGCTAATGAAGCTAAAATAACATATTGTAGTTAGTCTCCATTGTCAACTTGACAGGATTTAGAAAATACCTCTGAGTATGTCTATGAAGGTAACTCCAGATAGGTATAATTAAGGAACCAAGACCTACTCTAAATATGGCAGCACATCCAATGAACTGGAATCCTGGGCTTAATAAAAAGGAAAAGGTGAGGTGAGCACCAACATCCCTCTATCTGCTCCTGACTGCAGATATAATGTGACCAGCTCTCTCAAAATGATGCTGTGACTTCCCTGCCATGATGGATTGTACACTCGAGCTATGACCCAAAATAAACCCTTCCCTCCTTAAGTTGGTTTTATTGACTATTTTGTCACAGCCATGAAAAAAATGACTAAACATACAGTCTTTCTGATTTGCTCTTAGTAAGTGATATTTTTGAGCAGTGGGTAGTTACAGACACCCTACTGAAAAGCAAGGTAGATAACAGAATACAAATGTCTCACCAAATGCCTCTAATTCGGGGACAGGAATGCATTGGGTAGAACACAAATTTAAAAGTAGATACAAAAATAGTAATCTTAAATGAGAAAATATTTATATGGACTTCAAATTTTAACTCACAAATATTGCAAATTTTACAATACCCATAAAGTGATAGCCATTTTGATATTATTATCTCACAAATGTCTAGCAAAAAAAAAAAATTCTCTGTATTTTTTGTATGCATACTGTTTGAGTGTCCATGTGGCAAAAAGTATGATTCTATTTAAAAATGATAAATAATTCAGTCCTTAATATTAACAGTTTTAAAATTCTTATTTGACATGCAGTAGAGTGTCAAAATTCATATATAACTGAACTTGTCAACTGTAATACACCTAGACAATTTAATCTAAAAAATTAGCCACAAGTGCTGATAGAAGCAAGAACTGATAAGGACAGTCACTTAAATTAGCAACACTTTAAATATTTTACTTTTGGAATACTTTACTACAGGGTGTCACAATGATTCTGAGTTTAAAAAAAATGATAGGATTTACCCCCATTTTCCCATTTCCACCCGAAAGCCTCATGTCCTACTGAGAACCTCCCTCTTCAGGGCTCCCTTGCCCTCCACCCTCTTCTTGTTCTCTCTCACTCTCATGGCTTTCGTAGTTACTACAGGTTACATACTCACAACTAGATTCACAGCTAGGACCGACAAACAAGCAAGACCATATGGCATTTGCCTTTCTGAGGATGGACTACGTTTTTCAGTATAATATTTTCCAGCACCATCCATTACCTGAAATTTTCATGACATCACCTTTCTTACAGATGAATAAAATTCCACTCTCTATATGTACCACATTTGCTTTATAAATTCATCAGTTGAAGGACATTTAGGTAGTTTCTATTTTCTTGCTATTATTAATAGAGTAGCACCCCAAGCATATCAGAATAGTGGATTTTGATAATGCTCTGTGTGTATGACAAGGAGTGTGTAGCTAGATCTGCCTTAACTGTTTGAGAACTATCAACATTGATCTTCAATGGCATAAAGTGCTATGCAAACTTTCAAGGGAAAAAAAAAAAACAATCAATAATCCTACCAGCTATGGACCCTATGAACCATAGCAACAACTGGCCTGGCAAAATATCCCCAATGGGGCAATAGAGGCATTATTAGCATAACAGAAATCAATAAATGTCTAAGTAGACTTGATACTGGTAAAATGTGAAGAAATGAATGCCTAGTATTATAAAGCTGCTCAAGTACCTAAGCATGGAGTGGCCATGGAACCTAGGGCAAAACCTATTAATGCATTTTTTTCTAAACTAATATGATTTCTAACCATATTTTAAATACTCTTTTTATTTCGTTTTTTATTTATTATAATTTATTCACTTTTATCCCAGCTGTAGCCCCCTCCCTCATCCCTTTCCAATCCTGCCCTCACTCCATCTTCTTCTCCCAGGCCCCTCTCCTAGTCCACTGATAGGGGAGGTCCTCCTCTCCTTCCTTCTGACCCTAGCCTATCAAGTCTCATGAGGAGTGGCTGCAATGTCTTTCTCTGTGGCCTGGTAAGGCTGCTCCCCCATCAGGGGGAGGAGATCAAAGAGTCAGCCACTGAGTTCATGTCAGAGACAGTCCCTGTTCCCCTTACTAGGGTACCCATTTGGAGACTGAACTGCCATGGGCTACATCTGTGCAGGGGTTCTAGGTTATCTCCATGCATGGTCCTTGTTTGGAGTATCAGTCTCAGAAAAGACCCCTGTGCCCAGATTTTTTGGATCTGTTATTCTTCTTGTGGAGTTCCTGTCCTCTCCAGGTCTTACTAACTCTCCCATCTTTCCTAAGATTCCCTGCGCTCTACCCAAAGTTTGGCTATGAGTCTCAGCATCTGCTCTGATACCTTGCTGGGTAGAGTCTTTCAACGTCCTTCTGTGGTAGGCTCCTGTCCTGTTGCCTGTGTTCTCCCTTTTACAATGTCTGTCCTGTTTGCCTTTCTGAGTGAGGACTGATCATCTTCCCCAGGGTCCTCCTTCTTGCTTAGCTTCTTTAAGTGTACAGATTTTAGTATGTTTACCCTATATTATATGTCTAATATCCACTTATAAGTGAGTATATACCATGTGTGTCTTTCTGCTTCTGGGATACCTCACTCAGGATGATCTTTTCTAGTTTCCATCATTTGCCTGCAAATTTCATGATTTCCTTGTTTTTAATTGCTGAGTGCTATTCAGATTCTACCCAGCAGGGTATTAAAGTGGATGCTGAGACTCATAACCAAACTTTGGGCAGAGTACAGGGAATCTTATGAAAGAAGAGGGAGTTAGAAAGATCTGGAAGGGTCTGGAGCTCCACAAGGAGAAAAACAGAACCAAAAAATCTGGATCTAGGGGTCTTTTCTGAGACTGATACTCCAACCAAGGTCTATTCATGGAGATAACCTAAAACTCTTGCATAAAGGTAGCCCGGTGGCAGCTCAGTCTCCAAGCATGTTCCCTAGTAAGGGGAACAGGGCATGAACTTAGTGGCTGGCTCTTTGATCACCATCCCCCGAGGAGGAGCAGCCTTTCCATGCCACAGAGAAAGACTATGAGACAGTCTTGATGAGACCTGGTAGGCTAGGGTCAGATGAAAGTTGAGGAGATCCTCCCTATCAGTGGACTGGGGAAGGGGCATGGGAAGAGGTGAGGGATGGAGGGTGAGTTTGGTGGGGGGAACGAGGGTGTAGCTGGGATACAAAGTGAATAAATTGGAGTAAATAAAAAATCATATTTAAAAAAGAATCTCTGACTTATTCCAATTATAGGGCCTTGAAAGAGTCCTGTATTATTATTTTTCATCACTACCTCCCCAGGTTGGGAGTCGGTAATTTGCATGCCAGCTGCCTTCCATAGATGTGGTAGCCATTTCTCAAACTCCACCCAGCAGGGGATTGAAGCAGATGCAGAGACTCACAGCCAAACTTTGGATAGAGCTCAGGGGAGTCTTATGGAAGAAGGGGGAGATAGAAGGTCCCAGAGAGGACAGGATCCCAACAAGGAGCCCAACAAAGCCAAAAAATCTGGGCCTGGGGGGTACCACAGATCATGCATAAAAAGGACATAGACCACCTGCCCAGATGTAGCCCAGAGACAGCTCAGTCTCCATGTGGGTCCCCTAGTAAAGGGAGAAGAGACAGTTTCCAACATGAACTCAGTTGCCTGCTCCTTGATTCCTTCTCCACCGTGGGGTAACCTAGCCAGCCCACAGAATAAGAGGATCCAGACAGTCTTCAGCCTGATGGGACCTGATAGGCTAGTGTTAGACAGTAGGGGAGGAAGACTTCCCTATCAGTGGACTTGGGGAGAGGGATAAAAGAGGAAGAAAGAGGGAGGGCAGGACAGGGAAGAGATGAAGGAAGGGGCTACAACTGGGATACAAAGTGCATAAATTGTAAAATAATAATAACAATAATAATAAATCTAAAAAAAAGAATCTCTGACTTGTTAATCTGCTGTATGTTAAGAATGGAGCTTGAGGAGTGTAGCATTTGTAAGACATCACCCAGTCTGGGTGCGTTTTTCTTTTGAGGGTGCAGCTGCCTTTGAGTTGTCCATGTTTCTGTTAATAACTCTTCACCTATACTCTGTACATAACACCAATAAACTCAATAGCTCACTAAGCAAAACATGGTTAGAATCAGTACTTTGATCTGACATTTGTGGTTTATCTGAGGGCAGAGGGGAATCAATGTAAATGCCATGGAAGCAGGGGAATGAGAGATAAGATTACACATTCCATCTAGAGACAAAACCTGGACAAGCTGGGGACACAAGAAGGAACTCATTCCTTGGTGGACTGAGTCCTAGGAGTCACTAGGACCAGTTGATTATCAACAGCTAAGGTTTGCCATGAAGCTCAGAAACTGAAAGACAACAAAGGACGGACAGACAAAATGGAGAGAACCAGGTATAAGATAGTGTTTCATAGCCACTTCACTGGCTTAGGTAAAATTGTGTTCACAGAAGAGTTAATGAAGAGGTTGGTTCATTAAAGGCCTTGGACCTACTAGTTTTGGCAGCTTTGTTGAGATCTTAATAAGGCATGATCTCTGTATGACTGGTGAGACAGGTTGATCGAATTGACTTGAATATATTGGAGCCACCATACAAATCAGACCTATAAAGTGGTAAATCAATCTTGCAAGAAGAACAAATAAAAAAAAATTCCAGCCAGCTTAAAGGTGAGTGTGTCAATATGTATGCTGAGCCAGAGCTGATAGGGAAGAAAATAGCAGAAGGCTAAAGCTGTGCTGGTGAGTATTCATAAGGCTTTAAATCCTGAGCAAAGTTTGTAACTCATATAAGTGACAAATAATGCAGATGGAAAAGATGAAACTTGACCAATGAGTGGGCAATAATTCCCCCAGAGCACATGATATAAAGTATAATGGGTAAGATGGTTCACTCAAGCACAGGTTTGTTCAGCAGGCCAGTGTGGCTGATTGAGAGACAAGGGTCATGGGTGCTGGATGGCCTGGAATCCCTAATACCCAAGGACCTGGCTATAGCATCAAATACGATAGCTTGAAATCTTTTGAGACTGAGCCATACAAAGTAGTACAAGCCAACCCTACTGGAATTATCAACAGCAGGAGATGCACGACAGCATGGTGACAGCAGCAAAACCCTAAAATGGAGAAATTAGATGGCTAACGGGAAATGTATGTGGATCATGCAAATATAAATAAGGTAATGTCCCGAAGGCATTTCACGGTATCTAACATTTTTCTCTTAATAAGATCCTTTTGTACCATATTAGACTTCACCAATGCTTCTTTTCAACATTCCCTTAGCACCCTAGAGACAGCACTGTGGACAGTTTTGGGAATAAAGCATTTTCTTTCACATTCCTTTTGCAGGCTAAAACATAGGGACTGAAAAAGCATACTAGAACTAGGACTTGCTGACCCTGACTATCAGCCAAGACTCCCATAAGCTAGGACCCATCTCATGTGATAAGTTTTGAACTCTTTTTAAATGGGTGGAGGTTTATTCTAGTAAAAAGAGTACATCTCCTTATATTTTAGTTGGCTTTGTTACTTCTGTATTCATTAAACTTCCAAGGCTTTATTCCCCTTCAGACTACAACCAGGATTCTGATCTCCTGATTCTCACAGTCATAAGTAAATGGCTGAGTCTCTTTCTGCAGTGTCCTAATTGTTCCTCCTTTGACTGTTTAAGTGACTTACCTTGGCGAATCTAACATCCTAGATCACCAAGAAATAGGAATACAGTTCACATAGAGCCTTGTTTCTCTTACTTGTTTGGGCCCAATAAACGTTAATCACACCAGATTCCTCCACATTCTAGGTACTCCCCTCTGTCAGTGAAGACTCACCACCCCCAGCATCACTGCCTATATGACTGGGCACCCAAACAACCTAAAATAAGCTGAGAGTCCCAAGCCTCTCTTAAGTTTTTACACTGACAATACTATCACAATCTCCATGATAATAAATTACACTTTTTCCTTAATTTTATAGAATTATCTGGAAAAAATATGTAGACTGGATTAATGATTGGTCTTAGGCAAAACTGAATACTTTTAAAGAGTAAATATAATGGGATAAGTGAGAATGGGATAAGAATCAAGAGGAAGGCCTTATCTCTTACAAGACAGACAAAATTTAGGAAAGAAAGCCAAGAGCTTAGAAAATATACTATTTCAAGACAACTTATTGGGGCAAACATAAATACTATTTTTTCCTAATAGTTGATAAGAGTGTGTGCCAACTGAGTATATTGACAGGCACAGAAGATAATTAACTCTGGGTTTTTTGTTGTTGTTGTTGTTTTGTTTTTGTTGTTGTTGTTATTTTTCAGAAAGGTGACTGATTAAGCACATTTGAAGCTAAGTATTGAAGGATGATTAAGAGTTAAACGGACAAGCAGCAGAAGCAGGTTCAGAGCAGAACCAATAAAAGTGCAAAGGCTGTGTCAATGAAAATGCAATACAGAGTATGAAAAGACACTATGACCATGGTTGATACGCATGTGGAAGTGGTAAAGGGAAAAAGTAGAAAGGGTTTGGAAGAACATGTTTAAAAAAAGACCTTATTCTAAGGAACTGTGAAAGTTATTAAAGGATTTTAGAAACATAATGTTTCAATCAAGCTTGTGGAAGAATATGAATGGTGGATTTGGGGGTTGTCAAGGAAAGATCTTAGGTAGGAGGATCAGCAATGTGGCCGTTAAAACATACCATGAAAACAAAATAAAGAAAAACGATGAAGAATCAAGCCTCATGAGAAAGAACAGGAACAGATTCTACAGGTAGCTTAAGTGAAGATATTTAGGTAGGACTCTAATATGCAATACAAAAGGTAAATTCTAGAATGACGCAGGCTTCTAATCTGAAAACCAAAGCCATTAGTGATACCATTTGATTGTGTCAAGAAATGCCAACAGAAAGTATTATCAGGAGCTCCTGGCACAGTACTTGAAGAGATCCAAACCTTGGGATTTTAAAGGAAAGGAGGAAGCCAAAATAATCTCAGTATATAATTGAAATTTACTACAACGAACGACAAAATGTGGTACTTATTGTAAATGATCACAATACGGTCATGATGTAAAGTATGATAACTAAATGTATAATTACATATGGTAATAAAATATTAAATAAGTTTAACAAGTTTAGTTCAAGTAGTACATGATTTTATATTAAAATAATTAGGAGAATGCAAGTTTCCGTATAAGCTGACACTGAGTTTGACCAAAGCTTTGAACATAAGTTCCTTGACTCCTTCAATTTCTGTACCCAGTGAATGATTCCTAATAATACTCTGTTATACTCATAGACAGGAGCGTAGATAATATCATCAGAGAGGCTTTATCCAGCCACTGATGGAAGCAGATGCAGATACCCACAGCCAAACATTAGGCAGAGCTTAGGGAATCCTTCAGAAGAAGGGGAGGAAGGATTGTGGGAGCCAGAGGAGACAAGGACACCACAAGAATGCGACTCACAGAATCAAGAAAGCAGGGCTCACAGAGACTGAACCAACAATCAGGGAGCCTACCTGGGTCATGTGCATATATATTACGGTTGTATAGCTTGGTGATTTTGTTTGACTCCTCCCATTAGGAGCCAGGGCTGTCTCTGACTCCTTTGCTTGCTTTTGGAACCCCTTTCCTCCTGCTGGTGACCTCCTCCAGCCTTAGTAAGAGGGGATATAGTAGTCTTATTGCAACTTGATATACTATGTTTGGTTGACATCTCTGGGAGTCCTGCCCTTTTTCTGAAGGAAAACTGCAGAGGACTGGTTCTTGGGAAGAAGGGAGGGGAGGGTGGAACTTGGAGGAGAGGCAGAAGAAGAAACTGTGGTCAGGATATACTATATGAGAGAAGACTAAATTTAAAAATTGTTAAAATTTATCATAATATTAATAGGGAATGTTACTCTACTAAATAATAGAAAGTAAAGAATCAAATAAGAGCTAAACAAAATTAGTGCAACACCTTCAGAAAACGTCTCTAGTTTGTTTTCATTCTATACATGTACATATATGTGTATGTGTATTTGTGTAAGCTGACACACAGATTTATACTGCACATATGTTTTACAGCTTTCTTACTTATACACGTATTTGTTAACACTTATTACTTGCCCATTTAGGAGATATTTGGGAATGCAAAAGAAATTAGATAAAGTTTATTTCCTGAAGTATGCCTAATGAGAATATAAAAACATACTCAACATTGGCATGAGAGGACTAACTAAATACTTCATATTATAACTTGTGAGTTAATCAGTACTCACTCTACCAAGGAGAAAAACAAAGCTTGGGGTGTACTGTTCATCTAGACAATGGAAGGAAGGTCTTCCAGAGCTCATTCACAAAGAGACTGCTGCACACAATGCATCACTGACTGCTGAATGCAGTTCAGAGTGCCCAGACCACAATGGAAACAGTCGGAAATTCTCATGGCTCCATTAACCTGCTGTGCTCCTCCTATGGTTCATTTCCTAAGGTGTTGTTTTATAAAAGGTGCATTGCAATAGAAGGGAATAAATCTTTATTATTCCTAAGCCATAATTAATTTTTATTGTAATTAACCATATAGTTTATGCAAACTTCTGGAATTAAATAGACTGACATCATCATCTTTGGTTTTATGGCAATTAAAAATATAGCTTCATGATTCAGTAAGAGAGCAATGGCCTTGGCCTAAACATGAGTGAGAAAAACTATTGGAATGAAAAATGACCACAATGTTTCTTTCAGCAACCACAAGGGAGAGAAGAACAAATAGAGGCTAATTATCTAATACTTAAAATACGTAGACTGTCTTGGAGCCTGTGAGAAGCCAATCAGAACTATTAATTCAGTAGAGACTTAGCTCACAGGTTTGAAACCCTTTCACTTGCAATGTGTATTCACAATGGGCATGAGCAGGACTCAAATGTTTGACTTCTCACATTGTAAATCTGACAAACAATGCCAGTGCTAACCCGAAGTGTGCAAAAACAGCACATTTTTTTTTTCTTACAAAGCAGCCACCAGGAAAATATAAACCAAAGTAGCCCCAATTCACAGGCATTAGCATAACTTAATCTACAACTCAAGAGTCAGATAACTCCAGGGACTAAATGAAATGACTGGTAGAGTTCCCAAAGACAGCAGTGATTCCAGCTACATGTCAACAGGAAGGTATCACCAGAGACAGCCTAATCGCCAGTTTCAAGAAAAATCACTCAGAGTGAGCATCGCTAATTGGATTCGACACTTCCATGTGAATCTGTAGCTCCATCTAAAGGCTTATATTCCATAATTGTCACCACATGCTGAAGGAATAAATCCACAATTTTCTCTGGTCACATTTTTTTCATCTACACAACAAAAAAGGCAAAACGCGTGTATAATTAAATTAAAACTAATGACCACATGCACCTTAGCCCAAATGGCTAATATACAAGACAGAAAACACCAAGAATGGTGTAGTTCAGTGGTTCTCAACCTTCCTAATGCTGAGACCCTTTAGTATAGTTCCTCCTTTCCGCCTAGTCTCACCCACCCTTCTGCATCCTTTCTCTCCCTGCTTCCTTAGAATAGGGGAGCCCCTTTACCCACACATCCCAGATCATCTATTCACATGAGCATTGAGTTCGTCTTCCTCCTTTGTGGCCTGGTAGGGAAGTCTCTTCAGGGGGAAATGATCAAAGAGCATGTCAGAGATATCCCCCACTCCCCTGATACTGGGCCCACATGAAGCCTAAGATGCCTATCGGGTATTTATAAGTAAGAGACCTAGGTCCAGACCATGCATTGTCCTTGGTTGGTGCTTCATACTCCATAGGCCCCTGTGGGCCTTGGTTGATTTACTCTGATGGTCCTTGTTCCCATTCTTCTGCAGGAGAGACCTATGGCTGAGATGTAAATTGAATTAATTAATAAAAGTAAATATAAAAATAAAGAAGGTACAGTGGGTAACATAGGCGCTTGCAAAAAATAGGTAATATTATAAATATGTAGGGGTATGAATTGAAAACAGCTTTGGAAAACTGAGGTGGCATCTTCCAGGAGTGAATGAATTAGACTGAGCACAGAGGCTAAGATACTGTTTGACAAGTGGCATCTTCTCAAGTGCTCAAGAGCAGAGCAGTTATAGTCAACGAAACTGGAAGTTACTCAAATATACACGGGCAGAGAAACTGACTGTGGTATAAATTCATAAAATAGAACAGTATATACATCAGGGAGAAGAACTGATTCATATCTACATGGAACCAAAAACCTCACAAACACAATTTGGACACAAAGACCAGACACTTAAAATATACTGATTAAATTATTTCATTCATACAAAAAAATAAAAGCATAACAAATTAATCTATGTTTTTTTTAAACCACAAAAATCAAAATATACTAATAAATCTAGGCGGCCAAAAGGAAGCAGAAGGATGAAGGTAAGTTTCTGAGGTCTTGGACATGCACTGTTTCTGAGTGTTGGTTCTCCAAGGAACTTTGGTTTGAATTAATGTTGTATGCAGGATGCCATGTGTACTTTCTGTGTGTTGGTGCAAAGTTGGAAATAAAAGAAAGAATAATAATAATTCATGAAAGCACTGTCTGAGAGAGAGCTCAGCAGTGAAGCAGCACTGACTGCTTTTTCTAGATGCTGGGTTCTAGTCCCAGCACCACCAGAGCTGCTAACTGCTGTCTGCAACCCCAGCTCCAGGGGATCTGACACTTTCTACGAGCACTGCACACATGTGGTGCACAGACACACATGCAGGCAAAACACTCATGCACGTGATTTTGTTTAAAGCATGCTTTCTAACCGAGTATATCTAGTATGTTTACTCAATTTAATTTTACTGAGATAAAATTTACGAGTTGAAATCTAGAAGCTGTAAAATAATTACAGGGTACTCAAAAGAAGTAAAATGAAAACACGTATTTCCATAGTAGTGGAATTGGCAATAATGCCAGACAACATACCGTGCACTCAGTTCTGAAATATGAAGAAACTACTAGAAATAACAAATAATGAATACAAACACTGCCTTTTCAACTCTGAGATTACCACAAATAACTAAATGGACCATTATTTGTCAGCTAGATAGGGAGACATTTCCAAAGAAAGTCCGACACACCAATCCTAAAATACACTAAATTTAGGCGGTATTGTTAATTTTTAAAAATGTGACTCTCAGAATGGATGGCAAGTACGTCAAAAGGACAGCCCGCCCTACAGATAAAGTAGGAAAGGGTCAGACAGCAAGAGAATGGTAGGGAAAACTTGTATGACATGAGAAACTAAAGGTGATCCTTGAAGGATAGAGCGGAAGAAAGGAAAAGCTGGAAGGCAAGGTCTTTCCGGGTTAAGGAGCAGTTAGTGGCAGAAGCGCAGACGCGGTAGCATACCACTCCTGGGTGGAGGCAGGGAGGAAAAACACTAATTAGAGTGGGGATGGAGGGTTAGGAAATACCTGGAGATGGTATTTCCTAAGGTAAGGTGAGATCACAAGGTGAGGAGAGATCACAGCAAGGTTGGAATTCCGAGAAAAACAATGTGGCTATCATTCAGTTGGCTGTGCGGGTCAGTTTTTAGGAGAGGGGAGAGGCGAGGCGTGGGGAAAGTAAAGCGTGAGGACGTTCACCTTGCTGGATAGACAAGGTAAGAGGAGAAGAGAGAGAAGCGATGGCTGAAATACAGGGGTGACAGGATGTGGACTGGCCTGGGGTGCTGACATTAGGGAACTGTACTAAATAAAATTTTGCGTAATCTATTTTTGGGATACATTCCAGATAAATTAAATTTGATGGAATTAGCATCAATTCATTTTTTAAACCACATAATTTTATAAATAAGGTTGGAAATTTGCACATGATTTTGATGTAGAACATAATACATTTTCAAGGATGAGATGAATAACTATCCCCAGCCTTCCCAAATGATGTTCATTTTTACTTTCTCTTAAAAAAATCATTAAGAAAATGCCTAGAAACACTACTCAGTGGTGCTTGGGAGTACCTATCTGCTCATTGTGCATTTGGTTTCATCTTTGATTTAGATGATTTGGCATTAGAAATCAGAGCATGTAGGCAAAGCATTTCTCTCCCACTCTCTCCTGCTCTCATCTACAACTATGCTTTTACTTCTTGGGTCTTTAGACATAACAGTATTACTACTGATATTCAACTATTTGGCAAAGTGAGTCTCACTTAACACTTCGAGGTGCTTGCATTCAGGTGTGACAACTTACAACTGACCCACAGATCCCCAGGTGAGAACCAACTCCTGAGAGATGTTCTCTAGCCCCACATGTGTGTCTGCACACCTGCTTGCATACATATACACACACAAACACACACATTAATTGCTGAATCAATGAATTAAAATCTTTGGTAAGGTGTATTGCTCAGGGAAATGGGTAAATCAATATTCATTTTTTTAATTATGCATATGATTATTCTACTTAAAATCACAAAGACAGAAAGAACTTAGGCTTTTGTTTTATAACTTTTGCTTATCATTGTTGGCTCCTTACACAGATTATTTAAAAAAGAAAAAAAGTAAAGAGAAAAAAAGAGTAAAAAAAAAGAGTAAAGCTTTTAAAGTAAACCTGTTGACACATACCACAGGACCCATCCTCTGAGCCGTAACACTAGAAAATCACAGCACTATAAAACAATTCAAACCGTGTTCTTTGTAAATTTTACAGAATGTGAAGTAAGGACTGTTTATGTTCTTTCTTTCCTTTCCTTTTGTTTGTTTGTTTGGTTGGTTGATTGGTTGGTTGGTTTTTCAAGACAGGGTTTCTCTGTGTAGCCTTGGCTGTTCTGGATTCACTTTGTAGACCAGGCTGGCCTCGAACACACAGACCTGCCTGCCACTGCCTCCCAGAGTGCTGGGATTAGAGGCATGTGCCACTGTGCTTGCCCCTTTCCTTTCCTTTCAATGGAGAATATTAAAGTGATCTTATGTCTGGCATTGAGCAACGTGAAAGGTGTAATTATACAGGCAGAGACCTCTACAGTAGTGTCATGTGGTGCATACATGCTAGTGGCTTCAGAAAGAGGAAAGGGTTTTGGGTTTTGTTTGTTTGTTTTTACCACTCTAGAGAACTTTAAATCTGATCTATATTTGTCACCATGCACAAAACTAAAGTCCAAGTTGATCAAAGACCTCAACATAAAACCAGAAACAGTAAACATATTAGAAGAAAAATGGAAAGAGCCTAGAACTCATTGGCACAGGAAACAACTTCCTGAACAGAACACCAACAGCACAGGCTCTAAGATCAACAATCAATAAATGGGACCTCATGAAACGGAAAAGCTTCCATAAAGCAAACGACACTGTCATCAGAACAAAATGACAACCTACAGACTGGGAAAGGATCTTCACCAACCCTATATCTGAAAGAGGGTTAATATACAGAATACATAAAGAACTCAAGAAGTCAAACAGCAACAAATCAAGTAATCCAATTAAAAATTAGGGTACAGAGCTAAACAGAGAATTCTCTGTAGAGGAATGTATAATGGCAGAGAAACACTTAAAGAAAAACTCAACGTCCTTAGTCATCAGGGAAATGCAAATCAAAATGACCCTGAGATCTCACCTGATAACCATCAGAATGGCTAAGATCAAAAACTCAAGGGATGATGCATGCTGGAGAGGTTGTGGAGAAAGGGGAACCCTCCTCCATTGCTGGTGGGAATGTAAACTTGTACAACCACTTTCGAAATCAATCTGGCACTTTCTCAGAAAATTAGGAATAGTGCTACCTCAAGATCCAGCTACACCACCCCTGCCCACAGTTAACTGAATCCTCCTACATAAATTAACAACAACAACAGTGCACTAATAATAGTCCCACAGGCCAATCATATGGAAGCAATTCCTCAGTTGACATTCCTTCTTCCTAGTTATGTTAAGTTGATAACTCAAGTTAACCATGACAGCAGGAAAAGAGGATCTAAAACTATTCAACTGAAATAATCACCAAAATGACAGATCTGGTAGACATGGCACCATCAATGTTCAAGATCACTACTTTTTAGTTGAATGTAAATTTAAAACACAGCAGGATGAAAACATCTAATAGAATAGCTAACCCCTGAAGCATTGGCAGTTCTAAGTGTTAGTAAAACTGTGGACAACTGGAGCCCATAGATTGCTGGTAGGCATGTGAAATGGTATAATCACTTTGGAAAACACTCTGACTCTTTCATATAAAGTTAAACATGTACTTTCACATAACCCGTCAGATTTATTTGTAATTACAAACTAAGGAAAAATGAAAACACGTGTGTACACAAAGAACCACACAGCAATGCTCAGAGATGCTGTATCCAAAGTAAGCAAACACTGAGACAAGTGAGATGTCCAGCAAGAGAAAAGGAATAAACATACCTTAAATATACATAAAATTAAATACACTGACTAAAAGGGAACACACAACAGTATAGACAATACACTAAATAGAAAGGAACACACACACACACACACACACACCATGGACATGAAACATGAAGCTCAGAAAAATGGTAGACGCGAAGGTTTCCCATATGAAACTTTAGGAGAGAGTAAACCAATTACACAATGGAAAGAAAATCAGTGATTGACAGACTGGAAGGCCGAGGTAGCACACAGAACACATGGAACATTTTAAGGGTGATGAAAATGGCCTTTGTTGTGACTGTGTGAGTGCTTACACAAGTGTATACATTTCTCAAAATGCACTGAAATGTATAATTAGCATAGACTCATTTTGCTTTATGCAAGTTCCATTTTAACCTTAATGTTTAAGATATTTTACAAATGTATGACATGTATAGAAATATGATTAGTCAACAAAAATTATAAAGAAAGTGTATTATAGCTATGCTCTCTTTCTGTTCACACAATGGGGTAAAGAAACTACGTGAATACACTCATATATATATATATATATATATATACATATACATTCACATACATGCATACACTGACACAGAAATACACACAGAGCTACCTATACAAACACTCATATGTATATATACACTGAGACACAGACACATATATATTCATATCCTTGCAGATGCACACATACACATATATCCATATAAATGCAGATAGATAGATAGATAGATAGATAGATAGATATAGATGACATGCACACACACATGGATTCATAAAATACAAGCATAACAGACACAGATGCACAATCACAAATATGTATGTCACAAACAGGTGTATTCACACACTTATGCATATACATATATGCACACAGACACATAAATACACATGTAGAAACATGTACACAGAAGGACTCATTCCCACACATACACACAGACTCATAGACATATTTATACATAGTCACAGCCATTCACATATACAAACACATATGCATACACAATATATGAATTGGGTTTATTCAATTCTTTGCTATTCAAAAAGTACAGTAATTAAATGTGATAGCAGGATAAAATGCTGAAAGTATTTAAGTCAAAATTCCTGCCTCTCTGTCCTCAAGAAGCTCACAATCTGCTACTGTAACAAAGAACAGACAGACAGGAGCACAACGGAAACACAGAGTCACGTCACGTGGGTACCGGAAGCTGAAAAGAAAGACCACCTTCCCCGTTTGTGTAAATGTTCTTGCTTATTGGCTGTGTTCATCGGAACCCCCAGCCTGGGGAAGAGAAGGAGAGGGAAGATTACTCAAGAAAATCCTGAAGAGAAGGAGATCTTTATTTTCGCCATGGTTGGAGAGGATCGGCCCACGTTTGGCTGACTCTGCCGCTAATAGGCCTTTGACAAAGCAGAAACAGCATGGAGGGAGGGCCCGTCTGAGCAAAGTCCTTCACTTCCGGGCTTCCAGGAAGCAGAGAGAAACACCTGGCACCTGCTTCCCCCAGAGAGGCCTCACCTCCTATAGTTCCTAGGACTTGCAAACATAATGACTGTAATTAGGACCCAAGTCATCATAACAGGGAAGGCTGTGGGGGACATTTTGTATTTGAGAAGGGTGAGGAGGGTGAGAAGGAGAGGTAAAGGAGTTTGTGTGTAAAATCCCTGTGTTATATCAAACCACGCAAATATTTTCCTCTTAGGATCTTTGAAATGCTGAATACATTTTAAAAACATATTTCTAGTGGATAAAGAGCCAAACTAATGGTAGATTGGTATTAGCATCAGAAAAAATAAAATAGAACAAAATATATTTGATATCTTATTTCAATTTCAAAGACCTTACATTATTTCGATATTTCCTTATATTCCTTTAATCCTTAGATGTGAAAAGAAAATGGGGCACTGTTTTACATAAATTAATTCCAAAAATGTCATTGTGGCAATCCACCCACAGCAGTGCTTTTCAGGGTTCTTTAAAAACAAACAAACAAAAATAAACAGAACACTAGGAAATTGCACAGAAATTAACAGGGAAAGAAGAGTACAACCAAACTATTCCAAAAGAAGCTGAAGGTAAGGCCACTTTCAAAGACCCAAGACCTGCTGCAGTTGACTAGGATGCTTAGTCAGAGAAGTACAGTGTAAGACAGCAGATTCATATGCCAGCATTCTAACATGTAGGGAATAACAAGCTGTGAATGCCTAATCACACTCTATTAGCATGGTTTCAGCACACAGCTGCACACATGTATGTTCATCCGTGAAGCCCACCATGGCTGGTGCAGCCAGCCATATGAGTTGATGTACCCTTTAGAGTACGTTTGTGTACAAATCTACAATGGGCAATGTAAACCTCTCAGAAAAAGTAATTCAGCCTGGAAACTGAGTTCTAAGTGAACGGTGTTCCATTTAGGCTACTGGTCCGCCCTACATCTTCCATCTTCCTAAGCTGCACTCTTCAAAAAGAATTAAATTTTCTTATGAGTTCTGAATTTCCATTCCCAGGATGTATCTAAGAAAGGAGGCTAAAGACCGAGTGAAATAAGGAAATGTGAAAAATTTAACACAAATATCTTAGGAGTTGGGGGGGGGCCCAGAACATGCTGGGTAAATTAGGGGTGAGAGTAGAAACTGATTTATATTTTATAAACACTGGCTCTTTCTAGTGGGTTTATTTTGGAAACAACATCTGAAGATTAATTTCATTCTGTGTAATTTTACAGATTGAATTCATAACTGATTATTTGTCTAAATTAATGCTCTCGGTCCTGTGTCTTATTCCAAACTTCTAATAAAAATTGAGGAAACTATAAAAACAAATTAAAATTAAAATCCAGTATGGCAGGATCAGAATATCTAGTCTCATTACATTTGTCCCTCAGCAAAATATTTGAACGGATGACTTTTCTGTCCTGAAAAAAGAAGTAAAAATTCATATCCATGGCAGAAAGTAACGCTCTGCAGTGGTTCTCAACCTTTGTAAAACTGCAACCCTTTAATACAGTTCCTCATATTGTGGTGACCTGGCCGCCAACTCTAAAACTATTCCAATGCTTCTTCATAACTGTAATTTTGCTACTGTTATGAAATGTAAAGTAACTATGTTGAGAACTACTGCTATAGCGTTCTAGCCTAGATTCCAGGTTATTCTTGGGCCTAAACTCAGCATCCCAGCTAATAGGATACACTGGGCATAAGGTGTGGCTGCACATAAGCAAACAACTTGCAAGGGAAGTCCTTTCCGTTCTCCCACAACTAGCACATTGTGGTACATCACAGATTTTATTCCAGTTTTTCTGAATGCAAATTTTAAAATTCATTGTCCTCTTCCCTTTCTTTAATCACTCACTCGGTTGATATTAAGTATTCTCAGATCTCCTAAACATCTGGCGCTCCAGCGGGCAGAGAAATATTTAATACAATCAGTTTTGTGCTAAGTAGAAAACAGCAGAAGGGAGGGAAGAGAGGGTGGAGTTGTTTGGAGGAAGAACATCACAGCATATAGGCTCAGGGTAGGAGGGTTTCACAAAGCAAACTGTTCACAGGGTCACATTTTACAGAGGAAAAGCAGGGCTGACATGAGACCCTTGGAACACACAAGCACAGCAATTTGGGTTTGGGTAGGAGTCAAAGATTACAGAGTTTGTAAGTATGTGAGGACAGAGGGAGTAATCACTGCTCTGAGAGTCTGGTGAACAGAGGTCTGGTCACAAGAAAGAAAAGCAAAAGCAGAATTTGGTTCATGGTTTCTTCTTAGGGAAAATGTTTTCAACATTTTTAAATTTTAGAATAAATTTCAAACATAACAAATAAAAATATATAAAAGGGACTAGACACATGGCTCAGTTTTTTGTTCTTTTTGTTTAATTGATTGTTTGGTTTTTGGTTTTTCAAGACAGGGTTTCTCTGTGTAGCCTTGGCTTTCCTGGACTCACTTTTTAGAGGCTGACCTCTAACTCATAGCAATGCACCTGCCTCTGCCTCCCCGAGTGCTGGGATTAAAGTTTGCCACCCAGCTATGGCCCAGCTTGTAAAGTGCATGCTGTGCATAAGGACCTGAGTTCAGGTCCCCAGGAACCATGTGAAAATCAGGCAAGGTCATAGCACCTATAACCTCAAGTGAACTGAGGTACAGATTCAGTAAGAGGTCCTATCTCAAAAACTAAGAAAGAGGGTAACCGAGGAAGACACTGATGTCTGCCTCTGGGCTCCACATTCACACACATGCACGTTTACCTACACACATCAACACCTACACACTCACATGCACATGTACTACAAAGACAAAAGAAAAAAACACTTAATATGTATGTGTATATATGTGTATATACATATGTGTATGTGCGTGAGTGTATATATACATGTATATATATATATGTATATATATGTATATACATATATATGTATATATATATACATATATACACACACACACATTCACACATATATATATTTCTCTGTGTAGACCTTGCTATCCTGAAACTCGCTCTGTAGACGAGGCTAGCCTCAAACTCACAGAGCTCCCCCTTCCTCTGCCTTCCAAGTGCTGGGATTAAAGATGTGTGCCACTACTACCCGGCCATAAAATAAATTTAAAAAAAATTTATAATCATACTCTCAAGTGATTGCCATTGAAACATCTTTACATTCTTTACGGATTTTTCCAGAAATATAAATATACCTATGAAAGTTACATGAATTTTAAATACAGTATTAGCAGATACATAATTTTAGTCAACACTACTTGAATTTTTACATTTATTATTTTATTATTATTTTATTCATTATCATATTACAGAATTAATTAGAAATTTAATAAATATACTTAAAAGGACCATGACCAAATTTTCACAAATATTGTCACTAATTCCTAAAGAAGACTTCCTTGTTTCTCACAGATTACAGATAATTAAGCTGTAAGTCATTTAACTAATTCATACATCTTTTTTCTAATTTCATAACAAAAACATGAAATTATCTAAAGATTCTTTAATGTGACTAACCATGTCTATTTAAAGTCATAAGAGCGTCATGAGATGTTTTATTTTCCTTTTCGCTCAGCTGCCGAACTTATTTAGATAATACGCTATGTGGTTTCGACGTGCATTCCTCTGCTGCGGGAGACAAAGGCCAGTTTGTAATTTTTACCACAAAGCCAACTCATGACCCAAGTGATCCTTTGGAGTTCTCTCGAAAGAAATCCATGCCCTCTCTAGGGCTTTCCTTGTCACCATCAGTTCAGGCTAGGAATGCATAAGGAAATGCGAAAGTACAGGAAGCATGCATGGGCTCCTTCTCTTTAATTATCCTCGGTCACAGGAAAATTCCTCAAATAAAACTTCCCTCATTTTGGCTCTTTAACGTTTTTATCACCTCTTTACTATTGAAAGATAAGAAGCAAAAATTAGATTGTCCTTGGTAGACACTTTTATTTATTTTGAACCAAATGACTGCTTGCCTCTTCATTAAATAAACCTCGGGGTTCTGAACTGCCTGCTGGTTCATAGATCCCAGAAAGAATTTTAAAAAATGTAATCCTGAGATTTCTCTCTTTTATTTTTTTCCTTTTTTATTATTATCATTTATTACAATTTATTCAATTTGTATCTCAGCTGTGGGCCCTTCTCAATCCCACCCACCCTCCCTCTTCTTCCCCATGCCCCTCCCCTAGTCCATTGCTAGGGGAGATCCTTCTCCCCTTCTGTTTGACCCTAGACTCACAAGGACTGGTTTCATTATCTTCCTGTGGTCTGTCAAGGCTGCACCCCCAGGAGGAAGTGATCAGACAGACAGCCACTGAGTTCACACCATAAAAAGTCCCTGCTCCCTTGACTAGGGACCCCACTTGGAGACTGAGTCTATGGGCTACATCTGAACCAGATTGTAGGTCCTCTCCATGCATGGTCTTTGGATGGGGTATCATTCTCTTCATCATTCTCTTCAGGGCCCCCAGGGCTCAGTTTTTACAGCTCTGTTGCCCTCCTTTTGGATCTCCTGTCCCCTCCACGTCTTTCTATCTCCCCCTTCTTTCATAAGATTACCTGCACTCTGCCCAAAGTTTAACTATGAGTCTCAGCCTCTGCTTTGATACTTTGATCAGTAGAATCTTTCAGAGGTCATCTGTGGTAGGCTCCTGTTCTTCACCCCTAAAATTGCTCTAGGAAAACCACAGTTCTTACATGGAGGTTCCCCAAAGGCATTAAGTTACAGTAAATTGATAGAATTAGTTCCACCAGGGACCTTATGCAAAGTTTTTTTTTTCTCTTTCTACATTAACAATATTTATCTAGTGTGTTTAGTTTAATATGTAAAGCATTTTACTGAAGATGACTAGTTATTGTATAAATGAGCTGCTGAATGGACAACAAAATGAGATTTTATGTCCTTTCTAGAAATTGACAGGAGCTCATTCTTTTAGGTTAGATTGCCCAGTTGTCTTTATTAAAGAAAAAACATGACAAAGTTCTCCCCCAACCACATAACATAAAGGGCCAGAGGTCACTTATTGTTCTGGAAGGGGGGGAGGGGAATGTAGTCAGGCTTTTCAATCTGCCTCTCTGTGGCAGAAAAGTAACTGTTCTTTCATAAGCAGGCTACACAAATCTCTTGGTAGGATAAAACACCTGATCTAGAAAGTCAAAATTCTTTGATAAAAAGGACACAGAGGATCCAAAATCCTCACCCAAGCTCAAAGCTAGATCCTTTCCTAAACACTATGAACAGATGATCTCACTGATTTTCACACACACATTTTTATAAGTGTATTTATTTAGTCATTTATTTTGTGTGTATGAATATCTGCCTGCACATATGTGTATGCACCTGTGTGTGCAGTCCCCACAGAAGCCAGAAGAGGGACAAGAGTTGAAGGTGGTTGTAAGCCTCCATGTGGGGCCTAGGAACCAACTGCCAGTCCTCTGCAAGAGCAGTAAGTGCTCTCAATTACTAGCTATCACTTCAACCCCTGTTCCCTTCACACACACAAAATCTTCCTGTGCATCTCTTTGTAAATTCTGGGTTACAGGACTAAACTATAACTACTTTCTTCATGATTCAAAACATCCATAAAATACAAGTAAAGTATCTTAAATCATCAAAACATGATTATTGAATAATTTTTATTAATCACTAAAAGATCAGCTATACTCAACTATAGATATTGGAATATCTATATGCCAATTGCTTTTTATTCTTCCATTGGTATGCACCTTTCCTAAACAAAAAGCTTTAGAAAGCAATCCTTTAAAATTCAGTATAGAAAATACAAAAGGATGTATGTACATTGCCATGCCTGTGTTTTTTTTAGAAAGGGCTCATTAAAATCATCTTTGTCTCAGCACTGCTAGTGTTCTCTGGCTTTTGTGTGCCCTATGAGTTGACTCTTCAAAAATGATTCACTGCTAACTGTTTCAGTCCTAGATGTCACACATGCTGGGCAGCTTTCTCTCCATTCAAATCTGTATTTTCCATTACAGTGCCAATTAAAAAAGAAGAAGACAAAGAAAGAACAGAAAAATAAACTCAGCTTCTAACTGGGAAGACTGTTAATCTCCTTCAAGCCGTGTGGAGCGGAAATGCATTTTCAGACACTTTGAAAGTCGACACAGTAACTGTGTTCGTTGAGGGCTCGTGTGAACCAGAAGCAGCTACTCAAGAAATAGATTCAGTTTGGTTAGCTCTGACATAGCTGAACTTGACAGTTTATTTTAGCTTCTAATCAAAATAACATCAGCTAAATAGACAGATATTTTTCTTTTCCTGTTTGTCTTGGTCCTGACAAAACCATGCAACTTACTGGCTAGTTTATCCTCAAACCACATTTCCTTTCCCTTCTAAGAAATATTCCTCCAGGTATTCGTGTGTGTGTGTGTGTGTGTGTGTGTGTGTGTGTGTGTGTGTTGAGAATGCAAGATGTATTGCTGAGTATCTGCTCTATTTTCTGTATTTTATGAGCTTGGATATCGTGAGTGTCTCTATGAGGGGCCTGGGATAACACTTTCCTATTCAGATTTAGGTTTCAAAGGCAGTGAGCTCTGCTCACTCCCAGGAACCTCACTGCTCATTACAAAATACGTTGCCGCAGTTCCCAATGTGAACTTCAAACAGTTCTCAGCATCAATACACAAAGCCATGAAACAAGACAGAGACTCGTTTTTCAGGGCTTCTTCTAAACCACTTGTTCTCCACATCCCGTCTCCTCTGCTCCCACAGGTCCCTTGCACTGCAGGGCTAACGTGCTTCTCTTTGGGTGTATTTAGCCTAAATGAGACTGATGAGAACAGTCACGTCCTCCCACCAATTTTGATGAATATTATGCGCTGTGTATATATTAAATGTCATTATGAAAAAAAATCCAGATGTTCCTGAGGCTAAGGTCAAATGAATACTTTTAATGATAAATTAATGGTCTCCATTTCTGTTCTAACTAAACAAATGGAAACACAATGTACCTGTGGCTTTATTTAATCCTATCAGTGACCAATAAAAACTCTCCCAGGTGCCTGAAACATGTGTTCCTAAAACAGTCTCCGAGCATATGTCAACACGAGCACAATAGCAGAAAAAGAAAAGCATTTCATTGGCACTAGGTAGACATTGCTTTCTGATGCGTTTTGTGGATATGGACACCATATCTACATCATTTTAATGTATGAGCTCTGAGCTTTGCACTTTATTTTTGACATTTGATTAGGTGAATTCAAAGAAGTGGTGCTGAAAACATTTGTGCATTGTCTCCACACATTTCCTGTCACTTTCTAGAATGTTAGAGCTGTCTCCGATACATTTTCACATTTCAGAAGAAATACTTGTTTTCACTCATTTTAAAGGTCAACAATAAAGTTCTATTTTAGAAATGAGATCTGGAGTGAAATTCAGAGTAGGGAAGAACAAAATGGCAGAGACCTCATTTCACATTGCTAATTGCCCAAAACTCTGAACAATTCTCATAATTAAGCCCACAGGCAGAGAGCTCTTCCACATTCTAGTCAAAAGTAGCTGTTGGCCAAAGAGGCAAGAAGTGGCTGTGCCAATTCATACTCCAGCAAAGTTTATAGTTTCCCTAGTCTAAGTACTGAACCCAGGGAAAATGAGTGCAGACCCAGCAGGGAATACCAAAGCCAGAAGACCTCTAACCTGTGAGGCACTTTGTTGCCAGGCTGTTGGACTTTTCGTAGATTGTCACTTCATTTTCCTCACTTTAGCTATTTCCTTGATATACCGAGTGAGATCACGCTCTTTAGTTGGGATAGGGAAAATGTTATCTTTAACCCAAGGTCCCCATTCATGGTACAGTGAGGATAAAGAAGCTTCTTTTCTGTTGCCCCACCACTGGGACCCCCAAATCTGTCCCACTCAGCTCCATGATGCACCTCCATCCCTTCACCTCACTTCTCTTACAGACTAACCAGAGCTGGCCCCTGCTCTGTCCTCTCAGTGGAAGCACCTACAGGCACTGACTCCAGGAAGACTGCAGATAGGTTTTATCCTTCCTAGAGTTTCTGAGACAACCTATCGCAGCAAATGGTGATTAAGGGAATGCATCCATTGGATGCACGGAACATAATAATCCCTCTATCAGGGTTATTCTTATTCTCATCTACATTATCGTTCTTTAAATAAACAGCTAAATTCATCTCTTAACATTTTATTACTAACCATGATAGAGAGTAAAGCAATTTTAAAATGCAAACTAGAGGCCTTACAGGATTCTTCAGTAGGTCTGAGTCTATTTCCCCTCAGGCATTTATCTAGGAAAATGATGCTTCTTAAATAACATTATCCTTCTGAGGGCTCTCTAAGGTAAGGGTGTCATCTGAGTAAATTGTAGACGCCCTCTTGAAGGAAGGAGAAACCCCTCTCTTTAGAGACTTCAGTCTGGGTGGCTGCTTCCATTTCCATGGGATTCTAAGCAGCTCACTACAAACATTCCTCATTTTCTTTCATCTTCACAATAGTCCTATGGGGCAATGATTGTGCCCTGTTTCACATGAAGGACCATAATCCCAGAGATGTTGTATAAAGTTGTTTTATGGAGCTGTTATTCTAGCAAAGACAGAGAGGTCTTTCAAATCCAGGCCCTTCTGGTTCTAACGCCCCAGGTGTACAATACACATTACACGTTTCTTTGGTTTAGGACATACCACTTTAAAAATAACATTGCTGGAATATTTGGACTAGAATACGTTACTACATAAAAATAAAACAACTACTAGTTCTGAAAAATCCTGTAATGTAATATTAAATATGGCATTTTCTCATCTTATGATTAAAAAAAATCCACCGGAAGCATAGAAAATTGCATAAGTTGTCTAAGGTCTATGCCTGACGTGTGAACAGTGGTCCTGAGGCTGAAAGGTTATCTGCTACACAGTACTGCTTGTTCTGCATCATTGTCCCTCCAGAACAATTGTTTACCCATCTCCACGCCCTAGGATGCTGATCTTAAACATGACCTCCAAAGGACCCCCGAATTCTGCCTTCCAGTGATATTTAGGGAAGCATGACGGGGTTTGATACTTATCCCAGAGGGCTTCAGTTTGCCCGACCCAGGCCACAGTTTCACTGGGTAATATTATGAATTCCCTCTTCCTCCTCGTCATACTCAGGGAGAATACAGGTAGACACTTCTTACTATATCCTCTGTGCTTCGTTACTCTTTGATGGCTGCCCTTAGGCAGCAGGTCATTCGTTAAACCCGTGGTCGCTTTGAGTAAAGTCATGTGTCCTCTGCTGTGATGGTTACTGATAACCTTGTCAGTAAGAGATAGCATCTACAGGGATGCTAACACTTATTTAGAATGGGAGAAATCTAGAGACGATCAGGAAGAAAATCATAGAGGGGATAAAGGAGATGTTAGAATAATGACTGTGGAAATGTGGAGTAAGGTTGGGGAGTTCAGGGCAGGTGAATGATCTAATTAGCAATGTATACTTCTTGCTTGCTTCTCTCACACAGTACATGGCCTTAGACATTTTATCATAACAAAGCAGGCATTGATTAGACTGGCAACCTTTCAGATTTAAAAATAAATGGAATGGTACGGAAAAGTGTGGTCCCTTTTCCGTCTTTAAAGGTGAACTAAGATGTGTATCTTAACTTGTGTTTTCATGACACAGAAAATACCATACAGTGATTTAAAGATCACTGGTATTCAGCCAAATAATTTAACTTTGGATTCCCTTTTATGTTAAGTATAGATAGGAGATACCTAGGCCCTCCACATACCCCTTCTGAAAGAAAGGGAAATGAAAAACTTCAAATTAACTGGAGCTGTACTCCCACCTGCTTATAAACCTAGTTAACTGTGTTATGAGAGCAAAAGCAGAACACTCTTGTTTCCTTTAGAAAGAGTCCATGAGAACGCATGAATGAAACGCAAGGCTTTAATGCCTGGGGTTTGAGTCTGTTAAATGAGTTCATAGCATGAAAGCTTCCATTTTCCTGCCAGAATCTATAGCATTTATAGAATAGGAGAATTTAAGACAATTGGAAAATAATTACTAGATTGCTATCCCAAACTTTTGCAAGTCCTGTTTGGCCAGTGTTACAATGCTTCCTATCAACAAACTTTCCACTGCAGTGCCTTTCTTGATGGGATATGTTGATTTCAACAGTTTTAGCAAACCTTCACAACATCTTTACTCGTGAACAAGAAAAAAGAATACTGCCCAGCTCTTCCTGGATTCTCCTGCTCAGGGTTATTTTCTCCCCCCCCCCCCCCCGCCCCATTGCCTGTTTTCCAGTGTACATAAAGGCACAACGTTTTTAGTGCAAATGCAAAGCAGCACCACAGGGTTAGAGTCTCTGTCTTAGTCCTGTTGCTGTGAAGAGACACCATGACCATAATACCTCTTATAAAAGAAAACATGTAACTGGGGGGTGGCTTACAGTTTAGGAGGCTTCATTCATAATCATCATGATGGGGAGCACCGAGGCAGGTGTGCTGGTAGAGCGAAAGCTGAGAACTTTACATCCTGATCCACGGGCATCAGGAGAGAAGTGGACCTAGATGAGCTTTTGAAAGCTCACAGCCCACCCCCAGTGACACACTCCCAACAAGGCCACACCTCCTTATCCCTCTCACATAGTTCCACTCCCTATGTCTAAGCCTTCAAATATATGAGCCTATACCAGTCAGCATGTATTTGGTACATACCCTGTACAGTGTCTTGTATAGAACATTTCACCTGTATTATCTCATTTAAAGTTATAATCACTTCCTGAAATAGAAATTCTATTATCTCCATTTCATAATCAAGGTAAGTAGGTCTCACAGAATGCATGTCACAAAGAAATATAGAATTTCTGGATTTGTTCATTTTTATGTAACTGACTACTCATTTGGCCTAAGAAACGCATCGTTTTCTTAACTCCAGACATTTGGTGTCAAAACGAGTTAGGAGATTGAAGAAGAAGACTAGGCTTTCTTGGCTGTTCAGCATCCTTCACAGTTGTTTTGTTGTCAGACTTGTATCAAGCTGCTCGCATCAGATCAGGATTCATGAGTATGCAGGACAAGATGTAGGCGCAGAGAATTTCTCCACGTTGTCCCTAGCTAAAATGCCTTTGAGTTTCATTGGTCCACAGTAAAAGAAACAATACATCCATTCCTGAATCAATCAGCCAGAAAACTGGAGATTCACTGACTGACAGAGAAGCCAAGGCTCATCCTTGCTACTATCAAACTCCAGTTTACAGTAAGTAAAGTTAATTAATTAATTAATTTAACTAAGAGAAAAATATTAACTTTTTTTTTTAAGTTTTGGTCTTGCCATGACAAAATTTAAAGATCCAACTATCAACTGATGTTCTGGGCAACAAAATTAATAAGCCAGAGGGTTGATTTTTTTTTTTATCCCCTTTGGTCTGGGACTCAGCTGTTAAGAATCTTATGGCTCTTCTTTTGTTTTCAAAATCTGCACACTGTATGTGACTGCTCACCAACGTGACGGAAACCCTGTTCTTCCCAAAGCGCTATGTGCTCATGATAAGGTTTCTAAATTCTTCTCTGCCCCAGCGCCTTTAGCTGTGAACCACCATGATGACCAGGTATCTGCTGCTGTTTTCTGCAGCCTTCTGTCTGCAGGGAACATAATCATCATCAACCCTCGTTCTCAGTCTCATCAAGCCTTAAGCTACGATGCCCTTGCTGATATGAGAGAGAACAATGCACCTCCTCACTTACACCCCCCTGAGCAGGAGATCCTGGGTGTGTCCCTGGGCAAGCAGCAGGGCTTTCATCCCTTCTAAGCCTTTCTCAACCTGCTAAGGTATTGGATGAGACAAGAAACCCAGTTCCTGAGAACCCTTCACTCTTTCCTAGTTCCTCCCTAGGCTTCCAACTTCTCTTTGGGACATTCTTTTTTTTTTTTTTTTTTTTTTTTTTTTCAAATTAACTGTTAAGGATTACCTTGTTGTTAGGCATTGTTCAGGAGCATATGAATCACAAGAGGGGACATAACATGGGCTCAAGTTATTGCTCTCTCAACAGATATTTCTTCTAAGAAAACTTTCTTTTTTACATTAAAGTAACCATCCAGGTTTATCATATAAATAGTTGATACATTTTGGAATTTTGTTGGATAATTTATTTTTCAACTTCAGTGACAGATCAAGACTCAGTTCACCTGTTTTTCTGAAAGTTATTCATCAGAAATACCAATTGAATTTTCTAAACAACGCGTAGACATGTAACACAAAAAGATTTGTTAAACTAAATGAATTTTAAATCTCTGGTGCCTACAGATATAGCCCATGGCAGCTCAGTCTCCAAGTGGGTTCCCTAGAAAGGGGAACAGGGGCTGTCTCTGACATGAACTCAGTGGCTGGCTCTTTGATCACCTCCCCCTGAGGAGAGTGGGGGCAGCCGACCAGGCCACAGAGGAAGACAATGCAGCCAGTCCTGGTGAGACCTGATAGGCTAGGGTCAGAGGGAAGGGGAGGAGGACCTCCACTATCAGTGTACTAGGGGAGGGGCATGGGAGGAGAAGAGGGAGAGAGGGAGGGATTGGAAGGGGATGAGGGAGGGGGCTACAAATGGGACACAAAGTGAATAAATTGTAATAAATAAAAATAAATAAATAAATTTTAAGTAAAGAAATAAAATCTCTGGTGCCTAAATTACTTCTTGCTGTAACATTATTCATTCTGGAAATTAATAGCAAAATAAATCTGTTTCTTTCTATCAGTTCACTGCTGTAATTGACCCATGTGAGGCCTAAGGACAAAATCTGGAAGTTATAATTCTTTTGGACACCAGGCTGACCACGGTTAGAATGGCCTAGCTGATTTTGACAAAGTAGCTATCAAAGTAGACTTATTTTACTAAACTGACCTCATTCACTTGCTTTTTGTCCAGATGGAACACTTGACCAGAACTTGTGGAGGCAATTTCTTCATAGACTTTGTATCCAATATGATTCCTGTCATCACAGTCTCCAGTGAGCACAAATACCACCTGAGATTTATAAAAGCGGAGGAGAGTTTGAGAGATTTCCAAAACTCAAAATATATTTGTTAGCACCTGTTATGTGCTAGCAAATTACTAAGCAACCAGAAAGTAAGCATGCATGATAATTGTTAGCCCTATACTCTGTCTAACCATGGGCCTACACTGGAACATAGTTACTTATATTTTATAATAAGTTTGACTACGGAAATAAGACCATAATTATGCTAGCTTATACAGTGGCCTCAATTTCTCATCTCATCATCTATCTATGCACACTGTAAATAATTTTGAAGATATGTTTATTAAAATATATTATTATAATATCATCTTTGGATCTGAGTTTAGCCATCTCGCTGAGGCAGAAAAACCATTCTATAAGCTATGTCCTTCAACTCAAATGACCTTTTGCAATTCTACTCAATCTCCAGTGTTTCTGCCATGGCCACAAGAAAGGCATCCTAAACCGACCTCATTAATCTTAAAATGAACCTGTTTAAGAAAAGGTCAATACACCCAAGGGCCAGTACCTCAACATTCTTTCACACATGAGCAAGCATTTCTAGCCTAGGTTAACCAAGGTATGTTAACATGGAAAAAGTAATATGTTATGCTTTAAACTGCTGGGTTTTGTTACATGGCAATAACTAACTTACAGTGCTGAGTAACTAACTCAAGAGAGACTCCCCATAGAAAATGTTAGAAAATGTCATTTGAAATATAAACCTAACAAATATAGAAAGATGCTAATAAGTACATTAATCTGCAATCGTTTCATCTTTGTATTCAAAGGCAAAGTATCATTATGTTGTTGATAAGCATGAATTTACTACACTTAAATTACATGATATGTACACAGATAGAGATGTGGTCAGATGATAATGACTATTATATTTATCACACACATAATAGTTAAAAGGGCTAAGCAACCTCTCATGCATGTTCAGACAAGTATTTCTGAGGATGGTGTCTGCTTACTTGGGATTGTTTCTGTTGAATAAGCTGCAGCGCCTCATGGGTGAGCCGATAGTCCTTGGATCGCGCATCAGTAAAAACATAGATGAAAGAACCAGGAAGAGAAATTTCCAAGGCAATTTTTATAGCTCCAATACTCATTTCTGGACAATCACCACCTCCCTGTTGAACAGAAAGCAAGATGAAATCATTGCATTAAAAAAAATGGTATTTTTGTCCTAAGTGACTTTAGAATTTTAAAAATCAAACAATTGCTTTTTACTAAATGATGAAAAATCCTTCCCAAGTCACACAAATATCAAGTGAAGAAGCAGAGACTAAACCCATCTCTGCCTGGTATGAGATCTTTGTTGACTTCTGTGCTACAGACAAGGGGCTTGTCTGAGATGCTGACAAATCAGAGGAAGAAAATTCCCATTGTTAAGGGTATACAGAAAATACTGCTCCATCTTAGATTCTCATATTTGTTGAGTTTAATTAAGACTCATCTTTTTTTCGCCCAATCCCCTTTCCTTGAAGAAGGCATCAGTGTTCTATTGTTGTTTGATTAATGAAAGAATATGTGAATGAGTAACGAGTGAGTAAACAAGCAAACAGTATTGTTAAAAGAAATCTTGACTCAGTCTAGGTAGACTTGCTGCATCCATCTGACCGTCATTTGAACTCAACCGCTCTCACTTCAAGTGATGTCATTCCAGAGATGAAAGAATCCTCTGAAAGTACAAGGATGAAAGTACCTCTTTACTCATGAATAGGAAATATAAAGCATGCATGTCCATATATGTATATAGATGGTCATTTCTATATATTTATTATAAGCAATGTATGAAACTTTTTCAGTCTTTGCTCTCGTGTTCACTGTTCCTCTCTTGCTGTTTCTGTGCCTCCATCTGTGTGTATTTGTGTGTGTGTTGTGTGTGGTATGTCTTGTCTCTCTTCTCTCCTTCTTTTCCTCTTGGTATGCAGAAGTTTAATATTTAAAAGGAGAAAATAACCATGACTGTGTGTCCTAAACATATCACCTAAAACCACAGAAGCATGTACCTACACAAATTAAAGATAGAGTAGAGGTGAATTACATAATATGACAACTTGAACAATTCCCAAAGCATGTACTAGGATGGGTCTGATTTTATGAAATTCTGTGTTTTTCTTTGAACTCTAAAACATAACTAATCCGTATCAGTAGGAGCATTCCTGTTCAGTCTTCTGATTCTCTTTTTATCTTTACAATTCTCCAGACAGCTCCAATGTGTTAAGTTGCAGAATAGACTTCAGATGTAAAAATGTATACAGAAAGAATTAGAAGCATGTGACTTTTTCACAGTAAATGTTGCTTCTGGGATAAACTTTGAAAGCACTATGGCCTCGGAGTTACAATGATAATTATGTTCAATAATGAATTCCTGGAAAGCACAATTTTACAAAGAATGGAAATCTTATCAGTGGAGGAAGTAATAAAACACAGATTGTCTTGTAGTCTTCTCTAAATAAAAGACAGGGTGGGAAGAACACTGAAATAAACTGAACCTTTGAACTCAAAGGACTTAGAGAAAGTTGAGGACCCTCTCCAAACCCTAAAGGGAAGATGTTATCAAAAGAAGGGTCAAGGAATGAGGCAGCCAACTGCAGGGAGACCACATTCTCACTGCGTTGCTTCTCATCAGCCCACTCCATTTTTCCTCCTGTTGATTTTCAACCATCCAGGCCTTCTATCAGTTGTCTTTCAGGACATCTAACTCCCAGTTGTCAAAAACTGACAAATTCCAAAATAACTCGTTTTTAAGACCAGAGTCTTGCAATATGGCTCCAGCTGTCCTTTAATTCACAATCTTCCCACCTGGATCTCTGGAAGAGTTGGATTTACAGGCCCATGTCACCATGCTCAAGTCTAGGAACTCTGTGCTGGAATTACATGCTTACTCTTATTCTAATGTGATTGAGTTCTGCTGAATTTGAGCCTGGCCTCAAAGTCAGGGTAGAGTCCCCTGGCATGGAATCCACATGCTGAAAGGTCTTAGTTGTGCAGTTTGCACTTTACATGGAAAGTTGAGCTGTGGAACTCGGTTTCAATTAATCAATATTTTAGGATGCTCGGTTATAAATATTGCCACTGATGCTAGACTAAGAGAATATAATGTACACGTGGAAATGATTATGCTATATTGAATCTACTTTTCAGCTGTGTCAAAAGCAAGGCTAAAATAAATCAGAGCAACTGCAGAGTTCAAAGGCACATATGCTGCCCTCATCCCTTGTAGGAAATATGGCAAGGATGCTCTCAGAGACAAGAAGAATATTTCAGAATCCAAGCCTCGGAGTTCCCGAATCATTGCAATACATGTCACATACCCGGGAGAGTAAAACGCTACCCTTTGCTACAAATAAGTGACGAAATAAATTTAAGTAAGATGGGTTCCAAATTAAAGCCTCAGTGGTAGACCTTCATGCTGGATTCCTTAGGCAACAACCGCCATTTCCATGCTTCTAAGTCATCACCTGTCAGTCAAGAGCATAACTCAGCAGTAAATGGTCTTACAGCTTGTTGGAACTTTTACGGTATGTGGGGCTTTGTTTGCCGAGTCCCAGAAGCACTTCAGCTCATTACAGTTCAAATACTCATAAAGAATAGATGACGTTTCTGGCACCCGATATGTTAAACAGGAATTAAGAAAATTATGTATTTTTGTGTTCTCATAATTCAGGAGCTTCTTCAAAACTCACAAGAGTTATAACAGAAAGTAGTCTATTGAGGAAGGCACTGGCATGGAGGTCACCAAGCATAACCTGTGTGCCACCTGACACCATCTAATTCCAGAAGGCCCGTAGACATACACAGGCTTAACTGCAGGCAGAACATGGAGCTGGGAGTGATATCTTGGAATTCCCAGTTTCATCTTCAGTAACATGCTCCCTCCCAGCTCTCTCTGCTTCTTATAAAATCCCTTTCTTTCCTCCTCAAGGACCTTGTGCCATTTTAACTGTGAACACCTTCCCCATAGTGCTGAGACAAGAGTTTTCCTCTACATGGAGTAGG
The DNA here is from genome assembly GCF_030254825.1 of Meriones unguiculatus. Classification (NCBI taxonomy): domain Eukaryota; kingdom Metazoa; phylum Chordata; class Mammalia; order Rodentia; family Muridae; genus Meriones; species Meriones unguiculatus. The sequence goes on from NC_083359.1 coordinate 72,450,155, forward strand.
TCCTCCATCTTGCATCCTAGAAGGCCACATGCGCTCAGAAGAAAACATACAGAAGGCAAGCATGCAAAACTAGTGCTGTCCCAGCAGCCACCATTTACTGCACCGAAGACTGGGCATTCATACTGCCAAAACTTGCTCTGAGCAGCCCAGTTTTCTCCCAGCCCCTGTAGCCTGCTCTTTTCCTCTATGCTATTTCTACCTGCCCATCAAAGTCTCTTTTCCTTCTGCTCCAACACTCATATGCAGAGTGTTAATGCTCTGGAGTACACTTGGTGATGTTTCTATTATAGATTAGTCAATGGAGATTGTAACACCATCTCTTTTTTCTCTAAATTGATAAAATACACATTCATACTAGTTACTTTATGACTTTGTAAAAATGTATTTGTACAATAAGTTTTACTAACAAAGATGTCTATAGTTTATGAAGATTCCACATGAGGAAGTTTTATATAGACAGGGTTTATGGTCATTAAGTAACCAATGAAAAATAATCTGCTCACATATACAACACAGTAGACAAATGAGGCTTATTAAAAGTCAACACATACAAAGAAAGATGGAGACTTGGTTGAAAAGTTTATATGCAGAAACCCAAGGGACTTAGCTGATGACTAGACCACTATTCACTAATGGGATGCGTCTGCCAAAGAGATCAGATCCAGGGCTCCAGCATCAGCAGAGGGCCTCAGATGTGGCTACATGCAGGTCTCACGTGTCACCTTCTGAAAAAGGCCAGGACTCCAGTCCCTAGCTAGAGCTGTTGAGGTCTGGATTACTGATAGCGCTCTGGAAAGGAGTCAAATATCTGACAGGGCGCTTTCAAAGACAGCATTCAAAGTCAATTTCAATTCTAAAGCACTAAAATTAATCTTCACTTTTTTTTCAAGATCCAAGAAATAAAAATAAAGGTCTCTTAGAGAAATAACTGTTTCTGATCTACTTGACTGAAAAGAGACCTCTCAATTTTCCTTTATATCTATTTTATCAAAAAAGAAAAAAAAAAACACAGTTATTTTACTCTAGTAAGCTGACATTTTTTAAAAGAAACATTTTGACTTACAACCACTGTCTAAAACCTGACAGAACCAGACCTATAAATTACTGTGGAGAACAGACAATTCTTCAGTGGGTTAAGTGGCATATATGGACTGGATCAATGTGTCATATGTTAATGGATTGTTTTTCCCAGGAGCCTGAGGTGTTTATTTTGCAATGTATCATGTATATAACCTTAAAACCAAGTCTCACACAGTGCACTTCCCTCTGTAATCTGCACCTCCCCCACTCTAGCCATTTGTGTATTCTGTTATCTTTGTTCTTTGACGTTAACCCAAAAGATCATTAGCAAATCAGTCATTCATTTACTTATGGATTTGGCACCAGAATAAGTAGCTAAAAATGAGTCATACAATCTATTGGTGCTCTCTACTCTCACTCTCTTTCATTTCACCTTTAAGGACACATGGTAGTTTATTCTTCAAGGAACTTTTACTCTTGCAGAAACTCTAACCTCAACTCTAAGAAGCAAGCTATTTGTCAAGATGTTTCATTTTGTCTGCAGAAAAGTTACAAAATACTAAAATTTCCATCATAATCATCACCATCGTCATCATTGCACTATAGAAAATGTGCCTGTAATCACTCTCAAGGAAACTTTGCCTCTCTAATTTAGTAGAAGTGTTCTGAGGAGAGGGAGTAATTTTCTAATTATAATTAATTTTGCTATTTTCTGCTTAGTAATTTTAGGCGAGCTAATCACTCAAGAGCAGTTGTGAAACTAAAAGAGAAGTAAAAGTAATTCAGAAATAAATTCATTTTGATAAGGATAAGGTCAGCCCTAAACCCCATCTGTCTTTAATTATCTACTTTTCTGCTTTGAATTAAAATAAAAAAGAAATTATATAAATAAATATGTGAATTTGATTACACTAACAAAGTTACTTAAAGCAATAATTGGGAGGAAAGTAGAAGAGCAATAAAGGGCTGGCTTGAGCATTAAAAGTCCCCTGTTTAATTTGGTTTTGGTTAATAATTTTTTGAGATCATAATATAATTACACCATTTTTCCTTCCTTTTCCTCCCTCCAAATCTTTCTGTACCTCCCACCTAGTGTCTTTTAAATTCATGGCCTCTTTTTCTTTAATTATTGTTACATACATATATGTATACATGCATACACATATAATGTATGTATATAAACACACACACACATATACACACCCACATACATAAAACGATTGAGATCAGCCTCGGTGCTTTAAATTTGGGGAACTGAGTGAGATGTCACTTAACATCTCAACACTGGCGTTTACTCGTTGGTAAGAGAGTAGTAATAGTTGGATAGATTTAAATTGAGTTACTTTGAAACATTTTCAGAACTCTCCTGAGGGCACAAATTCCAGCTCCTGATGTAAACACATGCATTACAAATTGAACATTTTGTAGTATGGTTATCCTCCATTGTATGACTAATACCTGCTTATAAGTGAGTATGTACCATCTCTGTCTTTCTGTGTCTGGGTTGTCTCATTCAGGATGATCTTTTCCAGATCCATCCAGTTGCCTGGAAATGTCATGATTTCCTTGTTTTTAATAGCTGAATAGTATTCCATTGTGTAAATGTACCACAGAGTAAGAGGATGCAAGTGTTTCTGAAGAGATTTGGTAGTCTGGGGTCAGTTAGTATGAGAGGAGGGCTCCCCCTTTCTGAGGCTGGGGAACAGGGAGGAGGGGAAGAGAGGAGCAGAGTGGGACCGGGAGGACACGAGGGAGGGGGCTATGATTAGGATGTAAAATGAATAAATTAATAAAAATCCAATTGGAATTTTTAATCAAACTATTTAAATAATAAGGTATAGGTCATTCTCCTTTTAGAGTATATATTTTATTAAAAAATATAGATGTAAATATATTGATATATTTTATTCATTACAAATATATAAGATACATAAGTCAAATGTATATTAAAAATAAAGTGTTATTAATATAAATTTAAATAAAATGAAATACCAAATATAAAATTCATATAATTTAGATATTTACACAATATCTAAATTTATAGTGATATATAACCTCTACTCTTTTTTTTGAGTTATGTTTTATTTTGTCTCTTGATATGGCATCTTAAGATTTTTTAGTGATGTATCTAGAAGAAGCTCACTTGTTCATAGCTGTGAGACTTAGAATACAAGAAGTTACATAAAGTGCTTCCTATCTGGCAGAGCAAATTCTTCTAAAGCTGGTATTATACTGTCCTCCATTTGCGAATACTATTTGCCAACTTAGCCATAGTGTTTCATGATCTCTTTTGGCAAGGAATTTTAGTATCAACCACTCTTCTGGAACAAGAAACCACGGCCCTCACTCATCCATCTGCTGCACTTATTCCTTTATGTTTATCCTTCTGCTTCTGTTAAAGACTTGGGGAAATGAGACCCCATCCTGATCTTCTTAAATTTCTGTCCTATTGTTACATGAATATAGACGGTCCACATACATTTGGGTTTTAAAAGTCTATTTCATTAAATATCACAAAAGACTATTAAGTTTTATGGAGAGCTTTGCAATTTTCAAAGATCAACAATGTATACAAAGGTTGTAAGTGCTATTCAATTAAGCAGAAATATTTTGGTTATTATTTTTATGGAATTTTATTTTTGTATTTCAAATGTTTGACTAATGTGCTTTTTGTTCTTTAAAACATTTGGATGAAATACTTAGAGGCTTAACAGTGCCAATAATATTTTCTAAAGCTCAACAGGCTTTATAATTTCTTATAAAGAATGTGACCCAAGGCCACACTCTTCCCTACATATTTACAACTTCATTAATTGCCAAGCTCTGTGTGATCTGAATACCATTTGTTGTCATTTGTCTTTTCCTCCTTTTCCCTCCAAGAGAAAGTTCAATTGCCTTTCAACTTGCTTCTCTGTGAAGCAGATGGAAAGAAATTAAACACAATCAATATAAGCAGCGTGATGACTTAAATGTAGGGGCTTCTGTCAACTTTTCTTATAAATGTTTGGATTAGTTTTCTCATTCCATTTCTCTATGGGAAAATAAACTAAGACAGATGCAATGTGAATGGACAAGTACTTAATATACTGCAAACCAAATTCTCTTTTCTTATTTTCAAAACCAATTTAAATGTGCAAGGAATGGTTTTAAATGTTTGCTTTTCCACAAGTCCGAGTTAAGCTTTAGTAAACCAGCAGTGTTTACTGAACTTGATGCCAGTGATTTGGGGGCGGGGAGGAAGATCAAGAAATTATACCCAAAATAAAATCTATTTCCCTATATGGAAATTTTATAAAATACATAGCATACTTAGTTGCTTATATTAATTTATGAAACAATAAAATATTCTCTACACAAAGAACAAAGAGGAAACAGTATATATTTCTTATATTAAATGTGAAGCTCTCATTAAGTCTAGAGTTGTTGTGGTTTGGTTTTTTTGTCCCTTTTTTGCTTTAATTGAAAAGAGAAGCATTCACTAGAAACTTTCAAATTAAAATATTACCATGGAATCCTTGATGCCTGTAATAGTCCTCAGTGTTGACTGAAAGGAAAAACTGAATATCTGACTCCTTTCCCAACAAGATATTCTAATTTAGCCCTTGTGGAGCCCTTTTGAGAGCAAAAACACAAAACCAAAACAAAACGGCAATAAATAATAATTAATAAGATGTGCTCATCCAGTGCAAATGTCCAGAGACAGAGACAGAAGCTCCAGATCCAAAAGAAAGTTCTTGTTTTGTTTTGTTTTGCTTTGCTTTGCTTCGCTTTGTTTTGTTTTAATGATAAAATCAAAGGGCCCTAGATATTGACTGCATCGGATTCAATTCCCGAGGGGGCTGGGAAGAACTCTGCCAAAAGAGTGAACTGGGTGTGAGTCAGGAGGCAGGAGCCTTCACCCTGGAGACAAATGGCAAAGGGAGGGTACAGGCACTCCCGGAAGATCCTTCAAAACACAAGCGGGAGAGGCAGGAAACCACAGAGCAGTGCCAGGTCTCATCTGGAATGTAGCTATTTTCAGTCTGGTCAGACTTTTGTGAATATCATTCAGCTGTATTCTTACAGAGAAATAAGTGAAAACAGTAAATCTCTTGCTAATGGGTCCTCAGCTTGAAATCCCTCTTAAGTAGCCTTTCTGGGTCTCTACAATACAATGAAATCTGAGATTGGCTCTTCAAGTCATCTTTGCACTATTGAGTTTAAATCATTGTGATATAATGTTGCTGCTAATACATTTTTTTAAGTGTCATTCATTTATCCAGCAACTATTTAAGCCACACCCTACTAATCTGGCTCATCCTCCAGACAGAGCATAGGCCACAGTGAGAACTACAAGTGCTTGTCCTCAGGGTTCACAGTAGAATAAATGAATGTAGAGACTGAGGCAACCAAGAAAATGGAATCCCTTAACCGTAGAAACAATGCTATCTTTGTAGGATCTCAACATCTAAAGAGTTTTTCAATTCAAAGGGAGAAAAACATGACTAGATATTAAATAGCAAGTTAATGACGGCTGCAGCTACATGTTCTAAGGGCAGACGGATGGAGGATTATTGCTAGGAAAAGTGGCAAAAATCAAGGGATGCTTAAGCAAATCTACTTACATATTCATCAACTATAACTCAGTTCAGTGTGCACACAAGATAGGCACAGACAGAAGTAACCATAGAGTTCCCATTCAAGCTGTTCACCTAACAGTGCAACTGATTAAACATTACATTCCAAACTGCGATTTGACCTGTGCTCATGTGCATAATCTGGCATGCCTACGTATCACTTCACTTACACTCATAGGTGAGCCGGCTCTACATGCCAGGCATGGAACTCGGAGGACTCAATAACGTATGATGTGTAACATATAATGATGTCAAACATGTTCCTTCAATGTAAGTATGACACCTGTTCTAATGAGATAAGAACAAGCCTGGAGGACAGAGCAGGACTCTCTGAAGAGATCACATTGAAGATAAAACTAGTATTTTAAAGATTATAAGTCCTGTTACAGGGGTGCAGAAGAGATGGGATTTAAAGACAGAAAGTTCTGGTGCAAGGAAAGCAGAGTACACACAATCCCTGGGAAGGGCGAGGACACGGTTATGAGGAAGACATATGCGGGTCCCTTGAGACAGAACACAGAGAGAAAAAAACTGGCCCAAGAAAGGGATGAGAGGTAGACAGGTCTCCAGTCATCCCAGCCCACAGGCAGTATTTGATGGGACCCAACAGGGGTCAAGTCGATAGCAGTGTTTTGCAGAGATGTGTTTTCAGACTTTCATCTACAAATTCAAGAAGGGCTTAAAAAGTAAAACCAAGAGCAAATTAAAAAACATCACTTAGTCCTTTTCTTCATTACTTCAGCAAAGTCATTGGGATTAGGATGGTGTCAAGAGAAACTCAGCTGATGTTAAAGACATTTATAAAGTTTAAAAAGACTTTTTAAAGATTAGGATAAGAGGTAAGAGGTGTATCAACAATGAATCAAATATTTGGTTATACAACCACAATACTATAGCAGATTTACAAAGGTAGCAAACAGGAAACAAAGACCAAGAACTAAGGGCCAGGTTTGGGCAACCATAGAAGGAACTATCATGAGTCTCATTTTAGACAGTCACCTTGACATCCAAGTGATTAAAATGAGTCTCTGTCCTCAAAAGAGACTAAAGCTCAAAAAGAGAGAGAGAGAGACCATAAACAATTTTTCCTAAGGAGGGGGCCGTAAAATGAGGAGAAAGTGGAATCCAGTTCCTAAAGCCTGAGAAACCCCAATATTTGCCTGCCAATTTGAAGGACAGAGGCATCCCCAAGAAGTTGCACAGAAAAAGTGCGAAGAAAAGTAGAATAGATGAGAGAAAAGGAAGTGTCAAGGAACAAAGGAACAATATTATGAAGGACAGGGAAGCCAAAGGCTTTGTTTCTATGTGCCTGTACTTGAAACTGAAGTCACTCACTTGCACTGAGCAGAAACCTGGCTGAAATAGCAACTATCACGGGATTTATAATAGTTATAGGACAAAAGCTTCAGGAGGGTGAGTAAGATTATAAATTGTCAGTAAAGGGAACTTAAGGTTGAGTTGACCAAAGAAACACAGGAGAACTGTGAGAACACGAGACAGGGCGGTTATGGTTTCATTGGGAACCGCTGCAGGGCCTCATCAGATACTGCCTATGGGTTGGAATGACCGACACCTGTCTACCTCTCATCCCTGCTTGGGCCACTCTCTTCCCTGGCTCTGTGTTCTGTCTCAAGGGACTTACACTGACCCTCCTCCTAACTGTATCCCTCTCCTTCTCATGGGGCTTGTACGTAAGTTGTTCTTGCACCCTTCCTGTCTTTAAATCCCTCTCTCCTCCACCCCTCTAGTGGCATTTACAATCTTTAAAGTATGATTTAAAGAAAGTATGATTACTTCCTGCTCTGCACCCCAGACTTGTTCTTATCCCACAGAGCAGGTGGTAGGTATTCTGTGCCTTGTTGTGAGACTCTCGCAGCCCTTGGCAACTGGTGGACACAAATGAACATGCAGATAGTTAAGTCACTCAGAAATGAGGTTTTGCCTGTAGAACAGAAAAGTACTTCACACAGGGAAGGCAAAACAGTGTTTTAAAATGATGAACCTCTGAACTAGATGGGTGGCGAGTAAAAAATTGGAAGATCTGATGGCCCGGCAGAAAGCATGTGAGCCTGAATTTCCTGATGGAGGTGAGAAAACAGAAATAGCAAAAGAAGCTGCATCATCGTTATCTCTGCAGACAGTGTGTTGATTGAGACGGAGATGTTTCAGTTAGTTATTTGAGAGATGGAAGACTTAAAACAGTGATAAGATCCAGGGTGTTTGTGGGAGTCTGGGACTAAAATATGGCAGAAAAATGTTCACTGAGATGGACAAGTAGACCAAGGAGTGAGGAGGAGTTATCAAACTAGGGGATTAACACACACACTGAAGTCACCGGACATGGAAACAGCCCAGAGGGAGAAAGTTAGTCTGAACAAGCTACTATGGGTCTAGAGGAAGGAGAATCACAATTGCCTCAGTTATGTTCTTTATGTTGTGAGAAAGAAGCATTAACTGTTTTTTGTGTTTCAAAGAGAAAGGACCTATCTAGGACAGGATTCAGTAAATGCTTTCTATAAAAAGCCAAGCTTTCCCATCTTCTCAGCTCTATCGTTATGGGGCAAAGGTGACTGTAGGTGCTGCCCAAATGAATTTACTGTATCATATTCTGTATCTACTGCTTAATTCATTCTAGACATGGGTGGGGAAAGGACATGACATTTCTCAAGGCCTTGAGAGAGACAACAAGTACTTCCTTCAGATTTTAAAAATGAGAAAAGTCAGCCAAAGATAAATAATTTTCCATTTCACTCACCTGAACATACAGTTCTCTGAGTTCATACTGAAATTTTTTGGGATCTGTGGTAATTGTCACTGGACCAATTTCTGTGGAGATTAAAAAAAAATAGCATGGATCAATGAGCAGTAACCAATAACATTAAAGACTTTATTATGTTTATAATTTTCTTTTTATGCACGTAGTTCATAATTATTGACTACTAACATTGGAAATGCTAAAGACTCATTTTATAGCTACCAAGAAATAGTTTATAATTTACTATGAATCATGTATATCTAAAGCAGTACGTTTTTAACCTTAGGAAGTACAGGGGCAATCAGAAACGGCAAAAGATCTCAGATTTAGGTCTTTTTTATTTCATCAGTCAGAAAATATTTATTGAGCACATACATGACTGTTCAGACATAAATGAATCAATCATACCTTCATCTTATGATTCAATTTTCTACATTATAGAGAAAAATTCATCTCAGTTCAAAATAAACAGAAAAGGGGGGGGGGAGAAAAAATGACTGTTCACCACCCAACCCACGAGATTTCTTAATAACTTTGAGAGACACAGATACAAAGGAATTATCCATGCAAGCAGAAGTTCTTATGGCTTCTTTCCCTGTGATTGGGATAGCTGTGTCTATTTATCACCATTCTTCTGAGCTGCCTTGGATTACAGTTACCTTTAGGGCTGTGTCCCCTTCAAGAATTCCCAGAGGTACTGAACACACCACTGCCTCTAATGGAAACAAGTCAGGACAACTGCTTCCATGAAAAGCTATGGTTTGTGATTTAAGTCAAGTGAAAAGAAACAATCCAGATATTAGCCTGTGTGAAGAGGATTATAAACACGTATGCACACACTAAATGCACACAGATGCACACATGCATGCACACATTATTTTGGCAAATACGACATACCTGTAACAGATGTTTTCAGTAGCTAAAGCTTACTATTAAACAAACAAAAAACCTTTTAAAATACGTTATTGTAGGTGTCCATGTATAGACACCATTCACCTCTGTGAGAAATCACTCAGGCATTAAAATTCATCTGGGTATCATGAAAAAGACATAATATTTAAATTTCTACAGTAGATGAAGAGTCTTCTGTTTTACCTAAGGAAGACATAGGATGCACTGGAAACTATAGCATGCAGTGACAACACAAAACTAGAAAAATTCTCAAGAATTAGTTTTTATTAAAAAAAAAAAAACCACTGTCATTTCAGGAGCATATTGGGTTTTATACTTCAAAGGATAATAGCTAATTAGCCAGGCCTTCTATAATGTGCTACATATGGCCTGAGAGCAGATGGTAGAATTTTTTAAAATAATGAGATAAATTGGAAAGGAGCACAATTTCTCTGCCGTGACCTATGTAATTTTTCTTAGAAATGGCACAAGAAAAATATCTTGAATCTTCCCTCTAGATTAGACACCTTGCAATTTGCAGAAGGACTGGAGAGCTGATTGGCTAAACCGCGTGAAATGCAAACATCTGCATTCCATACAAAGCGGAGTGGCCATTAGCCGTGTTCTGAGTGTATGGAAAAACGAGGGAAGCCTATTCCCTCAAGACTAAACAAAGGCATACTTTGCAAAGGAATGCAAAACAGTGACTGGGCATGCCAGACAGTTACGCCCTGACAGATGAACTGTCAACAGCACAGTCAAGCCAAACTTCTATGTCTCTGCATGGCACACTACTAAAGTCATTCTAGAACGTAGAAAGGGATACAAAGAAGATGGTGGGAGGGTGGAGCTACAAAAGAATAAGGAAGAGAAATAAGGAATGTAGCTTGCAAAAGTGGTCCCTCTAATGCTACAAAAAAATAAAAATAAAAAATAGAAGGGTCTGCATACATGCTTTTCTTTAAGAATAGGGGGTCAGAGGAGCTATTAAAGGAATAAGACTGATTAAGCCTTCATTTAGTTACCCAGAGACTGTCAAATGTACACCTGTTTTCAACCAAGATCAGAATCTGCTCTGAAGCTCATTAATAAACATTCTTGCAAACTACTCTGGACAGCCGAGATAAATCTTTTATCATTTATGAGAAATACTCAGGAGAGGTAACAGTTTGCCAAGCTGCCATATTCCTCCAGCTGGAAGCATCCTTTCCAACTTTTAAAGCATTGAATGATATGACTGCTTGGCAAATGTGCCTCTCCTCCCTTGGAGCTCTTGCTTCCATTCCAGTCTTTCTCTTCACTTAACAGAGCAGCCCTGCGTCTGTGTGTCACTGGCAATTTCCTCTTCCTTTTCACTCATGTTGGTTTCATTTCCTGCCAGGCTTTCAATGATATTCAGCAGGTACGACTTTGTCCTGCCTTCCTGGCTGAACGCAGTCTCCACTGTTCACAAAATTTCATGGGAAATCTCAAAGACAACCCAAGCTCTCCTTTCTAGGTATCCAAACTTCAAACTTTGTTAGCATCCCTTAACATGAGTCTGCTGTATTTCTCACCATCCCCATGGCCTTCCCCTGACCTTCATCTGCTCACATATCTCTCCATATATAAGGCCTCATTTAAATCCAGTCTCTGAAATGTTCTGCCTTTTCACTAATGTTCTTTATTGTTACCTCAGTGATTTGGACTGTAAGAAAGACAGCGGAAGACTGGAATGCATATCTAGCAGAATGCAGAGATCACCTCCACATTGCTCTGGAGATCTGATAGTTTACACCGAAAACTCAACCCAACCAAAAAAACTAAATGAAATATCCACCAGTCTCACAAGATAAATGCAGAGATAGGAGAGGGATCAAAGTCCCTTGGTTTCATTCTTTTATCTTACAAACAAGAATTTTTGAGGTCCACAGAAGATGAAACTGAAAAGTTTGGGTGACAAAAAAGGTAAAGACATCTAACACTTCCTACAGGGGTGTACCAGGCAGCTTTCCCTCTTATATAAATCATGTGTTGTATGAATGACTGTACCATTGCTAATGGATGGGCTGTCAGTGGAATCCCTAATTGGATGCCCAGAACCCTTTATCATTGTATGCCAGGATATTTTCTTTCTTTTTTTTTTTCTTTTTTTTTTCTTTTTTTTTCCAGGAGAGCATTGCTTTCACTTTACTCTTTTTTTAAGTTTTTTATTAATTACACTTTATTCACTTTGTATCCCCCCCTGTAGCTCCCTCCCTCCTCCCCTCCCAACCCCTCCCTTCCTTCCCTTTTCCACACAATGAACAATAGAAAACTATCTCTGTTGCCTAGTAAATATTGTAATCAAACACAAAATAAACCTTAGGAAAGAAACCTCACTGGAAAATCACTGCTCAACCCTACTCCAAATGCCTACTTGATGAGAGAGTTTTTCCTCAAAATTTTCACAATCTAGCAGAAAAAGTAAAATGTAGGTCTTATAAATATATTACAATGTCCTAAGTACAATAATTGAATTATTGAGAAAAATAATATAAGAGCACTAACTGGTTTAAAAAAAAAAACCACTTTAATTTGAGAAAGCGCTAAGAGAATTGAGGGTGACAGCATATGCTTATAAACTCAGCACCTGGGAGGATGACAAGTTTGAGGGCAAGCTACAGGGCAGGCTACATAAGAAGACCATGTTTTGGACACTGTACTCCAAAAAAGAACTAAGGGATATCGCATCCAAAAGGGGAAAATTCTATATTTCAAAGCAGAGGCTAAATAAGATCCCTTTCAGTGTGAGTTTCTTTTAAACTTCATAGGTCAAATTTGCAATGCATTCCTATATTGAATCATGTAAGTTACTACCTATGACTGTATTTGCAAGTATTTTCACAACTCACAAGAGTCTATACAGTGTCCCCATCAGAGCCTTACAACAGCTTTCTGAAGTAGGCAAAATAGACTAATGATAGAGACAAGTGAAGTTTAGGTGATAAAACAGCCACCCAGCCTCTTGAAAGGGCCATAATATCATTCACCTGCAAAAGCATCTGCCACAGGATTCTGGTTGCTAAACCATTTTTATGTCCACTTGCCTTAACCATCAGCACCTAGAGACGATGCACTCAGTGAACATCTAATAGAGTCTCAAGAGTATTGAAAGACAAGAGACGGTGAAAAAGGGAAAAATAATAAAGGTTAAACCAAGATTTGAGAGCCTAACTTATATTTTCACTGTAAGTCATGGGACTCTTTGCTAAGCTCAGATCAGTGACAACTGATTCATCAGCTGAGGACTCATGTCTGATGTGACCACAATGTTTTGTTCTTTGAGCAAATGGTTAATATACACTATTTAATTTCCACACAATTTATTTTTAAAACCCGCTCATTTTGTTAGCATGAATAAAAAGAAGATAAGATACATGTCAAAATTCCAAAGAGTCCTTTTGATTTTTTTTTAAACCATGTTAAACTCTTAGAAGGACTTGCCTCATCTCAATAATTTTGCTATTTCCTGCTTCCTGGAGCTTTATCAAAGGCACTGGATTTTGTTCCAGCAGCTCAGCCATTGTTCTGCTAATCTGAGTTGCTGGACCTACTTGAGAAAATAACGGAAAGAAATTCACAATGTAATATTTTCTTACATTGCTTCATTTGGCAAGATCAATATCCAGCTCCTTGCTTCCTTTTTCCTTTCCACACACAGATTTCTGGCCCTGGGAGTGTTTCCACTTTGCTAGGAGCAGTTTCTTGATAATGAGAGCCTTGCTCTTTCTTACTGCTGCTGTCTGAGGGTCTGCTTGATTTCACAGCTGCAATCATGGCTTGTGTTTCTCCCCCCCCCAACTTTATGTTGATAGTTGCAAACAAGAAGGTGAAAGTGACGAATAGCACAACACAATATGTACAAAACAGAACCTGGCAAATTAAAAGCCAAATTCTATTTGTAACTTAAAATAATAATGAGTTATCTTAAAAAACATAAATAAAGAAAGAAGGTCTGAGCTATCATCTTTTTTTTTTTCTTTACAATGTTATTTATTTACTTATTTTTTAAATTTATTTTATTTTTTGAGATTTTTTTTTTTCAATGCAGTTTATTCAGGAACATTGAACAATCCTCGGACCCCGGGGAAAGCCAGCCCACAGCTTAAATAGCCTCTGGGTAGCCAACCCAGGCGTGCCACGGGGGCAATGCAGATAGGTCCACATACATGGAAGCAAGCCAGATCCTCGGCCTTAGCCAAATGTGGAATTGTTCCTGACAGAGAGCACTCACCATCGGGAAGGTGGAAGGCGGAAACCAGCTCCATCTTTAAGGCATAGCATTCCGCAGCTCTCTACAGTTCCCCCTTTTTGTTTTAGACGCATCAGGCAAGAGTAGAGGTCTGATCTCTGATATTAGAAATAAATTGGGACTTTGTACAGATGTTCATTTAGGTGTCATCCACCCAAAGAGCATCAGACCGTCCGATACCTTTTTCTCAGAGGCGGGACCTGGGGCATCAACCCGCATGCAATCAGACATGCTCTTCTCTGGGTCCAAAGTGGCTGACCCTGAGTGCAGTGCTTAGCCTCGCATCCTGAGCGTATCATTTTAGCTTTTTATGGTATCCAACCAATGAGCTATCATCTTAAAGAGGACAAGCAGGAAACGTCCTCAGCATCTGAGAAAGACAGAGAGACCCTAGGGCTCGAGAGGAAATTACAGAGGTGACCAGGAAGGGATTTGGTATTTTCGGCAAGCTGGAAAGAGCAGGCTGACTGACAAACAGATGGGTGCTTGACCTCCAGGTGCCGCCATCTCAAATTTCCTCTTAAACTGAACTTGATCCTCTTTCTAAACATCGCATTCCCAATTTAAGACAAGTCAATTCTGAACGATTTTTATGTGCAGAAAGGCTGTGTACATACATATGTTCAAAGCACTAAAGTTGTTTTCTGAATACAAGTAAAGAGATCATGTTTCTCGTTGGGAGATGCAACAGAAATCAGATTCCTAATTGTACTCAGCTGGAACGGCAGCATTCTCTTTCCAGGCATCGCTGTCCTGCACCATTTTAAGGTGATCTGCATCAAATCCGCAAGAGCAGAACTGATGTGTGAGTTTGAGCTGAGCTAGTGCCAAGTACATTTCAGGACTCGTTAGGCTGAGTAGATTCCTCTCCACATCAGAAGAGGCACCTGTAAGGACCACTGAACAGACCTTGAAGACTGTCTGGCCATGAAGTGATTCACTTGGTGCATTTTACAAAATTGGGCTCAGAGCCGAGTTCACAACAAATGGGTTAGCTAACATTGACTAAATAGCATTCTGTCCCACTATCCAAAAAAAGAGTATCCATTGAACAAATGACTTGTGTGATAATCTTCAGTACATGCATTCAGCAAAACTTCAGGCAGCGTGTATAATAATGCACAGATTGATTCAGCTCGTTTACTCTGGGCTGTTGAACAGGATGTAGAAAAATGGTAAATGAATTCAGCAAGGTTAAACAGCTCTTTAGAACAGGAAGCAAAGAAGAATGCCTTCACAATGGCCATGGAAGATGAGGTTTGCAGAGCAGGCTGTTATCGCTTAGACTGGACTCTGGCCAGGGCATCAGCGAATACTTTAGTATAAACAACCGTGGGATTTTTAACGGCAACAAAATACAGACTTTCAGTTTTGTATGCTATCCTAAGCATAAAATTAGATTTTTAGCATTGAATATATCTGTGTGCTGACAAGGAGAGTCAGGAAAATATATTTTGAATTTGTCTATTATATAAGATTGAATTAAACATTTTTACTACGATTGAGATACTATAAGAGCAAAGAGAAGTAAAACAACGTCATGTCCAAGAACACTTTTTAAATTTAATAGCTATATTATTATAAAGAAATGTTTCATAAATTTTAGAATTAGAATTTTGAAATTATTTTGTAGGGTGAGTGTGTGTTATGAGCGAGTGTGTGTGTGTTTATGAGAACACATGTTAATATGTGTGTATATGAGACTGCGTGTGTACGGGCATGTGCATATGAGTGAGTGTGTGTGCGCATATGAGTGAGTGTGTGTGTGTACACATGTGGACCGACAAGAGGTTTCCATTTTTAAAGCATGTTCAGTGTTAGGTATCCTCCCACCTTATCCTTTGCTGTACCTTCTCATCCCTCTCCCTAAGCCTTCCTCCCCTTTAGTCAGCTTTTCCCTCTTGGGTCACCTGTATATTCACATAAAATGGTTTAACTGAAATTATTCCGTACAGAAGATTATGCTCATCCCAGAAGCCATAAGTTACCAAATAAAAAGCCCAGTTCTGGGTGTGGGTTATCTCACCTTGAGTTTTCAGTTTCGAGTGTCATAAACAAACAGACTGCTGACCTTGTGCTTGGTTGCCCACCAGAACTTGATGGAAAGCCATCCATTGCTTAAAATGCTACCTACTTTTGTCACAGGACAGGAGAAATCTTGATACTGACCAGGAAGCTTCCTTCATGGTTGCCAGTTTGCACAGCCCCAGTGCTATGTAGGTTGCTGAAGGAAAATTTAGTCAACATTCCTACCCAGCTGTTAATTGCAATAATGGCCAAGATGGCATCATGCCAACATTTTTATAGGTGCAATAGTGGCACAAGTGTCCCGGGGTTAACCAACCACTTGCTGATTGGATTTAAAGTCCATCCTTATTATTCAGCTAAAAGGACATAGTATCAAACTCCAAATTAGTTCTTTTTTATCAATATATTAGTACATCCCTCAGGCCTCACGAGGGAAGTTTCTTTGTGCAGTGGACTAAAGTTAATGAGGAAACTCACCACTGGTCTAATGGCAGAGAATGTCAGTGCAGTGCTCACCCACAAAAAGGCCATATCACACACACACACACACACACACACACACACACAGCTCAGAAGCCATTGTGGAAGACAGGGCAGAAAGGTTGTAAGAGGCAGAAACTGGGAAGAACCACAGTGAAAGAGTGTGCTCTCAACGTTATATCACCTCTGCACTCATGAAATCCAAGCAGCTGTGGTTACTCACAGAAGACCAAGCCATTCAACATTCTAGCATGGATCAGAAAGGAGATGACAAGCCTTTACTCAAAACTGAGCAACTCTTGATAACTGATGGCTTCTGGGAGTCAACCATACTCTGATAAATGCTCCCCTACCACATTTATGAGTATATATGCAGCCCAAGAAAAACTGGGTGGGTTAAAAACAAAGAAGACACAATGTCAGGAGATGGGGACTTAGGAGAGTAGTTAGGGGAAGGGATGGGGGTCACTATGATCAAATTGCATTGAAATTCTCAGGATGTAATACTGAAATTACAAGCATGTGTCAGCACACATGGTAAGACCATGATCTTAATTCTTTGGGGAAAGATCCCTAGAAAAAAGCTGACGCATAAAGATCTCAAGTTTGAGAATAGCCTGGGCTACATAGTAAGGCCCAATGGCCTGTGTCAGAGAAAGTGAAAAAGAAAGAAAGAGAGACAGAGAAAGAGAGAAACAGATAAAGAGATATAGAAAGAGAGAGATGGGAGATGAAAGATTTCATAAAGAGATGCAATTGCTGATCCACATGGTAATTCTATTTTTACTTGTTTTTAAAGGCACCATTGTGTTTTCCTCAATGCTACCAAGTCTTACTTTTTTATCAATGGTGCACAATGTTTCTAGTTCCTCAAAGTGCCTTCAACATTTGTTTTGCTGTTGTTCTATACATTAGCCATTCTAATGTGTGGTGGTAGTTGATTTTCCATTGATTATTTTTTCCATGATTAGATGTTGAGGATCTTTTTAATGTACCTATTGGACACTTGTACCTTTTTTTAAATGTCTCCTCAGGTATTTTGCAAAGTTTTTCAGCAGGCTGTTTGGTTGTTGCATTTTAGGAGTTCATGTAGACCCTGCATTTTAATCTGTTGTCCCCTAGATTCGGTGTTCTCCCATGAAGGTTGTTGCTTAACTGTCAGAAGTTTCTTTGGATAGATAAAATGTCAGTGAGGTCAAATCTTTTTCAAAAATTATTGAAATTCATTTGAAAGATTTAATTGCTCTGTTAGGAGACTCACTCACAGAGTGATAGGTCATCAGGCAGAGAATGAGAGACTGGAGTGCCTAGCCATGAATGAATATGTATATCATACCCCTTCCCACAGAGGACAGGGATGATCAGGAAAGAAGAGGTGAAGAGGTGGTAAGAGCCACACAGCATCCATGACAAGGACGGTTTACACTCACACTGGCTGTGACTGCATTTCTAAGATCAGCACAACATGAAGCCAGTCAAAAATGCCAACATGAACTTGGGAGGAGCTACAAAAGCCCCACCCCTCACTGAGGAATTCTTAGCAATTGATGGCTGTTGGGTGTGGGAAATAAGAAGAGCTTGGATGAGGCCTGTGATAGGTTGTGCTTGTTCCAACAGCTGGCCCTACATCCATGTACCTCCTGGCAGCACTAAATGGGTTCAGCAGGCTTAAGGAGTGCATGAAATTAGAAGGGGGAGGTGATAGGAGATTTAGAAGTTCGAGGTGAAAAAGTAGGGCCTTATTTAGTCAAAACACGTAATAAGTATAAAATTCTCAAAACTAAAATCTTTTGAAGAAAAAGTAATTTTTGCTATGTTAGACAATTCTTTAACATTAATATAAATATGAAAATCAGTTCAAGTGAAAGAAAAAGGAAAATTAAGAAAAAATAAATCATTAGTTAAGAATATAAACTATGTATTTTCCAAGTATTTACAAAAGAATCTAATACTGTTGAGATTTTCACATGTTGGGAGACTAGGCTAAACTTCAGTCTTGATTGCTTCCATAAAAATCAAACAAATGTATGCATGCTTTTGATTATTTTTCAAGAAAAAAAATTGTAATTAGTGATCCAGAACCATACTTGCAAAGTGTTTTATTTACAAAAACACGGGAGATTGTGTTTACATTTGACTGGTGTTTAATGACATGTATGCGATTCTCTCTCTAAATACCCGAGTCAATTCAAGCAACCTTGAGGATGGTTCAGCTGTCAGGAAAAAACGCATA
Organism: Meriones unguiculatus; assembly: GCF_030254825.1. Classification (NCBI taxonomy): domain Eukaryota; kingdom Metazoa; phylum Chordata; class Mammalia; order Rodentia; family Muridae; genus Meriones; species Meriones unguiculatus. The sequence goes on from NC_083359.1 coordinate 72,468,451, forward strand.
AGCAAACAAATGAGTTAGAGGAAGTCTTGATTCGAAGGCTCAGAAATATCTGGGTGTGTCTGGGCAGCTGTGTGGATTTATGGCCAGTGCATTTGTACAAGGCCAAGCTCTCGACAGAGCCCCGCCTAGACTCTAATGCTTTACAGTCACTATTCTGAAATTACTTTTTCCTCTGGATTTGTGTTTTGTAAGTGAATTTTGATGGAACAATGGGCGGAGATGATAAGGCTTTGAGTCCTGGTTAATGCCTGAGCCTGACTTTCCACCACCCTCCAGAGCAGGTTAGCCTCAGACTCTCCTGTGTCCAGGTTATGCCACCCAGCAGCCCAGTCGACTCAGACCAGCTGTCACCTTCAACCCCAAAAGGACCAGGATATGTCAAAAGATGAGGCCTTCAAGCACCCTGTATTATCCAAGAGCAGTGCATGGAGAATGCAAACCTTGCTTGGGGCTGGCAGAACTACAGCAGTGGCTGAGGCCACAACCTGAGGCCAAGTCCCTCAAGCCTTTCTCAGACCCCAGATCTAAAGGTCCCCTGCTGTCCAGGTTTAAAGCCTGTTCATCAAAGGCTGGAGCTGCTGGGGAGATGTCTGGCTAAATTTCACTCACTGAACACCTTTGGGGTACAGAACACGGGTCTCAAGGCTTGTATGAGAGGTGACCTCTCGTGGCATCTCTGCCATGGGTCAAGAGCATCTCACATGATGAAGAACCTTCTAGTTCTCATGTGATGCTCCATTTAACCCAGTAGCATGTGCCCCCAGATTGCCAGGGCAGGCTCTATGCCCAAAGGTACAGGGTCTCTCTCTCTCCTCTCTCTCTCTCTCTCTCTCTCTCTCTCTCTCTCTCTCTCTCTCTCCCTCCCTCTCTACTTCCAACCCTCTAAAAATCTGGTTCAAATTACTAGCACGGATTTTTACCATCCATCTTTATTTTGTGGAATAAATGCAAATATCAAAGCATTTAACTGGTATGCAGATTTATTCAAATTACACAATTCATATTTTGTGGCTGATCCCAGATGGCGTCTACAGCTGTCCAAAAGAGGCAAACACAAGCCAGATTAAGGAGTGCTGAAGAAGAAACCATTTATAATCGTAGAAATAGTATGAACGTTCCAGGGTTATAGTGAAATTATGTTAAATAGGACTTCCGATGAAAAGGCATAAACCATTTTTAATGATGAGGAAACAAAAGGGCTAATATATGTATTCTGAAGTTACTATATTGATTTAATTTATTTAAATTATTAACTATATAATTATCAAGAACTTTGTGCTGCATTTCAGAAATGGCAATATTATTCTTCAATTTACTTTAAAACAATAAAGGCATTATATGTCAATGAAAAGCAACAAAGAAAGCAGTGAAGAATGTCACAGCCACCAGTAAGTGAGAAGAGAGGGGTGCTGCTGTTCCAATAACTATGGAACAGGGGAGATGCACGTACAAACAAGTGTCTCGAGAACAACTGCCTAGAAGAGGAATATTTACGTAAAAATTATCAAACTTTGTCCTCTAAAGGCTTAGAGGACAAGGATGCTTTCAAGATGGCTTGATGACCCAGAACCTGGAACCACAACTCAGCAGGAGAGGACCAACTTCCAGAAGTTGTCCTCAGACTACAAACTTGCCATGACAGGTGTGCTTCTGCATACACAGAGAGAGACAGACAGACAGACAGAGAGACAGACAGACCCCTGTAAAACAAATAAATACTTAACGAATTTTAAAATTCTAACTTTAATTCATATTTTGCAGCCTATAGTAAAACAGCCTCTAAGTAGATTAATTGGGTAAATATAACCATTATAATTATATAACCAAATCTAAATTAGGACATGTGATTAGAACACATATCTAGATTCTATTTAAAAAAAAAACTTCCCATCTTAGAGGTAAAATAATTAACAAGCAACACTTATAGGCTGAATATCTGAAAACAAGTGAATTTTAAAAATTGAAACAAAACACAAATGTAAAACTGACAACATTCTAACTAATAATTAGTGCAGGTTAGGCTTTATAGTATCTGGAGAGAGCGTTCAAATTGATACAGGGAGCAAAGCACTAGCCACCATGTGAAAGGAGGAGCCAAGTAAGAGCAAAGACATGAAGTCAGTGAGTGTGAGAGGGATCCAAAGGATCCAAACTGCTGCACACTGGAACACATAGGGTGCAAGAGGGGAGACTTTTTTTAAGATTGTTGCTCAGGTACAGCACTGGAGTATTTGTACTTTGCAATTGGGTATGGCTACCACCGGTGTGCTTGAGTTGTGGGTACTACAGGCGTTATAAGTCTTAAAGATACTTGGGATTAACTCCCTTTCCCGTCACAGTTCACTGGGCATAAAGACACTGACGTTATTGGGCTACGAATGAGCAGTGTCAATACTTGAGAAGCAATTCATCTGCACAGTCTTCTAAAGAACGCCAGACTTTAGCTACGTATCATCACCATGTGGAAGCATTAATGTTTGTCGATAAAACTAAAAGGCAAATAGAATTGAACTTGTTAACTGAAACTATTTGTAAAGGCATAAGGACAAGTTCCCAAAGGCAACACCAATAAAAACAGATGTTTGGAGTTGATAGAAAAGCAAATCCTTTTTACTTTTCAATTTTTTTTTTCTCCTAAGCAAGCGCTGGAAAAATGGCTCGTCATAAGAACGCTTGCCACGCCAAGTGTGAGGAAGTGATTTTAAATTTCCAGCACTCACATGAGAGCTGGATGTCGTCATGCAGGCCTGTGACCCCAACTTTGGAAGGCAGGCCCAGGCTGATCCTGGCAATTTTCTGGGCAGTTAGAGTAGTCAAAACATCAAGCCACTGCTTCAACGAGAGAAAGGAAGTGAGGTGGACAGCAATGAAGGAAGATATCCCATACACAGCTCTGGCCACGGCATGCACATACATAACTGCATACACCCTCATACTCACGTCATGACACATGCTCCAAACACGCACACATGCACACGCCACACACACACACACACACACACACACACGAGATAAAGAAAAAAATACTAATCATTGTACTCACAACTTCAGGCAGAGATTTCACTTCATCACCTACAACCCTAAGGTCATGTCTGTGACTACTGGCTGTGTGATGTTACTAATTTGTTTATAATGGTCACTGATAAAAGCACAAAGATATTTCTCAGCATTCAGCAAGAAAACAAAGCTTTAATTTGAGGCACCATGGGTCAAAGTTGTGGATTTAAACACTTTGGATATCTAGAGTCCAACGAGAACAGCCATTGCCCCGATGTTCTCTTCTCATCCCCTGTGTCTCTCTTTCATCTCTTTTTCCACCTCTTTGGAATGTCATCTTCTTAGTGATTAGTCTTTGGTCACAATACAAAGAATCTCTGTTGATGCAATGACATAAAATACCCCTCGGGCTCTGTAACACTGAGCTCCAAACACAGCCTGATTTGGGTTAGTTTTATTCAGTTTATAAATTTTTCTTTTCTTTGCATATTCTTGCCATTACGTGCATCCTTTCATAAGCAGATGGCTTAGTTTTGTATCTTTAACTGACTAGCAAAATACAAAAATATTCGGTATAATTGTAAACATTGAATACGAAACCAAATTATTAATCTGAGCACAACTATTTTAAATTTAAACACTTCTGTTAATATGAAGGGGTTTGAAGTCTCTTTAAAGTCATAAGTCGGTTACTCTGTTTCCTTTTTTCCCTCCATTGTTCTAGTTTGAATCTTGTCCAGAGGCTTTCAGTCTCAGATAAAGCGCATTGTGGTGGTGTGATAATGAGAAAGCATCCGCTAGCTCCTCTCAGCCCACCAGCACATGGCTACAATGGCACAGAGAGGCGTGCGTGTCCCCACAAATGCCAGTGGCATATATCCAAGACTTTTAAAAAGCTCTGGAGGAGAGACAAGGGGCAGTCTGTTGCCCTCTTTCCTATCACAGCCATCAGTCCCGGCTTCCCAACTGATAGGACTTGAAGGTTTCCATACCTCTGCTCCCGGTTCCCACACTTCTCCCCTTCACTCTGAGGAACATTCCTGTTAACTGATGCTCTGGAGCCCTCCCTTTAAAACCTGTGCTGCAAACGGCGCGAGAGGATTTCTCCTCGTTATGCCCTCTGAATTCAAACAAACAAACAAACAAACAAACAAAAATCCTGTAATTAACATGTGTTTTTCGGGCATCCGTTAATAACAATTAGCAGAGATGCCAAAAAAAAAAAAAAAAGGAGTGAGCCAACAAAAACTCCCAACCAAACCAACGAAGGCGGCTTAGATTGCTGCTGACCACAACCTGACGGAAAAATCTCCTGAGCCCCGGAGAAAGAAAGGCTCATATGATCCGAGGTGCTCTCTCACATGTCCCCTGTTCCTTAAAAGTCTAAGCGAAGACATTCTTTTGATTGGAGCCCAGGCAACTTCGGTTGAAATCAAGACTTTGTCGCAGCCTAAGTTTGTTTCAGAGAATTGTCAAATTCCTTCCAATTTCCTTATCTGAGAACCCTGCATCTGTTCCGCAGGGTTGGCGTGAGAATCCGGTGAGCAGAGAAATGCGCGGAGGTGACTCGAGTGGACTGAGCGCGCAGAGCTGCAGCTCCAGCCGCTGTGGCGCCCATAGCTGTCTGGATGCTTCATCTTCTACACAACTGTCTACTGCATCAGATGGGGAAAACTGTTTTCTAATGCCTAAGAGGATTTACTGACTTACGGTTTCCAACCTCAGGAAGGAAATGGGCAGATTATATTCTTAGTTAGTCGCGCCTTTTTGACTTTTTACATTTTCACAGTACGATAGAAAATTCAAGCTGTGATCATTTGGTGGTTTTTTACGTAGCTAAAACTCTGCTCCTTGCCTTCGTTAAACTGAATTTTATTGAACAGTAAAAATTCATTTTCCAGCCAGTCAATATATCAGATCTCCTAATTTTACCTTAGATGACATGGTATTTTGCAAGTGTGACTTGATCTCTCATTTATACTTTGATATTTGTATATATACCACAAATACTCAAGCATGACAGAAATAAAACCATGATGCAAAAATCAGTATCTGATTTGAGTTTGCTGATTAGTGCTTTAGCTGTGCAGAGAATATCAGTATCAGAAACCCAATGGGAATTTGCAGTTATGTCATGTGTTACTGTCTTCAATGTCCTGCAGGAAATGGCCACCTCCTTGCTTTTGTTTACAATATTTTTGCTGTAACGGCTATTTTCCCTGTTTACTTATCAGACTTTCCATTATGACTCCACTCACACCCCAGCTTTTTGGGGAAGCCTCTAGAATGTTTCGTTTCTCTGAATTAAAGACGATTCTTCTGAACTAAGCCTGAACTGTTTGTAGTGGATTTGATAGGTATGCTCAGCATCTAATAAGGCTCCCAATGCCCCCCCCTCCTGTTAACCGGACTCTGCCTACTCCCTTCACACAGGCTACAGGCTAGATCTAAATGTTTGCTTCTCATGGAACAGGACAAAATGGTGTCTCCGCCAACATTGGGTTACTAAGAGGTCACTGGCCTTGTCTTGTATCCCCTTTCTTGCACACTGATGGAAGGGAGCTGAAGGAAGCAGGTGAATGAGTTGCCCTCTACCCCACAGAAAGAGTCACATGGCACAGAGTAAAGGGAGCCTCTGCCCCACAGCCATCCAGTACCTGAGGTACACAGTCCAGCAGCTCACAGAGCACCCAGGCTTACCAACAGGCATAAAAGAAACCAGGATCTGTTCATTATTCAGTCAAGTTTTGTGATGGCTACAGGACCACTCAGCAACACTCTTGCAGACATCTAAGACACCCTGAGCCAGAGAAGCCCTTAAGTTATGCTGAGATTCCCACCCATCACAAAACCTACCAAATAATATTTTTTTTTCTGTTAAACAGCACCATTTGGAAATTTTTTTACAAAAGTTATTGAGATGCAGAATGATAGGCGGGAGTATGTCACTCCATTTGTTGTCTATACAGTCTCACACGGTGAATTACCAAGTGTTCCGGGGAAAGCATGGGACGTCCTGAATCGCCAGCAATTAGATGTGGCTCTCACGGATGGACTCCCGGACAAAAACAACTGCTCTAAACTAGTCGCTGCAGCAATTTAGAAAGGAATCATAGTATAACTGGCAAACAGAAAATATGTGTGTACATACGCTCAGACGTTTGTTCATATGGTGTATACAGTTTATTACTGTAACAGAAAGGTGCAGATACATAAGTAATGTCTTTAGAAGAAGAAATGACACTGAAGAAATGATTAAAGAAGTGAAAACGAGTGTGTGGTACAATTAGAACATCATTATTATGGCCATATTTAAAAAAAAATAGCTTAGAAACTGCAAATGTTAGGAAATCTTCAAGATGGCAGTTGCTTAATCTCAGAAATATTTTTAAAAATAGAGAATATTAATAGGATACTGAAGTCGTTAATGAGCCCTATGCATCTCATCATACTTACTAAGTTTAAAAACCAAAAGGGCAGATGAAAGAAGGGAAGAAAGTTCAAAGCAGTTGGAACTGCATTCAAAACTCTGAAGAAGTTATTAATGAAGCAGCCCACTCTGCCAAATATAATGAAAAAAAATTAACATCTCTAATGGTAAGCATTCTTCTCCTGATACTTTTACTTCAGTAAAACCACTTCTAAATCCCTATGAGGTAATCGTGTTCTACTCTTGAAGCTGGTGAAAGCCTAAAGATGCTTCATACAGCATGTAGTCCAGTTCTCTGGTGAACGTGTGTGGTTTCTTGTTGATTCTTTTAAATCAATCCATCTATGGAGTTCAGTATTTATGATGATGGATTTGTTTGGCATACACAAGATGATTTTTTAAGAGTTTTTAAAGGGTCTTTTTCTGGAGAAGGGCAGTACAGCTGGAATAAAGCATCATCATGGGCACTGTGCTTGGAGCAAAGGGACAGCTGTGAAGAGGGTGTTCACTTTCTCTGTAAAATGCACAAAAAAGCAAAAGGACAGCTGTGAAGAGGGTGTTCACTTTCTCTGTAAAATGCACCATCTTTGAAGTGAAGTAGAGACTAAAAGAAACAACATGGAACAGGACAGGAGCCTACCACAAAGGACCACTGAAAGACTCTACCCAGTAGGGTATCAAAGCAGATGCTGAGACTCATCCAAACTTTGCACAAAGAGCAGGAAAGAAGTGGGAGATAATAAGACCTGGAGGGGACTGGAGCTCCACAAGGAGAGCAACAGAACCAACAAACTGGGCTTAGGAGTCTTTTCAGAGACTGATACTCCAACCATGGACCATTGATGGAGATAATCTAGAACACCAGCACAGATGTAGCCCATGGCAGCTCAGTCACCTAGTGGGTGACTAGTAAGGGGAACAGGGACTCTCTAACAAGAACTCAGTGGCTGGCTCTCTGACCACCTTTCCCTGGGGAGTAGCCTTACTAGGCCACAGAGGAAGAGATTGCTGCCAGTCCTGGTGAGACCTGATAGGCTACATCAGATGGAAGGGGAAAAAGACCTCCCCTATCAGTGGACTTGGAGAGGAGCATGAGAGGAGATGAGGGAAGGAGGGTGGGATTTGGAGGAAATGAGGAAGGGGGCTATAGCTGGGATTCAAAGTGAATAAACTATAATAAATAAAAAGTAAATTAAAAAAGAGTAAGTATTTAAACTATGGTTAGAAATTATATGGGTTTAGAAAAAATGACATTAGTAGGTTCTGCCCTAGGGTCCGTGGCCACTCTGTGCTTAGGACCTAAAAACACTGCTCTTGATCATCCTCTAGAACTTGACAGTAAGACCCTACTGCTGACAACATGGAGAAATGAATCTGTTACTCACCTGGAAACTTCATCCCTATTGACTAGTTTCATAGTGCTGGAAAGTGCTATGCACATTACCCAAGGAGAAAAGTAACCACTGACCTTATCCACCTGTAAACTCTGCAAGTTACACTAACTGAGCTACCAATGACCTTCCCATTGGTAAACTCCTGCACAAACATCATGGGAGTAACCAATAATTTTGTGAGTAGATTTAAGTCCTACTTCACAAAATGAAACGTTAAGCTGGCACCATTATCAAGCCAAGAAATATGGCCTAAACAAATATCCACCCTAGAGGAGAACTTAATACAGTTATTTTGCTAAATGGGCGTAATATTAAACCAACTTATCATTATAATCATAGACTAATGCGTCTCTCAGCCTCAATGGAATAGCTCATGTTTGCAATAGATAGAGAATAACACAGAGACCCACGGCTTGCCAAAGTACAGAAAATACGAGATTTTAGAATACTCATCTATTCCTTCCAAGGCTCAAGGAACATTGCAGAAGAGGGAAGTGAAAAGAGCATAGGATCTAGAGGCAGTGGATAGCTACGAGGAAACAGTGTCTTCTGTGCACAGCGGGGAAGCTGCACATATGGACACATGACAGTTGCAAGGGCCATCAGATCCTAGCTAGGAAAGGGAAAGCGAAACAAACATCCCACCCCTAGGTGTAGAACTATTGCAAATGTTAGTTGCTGGAGGAGGGAGAGTGGGTTTTTAGCTAAGAGTGTAGGCCCTGGAAAGATGACCATGTTCCCATGGGAGGCCAAGACTATTTGGGCCTTGAAAATTTGTATCAATGGAACTTAAAAAAAAAAAAAAATCAAGTTGGTTGTATAGGGAAATGCGATGGATCTGGGAAGAGCTGGGGGGAGGGGAGTGTGATCAAAGTTCGTTATATAAAATTTTGAAAGAATTAGTTAAAAAAAATTAAAGAAATAAGTAAACTTTCATGTCCAAAATAATAAACTGATGGGCTGCTGAGTAGGACACAGACAGGGACACTCCATCTTATTTACCTTGTGAAAAATACGTATGCAGAGACTTCACTCTTTTCATCTGGAATTCTTAGCTTTGTTGTAGCCAAGTGTTGAAGCCTTTCATATATTAAGTAGATTAGTTTTTATCTGTAGTATATACTGCAAAGAAGAGAAAGGAATCCCTGTGGTGTTTCTTGTAGTAATTTTGGCTATGTGAAATAGTTTTCTTTTATGTAGTAAGATTTAGCCAGTTATTTTCTGTGGTTCCTGGTTTTAATCATAGCTAGAAAGTCTTTCTTCATGATAACATTGAAAAGAATTTTCTGTGATGTCTTCTAGTGTTTTTATGGCTTATGTTTTACATATTCATTTATGTCCCATTTGGAAAGTATACTAGTGTAAAGTCTGAAGTATGTATCTACTTTTTCAAGACAGCTAGCTGGCTGACACCTTATTGAAAAATCCACATTTTTCCCATGAATATTACAAGCTACTTTGATTCACATATGTATTCTATATTTTATTCCACTAATCTTCACTTCATGCCCAGACTAAATCCTCTTAATAACTCAGGGTTAACAGTATGTTTTAATATCCGGTGGAGCTAGCCCTCCATCTTTACTCTTCTTTTGATGATTTTTTTCTGGCCATTCATGCATGCATATTTTTCCATACTAACTTACAAGCAGCCTATCTAGACCCCAAATTTTCCTGATGGTACAAATTTATATAAAGAATTAAGAGACACTAACAACATGTTGAAAACATCCACAGTGTATTATTTCATTTATTACAGCATTCTTTGATGAACTTCAGAGGTCTTCCAAAAATTTTGATTGTTTTGTACATATAAAATTTTGTGTATTTACTGGTAGATTTGATGTTAAATGTCTTCTATTTTGTAGATGTGGTAGATTTTTGTCTTCTGGATGGTTTTTTTTTTTTTTTGTATATGTAGAAACTACTGATCTCTGTTTCATCTTTCCATCTACTACTATACAGACTCTTTCTGTAAGATATTTCAGCTGATTTTTTTATCTTCATGATAAATGATTATGGAAGCTATAATTATTACTCTATTTTTGAAATTATTTATTTTTTGATAATTTCTTACACAGTCACAATTTATTTTATTAGACCCACCCCTCGTTTCCTTCCTCCAACTTCCAGACCATCTCACATATAACTTCATAATCTCTTCCTTTTTATATGTATAAAACTTATTGATGCCAATTAAAACTGCCTGGTGCATATAGATGAACATGCAATTTCTTTCTCCTGTTTAATTGCAATGGTTAGTACTGTGGAATCCTGTTATATCCTAACAGCAATAATGGGCATCACTGCTTGTTCCCTAAAATTAGTGTTTCTAGAGTCCTCTCCAGTAACTATGACACAGGATTGGGGGAATATTACATGTTCTTTAGCAGGTTAAGAAAATATTCACCAGTTAACTACTGCATTCGTTCCTTCCTAATTAAACCAAGTATAAATTTTAAATTTTCTTAAATGCCTTTTACATCCCTTAATAGACTCACTTGTTCTTCTTAAGTATAACATAACAGATTTCCTTTTATTGTTTGTTTTAGGATCATGAAATAAACACCCTTCATGTTTCATTTCTTTTAAATGTGTGCTACACTCTGTTGGTCAACATTTACTTAGGATTTTTGAAGTTAATTGCCCGAATATGCATATGAACGGCCTAATCTCTTTCTCATTGCTTTTTTTTTTTTTTTTTTCAAATTAGCCTACAAAGTAGTGAGTTTCATTTTGGCATCTTTACACTTTTGTGTCTTTTTCTGTCCCTGTTAGCTTTACTTGTCAACCTGACACAACTGAGGGTCCCCTGAGTGGAAAGGTCAGTTGAGGAATTGCATAGATCAGATTGTCTATGGGTGTGTCTGAGGGAGGGTGGTAATTGATGTAGGAGTTAGTCCCATACCTAGGCAGGTGATATCAGTATAGAAAGGCTAGCTCATGGAGGAAAAAAAAAACAAAAAACATTTTCTCCAAAGGCATCTCACTGGGTATATTAACCACACTTCAGGGTGCCTAGGCGTAGTCAGACAACACTAAATAAATTCAATGGTATTTTTGTAGACTTTCTGTCTCCTTTTGCATTGCTTGGGAATTTTTTTTTGTCTTATTGGTGTTTTGTTTGTTTATTTTGAGTTCCATTTTTATGGTTTTGTCAGAGGTGGTGTCTTTGGGTTTTGTTGTTTGTTTATTTGTTTGTTTTGACGAGAAAGAGAGAAAGTACATAAAGTTGGCTGAGCAGGGAAGTAGGGAATGTGGGAAGAATTGGGGGAGAAAAACAATCAAAATATATTGTGTGAAAATTTATTTTTCAAAGTAAAGTTTAAAAAAATTAAAGGAAGGAAGGGAGGGAGGAAGGGAGGAAGAAAGAAAGGAAGAAGGGAGGGAGGGAGGAAGAAAGGAAGAAGGGAGAGAGGAAGAAAGGAGGAAGGAAGGGAAGGAGGAAGGAGGATGTACGTAAGCTTGAGTCTGGTTGAACAAGCAGTCGTCTTCTATGGGTTCTATTTGGAGTTCTTTCCTGTTGAGTTCGTGCCCTGACTGCCCTCAGTCAGGAACTGTAACTAGAAGAGGCTGAAGCTCTTTCCTCTCCTACGTTTGTTGTGAAGCTCCTTCCTCTGCTATGTCTGTCAGACTTTTATTGAAGCAACATGAATGAACCGGAACACCATGCGGCACTGTTTCCCTCTCTCGCTGGGTCCCTTTCTGCCCATAAACAGCTCCTGTTTCCTTCAGGTCACATGGACCCTATCACCCTTTCCTTTTTCCCCTTCTAGGACAACCTCTTCCTTTCCTCTCATAATGCTCTTCTTTTACGTCCTGCACACACACGCACATGCACACAGTTTTAAATCTAGATTCTTTATATGAAAGAAAACACACAATAGTTGTTTGCCTGAATCTGACTTATTCCACTTATCATAGGCGAATCTCTGGTTCCATAAATTTTTCCTGTAAATGTCATGCCTTTGCTTTCTTTGTGACTAAATAAAATCACATTGTTTTTATGTATTAATATAAATTTCCGTTTTATATTCTCTATAGATGGATATTTAGGCTGGCTCCGCTCTTTACCAATTATGAATAGTGCAGAAACGAATGTGTATGTGCAAGTATCTCTGTAATATAATGACTTATTCTTAGCAGCCTCCTGTGGTTAAATTATGATATCAATATTATGCTCACGTCACTTTAAAATTTAATTCTTTCCTGTTCTGAGGTTAAATATTACTGACATTATGAAGATTTTTTTAAGCATTTGTCAAAATTCTGAGTTCTTTTTTCCAGATAACTTGTCCAGTTTTATACAAACACACACACACACTTTTAAATCTAAGTTTTACATATAAGAAAAAACATGTATGTGCAAGTATCTCCACAATGTGTTGACTGAAGGTCTTTGGGTATATACTAGATTGTATGGTAATTCTATTCTTTTTAATAAATATTTACTTTAATTGTTTGTATTGTGTGGCTCTATGTGGAAGTATATCCAACTAAATGCGGGTGCTTACGGAGGCAGAGGAATGCATCAGATCCTCTGGTGCTGGCGTTATTGGCAGTTGTTAACAGTCTAACATGGATGCTGGAAACCAAACTCAGATCCGCTACAAGAGCAGCATATGCTCTTAACCACTGAGCCATCTCTTCCACCCATACTTTCAACACTTTGAAGAACTTCTGTACTAATGAATTGTTACTGTATCTTGTATAGACAGCTCTAGATACATGTTCCAAGATAACAATGAACTGTGTGTGTGTGTGTGTGTGTGTGTGTGTGTGTGTGTGTGTGTGTGTGTGTGCTTGTTTTCACTACAGTGGGACCTGGCTGCTGGTTGAAATGATGGCCCACACTTCCGCATGATCAACTCCTCCATCACTGCTAGGAACAGTGTAGGTCTGAGAAAGCTGCTCTCTGGGCATGCCCTGTTTATCCTTTTAGAAACATGGAGCTCGGACACTGCACCTATGCACCTCATGTTGAAAATGACTCTCTGGGCTGGAGCCGCTGCATCACCTCTGTCTCAAAACCCTGTGCTACTGTAGCCTCTGTGTGGGGGTGACATCTTCCACCTCCTGGGGAAGCTGAGTCTCAGCAGCCTCCTAAGTTTCACCATTATTCCCATTTTGTGTTACATTTTACCTTGTTGAATATTGTTTCTGGAGGAAGGACAGGGCAATGTGACTTTAAGCTAGTTCATGCAATGAGGAGGTCCTTCTCTGAATTCTTTCATTGAATATCCTAAAAGCACATTTGCCTTATTTGTGTCTGACGTTAGAAACTCAGCTGGAAGTACTAGGAACTCATGTCCACCATCTACCCTGCGTCTGGCACTGCACATGTCCATAGCATTATCTTCCTGCACCTTGATCAGTACAGCCACACCCATTGGCTACCATTGTTTTCACCTTGTGAGCGAACAGCTCAGATTTCCACACGAACTGGCCTGACTCTGAGGCTTAGAATCTCTACTCTGAATCACACTCAGGCAGATTCCTGCTCTCCAACAATAATTTCTAAATGTTTAGTTGTTGTGGAAACAAAATAATTCCTAATTGATTACACTGTGGCGTTATTTCTTTGTTTTGGAGTCTAGATGTTTTTTGGTCTCCTCCGAATATTTTTTTAAATGACTAGTTCCATATAGAAGGAAACTTTGAGAGCAGAAATGGTTGCATGCTATTAAACAAGGACTGGACTTCCTAAACTGTAAAACCACAAAGCCCGACATAACACAACCAATATGCTGTTTAGTTCTGTCCCCTAAGCAACTGACCAAACACAACTATAAACCTGCCTGCCAATGAACTTGACAAACATTAAGAATGTTGATACATCCTCTACCTAAAAATAAATATATAAGTAGGTAAACTTTGAATAAATACAACATAAAGAACAAACGCGTGAATCCAAGTTACTATTTTAAATGAAATTACAAATGATTTGCTTCAGGCACTATTCATTTTAGTTATTTCATGTATGGCTGAACTGGTTGTATGTATGAAAAGTCCAGACACACTTGAGTATTTCAAACAGCTACAGAGAGAAATGAGGAATTGCTATCATGCTTTCTCAGCATTCAAAACAAAGCAAGCCCTGCGCACACACACACACACACACACACACACATACACACTTCCTTCACTTAAGATAAGGTCTTATTAAAATTTCACAGATAATCTCTAAAGCTAGCACTAAAGCAAGTCAGAACAGAAAAAGCATTGTATTCAAATCAAGGCCTGTGTTTTTATTTCAGTCATGCATTATTAGTGGTGTATATTTGGAGAAGTTACTTAATTCTTATGTCTGTAGCATGTGCCCCTCGGTATTAGAAGTCCTTGCAGGAAGCCCTCCTTGGTTTTCATGTGGCTAATATCCGTGTAAAATTAGTTCTATAGTTCCAAATACATGCAAAATTGTCATGTTCCACTTTCTTTTGTGTCAAGGCCTCACTGAACAGTGGTAATGAAGCTAGCAGTTTTTCTCAAGAGTTTGTTGGCCACTTGTACTTCGCCTTAGGTATCAGTATCCTGTTGGGCTAAGGGAACCATGCGATGAGGGAGGCCAGCCTGGAGCAAGAGTGAAGTCCAGGCCTGTCCAAACCTTCAAAGTCTCATCTGGAGACCAGCAGTAAGACTACTCCGTCCCTGACCTGGCCTGCACTAGCCTTACCACCCCCACCTCTGCCACCCTTGAGAGGTCACAGCCTGGCAGCCAGGTTACAGGTTAAACTCCCCTACTCCTTGTAAGGTCAAGTTCAGCTAGCACCTGGAATTCCTCGTCAAGCATATAAGGCATTCCCGGCACCATGGCCCAGGCCAGTGATGTACACTCACCTGTAACGTCTCTACCCACTCCCCAAAGGTTTGAATATGTTTGTTCCTTCCCCCCAATTAAATGAGCTGTCTCACTGAAGCTGTCTCCTGAGAAGCCTGTTTCTCACATGCTCACACTGCCCATGGCCATTCCTGTCTTGCTCCCTTTCCCAGGATCTACTTACTAGTTCCCCACACACACACACTCCACCTCACCCAGCCCCAGCCCCCTGCAAGTAGGGAAGCAGGAAAGCTGGGAAGCTGGGCCAGGAACAGCATTGCCCTATATGTTTGTTTGTCTTCGGTAATGATGTAGAAGCAAAAGTTAACTTGAGAGTAAGTTAGAGTCATCTGTGCTACCTCAGCGCTTTAACAAAGACCTCTAAAGGAACAGAAACATCGGAAAACAAAGTTGCCACCTTTTCAGAATAAAGCAAAAATGAGTATCGATCCTCGCTCTCCCATGATGTAACCACAAAAAGTTATTTGTTATTTTGGCGTCTGTGTGCCTTCCTTTGCAATAATATGACAGACTGAGCAGAATCAAAAGGGAAGAAGTATATGAAACAATACATGTTGCAGGCTTTCTCCTCAAAACTTCCTGTATCATTCCAGGTCTACCTGTGCTTCCAACCTGTGGGTATATCCTCTCAACCCAGGCCTGATGGACAGCCTAGTCTACAGCAGGACCTGATGCACCCATGTGTACTACCTCCTACAAGAAGTCACCACACAGCCTCTGAGTCCTTCTTCTTAAAAACAGATCTTTCTGGGTTTCTTCAGAGGAACAATCCAGCCACAGCATGAAGTCTAATATCCATGGCATGTGTGCTGTTAATAGTGTCATCCACATCAGCTAAGTCTTCTAGAAAACACTGGGTAGGTCTATCTAGACATATTCTGTTTAAAAGAAAGATATTCCACCCAAGTCTCCCATAGGAGATTGACGATGGTAGTCGAACAAATAAAATATATTTTATTTGCTATTAGTTCCAACGTGCTCAGATATATTTGGAAGAAATAAAAATATAGACATGGTAGTGCAGTAAAGTAAAAAAAATAAAACAATACACGAGACTGCACTATAAACTTAAGTAATTTAATTACTATGTCTACAAGTCTGGATTGTTTCAGTTTTGAATTCAAAACTCTGCTCCTTGCTTACATTTTAGCTCTAAGTCAGAAACAGAAAGAAATAAGAAAAGACACACAAGTCCTTTGGGTGGTTTATTTTTCCAGAACAGGATATTTTATTTCGGTTCTATCTTCTGGCATTCATGCGAACAGCTCAATGGAGCGCATTTGGATTTCATGAAAAGCACAAAGCCAAGAGATGGGCTCCTGGGAGGCTCATGACCGACTGGTCATAAAAATAAGAAACTTTGCCAGAAAACTGAAGAAACTTCAAATCCATGGCAACATCAAAATTGCAGTCAATTAAGAAAGCCAGAACAATGGTTAAAAAAAATTCTCGATAAATATTTATGATTTGGGACTGCAGAATTCTCCCTAAACATCATTTACACTATATCTTGAATTCCACTCTTACACTTGTTCTGTCTGTTTGCCTTGGACAGGACAAGAATATTATGAAAATATCAGTATATTGACTTAAAGCTTTACTAATACTGATGGGAAAATAACTATCTTTTCCCACAAAATAGTGTCTTTCAAGATGAGCATTTTTGCTTCCAATATAATCATATCTAATCAAAATTTCTACTTAAGGTGAAAAGTCTGGGGCTGGAGAGTTGGCTCGGTGATTAACAGCATGCACTGCTCTTGCATACAACCCAAGTTCAGTTCCCAGCCCCTACATTGGAAAGTTCTCAACAGACTAAAACTCCAGCTCCAGAGCTTCCAGGGTTCCCTTCTGACCTGCACAGGCACCTTCATTCTTGTGCACATACCCATACACAGACACACACATATACAATTTAAAACAAGAGTTTAAAATATTTCAATGGAGGGCCAGGTGTGGTAGCACAAGCCTTTAATTCCAGCACTTGGGAGACAGAGACAGGCAGACCTCTGTGAGTTCATGGCCAGCCTGGTCTATAGAATGAGTTCCAGGACAGCCAAGGCTCTGTAACACAGAGAAACTCTTTCTCAAGAAAGAACAACAACAACAAAAACTTTATGTTGTAAAAATTTATGTAAATGTTGGTCCATGTCTATCATTTTCAGTAAAATTTAGGACAATGTTAATGCCTTAATAAAACTTTTATGGTTCAATGTGTGGGAAAAAGTAAAATATGAAATAAAATATTCCAGACAATCACTAGTTGACACAAGGAGAAATGAGATGTATGAGGAGACAGAGGGAAGAGAAATACATCATTTTTTTTAGCAGTGAGATTGTTAGAAATTTGGATTTGTCCCTCCCACTTTTATAAAATTTCCCACTTTTCTACATAAGGGTAAATTGCTTCCATTAATACCAAAATGTATTAAATCTAAAGCGTTTTTATGGTTTACTTAAGGAAAATTGTGCAAATTTTCATAATGTTAAGTCATAGACTGTGTTCTCAACAAGAAAGCTGTTTATTTGGATGCATTAATACCATGCCATTCAATCTCCCTGAGACCCACAAAAACCATCATAAATATTTGACCCTTTGGTCCAGAACACTCACTGGCAACAAGAATGTACTCTTGGATCATGAACTCAATCACATAAGTCAATGTAGCAATGTGAAGGAGAGTTGATTCCTTCACCCTTGATATTAGCAAATACCTCTGATTGACGAGAAGATGCTCAGCTGCAGTATAAACTTCAATATCCGGGGCACCGAATATTCAGGTGGGAGCTAAAGTGAGGGTGGGAATGCCTCCCAGAACCAGAGGCTTATTCTACACTGGGGTACCACTGAAGAATGCTGGGCCCCTTCGTAGGCATATGTAGGTCTACTACTTCCATACCAGAATGGAAAGCATACTTGATTTATTTTTAAGACAATTTTAGGTGTTCACAGGAATTATATCAATAATTCTGCCACGCCTGTACACACACATGTGCAGTGTCTGCAGTTAGCAGCATCCTTTTTCAGTACTTTTCATGACTGATAATAATAATCATGCAGAGTTTATTGTTTTTCATACAGTTCGCTCATGGTATTACATATCCTGTGAGTATGACAAGTGTACAATGAGGTCAGTCCATCACTACAGCACTGCACAGAATAGCTTCGCTGCCTTAAGACTCTTCTGTCCTCCACCTCTTCACACCCCACCTCCATCCACCGGTATCCACAAATCTTTATTTCTTTCTCTATAGCTGTGGCTTTTCCTAAATACACATGTCTTTCACTTAGTAGTATACATTCATGATCTCTAAACATCATAAAACTTTTCTTAGCAGCAAATCAGTAAGTCGGTGACAGTTCTGCTTGCAGAACAGTGTATACCGAGGTGATCCATGCAGTCATTTCAGTCTGTCCGGGCATTTTTCTCAATGCCTGTCTGGCTTAGCTTCCCTGAATCTTCCTCAAGCTCAAGGAGAAGCTCCCTTTGGCCAAGTGAAGGGAGATTGTGATTAAGGCCCTGCTTCTAAAACATTCTTATTAGCTCAAAGGACAAAACGCAACAAAGTTGGCCCCAAAGACTCACAGGAAGGCTGAAAAAGCTGAAACAGACCAGAACTGAAATTTTGTCCATAATCAGACATGGAGTAGAATTGTCATCAGGCTTTCACACACTTGATAAATGAATTGCTTTCTAGAAAGTTAGTTTGCCTGTAAGTTACATGCACTAACTCTGGGGAACAGGCCAGGCTGGGCTGCAGTATGCTGCCCTTGGTTTGATTAATAGTTTTTATTGACACGTGACACCTTTTTATTCATAAAATAAGTTGCTTTCTGAGACCCTGCATATGTCAATGACACATGGTTGCTATGAATTTAAATGAGACAAAACAAAACCTGAAGCTAACTTTTCCACAGTCCCTTCTAGAATATGCATATTTAACTGGGTTATACCAAAGAATGCAAACCTTTATATTTGTGGATGCTACGTGCAGAGCCGAGATCTCAAAAAAGATTCACAAAAATAAATGTTGGCAGAAATTTAGATGTGTTAATTTGTTTTTATATTTATTTGATGTATGGTGTGTGTGTGTGTGTGCGTACGTGTGTGTGTGTGTGTGTGTGTGTGTGTGTGTGTGTGTGTACAATTTGCAGGATTTATTCTTTCCTTTCTCCACCGTGTAGTTCTCAGGGGATTAAACTGAGGTGGTCCAGTGTGGCAGCAGGTACCCTAACCCGCTGACCCATCTTGCCAGCCCAGTATCTATGTTTTAAAGCTAGCAATTTATTCGGAAAAAAAGCACATATGTGAATCATGAGTTAATACACCTTTATTCTAAGTTCATATCCAGTATAATATCAATTAGGTTATTTGATCCTATAAAGGAAATTTGTCAAGTGGGACTAATAAAGGAAATGTTTGTGTAAAAATACGTATGTAGTATTTGCCTTAGCAAGTGTACTTATCCAGCTGAAGGCTATAAATGGTTCGTTCCAATCAAAATTTACGACAGGCTCTTTAGAGCCGGAAAAAACCACTATTCGGGACTGAAGCATCATATACCCTGTTGACATTGTTTCCTGCAGATTCGCTGATCGTCCAGAGGTCTTTCGCCACATGCTTTCGTTTTTGTCTGAATCATAACCATTCCATAAATTGCAGCTGCAAGGTTTATCAGGCATAATTTTAAATATTTTTTTCAGATTGTGCTTTTAAAAAAAAACTGTTTTAATTTAAGTAGAAAAGATAGACGATTCTTGTGAAAGTGAAGTCACTGGGAATCAGGTCTCTCATCCGTTCTAGTAGTCTGATGCAGATAGGCTGAACTTTCTATCAGCTAAGACTATCCAACGCCTGGCGCCCTCTCCGCTTTCTGGTTGAAAACCCGAGATTAAAGAACGTGAAGGAGGAACGCCTTAAGTAATGAAATAGACATCACAAAATCCAGTTCTGTACATTCTAGTAAGGTCCAGGCAAAGTGTCAAGAAAGGTTACTATAACTTGGGATCCAGGCCGGCAAACCCCATTTGCTTCTCGGAGGATAAGGGCAAAGTCCCCTGGAGAGGAAAGGGGCCCTTCCCTTAAGCACTTCCCTTAAGCACAGTTTCCAGTCAAAGGCAAGGAGGACATGCGCATGTTAGGGACTTGGTTTCTGAGCACTTCAGGTGCGATCTTTGTCTTCCTAAGAAATTCCTTATCTACTTCTTACCCTTCTCTTTTTTGTTTCTCATCTATGACTAGGAACATTCTTAAGTGGTGGCGTTAAGCACCTTGTGGACATGTAAACATACTGTTAACTGGAGAGAAATAAAACCACATTTCTGACTGCTGGTAGGAGGCCACACTGCTGAGCTGTGTGATTGGGGTCGGGCAGGGTGCATTAGGACTCGCTCTTTATTTTGAATTTCTCTAGTTTTGAAATACGTGGGCCGATTCTCTGAAAAGGATGTTCCTTTTTCCACTTCTTTCCAAACAACAAAATAAGAATATTTTTTTAGAATAAAATGTTGAAGAAAGTTTTAAGGGCTACAAGGAAATCATTATAATCAAAAAAGTAGGTATAAATTCATTAAAAAGACAGGAAGAAACACTAGCTAATTTGAATCAGATAATTTTTCTATATCTTCCTGAACCATATTTTAGCTTCTAAAAATGTTGTTTTCATAAAGTAGTTGGGAGGAGCACATATTAGAAAGCATACTGAATTGGTAAACCTAATTCTAAATTCAAGAAAATGTCTTAAGTAATCTGAGCTATTTTTAAAATTATGTGGTTACATGTGAGTAAAACTCAAAAATGTCAGGTGTGGTGGTGCATGCCTGTAATCCCAGCACTCAGGGAGGCAGAAGCAGGCAGATCTCTATGAGTTGAAGGCCAGCATGGTCTACAAGGCTAGTCCAGGACAGCCAAGGCTACACAGAGAAACCCTATCTCGAAAAGCAACAACAACAACAAAAACAAAACAAAACAACTCAAATTACATCAAATTAGCAGCATATCTCTTTCAAACATGGCTCCCTTGAAGCTAAAACAAGGAGCCACATAATGTAGCCTGATTTCAGAGAGGGGGAAAAAAAACTAAGTTTTCTTGTGCAAAGACAGAAATTTTAGCCCAGTGAAAGGGATTTTTAAAACCATAATTTTGTTAGGGTTAGGCATATATTTTACATTTAAGTTTCCAAAAGTATAGGAATGGTGATTAGCTGCTATTATTTCAGATCTACCCAAGCACATGTAGAAATTGAGAGACCATCGCACATTTTGAGAAAAGTTAAGTGGCCAGTGGGAATAGGTCCACAGAAGCACGAGGTGTTGAAGTATCTTGATCTGCAAGCCAGTATTCATATGGCTAACACCAACAAAATAACCATGTGAAAACAGCCATATCATTCAGAGGGAAAAGAGCAGAAGGAATACTGGTTAAAAGAACCAAACGGAACTCAATTTGATACAATAAAGCGTTTTCTAACATTTGAAAATGATATGAGCCCGTCCTCTATCCCTCCGAGTCTGTAGGGGAAGATTAGGAAATCAATTTCACCAGTGCTATAGAGGAACATGTAATGGCTGAAATGATCGATCAATTCTTAAAATCAAAGATAACTTCTGTGTCCAAAAAGAATTTTGAATAACAGGTGCAGATGAGATCGTGCCCTCCTGTCAGAGGTGGGGAAGTTGAAGGAAGGTTTCTGGAGAAGTCTCAAGAAACACATGGTCTGAATTTTGAAGAAAACGCTAGAGGAAGGTGGACAGCTGGTAGGGAAGAGACAGAGAAAAACATGAGAGAAAATAGCAGCAACAATGGACTGGCCATTTCTGAGATTCTCTGAGCCAAACAGCTTTTGTGTGCATGGCATAGATTGGCCATTTATAGATGTTCTTAATCTTCCTTTGCAGGCTACAAAAGCTAAAACAGGGGAGGGGAGAACCTGAATGTTGTCAGACAAACGAAAGACAGCAACCCCTCCTAGACCTTTTGTAAGACATCACATATTCTCTTGTGAATTTGTTATTGAAATAATCAAGTCAGCAATTTCTAAGTACTAAGAAGCAAAAATCACGGTCAGTGACCTTTAAAATTTCAGAATCAGTCACTGCTCATGACTATCATGTATACACAAATCACTATTTCCCTGTATTAACTGCTGAAAATATAATCTGCTTTATGCTGGCCTTGCCAGATCTATAAATTGGTACCGATTTTTCCTGTCAACCTTCTCTCATGTCCCCTCATTCACATACCTTACCACAAGCTACTTTCTCCACTTGCTTTGTAATTAAGTCCTGAAGTCATCACACCCACTTTGACTTCAGCTGTCACCTCAGTTTGACTGTATCCCCAACATACACACACACATGCGTGCACACATACGCACACATACGCACACATACATGCATGCAAACACTACTGTCTATTATAGACCTTAAGACAAAGCTAGATTCCATTAACTCTCCGGAGCACTAGGATCAGCCCTGCCTCCCAACTAGAAGAACTTCCAGTGTATGTGACTCTACAACCCTTGGCAATATTCTGCCTTTATTTTATATATATATAAATATATAATATTTATATACAAGTCATACATCATTATCTAAAACTTTTAAATATATATATATATTTTACATATAGCATACATACATATATATGTTAACATACACACATATGTGTGTGTGTGTGTTTGTTGGATTCCGGGCTGTCTAAGTAGAGTTTTCATTTACATTTTTCTCCCATTGTGCTTAGTAAATTTGTATAGAATACTCTTTCAGAAAGTCATTTCAATAATTTATTCACAAATCTACTGAGCTTATATTACATATCATCTTAGACACTGAAAATACAAGCAAAGCAAAAATATGAAATAAAATAACAACAGCACTCTCTTTCCCTGTGACTCTTCCATTTTTTTAATTTATTTTTTTATTAATTACAGTTTATTCACTTTGTATCCCAGCTGTAGCCCCCTCCCTCTTCCCCTCCCAATCCCACCCTCTTTCCTTCATCTAACTCTTCCATCTTGAATTGAAGGTTTCAGCAAAAGACCAAAAAAAAGAATCAGACTTCAGCACAGGCGCTCAGCGGTCCCCTCTTAAACCTTTGGTGTCAGTGCAGAAGCCCTTGCTACTTTTCACTTCCTGTTTCTTGGCCTCCCCCAGCTAGAAGCAATTCCAGGTGCTTGCCCTAGCGATGTTTCCAAACCTCCTGACACAAGATGGACTTAAGTGCCTCATCCCACACACCAGGGTAGTGGTACTGAGTCACCCCGGCTAGGATGTTACCCAAATGCTGACCACTGGTTTTTCCAATACATATTCCAAGATGCCTTTATTGCTAATCAGACACAGATGGCA
Source organism: Meriones unguiculatus (assembly GCF_030254825.1). NCBI lineage: Eukaryota > Metazoa > Chordata > Mammalia > Rodentia > Muridae > Meriones > Meriones unguiculatus. Next base: position 72,491,461 of record NC_083359.1, read on the forward strand.
CGAGCATCCAAGTCATACATCATTATCTAAAACTTCTGCTATGATGGACAAAGTGGAGATAAATAAACTGTTTTAATCTCTTAGCCTGGATCCAATAAACTGACATACGTTGGAGGTTACCATGGGACATGCACTCACGGAGGTTTGAAAGCTGGGAGCTGAACACGGTCATAGAAAATTCCGGTCACCTGTTGTTGTTGCTGTTTTCATCAATTAAGTCATCACAAGCTGAAATCATCAGCTGGGTGCTTCAACATGCAATGACTGCCCTTTAAATGTTAAAGTGGCAGAGGACATTATCCACCCACAAGGTTAGGCGAGCATGCATCCAGGTTGATGGACCTTTATTAGGAGCTACCTGAACTCTGCTCTCCTTTTGAGTCTTTCATCTTTCCTCTCTGACTAGTAATTCATCCCATGAAAATGGAAAATATGTCATATTATTTTCTGGATATGTCAAAAAAAAATGTCTTAACTTACTGATCCCAATTTTTGCCCATTATGACTTAGTCTATAAATTCTTGCCTGAATGTAAATGCTGGCTCTAACCACGACACAGTGCCATGTACAGATTAATATTAAAGGAAAGTAGCATTATCACCTAGATACTGAGGACACACCAGTATTTGAAACTATAGGAATGAACACAATGAACTAATGTGCAAAAATACAAAATGGCAACTATTTTATCAAGGAATTCCAGCCATCCACAAGTGTTAGGTGGCTATGTCGTAAGCAAAGGCAATCCGTGAAAAATAGCAATAAGCTCAAGTTTCAAAATAATGTTTTCATAGATAACCAGAATTTTAAAAAAGCTTATAATTTATAAGCTTTATAAATTATAATTACTATGTTATAATTACTATGTAAGTCTTTTCCCCATCACTGTAACAAAACTACCTGACACAAACAAGTTATTTAAAAAAAAAAAAAAAAAAGGTTTGCTTCGGCTATCGGTTTGGGAAATCACAGTCTACAAATGATTGACCCTGTTACTGGCTGGACCTGTGAGGAGGTCTATTCTATATCACAGAATAGACACACTGTGGTGTGCAAGTGCTCAGTTTGCAGACAGGAAGGAGAAAGAGGAAAAAGAAGACACTGGGATCCTCTGGTGACCTGGAGCTCTCCCATGAGGCTTTGCTTCTTAACCCCTCCAACTTATTGTGCTAAACTGTGGATCAAGCCTTTAATTTAGGAAATTTAAGATACACTAAAGATCCAAGCTGCAGTATTGACTCCCCAAGATTAATCTACACATAGTTCTGAAATTAGGGGACGGTTAAATACTTGCCTAAAATCAACACATCTTGTTGTTGAGCAATCTGGATAGATTTTTGCTTTGGTTTTTCCTAGTCTATAGAACCAAGCATGCCATCATGGAGAGTAAGACCTAGATCTCTTGGTTTGATTTTTGTTTTGTTTTGTTTTGTTTTTTAGGAAAACTGCCTCTTCAGCAAATACCTGATGAAAGAGTAGCAGAGATTTTAAAGTTGTTGTGGGATATAAATGCATGCTTTCATTTAACAAGTCTCCCTGGGATATTTTCAATCCAATCACACTTCTAAGCACCATGAGCAATGAAATATAGTATTTACTCAGAAGAATCCTATGTGATTGAAATATACTTACATGCTCAATTAATATAGAGAAAATAAAATAATTTGTGAATATTTTTTATGTTTTGGAATTTTATTTATCACTCAGGGAAAAAAATACAGTCCTTTTTAAAGTGAACAAAAAATTCGATAAATGTAGAGGTGACATGTAAAGCAAACACACATGAACTAACATCATCAAAAATCCCTATCAGTCTCTACAGAATTTATCTACTATGTGGCCACATTTTCTCCAAGCAAAGTCTAACCTTGACTGTGTAGTAATATTTAATCCAGCTCCAGGTGTATCTTATTGCTATACATTGAAAGAAAATAAAATACAATCTGGTGAAACTATAACTATGTATATGATAAAGGTAGGTCTAGAAACCATAAATTCAAAAGAGAAAAAAAACATTCCTACTAAAGTTCAAACAAATTTATATTACATGTATAAATTAATATATGTGCTTCATAGAGTGATATATAAATCATCTTGTAAAATTATTAATAGAATTTTGGTTTTACCAAATGAATCTACCCTCTGGAAGGCTCCATCTCTTCCTCAGTATTGGAATACAGTGCCACCTGCTGGCATCTTTGTATCCATGTTATCCATCCTTTTCCAAGGCAGTTAGCCTTACTCAATTTGTGTTTACTCAAAAGCTTAGAGAGGTACACGTTCCAAAAGCAATCAAGATTTGATTTTTATTAAGAAAATATTTAAAGATAAAATTATGTGATAATCTTTCTGCTTTCAAACTAAATTTCTCTGCAAGAGAAGTTAATCCCACAGTTTGGATTTATTAACTAGAAATGTTTAAGGAATGTAAACATAAAGAGGTCACATTTCTGTGTTTTAACTATACCATCAAATAAAACATCAGAAATTAATTCACCCTAACCATTAGGCCCTTTTAATTTTAACAAATGAAAAAGTTCCATAGGTAGGTGTGTAACTGTCTTTCATCCTTTCATTCATAAGTATCAACTGAGAATCTGTCCCGGGTCAAGTTTCATGCCAGGCTTTGGAAAGTCCAGCTGACTGGGCAGATGTGGCGTTTATGGCATAGTTTGGAGAGAGGATGAACGAATGCCCACTCAGGTTGTTGCTATAAACTTCAATCAGAGGCAGCGAGGAAGCCATCAGGAAATGCTCTCATCAGAAAAGTATTTGGAAATTGCACTCATGTTTGCTTATGGAGAAAACGTGCAAAACTGAGACCTGTGAAACCACAATGTTGTGAGCTGGGAAACGTACTGCTACCCCCTTCCTTACATAAAAAGTGAGAGTTTGGGCTTCACCTTGTTGAGCAGGAAGCACACGGATGAAGAGAACATGTGCTTGGGGGTTTGTGCGTCCACACGCATAGATTCCAAGAAAATGTCCAGACGGGGATAATTACGAACCAAGAAGCAATTCCTTGGACAACTAAATTTCCAAAATCGTGTTCAATGCTTTCCCCCGCAATTATTTAGTGAACTGTTTCATTATTCTTAATTTACATACAAGAGCACTTCCTCCCCCACCCCAAAAAAAAAAAAAAAACTAGTATATGCGTTAAATATTTAACTTTAAGAGCTCACAAAATGGAGGACCAAGGGACGGGGCTCAATGGTAGTGCTTTTAAAAGCATGAGGCCCTGGATTCCAGCCCAGCACTACAAACAAAAGCAATGCTCCCTGTGTGCCTTTCTTTGTCAGTGTAAAACAGATCAAACAGTTTTTTTTTTTTTTTTTTTTACTTCTAGGGTCTCAAATATTATGTGTCACGTAATCAACAGATAAGCAAAGAACATGACCACATAAAAGCTATTTCAAATAAGAAATCATTTTCAGTTTTCTTAGGGTTGCATACAGTGAGTCACTTTTGTTTGGTTAGTGAGAAACTACCAGTGAGTTGGCATTATAGCCCTTTACCCCAAGTCAGCCACCTCTCAAGATGATCCAGTCTGTTTTATATGTTCTTGTCGATTTGAGCACATGGGTGAACACTTGCGTTAGGGTTTTCAAGACACATCAAATATAACACTAGAATTAATGTTATTGAGAGGAAATTGGTCAGACAGACTAGACGAAGTAAAACAAGCTATTTCGGTTTATCATCACAATTTCTCTCTAAAAATAATGCATTATTAAGTAGATATAATCTCATTGGCATTGTTTTATAGCTTGAGTTTCATAGGTAGATACAAAGCATTCTGGGCATATCATTCTCCCTCCTGATGCTTCTGAACTCCTCCAAACACATCCTCCTCCTCCCAACTCCAAGCCATGTTTTTGTTTTATTTTGATTTTTTTGTTGTTGTTGTTGTTGTTTAACCCAATTCATCCATTAGTGTTCCTGCTTGTGCACAAGAGTTAGGTCATCTACTGGTGCATGGGCAATCCACCAGGGGCCACACCCCAAAGAGATATGACTCTCCCTTCCCCAGCGGCCATCAACTGCCATTATGTCCTCAGCTAGGAGTAAGGTCTCACGTGTCCCTTCTCCATCATAATGATGACCCTCTTGATCTTGTGCAGGTTCTGTGCAGGTAAACAGAAGTGCTGTAAGTTCATGAGTGCAACGGCTGCATCCCAATCCAGAAGACAGATTCGCAGCAGTCATCCATGACCCCTGACTCCTATAAATTTTCCACTGCCACTCTTTTGGTGGTCCCTGAGCCTTGGAGAGAGACGTGGCAAAGTTGTACCAGTTATGGCTGACCACTCCACAGTCACTTACTATCTGCATATTGGCTGGTTTTGAGTCTCAGTATTATTTGCTTCTCACCACACTAAGAAGCTTCTCTGATGAGGCCTGAAAATTGCTAGATATGTAACCTGCCACGACTGCATGCCACCTAGACACCGGCCGATTTTGTTATTGGCTGAGTACTCGGAGGTCTTAATCAACAGGGCTCATCCTAAGCAGAAAGCGGGTGACCTTACGAGCATGACTGGTACTTCGATCAGGCCTTCTTCCTCACAACTTTCAAGGAAATGACCTGGAAAGCACTTAATTCCATTAACAAAAGCAACCTCAAGACATTTAATGAGTTCTAAAGGAAGAACCGCATTTGTTAAGAAGGAAAATGCCTTAGACTATTTCAGTGTGTTCACCTTTTTCTTTTAGGCAAAAGTTAAAACAATTTAGTGAAGACAATGCAGGCATGCACCTATACTTTTTATAGCAAGAAGGAATGGTGTCTTTTCCTTCTCTCTAGTCAGTCTTCTAGTTTTAATGAGAACACTGGGTTTTACAAGCACATATCCATATATTTCTACCAAAAAGACACGTCTCCATGTCAAGCAGATCGAAGTGTGGAGAATGGCTTATAAAATGTATTGAGTTCAGTAGATTAAGCTTTCAGGAGGACACAGAACACATGCCTCTTGGTATAGGCTAGAAGGCCAATCTCTCCAGTTTTTCCAACAGCCCTTCCTGAGGCTGAAACCCTAAAGTAACTCCTTTTCCCTTAGTTTTGTGATTTTCTTTTAAATGCTGTAAGACCATTCCTATCTAAAGTCTTAGATGTCAGGACATGTGGAAATGAAATAAACAAATAAACTAAGCTTGTATATATAAAAAAATTTGAGATTGAATTTCACAACAATTGAAAAACATTCCGTGACAATCTAAACTTGTTTGAGAGATGGGGGTGTGGAGTGGATTTGTTTTTAATAAACAAATGCAGATGTTGAGGGGGAAAACGTTTAGATTTTTGACACTGCTCTTTGCTAGCACAATTGCCAAATGTTTTCCATAAGCAAACAATGTTGAAATGTCTGAATATTTTTTTCATGAAACCACCACCCAGATGAACTTTTAAAAATGGAATTTACCAATTTACTGTTAATTAATTTATGTATTTGATATTTCTGATCAATATATCTGTAATAATTTTATTTCTTTTCCATATGTTTTTATTTAACCAGTTATGGGAAGAATTCATGATCTATCCATGTTGTGTATCTGAGATACACACATACAGCTGTGATTTATTCAATTGTCATCAGTCTTCAGGAGCACACCATTTCATGTAAATTAATGATGGGTGCAATAGTCCATTTTACCATATACAATAGTCTGAATTCATATTTATGTAATTAAAAAATGCTCTGCCATGTTGGATAGCACACATTTGTAACCCAGCAGTTACCAGGCTGAGACAGGAGGATCACCATGAATTCTAGAACAGCCTGGAACTGTTCAATTGTTAAGGGAAAATAATCCAAATATCATTTAATGAAGTTACTCCTTATAAATATGAAGAGGTCAGTAATAATGAAAAATCATAAATGAAGAAGATTCGAATATATTTGGTTCTTTTTCTTGAATATCATGTACAACTAAGTGTGTCAAAATACTTTGTACACTGATCACCCCTGTAAATGGTGTCAGCAAGCTTTGTATGGTCCAGTTATTTCCTTGCTGTTCATGTTCACATTAAAGAGTCTTAACCATAAGTAGAGCCAAAGAAATCCCAGAATACAGACTAAATATTGATATCAAACAGGACAACTCTATAATGATGATCTGAATTCGGCAACAAGAAACTTCAAGTTCCAGACAGAGAGAGGTGGGTGTCAGAATCGATTGACAAAGTATCTTATTTTCATGGGTGATCAGCAGCAAGGTACTACACTAAATCCTGTAGGTACAGTCAGTCTCTGAATAGTTCTAAATACTTCATCCCTCCATAGCCCTACAACTCAAATACCAAAAATTTATCTGCATAACATTCATTATGGCCTCCAGAATTGCCACCTGAAAAGTGGGAAAGGTCACCTTCTTATTAACATTGTCTTCCTGCCTTCATCAACCAATCAAATAAAGGTAGACAGTTAAAAGTATGAAGAAGATACATATATGTCAAGTAGTTTTGTGATTAAGCTACAATTACAGCATTTTCCCTTCCCTTTCCTTTCTCCAATTTCTCCATATACCTCTCCCTGCTTTCCTTCAGTAACTGTTATTGCATGCATATATATATATATATATATATACATATATATGCATATACATTCCTAAATATAGCCCTCTCAGGGTATATAATGTTTCTAGACATAATCCTTATATGTTTATAGAAGTTATATGCGTACAATCATATATGTGTTTATGCTCATTCAGCATATCAGAATTTTAAAATCTATTCTATTTTAAATTATTAATATCTCAAACTTTTTATCAATATATCATATTAGAAGAAAGTCTTTCAAATGAAAAGTATTTGAAGAAACTGCCAAAAAAACTTTTTTTCCAGAATACAGTCTAGTTTCCATCACTGTCTGGAAAAGGGGGATTTCCCTATGGTAAAAGAAAACATTTGGCTTCTAGCTCCTTCTTAAGCATACATTAAGAATGAGAGATGTTAATAAAGTGTCTATAGGCCCTTTGGGATAAAATTCTATACTGTAAGGTAAGTCAAGACATAATTTGACAAAAGGTAATTACCCATTAGACTGCTTTGGCTCTGGATCACAGAGGAGGGAGGGTAAAGTGACCTTGAACGAGTGGTCTGGTATAAATTACTAGCTCTCCATTCCAAAGAGCTGATCCATTACATACTGCCTGTTGCTATTTCCCTTCTGAATTCTTCTGAGTCTTGTGAGAGTTGCCCAAAGATCCATGCTGGATGCCATCACATCATTAAGAGTCAAAGAAAGAAATATTGATCTGCCAAGAAAACGGAACAGCTAACCTCTCTTATCACTCTGATGCCTGGGGAGCAGAGAAAATAGAGTATCTTTGAAGGAGTCCCTGACTTCATGGAGTTTATCAGGTTACAAAGATCAGACTGTAACATGAAGCACAGCCACAGATTTATTCCCACAAAAGAAAATTCCGTGTGAAGAACCACAGCCATTCAAAAATTCATAGTTTATAACAATACAAGAATGAGGGCAACTGAAAGATAACTTGGCGAGTTTTATGTTATTTTTCAATTAAATATTTTTATAATTATTTGGAATTTCAACACCAGGAACTATGTCTCTCCACCCAAAATTAAGTCAGAAAGCTTCATGTCTTAAATGTTTTTAAAGAGCAATATTTTTTACTTGCTTTTACTGATCATCATGTGTCCAAAATATTTCCTTTTTTAGAAAGTTACTAAAGCTATACCACTTAATTTGTTATCTCTTATCTTTCAGATTGCATGGAAAAGAAATCTTCTTGTCATAAAAGAATTTGCAGAAAGGGTCCAATGTAGAAATATAAAATTTATAAATACGCAGGACGTGATACCAAAAGCAGGAATGCACAGCTAACGGTGACAAGTTATAAATAATGTCAAAAGTTGTTTCCAAGGAGATTAGCACCAAATCAAAATTGGCCAAAGAAACCCTTCAAGCCAGAACTGTTCTGTCTTTCAAAATGCATGTATTTCAGCACATCAGTGATGTGTGTGTGTGTGTGTGTGTGTGTGTGTGTAGATACTGTAGTCATATGTGTGTAAGCACGAGGGTACACACACATGTAGCAACCTACATGTGTGTGAATGTGTTTCCACACATATGCGCAAGCACATGAATAAACGTGCAAGCTTTCTTTCCTCAAAAAGATTTACCCTGCACGTTCCTAAGACACAGTCTGTTGAATTCTGCAGAATGTGTTGCAGAGCAAAAACATCACTGACAACTAACTATTCAGAGCAAGAAAGGTGGCATAAAAAAAAAAAGGCTAAAGAATAACACTTTGGGCCCAAAACTTTTGATTTTTTTTTTAAACAAGTGATGTTAACTTTCAACATGAAAAATCATGGTGAAATGTTAAAAAAAAAGTTTTGTATTATTTAAGCTTTTTAAATGTTCTTAAGTAGACTAGACTTTAACAGACTACTTGGTTTTTTGGTTTTGGGTTGTTTTTTTTTAAGGGGGGGCTTGGTGTTTTTTTTGTTTGTTTGTTTTTGTTTTTATTTTTTTTAATTATCAACAGAGGAGGACAATGCAGCCAGTCCTGATGAGACCTGATAGGCTAGGGTTATATGGAAGGGGAGGAGGACCTCCCCTATCAGTAGACTGGGAGAAGGGCATGAGAGGAGATGAGGGAGGGAGGGTGGGACTGGGAGGAGAAAAGGGAGGGGACCACAGCTGGGATACAAAGTGAATAAACTGTAATTAATGATAAAAAATAAAATAATAATAAAAAAATTTATCAACCTATGAGCTCAAGCCTTAAAGATTCAACCTCTTGATAACAACTGTAGCAACCATATTTCAAAAGCACTTTACTGTAAAAATTAAAAAACTCTGCACACAGGGGTATTTCCTGAGACTGACACTCCAACCAAGGACTATGAATGGAAATAACCTAAGACCCCTGCACAGATGTAGCCCATGGCAGTTCAGTATCCAAGTGGGTTCCATAGTAATGGGAAGCGGGACTGCCTCTGACATGAACTGATTGGCCTGCTCTTTAATTACCTCCCCCTGAGGGGGAAGCAGCATTACCAGGCCACAGAAGAAGACAATGCAGCCACTCCTAATAAGACTTAATTGACTAGGATCAGAAGGAAGGAAAGAAGTCCTCCCCTATCAGTGGACTTGGGGAGGGGCATGCATGCAGAGGGAGGGATTGGGATGGGAGGAGGGAGGGAACCACAGGGGGGATACAAAGTGAATAAAGTGTAATTAATAATTTTTAAAAAGTTGTAATTTTAAGTATTTTCAATAACCGAAAAATATTCTATCTTGATTACTGGCGAATTAATAAAAAGTATTTCTAAAACAAGAAATGAGACTGTGATGCTGCTCAGAGCAAGGCTAATTTAACCTTCTCTGTGTATTTCCTGCATTTAGTTGCATTGAATAAATTAAAGTGAGAAAAGTCCTTCTGCGTTGGGGACAGAGGAAGCTTCCTGCTTAAGAAAGAGAAGAGAGAGGAGAAACTGCACTCAGGATGTAATATATGAAAGAAAAATAACAAAAAAAATTAAAAATAAGGAATGTGAGCTCTGGAGTTTGACTGTTCAAACTGGAATTTTTGCAGTTGTTCAGGCATTTAACTTCTTAGCAACTCTTTCTTCACTAATAAAATAAAGGCACTAACATAACTACTTCGTAAAGTCATTACACATTTAAAGGAGTTAAGGAACAAAAGCGTTCGGAGCCATGACAATCTCTTAATCAAAAGCACTCATTATACTTAGTACGTCGCTTGCATATGCTTGGGGTCACCCTCCAGGCAGTTGGGGTTTGTTTTGTTGTGTTGTTTTCAGCTGGCATACCTGCTATAACAAGAAACTTTTTGCTCCAGGAATAAAAATGATGGCTCCTCTTTTGTTGACCCATTTTTAGTGGAATGTGAGTCATGTCTCATCTATAAATGTAGCCTCAAGTGGGACTGATTAGGGCTCATGTTTTGCCTGCCCCAGGATCAGTCCAAGCCCTGGCCCTACAGGAGCCTTTCAGACAACACAGGGCTGACGTGCTGTGCGTGTATGCTTCAGAGATCAGTATTAGACATGTGGTAAAGAGCCAGAGACAGTGGCAAAGGGGAAGGCAGAGTGGAGGAGGAAGTGGGTGCTTCAGCAATATCCTGCTTTTCCAGGGTAGATTTGCAATGGCTCACACACTTAAAATATTTATTCCATAAAAGTAGGCTTGCTTGAAGACTTTCTGGAGGAAGCAAAGAGACACAAAGTTTCTCCTTTGCCCATAATAAGGTATGATGAAAGTGCTATATGTCCCATAAAATTCAGAAGCCTGGGTCACACTCAGTTCCCACCCCTTGTCACTCAGTACCTCTCGCTTGCTAGATAAGGTGTCTGCCACTGAGTTAAATCCTAAGTCTCATCAGCCAGTTGCATTTCACAGTTAAAATTTTGTCATTTCTACCTAAATGTCATTATGTAATCATAAATTCTTTGCTATTTCCAGAGGGGAAATTCTTCAGTTTTGTAACCTCTTGATAATTCATGGGTTGGAGGCAAAACTTGGCATTTCTTTTTATAAAGATTTGGGAATTGGGTGATCAATAAAAAAAAATGCTATAGAAATAATACATTATAATCATTACAATCATAAGGGTGAAAAGTATTTGAAGGTCTTCAGAATACGAAAGACATGATTACATTTTTCAAGTGTCTTATGTCCCCAGTCTACAGTTAACTGTATGACAAAAGACTGCCACAAACATTCAGAAAAATCTGCCATTAAATTAATTAAAATGATGCAAAGCATATTTCCTAAATCTGTCAGCTGTGTGGTCCTTCCCAAAGCAAATTTCAACTGTGTTCTAAACAAGCAACTATTTATAGCGTGTCAATAGGGAGACAGTACGCTTATTGAGAAAACCACATGGAGTCATCACACTTTACTTCAATGTGAGGCACTTTTCCTTACAGCAGCAGTAATCCAAGGTCTCGCCATGACAGTCTGAGCCCCTCTGAAGTTTAAAGGGTAAGGATTTGGAAAGACTCCAAGGGGAACAGCTACAGTCACGACAGGAAACAATTAAGACAGAAATATGAGTTTCCACAGAAACAAGGCAAATAAGGTCATATTTAAGAATGTCCTAAAGGTGACAGAAACAGGCATATAATTTATGGATTTGGAGAAGGGTGAGAAATGTGTCTGGTGCAAAAAAAGAAAAATGCATTACTTCTGATGATTTTTTTTAACTTGGTGGTAAAATAGGGGTTTACTGAATTGTATCTGTGTGATTCAGTGACTTGGTCTATGACAATCAACATTATATATCACCTTAAATTTAAATAAAAATGTGCATCATAGAAAAGAATGACTGTTTGAATGTGAAACTGCTTTGATCTCAAAGCCCTAAAATTATTTTTTAATCTAGAAGATTCATACAATTTCTTAAAGACAGTGATGTATGAGACCGTTGATCACCCTAAGACCTCGCACAAGCTGAGGTTACATTGTGTAAATCTGAGGTAAATCAGGCTTTTCCTTTGCTTCTGTTAGTCAGTAAAGCACTTACAAGATGCATAAAGAAAAAGAGCTAGGTACCTGACTTAAATTCTTTCTTTTCTGAACCAGTTCACACATCTGGCGCTCAAATACAGGTGTCTTGTTTTTGTTTTGGTTTTTGCTTTTTTATAACACAGAGACCCACAAGGATCGTTCCGGGGACAACAGTGTGATAACCAGGAAGCAATAAGCAAAGTGTACTGAATCCTGGCACTTCATACTAGGAAGAAAATGTGACTACAATCCATTCCAATCACTTTGATTCATAAATGACAAAGTTGGAGAATTAACTTCTATCAAGCTTATACAATTTGCTCTCACGGGAGGTGAGAAGAAAGATTTAACTAAGACCAAACAGAAAAAGTATGCATTCAAAGGTGATATCTGACATCTATATAAGGAGATCTAAAAACAAAAACAAACAAACAAACAAACAAACAAAAAACCTAGCACTGTACTTCCTCCAATCCTCCATTCCTCAGCAGACAGTGTCTTTTCAAAACTGCTTTTCTGTCTCATTCTCTTTTGTCCCCTCACCAACCCCTTTTTATAATTTTGGAAGAACATTGTTCGTTAGAGAGTTACATTTCAACTCAAACTCCCTGACACCGCAAGTCCTTTAGGAAGAAAAAAATAACTAGGACAAATAAAAAAAAAATGCTATTAGACAAAACATAATGAATCTTTCTTCTTCAATGACCACATGGGGGCCCAAATGCCACAGATAAGTGCCCATGTTCATGTCTACAGGCTTGAATTACTAGGGTGAGTTTATGAAGAAGCTGTGGCTATTAATGTGTTCAAAGAACTAAATTAAGATGTTTATGAAGAATGAAGGTGACATACTTTTCTTTCTTCCTCTTCTTTTTTTAATCTTACCCATGTTTTCTTCCCTAAATCATGCCCTCCTTGTTTGAATTTTGGTTCTGTTGATTTTGATGGAAACACTAATAAGGACTCTTTTTCATCAGTAACTGTTACTCTGAAGGGAGCCAAGAAGTTCACAGAGAATCCTGGCCTCCTTCTTACAGGTTGGTACAAATGAGCAGTCAGAATCCAGAAACCAAAGGGAAAAACCAAGTACACATGTGATCTTTGAAGCCTTGGTTTCTGTGACTTGATTGCTCCACCATACATGTTAACTCTCTCTCTCTCTCTCTCTCTCTCTCTCTCTCTCTCTCTTTTATTAGTTTTCAAGTCCTTCAAGACTCTACAACCCCAAAACATGACAAGAAAGCAGAATACCTCTCTGCCCCCTAATTCTCCTTACAGTCACCCCGTCTCTTGTTTCCTCTCTACAGAAAGATCAAACTATGTGTCCATGATTACCACCTCTTAGTCTGCGTCAACGTCTCAACTGATGTCAAGTCCTCAATACTTCACTAAAATAGCGTGGAGTCAAGACATGGGTGATCTTCATGACACTACACCATGCAGATGCCATTCTGCCTCAATCTACGTGACCTTCCAGCAACATTTGGCACCACTCACTCTTCTTGAAAGTCTCTGTCCTGGTTGGTGCATAATCCTGGCTTCCCCCTCCTCTTTTATGATGGTGTCGGGGTCTCTGTATGACAGACTCTTTCCTCCTTACATGGTCAGTAAAGATCTTGTAGTTCCTAGAGGATCTTTTCCAGGCCGTCTTAGCTGCATTTTTCCGGGTGGTTTTATCCTCGGCAAGGCCTTCAGTTAATTGTCACTGCAATGGTGGAGTGCACTGGCCCACCATGGTGTCTACGCCTCTCATCTAATGCAGCTTCACTTATGACCCCATTGGCCATGGTGTCTGGTCCATTTTTACTAAAGTGTTCTGTACCATCTCCAATGAAACATCGAAACAAAAATTTATAAGTATACTTCTACCTTAGACTCTGGTTCTTTCTTAGAATCTCTGTCACCTCTGGAGAGAGTATCTATGTCCATCCCACTAGCCCAGTTCAGAATGTAGGCCATATCACTATTGAACCTGTGCTCCTCCACATTCCTCCCGTTCCATACTACCACAAAACCATACCCATGTTACCTTTTAAGTAGCTTTTGAATATTGCCAGTGCCTTCTCCTCTCTTCAACTACACCCTTGGTCCTAGCTTCATCTTCTCAGCTTCCAAAGACCCTAGGCTATAGCAGGAGACCTTAACAATCCCTCCATGAGGCACTATGACGTCCTCTTTAACCCATTTCCCATGGGCAACAAAGCATACATAAAGCACCATTACATCATAAACCAATGAAATCCCTCCAATGTTAGGATGAAACCCCTAAGCACAAAGTACATTGTCCTGGGTGGTCAGGTTTCCGCCTTCAGAAGTTCTGTGTCCTATTTTCTCTTACTTGGTTTGAACATTCTTATCTCATAGGATATTTTCCTTGTGTCTTTTCCTAAGCTGTTTTTTTCCTCTAACCGTTCCCCTTGTTAATTCCTGTTTCTCCCAGCATGTTTGTTTAGTCTTCCCTCCTTCCTTATAGAGGAGCCTTGCCTGCCTCCCTCAATAATTCATACTCTCCAAGCTACATTTTAGATTTTCAACTGTTTAATTTGACTATTTAATCAATTTCTCTCTCCACACACTGTTGGCCAAAGTGGGGAGGCACTCCATCTGGTTTTTGTTTCCAGCCACCCCAATGCCAAGTGAGTGCCTAGCGTGTTGCAGAAGTTCAGGATCTGCTGAATAAAGGAGCACATGATGGAACCCGAAAGTCAGAGCGCGGAGCCAGCAAAACAACCTGCAGTTGTTGGAGACCCCAGAAAGAAACGAAACAAGAATGTACTCAGTCCTTTGGGCTGTTCTTTTTCTAGAACGTTTATTTTTCTTAGCATGTAAGTGATAATATCCTAGCCAATTGACTTTTTTCTCTGTTTTAGCACTCATCACTAACATGAATCATTCTGAATTATTGACCAAACCCTAACTATGAAAACCTTTCATAAGAGAAGTATACAATTTTCTTCTGGCAAGGAGTATGTTATCCAAACAGGAGGAAGAAGAGAAGGGGAGGAGGAAGAGGAAGAGGAGAAAGAGAAGAAAAAAGGGAAAAGAGAAAGAAGAGGAGGAAGAGGAAAAGGTGGAAGTCTACGTGCTATAGAACTGAGCTTATGTGTTTTGACATTGTCATGGATTTCTTTTACTTTTAAATTTATCAGAAGTAACTCACCTTTTACCTTGTGCATTTTTTTTAATCTGCAAAGGTCAGACAATGACCAAAAGAGAAAGGAAATAATTTTTTAGTTAAATTATTAGAAACAGTCATTTATTCTCCTAGCTGACACACAAATACATTTTTAAATGCTTTCCTTTCCACAAGAACAAAACAGAAAAGATGTTTTCAGAGTTATGTCTCATGTGTATCCTACATATGTCTTGTAGCATGAATTTATTTTCTCTTTTAAATAAGGAATTCATAAATAGTAAAATCATTCATAAACTGATTTATGATTAACATAACAACCATGGACAGAAATTTTATTAAAATATCTAATCTATCTACAAGACAGTTTAAACTGGAAAAGACTGTGATTGTTCCACTTGTAATTATTTATAATTACCAATTAGTAAATATATCCTATGGATTGGGTATTTATCATGAACCTTTAAAACAACCTGTGAAATGTAATTTATGCTTAATTAAATTACAGAGTTGGACATCGAAGCTTTAAAATGCAAAAGATTAAACAGATGGCTGTAATTTAAGCAAGGCCTAGGAAGTTTTCTGTTATGATCTTTGGAAAATACACATGTTTAGAGCCAAATGGTTTTCAGCAAAGGTGCTAAAACATACATTGGAGAAAGAATGGTCTTTAGTTGGATAGTGCTGGGAAAACTGCATGTCTCCATTCACACGGGGGATGCTGGATCCCAGCCTTAGTTACAAAAATCAACTAAAAATGGATTAGAAACTTAGATGGAAGGCCTGAAACTATGGAAGTAATAGAAGAAAACCCAGGAAAGTATCTGACAACATTGGAATGGGCAGGGAGGTGAGACCCCCAAAACACAGAAAACAAAGGCAGAAACAGGCAAACAGGATACACTGAACTAAAAACCTTCTGCTTAGCAATAGAAATAATTGGCAGAGTGGATGGAAGAAACTGTCTCTAAACTGTACTTCCTGTAACACATTAATTCCTAGTATATATAATGAACTCCAATAGCAAGGTGGGTCAAGCATGATAATGCATAAGCCCTGCACTCAGAAGGAAGAGGCAGGCAGATCTGTCTCTGTGAAACAGAGCCCAGTCTGGTCTACAAAGCAATTTCCAGAACAGCCAGGGCAGTTACACAGAGAAAACCTGTCTCAAAAAAAAAAAAAAAAAGACCAATAGCAAGGTGGGGAGAGAGAAAAAGAAAACAAAACAAAACAAAAATCAAAAGAAAAAGAAAACCACACTAAAAGTCTCAACAGTACTGTTAACAGGGAAATAAAATTCCAAGGGAGCTAGCTGACAACAGGTAGAATGGCTATTACCAAAAGCAGATGAGGACACCGCCCTGTGATGCTGTAAGGAGAGCAAGTACAGAAAACACTGTTAGAAAAAAATCAGAAACAGAAGTACCATAGAATAAGCTGACTCAAATTCTGGATATGTATCCAAAGAGAATGAAACTAATACATTGACAAGACTTAAGGACGCCTGTGTTTTATTCACAACAGCCAAGAACTTGTGTAAACACAACTGATGAACAGATAAAGAAGATGTGTTACATATAAATTGTGGAGTCCCGTTCACCCATACAGAGAATGAAGTCCTGTCATTCACAACAACATGTACAGAACTGGCCACTGTTATGGTGGTCAGTAGAAGGAACGAGACACTGACAGACAAATACTGCATAATGGCATTCAGCTGGACATGGGATTCAAGCGCTGTTATCACCAGGAGTGGTGATTATGCCATTATTCCCTGCACTTGGGAGAAAGAGGTAGGCAGAGCTCTGTGAGTGGGCAGCCAGACTGCTTTATATACTGAGTTTCAGGACAGGCAGGGCTGTACGGTGAGGCCCTATCTATTAGAAGGATAGATAGATAGATAGATAGATAGATAGATAGATAGATAGATAGATAGATAGATAGATAGATACATACATACATACATACATACATACATACATACATAGACAGATGGTTGAAGTGATAGAGATTGTAGAATGATGGTTATGAAGTTATCAGGGCTGGAAAGAAAAAGAACCAGGGAGTAACTGCTAGAAACAAATCAGTGGATACCAATTGTGGTCA
This sequence comes from Meriones unguiculatus, assembly GCF_030254825.1. NCBI lineage: Eukaryota > Metazoa > Chordata > Mammalia > Rodentia > Muridae > Meriones > Meriones unguiculatus. Next base: position 72,508,210 of record NC_083359.1, read on the forward strand.
GAAGTAAATTCTAGTGAAATACTGCACAGGTGGTGACTATAGACTACTAGAGGAAAGGTAGTATTTGAAAGTATTTGATAAAGTATTTATCACAGACACGTGATAAATGTTTGAAGACAACGCAAATATATTTAGCCTGAGTTAAAAACTGGACAACGTATGTATGCATGTATCAATGTGTTACAATGGTGCACAGCAGTTGTTTATCAGTTAAAAGAAAATTGAAAGTGAAAAGGCAACGCTGTTAGGACAAGCAGCACTAACACTATTTAATTAGTCTGTGTTCCTTTAATGAGCACCTGCTATGTGTTAGGCCGTGGGGTGCAACCGTGAACAACACAGAAACAACCCTTTACCTTCATTTACATATTTTCAAATCCATGCTGGAATAAAGCCATGTCAAAGTTGAAAAAGGAAACCCCAAGTCTGATCCCTTAAGCAATTAACACTTTTCTAGGATTAGAGGTTTGTGTGTTTGTTTCATTTTTAAAAAGCCCATTCTTCTTTCTCACACCCTGACCATGGTTCTCTTCATGACCTTTCAGTGTAAACAGATCACATCTGTTTCTGAGAAGGCTCAGCTATCGGGACAAGTGTGTCCCCTTGAGAAGTGATTAAGTAGAATCTGGCACCAAAATTCTTATCACAATTCCCTGAGTTGCGTCCTTGGCAAGAGGGCACCAAATGAGTGAGTTTCTACCAGGTCATTTCAACAGTCAGAAACTGATGAGCTCTGACCCAATCAACTCACACACACAGCTCCTTGGGGGTGTTCCCTTGGGAAGAGACTCCAAAAAGACTCTTCAATTTATTTTTTTAGGACTTAATGATTGCATGAAATAATAACATAAAAATGTATATTTCTTGGACAGCTGGGAAACTGAAATATTTGAGTTGGCAACTGAAAGAAATAAGTAAATCAAAGGAAATATAGGTCTGTCAACGAATGGTCAACTACTATGGGAAAGAAACCTCCGAAGCAGAACTATGACTATGTTTAAAGCCCAGTACTTGACTCTACATCATAGGACCTCTCTTTCAAGTTCCAGTATCCCAAAAAACTAATTAAGGTCCTTACATGGGGCATGTGTACATGCATATACACACACCATACACACACACACACACACACACACACACACACACACACACATGCACATTTTTCCTTCTGTTCTCCAAAACAGATAGTAGACCTTAATGAGAAGTGGAAATACTCTTAGAGGCTCATTGCCTTATAAAATCCATAGTTTGGCAATATTGTTACGATGGGGTTTTTTTGACTTTTTTATTATTTTTTTTAATATTAGTTACAGTTTGTTAACTTTGTATCCCAGCTGTATCCTGCCCCTCTTTCCTTCCCAACCCTACCCTCCCTCCCTCATCTCCTCCCTGCCCCTTTCCAAGTCCACTGATAGGGGAGAACCTCCTCCCCTTTCATCTGACCTGGTTTATCAGGTATCTTCAGGACTGGCTGCAAAGTCCTCCTATGTGGCTTAGCAGGGCTGCTCCTCCCTCAGGGGGGTGGGGAGGTCAAAGAGCCCACCATTGAGTTAATGTCAGAAACAGTCCCTGTTCCCCTTTTTGGGGTACCCACTTGAGTACTGAGCTACCATGGACTACATCTGAGTAGAGGTTCTGGGTTATCTTTATACATGGTCCTTGGTTGCAGAAACAGTCTCTGAAAAGACCCCTGTGCTCAGATATATTTGATCCTTGTGGAGCAACTGTCCTCTCCAGGTCATACTAACTTCTCCTTCTTTCATATGATTCCCTGCACTCTACCGAAGGTTTGGCCAAGAGTCTTAATATCTGCTTTGATACACTGCTAGATAGAGTCTTTCAGAGGCCCTCTGTGGTAGGCTCCTGTCCTGTTACTTGTTTTCTCCTACATCCAATGTCCATCCCATTTGTCTTTCTAAGTGAGGATTGATCATCTCACCCTGGGTCCTCTTTCTTGTTTATCTTCTTTAGGTGTATAGATTTCAGTATGTTTATCCTATCTTATAGGTCTATATAAGTGAGTATATACCATGTGTGTCTTTCCATTTTTGGGATACCTCACTCAAAAAACTCAAGTGACAACACATGCTGGAGAGGTTGTGGAGAAAGGGGAACCCTCCTCCATTTCTGGTGGGAATGCAAACTTGTACAACCACTTTGGAAATCAATCTGGCGCTTTTGCAGACAATTAGGAATAATGATTCCTCAAGATCCAGCTATACCACTCCTAGGCATATATCCAAAAGATGCTCAAGTACACAACAAGGACATTTGTTCAACCATGTTTGTAGAAGCTTTATTCATAATAGCCAGAACCTGGAAACAACCCAGATGTCCCTCAGTTGAGGAACAGATACAGAAATTGTGGTACATTTACACAATGGAATACTACTCAGCAATTAAAAATGAGGAAATCATGAAATTTGCAGACAGTTTTTTTTTTAAGTAAAATCTTGCGTACACTGTATAAAACTGAACTATTTGGCTATTGTAATGTGTTGCATTTATTTACACTCATCAGAAAGCAAGGTCAATTACAACAGTGTTTCAAAAAACAGGTCTTTTTCCAGAGAGGAAGGGAAAGTAAAGGAAGCCATCAGTAAAGATAATGTACTGTATAAGTACGTGAACCATAACACCCCCCCAGAGCTGCCTACTTCCCCAGGAGCCTCACAGTACCCCGGGACAGCTCTGGTGGTAAAGCAGACATCACTGGCATTTGAAACAAAGAGGGATAACCTATTTCAACACTTAGTGCATAGACCTTCCAACAGCTCTTAACAAAAAAGTCACTCCCCGGTTCAGAATTGCTCTTTAGGTCTCACAAATCGCTTGTGTCTCTCACTCCAGGCAGAATATAGTTCAGTCTTCCCAGATCCAGAGAGATGGCAGATGTCAGTGGCCCTAATCCCTCGCTGAGAACACATACAATAGTTTCAGAGGCTCATACTACTTCAGTAATGTCCTAGCTGAGTCCTGGATACTTCTTAAGATGTAAGCCCATTTCCTTCAAATATTAGGAAACTTTTATCTCGTTTTTTGAATATTTATCCTCACTTAAAACGTTAGTTAAAATAACTCAACTATTAGTCACTGAAACCATCTGCAAATAACAGGATAGGAGCCGCTATCACCACCGCCAATATATCCACATCCAAATCCAAGGACCTGAAAAGTGTTCTGAGGTGACAAGAATCTCCCAGATGGCAGAGTAATCACAAAATGTTTTACAGAAGAAAGTCAGAGAGGGAAATAGACACAAAAGCACAAGTTGGAGACCATGCAAGGAAGGACTGTATCACGAGGAATGCGAGCTGGAAATGAATGACAGCTAGAAATGGCAAGGGAATGGGTCCCGGCAGCTGGCAGGGGGATAGCTATTACACTTGGACATGTTCATACTTGGACCTTTGACTTTCAAAACAAGTAGATAATAAACGAATGCTTTTCAGATCACTAAATTTGTGACAATTTGCTAATGCAATAATAGGAAATGACCAGAATTAAGAAATCAGAGCTCTGCCAGAATTTTCATAGACTGTATCAACTAGAAAGTAAACAAAAAAAACTTGTAAAATCATTACAAAATATTATCAGGGTGATGATTTGCTGATGATTTGTGGGTGGTAGCACAACACCCTTCATGAGTTAGTATGGAACAATATGAAGCTCAGCCCTGGGGTGATCGTGAATTGATAGTGAGTTAGGCAGAAAATTCTGTTATCTTAGCTCATGAAATTACAGTCTGGGGTTTCATGAAAAAAAAAAATAAATAAATAAATAAATGAACACTTCATGAGTGTATTCTTATTGCCCATAATGGATCTTTAGAATTTGTTTCTTTAAAATCAACAGAAGAAATCTAAAGATGGCTCTGAGGTTGGGTGGGTAAAACTTATTTTTTGACATGGTATCCTTTGACGCTAAGACATGAACACGAAGCACGTCATTGTGTCAAAGAGCCCTGCACATTCTGGGGAAACTATTTAATACTCAAAAACATTGAAGTACCAATAAAACATCAGTGGGTGATTTAAACAGCTTTCCTCACAGTTCTAAGGATGACCACTGTCCATTAAAATTCTACCTCAATATCTCGCTCACAAGGAAACATCATTTATAGATCTAGATTAATTGAATGCTATGCAGTCCATGCAAGCCCAAATAACTCCTTACTTCTCAGTGATGGCGACTTCCCAAGTGAACCATTCTTCTCTCACCTACCCTCACAGTGGCCCTTCTACAAAGGCCTGAACAGTGGCTTAGTATTTATTACAGCTGTTCATATATCTACTTCCTTCTTCAGATGGCATGTCTCATGAGGACAAAATTTACTGTCTCCTCTGCCTCTAGGTCCTCACTGTTTGAATCACAGTAGGCATTTGTAAATCTTTCTTCAATTAGTCTAAGCTACCAGTACTTTTCAATCTCATCTTGCCTTGTACCTGAGGGAAGTGCATCTTGCAACAAAAGACAGGGGAGTCACCTTGTACAAGCTCACAATTTTGCCTGGATTCATCCTAGCTGGTAGGGGAAAGCATGGGCAAAAACTTGTATCATTTAATTTGAATATGTATACTGATTATAACCAACTTCAAACTTGGAATACACCAGATCTTGTTTGGTTGCCTTTATAGATAGACAAACAGACAGAGAGAGAGAGATGGAGGGATAGAAGATAGATATAGAAATATATATATAGTATAGCATACATTATATATGTTTTATATATATATACAGAAATACACTCTTAAGCAAATTAATAAACTTCATAAAATCCTCAAATAAAATATTAAGGAAAACATTATCTCTTCCAGTTTTAAGGCTTAGCTAAAAGGCTGTTTTTTTTATAGTGCCATAATGTGCTGGTTAGTTTTCTTTTTTAAATTAATTTATTTATTCACTTTACATCCCAATCATGGAGCTCCTCCCTCCTCTCCTCCTGGTCCCACCCTCCCTCCCTTTTCTCCCATTCCCCCTCCCCTATTCCTCAGATTAAAGGAGCCCCCACCTTCTCACCCCAGCTCATAAAGTCCCATCAAGACTGAGTGCGACCTCTTCCCCTGTGGCCTGGCAAGGTAGCCCCACCAGGGGAAGTAATCAAATAGAAGGCAGCAGAGTCCATGTCAGAGACAGCAGCTCCCCCCTCCATTCAATATGGGACCCACACAAAGCCTGTGCCGCCCATCGGCTCGATCTTTGTAGGGGTCCTAGGTCCGGTCTATGCATGGTCCTTGGTTGGTGTTTCAGTCTCTGCAAGCCCCTCTTGGGTCCTGGCTCGTTGGCTCTGTTGGTCTTTTGTGGAGCTCCTGGCACCTCCAGGTAGTTCTATCCTTCCTCACACTTTTTCACAAGACTCCCTACACTTCGCCCAGTGTTTGGCTATGAGTCTCAGCATCTGTTTCTATCTGCTATGTGGAGCCTCTCAGAGGACAGATATGCTAGACTCCTGTCTTGTTCCTTTTCTTCAGCCTCTTCTGCTGCCTGTTCTATTTCGCCCTTCTGAGTGAGATTTAAGCATCCTCCCTTGGGCCTTCTTTGTTACTTCTTTGGGTCTGTGAATTGTAGTATGTCTATCCTGTATTATATGGCTAAAATCCACTTATAAGTGAATACATGTCTTGTGTGTCTTTCTGGGTCTGGATCATCCTCACTCAAGATGATCTTTTCTAGTTCCATCAGTTTGTCTGCATATTTCAGGATTTTTACTTCCTTGTTTGTAACTGCTGAGTAGTATCCCATTGTGTAAATGTAAAACATTTTCTTTTTCCATTATTAAGTTGAGGGACATCTAGATCATTTTTAGTTTCTGGCTATTATGCATAAAACTGCTATAAACATAGGTGAGCAAATGTCCTTGTTATATGTTGGAACATCTTTTGGGTATATGCCCAGGAGTGGTATGGCTATTCCCAATTTTCTGAGAAAGCACCAGACTGATTTCCAAAGTGGACATACAAGTTTGTACTCCCACCAGCAATGGAGGAGTGTTCCTCTTTCTCCAGATCCTCACGAGCATGTGCTGTCTCTTGAGTTTTTGATCTTAGCTGTTCTGACAGGTGTGAGATGGAATCTCAGAGTTGTTTTGATTTGCATTTCCCCGATGACTAAGAACATTAAGCACTTCTTTAAGTGCTTCTCAGCCATTTGAAATTCCTCTGTTGAGAATTCTCTGTTTAGCTCTGCACCCAATTTTTTAATTGGATTATTTGGTTTGTTGGTGTTTAATGTATTGAGTTCTTTATAAATTTTATACATTAACCCTTTCTCAAACATTGGATTGGTGAAGATTTTTTTCCCAGTCTGTAGGATTCTGTTTCGTTCTATTGACAGTGTCCTTTGCTTTACAGAAGCTTTTTTAGTTTTATGAGGTCCCATTTATTAATTGTAGGTCTGAGAATCTGAACTGTTGGTGTTCTGTTCAGGAAATTATCTCCTGTGTCAATGAGTTCAAAGTTCTTCCCCTGTATTATGTATGTACTTTTAAGCAAATTAATAAACTGCATAAAATCCCCAAATAAAACATTAAGGGAAAATATCTCTTCTGGTTTTAAGGCTTAGCTAAAAGGCTAACACTTGTAAACAAAGTCTATGCATGGAAAGTTACTGAGGTTACACTAAAGTAAACATCTTTTTTTCTAGATATTTGGACCACAGAATAAGAAAACTACAAAAACCTTCGGTCAGTGATTTGTTATTGACAAAACTTGTGGGAAAGCAAATCTCTTCCCTGACTGCTGACCCACGTGAGATCTTCACTGGCCCCAACAGAGCAAAGACTAAGACCAGAGAAGCAGCAGCATGTGTGCCCATGCCCTCTCTCCAATGGCACCTGATATCTGCCCACGGACCGTGCAGAAAAGAGTGTCTCTAATGCTAACTGTTGACATTAACATGAATGAAGAAAGAGCTGTCTATGGTAGTGAAGGCCTATCATCCCTAACACCGCCGTGTGTGTGCCAGGAGAGTAGTATAAGTTTGAGGCCGGCCTGGTTTACATAGTGAGCTCCAGGCCAGCTAGCATTACATCTTGAGAACCTGTTTAAAAAATAAAAAATCCAGGCTCAGTAATCCATACAATTAAACTCAGTACTCAGGAGACAGAGGCAGGTAGAACTCTTTTAGTTCTGGGCCAGCATGGTCTACTGAGTTAGTTCCAGAACAGTAATATAGAGAGACCCTTTCTCAAGATGAAAAGGAAAGAAAGGGCAGAGCGGCAGAGGCACACACCTTTAATCCCAGCACTCCGGGGTCAGAGACAGGCAGATCTCTGTGAGTTCAAGGCTAGCCTGGTCTACAGAATGAGTTCCAGGACAGCCAGGGTTACTCAGAGGGACCCTGTCTCAAAGAAATAATAAAATTAAATTAGAAAGAGGAAGATGAAGAGTAAGATGGTGGGGAGGGTAGAAGAAAGGAAGAAAGAGAAAAAAAGAGAATCGGAGCCATGCTCATGGAATGTTGAAAATATAGTAGAAAGAGCTCTTCAATAATAAAGCTAAGAGTTTCAGAGACAAAAAAAAATAAAAAAGACATTGTCAACATTCAACAGTTTTGTTTAGGTATAGCTTACTGTCTAGTCCTTGACTTTGCACTCATGAATTTACCTTGCATCCTTGTCCATTTCCAAATTTATGAAGTCATGCTGAATGGTCACAATCTCTCATGTTGCAGTCTCACTCAAGTTTTAGAAAATCTTTTCAATAAAGTTATGTTGACTACCAAAATGTCCAGTCCAACCTCAGGTGATGCCTTATGCTAACAGAGGCCATTTATTCTTTGTCATCTCTCCCTCACTGTAGCACAAGACAGCACACACCTTTGCCCCACACTTGAATACTGAAACATGATGCACTGTACTCTACAGTGTATGTGGCCAGTTGATACAAGCTGTTTCTGCTTTCCACCTACCTGCTTCCCACCTCAACGATACCTTTCATCCTTTCTGTTTAAACAGTAAATATGTCTTGATCCTCTACCACATGCTACACATAGTTGTTGGCACAATCAAAATGTTTTGTGTTCTTGCATGTCCTGAAAGGTGCACGGGACTGCACGGCCACCACACAGAACTTCTGAGAATGAATGTCTGAGGCAGTTTGGGCTGACAAAATGGAGGATGGAACCAGCAGTTAATGCCTGGAGACCAGTGATGCCAAGCATCCTGCAGTCCTGGGAGAGCCTTTTAGAAGAACTGCTAACAAGGCCCTATTGAAAAAGCAGTGTGCCAGGCCTTGTGGCATCAAACACTTCCTCTCCATTCTTCTCTCAGGGTCTCATGAGCCAGAGCTTCGGTAAGATCCTGTCTACAGATGGTGAAAGTCACAAGGAGTGTCACACCAGTCCAATCGCAAATCCCTGCTTCACCCATTGGATGGCTTTATTATGTAAAACGTAAATACAATAGGAAGGGCTGATGGGAAATAGATAAGGCAACAGTGTGAAAACCCAGACACAGAAGATGTATTTCAGAAAAAAAAAAATGAATGGCTAGCTGCATCACAGGCTGCCGAAAAGCAAGGACCGACCAAACCACTGCACATGGGCCAGCCCGCGACCGTCGAAAGCAGTGGCTCTATCACTAGGAAGGCACGCAAGGCTGATGAGAGGCTGCGGATTTCAAGTAGACCTAATATGTTCTTTTTAGTAAATTTGACAATGAACGAACACATGTTGCTTTCGTGGGATACTTAGGTTATAACAACAAATATCTGTGCCTGCTATTTGTGTCTATTGTCAAGGGATTATTTGAAGGGAAGAGCTGTATGGTGTGGATGTGTGTGTGTGGATGTGTGTGTGTGTGTGAGTGAGCATGGCGAGAGGGGAAGGGAGAGAGGGAGAGGTCAAGAGACAGAAGTGTGTACATATATGTTTATGTGTACACATATGTTTGTGTATGTGTATGTATGAGAGAGAGTGAATGTGTGTGCATGTATGTGTATTTATGTGTGTGTGCATATGTACCTTTCACAAATAATGTGATAACTTCTTTGCAAGTTCCAATCAAGACTGAGGGAAAATGTCTCAAAATAATGGAAGCAGAACACACACTCGTCAGGAGGAAGGGATCTGATGAATTCTCGAGGGCTGAGGGTTTTCTAAGCACAGAGACCCTGAGCATCTTCACCCATTCCAAGCAGGTGGAGCTCAGAGACAAAAAAAAAAAAGAAAGAAAAAGAAAAAAAGATCACAGACACCATGGCTGCACCAAGAAGCAGGAAGGTGCCAATTAGCTGTGACCCTGACACAGAAGCTGTCTGAGCCCCCAAGAGCAAAGAAGGAATGAATATAATTGCCTCTGACAGAAGTTAGGGCAGAGGCACTTGAATACTGAGATGTCACAAGGGCATTGTACCACAGACACAGGACGAGACTCATTCAAGCATCTGCCAGAGGAGGTAGTCTTATCCTCTCTCAGTCTTCTGATTCCTACCGTAATTTGTGGCATAATTTAGGTAAAATTTATAAGAACATCTATGCTGCACAGAAGCGACAGTGCGGTCAATGCGTGTGACGCCACACTCATTCTTTATGATGTCAGAGTGAGGATGTGGTCTTTTCAAATGTTTCCTGCCATATACCAAGACGTCGGTGGCATTTCGTGCTAACTCTTCGGATTCATTTACCAGTGTCTCGGTGATTCCTACGGAGCAACTCCATCAGCCATCTGGAGCTAGTGTGAGCCCAGAGTCGCTCTGTTTTCTCACTCCCACTCCCTTCCACCCTGTCACTTTTCTAAACAGGAAGTCCATTGACCCAACTGTAGAAGCAAGAACATTAAATGTCTGTCAAGTCACATTCAACAAAGCACCCATTGTTAAAAATTGCTTTATAGCCAGCAATGATGGTAAAGTTATTTTTTAAAACGGCACTATACATGAATTTTAACTCTGTAAAATAACAGGTTTGCGTATTTTGAATGGAAACAAGCATAATTCATGTTTTCCTATCTCTACCTCAAAAGGCTTATCACACTTCAGTCTATATATCTCAGAAAATCTTGGGCTCGTGGGTTTTTAATCTTTTGCTCTGCTGCATAGGTATTAAAAGCCAACTAATAATTAAATCCCTATGATTTTTTTTTTCAAAGCAAGCATGGAACACATTTACTGAAGAAATGTTGAAGTGTTTTTTTTTTGTTTTTGTTTTTTTTCTGAATAGAGTTTTGAAAAAAAGTCACTGTAAAAAAAATGACATTTGGGGACAGTGTTATGTCACCACAAAACAAAGTAAAGACCCTGCTCTTCTAAGTACAGGCTTGGAAATACCAATGTACAATTAAAAAATCTCAGAAAACATTTCAGAGGGATTCCATTGTCTCTTGAGACAGTTAACTTCAGCTCGTAAAAACACTAGTGTCTACGGGCAGAAAATTACAATGGCTTCCTGTAAGACCCTCCTCTCCGCTCTTGGGTTAATTTAAACAATATGGCAAAACTCCAACCCAAACTCAAGCACAGGTTTAAAATGCCTATTATTTAAAGACTGATCTACACATTTCTCTGTCAATACAGCCTCTCTTCCATTTCCAATCCCACATGTTTTATTGCCTCATTTAAAACAAAAAGAAACTTTAATGTACTCTAATGTAATGCTATTTGTGTGTGTGTGTGTGTGTCTGTGTGTGTGTGTTTTCTGCTTGTCTTGGAAGACAGCAGGAGAATCCTAAACAGAACACCTTGCAGATCTGTGTGAGGACCTGTGAAACCGGATATGTTTGCAAAGCCACTTAATAAAAGCGCTGATGAAGTTACAGCCTTTTGTTTTTTTCATCTGTTGTGCTGGCATTACAGAAATGCCAGAACACTGCAGTAACCCTGATAGTTTTTTAAAGCAAAAATTCAATTATAAAGTAACATGTATGTATCTCCAACATACCAAACTGTTGTTCTGAACGTTAATTTAATTCACTATTAATTAACAGTTATGTACTATAGGAAGAAATAAGGCAAACTGATTTTTTTAGGCGAATGGACTACATTGAGTATCAGTATTCCTAAGTGGGCAGGCGAGAGTGAACATGCGTTGCGCGCTAACTCAAGCGCGCATCCTGAATTCTGACTGCCACTTATCCGCTGCTTGGTCAGAAGTTACCTCACCTCTCTAACATCGTTCTGCTCTCTATAATGTAATAAGCTAAATAAATAATCTATGAAAGTAAACGTCAATGCAAAATAAATAAACACACATACGTAATAGAATAGAATAAAAAGTAAATCACTAAAGCTCCTTTCAAAGACTGGAAGAGAAAAGGCAGTGGAAGGGGGAGAGACGTTAGCCCCCTCCGTCTTTCTTCTCCAGCATTTTCTCCTTCTCCTTCGAGAGGCAGACCCAGAACATAGTCCAGCACTCTGCTAATTGAGGATTGCAGTAAGAACAGTCTTGGCAAGAAAAGCTGGGAAGTAATGATGGAAGTGCTTTGGAGTTTTATGGGGTTTTGTCCTTCTCGTTCCCACAACAGAGACTCCCTTCCTAACACACTTTGCTGTGAACTCTCAGGCGACATAGCAGTGGGTTTTGCAATCTTAATGTTCGTTGTGCTTCATCAACTGGCATCTTGAACACTAGACATGCTCCTGCAGTCTCTCCAGATTCTAATTTCTTGTGGCTGCACTGCTGGTTCTCATTCTCCCATCCTACGGTCAAAGACCAAGTCGGGGTGGTGTTTAAAACACCTTACCAAGTGCATCACCTACCTGTCAAGCCCAACCTCATCCTAACTCCATCTATTGCTCCAAATGCATAGGATACACCAAAAGGTATTTATTTCCTATCTCTCTTGCTGAGCCATTTTAATGAAGGAAACTCATATTGGAGCACACCCACAGTTTCCTGTCTCCCACTCTGCCAGACACAAACAAGTGTATAAACACCCACACAAAAGACATTCGACTCATAGCTTCAAATTTTAAATAACATGCTTTCATCTGCTAAATTACATTAAGATGGAGGAAGATAATAGAGTATTGAAAGTTATTTCATGCAAAAAAGGGAAATATAAAAAGTGTGTCTCTTCATTGCATATTTGGCTTACAGCGAGCCTAGAGAGTAAGAAGAAGCCCTCTGCAATGTTGGCAAAGGCAGAACTGAGGTGACGTGGGGTATAGAACATAATGACGATACCCACAAGTGGAAAATTAGGCAACTGCAATGACCCAAATCTAGAGACTGGGGAAAACTTAAGAGTTTTAATTTGGTTCTGCCATATTTATTTGTGTAAAAGGTTCATGTTGGCTTTGTGCCTCAAAATGTGTTTGTCTTCAAATAGTTTTAACATTAATACTGCAGATTGAAATGTTAAATACAATTTAAGAGGGTGTTTGCAGGTCAGCAAAGGTTTGCACAGTGATATATTACACCTGCTGGAACCCGGCTGAGCCGTAGAGTAGGTTCCCAAGGAAGTCAAAGAAAGCCAAGATACGAGGGTTCTTAGATGAAGCAAAGAGAGCCAAGATGTGGTGTTTAATACAAAGCCCAGCCTCTCTCTGCCTATATATATTTTCAACCTCAAAGAAAATTAGTATTGTTTCTAAACCCCCAAATAGTGAGAGCCCTCCAAAAAAGATAAATGGCAAAAGAAAAAGATAATCAACACAACTGGCGAAGGAGTGGTGATTCACGCTAAATACAAAGTAATGTCTTCACAAAGACAACATGGAAGAGTGGGCATTGTGTAAAAGTTACGTTCCAAACGCTGTTTCTGCATTTCCATGGAAAACCTCATGTTAGGGAAAATTATTTCTGGGCCTTCAAATAGGAAACTAAAAGAGGCCTCCTTGGGGCCTGATAACAACATCAACACGATGTTATAAAATCACAATGCATCCTTCTGAAATATCTCAGAATCCCTTACGGACGGCCCTTCGTTAGCAGAGAATCTCTGAGATGCTCCTGCAGCCTTTCCCTGGCTGCAGCCTCTACTCAGGAAGAGCAACGACTTCCCAACTGGGGTGAGAACTCAGGACTGCTGCTGGGTCACCAGCTTTATGTGACACACCTCTGTACAAGGGCCAGTGTTCTCAAGCAGATGAGTTCACAACAGAATCACTGAGAATCTCCTAGGAAGAATGACTCTCGTGTTTACTACATCGCACTAGTGAAAATTTCTCAGAACTGACCCAAGATTTGTTTATGGTAATAAGTTCAAAGACAGAGTTTCATGTGGTTCTCTGCACTCTGCCCAAGATTTGGTTATGAGTTTCAGCATCTGCTTTGATACCCTGGTGGGTAGAGTCTTTCAGAGGCCCTCTGCGGTAGGTTCCTGTCCTGTTTCTTGTTTTCTCCTACATACAATGCCCATCCCATTTGTCTTTGTAAGAGAGGATTGATCATCTTACCCCAGGTCCTCCTTGTTTATTTTCTTTAGGTGTACAGATTTTAGTATGTTTATCTGATCTTCTAGGTCTAGTATCCACTTATAAGTGAGTATATACCATGTATGTCTTTCTGCTTCTCGGGTACCTCACTCAGGATGATTTTTTTCTAGATCCCACCATTTGCCTGCAAATTTCATGATTTCCTCCTTTTTGATTGCTGAGTAGTATTCCATTGTGTAAATGTACCACAATTTCTGTATCCATTCCTCCATTGAGGGATATCTGGGTTGTTTCCAGGTTCTGGCTATTACAAATAAAGCTGCTACAAACATGGTTGAGCAAATGTCCTTGTGTACTTGAGCATATTTTGGATATATGCCTAGGAGTGGTATAGCTAGACCTTAAGGAAACACTATTCCTAGTTGTCTGAGAAAGTGCCAGACTGATTTCCAAAGTGGTTGTAAAAGTTTACATTCCTACCAGCAATGAAGGAGGGTTCCCCTTTCTCTACAACCTCTCCAGCATGTGTTGTCACTTGAGTTTTTTATCTTAGCCATTCTGATGGGTGTCAGGTGAAATCTCAGGGTCATTTTGATTTGCATCTCCCTGATGGTTAAGGACGATGAGCATTTCTTTAGGTATTTCTCTTCCATTCTATATTACTCTACAGAGAATTTTCTGTTTAGCTCCGTACTCCGTTTTTTTAATTGGATTACTTGATTTGTTGCTTTTTAACTGAGTCAATAAGACCTGGAGAGGACAGGAGCTCCACAAGGACCAAATATATCTGGGCACAGGGGTCCTTTCTGAGACTGATTCTCCAACCAAGAACCCTGTAAGGATATAACCTAGAACCACTGCTCAAATGTAGCCCTTGGCAGCTCAGTATCCAAGTGGGTACCCTAGTAAGGGGAACAGGGACTGTCTCTGACATGACTGTCTCTGACATGGCTCTTTAATTACCCCCCCCTCGAGGGAGGAGCAGCCTTGCTAGGCCACAGAGGAGGACAATGCAGCCAGTCTTGATGAGATCTGATAAGCTAGGGTCAGATGGAAGGGGAGGAGGACCTCCCCTATCAGTGTACTTAGGGGCAGGGAGGAGATGAGGGAGGGTAGGATTGGGAGGGAATGTGGGAGGGGGCTACAGCTGGGATACAAAGTAAGTAAACTGATTAATATGAAAAAATGAAAATTAAAAAAGAGATAGTTTCCTATAAACTACAAAACAGGATCTCACCATCATTTTCACAATCCATAGTTAGCTTTCACAATAGAAATCTTAGAATTCTGAGGCAAAATGACATGGAGCTACATTTGGTTTTAAAACATTTGTTTGCCTTGAAATGTATGTATTAAACATTCAAGATGAAGAAGTGCCTTAAATTAGTGAAGCAATTTTTTGTATGTTCTCTGTTGGATATTGGACATACAAGGAATTACAGAATCTTCCTTCCCACACATCTAATAACTGAACAAAAAATAAAATTATCCAATAAGATTATAGAAAGTAAAAAAAATAAGGTGTGCTCTTTATATCAATTTCCTAAGAAATAGTCATTAGAGAATAAGAAATAATATTCTAGAAAGCAGAAGTTATGATGAAAAACACACCTAATGTATATCAGAATAGTATGGAAGAGATGTGGATACAATTTCAAGATTTTCTGTCAATATCCCCAATTATTATTTTTCAAAATGAGGCTAAGTAATATATCTAACAATAACCAAGCAATTGTGTTCCCAGGTATTATTCAAGAGAAATAAAAATGTATTTCCAAAATATAGTATTATATAAAAGTAATAGGTATTATATAAAAATAATGTCCACAATATCTAAAACCAAGAAGCAACCCAAACACATCTCAATAGGAAAATAAACAAATTTGGCATGGTGATAAAATTAATTAAAAGGAATTTATCTAGGGAAAACATGGAACTGTTTGAAAGACGTCAGACACAAAGAAATGTAAAGTCTATGGATCTGGTTAAATGCAAGTCTACTCCTTGGTAACAGATATCAAGCAATATGTGCCTGTAGGGGTGCAAGGAGGGCGCTTTGGAGAACATGCATGGGGAAACAAATATTCTCCACCTTTGTCTTGGGGTCCATGAGTGTAACACATTTGTCACATGCATCATGTGCTAAGATGTGTACATTTCACTACATATACATTATACACTAGGCTAAAAGGGTAAGTAGACAGTCCAAGCAAAAGACACAGAAACTCTTACAGAGTAGAAAGGCCTTCCTTCCATGACAATATGCCACAGGTTCATACATTTCCAGAGTCTGTCTGACTCATCTCTTTCTGAAGAGGAAGCACATTAAGACAAAAAGGCAGAAGTACTGAAATCAAACCATTACACCTCCAGCAGTAAAGAGCAGTGATCTAAGAGATGAAGAAGGAAATGTGAAAATCAGACAGGTTATTGGAACACCTAGGGCTGATGGTATTGGAACGCAGTCCTGCAAGGGGTATGGAGGGCACAACAGACTTCAAGGCAGCTGGAGGCAAGAATTCTTCAACAGTATCTTAGAAGACAACAGAACCGCCTACATCTAACATAAATAATACACAAAAAAACAGCATTGTACATCAGAACTTTTCTGAGTATGCATGCCAGCAAGTGGATAATCCCAACTTTATCACTGGGCCAAACATCTGAAGTTGCAAATTCTTTTTTATCATTATGGTACATGGAGCATAAGTGATTAAATATGACCAGTAAATGCCACACCCTAATATAGGAAGCATAAGTGTTCTGTGGTGACATCTTTGAACAGATATTGATGGAAAGAAATTAGCAAGAGACATATTATTATGTCTTTTCTTCATTCTTTTCTATTTCACAACTTCCTGGTGGAGAAAAGCAGAAAGAGGTGCTGAAATTTTCAGCAGCTCCTGAATACTGAAAACCAAATAAAATAAGCCATAGTAACTGTAACAGCCAGGGTTCTGTGCAATGAAACACCATGACCAAAAGCATTTGAGAAGGAAAGGGTTTATTCAGCTTACACTTCCGCATCCATAGTCCATCACTGAGGGAAGTCAGGATAAGAACTCAAACAGGGTGGAAACCTGGAGATAAGAGCTGATGCAAAGGCCACTGATGAGTGATGCTTAGTGGCTTGCTCCTTTTGGCTTGTTCAGCCTGCTTTCTTACAGACCCCAGATCACCAGCATGGCACCACTCACCTGGGCCATTCCCCATCAATCATTAATTAAGAAATACCCTACAGGCTTACCTGGAGCCCAATCTTATGTAGGAATTTTATTTTAGTTTATTATTTTATTTTTCTTTTCTTTTCTTTTCAAAACAAGGCTTCTCTGTGTACTCTGTGTACTCAAGACTTGCTTTGTAGACCAGGCTGGCCTTGAGCTCACAGAGTTCAAGATGCTTGCCTCTTCCTCTCCAAGTGCTGGGATTACAAGTGTGTGCCACCATGCCCTGCCTGGAGGCGTTTTCTTAATTTAGGTTACCTTGTCTCAGATGGCTTTAGCTGTGTCAAGTTGACATTAAACTATCCAGCACAGTAACTAAATTTCCCCGTATTGCTCCATTGCTTTCACTTTTACACTTAAACAGAAAGCTCAGCAAACAAGGCACACTGCATGGCTGCCTTCTGGTTGCTGAACCGCCTTAATTTCAAAGGCAATGTGAATCTCAGTCTTACCAATAACTAGGTGGGGCTCTCCAAGAGAAACCAGCAGTTACTGAAAGAAAATCTGTAAAGTCATAACAATGAAAACTCTACCTGAAAAGACACAAAAGAGAAATGAATATCTTAGATAAACAATTACTCAAATAGAAACATGCCCTTCATAGCAGGCATGTCATGCTTTCTGTTATCAGACATTAAATGAAGCACCTATGGATGCCAAAAGTTTATATACCCACAATGCTTATAGACTCACAATGGCCCTCTTTATTTAATCAAGCTTTCAAAACAATTTATCACAGTCAGACCCAGTGAAGCAGCTAATTTAGGAGATTTTTAATTACAGGGGAAAAAAAAAAGCCATGATTTGTAGTTACCTGAACTGACTCCACATCCCTGTGTGCTTATTTTCATTAAGTCTACACACAGAGGAAAAGAGAAACCCATAAATCACTGTTGATAGTGAGCATTAATTATCACAAAGTGTACGGGAAAACTCAACTAAAGAAAGTGACATTTGTCCAAGAAGCAAAGGCCCCATAGAACCTAAGATAAGTAAAATACAGAGAGACAGTGATGCTCTTCCATAATTGAGCATGAAAGAGAACTGAAATTTTTAAAGAAATCTTCAAGAAAAAAATAAGAATGAGCTGACAAGTGTATTTAAAATTTAAAAAAATGGTAAACTAGAGTATATACTCAATAATACTAAAATAATAAAAATGAATACCAATGGCTTATCACCCAGAAAAAGCGTGTATATTCTGAGCCTTGATTGTAGCTCCACATGAAAACAAACTCAGACTTCAGAGTGGTACATTTCATATACAACTGCCAATCAAACCTCGAATGAAAACCCGCAACTTCTCCATCCATCACTTTCTATTACTGGCGGCGTCAACCGCCCCAGAGTACAGCAGAGGTTGAGAAACACAGCTGACCTCTTTCAACAATGTTAGAGCTTTCTCCAGCCCAGCCTAATAAACACATGTTCCCAATAACTCCCCCAATGAATGAGCCCCTTTCAAAAGAGAAACTGAGCTCACGTGAACACTAACCTCTTGATTAAAACATCCACTGAGCCACTGGACTGTGAAGGTCTCCCCCAATTCACATGCTTCGGGCTGCATTCACAATCAATTAGTTACATCAAGTCCCCTTTTGTTTCCCTCCAGTGACTTTTTATCACCCTGTTACTTGACTCCCAAACAACTGCTTCAGCTGGCTTTCTGCCAGATTCCCCAGGAGCGTGGCCCTCCCAGAAGACAACCACCAGCCACTGGGATTCTCCACAATATGGCAAATAGAGAAATGTCTTCAGAATATTTACCCAGACAAGCAAAGGCATTTATAAAATAGTTGCTTACTTGAGGAGGTTCACATTTCTTTTTCTGCTCATTGCCTGGATTTTTTACAAAGCAACTTTCCTACCACCACCCACATTTCAGAACCGCATGATCAGCCAAAAAAACAAGCTTTCCTGGTTCAAATCTGTTTAGTGCTGAAATGACCACCTGACCTTGACATCTGTCCTTGCCACCTCTGAAATACACATTCTCTCTCTACAAGGACAGTTGCTAGGTCTCCACCATTGTTACAAATACCATCTGAACAAACTACATGGATAGCAAGTTCAACCAGACTCAGTTTCAAAGGATTCAGTTCATGGGGTCTTGGTCCTGCTGCTCTAAGGCTGTGGTGAGACAGAACATCATGGTAGAAGTGGGCCATCTCTCTATGTCTATAGATGCCAGTAAGTTGGGAAGGGCTGGGGTCCCTTCCAAGGACACACACACAATGACCCAATATCCTTCTACTGGACCCTACCTAATAAAGTCTTCACCATGTTCTAATACTACAGCAGGCAGCTAATGCACAAGGCCATTGGGAGTCATTGAGCACCCAAACCATAACAGAGGGTGAGGATTTAAGTAATTCTGTCAACCTCAAGTAGGAGATATATATATATCACCGACTCCCTCAAGTGACATCGTGGAAGAAGGGGTTAAAACAGCATCAGAGCCAGTGGTAAAGAAGGAATGAAATGAATAGTATCTTCTGAATATGATAGGGCCATGCACTTATATGAACTCAGAGCCACTGTGGCTGCTTTCCTAAGACCTGCACAAGATCAAAACAGTCTACATTTAGCATGGACATGGGAAGTGGGGACTCACCAGACTACACCCCTAGCTGAGCATAATTGGTAGTTGATGGCTACTGGGAAAGAGAAAGTCAGTTTTCTTCCAAGATAAGGCTGCAAACAGGTTACCCACACTCCTCCAGTGCACCCTACATCTATGCAAATGCTGGACACCTATGCATATGCAGGTCACCTAAGCATTTTCAGGCAGTAATTACAGGGCTCAGTGAATTATAAAGAAAAACAAAAACAAGATATAAAGTTGAGAAGGGGCTGTGGTGGTTTTTGGAAGAAATAAGGGCTTAGGCGGGTAAATATGATCAAAATATACTATTATGAACTTCTCAAGGAATAGATAAACATAATATTTAAACATATTAATAACT
Organism: Meriones unguiculatus; assembly: GCF_030254825.1. Lineage (NCBI taxonomy): Eukaryota > Metazoa > Chordata > Mammalia > Rodentia > Muridae > Meriones > Meriones unguiculatus. Next base: position 72,527,713 of record NC_083359.1, read on the forward strand.
GTAAAAAATCATGGGAGAATGACTTAATGTTCTAATCATACTTTATTCCATTCTACTATCATGTTAAGTGAGTTTTCCAGCTATGCCCACACTCAGCTTCATCCCCCAAACAAGATTAAATGATGGCAGACAATCCATTCTCACCATCCACAGTGTTTTCTTCAGTGTCCCATTTCCTGATTATCTGGATGTGTTTCTCCTGGCCATGTGGCGCTGAGTGATCTCTGCAGCATTCCGACCAGTGCTTTCCATAATTACCTTGTCAATTCACCTTCTGCTTCCTGCCTCCTTCCAAACCGCAGTGAGGGTTAGTAAAACTGCCTATTTCCTTCCAAGGGTCTCTGAGCTTTGCCAGGGCAAAATCACACGAATATGCTGATTGGTTCCATCACAAATTTATGAGATTCAACTCCAGCTGCTCAGCAACCCATTTATTTATCTCTTCCCTGCTCTCCTTTCCATTGCCTAAAAGTAATTACTCAAGCTTTGATCACTCACTCCAAGCACTAAACTCCCTACTTCGCCACGCCTCATTCTCATCGGTCCACTCTCAGAAGAAAAGAAGAGCACACAGTGTGCATCCCTCAGTTTCTCCCTTCTCTCATATCATAGATACTCTTCCTGCCTTGTTGCCTACACTGGACAAAATGGTGTTAGCACTGCTTCTGCCAAAAGCTGCCTCCCCACGGTGAATGCAGCCCTTCATGTCCTTCCAAACAGCTATCCTTCAGTATGTTTCTCTTATCAATGCTGTTCTGCTACATTGATTTACTTCCACTGATGCTTAGGATATCTGCTCAGCGTTCCCAGGTTTTCAAATCACAAGCAAACTTCATTGCATTCGGCTTTCTCAAAAGTAGAGATCTCCATGAAATGTGGTCAAACAACTTCATACCAATGATTATTCTATACCAAATAATCAAATAGATGGATAGATAGATAGATAGATAGATAGATAGATAGATAGATAGATAGATGAAATGGAAAAGCACTTTCCTGTACTGTAATTTCCTACACTTAGAACCAATGGCATTTAGGGACAATGACATTTAGATCACTCTGTTGTGGAGGGCTGTGCTGACCTCTTCATGCTACCTGCTAGTAACATTTCCCACTCCTTTACATGAGAGCTCACCATATTGCTCACCAGGTCCCCTGAGTAGCTCGCCAAACTCCTTTAAGAGAACCTTTCAGTATGCCACCCTCTTTGTAGCCTCACAATATAAGAGTTCTTTTCTACTGTCCTGCTTTTCTTGCATTTTCTTCTTGCTCTCTAAGCTCTATTTGAATTGGAGTATCGGCACCCTGGCTACACCTATGAAATCATCCATAACTCAAACTCAGTTTGACTATTTTGCTATGCTTCAATACTGCGCCCTAAACACTTTATCTAGTGCCATCATTTTGAATCATCCACAAGCAATTCAGAGTGGCCTTATCAGTTAGGATGCCTTAGGGTACACGTAATAGAAAAACACCATGAGTTCTGCTTCAGGCCATATATGCATCTGCAATTCCACATAAGAAGAGGTGGAGCCCATAATAGAAACTGTTCTGAAGTACATCAAAGTTCCGGGCCTTTCTTTAGTCTGCATGTTGCTTGCATCCTCAAGCTGGTGACAAGATGAACACAATGGTTCTATTCATCGAATTCAGAGATTACATCAACCATAAAAAGAAATGTACCACTTCCTGCTAGAGAAATGCTTTCTAGAAGCCTCACGAACTTGGACCCTGCTTACCCTTAAACCAAGTATTAATAAATAAAATGTTACTGCTATAGTTATTGTACAGCAGGGTTTTTACACTTGGAATCACTGACATTTAGGGGTAGATAACTCTGTTGTGGAGGGCTACACCATGTTCCACAGATGACTAAAGGTATCTCTGACCTCTTAAATTACATGTTATTAACATTATAAAAAAGAGTCGCTGCTATTGACTTAGATTCAAATGTAGAAAAAATTGTTTTTCACAAAGAGAACTTTTACTATAAACAAGTTTAGCACAAACAATTTAGCGAAATTTATAGGTCATCATAGGATATTCATAAACATAGTATTTGCCATTTGATAGGTGCCATCTCTAATTTCTATAGCAACCCTTAAAATAAAATTATCTACATTTTTTGAAACAGTATCAGGGTTCAAGGAAACTCGGGGGCCTTCCTGAGGTAAAATATATATTTTTTGCTCTGAAATTCATACTTAAGCTATTCTAGACTCCAAATAGTTATTCACCACGATTCCCCACTCTACATGGAGATACCGGAAGCTCACCTGCACCTTAACACACTGGATACTGTATTTGAGAGAATATCAGTGCAGCATGTGCTCTGCATTAGCAAGAAAAGTGTACTCCCTCCTCTCTCCCCTCTCTCTCTTTCTCACACACACACACATACACACACAAACACACAGACCACCCCCCCCACCACTACCATCATCACCACACCACAGAAGGTGTTGGGATCAATGTGTAATTAAAGCTTTAATAATGTTTCATTTGTAAATGCAGGCACTCTTGTATTTGGGGCATAGATGTTCAAGATTGTGATGTTCTCCTGGTGGATTTTTCCTTTGATGAGAATGAAGTGTCTTCTCATTTTTTTTTAATTTTGATTGAAGGTCTATTTTATTAGATATTTTATTAGGATGGCTACCCCAGCTTGTTTTTGGGTCCATCTGCTTAAAAAACATTTTTCCAGCCCTTTACTCTGAGGTAGTGTTTATCTTTGTTACAGAGGTGTGTTTCTTGGATGCATCAGAATGTTAGATCCTGTTTCCGCAACCATTCTGTTAGTGTTAGTCTTTCCTTAATTTTTTAATATTAATTACATTTTATTCACTTTGTATCCAGCTATAGCCCACTCTCTCATTCCCTCCCAATCCCACCCTTCTCTCTCATTTACTCCCATGCCCCTCACCAAATCCACTAATAGGTGATATCCTCGTGCCCTTCCCTCTGACGCTAGCCTATCAGGTCTCATCAGGAATGGCTGCATTGTCTTCCTTTGTGGCCTGGTAAGGCTGCTCCCCCCTCGGGGGGGGGTCAAAGAGCCAGCCACTGAGTTCATGTCAGAGACAGTCCCTGTTCCCCTTACTAGGGAACCCACTTGGTGACTGAGCTGCATTGGGCTACATCTGCACAGGAGTTCTAGGTTATCTCCATGCATGGTCCTTGGTATCAGTCTCAGAAAAGACGCCTGTGCTCAGATGGTTTTGGTTTTGTTGCTCTCCTTGGGGAGCTCCTGTCCCTTCCAGGTCTTTCTATCTCCCTCTTCTTTCATAAGATTCCCTTCATTCTGCCCAAAGTTTGGCTATGAGCCTCAACATCTGCTTTGATACCCTGCAAGGTAGAGTCTTTCAGAGTCCCTCTGTGGTAGGCTCCTGGCCTGTTCCCTATCTTCTCCCATTTCTGATGTCCATCCCATTTGCCTTTCTGAGTGAAGATCGATCATCTTACCCAGGTTCCTCCTTCTTGCTTAGCTTCTTGTATGTTTATCCTACATTATATGTCTAATATCCACTTATAAGTGAATATATACCATGTGTGTCTTTCTTCTTCTATGATGCCTCACTCAGGATGATCTTTTCTAGATCTCACCATTTGCCTGCAAATTTCATGATTTCCTTGTTTTTAATTGCTCAGTAGTATTCCATTGTGTGAATGTACCACAATTTCTGTATCCATTCCTCAGCTGATGGGCATCTGGGTTGTTTCTAGGTTTTTATTGGAGAGTTGAGTCCATTAATGTTGATAGATAATAATGACCAATGAATGTTAGTTTCTTTTATTGTGGAGTTGGTGGTGTTACTGCGTTTCAATGCTTGTTTTCTTTTAATTCTTTGTTGTGAAGTTATCTATATCCTGTGTTTTCTTGGGTGTAGTTGATTTCATTGGATGAGAGTTTTCCTTCTAGTATCTTCTGTAGGGCTGGGTTGCTGTATAGATATTGTGTAAGTTTAGTTTTGTCATGGAATATTTTGTTTTCTCAATCTATTTTGATTGAAAGCTTTGCTGGGTATAGTAGTCTGGGTTGGCATCCAGGGTCTCTTAGAGTCTGCATGACATCTGCCCACGCCCTTCTGGCTTTCATAGTTTCTGTTGAGAAGTCTAGTGTGATTCTGATAGGTCTACCTTTATGTGTTATTTAGTCTTTTTCCCCTGCTGTTGTTAGTATTTTCTCTTTGTTCTGTAGATTTAGTGTTTCTACTATTATGTGATGGAAAGAAAGGGATCCACATTCAAACAGATAAAGAAAATGGTGCAAGACATGAAAAAAGAATTAGAATCAATAAAGAAAACACAAACAGAAGAAACTCTGGAGTTGGAGAACATAGAGAAAAGATCAGGAACCACAAAGATAAGCATCACCAACAGAATACACGAGATGGAAGAGGGAATTTCAGGGGCTGAAGATAAAATTGCAGAAATTGATACATATCTCAAAGAAAAAGTAAAATCAGAAACGTTCCAAACACAAAACATCCAAGAAATCAAGGATGCCATGAAAAGACAAAATGAAATCTAAGAATATTAGGAACAGACAAAAAAAAAAAAAGATTCCAGGCTCCAAAGTCCAGAAAATATTTTCAAGAAAAGCACAGAAGAAAATTTTCCCAACTTAGAGAAAGAGATGTCCATAAACATATAAACATACAAGAGGCCTACAGAACACCAAATAGACTAGGCCAGAAAAAATGTAGAAAATGTAATTCCCAGTGTAATAGTGTTGAAAGGAGGGACTTTGGGGAGGGTGTTTAGGTCAAGAGAGCTCCATTCTCATGATAGATTATCAGCATTACAGAACAGTGTTTTCCAACCTGTGGGTCACAAACCCCTTTGTTGGGGGGGGGAGTGTCAAATGACTGCTTCACTTGGCTCACATATCAGCTATCCTGAATATCATATATTATAATTCATTATAGCATGAATTTACAGTTATTAAGTAGCAATGAAATAACTTTATGGTTGGGGGTCACCATAACAAGAGGAACTGTACTGAAGGATGTCATCATTAGGAAGGTAGAGAATGCGAGTATTCTTAATCTGTGAGCCATCTCTCCAGCCCCCAAGGAAGGTTGAGAACCACTGCTGTGGAAGGAACTGCCGGAAAGGAATACATTCTCTTTTCATTTTCTGCCTTGTTAGTGTACAGTATCTTTTCAGGTTCGTCCTCTGCTTCCTGCCAGTTGAGGAGACAGCAAGAAGTCACTCACCAGACGCCAATAACTTGACCTTGGACCCCTAGCCTTCAACACACTAAGAGAAGAAATATCTGTTCTTAGGAAGCACTCAATTCATGCCATTCTGTTATAACTTCTCTCAAGATCAGAAGTAATGAATACTGACTACTATGCTGTCAAAACAAAAAGGATATTTATGCTTCTAGATTCTTATCTGATAACTTATAAGTCCCTAAATACTTAGTAAACTCTAAGCTTTCTACAGGCATCCTGACACTTTCTTCATTGCCTGTGGTCAACCATCAACAGCTCTTACCAGTGTAATCTATAAAGCACCCAGTGGATCGCATCTCTCCATTGCCACTATACCCAAATATCTACAGTTCTCTGTGTGATTCCAGGGGCTACTGCACTTGTACACGTCTAGACATTATACAGTTTGCTCCACACAGTTCTTCTACAGTGTTAAACAAGGTGTGGAAATGTCTCTGAGAATAGGAGATACTGTAGGACTATCTCCAGACCTGAGAGATACAAACAAGATATACAACCAGGTCTAAGAAATTAAGCCAAGGCAATATGTCCAGAAGACCAATGGGGGGAATTTACACAAACACACACACACACACACACACACACACACACACACACAAGCTGACAAACTAAAGGAGAAATGGAATGCAAAATAAAAAGATCAAGGTACATACACCGTCTGGGGAGAGTCACTAGCAGATGAACAACTGTTTTCAGTCTGTTGTCAATCCCTTTAGTGCATGGGCTATCTATAAACTGGGAAAGCCATGTGCAATTTGTGGCTAGGTAATGTATGTTTTTTTTGTCACAAAGACTCCATCTGAAAACCTTTGCTAGGCAAATAATTAAAAGCCCAGAAAGAAGTCAGCAAGTTGTTTCTACAGGACCTACAGTCCATCACAAGAGACCAGTCACAGCTTTTTTTACATTCACTTGATGGAAAAATTTCTAAAAACTATATAGCATCTCTATGAAAACATAAAGATACATATTTACACTTAAAATGCTTGTATTAAAAACTGGATTCTTATTGTAATTATTCAAGTTAAAAATTACTTGAAGGAAAATTCTGCCTAAATATCCCAAAAATAAAAATAGTGAGATTTAGGTCACAAACAGTAGAAATTTCTACATCTTGCCTCTTAACAATTTTTCACATTTCCTGCACTATGGTTAGCTGCTTAAAGTTTCATTTTAAATCAGCAAGGGTACAACAAAGGATGATTTTCAGATAAATGCCATTTACACAAGCATTCAGGCACAAGCAGCCACTCAGCAGAAAAGACCCATGTCTGGGCACATTGCTACTAAGGCAGGGCCAACACAGCCTACCAGAGGCATTGGGCTCGGCCTGCATCTCCTTCTTGTGAAGTCTGACACGCTCAAAATTCAACTCAAAATCACAGTCGTAAGCCCCATCGGCATAGCCTTAAAAGAAAGGTATAATCCTACAGCAGTTTCTGAGCCTTGACCTCCAAAATATCTAAAATGAGCTGCTCCTCGCAACGTGAAGGAAGGCCTAGTATTTAATCATTTGCCTCGCCTGAATACGGTGAAGAGTACCTGTGCTACCTGCCAAACTGCACAGAATCTCCATTCTACCAAAGGGAACCTCAACCACAATGGCCTGTTGGCCACAGGACAAGGAAGTGAGTGTTCTAGAATGTTCTTGCCCCAGGGGCTTCTTCATTTTTGAGCACACATAAAACAGTGCTTTAAATACTACAGAAATAGTTGGGGCCTCGACCACATTGCTAAATCTCACATCCACCATAAGATCTATACACTGGTGTCATTGTACTGCCTTGTACTTTTTGCCCTCTGGGTTTCTATTTAGCCTTGTTTGCCAGCGAAGGCCCCAAAAGATGCTCTTCACAATAATAGCAAAACCTGCTACAAGCACCAGGAAAGAGGACACCGGAGTCAGAGGGTCCGACCCAAGTGTGGCCTGCTGACTAGCGTGCTGCTGAGTGCAAACCTCACTCTTACACGGTTCTGTGCTTAACTATGTCTGTTACGTTTGGCTCCTGCCCATCAACTGGAGTAGAAAAATTGTCCCCACTAAATGGTATCTCCAGAGTGGAGGCAAGTGAACTCTGGTGGAAAAACATATAAATTCTGAGGGCAGATAAGGCATATCTCCACACTGTCATCACTCATAAGAAGTCTGCCTGGTAAAAACAGGCTTTCTCTCGCTCTCTCGCTCTCTCTCGTTCTCTCTCTCTCTCTAATAAAAACGTTTTTCAAAAACGTCCTGCAGTCCCCTTATTTCAGTTGAAACCAACACTAGCTCCTGTTACCACATTTCCAGTGTTCCTCCCACGCCTACCGTGTTTCACAGCATCCTTGAGGGCCTTCTCCCCAGCAATCTAAGACAAGGACTCTGATTTTGACGTCTAATAGAAACAATCTTGTGGTTTTTTTCTCGAATTTTCCTTTCTATAAAGCCTGCCGAAACTTATTTCTCTGCTGCGGAATACTGGAAATGTGCATGTTCTCCGGGAGGCAGGGGCTTTTCAGCAAACGACTGGCGCGTGGATCAGCAAACAGCAGAGAAAAACACTCAAAGTCCACATTCACACCACACAGGTTTCAGACTCCAGATTCTTTAGTCCCTAAAACAGATCTGTACCAAGAACCGCCACAGGGCTTGAATGACTGATGCTGCACCATTGGTTCCCCGCGGTCTGAGGCATCCAGATTTTTGAACTAGCTACTGGTCTCCGCAGCCCTGCTGCCTCCAGATGTGGGATCCTTCACCCTGTGGTCATATAAGCCAATCTCCTAAATCTCTTCCAATTCCGCATACGCTGTGTTGCCTCTGTTCCTCTGAAAAACTGATACGATACCTAAAGAGTGCAAATTTCCCGATAGTTAAGTATTTTAAAAATATTAAAATAATCATCATCTAATATAAAAATAAACCCTTGCTATCACTTTGGGATCATAAGCCACTATGTGTCAAACACTTTGCAATGGTCTATTTTTTTTTTTTTCATTTTTAGTGTTCGGGGGGGATATTTTGTGCGTGTGCTCATCCATGGTTGCATATGTGGAAGACACTGGTCAATATTGGGATATCTTCCTCAACCACTTCTCCACCCTATCTTTCTTTCTTTTTCTTTCTTTCTTTCTTTCTTTCTTTCTTTCTTTCTTTCTTTCTTTCTTTTTTTCTTTCTTTCTTTCTTTTTCTCTCTCTCTCTCTCATGCTCTCTCTCTCTCTTTCTTTTTCTCTCGCTCTCTTAGACAGGGTCTTTCACTGAACTTTGATCTTTCCCATTTAGTGGTTCTGATTGGCAGTGAGCCCTCAAGACCCGCCTCTTTCCACTCTGCAAGACTCACTCCAATGCCTCACCTAGTTCTTATGTGGCTCCTGAGGATCAAAACTCAGGTTCTCATGCATGTTTACACAGTAAGCACTCTACCCCTGAGCCATCTACCCTACCCATCTCATTTTTCCTAAGTGGATATTTACCTAGTCAGTGTTCAAGGTCAAACATGAAAGGCTGAGGTAACACTCAGGTTCATTTCTTTCTGATGATAAAGCCTGTGGAGGGTTTTTTTTTTTTTCTTCCATTAAAACTTGTAAGCTATTCTCACTGTCATTAGAACACGTGTGACTAACTTCCGTTTATTGCCTAACACCTTCAATTCAGTATTTGGCAGTAACTTGCAAACTCCTTAAGTGTTTCCTCATTTTATTCCCTCATTCAAGCAGCAGATGTGGCCTAAGAATGCAACCCTTTGGAGTACCAAGTCTCAAGATCTGAGAGAAATACCAGTGTTGAAGCTCCACCTTCCAGCTTCTTTCTCATCTCAGAGGTCACAACTTTGGGTTAAACCACTTTCTCCCATTTCTCGACATACAGATTTTCCTAGAGAACGAGTCAGTTATCTCCTCTAAGCCCCCTTATGTATTCCAGACTGTATTCTAACCAACATCTGAGGGGGACAGAGGAGGACAAAGAGCAATGGAAATCAAAACTTGAAAATGTTAATTAGTTAGGTGTAAGAGGCCAACTTCCGCCTGGCTAGGAGAATCCCCCCTGGCCCTGAGTCATGCCGCTGGTAAGCTTTCTGAACAAACTCTTCTCCTTTCTGCTTCGGCATGATGGGTGTTCAGTAAACGAGTACTGAGGGACAACAATGCAAAGAGTGGAAAGCATAACTCTTCCCTCTGGTTTAATGTTGCATTCAAAGGAATTATCCTTCATGACATTCAGCTTGAAGTGCATGCTTTTTCCTTGCAAAGGGCTATTAACATGAATATTGCACCATCGAGGGGATTTTTGTTTTTCCTCTGATAGCCATCTTTCAGCAAGTCTGGCTACAAGTTAATGAGATCAGCATTTCAAGAGCCAACTATTGTGTGGCTGGCTGCCTGTACTTGCTAGACTCTACTTTCCCCATAGTTTGTGTCTGCTTCTATCACTGGCTTTATCTTGTAATGAGAATTAATGCACTGATTGAAATGAGTGATAGGAAATACGATCTATTATGCCTGCTGGCACATAGTGTGTTTCACCTCATTACCACATTCTTAAAGAATAATTAGCATCTCCAGGGATGAATTGGATGTGGCATAGCCAACATCTGCAGATACCTTTATTCATAGTCAGAACACAGTGGCTCTACCCTTTCCTCATAGGCAGCCCCAGCTGAAAATTCAGCAGTTCAGAAAACTGAGGCGACTTTGTGTCACATGCGCAGTTCCAAAATTGTTTCTACTGTCTTATCTTTGTTTTTTCCCCAAAGTTATTTGTACCCTTCAAACACTTAATTAAAGTTCATAAGTAAGTTGGAAAACTAACGACGCTTAACTAAAATATTCACCTTCAAAACCCAAGAGTTCATGCATACCAACAAGTAAAAGGCCTTTGCTCAGTTTATTTATCTGTATCTGTAGTTCAAGTGAATACAAAAACCGAAAGACAAATTTAATGTGTGTCTAATGCCCTTGAAATTATCTTTATGTATTGTCAACTTAGAATTTATAGTTAATTAATTCTAATTCTAAATTTATAATAATATTAATATTATGTGGCTCTCCCTATAGCCCAGGCCATTGTTGAAATTATAATTCGCTTGGTTCAGAACCCCTGATCCCTGAGTAGCTGGAATTACAGGTGTTTGCCATTATGTCCAACAAATTTAAATCTAAAGGTAACTGCATAAATTATACCTCACAAAATCTCATCCAAAAAATTGATGGTTGAACATTACAACCTGCATGAGTTAATAAAACTGCTCCCAAAAGCCGCAAGTTTTTAAGGAAATATTCCAAAAATCAGTTGCAGGATACTTCCTTGTGAGCTGTTGGCTGAAAAGCCTCCAGAGGCTCCCAAAACAATAAATGCCATTGCCATTGCTCTATCAAAACTATAGAGTAAGGACCTATCACTGAAGGACCATATATTTTACATACAGGAATTGGAGAAATGCCACTGCAACCTAGCTGGAAGCTTCCCCCCTGCTGGCAAGCATTCATAGTACCAAACAAGTTCCTGAGCAGTCATCAAAGGACTCTCTCAACTATGGTCCCCCTCATGCTATAATATCAACCTCTACCATGACTCTCTTATTTTATGAATAATTTCTTTTCAATCTTTTGAGTTGACTAGTGACTATGATACCTTGATTATATCCATATTTCCCAGTTTAAGTTACCAAAAGATAGCTTGAGTAGCCCAGCTTGTTATCTGGTATAATGCCAAGTAACAGGTTACCAAGCAGCCCACAAAGTTGCCTCCCTTGCCTTAGGCATTCTCCCTGTCCAATCAGCAATGCTTATGCTCTAAAGAGCATGAGCAGAAGAAAGAGGCTGCAGAAAGCTGTCTTCCAGAAGTGTCTATGCATAGGGAAGATTCACTTAGGAATTTCTAAGCATAGAATAGGCATCATGACTGACACATTTGTGAAATATGATTATAAGTTTGAAAAATAAATATTGCTCATTTGTTCTCCTTAGATCTAAATGCTATAATCAAATACCCTTAAGTTAAATTACCTACAATTTATACAGACTTTATTCAGATACAATTGAGTCCTCATTTATGTGTTTCACACACAGTCAGGTAATTGAAGCCTGTCAGTGGTATCTCAGCCCGTCTTTAAGTAAGTGGTAGGAGACCGGTGGTGGGGTGACGAGGATGGGAGGGGAGCTCATCGCATCACAGGATGAAATTCAACTAAATATTTTTATGTTAGCATTAGTCCCATCAGTCAGGAAGCAGGAAAGAGGAGATAATTTATATCACTTCTTAGCAGTGCTATGCTCAGAAGAAAGTCTGCCTTATCAACATAAAGAGCACGGTAAAATTAATATAGATCAAGATGGCTGACAACCATTTCCAAAAATGATATTAATAATAACTCTATTAAAAGTGTGTGGTTTCCCTCCCCCTGAGTGGGACTGACTCTGACATGAACTCAGTGGCAGGCTCTCTGATCACCTCCCCCTGAGGGGTGCAGCCTTGCCAGTCTACAGAGGAAGACAATGCTACCAGTCCTGATGAGACCTGATAGGATGGGGTCAGAGAGAAGGGGAAGAGGTCCTCCCCTATCAGTGGACTAGGGGAGAAGCATAGAGGGAGAAGAGGGAAGGATGGTGGGATTGGGAAGAGATAAGGGAGGGGGCCAGAGCTGGGATACAAAATGAATAAATTATAAGAAATAATAATTAAAATTAAAAAATTTAAAAATAAATGGGCATGAGCCTTTGGCTGGGGTTTTGACTTTGCTTCTTTTTTCTATAAGGCAGGGTCTTATCAAAATGTAGTGTCACTCTCTGATTGTACTAAGATACTATAATGACCTAGAATAACAAAGGTAGCCTTCATCTAGAGAATGAACACCAGTAAAGGATATCATTTAAATAAAAATTACATCTTTGTCTCTACCTTTGGATTGGTTATTTTCATCCTCCCTTAAGCAGATCTTTCAGCCATAGAGCCTCACTTTTGGAATCAGCCTTTGTTTCTCTGTAATTCCTGACAGCTCTTGATCCCCAGCTTCACCTGTGGAATATCCCGAAACCTAAATTCACCTTTGTGTCCATTAGCCTGTCTCAAATGTCAGCTTCAGTATCATCAAGGACCTCTGTGATCCCTCATATTTTGCTGCAGAAAGGCAGGCATGACCAGTGTGTTAGTATCCTCAGATTTGGAAGCTAAGTACGCTTAGAATCAATGCTGAGTTTTCCAGGCAATCCTACTCACAGGCAAGATCCCTCTTCTTCTGACATCTATAACCCTGTTTCTTGACCTCTGAACTCTAGGAGTATAAATAAAAGGACAGAGAAATTAGTCAAGGTTTGAGGAAGATAAGAAGGAGATTAGACAAAAATATACTTTTTAAATGATGTTTTACTAATTGCAAATATTTGTGTAAATATCTTTAGCATTGAAATGCCTGTGATCAACCTTTGATCTTAACCAACACTGGAATCTCTTCTTTAAAAGCTTTCAGTTCAAGACACTAAAGTGATACAATTGTTATCAAAGCCAGTGTTACATGGATCCATTGATGATATAGCTAATGCATATGGTCAGTATTGCTGGTATCAATCTAGCCTGTCTTGCTATCCTCTCTACCTGGCTTTTGGCACTAAGAAGGACACAACAACCTTCTTTGATTAACCTGGCAATAATTCCAGATTTCCCACACTTTGCTTGTTTCCTAGAAAGCACAACTATCACAGCTACAGTTTGGGGGCTAGCCTAAAATAACACAAACGCTAATTTCATCCACTTCAATTACAGCCGTGCCTGAGAAAAGTGTGAAACCTCACGCATGGTGTGTCAGAGAATATACGGTCAGCCCACACTGGCACTGACAATTCAAAGTCCTACATGGCTATGAATCAGCCTTTTTGGGTGAAATTTCAGCTTCATTGATGCAAACGTCTACAGTATATAACTCTCCCAATCCCCCAAAAATTCAGGGAGCTCAGGCTTAAAATTATCCAAGTAGCCCCTTTTGAAAAGTAATAAGAATGTCAGTTATTCCTTCCAGGCAGAACTACAACGTGAGGGACAGTGTAAGGCCTTCCCTGGAAACAAAGGAAATCATTGTTGGGGAATATTTCTCTCCTCTCTATCCCCCAGGGTGCAAACTACAGAAACTATAAGAAAATTCCTCTGGTTCCCAGCACTAAAAATGGAATGTCTGCTGCAACTCCGTTTAGATACAGTGACAGGCCAAGAAACTATTGTTGTGCATGACCAACTTTAAAAATGGACACCAACTTCAGACATGGCTTCTAATTTAGCACTATTCTTTTTCTCATACCAAAGCATTTTAAATTTAATGTTTTTCTGTGATTAATCATATCATAGGATTGTAGTAACCAAGTCAGAGACACTCATTCTTACCACCAGAATTCATAGATGAAAAGCCCCAGACTCGGAGCTCTTCAAAGTTCCCATCTCCTACATCACCAAAATGCCTTAAGTGTCTGGAGACAAAGCAATTGCCATTTGATCATGTATTTTTATTCCTCTTATAACATTTTTAAATATAATATGTACTTCCTGAGCCATGAAATGCTTTGTTAGGCTATTTTTCATTTACTGTACTTTCTTTTCTTTTCATTTCATTTCAGTTATTTACCAATATTTCATTCACTATATTAACTTAATCCTTTGTTGGAGAAGTTAATGAGCAATAAATTCAATAACAATGAGAAATGAGAATCTGGTCAGGCCCCCTGTCACATATTACATGAAGTCAGCATGGGAAAGGATTTGACTTCAGTCACACAAAACCAAAGAATGGGATCAGGAAAGGTAGGTGGGTATATGGGTCTTAAAAGAGAGGTCCTTGGCTAGTGATAAGATTACAAATCTAAGCATCTTTAGTACATCTGCTTTGGGTCCCAAGAGAAACTTCCACATCAACCAACAGAAACAGGCCAGTCACTCCTCTTTGAATGCTTGCCTGCTCTACAACGTAATCGTTTCCTTAGCACCTGTGATTCCATGAACAGCCTGGTTCTGCCTCACTCCCAGTCCCCAACAGCCAACCTGGCACACTTTCTGTGTTCCTTCCCCTAGGTCTTACGCAACATCTCTGCTCAGGAAACCTCTTCGTGGATACTTGTACCAGATCCAAACCTATTTTCTACCAAAGACTGGAGACAGAAATAGGCGGGAGGGATGGGGACAAGCTTGATTACAAGTGTTGACGCTCCAAATTAGAAATGGTTTCAAATATTGGACCTGCCATTACTAGTTGTGAAATATGTCTTAAACAATAAAAGCTTTATTTTCTATCCCTCTGTTTTTCACCCAGATAACCACAGTAATACTTTCTCTGAAGAGTTGATCATGAGGCTCAAGTGTGATAATGCATCTGAAGTGCTGAGGAATACATGATATGATTACAAATCAATGAGCATAAGCCATTAGATTAAGAGTCCCCATATCCAATTATTAAAGATTATTATTAAAGATGGCAAATATTTAATAACTATGTATGTGTGTACATAGAAGAATAGGTAAAATACTTTCAATGTTACCTTCATCGTGGCTTTATTCTTCCATTTGGAAAATGGATGCTGTGTCTTTAAGAGCATGCTCCCTGGCATCAGGCATATCCTCTACTCACACCCTCAGGGCCTCCACTGCTCTAGAGGCTCTCCTCCGCTGTGCATTGCCCTTGGAGATTCTTTACTTAAATGAGCTGCTAAAATACCTTCTTTAGAACCTGGTGTTGGCTTTTAGACTAAAATATGTGATTCTTATATTTACTGGATGTCTGGACTTGTTTTCAGGACAGTTTGTACAACTGCACACTTAAGAAGGACTTAAGAATTGGCCTTTTTTTTCTTTTTGGATTTGCTTTGAGTTTCTTTGTTCACTTTACATCCAGTCGTAGCCTCCTCTCACCCTCTTCCTCGTTCCCTGTCCCCTATTCCTCAGATAAGGGAAGCCCTACCCAGGCTCATTAAGTCTTATGAGAACTGAGTGCCTCTTTTTCCTGTGGCTTGGTGAGGCAGCCCCGGGGGGGGGGGGGGGCAGGGAGTGATGAGAAAGTAGGCAACAGAGTCAGCTCCTGCTCCCCTTACTAGGCCTCCTACATGAACCCCAAGTTGCCCATCTTCTACATCTCTGTAGGGGCCCAGGTCTAGTCTATGCCTGGTCCTTGGTTGGTGCTTCAGTCTCCATAGGCCCCTTTGGGCCCTGGTTAGTTGGTCTGTTATTCTTCTTGTGGAGTTCCTGACACCTCCAGCTCCTTCCAGCTTTCCCTGCACTTTTCCACAGGACTCCCTGTGCTTCACCCAGTGTTTGGCTGTGAGTCTCAGCATCTGTTTTGATCTGCTGCTAGGTGGAACCTCTCAGAGTATAGCTATGCTAGACCTCGGTATTGTTCCCTCTCTTCAGCCACTTCTGCTATCTATTCTATTTCCCCTTCTGAGTGAGATTTAAGCATCCTTCCTTGGGTCCTCCTTGTTACTGATCTTCTTTGGGTCTGTGAATTGTAGTATGTGTACCCTGAACTATGTGACAAAAAATCCACGTATAAGTGAGTACATACCATGTGTGTCTTTCTGGGTCTGGGTTACCTCACTCAGGATGATCTTTTCTAGTTCCATCCATTTGCCTGCAAATTTCATGATTTCCTTGTTTTTAATTCCATTGTGTAAATGTACCACAATTTATTTATTCATTCTTCAGTTGAAGGACATCTAGGTTGTTTCTAGATTATGGCTATTACAAAGCAGCTTTATTGATAACAGCTAGAATAAGAAATATTCTTTTCTGGCTTTCCACTTGAAAAAAGTTTCTGAAAAGTAGTCTACATCTTTTTTCTTTCAGTCATTCATTCACAATTTATTTATTTATTGGTTTTTCAAGATAGGTTTTCTCTGTGTTACCCTTGGCTGTTTTGAAACTCAGACTGGCCTAGAATGCACAGAGATCTTCCTGCCTCTGCCTCCCTGAGTGCTGGGATTAAAAGCATGTGTCACCACCAGGCAGGTGGAGTCTATATCTTATCTCCACTTATGAGTGAGAAAATCAGCAATATATTACTCAAAACATAAGTCTGCTTATAAATGAAGCAGCTCTAAGGGGGGAAAACCACCATGGGGGCTGGAGAGATAGATGGCTTAGTAGTTATGAACATTTATCACTCTTGCAGAGGACCTGTGTTCTGTGCTTCATAGCCACTCACTACTCCAGCCCTGGGGGTCAGATGCCCTTGTCTGACCTCTGACAGTGCTGCATTTACATGATGCTCTTATATACACTCACTCCAGCATGTGCTAATATCCAGCATGCTCCTAATATCAGCTTTAATTTTATTAGTTTTTAATCTTGTCTTTATGTCTTTATATTAAAAACCAATGTCAGTAATGTCTTGATTAGGTATGTTGAAGATTATATTTCTGCTTGGTTACTTGTGATGTTCAAGGATCTTCTTATATTCACAATACCATCACATTATCCATGGCGCCTAGAGAAAAACCTTTCATACAAACAAAATCATGGAGTGATACTGGAGGGTGAGATACAGCAATGCCTATGATGCTATGGCAGATAGTTGTTACCAAAAATAGTCCCTGGTCCTGAGGTTTCCATATACTAGTATAAAAGCTAGAGATGTAAAGATGAATAAATCATAACCCATGCTTTTACAAGTATATAGTAACAGTTTAAGTTAGGTTAAAATAATACATATTTGAAATAAAACCATAATGTACCAAGTTTTCTCTTCACCTTAAAAGGGTCATGGTCTTAGCCTGGAAGAAGAGCTGCTGAATGATGTGTTTTAGAGTCTGTTGTTTCTGTTAAATCTCCTTAAATGTACAAAGGACACACCCAAAGGGTCTTCTAGTAAATCTGTACATAGGACTATCAGAATTCTTTTTGTTTTGCCTGTTTAAAAGGGCCTCAAGCAACACCCTGGGGATATTCCAGAATAATGGCTTTGGGAGTGGGAAGAAGCAGATGTAACTCTCATCTCCACAACCTGCAGAGATCACGGATTCTAATGGAATGTCTCTAAATGCCTACAAAATGGAATGAAGATGTCACCATGATAGTGTGAGAGCCTTTGCCTAGCATGTGCAAGGGCCACGGTTCTGTCCTTGCTGCCAGGGTGGGATGAGGAGAAGGCAGAAAATAGTTACTTGATAGATTTGATGTGAACATTAACTTAAAAAAGTGACACAAAGCTTATGAGCAAATACAGGCACAAAAGGAGAGAAGATGAGCATGTAGGAAAGTAGAGAAGGCACAGAAGAACAAAAGAGGAAAGGGATGAAGGAAAATGAAATGTGTCAAGACAATGGAAGAGCTGTTGAATGAATAGCACAGAGTGTGGGAAAAAATGTAATCTGTCTTCGAAAGATTACCACCTTTAATGCAACCTTCTTAATGTTATTACCTGCTAGTTTCTTGAGGTGCTGCATCTCAGAAAATAGAATGGAATCACTTTACAAACTTTGAGCTTAGAACACATGAAACTGAGAACAGTCCTGAAGAACATCCTTATTCTTCAAAAAGCTCATCTCAATCCAAATGCCACAACCATCCACATGTGTGAAGTGGCAGTGAGCCAAGGAATAGCTGTGCTTAACGTGGTCTCTTCTATCTATATTCTAATAGATCATAGAGATCTTTATCAAATGTGACTGATCCATGAACTCAACACCTGTTCTCTAATTCTGTCCCCCAGCACTCTACAGTCTATTAGAGGAGACTTAAGAATACACCAAACAAAATGCAGGGAACATGATAATGTCAAAAGAAATGCATTCTAACTAAAATAAGAATTCCATAAAGGGGGAATTGAGGTGCTCTAAGAAAACTACCTAAAGAAAGTATTTATTCATTTATTCATCTATGCATTAAGCAAACATAGTTGGCATTTGCCCATGTGTGCCAGGTATTATTTAAAATTAGAAACTCTCCAATGAGCCCATTTGTCAGGTACTATTCAAAGAGTTAGAAACACTTCAATGATCGAGAGAGATTAAACTTATACACTATAAAGGAAGAAAATAATCAAACATGCATACTTAAACATAGTAATCAATTAGATAATTACAATGTTTTTAATAAATTAAGTAAATAAATTAGTAAAGAACAAATTGGGGGGATGGGGGAGGCCATGTCAGATAAATGAACAAGAAAAAAAATTTTTTTGAACATCTGAGCTGAGACCTGAAAGCACTCTTGGCAAAAGGAATAAGACCAAGTGCAATGAAGTTGTAACAAGAATGACCTGCATGTAACACAGCATTTGAAAGAATACTAGAAGGAAGGAAAGAACAAGGGGTATGCAGAGGTATTCAGGGGACAGATCACATGGGAGTCATCACAGGAAGAATTTTATATGAACTCAAACTTATGTTTAGCTGTTGAAAAGTTTCTAGTTTATTTTTAGATATTTTTATATGATATTTAGATTATATTTTTAGATAGTCATGGTTATTATGTCAATGGGAGAAGACTGGCAGAGACCAAGAAGAAAGCTGCTGCAGAAGTTAAGAGAACGGTAATGACCGGGAAATGGTAACAGAGACTCAGAATTGGACCTACTCAGTCCGTGCCTTAGAAATAAAAAGAACAAAACTTGTGTTTGTGTGTGTGAGTGTGTGTGTGTTGAAAGCAGTTTGACTTGAACATTTAGAGGCATGATAAAGAAGAGAGATAAAGAAGAAAGAGGTAGAAATTGATAGTTACTGGCCACATTCTGTCAGTAAATCTATTTCTCTTAACAACTGACAAAACAGGATGATAGACACACCCCTCTGTAGCATAAGGTTATTGTTAATTTAAAGAATGATTTCTGTAACCCTCCCCCACCCCCATACCTGGTTGCAATCCTTGCTCTTAGAATCTCCTGTCTCAACATTGTGTAAATGCCGCTCCCCAGTTGTCTCCTGATATGCCAATAAAGCAGCTTACAGCCAATCGCTGAACAGGGAAGAAAATAGGACTGGAATTCCTGCCAGGCAAAGAAGGAATTAGAGGAGGAAGTAGGACATTCAGCACCAGGAGAGGTCTAAGAGACATGAGGAGGAGGAGCTGGAGCAGAAAAGCTACAAAGTGCAAATATCCCTAAGATGTTCACTTGAAGGAAGTCAAATTAGCTTAGAGGGCTAAGAACAAACATAACTGCTCAGTTCTTATGCTGTGAAGCTTGTTAAAATAATATAATAGAGTCTCAATTATTCGTGTGATAGCTGGGTTAAGAGAAAAATCTAGAAACAAAGACAGTTTTGTAAAAATAACATTAACACTCCTCTCCCCTTTATGTTTTTTTTTTTATTTGTTTTGCTTTGCTTTGCTTTTTGCCTCTGAGGTAAAACTGAGACAGATGGACAAACCCAGAGAAAGGGGGACAGTGAGTAAATTGCGTACAGTCTCGCTATTGGTGAGAACAATTTTTATCTCTGACTTTTTCTGACTCAAAGTTGTGTCTTTTCTTGATCTATGATCGTTCCTTGGGTCCCTAAGAATAGCTGGGGATGACACAGAATTGTGAGGTCAGTCAGTCCGACTAAGGAATACATGTATATAGGGGAATCAGGCTGGCTGTATTCTTTAACAACTCTCTCTACTTTCAGAATATCACCAAGGTCATCATGTGAAGCCTTTAACTTATGGAGTCTCTGCAGGCTTTGCCTCTCAAACTCATTAACCCTACCTTGTTGACTTAATGTATGAGCATTTTATGGCCACACTGTGCAAGATGTTAGAAAGGACCCTGGGTTGTGCAGAATTTTGGATTCCCTTTGCTTCCAAATGTGGGAAATCCCTTCAGGTCACATCCTCTTTTCCCTGGAGCCCCATCCCTGAGGATTTCCCATCACCTCTGATCTTACAGGTATGCCTGACTTCCAAACTCCTCAGCTCACACCCGAACTCCAGATGTACATTTGTTTAATTAATTTATTTTATTTTAATTTTTATTAATTACACTTTATTCACTTTGTATCCCCCCCTGTAGCTTCCTCCCTCCTTCCCTCCCAATCCTACTTCCCTCCCCTTACTCCATGCATGCCCTTCCCCAAGTCCACTGATAGGGGAGGTTCTCCTCTCCTTCCTTCTGATCCTAGTCTGTCAGGTCTCATCAGGAGTGGCTGCATTGTCTTCCTCTATGGCCTGGTAAGGCTGATCCTCCCTCAGGGGGAGGTGATCAAAGAGCAAGCCAATCGGTTCTATTCAAAGACAGTCCCTGTTCTCATTGCTATGGAACCTTCTTGGACACTGAGCTGCCATGGGCTACATCTGTGCAGGGGTTCTAAGTTATCTCCATGCGTGG
Organism: Meriones unguiculatus; assembly: GCF_030254825.1. NCBI lineage: Eukaryota > Metazoa > Chordata > Mammalia > Rodentia > Muridae > Meriones > Meriones unguiculatus. The sequence continues at coordinate 72,548,211 of NC_083359.1, forward strand.
TCCTTGGTAGAAGAATCAGTCTAAGAAAAGATCCCTGTGCCCAGATTTTTTGGTTCTATTGCTCTCCTTGTGGAACTCCTGTCCTCTCTAGGTCTTACTATTTCCCATTTCTTTCATAAGATTCCCTTCACTCTGCCCAAAGGTTGGCCTTAAGTCTCAGCATCTGCTTTGATATACTGCAGGGTAGAGCCTTTCAGAGGCCCTCTGTGGCAGGCTCCTGTCCTGTTCCCTGTCTTCTCCTTCTTCTGATGTCCATCCTCTTTGCCTTTCTGAATGGAGATTGAGCATTTTATCCAGAGTCCTCCTTCTTGATTAGTTTCTTTAGGTGTGCAGATTTTAGTAGGGTTATCCTATAGTATATGTCTAATATCCACTGATAAGTGAGTATATACCCTGTGTGTCTTTCTGCTTCTGGGATACCTCACTCAGGATGATCTTTTCCAGTTCCTACCATTTACCTGAAATTTTCATGATTTTCTTTTTCTTTTTTTTTTATTGCCGAGTAATATTCCATTGTGTAGATGTACCACAATTTCTGTATCCATTCCTCAACTGAGGGACCCAGATATACATTTTTAAACAGCTAGATCTCTTCAGACAGCTAGTGAGGCTTTTCATCTAGGTTTTCTGGCCTCCTACAGGAAGATCTCAATAGCTCACAGTGGTCTCACAGCAGCCAACATCTTCTAGAGTCTTGCCATAGTACTACATACTGAACGCCCAATGGCACCACACAGTAGAAAGCCAGCGAAAGACAACTTCCAGACATGCTCTGGCCTGGGGATGCTATGAGATATCGCCATCTTTGAGTTGCACTTAGCATCTTCCTAAGCAAGTTACAGAATAAGTGGCTTGCAATACAGTATATGACTTTCTATATCCACAGACTAAGAGGAGGCCCTGGATCAGATGGATATTACCCTAAGTAAATGCTCTGGCTCTGTACTTACACATTACAGCTTTAAACATAATTAGGAAGGTAGACCAAAGCATCAACTGAAAAGCATATTATAATAGGTAAATTAAATTTTATTACTACCACAAACTGATGTCGTTAAGAAAATAAAAGTAAATGGAAATACGGATTGAGAAATGGTACTTTAGACATTATATGCCTTTAGTATGTTCTAAACACTGCTCTAAGTACTTTGCAGGTAATTTAAATCTACAAAATATTCTATGAGGAGACACCATCAGAATATACATTCAACACATAAAGAAAATGGGCTATACCCAAACTTACAGATCCAGTTATGTATAGAGCGTAAGTGTTAAAACCTATACAATCTTCTTCAGAACCTGTGATCTTAACTATTATGACATCATCTCTCCGTGCAATATGATTAACAAATGATGCTACTTGGTCTCTGAGTCACCTGTGCTTCTAAATAGCCTCTCAGCCTCTAACATGCTCTCCCTCTCTCATCCTTTCACATGCTCCTACAAGTACTTCAATAGGCATGTTGACCTTTGGTTGACATGTTTCTCTGGTATGTCCTTGGTACCATGCCTGGGAAGAAAAGACCTCTTAGAAAAAGTAATGCAACGATACTTTTCAAACACATCCACCATGCTTATAAACTAAGAATCAACCAAACTGATTTTTTGGTGTCTTAATTTCATTTCTGTTGCTGTGATAATACATCTTGACAATAAGAATTCTGGGTTACGGCCTATCGCAGCAGAAAAGGCATCAGAAACTCGAAGCAGCTAGTCACACCCACAATCCAGAGCTGAAACGGAATGAGGTCACGTGTGCAGGCCCTCCGCTCACGCCGTGCAGGACCTTCTGCCTAGGAAATGACACCACCCACGGTGGACAGGTTCTCCCACCTCAGTCAGTGGAAGCCAGCGAGGCCCCCGCAGAAGGCCTGACACCAGCCTGACTCTCACTAAGATGCTCTTCCCAGGTGACTCTAGACTGTGTCAGCTTGACAATCAAAACTAACCATGACACCTAACAAGTCTCAACTATTTTCAAAATGCATACGATGAACCATTATTTTTTAAAACAAATGTCTTTTGAAATAGTAATTTTTTTTTTTTTTTTTTTAGATAGGAAATGTAATTTAGAAGGACGTGGTTTGTTAAACATTGGAAATGTCTTGGTTTTTCAAGACAGGGTTTCTCTGTCTGATTAGCCCTGGTTGTCCTGGGCTCACTTTGGGGACTAGGCTGGCCTTAAACTCACAAAGATCCTCCTGCCTCTGCTTCCCTAGTACTGGGATCGAAGGTGTGTGCCACCAGCTTAAAATATTTTTTTAATATTACTTTGTCGTCTAACTGAAACCCTTTAGCATTTAATCATTACCTTCCCATTCCCTCCAGCTTCTGTTAATTAATCCCTCCTCTTTGCCTCTATGAATTCAACTTGTCTAAGAGTTTATATGTAAGTAAAAACACACACTATTTCTGTTTTCTGTGCATGGCTTATTTCACTAACCATAATTAACTATTCTAAATAAAACAGATATTATAAGCTATTTATAATCACAACAATATATTTATATGTCATTATAATATATTAAAAACAAACTATTGATAGTAAAGGATAAATACTACTGTTTTATAAATAAGCTATTAAAAATGCTACAATAAAACATGAAAACGCAACTGTCTTTTGAACATGCTGGTTTCAAATCCTCAAGACAAATAAACTAGAAGACCACAAGATCACAGGCAATTCTAGCTTAATTCTGTATGTTTTTAAGGAGCACAGATTTCACAATAGCTATGCTATTTTTTGCCTATAAACAGTACAGAAATTCCTTTTTTTTCCATATATTTCACTAAGACATGTTATCTTTCATCATTTTCACATTTGACAGGTGTGACATACTTTTAAGAGAAAATCATTAGAGATACAATGAAATTATGAACTATTTAAAATTAAACGATAATACAAATACAGGAGATCAAAACCATTAAGTTACAACTAAAATGGTTCATGAAAATAACTGTTAAAGCTAAGGCTCTTAAATAAGTGCATTATGAATGAGAAAGAATAAATATTGAATTTTACAAGTTAAAAGGGAACAACAGAAAAAAACTAAGAGTCGCAGAAGCTGAGAAGCAATAAAACATAGGGGAAAAATTAAAACAGAAAGCAAAAATATTTAGATATTCAGATGATTTAAAGAAAACCTCATTAAGTTTTTCCTAAAACTGAAAAACCAATATAAGAGGCTCATGAGAAGACAGAAGCACAAATAATATTAGAGATGAAAATTGAAACATCATTTAAATGTACTTATGAAATGCTAATGACACTTTTATCTTCACTGCAATTGCAAAATAGTTAAAGAGTAAATATTATGATTAACGAGTTTTTGAAGGTGCTTTTCACACTAAAGCAGTGCCATGCATTCCTAATTTTGCTGGCGCTCTGACAATTAGCATATATAAATATGCCAGATACTATACTACCTACAAATATATATTTATCTGTATATTGAGATTATTGTGTGATTCTTCTCCTTTTATTCACTAATATTATAATATAATTACTTGTTTTCCAATGGTAAGTAATCTTCTGGTTCTCAAGCTAAAACAACCCAGTCATTGCATAAGCTCCTTTTTACATACCGTCCCATTGGCCTGTTATAATTCACTTGAGGATTTTCTCATACAGATTTATTAAGGGTTTTTTCTTTCCCATAGTCTCCTTTATCACACAGCTGACACTAGAGCTATGCTAGCATCATGAAAACCATTCCCTTTTTTTCTATTGCCAAGAAATACCTCTGTAAAACCATGGCTATTTCTCCTTGATGGTGCTTTCCTGAGAAATCATCTGGGCCTGGGGATTTCTTTGCAGGAAGATATTTTACAACAAAGATCTTTTTTTAATAGGAGAAATTTGGGCATAGGAAACAAATACAGAGGCAAGGAAATGTGCAAAGCTATGAGGTATGACCTTTAATATTATGACAGACTACAGGACATGAAAGATCTTCCTTCCACCAAGCAGAAACACTAGACAAAATATAAATTTTTCTTTTTAATCAATAGCCAAGTTTGATGGTAAGAATAAAGGGAAATCTCACAGATGCCAGAAATAATAAGGGAACTGAAGCCAGAAATAAACACCAGCTGTTACCATGGCAGCACAAAAACCTGATACAAGACTTGGCTACTAAGTTTTTAATGTCCACTTGGGTACAATTTTTATGGTCACAGCCTCTTGGGGTCAGAGAGCTACTATAGAGTATCCTTTTAAAACAGAACCTTATCAGTAAAACAGGGGATCAGCAGAAATTCCTCCTAAGAGCCCAGAAAATTGGCAAGAAAGCTTGGCATCTTCCCAAGTCTTTAAAGGAAAACAAACTCTCCGGAGCAAAATTTAAAACCTGTATGGTACATGAGTCATAATCCAAAACAATTAGCCCACAAACTAATTTTAGGATACCTTCAAAAGTAAATGCAATCCCCTCTGTAAACTCTATTATAGCTATGAAGATCCAACCAGCCATCCGGACTGCACTAAGGCCTTGATAAGACTGTATTCACAGGCAACACTTAGCAACTAGACAAGGAAACAGCCCACAGTGAGAGGCAGCCAGCTGACCTAACAGCTGGGAGAATCGGCACCAGTTCTAAAAACGGCCAAAATAACAGAGCAATATGAAATAGACTATTCTGTTGATTAGCATATGATAAAAAACAAATCAGAAAGATATGAAAAGAAAAAGCATAAAAATTAAGAACAATGCTCATTGAAACTGAAAACTCAATGGGCTGAAGATATGGCAGTGAAGAAAGCTGGCTGCTCTTTGAGAGTACCTGACTTTCATTCCCAGTACCCAATTAGTCAGACACACAACTGTCTGTAACTCCAGGGGACCCAGTACAGGCACCTGGTATACACACAGACACACACACATAGACGAACACACACACACACACACACACACACACACACACACAATAAATTTGTAATAGAAAAAAAAGTTGAACAGAATAGAAAGAAGTGTAAGAATTTTTTTTTAGAAAATCACCCAGAAGCTAGCCAAGAGGGGCAGCGGGGAGGGAGGAAGAAGAAAAAGGGAAGAAATTGATAGAAAGGTTTAAAAAGCTTAGAGAATAAACTAACAACATCTAAAAGAACAGGATTTCACACGAATAGTTAGAAGAATTGGCGGGGGCTAGGGACAGGCAGCTCAGTGCAGAGCACCTGCATGGTGTGTACACACATGTAAGACCCGGGTTCCATCTCTGAGAGCACCAAGAACAACAAAGAAGATCTCAAGAATTTTTAAGTACGTTTTATTGTCAACTGAAGCAAGATTTTCCCAAAATTAAAAATAAGTAGGAAACAAATACTTAAAATGTATTTTTTTCCAAACAGCTTAAAAATTAAACCAAATAAATTTATGTTTTACTCAAGTTGCTGCTTTCAAAGTTCCATCAAGGACATTGACGAGTTGCTGAAAATAAATTAGTCGTGGGCTGGTCTACGTAACTGAGCAGGTCAATTAGTAAATACCTTTCCAAATATTACACTCCAAAAGAAATCTCTGCCCAAGAAATCTCGAGAGGAAGAAATAAGACTACCCTAAACTGCCTTTTGAGGTCCAGACAGAGCAAAATATAAATATGCACACAAATTATCCAAAAGTCATCACAAAATAACTTCAAATGAAAAAAAAGAAAGAAAAAAAATAACTTCAAATGAGTTAAATACATGGTTCAAATGTGTTTGAAATTCACAAAGCATAATGTTATGAATTTTACTGTGCTGATATGAAGCCTGTGGCAAATCTACATAATGCAAAATTTTAATAAGAATTTTAGTCTTCAGTTGAGAAAAACAAGCAGAAAAAGTGAAGCCTACGCCTACACACAAAGAAGCTGCAAAAAACATGAAGACAAGGAAATCAAGAAACAACTGTAGAGAAAATACAGCTTACCTTTAAAGGAATAATAATAATAGCACAGGAAAAAAAGTTCTTTTAAAAATAGTATTTGAAGTACAGAGTATTCTTCATGTAACTGGTCACCAACATAAAGTATTTACTGTATACCCTGGTAGACTGTAGACTAGTCACAATTTTAAAAAACCAAGACTATTCAGTCTTGCTGAAATATGAAGCAACTAACATACCTGAAAACTACTGATAGGAATATTAAATTATACAACCACTCTGGAACATAATTCAGTGGTTTCGTTCTTGTATTTTTTATAACTCTGTATTCAAAACACAAGAGGGCTGAGAAAGAAATTAGGGAAACAACACCCTTCACAGTAGCCACTAATAACATAAAGTACCTTGCTGTAACTGTAACCAAGCATGTGAAAGACCTGTATGAAAATCTCTTCAAGTCTCTGAAGAAAGAAATTGAAGAAGATAACAGAAGATGGCAAAATCTCCCATGCTCATGGATCGGTAGGATTAACATAGTGAAATGGCCATACTGCCAAAAGCAATCTACAGATTAAATGCAATTCTCATCAAAATACCAACACAATTCTTTGCGGAACTTGAAAGAACAATTCTCAACTTCATAAGGGAAAAAATCCTAAAATGTGCAATCCCTATCCAAAAAGGCAAAGAGGATGGACATCAGAAGAAGGCGAAAAGAGGCAACAAGTCAGGAGCCTGACACAGAGGACCTCTGAAAGGCTCTTCCCTGCAGACTATCAATGCAGATGCTGAGACTTAAGGGCAACCGTTGGGCAGAGTGCAGGGAATCTTAGGAAAGAAGGGGGAAACAGGAAGATCTGGAAAGGACAGAAACTCCACAAGGAGAGCAACAGAACCAAAAATCTGAGCACAGGGGTCTTTCCTGAGACTCCAACCAAGAACCATGCATGGAGATAACCTAAGACCCCTGCACAGATGTAGCCCATGGCAATTCAGTATCCAAGTGGCTTCCATTGTAATAGGAACAGGGACTGTCTCTGACATGAACTGATTGGCCTGCTCTTTAACTACCTCCCCCTGAGGGGGAAGCAGCCTTACCAGGCCACAGAAGAAGACAATGCAGCCATTCCTGATGAGACCTAATTGACTAGGATCAGAAGGAAGGAAAAGAAGACCTCCCCTATCAGTGGACTTGGGGAGTGGCATGCATTCAGAGGGTGGAAGAAGGGAGGGTTTGGGATGGGAGGAGGGAGGGAACCACAGGGGGGATACAAAGTGAATAAAGTGTAATTAATAAAGAATTTTAAAAATTAAAAAAAAACAAATGGTAAAACAATCTTGTACACTAACAGATCTTCTGGAGGTATCTCCATCACTGATCTCAAGATGTACTATAGAACAACAGTATTAAAAACGGCATGGCACTGGCATAAAAATAGAATAATAAATCAATGGAATCAAATAGAAGACCCAGAAATAAATCCACACACAACTTCAGACACTTGATTTTTGACAATGAAGCCAAAACCATACAACAGAAAAAAGACAGCATCTTCAACAAATGATGCTGGTCTAACTGATGTCTACATGTAGAAAAATGCAAATAGATCCAAATAGATCTGTTTTATCGCCCTGCACAGAACTAAATTCCAAGTGGATCAAAGACCTCAACATTAAACCAGTGATTTCTTACGTGGTTAAACATCTTTTACTATGCAGCATTTATGGGTGAATGCTCATGGTTATTCCATCCGTAACAATTGCAAGTTGGAAATAACCAAATATTCATTAGCAGCAGGTGAGTAAGAATATTGTGACCACTGAATACTACCAAGTAATAAAAAAAAGAACTGCTAATGTATGCAAAATAAATGAATTTGAAATTCCTCTTTCCAAGTAAAAGAAGCTGAGAGGTCAGAGCATTAACAAGGATTGACCATGTGAGGAGCTGTTAAAGGGTTTTCAGCTAGACAAAAATGCTATCTACTTTGTTGTTGCATAGATCTGTGAGACTCATCAAATCAGTCACTTAAAATTTGTGAATTGTATTTTTGTTGTACATAACTTAATAGAGAAAAGCTGATTTTTAAAAAGCAATGGCTCTAAAGTGAATAAATTGTAATAAGTAATAATAAATAAATTTAAAATAAAATAAAAAGAAATTACTCATTTAATAAAATACTAATATATTGTATAAGATGGGCTTTTTAAAAAGAATTAAGGGACTATTCAAAAATTATCAAATAAAGATCAAAATGACTTTCTACATGTCCCGGGTTGGTTTCTGTTATGGAATTAAATCAACTTGGATGAAGAAACATTTTATTTAGCTTATATTGCCCATGTTACAGTCCATCATCAAGGGAAGTCCAAGCAGGAACTCAAGCAAAAAACTCGAGCAGAAACTGAAGCAGAGACTGTGGAAAGCAGCTGCCTGCTGGCTCAACCCTCTGGCCCGTTCAGCTACCTTTTTTATACAATCCAAGGCTGTCTGCTCAAGAATGGCAGCACCCACAGTGGGGTGAGCCTTCCTTTATCAATTAGCAATTAGGAAAACGCCTCCCAGTCCAACCTGGTGAAGGCAATCCCTCAGTTGAGGTCCCTCTTCCCAAGCCTATTACTTCAGTTGTCACTGAAGTTAAACTATGTCCCTACCTTACAGATCAGCCCTAATTTTAAAAATCTACTAAAGACAAGAGAGATGGCTCAGTAGCTAAGAGCACTTCCTCATCTGGCAGAAGACAAGACTTCAGTTCACAACACATGGTCAGATACCTCACAACCACCTATAACTATAGGTCCTGGGAACCTCGGGTGCATTATTATTTGAACAAAACCATAGACTCATATGTTTGAATACTTGATCACTATCCTGGGGTACTGTTTTAGGAGGTTGAGGAACCTTTGGAAGGTGGAGAAAGTAGATTTCTGAGGGATAGGTCTTGCGTTATATCTTGGTTCTGCTTTCTGTCCCATCTGTTCTTCTTCGTCCATCAAAATATGAGTAAGCAGCCTTAAGTGCCTGTGAGCCACTTCCGCCAATGTGTGCTTCCCAGTCATGGTGGAACTGGATCCCCAAACCATGAGCCAAAATAAGCCCTTCCTCCTTTATGTTGGTTTTTGTCAGCCATTTCATCACAGCACTGAAAAAAGTAACTAATACATTTGTGGGGGGGAGCCACTTTTCATTAAATGTTTATTGGGAAATAAAGTCATAAAACTAAGTGCTTACCTCCATGTAGTGTCCATTTAGTGGGAGAGAGTAGAATGTAAATAAATGGATTCACTTAGTCTCTAGTGCCAAGCAGGTTAAACAAGATAGTCGGGGGAAATTGTTGGACTGCGTGATCACAGAAGGCTTCTCTGAGGAGGTGGCATGAACTACGAGCCATAACAAATGACAGATGTCACATGGTTGTGTAAGGAATACGAGAAGAGCAAGAGTAGGAGCCCTAGAGCGACATTGTGCTGACAAGTCAGAAACAATAATGAAGCAATATGCTAGAAGTGAAATGAAGAGAACGGCAAAAAGAGGAGCAGGAAGTCTGCCTTTCATTTTTAAAGGATCCTTCTGGCAGCCCTGGAAAGAATACCAAGGAGACCAGTTAAAGTGTCTCGGGCTACAGGACATCAAAAGGCATGAATAATCACCAAGTTATCTTGCAAGTTAAGCCAAAAGATTTTGTGGAGGGATTATATGTGGGGTGTGAAGAAAGAGACAACCCCGAATGACTCTGAGGGCTTTACCCAAATGTCTAAGAAAATTTTGGTGCCTGCACTGAGAAGAGAACACTGGAGAAAACATAAATATATGTCGGATGGGAAGGAGGCATTAGTAATTGTGAGGTGCCTAGTGGGTGCCTTACGGAGGTTCAGGCAGGCAGTACCCTCCTCCTGTCTCACTTCCGTGTCCATGATGTCTTGGGGGCTGGCCATCCTCTCTGGGTGTTTGCTGTTTAGATTTCCCAAAATTGTCACGGTAAAGAAAAACAAAAGTCAAAGCAGATTCTAGTTTGAGTCTCAAAAAAGTATTTCCCAGCATCGTGCAGTTCTGTGTTTACAATGCTGATCTCTCACGCTTAGTGGCATGGTGTGTTTTCTTGGCCTTCTCCTCGATAACAAACATGGTGGGTAGGGTAGTAGGTAGCATCTCCACATCTGTGGCTGACAAAAGGCTCATCTCCACATCTGTGGCTGACAAAAGGCTCATCTCCACATCTGCGGTCACTCACAGGCTCATCTAACCAGCCTCTCTCTCTGCAGATCTTGGCAAGAGCACATATGGGCTGCTCTGAAGCATTTTCAGTGGCAATGTCCCTTCCAGTCTTGAAACATGAAGGAATCCTCCCACCTACTGTAAAACAGTGTTAAAAGAAAATTCTCGGAGATGTGGTGCCAGTGGGGGGAAAAGCTCTAATCGGTGTGTTTAAAGTTTCCAAGAAAGGGATCTGGGGTGATACAAGCTCAAAATATTCTGGGACCTGCCTGCACACAGGGCCCAGAATGCCTAGCCCCTGAACAACCTTCACCATTTTGAAATTAAGATAAGTATTTCAAAAATTATCTTTAAAGAATCAAAAGGAGTTGTATTAAACATTATGATTTACAAGTAAGATAATCACAGGCTTCTTAATGAAAATTATTTCAAGGGTTTAAGCAATCCTGTGCCCATGATTCCTACTTGTCTCTGCAGCTGCCAATCAGGGACTCTGCTCATTTCCAAAAAGGACCCAAGACTAGAGTCCAAGATAACTTCTGACATACACATTTGTTTAAGAAATTCATAGAACAAACTGAGTATCACTAGCAAAAAACAGTGAAGAGTTTTAATGTTTAATGTTTTAATGTTTAATTTTAATGTTGAATAATGTGCTACAGGTGGAATTGTGTCGTCTAAAAGTTCATGTTGAAATCCTACCCCTTGGAACTTCAGAATTTGACCATATTTGGAAACAGGGTTTTTGCAGATTGATTAAAATGAGATCATACTTGACTGTGGTGGTCCACTAACCCAGTATGACTAGTGTACTCTATCAAAAAAAAAAAGGAAAAAAAAAAGATTTGGAAGGCATGGAGTTTGACACAGCAAACAGATAAAACAACACAAAAACAGGTAAAACAGGTAAAAAAAAAAAAAAAGATGAAGACAAAGGTCTGGCTGAGGCATCTACAAGGCAAGGACCCCTCAAGACTGCCAGACACCACAAAGAGTTGGGAGGAAAACATGACACAGATTCTCCAACACAGCCTTCAAAAGGAAACAACCCCACGAACACCGTAGTTTTGGAATTCTGGTCTTCCAGGCTTCAGAATCATCATGAATTTACATTTTTCAAGTCACCAGTCCAGGCAGTATTTTGCTACAGTCTCTCTAGGAAACATTTTGCCCTGCCTTCCTGGGCACATTTTGATTTCACACATGTTTTCTAAACAAAATATGAAAACAAAAACCAAAAAAGAACTTGTAAAAATCTACTTTTCTTTAAAAATAAAATTGGTATATTTTGTGAGGTCATATAAGCCTTAGGCATGTAAACTAAAGAGCCACCATTTGGCCCGCTCATGCACTGAAAACAACCAATGACACAGACACCACATCCTCGTGCACCGGAGTCTGTAACTCTGCCAGTCCATGCTCTGCTTCTCTCTTTTCATACTGAACCAACATTACCTGCCAACAACTGATCCTTCTGTGTAAACTGTCTCTTTTCTCTTCTTCTAAGTCCTGGTTCCATATGCCATCTAGTCTCTCTGGTGTCCCTTGCAATATTTTTCAACTATGTGGGTTACTTTCAAACAGTACGTAAATGCTCTCTCCTTTGCTGTCTGAAATCAAAACATCCTTATACAACCCTAAGATCCAACCCCCAAGGTCTGTTGAGAGTTTACTACGCAAAACTTTGAACATCTATTATAATTACCTCACACATAAACCTTATAAAGTACACCATATTAAACACAAAGATGCTAGTACAGGAAACAATTGGAGGAGCTAGGCCTGCAAACTAGGGGTCAAAGTCTAGAGCCTGCCCTACCTACTGCTTCATGTCTCATCAAAGAAACACCTTGTACTCACAAGATTCATTTTTATACCACTCAGCCTATGGCTCCACAAGTCAAATGAGACTGTTTTTAGAATAACCGTAATATTGTTTGGCCTTTACTTTCATTAATCTTATAAATGGAAAGAGTTGGCAGCCTGTTTAAAGCCTATAGCCTTTGTTCTTACTGTTTTTATAGACTCTCCTTTTCAGAATCCTTCATGAGCTTCTTTTCTTCTGTCCCCTGAATGTTTGCATACGCTACAGTTTTATCCAGTTTCTTTTCTGGGCCTACACTCTCCTTGGATGATCTCACTCGTTCCGATGGCTTCAACTGTCATCTGTATAAGTTTCAAGTGGATAGAACAGTTACTTGGCACACTCAGCTAACACTGACAGCTCGAAATGCTGGGAGTGATACCTGGAGACAGACAGGCCACCCAAACAGACCCACAAGGGAAACATGGACTATGATAAATTCACCATCATTGAGGAGTATCTGGCTCTCAGACTTAAAAACTCAGAAACTTGAGCATGACACTGTCACAGTATTTTAAACAAGGGAGGCTGATGTATACAACTGGAATGCCAAGATATGAGTTACTGATGAAGAATATGACTGTCTGGTGAACCTGATGTATGTGTCCGTCTGCCTGGAGCGTTCTCTCCCCATAAAGAATGACATGAGGTTACATTATCAGAAAGCTGTTTAGAGTGGGTGCAACCAGAACAAGGACAGTTAATTGTATGGTGCTAATGTATAATGACATCATTACATATTTATAAGGAGAAACAGACCATCACCACAGTGGAATCCTGGTTATTCAAGTGCAAAATAAATTAACACATTGAGTCCTGGTTAGAATTTGGCTGAAAGTTAGAAAAACGCTGCAGTGTTTCTGTGACCATTTTTCATTGCTGACCCATGAACTTCTGGTTGATGTCCATTTCAGACAATCAACCTATGAAGAGCTTACTAGCAATACTCACTACCCTGGGAATGACATTGTCTCTTGGAGGAAACATTGCGCCCAATCTCTTCTCTCCTACTGCATGCTAACTTCAGCAGGTAGTTACTTTTCCCATATAAGTAGGACAAAGTCAAGTCAACTGGACTTCCTTAATAACTCATAAATTTACCCTTTTCTCCTGGTGGCCAGGTCTCCTCAAGGTGAGATTTCCTCCCCTGAGTTGCTGGCATGGCCTCATCTCTCATCTCCCAGCTCTAAAGACTCCCTTGCTGCACTGTGCCAAGAGATAAAGTTCTAAAATGAAAAATGCAGTGATGCCATGATAATCCTTGCAGTCCTTCCAGCTTGAAAGAGCTTTCATCGTGAAACGCAAAACCTTTAGTACATTTTGATTAAGCTGCTTCTATTCATGAACTTTCCTCAGATTTCAGCCCAGATGACACTTCTTCCAAAAAACCTTTGCTAGCCAGCCCCGCCTGAAATCAAGAGAATAGAGAACTTTGTATTTCTTTCCACTACAGAATATATTGTATTATACTTTCATACCCCCTGCATGCTCCCCATAGACCATTAGCCTTTTCTGAAGTTTGTCTCACTGTTTTTGTATCAACACACCTGGCATGATCCTTGATATTAATAAACAAAAACAAATGTGTTGATTAGTGAATGATTAAATGAGTGAACAAGTAAATGTGTAGGCTTGTAATGAAGTATTTATATTCCCTTGCAGGTTTCTCTATGATGAGGCAGTAGTATGGGGTCAGGTGAACAATGTAACAAAAGAACTCATGTGTCAAGAAGATAAACAAGTGGACCCGAGGTAAGATGATCAATCCTCACTTAGAAAGACAAATGGGATGGACATTGGAAGTAGGAGAAAACAAGTAACAGGACAGGAGCCTACCACAGAGGGCCTCTGAAAGACTACCTAGCAGTGTATCAAAGCAGATGCTAAGTCTCATAACCAAACTTTGGGCAGAGTCCAGAAAATCATATGAAAGAAGGAGAAGTTAGTATGACCTGGAGAGGACAGGATCTCCACAAGGACCAAATATGTCTGGGCACAGGGGTCTTTTCAGAGACTGTTTCTCTAACCAAAGACCATGTATGGATATAACCTAGAACCCCTGCTCGGATATAGACCATGGCAGCTCAGTATCCAAGTAGGTACCCTAATAAAGGGAACAGGGACTATTTCTGACATGAACTCAATGGCAGGCTCTTTGACCTTCCCCTCCACCCCCTGAAGGAGGAGCAGCCTCACTAGGCCACAGAGGAGGACATTGAAGACAGTCCTGAAGATACCTGATAAGCTAGGGTCAGACGGAAGGGGAGGAGGACCTCCCTTATCAGTGGACTTGGAAAGGGGCAAGGAGGAGATGAGGGAGGGAGGGTGGGATTGGGAGAGAATGAGGGAGGGGGCTACGACTGGGATACAAAATAAATAACCTGTGATTAATATAAAAAAATAAAAAATTATATAAGAAAGAACTCATGTGTCTCAAGCATTTAGTGCATTAGAGTGAGCTGATATGGAACCAGGTTGAATTGTCTTTTGCCTATATGTTGACTTGCAGCCACGGCGCCAAGCAGACGTCTCCTGCTAGTTCCCTTCCCTTATTATATAAACATTGTACAGCACCCCCTGTGACTTCATTTTCTTCTTCGTGGTTTACAGACAAATGTGGCTTTGAGCCATCCATGTTATAGCACATTTTCTTGTTAAAACTAGGTGCTTTAAAATTACATCTGTTTGCTTAATTATTAGAGGTCAAACACATGTTGAGGTCAGGGGACAACTCTCAAGAATTAGTTGTCTCCTACTCTGTAGGACCTGAGGATTGAACTCAAGCCAGGCTTAGCAACAAGTGCCTTAACTGGCTGAGCCCTCTTAGCCCTCTGAAGCACTTCACTTTCACGTGCACTGCTTTACTTAACCATGATAATGTCACCAGAGTGAAGAGTTAACACTTTTACATGGAAACAGTTTCAGGGATATATATATCCCTGAAATATATATATATAAATATATATATATATATATATTTATTTATTCGCCATAGATGTTCAGAATCCTAACAGAGCTCACCAGAAGAGAGAGAACTGAAGTTGAAAACCCTGTAGACTTGTAAGGGAGAAAACAAAACAAAAAAACAGTGTGGATCTTTTGTTGGTACAGTGCTTCTTGGAAATTATTCTATTTACTGTGACACTCCATCAGTAGGTCTAGTTAAAATTGGAGAGTAAGCAGACTGCCTGGGCCATGATGCTGAGACAGTCCACAGAATATTCACACACCCGAGTGGAATCAATCGCTTCTGCAAGCATTCAATAGCTACCCAAGAATCAAGCGTTTTCTAGACCACAACATTCTTTCTTAAATGTGAGCTATATTATTATCAAAAGGCTTAATTGACAAATTAATACACTGGGAGTTTTGGTTTCATCAATAATTTAAATCCTCTAACCGAAAGTACACAGAGATATCTTTTGTTCTTTCACATTCAATTCATTTATTCATCCATTCCTTTCTTGAGGAAATACTTCCCAAGGATGTGTTGTATTTCTGGGCCTATAAGATGATTGAAATACTTAAGGAGAAAGCAGCAAAGGTTAACAATTATGGTTTGTTTGGTAGAAACAAATCATAAATAACAATAAATTAAAGATTTTCCTCCATTTAACAAAAAACAAATATGAAATGTCTTCATTCTGTGGTAACCTGAGTAAATATCCTTAATAAATTTTAAATATTTTGCTTATCAAAATTCAGTCCTAATATCCTCTTTATTGTTTTGAATTTTAACTACATTTATAGGCATGTGCCTCCATGTGGTATGATCACATTGATGCTGGGACCCAAAGAAGCCAGGAGACGGTTTCAGACCCTCTGGAGCTGGCATTACAGGTGGTTGTAAGCTTCCTGACAAGAGTGCTGGGAACTGAACCCAGGCCCTCTAACAGCAGTAGGAGCTCTTAACCAGTGAGCCATCCTACAAGCCTGATCTCTTTTATCTTCTTGAGGGAGTTTTTTTTATTATGCATAGCAAAGCATCTCTACCTAGCATCCAAGTTATCTGATGAAGTAGTATCCATTACCTCAGGTTAAAATATTTAATCCTGAGAAACAAAATCCGATTGTTCACCCAAAGCCGATCACTCTGGCACTGAGCAGTGTGCTTAGACACAGACTGCCTGTCTCCAGCCCCCAGAACTGAAGGGGGGAAAAAACCAAAACCCTCACTTAACTGTTAGTACAGAATCTTTAGTTCCTCAAAGCACTCTCCCTCATATACATAAATGCATATGTGTACACACATATATGTGCATATACACATATGTACATATGTGTATACCTCTGTATACATAAACATGTGCATTTACATCATATACATATGTATGTTTCTCCTTACCTTTTTGAAAATTCTTGTTCATGCACAATATGCTAGATATGGGGCAGAGAGGGGAATGGCAGCTTCTTGTTTCCTATACTTACTGAAAGGTTAATCTTTGAACCTGAGGCTCAGTTCGTGTAAGAGCAGGTAAATTTTCAAAGTCTGAATGTATGCTATTTTTCCTTGTAAGAATCTTTCTGTTCATTATGGTTTAGAGTAATGTTGCTGTTGGTCAGAGAACTATTCTAAGAATCTTTATATTACAAAAGTCTTGGGGAGTTTCTTTTTATCTTTTTTATTATTATTATTATCATTTATTACTATTTATTCAATTTGTATCCCGGCTGTGGTCCCCTCCCTTGTGTTCTCCCAATCCCACAGTCCCTACCTCTTCTCCCCCTATGCCCCTTCCCTAGTCCACTGATAGGGGAGGTCCTCCTTTCCTTCCATCTGACCCTAGCCTACCAGGTCTCATCAGGACTGGCTGCATTGTCTTCTTCTGTGGCCTGGAAAGGGCGAGGTGATCAGAGAGCAGGCCACTGAATTCATGCCAGAGATAGTCCCTGCTCTTAGGGTGCTTTCTTACCACTCTGCAGGTCTGATCAAACCATACAAAGCCATTGAGAGCTTATGGGTTTTATTAAAATGAAACTCTTAAGTACAAGAAACACGAAATGTTGATATTTCTGCCAATGAATCAAATTCTGTTTTCAGTCTCTTCAAAGCCACTTGCCTTTCACTTGTTATGATAAAAAAATTATAGTAAAAATCATTGTCTGTTAATGACAATGCATTAATTTTATAAATAGAAAAGCATGGATCCGTCAAGATTGTTAGACAATTTGCTTGAATGACAAGAGTAAAGAAAAGCACATAAGTTTTCCATTCCAAAATGAGTGTTCATTCTACTGCATGACATTTGCATTTTGAAAAGAACCAATTGAGTAATTTATCTCAAGTAGACTCAAATTTAGCCTCATGAATAAGGCAACCATCCAGTAGTTACACACAGAAATACAGTTACAAAGATTTTCAATTTTTCTTCTACATACTCTTGCATTCTCTCCATACAGGCTTTCATCGCCTTCACTTCAGTGAGACTACTTTTTTTGAGTCATCAATGGCTTCCACATTGTTAAATTCCTTTCAATTGACCAGTCTCCTTCATTAAGTCAGTTTTTTAATTTATTTATTTTTTATTAATCACAATTTTTCATTTTGCAGCCCAGCTGTAGCCTCATCCCCCATCCCCTCCCAATCTCACCCTCCCTCTTCTCCTCCCTTCCCCTCTCCCAGTCCACTGATAGGGGCAGTCCTCCTCCTGTTCCATCTGACCCTAGCTGGTATCAGGTCTCATCAGGACTGGCTGCATTATCTTCCTCTGTGGCCTGGTAAGGCTGCTCCCTTCAGGAGGAGGTAATCAAAGAGCCAGCCACTGAGTTCATGTCAGTCCCTGTTCCCCTTACTAGGGAACCTGCTTGGACACAGAGCTGCCATGGACTACATCTGTGCAGGGGTACTAGGTTATTTCCATGCATGGTCCTTGGTTGGAGTATCGAGTCTCAGAAAAGACCCCTGTGCTCAGATTTTTTGGTTCTGTTGCTCTCCTTGTGGAGCTCCTGTCCCCTCCAGGTCTTTCATCAACCCCTTTTTTAAGTCAGAGATTTAAAGTGGAAGTTCCTGGTTTCTTTGATAACTCGGTGTGTCATGTGACTATATTGTTTGGGTCCCAACTGTGGCATGTGGAAATGTTTTGTTCCTGTGAAAAACAGCCCCAGAGGAAAACAGCCCCTGTGAAAAGGCACTTGATGTTGGTCAGCTGAAAACTGCCTCGTAGGAGGGGAGTGATTTTTCTAACTGGAAAACATCCTTCTGTGGACTCTGAGAAGGGATAAATAGAAGCCCACAGACAGTGAGACAGCACTTTCTGCATCTTGATGCTTTTGCGTGGCTACTCTTTGTAAAAGTTCGCAACTTTCACTGGTCTTCATGGAGAGAAGCGCTCTAGAGAATTTCTCAAGCTGCTTTGGTGGAGTTTCCCTGCTTCAGCGGACTCATGCCATTTGGGCAGAGTCCAGTAACTTCTACTGAATCATTCTGCTGCTATTGATGAGCGTTGCTGCTGCTGCTTTGCTGTTGCACTAGACTGCTGGTATCCAGATGACTGAGTTTGGTAATCCCCAAAGAACCCATCAACCCTTATCAGCAGGAAGTAGATAAAAGAGATCTACAGCCCCTTCCCCTACTAATATCCTACCTAAGGTGGAGGGGCAGGTAGAAAGGAGGTAAAGACATTTAAGAACTTTGAATAGAGTTGGTGCTTGAAAAATCGCAGCCTACAGAGCTTCACCTTCCTCTCTGATTCCAGTGTCTCTGGATGCTTCGTTGATTATTTGTCACCTATCTAGCTAAACATCCCTGCATCGCCAGGCTGAGTCCTCAGACCTCTCTTCCCCAAGCACGGTCAGTCCCTTAGTAGTTTCATCTCCTTTGACAGCCCTAAATACAATCTTTATGAATGCCTGTGGGTCTGAAATAAATATCTCTCATGCCAACTTTTCCCGTTGAACTCTTATGTCGTAAACCTGAATGTCTCCTTCCATCTCCACTTATTTATCAAATGATATCTCAAGCTTATATATGCTCAGAAATGAAAGCCTCATCCTCCCACCATTTCTGAAACCAACCTCATATCATTATTCTCCACCTCGGGATATAACCAGGCCACACTTCTATTTACTCAACCCATTTTATCTTTTATTTTTCCTTGTACTTCACCATCAGTGTATCATCAAATCTTCTTGATTTTCTACTCAAAATATCGCAAACTCAAAATATGAAAAAATACCCATATCAGCTCCACACAAGGAATTCATAGTCTTCTAATCTGACCCGTTTCTACTCTTTATTTGCTTCCCGTTACTCCATGACACCAGAATGATGCTGCACATGTCTATGTCAGACTGTGTCACTGCTCCATTTAGAACTCTATAGTTGAGGGTTAAAAAGACGACTCGGTGGTTAAGAGCACTGGCTGCTCTTCCAGAGGACATGAGTTTGGTTCCCAGCACTTACATGGCAGCTCACAACCATTTCTAACTCCAGTTCCAGAGGACCCAATGCCCTCTTCTACCCCCTGCAAGGAAGAATGCAGTGCATTGACATGGTGCACAGACAAACATGGAGACAAAACACCCATACACATAAATTGATGAATAAAACCCTAAAGTAGCTCTCCACGTCAATCATGGCAAAAATAAAAAATAAAAAAAGCCACTGGGAACTACTATGAGCCCTTTCCTGAATAGGTCTTATCATATTTCAGGCCTCATTTGCCAATTCCCCTCTATCACTCCTTTTTATGTCACAGGCACTCAGGGATCTCACTGTTGTTGAATGTGTCGAGATGCTCTTGTCACCAGGTTGTTTTGATAATTGTTCATCTGCCTATAAAAGTCCTACTCAATGCGCCCTCCTTTGAGATTTTGTTGAAATGAAATTTCTTCTTCCAGATGGTCCCCAGCCACCATATTTAAAAATCTAAACCCTCAAATACTTGTGCCATTTTCCTGCTTCTTGTTTTCTTCACAGCAACCGTAGGCATCAAATGCTTATATGTATTTTGATCATTTTCTTTATTGCCTGTGTTCTTCTTTCTTCAGTAGAATGCAAGATCCATGATGGCTGGAGCTTTCTCTTTGGTTTTATTTTCTTTTGGCTCCACAGTGCATTATGCAATGCCTGCAGCACGGTAAGCATGCAAACAAGGAACACAGACCACTAGGAGATGTTGTAGAAAGTGAAATGGGCTTGTCAAAAGGAAGAAGGAGATGTTCAGCTCATTAAAACACTCCTCCTAGCTCTGGAAACAGCCTCACAGAAAAACGGGGAAATAAGACACTGAGTCATAAAAGGTTCTGTGGGCAGGAGACACTATCAGCTCTTCTCAGCGTGTGTTTAGAGGAAGACAGGAATGAAATTTGAGTAGTATTATAAACAGAAAATACATATTCTAATAATCGGTAATAAATAGTGATAAAGATCTGGAGAAACTGGATCTCATGCATACAGCTATTACAGACATAAAATGTTATAACTGCTTTGAGCAGTAGCTTTCCCACCCCCTCAGCCATTAAGCACATAGTTATCATGACCCAGAGATTTCACTTCTAAATATACACTCAGAAAAAATGAAAACATGTATGCACAGAAATGTGTATGTAAATGTTCATTACCGTTATTCATGAAAGAGCAGGGAATATCTAAATCTCAATCATGGGCCAGGAGATAAGTAAAATATGGTATAAGTGGTATATTGTAGGATGGAATATAATTCGGTCATAGAAAGAAATGACGCTTCAATATGAATGAACCTTGAAAGCATTATGCTGACCTAAAGAATCCCGTCACAAAGACCACTAATGATTATAAATAATATCTATAGTGTATAAGCCCAGAAGAGGAAAATCCAGACAGACTGAAAATGAGTTAGCAGTTTGCTTAGGAGAAGCATACTTTAATCAGTGGGTAGGAAACTGACAACTAGATGGTACAAGACTTTTGGGGGGAATAAGGAAACTATTTTAAAACCAACTGTGATGATGGTGTCACCTACCTATGAACATAATAGAAATCATTAAATTATTCACGATAAAGGGGTAAACTATACGATAAAGAATGTATATTTCAGCAAAGCTACTACAAACTAATGCAGTAGCCATATACAATGGTGCACACCTGGAATCCCACCACCGAAACAGGTGCAGAAGGATAGGCCATGAGTTCAAGACCAGCCTAGCCTACATTGCGAATTCCAGACCAGCCAGGACTACGTAAAAGACCATGTCTCAAAAAATAATCAATTAATTAATTGATTAAAATTAATGCTGGAAGAACTACTTTGCAGGTTAAAAAGCTTCTTCAACACAGTTAATTGTTATCAAAAGCCTGGCTTCTGCCTCCATGAACTTAGGGCAGCTGCTTCCCTCTCCATGCCTGCTGTCGTTACTGGACCTTTCCCACTCTTTCCCGCAGAAGCATCTTCTGACACGCTTGAGCGTCACACTGTCCACTGTCAGCATCCTTCCTCCCTGGGCTCTATGGTCCTCCTGTATTTTCAAACTACCACCACCTGTAGCCACACGCCACTCCCTGAACTGTCATGTGGACCTGTCTAACAATCATCTCCAAAGACCTGAAGACTTTATTCACAAGTCTCAGACTGTGTCTCCAAATTCAGCCCTTTATTCCATCTGCCTACATGGGATGCGAGGTGTCTACAGGGTGAGCACCGGGCTGTTAGCGCAATCGCTTGAGTTCAACGCTAGGTGTTCTTTCTTTCCACATTAGTTGTTTTATACAACAGCACATGTGTGTATTAGACACTACAAGAAAAAAGCCACATGTAAAATAAAGGATCACAAAACGCCACAGTTAAAGGTGTCCTTAGGTATGTTCAAATCTGGTTCTCTCTCTCTCTTTGATATTGAAGCTGAGCTTCAAAAATGTAAATTGACTTTTCCCTAATGTCAGTAAGATACTCAAGCCCCATTCAAGGTCCTTCTTGTCATTACATCCTTATCATCAAGAGAAACAAAACTCTCAGTGAAGGCACATGTGTGCGTGCTCACACGCACAGACACACACATACACACAAAGAGGAAACCAGAAAAATCACACAGTGGTGATCATCTGTTAAAGTTAATTTGAAGTTAAATGTTAATTATATATTTTAACTTTTATTTCTCTATCTGCAGAAATATTTTAAATACTCTTGCATAATATAAATCATTTACCATTCTTCTGTACTTTTCATCATAATGGAAATATAACCATTGTGCACAATGAGTTATAAGCACAATTTTATAAAACAACTTTAAACTACTAATTATTTTCTCACACAATTTAATTTTTTAAAGCTCTAGTCTTACTAGTCACCTGCAGTTAACATTCCAAGTTTCCCTCCACTTTGAATTCTGATTGCTCAGCAATAGAAAGATCAACTAGAGCAGTGCACAGACGTTCTCACTGGACACCAGTGAGGAGTCAGCACACATTAGACAATTTGTTATAAAATATTTCCACATCACTCCAAAATCTGGTAATTTGGCTTCCACACATGAGAGGAAACATATTTTTACATTTTTCCAGCAACATAATATCATAATGGGTTTTTTTTTTTTTGAGGTGAGAAAACCTACTATAAATTAGCAGTATCCGTTTTTACTTTGTATTTGAGCCAACTTCAGATTCATCCTTGTTGACGAAATATGTTTAGGCTATTCCAAAATAACAAAATCCTTGGACTGCATCATAAGTGGCAAACTTGGCATCTTATAAATTGAAATATCATAGCATTTGAAGGGTCTTACTGAGGCCGTCATCACAGTGAAATGATTATCTAACTCTTGGTTCAAATAGTAGAGCATATTACATCTGGTCAGGGTAGAAATGCATGAATATACTACAGAAGAACGGGATAGTTTATTGTTGTCATTGAAGAACATGAAAATTCCATAAAGTTCTAGTTCTCTCTCAATTTATTTCAATGACATATTTTTTTAAATAGCTGAAATATGGAACATCTAATAACTAGCAGTAATTAGGATTTTAATGTTTGGCAAAGGCACAAGGGAGGAGAAAAAACAAAACAAACAAACAAAAAACAAAAATCCTGAGATCTTCAACATCATGCTCTCATTGTGAAAGAGACTATGCCAAAGTCTAGGGAAGAGAGAATTTCAAAAGCAAGGGGAATGTGGGAAAGCAGTGGGGGAGGGCTTTCAAGAAACCACTGTTTGACTTCTTCCACGGAGCAGCTACTTGCACTAATGAAACTCAGGCGGACACAAGACAGCGATCCCCAGGGCTCCCCCTGTAATGCTACCCTCCACGTGACAATAGGGGCTCCCAGGAGCCTCACACCGAGGTGCTACTTTAAAAAGAAACTGAAAAGGGTAAATAGGATCACGTTACAGTCCGACAGCAGCAGAAACCCACAGCTTCGGGGCACAACATAAAGTTATTTTTCTTCAACTACCTTTCAAGAGCACAGACATAGCAAATCACATGCATTTGTACTGCATGAGACCCGGGCATCATGTTTACACACATCTGTGAATCTAACTAATGATGACCCGCTTCAAAGATGAAGAGATTCCATTAAGAAATGAATGGCTTCTGTCTTTCATTTTCATGCCTTCGGTTCCACCCACCCCCCACCCCCGGTTACTATTTACAGACTTGCTCATGTGTCCCACAGCAGGTCTGTGTCTGTCCTATGTGAGATTATCTTGAGAGTGTGCTTAACATGCCATTCCAGTGCTGTTGAACATGCCATGTCCCTGTCCTGGCTGCCTTTGCAATGAAAACAGTCTTTGGCTTTACAATGCAGGCCAGTTAACTGAGCTCTCTGCGGTGGCTGCTGCAGATCCCTGGTTCTGATCTTCGGAGGACCACGTTTCCAGGTCAGGGCACCACTGTTTAATCTCTCTAAGCCAACTACTCCCTCTATGGCTAAGCCTGGCTGAACGCTAACGGAGGTAGGAGAGCAAAGCCAGATGCCAGCAAGCAATTCTTTGTTACAGATGTATTCAGCTGCACATTTAAAAAAAAAAAAAAAAGGGCTTCGAAACTTTTGGACAATAAAACAAATTCATAGCACAAAAAAGTAACAGAATTACGGATCACAACAACGACACAGAGTGAGCATCTCCCTTACCTGGGTCATGGAAAGGCACCAAGGCAAAGTTGAAGAGCGGCCTCTTGGGTCTTTTCAAAGACGTCTCCAAAATTTTGGAAGCCCCTTCAATAACCTGAACTAAATCATCATACATGGAGCCAGTCACATCAAACACAAAAGCCAAAGTGGACGCCCCCTCCGGAATCTCCTCAGCCCTGCTCTCGGACTGGGGGGTCCCATCTCCAGCTAGGGAAGAATGCAGAAGAGCCACCAGGAATACTATGCGGACCACTTCCTGGACAATCATCTTTTTTTTTCCTTTTTCCTTGTTTGCTCTCCGCTTTTCTCTTTGCCCTGAAGTAAGCACTGCGCTTACTCCTCAACAGCAGGCAGAGGACTTCCTCTCCGGTGCCTCATCAGTCTTTTGCTCCGAACTAACTCAAAGTTTGGGGCGGAGAACGGAGACGGGGACCAGCCTGGAGCCCGGCTGCCTCCAGGGGCTGGGCTGGGCAGCGCAGGGATGCGGCGCCCTTTGTCCGGCTGGGTAGGTCGCGGGCTCTAAGCGGCCGCGTGCAGGGCGCTGGGAGCAGCCGGGCGCGGGCAGAGCGCGGGGTCCATGCCCCGGGGAACGCTGCGAGCCTGCGGTACCGCCTTCGCCGCTGCGCTCCAGGCCAGCGACTGAGCCTCCCAACTTTCCACCACTAGCCCCTTCGGAAGCGAAGCCCGGCTCAGCCTCGTCTTCTGATTGGCTAGCGGCGGTCCCTCCTCTGCTTGAGCCCCCACCCCGGAGGGCGACCTTCCCCTCCCGGGAAGCGCTCTCAGTGTCAGCCCCTACGTTCCTTTCAGAGCTATTACCGAACTCCAAAACTGCAAGGTAAACAATGGTTTTCAAGAATGTGTGGCCCAGTCCCAAATTAGCTAGCACAGAGGGACTCGGTGCACTTTTTTTTTCCTACAGTGTGCAACACTGCTTCAGACCCCTCTCTCTCACCTCCTCAGCCCACCCTACGCCCAGAAGCTAAGACATCTCAGCCCAGCCAGAAGGGGGAGCTGGAAAATTCTTTCCTCCGGGCTGCAGCTACAGGGTGGATGGTTCTTTTATCTCCCTGGGGGAGTGTTCAGCTGAGAGGAAGAGGAAAGTGAGAGGCATCAAGAAGTCACTAGCTGGTTAACAATAAAACATCTAAGGCCAATAGAAGAAGTGGGGGTAAGTTAAAAAAAAAAACAAACAAACAGACATACTGAATTCATATGAGAAACCTGGGGGAGTTGTAATTTCATTATCAAGATTCACTGTGCTGATCCGCCTAAATCCTCTGCAAAGCATGGTGATGCGGAATAGCATCCCCATTTCACAGAGCCTCTTGTGCAACTATGTGCCAGGTCTCAGGCGAAGATCCACCAGAACGTTGCTCCCCTCGACGGCAGTTTCTTGCCAATACTTAACTTTACCGTGGAAAACATTACAACGTTCTTCCAAGTCGTCATCGTTACATACACGATAGCCGTATTAACAGATTTAAGAAGGTAAGCAAAGAAAGTCAGTCATGAGCTAATCATCTTTTGTTCCCTTTAATAAGTACTTTTTTTTTTTTTCCTGGAAAGGGGGTTTATTGTCTGAATGCAGGCATTCCAAGCACAGTACTCAGGCTGCTTTAAACTGGGTTTGAGTGTCTGTGAGACCACCCTCCAGCAGCGGCCTGGGGGAAGAGCCAGCCCCACCAACCTTTTGTACTCTGCGACTGTCTTCCCTTTCAGACCCACCAGCTGTGAAACTCGAGTTTATGATACCTATAAGTCATGTCACTTAGAGGAAGCACACAGGCCATTTGGGTTAGGTGGGAATACGAGAGGAGAGGCAGAGAACGTGTTTCCTTTCCAAGTGGTATTTAGAGAACATTGACCGCTTTTTGAGTAGTCCATTCCTTTGTTTATTTAAAAAGGATTTCATTCTAGGTCCTAGAGACCTGAGCTATTCCAGGTGCTCAGGGAGGAGGGAGAGTGCCGCATTCTACAGACAACCGGATGCCAAGTCCCACATGACGCTTAATAGTTGTGACCCTTTTCCTGCCGTCCTTCATTCACTTGTAAACGGAAACAATGGCAGTTACCTAACAAGCATTAAATGATCTATATATGCTCCAGATCCATCTGGAAACAAAGGTGGTGTTGTCCAAACTGATTTTCAGCAAATACCAAGTTTAATGGTGTTAAACAAATCTTAGATTAAAATTAAATTTTAGTTAAATGTTCTGTATCATTACTGATTTCTGCCCACTTGTGATCAGTTATTGATAATAGTATTAAAATATAGGGCTGTGGATTTGTCAGTCTTCTTGAAGTCCTGTGACTTTTTGCTTTGTGGGTTTTGAAGGTTGGTATGTCCTCTTGATTGATAAACATGTCTTTAGCATTACGAAAGGACCTTCATTTTCAATGGTGCTGATGGCACACTGTCTAATATTAATACCAGTGTTCTAACTTCCCTCTGACTCGTGTTTGCTTTTATCCTTTCATTTTTCACCTATTTGTGTCATTATATGTAAAATGTGTTTCTTGTGTTCATTATACAATTGAGTCTTTTTAAAATTAAAAAAAAACAATCTCTGCCTTTTTATAAATATAGTTAGTCCATTTACATTCAGTGTGTTGGAGGGTACAGCTGTACTTAGAACAATCACTTTTTTATATAGTGTCTATCTGTTCTTTGTTTCCTTATTTCCTAGTTTCCTGCCTTATTTTGGATGAGCGACAGCTTTTATTATATCTCCATTGCTGGATTGTTAATTATTACTTTTTTTGGTTACTAGTTGATTTAAAGTTTCTAATCTGTACCTTTAATTGGACCCTTCAAGTATATTACATATTACTTCATGTAAAAGGATCTTAGACTACGGCTGGGCAAATAGCTCATAAGTAGAGTGCTTGCCTAGCATGGGAGAGACTCTGATTTTGATCTCCAGCACTAGAAGAGAGAGAGAAAGAGAGATGCTTCCAATTCACCCCTCCTGAACTACTTTGCTTTTATTGTATCCGTCTTAATTTAAAGTGGTGCATTTTAAGCTTCACACTATTTCCTGTGGTGCGGTTCTGCAGATATTTATTGTCTTACTTTTGTATATTTGAAAAGGTCTTATTTCACCTTTGTTTTTGAAAAACATTGAAAGGTAAAAATTCTTAGTTTACACGGTTTTATTTTTCCAGTGCTTCCTTTCATTCTATTTCCAGTGAGAAATCTCTGCCATCTTCCTATTTGCCCCCCTGTATGAACTAGATTTTTTCCCCTTGGTGATTTTATGAGTCGATTTTTATCACTGTTGTTAGAAGTTTGATCACATGCCTTGATACTGCTCTTCTTGTGTTTTCTGTACTTGGAGGTTTAAAACTTCCTCCATCTCTTGTCATCAAATTTGGATATTTTAGCATATTATTACTTTTTCTGTCTCCTACCTCACCTTCCTTTGGGAACCTTAAAGAGATATGTGCAAGAGACACTTAAAGCTGTTCACTGCTTAGTGACATTTTGTTCATTTTTCTTAGTTATTTCTTTTTTTCCCTACTTTCTTTTTTTGTAGTTTCTATACTATTTCTTTAGGTTCTCTTCATCTATTCTTTACTGTGTGATACCCCAGTGTCTCTCTCAGGTACTTTTCATCACAACTGCTGAAGTTTCCATCCATCTCCCTGAGTTCAATTTGGAGCCTTTTTAGCAGTTTGATGTCTCATTTTCAGTCTTTCATCCACCCAATGCAGATATAGTAGCTGATGATTTCTTGGTTATCCTAGCATCTGCCTCAGGACACAGGTTGCAGAATCTTGAGATGTCAGACATTGTTTTATTTTAAGGGCTAATAGGCATCTCAGTGCTCTTGTAAATATTCTTGAATTTTGTTCTGGGTCAGAGTTAAGATTTTTGGAAAGATTTTTATCCTTTATTAAAATTTTCTTTTTAACTTTTTAGATATAACCCAAACAGTTTTCAGTCTAGAACTAATTATTCCCCATGACTAAGAAAGGATTTGCCTGTGTCTTTTGCTCAGTATTCTGAAAGTCAAAACTAGCAAGAATAGCTCCCCCTTTTCATTGACTCATTTATCTTTCTTCTTGAAGAACAGCTTTTAGATATTTGGCAATTTTGTGGGATTGAAATAACTAGTAGCCTTTAGCAATGGCCAACTTCCTAAAACACTCACCTAGGCATCTTCCTTGCTCTATTTATTTTACCTACCACAACTTATGCCTTCTTTTTTGCTTTCTGAGGAACTTTAGGTGATATTCTCATAGACTTGCATAACTAAAATAGTTTTAGAAATGACTGAATGTGATCTGACACTGATGACAGAACTGGGTGCTGTCATCTTGAATCCTACTAAGTGCTTCTTTTCTGAGCCATGAGTGTTTTCCTGATAGGCATGCTGGCTCTCTGAAAACCTATGAAGTTCTCTATCCATGTCTCCATTTAATGCTGTCTACTATACATAAGCCCCCTGGAAAAAGGTCCTTCTCCTCAGCTCAGGCAGTCTACTAAGCCCCATGGGGTCCTGGCTCCACTAGCCTTTAGAAATCTGAGAATTCTTCAAAGATGGTAAACTAGGAAAGCTATAGGTCCTACCTCAATATGTTTCCATCTCTGTGGGATGGCCTTCTTTTTTTCTGAGAATAAAATAAAATAGTGCTCATAATATATTTAGCTCAGTGTCTAGCAATACACTCTACACTCAAAGTTTATTTTCATTACTGTCATATGCAAATAAATGGAATGTTTGAGCCTATGTGCATTTATAGTAAGATGACAAGGCATGAAAAGTAATAGATAAAGAGGCTGTTTATTTTTTTATATAGACTGCCTGTAGTAGCTGCTGTACTTTGCATATTGACTGCCTCCCAGTGGCTTTGTCCTCAGCATATAGTGCATTTACAGATGATGGAACTGAGAAGTGAGAATAGGAAGTGATACCTGCTGGAAGGAAGTTAGGTCAAAGAGTGTTCATCCTTGAAGGAGATCAGGGAACCTCAGTCTCTTCCTGTATCTTTTACCTCCCTGTTTTCCTAAGGTGAGCAGTGCCCTCTGCCCTGCACGCTGCCCTGGTGCCATGCCTCCCCAGAGGCCTGAAAAACACAATAGACAAGTGGTTCTCAACCTTCCTGTCACCCCAACCCTATAATACAGCACGTCATGTTGTAGAGACCTCCAACCATACAATTATTTTCGTTGCTACTTCACAGTTATAATTTCACTACTGTTGTGAATCATAATGTAAATATCTGGAATTTCTGACGATCTCAAGTGATCCCTAAGAAAGGGTCATTTAATGCCCAAAGGGTCTCGACCCCTACAGGTTGAGAACCGCTGGAATAGACCATTTGAACATGAGCTGGAACCTACAAAACTGACCCAAAATAAGCCTTCCCTTCCCGCAAGTTTACTCTCTCGTGCATTTTGTTAGAGTGATTGACCGCTAATTAGAGCACAGCTTCCCCACCATTCCAAAACAAGTGGGTGGTAACACTCGAGATGCTGTTGAATGTCTGTAGGACCATTAGAAAGGAGGAAACACAGAAAAGAAATATGCAGTTCTTAGAAGACATCTCCCTTACATATGCAGCTATGTGGAGACATGCTTGTCTGTACCTTCTATAATCCCAGATGTGTCTCTCTGCTTTTGCCCTTCTGCGCTTGATAACCCATGCCTTGGACAGAGCAAAGGCCTCAGGGAGGAGGAGGGAGGGAAAGGAAGAGTAGGATGGGGAGCAGATGAGGAAGAAAGCTACAACTTGGATACAAAGTGAGTAAATTGTAAAGTAATAATAATAATAATAATAATAATAATAAAGGAGAAAGAAAAAAGACTAAATACAGAAAGAAAGAAACTCATTAGCACTTGTTACTTGTGCACAGCTCATGCAAAATGCTAGACAAAAGGTGTTCATTCCCTGTTCCCAAGGAACTGAATAGTCTAACATAGAAAAGTATGAGGATTCTTTGAGAGATACAATCCAGCATTCTAAGAAACCATACAAAGCAGATACTTACCTTAGGAAAATCAGATCAGACAACCATCCCAAAAATATGGCACGCAGAGTAAGTGTGACTCACCAGCATTGGTTGGGGATGTGGTTCAGGGAGTAATGTCCTAGGGCTGAAGATTTGTTTGGAACGTGAGGCAATAGTGACAGTAGTCCCAGCAAGCATCACAAGCCGTGCAGGCTCGGGTCCCCTCCTCAAAGCACACAAAGACACTGAAGGACTTTAAGCTAAAGAGCAAACAGTTAACCAGAGTGGAGCAAATCACGCAGATTCTGAAAGGTGGAACAAGAGATGTGAATTAGAAAAAAGGACGAGGATAAGTTGCATCGATAATACTAACAGCTTCTCTCACTGAAAGAAACTGAGACTTGCAGAGCTTGACATCTTGGCTAAGTCAAAGGTGCACAGAGGAAGACTCTCCTATTCCAAGCCTGTGCTCTTCACATCTCCAGGCACCCACATGCCTTCTAGCTGTATTTTAGGAGGACATGAGCTAATTATCGGTAGCCTTTAGCTGCTTTTAAAGAAACTAGCTGCAAACGGAACTATAAAAAATCCACAAACAACCTTGGAAACTCTAAGGGCTGAGACAGAGACAAGTGGAAAAAGCAAAAGGATGTCTCAATTTATCTGTCCTAAAGCCTTCGATCTGACCTTAGACCTCCTGAGAGTACCCAGAGGCAGTGGTGGGGATGGAGGTAGGCCAAGAACACCATAGCAGATTTGGCCAGAAAATGGAGCAGATGATTGGACATTGCCATTTCTTGCTCACAATCACCAAATTAGTCTCAAAAGCCTTTTACCTGTGCTCTCATTAGTTATGCTCTGCGTGAGGGAGAGGGCAATGAAGTAAGTACATAAGAAAACATCTTTTTTTTTAATGAGTTGGCACATTTCCAGAACTCAATAGCAAGATCTCTCCAATTCTGTGTTTACCAGTGAACTTCTTCTGTGTGCCCTGAAGCAGACAAGTGTGTTGGTTAAGTATTTTACATGCTCATCTAATTGGGACAGTTAAGCTATCCCAGAGTCACTCTGGGCCTGATAAAGCCTAGCTCACGCATCCACTGACTTAATTGGAGCCATGAATGATTCCACAGCCTTTTGCAAATCTCTAAATGGCTTCATGTCCTTCTCAATGATCCTTCCCAAAATGTCCGCTTCTCTATGGAAGGAGGCCCAGCATTGTGTTGTTTCCTTGAGCACAATTCTACAGTGTAAGCAACTTGCAATTGTCATTGAATTAAGTGTAAAAAACTTTTGTATGGGCCATAGTGATTATAATCAGCATTGCAGTCACACATACACACACAAACTAGAGTTAGGTTTGTCCTTCTCTTGTCTCCCTTAAGGCAGTAAAAGGACAGAAAGTCATCGTGCGTACTGTAACTGGAAAATTAATCACATCAAATATTCTTTATACTAATCAAGTTATAAGTCTGGAATGGGCTTATATAAAACAGATGTTTACATTCTTGCTCTCCTTGGGTACTAATGTCAAGAGAAGAAAGCACAGAATAGCTATGTCATGGCATGCTTTGGGGAATGTAACACTTTGCTTTTTTTTTTTTTTTTTTTTTTTTAATGAAGCCACAAAGCCTGTAGTCAGGGAGGAGAAGAGGCCAAAGTGGGAGAACGTGAGGGGGTCCAATGTTCCAGTCCTTATATAGACAAAATTCTTTTCCTCGGTGACGGAACAGGAAATGTACTGCCTCAGAAGGAGGGAATGGGCTCAGGGTAGGAAGAAGCAAGTATCTGGGGTTGGGCTGAGACCCTGGCTCTCTAGGGCTTGTAACTCCGGTTCGTGTTTCATCTATGGCCTGCTCTGTAAAGACTCAGCTCTTTACTTCTCTTCGCCTTGAAATAAAGACCAGGAGACCTATAGGCTGTTCTCATAATACTCCAGGAAGAAGCCTATAAAGCTGAGTTCAGTATTTACTGAGGGAAAGAGGCCCATGTGTTAAAAAGCTTAGTCGCCAGCCTACAGTGGTATAACTTTGGGGGGAGGTTATTGAGAGATGTTCTGGAAGAGGATACTGAGAATCTGGGCTCCCCCTTTCTCTCTCTCTTTGAGTCCTGGCAGCAATGGGATGGCCAACATCTTCCGTGTGCTCTCACATGAGCCACGGCTCCACAGCAGCCCCAAAGCAACCAAGCCAAGCAACAGTGAACTGAAACCCATGAACCCAGCAGCTAAAGTTAATCTTTCTTCATTAATGTTGGTTACCTCACATGTTTTGCCATCAGAATAGAAAGCAGAAACAGGGCCTTCAATAAAACAGAGAAAAGACTGAGGTTGAGAGAGTGGTTTGCCTGAGTGCTGTAAGTTTTTGGGGGTTTGGAGTTTTGTTTTGTTTTGTTTTGTTTTTAATCTTACGATTGTCATCCTCCCATCTCTCCTGATCCACTACCTAGCACTTTTAAGTCCTAAGTACACTTAAAAGTAGGGCACTATTTTGGAGGTTGACACATACTGAAAAACCTGACCACTTTTAATCTTTATTCCAAAACTATGTAGGAAATCAACATAATAGTCTGCCCATAAACCACATGAAGTAAAAAGAACACTGAGAGGTTAGGTCACCTGTCCAACTTGTCACAACTTGCCTTTCTTGTCATTTTTTTCATCTCCTGCCTCTAGTGCAGATTGCCTTGTGCACATTGTCTTTGTGTTGTGAAACTGAAAGTGTTTGTGGTGATGCTGAGAATACACAGTTACTTTCTGTGGGCCTGCAGCGTTTCATTGTGCGCCACTGTGGCCTAGGCAGTAGAAAACGATATTCTATTTTTATATTTTTAAATTGTGAATTGTTCTGGAAGTAGTCTTTGATTCTGGACCATTTTTTCTCCTGCTCAGCATTTCTCTGAGTTTTCTTTCTTATTAGTTACAAATTAAAGCAAATTTTATTTTTCTGCCACAATGCCATGAATTCCTTTGAAATAAGGGCTGCATTTCATTCATTGTAATGTAGTACAGATTCAACAATGGCCCTTTAAAGAACTGCTGAATCCACCCTGCTTCATAACAAGGACAGTAACTTCACATGAGGACTTCACTTAGACATGCTATGCACATGAATTCAGCTAATGTTCCCAACAGCCTTGTAAGATGACTTAGAATGTGAGCAAACAATACTCAGAATGACAAGACTGCATCAGTGCCGCGTGACAGCCAGGAGTAAATTTCAGGCCTTTCAGTGTGGTTACCAGTACAGTGAGTTGTCATAAAATGACTTTATAATTAGGCTGCCCGTGAAATTCCTGGAAAACCAAACATTCCAGAAAGTAAGTCGATCATCATAAGAACAGAGAAATCGCTTAAATCACTTGCTTAGGTGAAACCTCATTACTTACCTCCAAGCAGGTAATCAAGTTGCCATAGTCATGAAGATAATGTAGCAGAAGATGCCAAAATTGAAACAAAACCTCTTTAAGAAAAATAAAAGAATTGTGGTGAACCCATGGCTTGTCGGTGAGGGGCAAATCCTTATGACCTGTGACCACCTTCTGCTGACCCTGGGCTACTTTAAAGGACATGTTAATGTAACAGTATGACTTTCTTGATGTCCTTTGAACAATACGGAAAGTTATTGGGATGAGATAGAAAGTTATTAGGTGGTAGACACAACCTGCTTCCCACGGACACCTCTATTCCCATAGGTCCTGAAAGAATAAAACTTTCTTCCTTCTTTTTTTTTTTTTTGCAAATCTACCTCTGTGTCTGCAAAATAATGCTCTTCCTAGGCTCAGGATTCACTCATGGTCTCAAAAATCCCGTCTTATGGGGTTGGAAAGGGGCTTTGAAAACCAGAACACCAACTATTCTAGACAGTTGAGTAACATAAGAAACCCTACCTTTGAAACGCACGGTCCAACACTTGATAACTCTTTGTCGCGTTTGCTTTCTTTGTGTTCCTTTTGATGCAGTTTGAGACTTTTCCCTCTTGCGCTGTTTTCAGAAAATCCACAGCTGCATGCAGACTTCCACTGTTCCCCAGTACCAATTAATGAGAGGAGGACTGAAGGGCACACTTTCCAACTGCCTTCGCTTTTTTGTGAAGAACTCAGTCCTGTTTAAATCACGTTAATGAAGACAGTGAGCAACTCCAAGGGTCTCCGAAGAAATAAACTACACCATAAAACCAACTCTTCTTTCTTCTCAGCCCTGTTATTTTCAATGCACACTAGTTGAGAAGTTTTAAACTAAAGACTCGTCCCCAGGAACCTAGAGTGATTGATTATCCTGTGGTGGAGCTTGGGTTGCGAGCACTGTCTGCAGCTCTCGGCAGCAGTGTGAACCTGGAAGAAAAGAACCTAAAAATGAAACAGACTGAAGCCTCATGCCATAGCCAGCTTTATTCAAAGCATCAGAAAACTTATACTCTGAGGGTTAAAAGGCGTCACAGGAGTAGAGTGTCCTATAACAGGGACAGGCCACTTGTGTCAAAAACACGTCTTTCTATGGACGCACATAAACAAATAACAATAACCAACTCTAACGGATAATCTGAAGTAAACTCATTCCTACCTGCTATACCGGCGAGGGGTACAGAAGCGAATTCCAAGAGCAATTCAGTTTTTTTAAGAAACGGAGACCACAAGACTCTTGTCTTGTTTCCTTGTAGTGTTCTCACAAGCACTCAAAATGCTCTTTACACGACTCCATTCTTGCACCAGGCTTCAACACGTATGAACTCATGCAGAAATATATAAATACATGGATATATGCACACTGGGGTGCTCATAGGTTTTCTTTTTCAGTTGGCTGAAAAACTCCGGGAGCAATGGCATCCCAGCAGGAATGAGTACACCCAGAGCCCAAACCTTGGTTTCTAATGAAAAGATTTTTTTTATGATAAAAAGGAACCAGTATCTTTGGAGAAATTATTTATTCTAAGGCTGGAACAGGAATACACATGAACCTAGTGTGTCTTATAGACCCAGAAATAAAGAAAATATGAGAAACTTTTAAAAGTCTATCACAATAGGCTTTATCACAAGGAGCAAAAAGTTTTAAAATTTCCAGTCATCAAAATGGAAAAAAAAAAAGCTGGAGTGCAATAAACAGCACAACATCAAAGCATGTGTGTGTGAGAGAGAGTATATGTTGAGTACACAAAGATATAAGTAAATACTTTAAATAAAGCCACTGGGTGTGGTGGCACATATCTAGAAAATCCCAGGAATCAGGAGGTATAGTCAGGTAGATCAGGAGTTCAAATCCAATTTTGGGATCATCCTGGACCATATATCTTTCTCAAATAGCTAGCCAGTTTAATGAGATAATTAGAAAATCCCCACATGGAAGAATTGCATATATTATACCTAAATTTTCCCTGCTCAAGAAGACAAGGGACAAATACCCACCCCATAAGCGTGGACTACAGATGGATTTGTTCCCAAATAATATGGTAAAGAACAAGGAAGAGCCATACTCCAAGGGGAAGAATCCATCAAGTGCTACCTTTGAAATACCGCTGGGATGAACATCAGCATTGAAATTTCATGCTGATAGTGTGTTCTCTCCGTACCATAGAGGAGACTCTCTGGTCTTCCCCCTAAGAACACCCTCAAGGCTTCTTGTCATCGCCCAAGAAGTCTGATGTGTGATGTAGTTTTTCTGAATGGAATATGGAACAGAAAATACCAAAATGCAAAACCTGAATACAGTATGAAGTCTGGTTGATGACGGTGGATCAGTATTGCTTCCTGTGCCGGCTCGTTTTGACAGCAACTCGACACAAGCTAGAGCCATGTGGGAAGAGGGAACTTCAGCTGAGAAAATGCCCTCAGCCAGACTGGCCTGTGGGTGAGCTTTGGTGAGTTTTCTTAACTTATGATTGATGGGAGAGGGCCCAGCTCACCGTGAGCAGTGCCACCCCAAGGCAGGTGGTCCTGGGGGCTCTTAGAAAGCAGACTGAGCGAGCCATGAAAAGCACGTCAGTAAGAGCACTCCACATGGCTTCTGCTTTAGTTTTCTGTTTGTTTGTTCGTGTGTGTGTGTGTGTGTGTGTGTGTGTGTGATTGGTTTTGTTTTGTTTTTTTTTTTGTTTTGTTTGTTTGTTTGTTGGCCTCCAGGTTTCTACCAAGTTTGAGTTCCTGCCCTGACTTCCCCCAGTGTTACCTGGAAGTGGAGGATGAAAGAAACCCTTTTCTCTTCCCCAGGTTGCTTTCGCTCACAATTTGTTATCACAGCAGTAGAAATCATAACGAAGACAATTCCCTAGTGATAAAAAGTACAGCCTACTAGCATAAGATGTCAGCAACATAAGAGCTGGATTTAGGGTCTGTGTGAATTTACTCTCATCTACACCCCTCTATAAGCCTAAAACAGTTATAAAATTTAAAGCCTCTGCATGAAATTAAACTGCAAAGAGTGGCCTTAGGTCGAGACGCAAATGCTGGGACATGAAAAACAAGTTGTTCTTTCTCAGTGCCACCCATAAAATGAGGTGAGTTAGATAATCCATCACAGGTCATGAGTGTGCTTAACAGACAGGAAGAAGTCTTATACTTTGAAGGCAGAACCTTTGGAAGAAATCTGGTTGGACACAATGGAAATCTAACTGAAGGAACTATGTCACCTAAACATTGCAAATGCACCCTAAAATATTACTATTGCTCATCGCCACCTGAAAATTCATTACCATGAAAACAAGGCCGAGGAAACATTCCCTTGGGTTACAAAGACACTAAGAGTGGGAACAATTTGTGATTTTTTTAAAAGATATATATATATACATACATATACATATTTCTAACTTACAGCTGTTTTACTCAGAAAGGTTGCTAATGGGACTAAGGTCAGTAGCCCACAGGTCAGCTAGTTCGACCT
Source organism: Meriones unguiculatus (assembly GCF_030254825.1). Taxonomy (NCBI): domain Eukaryota; kingdom Metazoa; phylum Chordata; class Mammalia; order Rodentia; family Muridae; genus Meriones; species Meriones unguiculatus. Next base: position 72,585,026 of record NC_083359.1, read on the forward strand.
GTGGTCAGTTTGTGCCTCTTGCCTGGCAACTGTTAGCGCAGGACAGAAGAGTACCTGGAGCAGCATAAACCCAGCTCCTTCCTAGAGAAACTGCATGGGCCAAACTGCCCATGGCTGTATGTGAGGGCTGACGTTTTCTTGCTGAGCTTGACCTGCATGACCCCAGGCATGGGACCTGAGCAGAGGCAGAGCAAGCTGTACCAAGCATGGCTCGTGTCAGAAAACGTCAGCATTACGTGATGAGCTGATTTCAGCCAAAGCCTGCCCCTCCGCTGAAGTGGAGCACACCTGGAGATGATGTGGCATACAGTTAAAGTGTCTCCATTGATTTCTCTAGTGGGAGCACAGAAGCTGGAGCTGGGGGGGGGGGGGGAACCAGGAAACTTCAAAAGTGTATCAAGGGAGGATTCTTCCCACTTGTCCTGTCCTTAATGCCTCAAGGCGGACTCTCTCAAAAGAAATGCACAGTGAACCGGGGCAGGCATTAAAATTCATTCAGTCATCCCTGACGGGCATTCCTGAATGCCAAATATTTAGCTATAGCCCAGAAACTGAGAGTATAAAATTAGAAACATATTTAGCAGATGTTGAAAAGAAATGGGCGTCGTGCCAAGCAGTGCAAGCTTCCCATGTTGTTGCTGTCAGCCCACGTAACAAAATAATAATAAAATAATGATGGCGTTACAAACTAAAAATCAACAAAAATATTTAAAAAAAAAACTGGTCTGGGAAATGGCTCAGTCTGTGAAGGGCTCCTCTTGCAAGCGTAGGGGCACGAGTTTGATACCCAGATGTTGGTGCAGGGAAGGCTGAACTTGGTGGTTTATGTTTGTAATCCCAGCTCTGGGGAAGCAGTGTCAGGGATAGGACTCACTGTGACTAACCGACGGAAGACCCAGTCTCACAAAAAATTAAAAAATTAAGCAAAAATGGCTGGTGCCCGAGGCTGGCCTCCGGCCTTCACACACACACACACACACACACACACACACAGATACACATACGCTCACAAGTACGTACACACTTGCAGACGTACACCCAAACATCCACCAACAATTTGTATTACATCTCCCCTGATTCGGGATTTAAAAAGGACTTCGGCTCTGCCAAGTTGCTTATCTAATTCAACCGGCAGTTAGCAAATAGCATTTTCATGTCTCTTTACAAAAGTCCAGTCTGGCCAAACAGACTTGCCAATGCATATGAACCCTTGGTCTGTACAATAAAAGTCAGCCGGTGCCATTCATCGCTCTGAAGGCAAAGCTACCAAATCTAAATTCATGGATTTAAAACTGCCCTGAAGTTAGTGGAAAGATCAGAAAACTCTCGCAAGCATCCTGTCCAAATTATTCGGTACAACCAAGCACAGAAAACGAGTGTTTTCTAAATGAAACTAGAGCAATAATTCTCAACCTTCCTAACTCTTTGATACAGTTCTTCGTGTTGTGGTGACCCCAACCATACAGTCATTTTCTTGCTACGCCACAACTGCGGTTTTGCCACTGTTACAAATATCTGATGTGTGACCCCTGTGAATCACTGAACTAGAGTGAAAGGTTTTCGTCCTTCCCTTGGCCTCTCCCCGGAAGCTAGTCAGAGCCGAGGTTCCCCAGCTACCCTCAGGTCAACTGATGATGCCCTGTGTCTCCCTGGCAATAACATAAATTCGCTCGGTTGGAAGGACGGCTCAGGCAGTAACACGCCTGCTGTGAAAGCAGATCCCGAGTCCTGACCTCAGATCCTAAGTCCCTGCGGCAGAGCCAAGCACAGACAGGCATGTGTCTATAATCCCAGCGCTGGGGAAGAAGCAACAGGCAGATAGATCCCTGGAGCTCATCGCTCAACCAGCCTAGTCGAACCAGCGAGCTCCGGGATGATTGCGAGACCGGGTCTCAAAACACTAAGGTGGAAAGTGATCGAGAAAGATACTCAGTGTTAACTTCCGATTTACACACACGTGTGTATACACCCACATGAACACCACGTTCAAACTGAATAAATACCAAAAAAAAATCTGCTGGATTCGCACCAGAGATGTCGGAATTTTAGTAGCCCTCGCCGCGTCTTAATTTACTCTTCCCATGCAATTACAGTTCTATGACGGCAACAACAAAAAGTTTCAGAGCCTAAGATTTCTACCAAGCAGCTACTGCAAAAATGATGCTTGAAGAGCTGGAGCGGCCTGAGGAACGTTCGAAAACTAAGACTGCCCTCTGCTGGCCGTTCTCTGCAGTGAGGCGTGCGCATTGTACGCCGGCTGGGACCTCGCTTCTCAATCTTTGGGATCCATTTTGACATCAAGAGATTAGGGTTCGCTTCTCCTCAGTAACAGGTGGGGTCCTCAGGAAATAAAATGCAAAATATGTAGGAGATGGGAATAAATGTCTGGCCATTACCTCCAAAATTGATACTTTTAAAGATAATAGCTCCACCAAAATGAAGGGAGGCATCGTCCCACAGTTTAACAATTCAAAATCCATGGCGTCAGACTTGTATACGATTAAACATGAATTTAATTATCCAGGACTCCCATCTTCCTGCAAACGAGACAGTTCTGATGTAATCAGTCCTCATCAGGCAATAACACAATTCTGGGGGAGGGGGAGGCTTGGGGGTGCGACTATCTAAGAATATTTGTTTTATAAACCCTAAAGCAGACGATGCCATGTTTGACGTGAAGAGGCTTCATGAAACAAAGGTCCTTGTTAGTTAAAAAGACCAATCACGCACCGAGGTTGCTCCTGGCAACCTATACTAAACCTTTCTCTCTCTAGGGGTAGGTATGGCTAGATAAAAACAGCTTTGGTCAAGAGCCAAAGAGAATGAGTACTGTCTTATTTCACCTTGCTATTTCTAGTGCTTACTTAGCACTGTGTTTGTAAGGCTTATTAAATGGAGAAACAAATTGACCCATTTAGCATTAATTATTTTAGACCCTTTTCTCAATGAAATGCAAAGGAGAGAATGGGGAAGTGTTTGGAAGAAAAAGTGTTTGCTTTCTGAAACATACAGCCTTGGATTTAAACCCTGGCTTTTGATACCCACTATTGGGAGCAAACTTCCCCAAGCTGTGGAATCTATAAAATAAGAATTTTTTTTCCTCTTTCTTCTCACAGGGATAGGAAATGCAATGTGTGTTCTGGAAAATCCCTGAACATACATAATGAATATATAATGGCTATTCCAGTTTTTTCTTCTCTGCCCTCTCAGATAAGTTTCTTATTTCTTTCTCTATAATCAGAGCTTTCGATTAAAGTGATCTCAGGTCCATTTAGAGACATAGACAAGGAGAATCGGTGGCTCTTACACTATTTGTACACGTTTAAACCTTTCTTTCCTTGACAGGAATACGAGTAAGTATGGATGTATAAGCGCTTCGATTTTGTCTCTTTAAAGTTGCTAATTATTCCAAAAGAGAGGCTTTGTTTCGCGGCTTGTCGTTTCTGATTAAGCCTTTCCAGCAATCAATGCTCTATAGATTTAGAAACTTTTGTTGTGCATGGGCCCCCATTTTAAAGCTAAGGAAAGGAAGAGCGAGAGGACAAACCTGCCAGATATCGGGAATAAAACTAGAAGCTCTGTATTCCCATTCGTCCAAGGATCTGTGATCTGCTTTGCAGTTGCCATTCTGTACTCACCAGCGCGCCCTGTGCTCCACATTAGGTATTGCATCCTGAGATGATGCTTTCTCTTGTGCATGGGGCACTGTCCTCTACCCGTTAAGACAACCAAGTCATAAGTCCAGCTTCTCATTTTTCCCCCTCCGTGACTCACGACTAGCATGTGATGAGTTGTTTGGAATTAGCCACTTTCCCAGGGGTTTGTACCAAGCTTGAATGCCCTTGGTGATATTTTTAACAATTCTGGGGAAGTTCTCAGGTTTTTTTTGTTTTGTTTTGTTTTGTTTTGGACATTAAAGATGCTACAGTGAGTATAAGTGGAATGGAAAAGATGAAGCTCTTGTCTTTAGGACTACAGATTCAGAGTCTCCATTGGAAACAGCTGTGCTTGTAAGTTTTCTCCTCTGGGTTGTGTTCCCAGTGCCAGTGGTGGCCAGCTGTTGTCATCAGCAACTCCCACACCATCAAAAACCGTTCTGTGCAAAGATGTGGGCAACAGCAAGCTGCTTCTGTTTCTGTCCCAACTCTCGCTCGATAGCTAGCCCTTTCTAGAGCATTTATTCTCACACTGATCACAAGTATTACTAATCTTGGATCCCTCTACCTTCAAATAAAAAAATTCTATCTCCCTGAAATTGTGTAAAAGCAGATGTGACTAACTTTATCGAAGGCTGACTTTTAACACATTCTCAAATGGAGTCCTTCTCTACAATGGACGTAAAGAAGATATTGTAGACAAGTACAGCTGTTCAGTGCAAGTAAAACAGTTATTTCTTCTCAGCCAACAGTGCGAGCCCTCAAGGGCTAAGTTTAAAAACTAAATTAAGTCGGGAGGAGTGGCTCAGCAGTCAAGAGTGCGTACTGCTGTGGTGGCTGGAACAGGTGTGTCCCCCATAGGCTCGTGTGTTTCAATGCTTGGCCCATTGTGAGAGGCACTAGTAGGAGGTGTGGCCTTGTTGGAGGAAGGGTGTTGCTGTTGGGGAGGGCTCTGAGGTCTCCTATGCTCAAGCTAGGCCCAGTCTGGCTCATAGTCTCTTCCTGTTGCCTGCAGATCAAAATGTAGAACTCTCAGCTCCTTCTCCAGCATCATGTCTGCCTGCACAGGGCCATGCTTCCTGCTGTGAGGATAATGGACTAAACCTCTGAAACTACGAGCTAGCCCCAAGTTAAATGTTTTTCATTATGAGAGTTGGCAGTCACGTTGTCTCTTCACAGCAATAAAACCCTAACTAAACCCCCTGCTCTTACAGAAAACCAGCGTTTATTTCCCAGCACTGTCATTGGGGGTGCTCACAGCCGCCTGTAACTCTATCTCCAGTGTATCAGGCACCCTCTTCTGGACTCCAGGAGCACTGCACTAATGTGTAACACACACAAACACACTTTTAAAAATGCCAAAAAAAAAAGTTAAGTACAAATAGGCTATTTGTTAGTAGGTAATGGTTGATAAGTTACAAGAATTGGTCATAAACAAAAATTTTACACTATTATTTTGCATAACTCATCACACACTAACAAGGAGCATGTATACACAAACATACATACACAGCTCACATACACACAAGGAAACATGTATACACAAACATACATACACAGCTCACATACACACAGTACACAGATAAAAATAAATAAAAGCCCAGGTTGACCCATTCTGGCTTATCTTGCTTTGTGATACCCTTAGCAAGAAAACCATTACCAGACCAGAAGCCAGGCACATGCCAATGCCCTGCCCTTGGTTTCTTCAAAAATTCAGAACTTTAGGTCAAATAAACTTTCATACATATATATATTTCACAGGCATTTTGTTATAGCAGCAGAATAGGAATTGAAACAGTGTTCAGGTTTCACCTTTATTCTTTGTTTTCAACACTCCTCCCTACTATGCTTCTTTCTATTCCTCTTTTTAGGCTTTACTTAAAAAGAGAGAGAGAGAGAGAGAGAGAGAGAGAGAGAGAGAGAGAGAGAGAAGTAATTATAAAAGTGCACATTCTCGGAGGACAAAGAGCCGAGTCTGGGCTGACATACATAGTAACAACCAGTAACAGAATAAATTTCCATGAATGCACAGCAACTACCCGTGCAGCCTCATCATCGATGCTTTCTCTATATCACTTCTGATGTCTTCTTCCTTTTAATGATTCTTTTTCAATAATTTGCTGCACCCAAGAGACCCTAAGGAAAACTTTACCCACTCGCTGCAGCCATCTTCCATTTGGCCAATAACAGGACACCTGAAAAAGAAAATAGCAGAACTAGGGAAGAAGAGCTGAAAATCCTTTTCTTTTTCCCTCTCTTTCCCACCCAGTAAGAAGAGAGTCAGTGCTGAGTAAGAGGAAGACACACAAAAAGGAAAACATAAGTGCCTGCAGCAGCATGGAGCTTGCACTCCCAGCCTAACGGACAAAATTTTGGCTGACGAGAATAAATGAACAGTAAAAGGAAGCACATGTCAGTCGTGAAATAATAATAGAGAGGAGTATTTTAACAAGTTAGTTTGGGGGGGACGTATACTTGGGTCACGTTTAGTAAAATCCTGATTTTGTATCCCTATAGATTTATTACCGCTTAATGGAGCACAACTAGGCAGTTAAAAGAAACTGCTTTGAAGAAAAAAGTTAGTTGTGCAATAAAATTTGAAAACATTAGTTCTTTGGTGCTTGAGGCAGTTTCCAGAAGCTTATTTAGGCTACTTTTATTCACTCATACCAAATATCAATATAAAACTTCAAGTGAAAATTTTAATAAACTTGATTTTTTTTTATTTAAAAAAGTAGTTTTGGTGTGAATTACATGCTGGTCATCACATACTAAGGCTTATTCCAAAAACAATAAAAATTTTCACATTTACTAGGTGGCTCAGGACAAGTTGATAATTTGCTCTGAGTTCTAGTATGTTTCTGCCTTACATCAAATCTGACCAAATTCAATCAAGCTTTTAAAATAAAATCTACAAAGTGTTTAAAAACCTCCTGGAATTCTATCTCCTCCACCAAGACTTGCCTCCTTAAGGGGACAGTTTCATGCCTTCCAGTCTCCTCAAGATGTCTGCTCTCAGCATCAGGAAATGCAGCTGTGCCAGAGGACCAAAGACTTGCCACGCCCCTTGCTGAAAGGGGTAGGGCAGGAGAGGCCGAAGCACAAGGCCTTTGAAAGTGATGACTACATCCTACGTTTTTATCAGTAGCGCCTCATGTCGGATATGTAACAGGAAGGAGTAAATGAATGAACACTATCACTAAACAGATTCTGAAAACCATATGAGAGGCGGATAAAACAGCCACATAGTCTTTTTTTTTTTAAATAAATACACTTTAATGAACTGAATTGTGGTAATATCATTTTAGATTAAATCAAGTAAAACAGACAATTTCCTGTTATAAGAATTTCTCATTTTTTTAATTAATTACACTTTATTCACTTTGTATCCCCCCATAAGCCCCTCCCTCCTTCCCTCCCGATCCCACCCTCCCACCCCGTTCTTCACGCATGCCCCTCCCCGAGTCCACTGATAGGGGAGGTCCTCCTCTCCTTCCTTCTGATCTTAGTCTATCAGATCTCATCAGGAGTGGCTGCATTGTCATCTTCTGTGGCCACATAGTCTTGAGAGGAGGAGCAGCTAAAGAACTGTGTCCTTAAAAACAAGGACATGGGCTAAAAATAATTCATGCAGAGTTAACCTCACCAGTGTTTTATTATTTTAATAATGGTGGTGGTGGTGGTGGTGGTGTGTGTGTGTGTGTGTGTGTGTGTGTGTGTGTGTTGACCTAGAATCTCACTAAGGAGCCCTGGCTGGTTTGAATTCCTTATGTAGGCCAGGCTGACTTTGAACATGCATGAGTCCTCATCCTGAGTGTGGAGTTAAAAGTGTGTGCTACAATACAGGGTTTACTGGGCTCCTGCTTTCTTGATCATCTTAAATAAAAATGTAATTAGTTTGATAATTAAACGTGTGAGTGTTGCAGAAATTGGGTAGGGCAGTTAATATACTAGATGCCAGATCAGGATTCTTTCTTTCTCTCAAAGCAGTGAAAATGGCACTGAAACATCTCGATTTAAAATGATAGTGACTGTATTAGGCCCTAAACGCTACGTCACATGCGCCGCCCTTGACCGGACGCTGCATGTGAGCTGTAAGATGCAAGATAAAGAACACTGCGAAGTCTTCTCCTGGCCATAGCGGGTTTGAGGAAATGATACCGTGCAGTGGCTACAGAAGAATCCGTGTGGATTTGTGTATTTTTACACAATGGAATACTACTCAGTAATCAAAAAGGAGGAAATCATGAAATTTGCAGGCAAATGGTGGGATCTAGAAAAGATCATTCTGAGTGAAATATCCCAGAAGGAGAAAGACAAACATGGTATATACTCGCTTATATAGACCTATACGATACGATAAACATAATGAAATCTATACACCTAAAAAAGATAATCAAGAGAGAGGACATGGGTAAGATGATCAATCCTCATTTAGAAAGACAGATGGGATGTGCATTGAATGTATGACAGGAGTCTACTGAGCGCATCTGAAAGACTCTTACTAGCAGTGTGTTCAAAGCAAAGACTCATGACCAAACCTTTGGCAGAGTACAGGGAATCATAAGAAAGAAGGGGAGTTAGTATGATGGGGAAAGGATAGGAGCTCCCCAAGGACCAAATATATATGGGCACAGGGTCTTTTCTGAGACTGACATTCAACCAAGGACCATGTATGGATATAACCTAGAACCTCTGCTCGGATGTAGACCATGGTAGCTCAGTAACCAATTGGTTTCCCATAGTGAAGGGAACAAGGACTATTCTAACGGGAACTCAGTGACTGGATCTTTGACCTCCCCACCCCCCAAGGGAGGAACAGTCTTGTTAGGCCACAGAGGAGGACTTTGCAGCCAGTCCTGAAGATACCTGATAAAACAGGATCAGATGAATGGGGATGAGGTCCCCCCCATCAGTGGACTTGGAAAGGGGCAGGGTGGAGAGGAGGGAGGGAGGGTGGGAGTGGGAGGGAATGAGGGAGCAGGATACAGCTGGGATACAGAGTTAATAAAATGTAACTGATAAGAAAAAATAAAAATTAAAAAAAAAAGAAAAGAAAAGTCTTCTAGAGGATCACAAGAGCAAACGGTTCACTGCATTCCACATCGGACAGGGTCCGTAATAACGCTGATGGCCTGGGAGCTTTAAGGAGAGCATGCAGGAGACAGTGAGCAGTTTTGAAGGAGTATGGTGTGAAGAAAACGTAATAAAGGTTAGTAATCCAAGGTGAGGGAAATGCATGCTAACCTTCAGGGTAGTTTTTGCTTGTGTGTTGAACTGCCAGGGCAGCAAAGGACACTAAATATAATATTGATTTAACATGTGTTACTGCTATAAAAATGCTCTTATTTATTAGGCATGGGTTTTTCGTGTTTTGTTTGTTTGTTTGTTTTGTCTTTTGGGTAATGTGAAAAGAGCCCAGGAACCCACCACTCAACAAAAAAGAAAACAAGATTTGATAATATCTTCCTCAGAGGCTCCGCATTAGCCAGCTGCCCCCTTTTACAACTAAACGCCTGAGCTAATCAACATACAAAGAGATGAAGTTTGCTTTGGGACATGTCCAGTTGCCCCCCATTGCTCTGGGGCCCATCAGGGCAGGAGGCTTGATGTTGGACAGAGGTCTTCATCTCATGGCCAGTGGCTAGGATGGGAAAAGAAGAGGACAAGAGTGGCCACAATCCCTTCAGGGTATGCTTTCAATAACCTAAAGTCTATCACTAGGCCCCACCTCTTAAGTCTCTACCAGCTCTTGAGGACTCTGAGTAACAAGCTTCTAAAAGGTGGACCTTTGCTGGGGACACTTAAGATTCAAACTATAGAAATCCACAAAATACAGCCAGGAGTGGCCACAGAGATAGTTCCCATCACATATGCTCTTCCTGTGCTGTGACATTAGCCTTACACCCATAGAGGAGTGAGGTCTCTGTGCCCTCTCTTTGAGACTGGGAGGATCATTATACCTGCCTGACCAATGTGGTTTGGCAAAAGTGACACTGTGACACCCGTTCCCTTACAAGGATGCAGTATCTTTTTGTCTTTCTTAGTATGAAACCAGCAATACAAGGACTAGTTCACACTAGCCCATGCTCTGAATCTATGTGGAGAGGCCATATTTGGTATTCTCACCATTAGGCAGCATCAGTTGCTTGAAATCTCTAGATGATTCAGTCACTCCATCCTTCAAGTCTCCCCTACCGGGATACAGACCATCACAAAGCAAACACAAGCTAATCCTTGTCTGTCTTGCCCAAATCCTTGACCAGGGAAGTTTGTGGATATAATTAAGTAGTTGGGTTTGGTTGGCACTAAATTTTGCAGAGCTCTCTCTATATAAACAATAACAACAAGCCACTATATAGTCAGCACCATTACATTCCTCTCTTCCATCCAAACTAGTGGGCCTGCCAGCCACATTCTGTGTTCCTCTCTTCCATTCATTTTACACAAACAATTTGAACACATCTCCATGAATGTCCAGAAACAAATTTTAATGGTGATTGTTTTTAACTTTACAAAATTATATCATCTTTATGTTTTCCTTTAAAGCCGTTTTTCACTTAATGTAATATTTATAATATCTCCCCTTGTTGTGCTTATCATTTAGCCATTCATTTTTGACTGCTAAATGATGGACTAGTGGAAGAATAGCACAGCTGTCTGCCCATGCTCCTCTGAAGGGGCCATTGGGCTGTCTCTGGTTTCTGCTAATGTGAACAGGGCTGCAACAATGATTTGGCAATGTGGTCCCTGTTGCCCCAATTCAAAGGACTTATCGAAGCACTTACCATTTTCTCCGCACCACTCATTTTGATCTAATACTTGAGGTTATTTCCCATGTAAGTATGTATGTCTGGTACCTCTGTTACAAAAATGTACAGTTTATCTTTTAATTCTAAATGTACGGTTTTAAAAAATCTTCACTATGGAAAAAGTAGAGACGGCAAACTGTCTGACTATCACATGGCTGAGGTGTTATCTAGGGCTATGTCCTTGATGAAGCTACTCCTTACTTCTAATCAAAATTCTGGGAGATAGGTAAAATATCATAAAACTTGCAAAATTCTGTCCAATAAGAATGGCTTTTCTTTTGTTCTGTAAAACAAAGTCTTCCAAAGTTCATGGTTGGTACGATTTTATTTCTTCCTCCAAATTATACTTCAAACTGAACCTTCAAAGTCAGATGTAAATCAAATTTGGAGGTGGGTGCTATGGGAAGCAGGGAGGACTGAGGATTATGAGAGTAGTTACCCCTGTGGTGGTATGAGAGGCTTTCTAAGGAGGAAGAGGCCCCAAGCTAACCTTGCTGCCTTGACAACATGATGGCCTCAGCCATGTCTTGGCCTCACCACATGTCAAATAGATTCTGAGGCCATGCTCTTGGGTTTCTAGAACCATGGGACTAATAAGTCTCCTTCTTTCTAAGCTGCCTGGCTCATGGTATTTCAATAAGAACTAGGACAATGGCTCCTTGTCTCACAGAATAGTAAACATATTTTTAAACATTTTTTAAAAATCTAGTCCAGGAGTCTAATCCTAGCAGTCAGTCATTAAATTTCTTAAAAATACCTAAGTCTTCAAATAGTTTTAATGACAGTTTTAGCCTTTACCGATTTCTTCAAATCTAATGAGTTGAATAAATCTTTGACATGTGTTCTTTTCATAGTTGCATGCGAGTCATGGTTTTGATGCTCTGAAGCTCATGTGAGAAAACTTTGTAGGAAAATAATTACCATGGCCAGTATCTTACAAACGGCTGTGCTGTTCAGCACTGTGAACTATCACTTTGTGGCTGGTTCATCTGTCACATCTGTCTTTCTCCATGGGCTCTCTACGACCCAGGGGTGCTCGTGTTCAGGCCTCAGCTCGGGCAGGTGTGGCCGTAGAGGGTAAGTTGGCAGAATTCTAAAGCCTTTCCCGCAGCTCTATTACCAATGAGTTCAGGATGCCTGTATTATTTGATATCGGCTTCTCCTTCTCTACTTATTCCAATCACTATTAATGATGGAGAGATAACATTCGTGTTACTACATGCACAGAATATCTGGCTAGCTTCGTGCACAGACACTGTACTTTCACTGCGGGCTTCCTACCAACAGAAGAGAATAAACAACAAAGTTGGACTTCAAATGAGAGGCCTCGCTAGTGTGAGCTCTTTTACGCCTTGTCAATGCAATGCTCATCAATGTGAAGACTGGCATTATTTTCACTCAGTTCATAACTACTGTGAACTATATGGATGACCCAAAACTCACCGACCCAAAACTCACTGACCCAAAACATAAAAGAAATAAAAATGTGGGCAATTCTGACTTGTGCTTAAAATCTCATCAATATTTTCATAAGCCAAAAAGTACATGGGTGTGATAAATTCAGCTAATTAAAACAAAAAGGGAAATTTGAAGGGGGAAAAATCATTCTCTTCACGGAATTTCCACTGTGTGGTCTTTTTAAGAGGCAAAACTTCTAAGTCCTGCAAACTTTTTTTTCCTTTTTTTGGCCTTCCTTTTTCTTTTTCTCAATACAGATGTGTAAAAGCATGTGGTGGAGGAGGAAGGCGTGACCATCAGGAGAGTGGAGCGTTAGAGAAACTTATCTCAGGGGGTGCTTTTCCAAGGAAAACAGTCCACCGAAGGAGCTCCGATAGACTCCGTCTGTGGCCTCCAGACAACTCTCAGGATGTACTACATAGAGTAACATGTTCCTAAAGTGTTGGGAGGAGCAACGGCAGGAAGATGCCCCAGACTCCGACCATCTGACTTAAGGAGAAAGGACGTCCTGTAGCACACCCACGCTGGACTATTCCTGGGTAATTTAATTAGCTGCACCAGAATACAGAACGTGATCTTCCCTATCACCCTACAACAATGTCTCAGTCTTTAAAACAAAACAAAACAAAATGTAACAGTTTAAGAATTTCACATGTCAAGTTCCTGGAACTACCAACATTTATGGTTAATACAACCAAACCTCAGAGAATGAAATCAGCACTCTTTTTTTGTTTTATGGGTTCAGAGAATTGAACTCAGGGCCTTCAGGCTAAGCACACACTCTATCTCTGAGCCGTGTCGCCAGCCCAGTCATAATGGTTTTTATAAAGTTCATTTGTCTTTCTTGTATAAAAATCTTCTTTTAACAGGATGTGAAGGAAGCCATAAAGGAAGGGATAGAAGTGACATGCATCAACCTTGGGGGTGGGCACAGTTAGGCTTCGCTTTAGATAGGGTAGAAGGGTTTCATTAAAGGCTTTAGAATGAGACAAAACTGACCTTGCCTTGTGACTAATCGTGGTAGTAGGAGAGCAGATGGGAAATCAGGCTGGATGAGATATAGAAGTGATGAATGTAGACAGTGACAACTTTTTATATTTGAATGGTTGCATCTTCTTTATTTTTTTATTTTTCTACATTTTTATTTTTTATATTAATTATAGTTTATTCACTTTGTATCTCAGCTGTAGCCCCTCCCTCATTCCTTCCCAAGCCCATCTTCCCTCCCTTATCTCCTCCCATGCCAAGTCCACTGATAGTAGAGGTTCTCCTGCCCTTCCATCTGACCCTAGCTTATCAGGTCTCATCAGGACTGGCTGCATTGTTCTCCTCTGTGGCCTGGTAAGGCTGATCCCCCCTCAGGGGGAGGTGATCAAATAGCCAGCCACTGAGTTCATGTCAGAGACAGTCCCCTTACAAGGGAACCCACTTGGTGACTGAACTGCATTGGGCTACATCTGAGCAGGTGTTCTAGGTTATATCCATGGATGGTCCTTGGTTGGAATATCAGTCTCAGGAAAGATCCCTGTGCCCAGATTTTTTGGTTCTGTTGCTGTCCTTATGGAGCTCCTCTCCTCTCCAGATCTTAACCTCTCCCTCTTCTTTCATAAGATTCCCTGAACTCTGCCCAAAGTTTGGTTATGAGTCTTAGCATCTGCTTTGATACCCTGCTGGATATAGTCTTTCAGAGGTCCTCTGTGGTAGGCTTCTGTTCTGTTTCCTGTTTTCTCCTTCTTCCAATGCCCATCCCATTTGTCTTTCTGAGTGAGGACTGATCATCTTACTCAGTGTCCTCCTTCTTCCAATGCCCATCCCATTTGTCTTTCTGAGTGAGGACTGATCATCTTACTCAGTGTCCTCCTTCTTGCTTAGCTTCTTTAGGTGTACAGATGTCCCTCAATGGAGGAATGGATGCAGAAACTGTGGTACCCTTACACAATGGAATACTATTCAGCAATTAAAAACAAGAAAATCAGGAAATTTGCAGGCAAATGGTGGGATCTAGAAAAGATCATCCTGAGTGAGGTATCCCAGAATCAGAAAGACACACATGGTATATACTCACTTATAAGTGGATATTAGACATATAATATGGGTTGCAGCTTCTTATCTAGGGAAAGTGATGTTTCATATTGTCAGTTGAGACTGAGCTAAAGGAAGCAAAAACTTCTATCTCTGATATGAAGGGAAATGCAAACTAAAACCACTTCGTATACATTAAGATAACTACTATCAGAAAGACAAAGATGACAAAGAACCAAAGTTGGCAAGTGTGAAGAATAAGAAACCCAAATATACTGTGGATGGAAATGTAGATTGGTAGTCATTATGGAAAATGATGTGTGTAGTAAAGGTTTTTTAAAGCACAGCGATTCCTTTAAAAAGCAAAGATTAAACTATCATGTGACTCAGTAACTCTTTTTCTGGGTGTATCCTCAAAAAAAGTAAGCCCTCATCCTATGAAGATTAAACTCAACTCGCATGTTCTTTGCAGTTGTATCAAAGAGTCAAGACAAGAAAACAATGCCTGTTTGTGGGCAAGTGGTTAAAGAAAATATGGTTGGTATATACTATGGAATATTATTCAACCTTTAAAAAGAAAATCCAATCTTATAAAGAAGGCCCTGGATCCTGGAAATAGAGGATACTGTGCTAAGTGAAATAAGCTAGTTAAGAAAAACATTGTATCATTTTACTCTAATACTTATTGTTTCTTAAAGAAAAATATTAGGGGTAGGTATACTAAAATTGTGGTTACAGAAGGGTACAAAGGTAGAAAGATGATCAAGAAGGTCTAGCTCAAGAGATCCAAAGAGGAAAATATGTAGAACAGTAGTTCTCAAGCTTCCTAATGCTGCAACCCTCAAATACAGTTCCTCATATTGTGGTAACCCCAGCCATAAATTACTTTATAAACACTTCATAACTGTAATTTTGCTACTGTTATGAATCATAATGTAAATATCTGAATTTAGGATATCTGATATGAGACCCCTAAAATGGTCACAACCCACAGGTTGAGAACCACTGATATAGAATGACATTACCTAGAGAAGTAATATAAATATGAAAACTATATTTAATAAAGTTATATGACATTTGATATTTCTAGATTTTAGCAGCTCTTTGCAGCAAACAAAACCTTAACTATGAGATTATAGTCATTCATTTTATTATAATAACCATTTATTGCCTGTCTGCACCATAAATAGATCCCACACAAAAGTGGTATAAATCTCAAATGTATAGATTAAAAAATTATAAAAGTCTAGATGCACTCAATTTTTATGTCACTAGACAGTTGCCAGAAAAATAACTCTCAGATGAAGTTTAGTAAGAACATTTTCAAAGGAACAGGTTTAAACATGCAAATAGTTTTGTCTGATAGTTAGCAAGAATAATACAAACTGTAACAGAGATGCTTTTAAAGACAGTTCAGTAGAGAGACTTAAAAGTCAGATGAGAAAGGGCACAATCACCCTGTGTTTATACACTGAGCAACACGAGAGTCCTCTGGAAGACCCATCAGCATTCACTGAGATGCCAAACATCTATTGAAAACAACTGCCAGGCACTGTGCTTTGTCCCAGAAATGCAAACAAACAAGTTATGGCCCCAAGGGATTTCAAGACACAATGTGAGAGAGACAATCAATCCCGTAGAAATATTTACTGCTATCACCTTGAGCCTGACACTGTTGATAAGCACTAAAGTATAAGAATGTTTTAAAAATCAATTAATTAATTTTTCAAGCAAAATTTGTTTGTGGAGTTTACATCCTAGGAGAGAAGACTGCTAATACATGAGATGAGTACAATATGGAAAACGCTGGAGTGAA
This sequence comes from Meriones unguiculatus, assembly GCF_030254825.1. NCBI lineage: Eukaryota > Metazoa > Chordata > Mammalia > Rodentia > Muridae > Meriones > Meriones unguiculatus. The sequence continues at coordinate 72,600,790 of NC_083359.1, forward strand.
CTAGGAAGATAAGGCCAGGCAATGAAGCATGATGAAGATGCTACCATGGTAAATGGGTGACTAGGAAAGGGACAAGAATCTTCCGTGAGAGTGCAGGAAGTGGGTGTCAGGGAGAGGAGCATCTAAGCCCACTGAGGGTCACTCGAGACATTTCTGTACCAAGATGCTGCACAGATGGAAAGCATGTGACAAAGGAAATGGCCTTGGAGAGGTAACACAGGCCAGGCAGAGCAGGTCCTGATGGCCCTTGGGTTGGGCTGTTCTTCTGAATGAAAGGGGAGTCCATGGTATAACAAGAATCCCTATTTTTGAGCAGGGGTGTGTTTATGTCCCAATAGAATCAGCCTGTTTGCTGTGAATGATGGAAAAGACAAGAAATTGTCATATTCTGGATAAAAGGGAGTACTGCCTGCTCTAAGATATGAAGAAAGAAAAGATCAGAGATAATATGTAAACAGATGAAAGAAATAAAATATTCCTTAAATCAAGCCTCTTATAAACCAAAATTTCTACCCTGTGACTAGGTCCTACAGTCTGTGCTACACAGAACAGAGTTATCATGGAGTGGGTGTCAGCATTTCTACACTGTAGTAAGAAAGTCATGAGATGCTACCTGCCTGATTTTCTCAGCCCAAGTTAAACTGACCAGGTGATGAGATACTTTCTGCACACCTCAGCAGTGGTCTAAGGTGGCAAAGCCCTGGGCACCTTATTGTTTCCATTTGAGTTTCCAAAGGGTGGTGTGTGTGTGTGTGTGTGTGTGTGTGTGTGTGTACAACCAGCAAAGTTCTTCCTTAGCCCCTACTCTGAGAGTATCATTCAAAAGATGTTCTCTGAAATTCCCTTCATTCCTTAAGGAACCTAGAACTGATTTCTCATGGTAGTTAAAGAGAAGCAGTCCATATTGTAAGATTGTGTCTCTAGGAACTGTCGGGAAGGCTTCACTCATAATACTCAGTCATGTGGCTGCCTAAACAAGACCTGAACAATGACAATATCAACAGACAAGCTAACATGAAAGGCGGGAACCTCACCTCAGGGGAGCCCACCACTAGACAAAAGAACTACAGAGGGGACAAACCTCTCCCAGAAATGAGCCCCTGTTCAGTTATTCAATGCAAAGTGGCCCTAACATCATATACATGCAAGCAGCATTAAATGGACATAGCAGGTTATATTAATATATGTATACATATATATATGTAACAATAATTATTATAGAAAAAGATATTGTCAAATTGAGAGGGAGTAGGGGGTATATAAGAAGGGTTGGTTGGAGGGAGGGAACATAGAAGGGGTTGGAGGAAGAAAAGAGGAAAAGTGATGCAATTATATTTTAACTTTTTTTAAAAAGTGGTTCATAATGGCCCCAGAGGGAAAACTCAAACTAAAGTACACTCGATCTGAATTATGAGTTTCTAAATATCCAATCAGTGTCCATCTTGGATTTCCTTTAAAGGAATCTGTAATCCAGGATCCCCAGAGCTACAAGAATCTACATTTTAAATATCTAACCACAAGGTGGAGGCCTAAAGCAAAGATGAGCGACCACAACAGAGCTCAGGTTAGAATGCAGGACTCCTGCTCAAATCCTCAGGACCTGCCCCAACTAGCTCAATAGTTTTAGCTCTAAGAAGACAGTGCTGGTTCATCGGTATGCTTTATACATGACACCCAGGTATTTAGGGAAATCCTGGCAAGTGCAAAGTCAGATGTTGAACTGGGGACATTGATCACTCGTACCAGAAATCTCGAGGTCTGAAGTACACTTAACAATAAACAATATCATCGCATCAGTAAATCATGAGTCCATCAACAAAGACTAGTGTGATCATTTGACTTCAGACACTTCTGGTTGTGCTAACTTACTGAACCCTTCCAGCCTGACGGCACTGCCAGATTGGTGGTTTGAAGGTTTCTGAAGCATGAGTATGATGGCACTATCAGTTTCACTTTGCTTGCACAAGGCAATGGATGACTTACCATGTGAGTTCTGGTAAGAGCTGAAAACTCTTGCTTCCTCTTCAAATGAGTGGGCTTCCTCAGTTATTCACCAAATGCTTTTGTCTCATTCACAATTTTAGAAACTTCATTGTTTTCAAAATGATCTAAATTTCCTTTCATGTAATAGCTTTCCCTGTAGAAACAAATAAAATAAATAAACAAATAAATAAATAAAAAGGAAAAGCCAAGTTAAAATTGAGACTCAGGGCCAAACTTTGGGCAGAGCACAGGGAATCTTATGGAGGAAGAGAGGGACATGGAGGGGACAGGAGCCCCACAAGGAGACCAACAAAACTAAAAGATCTGAGTCCAGGGGGTCCTGCAGAAACTGATGCACCAATGGAGGACCATGCATGGAGAGGACCTAGAACTCTTGCTCAGATGTGGTCCATTGGCAGCTCAGTCTCCGTGTGGATCTCTGAGTCAGGGGAGCAGGGCCTGCCTCTACCATGAACTCAATTGACTGCTCTTTGATTGCTCTCTCCTGATAATGCAGCCTTCCCAGGCCCTGGAGGAAGAAGACCGGAGCAGTCCTGATGAGACTTAAAAAGCTATGGGCAGATGGCAACAGCGGGGAACTCCCCCTTTCAGTGACTAGACGAAAGGGGAGGAAGGATGGGACTGGGGGTGTTGAGGGAGGAGGCTTCAATCGGGATATATAATGAATGAATTGTAAAGTAAAGAAATTAAAATTAAAAAATAAAATAAATAAAAAATTACACCCAAGTAAGTGAACAGCATTAAAAAAAAAAATCTAGGAAATACAGGTCTGGAGAGATGGCTCAGCCGTTTAAAGCTAGGATCACAACCAAGAAAACTAGGAAATATAGCCCAGAGTGTAATATGTCTGTTCTCTCTGTATGCTATCCCTTGCTTTAGATATCATAGATCAGATGGGGTCGACACTTAGTCTATCTCAGCTTCCAGTAAAATTCTTGAAAAAATTCCTAAAAGGTCTTTTGTGGGGAGGGTATTGATGCGGTTGTGTTTGTTTTGCTACCCTGAAAGAACTCTTGTGTGAAAACTGCTTTTCTCCACGTCCATTTCCAAGCCGTCAGGCTTGAAGTTACTGAAGGTTTTGATCGCCTACGCCATAGAAAGTTGGAAGACAACCACACGCTGGAATACTGTTGCTCGCAGCCATTGAGGGAGCCGTGCCCTCATTCCTCAGGGCTGACTTGCTCCTTATCTCAGGGGCCTGCCCGCTAGAACTGGTTGAGGAGAGTTGAAAGCGGTTTGCTTAGATAAGCATCAAAGTTTGGGATGCCGATCTGTACCTCGGAGACCTTTGATCCGGTGCACCTTGATTTAGAAATCAACCCGGAATGTTATCTGAGGAGAAGGACTCGTCTCTTCCGCCACTCTCTGGTCTCAGCGAGCCCGGAAACGCCGAGAGCAGGCTCTGCGGTACCTCAGAACGTCCACTTCCTGTTGTGGAGGAAAGCCGAAGCGGAGAGATACGGAACTGTAAACCAAAGAGTACAATGCCTCTCTGCAATCCACCCCAACGTTCCCGGTTAAATTTAGTTCAAATGGTGCCTGTTTACTTAGGCAGCCTATGTGCCCTGTTTTAAACTAAAAGAAAACGTGCAGGGAACGTTCAGAGTGCTGAACCACGCGCTAGCTCTCTGGGAAAGCAGAGGATGAGAAACCCTCTCCGGGAACAATCTCTGGACTCCCAGTCCGATGTCAAGTCATCAGTGACTAAGCTGATAATATGGCTGCCAGGTTTTCAACTTTAAGTAGTGGTTCCCAAATTGTGCATTAGAATCAGCGAGAGCCTGACTAAAGGCAACTGGGTAGGCCCTGCCCACCCCGCCCCATCCCTGTGTCTTCATTCATTAAGTCCAGCTTTCAGTCAAACAACATTTCTAGCCCTTTCTCAGATACCTGTTCTCCTGGTCTGTGGACCACTCCTCGTCGTTGCTGTGAGTCGCTTTTACTATGAACACTGGAAAATGCTGAGCTGTTGGCCAGGCAGCTTCCAGAAGCTCCCCATATAATACAAGCTCTCGCCATTCCTCTTTTTGCCTGAGAAACTAGACGGTAAGACCGTTTGATAAGCACAACCCCCACTTTGGATGCAGGACGCACAGAAGTCAGCCTGGAACCAATCTGGAAGCTTCCTCTTTATTAGCTAGCAATCATAGGCTCAGAAGGTTCTAGGTTCTCCCCGCCTGCTAGGAAAAGATTCATCTACAGTCTTTCCTAGCTATGAATCCTGAAGGCTACAATACCCATCTGCCAGACAAGCTATGCCCACTGGTCCAACAGTAACATGACTGCTTTAAGAGTAACTGACACTTTCATTTGAAGAGGCATCTGTGAAGCTTCCTATCAAATTTTACCCTCTCCGTATAAAGTGTTTTATGCCCTTACCACCAAAAAAGAAAAAAAAAAAAGAATTAGAACTAGAATAAAAATCAGCATTATATCTTATTTATAACTTTTGTCCATTTCCTGCACTCAGTGCTCTCTTATCCCCTAATATTTACACATGTTTGTTCTTTGTTATCTTTTCTTCGTGTTATACAGTACCCACATATGCACATAAATGCCTGGGGTTTTGAATGCCAGTTCTAACCGTATATAAGTTCATTAAGTTGTAAAGACTTTAGGTCTGGCTGATTTTGGAGTGTCACTTTTTTATTTATTTGCAAGGTATTTTTATAAGAAAGTTATTTTATCGAAGAAAGTTAATGTATTTTCTTTGTAAACTGTAAAATATCATTAGAATTTTAACACCCATTATAGGCATAAGGTTACTGTGTAATTCAAACGCTGATTTCTGTACCACCCATATCTGGTTGTAATCCTTGTTTTGAGAATCTCCTGTCTCAGTGTTGTATAAACACTGCCCCCCAATTGTCCCCTGATGTGCCAATAAAGCAGCTTACATCCAGTTGCTGAGCAGGGAGAGAATAGGACTGGACTTCTTACCAGCCAGGTGAGGAGGAGTTAAAGGAGGAAAAAGGGGATTCAGCCACAGGAAAGGTCCAAGAGACATCAGAAGAAGGAGCTGGAGCAAAGAAAGCTACAAAATGAAAGTATTTCTTGGATGTATGCTGGGAGGAAACCAGATTAGCTTAGAGGGTTAAAAATAGAGTACTAACTGCTCAGTGAAGCTTATTATTAAACAAATATAGAAGAGTCTCAATTATTTGTGTGATAGCTGGGTTAAGAAAAACTGAGAAACAAACACAATTTCATAAAAATAACCATAACAACTGATACACATGGACATGCATGTACACACATCAATATCGGTAAGTCTGGTATATGAAGGGTATGTTGACATTTGTTTTTAAAACTCTTTTATTTACATTTCTTTTATAAATTTCTCCCTACTCCACCCCAATCCTTTCCAACAATCCCACAACCAGGTGGGAGATAGACAGGCACAGTTCTCTTAGTGGCTTCCTGCTGGTTAGGGCCGTTGGGCTCCTTGGAGCCAGTCCAGTCCTCCTTTCAGGAGATCTCCAACGTCTTGCCTCACAACAGCAACCAGGAGCAACAACGCAGAAACAGGAGGAACCTTGTTCTTTCTCCAGTCCGCACACTCTGGACTCAGGCATTTATTCTTTCTCCAGAATCCTCAGATTTAAACTATCTGCAGCTGGCAAAGAGCTCCTCTCAGAGCCCAAATGAGGCAAATAGTCTGCTGCTGTGGACCATCTGAATCAGTCCCATCTCCCACACTTGGGACCAAAACAAAATCGTGTTTATACCCACAACAAGGGCCTTAATGTTTATTTACTGAACACATTAAAATATGTGGGTTTTTACAAATATAGAATCATAATGTGTGCATAAGTTGCTTTTTGATTGAAATACTTATCATTAAAATATATTCTTAAAGGTTTTAATTTTAATTATAATTAAGTCTATGACTACAGAAGTCACATGCCCTGGGAAGGAAGGGGTGAGAGAACATTACTATTGGTGTTTTGTTGAATGGACATGAGGTCAAACTGCCTTCTGCATATGCAATGTTTAGACTCATCGATTAGTTCTGCTCTCAGCCCTGATGAGAGGTGATTCTTTTTATAGAAGGTGGCAGGTAATGTAGAGATGTATAACTGGTCAAAGTGCTAAACAAAGTGACTGAGGAGTCCTCAGTCCTAAATAGAACATTATAACAGCACTTCAAACCCCCCCCCCAAAACACAGTGCAAGACACAGCAGAAATGTCGTGAGGACAAAAGGTCAGGAAGAGGGCCATGGAACGCAGTATTCTGGGAATGGCAAGGCTGTGACAACAGGAACAACCGAAACTGTGTTTATCTGTGCAAGACCCACACCAAAAAAGTCATGAAGTAGGAAGGAATCAGCTGAGAGGAAGAAGGGAGTGAGCAGAAATTAGATGGATGGGAGAGTGAAATGGGGTGGTGGTGAACGTGACCATTACACACGTGAATGAAACTGGCACAATATGTAAAGAAAACAGGGAAACATGGTAAACCCCAATAGATATTGGGAGCTCCTTTTTTAAAGGAAGATAAAATTGAGAAAAACATGGGGCAGAATGAACCACATGGGGGTTTGTGGATCTATACAAATCACTTCACCTCCCAGAACCACACTTTCCTTGTAAAATGGAGGTAATAATTATTTTTGTCAGTAGAAACCAAATAAATTCTACACATCAAGTATCAGGCACATACTCCATATGTTTTGGTTTGGTTTTTTTCTTTTTCTCATTAATTTATTTATTCACCTTACATGACAGTTGCAGTCCCCCCCTTTCCTTTCCTCTCTTCCCACTCCCACCCTCTTTCCTCATTCCCTTCTCCCCTTCTCCTCAGAAAAGAGGAAACCCCCAGCCCTGTGCCAACCCACCCCAGGCAAATGGGTGGAACCAGAAAAGATCATCCTTAGTGAGGTAACCCAGACCCAAAAAGACCCATGTGGTATATACTCGCTTATAAGCAGACATTAGCCATATAGTATAGGATAAGCATACTACACTCCTCCACAGACCCAAAGAAGCTAAGTAACAAGGAGAGCCCAAGGAAGGGTGTTTGAGTCTCACTCAGAAGCAGAAATAAAAGAGACATCTGAAGTAGATGGAGCAGGAACTAGGTGGGATAGGGGGTGGGGAGGAGAACAAAGGTGGGGATCAGGTGTGGGAAGAGCAAAGGTGGGAGGTGAGAGGGCTGGGAGAGAGAACAGAAACAGATGGAGGGCATCTCTGAGACAAGCTGGATACGTGCCATAGTTTAGGCTTCTGGGAGGATGTGGGACTGACTCTAGCTGAAACCCCTAGCAACAGGGGTCATGGAGACTGAAGTGGCCACCCGCAATATGCAGGCAGGACTTCCAGTGGAGGGAGGGGGACACCAGCCCACCCACAAAACCTTTGACCCCAAATTTACCCTGCCTACAAAATGTGCAGGGATAAAAATGGAGTAGAGATCAAGGGAATGGCCAACACAATGACTGGCCCAACTTGAGACCCACCCCATAGGAGATAGCCAACCCCTGACACTATTAACAATAGTTTGCTATGCCTGTAGACAGGAGCCTGGGGGAGATAAGAACTCACAAGAAGACCGATAGAGTCAACTATCCTAGTCCCATGGGGACTCACAGAGACTTAACCACCAACCATAGAGCATGCATGGACTGGACCTAGGCCCCCTATGCATATGTAGCTGATGGGCAGCTTGGACTTCATGGGGACCCCTAACAATGGGAGCAGTGCCCTCTCTGACATGGACACAGTTGCCTGCTTTTGGCTCACTTTCCTCTAGCTGAGCTGCCTTGTCTGGCCTCAGTGAAAGTGGTTTTTTGTTTTGTTTTGTTTTCTTTTCTTTTCTTTTTTCTTTTTTAAGAGAGGATTTCCCTGTGTAGCCCTAGATGTCCTGGAACTTACTCTGTAGATCAGGTTAGCCTTTGGCCTCAAACTCAGAGATCCACCTGCCTCTGCCTCCTGAGTGTTGGGATCAAAGGTGTGAACCATCACCACCTTGCTAATATTCCATATGCTTACCCCATAAATGGATGCATTTATTTTTTCAACTACATATCTATTATTAAAAAACAATTTACATGTAAACTATAATCTTTGGGTTCTAAATATAAAAGAAAATTTAGAATCTGGCTTTATTTCAGATTTGTATTAATGAAAAGTGACTAATAGCATTTAATTGTTTGGGGTCCTCTTCAATCCTCTGTCATGATCTAGATGAATGTCTCACTTAAGTTGTGATATAGACAGACTTATAAACATGATTTTGTTTCCATTCAGAGTTTCAGACTAGATCACACAAAAGATGTGTCCACTAGGGAACCAGATATGGCCATTTAGAAAAGTCATCTTTTGTAATGACTTTCTGTCTCTTAGAGTCCTCTTGACTAAATACCTTCCAGAGGTATTTATGTTCTACTAAATCCACCAATGAGGATTAGATGAGGTTATTTCTGAAAAAATAAGACTGAGGCTCTTCTCTAGAATACCTGAGAGGGCAGAAAGTGGAGAAAGGCCAAAGTAGAGAAGGGAAAAAGAAGGAAGCATTTATCACAAATTCACCTTCTTAAAGTCTTCCAGCCCTGTGAGCACTTGTTAAAAACTCATACTGACTTTTTCTTTTCATTAATATATTTAATCACTTTATAACCTGATCGCAGCCCACTCCCTTCTCTCTTCCCAGACCCACCCTTTCATGCTCCTCCCCCCATTTCCCAGACCCTTCTCCTCAGAGAAAGGTAGACTCCCCATGGGAACCAACCCATCCTAACATACCATGTAGCAGCAAGGCTAGGCACATCCTCTCCCACTGAGGCCAGACAAGGCAGCCCAGCTAGGGGAAAGGAATCCAATGGCAAGCAAAAGAGTCAGAGAGAGCCCCCGCTCCAATTGTTAGGGGACCTACAAGAAGAACAAGCTTCCCATCTTCTACATATGTATAGATGGCCTCGATCCAGTCCATGCATACTCTTTGGTTGGTGGTTCAGTCTCTGTGAGCTCCCATGGGCCCAAGTTAGTTGACTCCTGCTCCCTCAATTCTTCCTCCTCTTTCTCAAGATTCCCCAAGCTCCATCTGTTGTTTGGTTGTTGGTTTCTTGTTGGTATAATGTTCTTTTGGAATGTATACACCTTACCCTTGTTCATTCAAATGCTGATTTCTCTCCTCCACTATCTGGTTTCAATCCAGATATTGCATTGTGATACTTACTCTAAGCATCACCTTTCTCAAGTTTGTGTAAACAGGCCACCATTTGTTCTCCAATTTGTCAATTAAAACAACCAGCCACAGTGTTGAGCAATAGAGAGGATAGGGTGGGACACCCTGGTTTAGAGTGGGAGAAGAAGAAGAAAGCAGGAGGAGAGGAAGGAGTAGGAGGGGAAGAGGAGCAGGAGCAAGGAGAGAAGAAGCTGGAGGAGAGGTCTGGGAATGACATGGAGAAATGAACTGGACCTAAGATATCACTAAAAGCAAGTTCAATGGGTGAATCTGAATGGTATGAAACTATGTGGGCTTGGAGGTTTAGGAGGGAGTAACTATTGTCCAACACTGTGTTCTAGGTTACCCAAATAAATCCTAGTCTCTGTGGTGATTTGGTTATATAGCTGTTTAGAATTAACTGCAGCTTTACTAATGGATATATCAATAGTAAATATTGATAACCAAATACAACAGTCTCTGCATCTGTTTCCATCAGTTTCTGGATGAAGCCTCTCAAAAGACAGTTATGCTAGGCTCCTGTCTGCAAGCATAGCAGAGTATCATGAATAATGTCAGGGGTTGGCTCTCTCCCATGGGGTGGGTCTCACATTGGACCAGGCATTGATTGGCCATTCCATCAGTCTCTGCTCCATCTTTATCCTTAGACTTCTTGTAGGCAGAACAAATTTTGGGAGGAAGGTTTATGGCTGGGTTGGTGTCCCCCTCAATCCACTGGAAGTCCTGCCTGGCTACAGGAGGTGGCGACTTCAGACTCAATGCAATTCTCATCAAAATTCCAACACAATTCTTTACAGACCTTGACAGAGCAATTCTCAACTTCATACAGAAAAACAAAAACAAAAAATATGTAAAGAGAATAGCTAAAAACAACCCTGTTCAAAAAATGGAGCTGGAGGTATCACCATCCCTGGTTTCAAGTTGTACTAAAGAGCAATAATAATTTTTAATGCATGGTATTGGCATACAAACAAACAGGTTAATCAATGGAATCAAATTAAAGACCCAGAAATAAGCCCACACATCTACAGACACTTGATTTTTGACAATGGAGCCAAAACCATACAATGGAAAACAGAAAGCATCTTCAAAAAATGGTGTGATGTAACTGGATGTCTACCTGTAGAAGAATGCAAACAAATCCATATTTATCACTCTACACAAAACTCAAGCCCAAGTGGATCAATTCTCTCAACAAAAAATCAGACACACTAAATTTGTTAGAAGAAAAAGGGGGAAGAACCTTGAACTCATTTGAACAGGAGACTACTCCCTGAACAGAACACCAACAGCTCAGGCACTAAGATCAACAATTAATAAATGGAACCTTATGAAACTGAAAATTTCTGCAAGGCAAAGGACAATGTCAATAGGACAAAACAGCAGCTGAGAGAATGTGAAAAGATCTTCAGGCTGTGATCTTAAATCGGCTTTGCATGATGCCTTCTCTCCATAAGCACCAGCCAACAATGGGTATCAGCTGTATCAGAGCCTGGGTTCTTTGAAGGTATCCAGGAAAGACAGAGGGTTGAGTCCATAAACATGGGAGTCTTCTGCCACCACAGCCAGGAGACCATCATATCTCTTCTCGCTTTTGATCTGTCCATGGGGTGAGGGTATTCTCATAATGTTCTACATGTCGCCCCCTCTCTTAAGGTTGACATTGATCATTGACCACTCCCAAAGATCTGGGTTTGCCTCTCTATATACTGAAATGTGAGGTCTGACCCACCATCAAAAACCTTATGACTAAGGTAAAACTACTCTTTCTCCCTTAGTACTGTCCTCCACTTGTCCTCAGAAGCTTTTCCACTCCTTGCTGTTGTTAAAGGGAATTTTATTGTCAGTTGGTCCACAAAATTCCCTAGACTTAAAAATCTTCTACAGTGTATACAGCAAAAGGTGAATAGCTATTTGAAACTCAATTTTCTCTACTGTTTCTGCAAAACAAAAGTTCCAGCTTTAACCCAAACCCACTAGATCAAATCTGCATGTAATAGAGAGCAATTCATATTCTACTGTAATTTAAGAACCACCGTGTTGGAGGCCTGCATAGACATGTTCTGAGACAGAAGAGAACAGACTGAACAGACCCCTCAGTTCTCCACATCCTGCAACGACATCAAGAGAGCCAGTCATTTGGTCACTTGTGACTTGCTTAAGAACTTTGAGATCATTCTTTTAAACTGTGCTTTTAAAGTAAAATTTGAAAAGTGAGGCTGGTTACCATACAGTCTACATGAACCAAATATAGACAACGGTATTTGAAATGGAGCCGGAGATTGTTGGATGATCTGGACACGTGGTGATCAGGAGAATAAGTGCTAGACTTCCCATCAATGTTCAAGTTCCAGGTGTTAATAACAGCTATGTTCACCGTTAAATCCCTCAGTCTAAGGCCCCAGTCAGGTATGTGCATGTTCACTGTTGAATATTGACATGGACTCGTTTCCATGTCTTAGATACTGAGTTTAGTAGATGGGTTTCTCCTAAAGAGAGTGTATGTGAAGTTTCCATCAAGGTGACTGGTTTTGTTTGGCTGGTGTGCTTACTTGTTTTGTTCCAGGTGGCTCTAGAAGTTTCAGATAAGCACTGATCAACAAAAATAAGTGGTAGGGAATTAGAACATAAAATTATGCTTTTGTGGAACTCATCAAATTTGATACAATGCAGAGTAAAAGAAAAATATAAGTTGACACAGCCTGTTGTTAATTCACAAGATCAGTGCGACACCCCTTGGTTATCTCTGAAAAACAAAACAAACAAAAAACCCAGCATCTTTTAGGTCAGAACTTCCCATTGTCTTTCTACAATAATCAGTAATGACATTAAATAGAAGAGAGAGGGGTCAGGAAGGAGGAAGGAAGGCAAGCAGGGGTGAGACAGGAGAGCATAGAGGGAAAAAGAGGAGATAAAAGAGGGAAGGGAAGAAGGAAGAAGGGAGGTGGGGAAGGAAATTATAGAAAAGTGATGGCACATTTATCTATCATGGTGATCATTTCAAATATATTTCTATCAAGACATCACACCACACATCTTAAATAAATATACTTTTGCCAATTATACCTCAATAAATCTAGGGCAAGCACTATGCAATGGATTATACAAATTTTTACTGAAAACTAGGACAATAGAGGACCTGCCATTAGACCCTGCATTAACATTTGGCCTTAGCTTAAATGGTTGTTAGCGGAACTTTCTAAGATAAATTGAGCCTTCTATAAAAATAAACCCAGTGTTAAGAGTCCTAATTTGTACCAGACACAGGGGGAAAATTCTTTTTCCAAGAACGCAGTTGAAATGCTACCCTTGCCAGAAGCTATATGCTGTTCTGCAATTTATTTCCTTTGTAATAGAAGAAAGAACTTCAAAGCCACAAGTATACACACATGCTCCGAGTATGTCTAAATTCCAAGCTAACTTCCACATTAAATCATCAGCAAACCTGTAACATATATTACTAATGTAAAAATGAGGACAGGTCGAGACAGAGAGACGCTAGAAATCACAGAAACAAAGAACAGGAAATGTAAAAAAATAAATAAGTGTTCTGGTGTGTCAGTGTGACTATAAACTCTTGCCGCTTCAGCATAGACTCCAAGCTCCTTGACTTGTTCTGTAAGTCCATTCACATTCCAACCCTTGAAAACTAGCAAAGCTATTATGTTTCTTAGATTGATTTTTAACATCTAGCATGCATATGTGTGTGCCATGACACACATGTGATGGGTCAGAGGACAAATGACAGGAACCATCTCTCCTTCCACCATGTGGGTCCCAGAAATAGAGACCAGGTCATTGTGCTCAGCAGTAACCCCTTTACCCACTCAGCAATCTCATCAGTCTGAATCAACATACATTTTTAAGTGCTCATTTTAAGAGGAAGCTGAGTACTGTGGACCAGCGTTGGGGGCGGGGGGACCTCTGCTCAGGTTCCTGGGTCCACTTTGTCACCGATATATGCTGTGGGTTCAGGAGTAGCCACACACTAACTGTTCAGACACCAGACTCAGATTGATGGGAGTTTATTGAGCACTGAACAAATGGTCAGGGCCATAATCTGGACTCAGAAACCAAACTATGACACCAGTCCTTTTCCAAGGCAGATTTACACACACACACACACACACACACACACACACACACACAAGCATAACCAAAGAACAACCAGGGAACCAGGTGTAGGAAGCAGGCTGGGGGCAACATTCCATCATTTTGACTAGCTAAACATAATCAGTTTTGTTCCAACTGTATTGTGTTGTATCTAGGTAGCCAGACAAAGCACTTTAAACTGATTGGCTGGGATTTAGGATAGAGGAGCTCTTGGGAGCTTTCCAGTTTTGGGATTAAGGAACATAGCAGGATGTTACAATGTTTCACTCTAGCAGAACATGCATTTATCATCTATTGTTTTATTCTAAGCAGCAAGTATTGAACTACTGAATTGTATCCTGGTCTCAGGCCTCACTGCCTGAGAACTTGAACTTAATTTCATTTTATGAACGAAATGGAGACTTGGAGGCAAAATGGCTTCTGATATGCTAAACGCTACAGCAGGTGTTAACAGAGGACCCACAGTTATGCAAAGAACTAAAGTAGCTCTCAACAGAGAGGCTATAGAGTTTAAGCAGGTTACAACAATGTACTTTCACTATCTGGGAATTTTGGGGAGAAACTAGAGGACAGCCAAATTGATACCGATAGTTACAACTTATTAGTTCTCTTGAATTATTACTGCTTTGTTGACAGAATTTCTGTGTATGTTACAAGGCCTATGATTGGTCTGTCTTACAACTTCTTTATAGATTGACATGGGCTAGCTGAGTTTACAAAGTAACCATTCATACTTTGAGCACTGGTATGTATTTAAGTAGAAAAAAGAATGTCTGCCAATAGAAAGTAAACAGTGAAACTCCTGCTCTTTTATTTTATCTGAAGAGAAAGAAAATTTTAAAACTGGATGGTTAGTATTTTCCCCATCCATTTCTTTGAACATTCATTTGAAGGAAATCCTCTTCCATTTCAACAGAGCTGCTTAAATTCCAGCTTCATATCACACAGAAGTCCTCAAGTTTTAACTGTCTCTAAAGGTACCCCCCTTTGTAGCTATTTATCTGAGGCCTAGCTTCTCTGCCTTTCACAATGTGATATAAACAACCAAGTGGATTCCCATAATCCAGTGCGTGTACATAACCCACAGCCATGTACATACCAGCAGTACTAATTGCTCTCACTGGCTTTCACTGGTTAAAAAAAAAAAAAAAAGACATGAAATTGGGAGAAAATTGTGCTGCAGTGGATATGCATATGGGAGAGGTGAAAGAAGAAATAGAAGTAGGTATGATCAATTTCACTACATACATGTATAACATTTCTCAAAAGTAATAAAAAAATGATAATATAGTAACAACAGTTTGCTTAAAAGTTTCCTCAGAGGAGTGCGGCTTTAAATCAACTTTTAAAAGCAATCTAATGAAAAAACAATCCAGTCTAACAGCAGGTGTTCAGCAAACAAATAAACAAACAAACATAACAACAATAACAACAAAAGCAAAATTTAATGATTGGCTATAAAGATTTCTTTTAGGAAAGTCATGCTACTTACACAAAATTCTAATATAAGTATCAAGGTTTCAAAGCCACAGAGGACTCTGAAAGTGTATCAAAGCAGTGTATCAAAGCAGATGCTGAGACTCATAACCAAACTTTGGGCAGAGTTCAGGGGGAGAAGGGGGAGATAGTAAGACCTGGAGTGAGACAGGAGCTCCACAAAGAGAACAACAGAACCAAAAAATCTGGGCACAGGGGTCTTTTCTGAGACTGATACTCTAATCAAGGACCATTCATGGAGATAACCTAGAACCTCTGCTCAGACTTAGCCCATGGCAGCTCAGTATCCAAGTGGGTTTCCCTAGTAAGGAAACACACATTAGGAGGCCATACCAAAGAAGAGTAGACAGCAGGAAAAAAAATCAATAACTTAGAAACAAACAGAACAATACAAAGAATCAACAAAACTAAAAGTTGGTTCTTTGAGAAAATTGACAAGCTAGATAAACCCTTAGACAAACTAACTAAAAAAAATTTTTTGAGAGATAATATCTAAATTAGCAAAATCAGAAATGAAAAGAGGGACATAACAACAGACACCAAGGAAATCCAAAGAATCATTAAGTCTTTTCTAATTAAATTTTTATTTTTTATATTAATTACAGTCAATTCATTTTGTATCCCAGCTGTAGTCCCCCTCATTCCCTCCCAGTCCCACCCTCCCTCATCTCCTCCCATGCCCCTCCCCCAGTCCACTGATAGGAGAGGTCCTCCTCTTCCCTCTGACCCTAGCTTATCAGGTCTCATCAGGACTGACTGCATTGTCCTCTTCTGTGGCCTGGCAAGGCTGCTCCCCTGTCAGGGGGAGGTAATCAAAGAGCCAGCCACTGAATTCTTGTCAGAGATAATCCCTGTTCCCCTTACTAGGAAAACCCACTTGGATACTGAGCTGCCATGGGCTACATCTGAGCAGGGGTTCTAGGTTACCTCCATGAATGGTCCTTGTTAGAGTATCAGTCTCAGAAAAGACCCCTGTGCCCAGATTTTTTGGTTCTGTTGCTCTCCTTGAGGAGCTCCTCTCCTTTCCAGATCTATCTCCCCCTTTTCCCCCTGCACTCTGCCCAAAGTTTGTTTATGAGTCTCAGCATCTGCTTTGATACACTGCTGGGCAGAGTCTTTCAGAGGCCCTCTGTGGTAGACTTCTGTCCTGTTTCTTGTTTTCTCCTTCTTCCAATGTCCACCCTGTTTGTCTTTCTGAGTGAAGATTGATCATCGTACCCAGGGACCTTCTTCTTGCTTAGCTTCTTTAGGTATACAGATTTCAGTATGTTTATTTTATATTATATGTCTAATATCCACTTATAAGTGAGTATACACCTGAGTGAGGTATCTCAGAAGCAGAATCATTAAGTCTTACCTCAAAAACGTGTACAACATGAAACTGGAAAATCTAAATGAAATGGATGACTTTCTTGTTAAATACCATCTACCAAAGTTAAATCAAGATAATATAAACAAAAAAAATATAAACAATTTAAATAGTCCTATAATCCCTAAGGAAATAGAAAGTCATTAAAATTCCCCAATGAAAAGAAGCTCAGGGCCAGATGGTTTTAGTGCAGAATTCTACCCAATTTTCAGAGAAGAGCTAACACCAATATTCTTCAAACTTTTCCACAAAATAGAACCTGAGGGAACATTGGCAAACTCGTTCTATGAGGCCGCAGTCACTCTGATACTTAAACCACACAAAGACTCATCAAAGGAAGAGAATTTCAGACAAATTTCACTCATGAATGTTGATGCAAAAATGCTCAATAAAATACCTGCAAACCAAACCCAAGAACGCATCAAATACATTATCCACCATGATCAAGTAGGCCTTATACTAGGGATACAGGGATGGTTCAACATACAAAAATCCATCAGTCTAATCCACCATTGTAGGCTTGGATTTTTCACCAATCCTTTACCTCCCTTCCAGCCCCCTGATCTTAGGTAGATTTAGTAGAGAAAAGAGCTGTAGAACTCTTATCTGCTTCCTGCTGATTAGCATTAATGGGTCTTTAGGAGATTACCAAACTCAGTTGTCAGGATGCCAGCAGTCCAGTCCAAACGCCAACACCAGGCAGCAACACTAATCAGCACAAGTCAGCAAAAGCCCTAAGATTCAGGTGGATTGCCTCAAGTTCTCTGAAAAGTTCCTCTCTACGAGGTCAAGTATTGAAGAGCGTAGATCAGTGCAGCGATGCTGATGCCTTGCTTTGTGTGGGCCTCTATATATCCCTTCTCCTCAGAGTCCACCCACAGATGGTCTCAGCTGGCCAAAGTCACGCCCCTCGCACGAGAGATGTCACAGCAAAATATCACATACCCTCTCACAAGCCAGCCTCCAGAAAAACAGCACATACCCAGCTTGCAGCAAAACATCAGATAACAAAACTGAGTTTTCAAAGAAACCGGAAACTTCTACTTCACAGCATATAAACAAACTGAAAGAAAGAAAACACACACACACACACACACACACACACACACACACGATCATCTTATTACATTCAGAAAAATCCTTTGACAAATTCCAACACTCCTTCACGATAAAAGTTTTGGAGAGAACAGGATTACAAGGCACATACCTAAACACAATAAGGCAATATATAACAAGCCAATAGCCAACATAAATTAAATGGAGAGAAACTTAAAGTAATTCCACTAAAATCAGGGACAAGATAAGTATATCTATTCAGTAGAGTACTTGAAGTCCTAACTAGAGCAATAAGAAAACTAAAAGAGATCAAGGAAATAAAAAATAGAAAGGAAATAATCAAAATATTGGTATTCTCAGATGATATGATCGTACAATTAAGTGACCCCAAAAAATTCTACAAGAGAACTCCTACAGCTGATAAACACCTTCAACAAAGTGGCTGGATACCAAATTAACTCGAAAAAATCAGTAGCCCTCCTCTATACAAATGATAAATGGGCTGAGAAAGAAATTAGGGAAACAACACTTTTCACCATGGCCACAAATAATATAAAATATTTTGGGAGTAACTATAACTAGCAAGTGAAAGCTTGTGTGACAGAATTTCAAGTCTCTGAAGTAAGAAACTGAAGAAAATTTTAGAAGACGGAAAGGTCTCCCAATGCTCATATTACTACGTTATATTGTTAGGATTAACATAGTAAAAAAAAAAACCAAAAAAACGGTCATTTTACCAAATCAGTTTTATAGATTCAATGCAATTCTCATCAAAGTTCCAATACAATTCTTTACAGACCTTGAAAGAACAATACTGAACTTCATATAGAGAAGCAAATACCCAGGATAGTTAAAACAATCCTGTACAATAAAAGATCTTCTGGAGGTATCTCCATCCCTGATCTCAAAGTGCATTACAGAGCAATAAAAATTTTTAAAAAATGCATGGTATTGGCATAGAAACAGACAGGTTGATCAATGGAATTGAATCAAAGATCCAGAAGTAAACCCACACACCTATGGACACTTGATTTTTGACAAAGAAGCCAAAACTATACAATGGGGGAAAAAAAAGACAGCATCTTCAACATATGGTGTTGGTCTAACTGGATGTCTGCATGCAGAAGAATGCAAATAGATCCATATTTATCATCCTGTACAAAACTCAAGTCCAGGTGGATCAAAGACCTCAGCAAAAAAATCTGATAGAGAAAGTAGGGAATATCCTTGAACTCATTGCTACAGGAGACAACTTCCTGAACACAACAACAACAGCTCAGGCACTAAGATCAACAATTAATAAATGGGACCTCATGAAACTAAAAAGCTTCTGTAAGGTAAAGGGCACTATCAAAAGGACAAAACAGCAGCAGAGAGAATAGGAAAAGATCTTCACCAACTCCACATCCGACAGAGGGCTGGTATCCAAAATATATAAAGAACATTTGTGGAGAGTGGGGGAGGAGGGGAGAGAGAAGAAACCAAAGAGGTCAAGGACGTCACAAGAAAACCTACAGAATCAACTAACCTGGGCTCGTGGGGCTCACAGAGACCGAACCACCCACCAGGGAGCACTCATGGGATGGACCAAGGCCCACAACACGTGTAACAGATGTGCACCTTCATCTTCATGTGGGTCCGCTAACAGCAGGAGCAAGGGCTGTCTCTGACTCTTTTGCCTGCCTTTGAATGGATACCTTTCCCCTAACTGGGCTGCCTTGTCTAGCTTTAATAGGAGAAGATGCACCTAGTCTTACTGTAACTTGATTTGGCAAGGAGGGTTGATATCTATGTGAGGTCTCCCCTTTTCTGAAGAGAAAGGAAGGGCAGAATGGGATTGGGGAGATGAGAAGGAGGGATTGAGATGAGAGGAGGGAGGGGAAGCTGAGATCAGGATGTAAAGTTAATTAATTAATTAATTAGAAATCTGGTGATGGATAGGCACTTGCTAAATCATTTCTCTGCTTTCATATATGCTTGAAAAACCTGTAACACCAAGCTTTAAATATTAAAAGCTTACTTTATATAGGAAAATATATTTATAATTTTATTATCCGAAGCTAGAAATATACCAAAGCTTGCCTTCTTATCTATCGGGAAAAGCCCCCACTCTTCCTTCCACCTTACACTTCTTTACAGCCCAATTTGACTCTCCTAGATAGATTTAGCTTTTTGAAATACCTGCTATTCGGTGTCCGTATTTTATCATAGCATGAACTATCAAATATTATAATTATCTGAGTATCTTCTCCCTTAGGAATGAGGCTGGACTGCCTATGGAAAGGGCAAACTCAAGCCGATATCCACAAGAGGGCGCCAGAACTCAGCAATCAGAGCCTCGAAGTTAACCAGGCTCACGGGCTCATTAGAACAGTACCTGAAAAGAGGTCAAGCTGAAATCAAGAAATGGGGTGGGAAAGAACAGAAATGTGTGCAGGTTAGCTAAAGGAAGACAGTCCAGAATAAATGTCAAAACACTGCTGTGACAGAGGCACGCTTTCCTAAGGGAGTTCTGGCACAAGGGGGATATTAGCCCATTTAACAGCGCAGGATAACGGGGTGCTGAGTTCATCCACGGTCCAGCGATGGTCATTTAGTTGGGAGGCAGAGATCTGAACTCCTCTGTCAGATGAAGGGAATTTGGGGCTTTGGCTGGTTAGAATTCCAGGGCCAAGAATACATAGGAAGAAAATCTGTAGGGCAGGTGGGACGTCCAGGGAGAGACCAAGGGACACCCATGGCTCAGAGAGGGAGTGAGAAGAGCCAAGGCAGCTCTGTCAGTCAGTCACTCAACAAATAGATTCAGGATGTGTGGCAAGCCATATGCAGCGACCTCACTGTGCAGAACAGCCATTCTGAGCGCATGTGAGAGAGAGTTATGGGAGGAAGGAACAGTTTTGAAGTAAAGATATGGCAGAGGTTTCCATTGTGGACAGCAACCTTAAAGAGATGATGGGAGCAAAGAAATAGTGAACTGAGAAGAGCCGGTGAAGGTCAGGACAGCAGGCTAGAAGGGCGGGTGTAGGGCAGAGCTTACAGGGAAGGCCCTCCACTAGATGGCTCAGCCCAGGAGGACCGCAGGACATGCATTTGAACTCAATCAGAGAGGATGGTGGTGTCTTAGACTTAGCACCCAGCACTTGATGTAACATGAGCTGAGTGACTGTGATCTGGACAGCTTGGCTTTTAACACTGCTTCAATCGTCCTGATCCACGAAGGGTGTTTCTAAAGCAATAAATCCTATAAACTCCTGGCTTGGTTGCACCTTTTCTTTTTTCTTTCCCCTGTACCCTGTCCTCTCCCCTGCTCCTTGAACCATGTGAACCAGATGAGGGAAGAGGCATGAGGTTAGACCCTTAAGCTGAATGAAGACTTCTGGACAAGCCATAGCAAAAAATTTGATGTGGAAATGATTGAGGGCTTCAGGTCTTCAGCGGACTGCCTCAAAGGCATGGTGGAAATAGACTAATCATCATTTCACTTTGCCAGAAGCAATGGTAAGCTATCCTGTCGGTGAACAGTTGGCAGGTAAATGAAATGCCCTTTGGGTCCTCACTGACACCTCGTTAAGAGCTTATGTAGTAACGGAGGTACTTTGGGGACAGCGAAGCCAGGAGACGCCGGGCAGCACGAATGGTGTTCACGCTGGCCTCCCGGCATGGCTGTGCACACCTGCTCTTTCCACCAACAGCCGCCTGCTCACGGCCTTCCTTTCCTACTGAGAAGCTGCCAGTTGACTTTCCTCCTGACCGGGAAAATCACATAAGGAAGTTCAGTTGGGGTCAAGGAAGCTTGTTTTCTCTTCCTCTTCCGGGGCTTTATTCTACGAACTGAGTTGTTCTGCCAAACGGCAGGAAATGCTCGTTCTCTTTCCGCACTTGAGTTTTCCTAACGCAGGCACTGTCTTAGGGGCTGTGCCGAAGCCACGCTTGAACTTCACGTAGGTATTTGTTTTTTCCTGGAATGGTGACTGGATCAAGGCCAAAATCTAGGAAACAGTTTGTGGGAATTTCTAGAAGCTGAAGGTGGTTCTCAGGCAGATGTCACTGATTTAAGTTAAGCCAACCAGTCTGTCAGGCCTGCTGTTCTCTAAGTAACCATGCTGCTGAAACTTTATTGCAAAAAATTAAAAAAAATAATGCTCAGGGTTGAAACTCTTTGTGAAGTCGTGCTAGTGAGCCTTGCTCCTCGTCTGGCCTCGGGCTGAAGAGATGTCTCCCCGGTTAAGAGCATTTGCTGCTCTTTCAGAGAACCCCGGTTCTCTAGTTGGATGGCTCACACTCATCCATAATTCCAGCTCTCAGGACATCCAACTTCCTCGTTAGGCCTTCAGAGACACCTACATATATATATGTGGCATACACACTTACACACACATTTTTAAATTAAACTCCTAAAGAATTGAAAAACTTCTAGTTCTTTCTTTAGGCAATTAAAACTGTGATACACTATCCAAATGCAAAAAAATAAAAAATAAAAAATAAATTTAGATGTCCAGGAAGTCATAATGAGAAAAATGGTACCTAGACAGAAAATCAAATAAAAATCATGGAGTTATAAACCAGTAGTCCGCTTATTTTCCAGAGGAGGTCAGTATTGGTATCCAGTGAAAAAACTCATTCTGTAATGAGCCAAAAGAGCTGGTCTCCACAGCTCAATGTTGGAGGGCCGAAGATTCGAGGCCATTGTGCCTTCCTGCACCTTTGCTTCCTCGTAGCTATGAAGAGTCCCAGGTAGGCTCTTCGGAAGGGCATGTCTCTCTGGATTGTCTTAGACATCCCCTAACTGGTTTGTTTTGTTTTAGATTATTGTATTTGACCTTTATGTTCAACTTGAGCATAACAATGAGGCTCTCAGCATTCTCTGAGTGATTTCCTTCGTACAAGTCACCTCAGCTCTTCCTTGGACTTTCTTTTTCCTCAGCTACTACGAGTTTCATCTTTAAAACTCTTACTTCCACGTAAGTATGGAATTGGGCCCAGCCCTTGCCTCTTCACCCTCTGACACCTTCCCTTTGTAAGGCTGCAGTTAAGAAGAGATGGGGTATAGTTGGGTAACTGTGATGACCCTGCTCAAATGAGCAGCGCTTCTTAGAAGAGCATAGGAAGCAAAGGCTCTCCACTTGTGAGCTATGCATTTGCTGGCCTGAAGGACGGCCACCTTCTCCTCTAAATTCTGCCGTCAAGGTATTCAATTCTGAGGTCTTTACATCAAGAGAACGAGCACTCACCCCCACGGGTTAGAGTTTGTGGTATTTTCCCTCTTTTATGAGCACACATGAATTATACAAAGCGATTTGTAGAAGAATTTTAATTCAGAACTTGGCTGCTCTGGCAAGAGATCACATCCAAAGGCCTTCTAGGTCTGTGTGATCTGGCTGGAATACAAACATGCCTTTAACCCAGGAGAGAGAGACAGCGGATCTAAGTTTCAGGTAGAAAAGCTTAGGACCAGGTGTGGTGGCACATGCCTTTAATTCCAAACAGTGAAGGTAGAGTTAGTTTGTAGAAGGAAGCACACGTTTGAAAGTGATGTCTAATTGAGTGGCAGAAAAGATGACGAATCAGAGAGTTGATAGAATAGGATCTGCCCAACTCTCATGAGAAGAGGAAGGAAGAGGAAGCTACTTAAGGGGCAATGCAGAGAAGGAGACAGGTTTTTACAGGCACAGTGATAGAGAGACAGGCTACAGAGAAAGAACTCAGGTGAAGACCGAAGGAGCCAGAGAATAGGAGCCAGAAGATTGCTGGAATTAGTTTGAGACCAAGTAGGGACCAAAAAAAGAGCCAAACTGAATAAATAAGCTGGGAGAGGAGTTTGAACCAGAACAGTTGAGGTGAACCAGCCAGCCCAGAGCCCAGAAAAAACAAGAGTGTGCTTATTAAGCAGCAATTTAAGAGGCTGAAAAAACATTCGAGGTCTAGGTTAGATTATATGGAGGCTAGAAGCTTTCCAGGACTAGATTAGCAGAAGGATGAAGTAAGACTCCCAGACAACTGAACCAGGCCAAAAAAAAAAAAAAAAAAAAGTCCTTTTACAGAGATTTAATGGCATTTCATATATGCACTTAATATACTGTAATCATAAATCATAGGTACCTTTTTAGTTACTTATTCTCATCCTTTTTCTATCCCCTTTTCATTTCTACATCTCGACAGTCCCCTTTTAACTTCTGTGTTTTTTTTTATTCTTCCCTGTTATTTTACACATGAAAGAAAACACACACTATTTGTCTTTATGGGAATGGTTTATTTCACTTAAAATGATGATCCCCAGTTTCAGCTACTTCCCTGCAAACGGCATTGCTTCGTTTGTCCTTATGTTTGAGTAAGTCGGTCGCATGCGGACACCACAGTTTCTTCCTTTCTCTGTTTGATGGACTCCTAGGTGTGTCACAGCCTCTATGAACAGGCTGCAGTCAATGCGACTGTGCAGGAAGTGTGAACCACCGCAGAGTCGAAGACAGTAAATACATACAGTTCGTGTCTAGATGAAGACTGTGAAAGCTGAAGGAAGTCCCTAGGCTTTGGTGACTGTAGTATCAAAGAATGAACAAGAAGTGAGAATGGCTATGGAATTCTGAAGTCAAATATATTCCGAATTCTTACGCAAATTGTTAAAAGTAAATGCTGATATGTCATCACCCAACTCATTCAAAGCTCTTACTGCTTTCAAAACAAGACTTTGTGTTTTGTGTAACTGAGCTGTCTTCAGGGTGAACAAACTTTTGCTTTACAGGAAGTGGTTTTATTATCCTCAGGTATTGAAGAGAAGGGGTGAAAGCAAGTTAGATAGATAATTGCTATAGTATCAGTATAAAATTTTATTACAAACAGCATTGGCATGTTTTGTGTTCAAAGCATTATCTTTACAATGATAAATAAGTACTTTCCAGAATAATTATGGGTTTTACCAAAACACTTTTTTGTGTGTGATACAAATGTGAGCAAGCTTATAAACAGTGACTCATAATCACTTACTACCCTAAGAAAAAAAAATAAAAATAAATTCAGTGATGTGCATACCTTTTATTTGAGGCTGGTGATGCCTTCCAGAACTCTCTTTTCATTCTCCACCTCTGTCAACCAATTCACTTTATGGCTATTAACTCCATAAAGCTGGGGAATCCACAGCAGCTCAGTTCACAATAAGCCAGCCACCTGACATGAAGGCCTGTGTGAAAATACAACAATCCCTCCCCAACACTGAGCCAACCTGACTCAACAGTGGACGCATTAGTGGCAGACAATTGTGGGCTTATTCAGACATTCCAGCTAGCCACTGAACATGAGGTGTCTTCTAATTCCTCTGTTGTTTAAAGACTCAATTCATTTGCCAGGAGGCCGAGTGGACATAAAAAAAAAAAAAAAAAAGAAAAAAAAAAAGTGAAGCAATGACACCATAGTTGAGCTGTTCATCTAAAGTAATTGCCATTATTTTTATTTTTTATTTTTGGTTTTCTCAAGATTGAGTTTCCCTGTGAAGCCTTGGGCTCACTTTGTAGACCAGGCTGACTTTGAACTCACAGAGATCCGCCTGTCTCTGCCTCCCCAAGTGCTGAGATTAAAGGCATACACCAAGTCAGTCAGGGATATACAGTAAAGCACTCCAAAAAAAAAAAAAGTTAATAAAAAATAAATTTTAAACTAGTATGTGGTCTTAAACCAAAATGCAACCATGACATATTCAATAGACCTCACCTAACGAAAGTCAGTTTGGGAAATTCATCTGTCAGAGAGTTTCAGGCCTTCCGTGCTGTGCGCTTCGTGAGTCTCCACGCATGCATGTTTCAGATTTGTTCAGTTATGAATTCTCCTTTGTTTCTAAACGAAGCATATCTTACCGCTGCCATGATGAAATGAGCACACGTTTGAGATATCTAAGACATAAGCTAATTCCAGAAATGGCGATGCTTTGTTGGGGTTAAGGAAATCACCACTTCAAAAATTTGAAACATACATAAAAATCAAGAAAATAAAACTGTTTATCCATCAAATCAGAAGGGATTCAGAGGGTCTGCATTTTATCATAATTGGCTTTCAGAGGACTGAAAAAAAAATGTGGTGGAAATAAACCTTAAGCTATCCTTCCACATCCTATATAAACGAGCAGGGAGGGCGGGAGACCGGTGGGCCCTATCAGTGACTATTCACGGTCCCTCGGATCCGTGCCGCCCTTGCTGAGTTCTGGACTGAGATGGATCTCTTACATCATTTGCAACAGCCGTCTACGAGAGAGCCGACGACAGCGCATACCCAAGGCAAAGACAGCTGCAAACCAAGGCAGCCTGGTTTGCAGGTTTCTGCTGTTAACCTCACCGTGACACACTTTCCTGAACATACCCCCGTGGCCCAAGTTCAAATAAATCAAACATGAACCGCACTTTCCCCTTCACGCTACGATCCCGGAGAGTTTCACGTCGGAAGCCAGACTTCTGCCTGAATTTCAAAACCGTTTTCACCTCTTCTGTTGAAGGAGAGGGAACAAAGACAATCTGATTTGAAACCGAGCGACACAGTCCCAAATAAAGGCTGGCAGCCGCCCCCAGCCCTGAAGAGGTGTGACAATGGGAACTGGAAACATTTATCTAGCGTTTGGTCAAGAGACAAACAGGAATAAAAGACGTCAGAAGGTGCTAGAGCGCGAGCGCGTTGGTCACAATGGAAATGTGAGGATCTGTGGGAGCGATGGTCTTGTTCTCACGGTGGGAGGAGGCCCCCAGAGGATATGCCGCTCTCGGTTTATCTTGAGCTAATGTTTACCTTGGTCTGTTTTTGCTTCCTCTCCTCTCCCACTTCCTACGAAACATGTCACGTTGAACTCCCATCCTGTCAACATTTAAGGGCCTCATTTAGCAGCTACATTGTGTCCACTTCCTGGTGTTACCGACTGTATCACTTTTGCCCACTTTCAAACTAAGTCTGAGTTAAACATAGTTACTAAACTAAGATGGTGCCCGAGTTACCCCCATCCTTGCTCCTCTTCTGGCAATCAACCTCCGCACTTTCAAATCAAGCCACGTGAAACACGGGCTGCTCCGGGTGGTCCTGTGCCTGACCTCTCACCTCCCATCAGTCCGTGTGTGACACACACACACACACACACACACACACACACACACACACCATCCGTTCCCCTACCACCTCCCATGATGCCATAAAGCCAGAGAAAAGATAGGAGTGGTTGAGAGTGTGTATTCCACCCTCTCACCCGCAATCAGATCTTTCTTCGGGTAAATTCTGTGGAGTTCTCATTTTCTCCTCCTTTTGACAGTTTCCATCCGTTATTCGAGATGCTTAGTAATCAGATACGGGATGCTCAGAATCGACTATCACTCACCTTGTTTAAATGTCTTCTTTTGTTGTTATTTGTGCTTGCATGAGAAAGAAAAAGC
The DNA here is from genome assembly GCF_030254825.1 of Meriones unguiculatus. Lineage (NCBI taxonomy): Eukaryota > Metazoa > Chordata > Mammalia > Rodentia > Muridae > Meriones > Meriones unguiculatus. The sequence continues at coordinate 72,627,411 of NC_083359.1, forward strand.
CTCAGTATTATCTTCCAAGTTTCCACAGGATGTCTCACCCTGCTATATTTATAATTTCTAATATACCATTTCTATTTGTTTAGTTTTTGTTTCTTCATAGCGGCTTGGCCTCCATGTCCCACCCTCCCTCACCCCTCCCCCACATCACATTATTTTGTCTACAAGGAGATTGGAATTTTAGTTGCTTTGAGTTTTATTCCTTTGCTTTGCATCATTGCTAATGAAGTCATGGACCTATGGACACTATTTTATTCCTTATTGCCTGAGGTCTCTTTTGAATGCTGAAAGCTTTCTTTTAAACATATGACAGGTACAATGAAGGCTCCAGTCCTCTCTCCCCTGGATTCAAACCAGTCTCCGTGTAATTCTACATTTCCTCTCAGTAAACAGGCAGAATCCATTTCTTAAAGCCCCTGAAGCAGGGAGACATCTTATAACACAGTTTGCTTAATGCAATTTAGCAGATACAGCAGTGTGCTGATTCTAAACTTAGGCAGCAAGCAACCTTGTAGATTTTGCACCTGCTCTCTTTTGCCATTCCCATTAACATATACGATAGCCTGCTGGACAACCAGAAAAGCAATGTCCCTGTCATTTCAACTAAATTCTTCCTAGACTATATGAAGCCCAAAAGCTCCTAAACACGGGGAAAATGCTATCAAGGTCCAACACAGCCACTTTGCAGACAGCCCTAGGCAAGAGAGCAATGTATTTCTATTAAGAAAATCCCTTACAGTTGTGATTGTTTGATACGCAGCAGTATTGGTGTGGTTATAACTGATACAGAGGTCATTGCTAGCCAGATGTGTAGGATTTTACATAAGCTATCGAAGCACTTAATTGTGTGATGGTGAACTGGGACCCCTGGGAGAGTATGGCCACAGAAAGAGGAGAACACAACCTGATTTGCATTTGGAAAAAGTAACTCTGGCTATAATGTGTAGGTTAAATTGAAAGTGGAGTACAGTTTAACTTTCTTATTATATCAATACTATGTAGGAAATCACAGCACAAAAAAATAAAGAGAGCCAAGGGCTTGTATGGGAGCAGCCACTAGCCGGGTGTATTTTGCGAAGAGAGCCGCAGACAGAACACTAAGAGAGGAACAATGTGGAGGGTACTCCGGAGGATGAAGATCCAGCAAGCGGGCCAAGCTTCAGGGAGTACATCTATAATCCTAGCACTCAGGAAGCTGAGAGAAGAGGATCAGGAGTTCTAGACAGGCCTGTGCTCTAAACAATTTCCATGGCAGTCTGTAATGTTTGAAGAGACCCTGGAGCAAAACAAATAAACAACAAAAGAATCAAGAAAGCAAGGAGAGGAAGAAGACAAGGAGAATCAGATACCTTAAGACCAAAGGAACAGTTCAGAAAGAGAAGGATCAATGATATCCATTTGGTCTAAGCTGTCTCTCACTAACGTACCTGTCCATCAAAATTTTAGAACCTAAGAGGGATTTAAAGATCAAGGTCTCAGCACTGCATTGACAGCTACAATGGTATTTTTCTAAGTGATTTTAAATGATGTGCCCCTGGGAATCTGACAGCGAAGCAGAGCTTTAAAATACTTCCTAATACATTTAATATAATAATTTCAAACATCACAGAATCACTTCAAAGTCTAGTGAAACTTAACGAAAGGAAGAAAATTATCATTAGCATACATAATTAGCTCTTGCCTGTCTGATTTCGGGTGGCTTCCTCTAGAAAAACAGTTCTAACCTGTGGGTTGCGACCCTTTGGGGGAGGTCAAACGGCCCCTACACAGGCGTCACCTAAGACCATCAGAAAGCACAGATATTTACATTATGTACCAGTGAAATAATTTTGTGGCCAACAGTCACCGCAACACGAGGAACTGTATTAAAGAGTCGCAGCATTAAGAAGATCGAGAACCATTGCTCTAGAAAGCACCGGAACAGGTGCTCCCTAAACACAGAGGGCTCCTCTCTCTGGCACAGGAAAGTAGAGATGTCTTATTATTCATAGCTTTTCAATCTCATCCAGTGATTTTAAAACAGGCTAAGGCGCACAGGCTAAATGCACAGGAACTTCCAGAACCCTGCATTTTGATCTTCTGATAGAGGCCCCTCTTTAATCTCGAAGGACACTCCACAGGACAGGGATTAAGCATAGTTAAATGAGTCTGTTGTGTTTACCTACTTAATAGAAGGAAGTTACTGGAAGATCTCATTCCATAAGCTCCCTCTTATAAAGGGCTATGAAATCAGTGCTCCCAAAGTCCAAAGTAATGTTGTACATCACTAATTCAGAACTCACTGCAGCTGGGGATTTCTTGACTCTTTTAGTAGAAGCTGTTCAGTTTTTACCAACACAGTAAATATCAGGACAAATACCAACACAGTAAGGATTATGGTGGGCCGTCCATGTAATCAACCAATCATTGAAGGTAGCACGTTGTTCTCTTCAAAGTCCTTCCTGAAAGAGAACACAGGAGCTGCTCTAAGAGGAGAGAGTTTCAACCACCTCAAGACTGATTCTAGGCACCAGTTTCCCATCTAGTACTAAGAGCCATTTGCTCACTGTTTCACATGAGAATTGGATTCACCCTTGGTTACTGTGAGTCAAGAGAGTGCCTCAGACCTTTTATCATCCCTCTAAACCAGTGCTCTCCAACCATAAAGTCGTGTTCATCACTTCTTCCTAACTGCAATTTTGCTACTGTTAAGAATCATAATGTAAATATCTGTGTTTCCTGATGGTCTTAGGTGACCCCTGTGAAAAGGTCATTCAACCCCAAGGGGTCGGGACCCACAGGCTGAGAAGCACTGCTCTGAGTGCTAGAAGATTTCTGACAGAAATACAAGGAATCCACAAACAGCCCCTCCACACCGCCAGAAAATGTTCATGCCGCATTGCAGGACTTGTTCCACAGAAGGCAAATGCTATTGACCCTCACGTGGACAAACTGCTTCCTCACTAAGCTACAACCATACACAATTCCCTGTGAGAAATATCTCCAAAGCGGACTCTTGAACCTTAGGGTGAGGTGAAAAGGGATTCTCTCTTAAGATGTATCACTCCTACACACACCCTTAAGGGGCCTGACAGTTAAGGACAGGAGCTGTTTCACGATGTCTGTGCCTATTGCTGTAGCCAATAGCAAGAGCCCAACTCAAGCTAGTCCAACAGGGAACAACGGAAATCTTGTGGGCACCAGAACTGAATGCTCCCAAAGATTACTTCCTTCAGAATAGACAGAGTCATATTTTAAGAACTTATGTTTGTCAGCTCCCCACCACGATGAAAAATACTTAAGACAAAACATCTCAATATGAGAAAAACTTTAATCTTGGCCAAATTTCATTCCGTGGCTGTTGGTCCTATCACTTTGGGCTTGTGGCAAGGAAGGAAACCACTGCTGAAGTTCATGGCAGAAGATGCTTAACCGATGGTGGCCAGTAAGCAAAAATAGGTAGCAATGACACAGGAAGGGGCTGAGGCTCCACTGTTCCAACAATGCACATGTTCCCAATGACCTGACTTCCTCTCATTAGGTTCCTTTTCTTTTTTTATTTATTTTTAATTTTTTTATTATTAGTTACATTTTATTAACTCTGTATCCCAGTGGTATCCCTCATTCCCTCCCAAACCCTCCCTCCATCTTTCATCTCCTCCCTGCCCCTTTCCAAGTCCACTGATTGGGGAGGATCTCCTCCCCTTTCATCTGACCCTGTTTTATCAGGTATCTTCAGGACTGGCTGCAAAGTCCTCTTCTTTGGCCTAGCAGAACTGCTCCTCCCTTGGGGGGTGGGGAGGTCAAAGAGCCTGCCATTGAGTTCCTGTCAAAAATAGTCTCTGTTCCCTTTAATATGGGAAACCAATGGGTTACTGAGGTACCACGGGCTTCATCTGAGCAGAGGTTCTAGGTTATATCCATACATGGTCCTTGGTGGAGTGTCAGTCTCAGAAAAGACCCCTGTGCCCAGATATATTTGGTCCTTGTAGAGCTCCTATCCTTTCCACATCATACTAACTCCCCCTTCTTTTATATGATTCCCTGCACTCTGCCAAGGTTTGGTTATGAGTCTTAGTATCTGCTTTGATACACTGCTAGGTAGAGTCTTTCAGGGGCCCTCTGCAGTAGGCTCCTGTCCTGTTATTTCTTTTCTCCTATGTCCAATGCACATCCCATTTGTCTTTCTAAGTGAGGATTGGTCATCTTACCCCAGGTCCTCTTTCTTGTTTATCTTTTTTAGGTGTATAGATTTCATTATGTTTATCATATCTTATAGGACTATATGAGTGAGTACATACCATGTGTGTCTTTCTCCTTCTGGGTTAGGTTCCTTTTCTTAAAGCTTCCAACGTGCCACAGGCAGGGGACAAGACTTTAACAAATGGGTATAAAAGTATCTTTTATTCCCCTGATGCAATTGTTGTCTTGGAGACTCACCACTGACTATGCTCACCCTTTCTAGCTCTTTCTGAACTCTGGCTGGCTGGTTCAACTCAGCTGTTCTGGCTCAACTCCTCTCCAAGCTGACTGATTCCATTTGGCTTCACTCAGCCTCTCACTGGAGTGCTCTACTTGGAAAACTGCCCCTGAACTCCAAGAACTGAACTACAGCAAACCGAACTACACTGCACTCATTTCCAACTGACTGTTCAACTCAACCACACAATGCTGAACTCACTGAACTACACCAAAGTGCCAGAACTGACTGAACTGAATTGACTGAACTGGACTCAATTCTGCTAGCTGTCCTCTCTACTAAACTCTCCACTGTATTCAGCTCTACTTCTTTCTCTACTTATTCTCTTCTCCACTGAACTTTACTGTACTCCACTGTATTGTTTGCTCTACTTTCTATCTACTCTGCCCTACTCTATTGTCTCAACTCTACTGACAATAGAGCCCTTAAGTAGCTTCTCTTTCCTCTCTGTTCTCGAGAGAGTTCGGGGTATCCTATTCTCTGACTGAGTCAGTCAAATATTTCTCTGACTCATTGCTTTTTCTACCCTCAGTTAGACATCACTGTTTGGGATTAAAAGTGTGTACTAAGTGCATGTCTGTAATTCAGCTGGAGGACACACTCCAGGAAGGTCTTTGGATGTGATCAGAACAGACATGTTGCTGGATTAAATGGATTTTTTAGCGGCCATTCTAGACCAGGGGCTCTGTTGGCCTGTGACTTGACCTCATTAATTTAGTCCTCTTTTTATGGTACAGATTGGCACAGCTAGGTCCAGGTTTACACAGTTATTGTACCCAGGGACCCTAGCAAAGCAGCTCTTATCTAACAGAACCAGAAAAGAGTCCTAACCCCAGTGTGGCTCAGTCATCTTGGATGATGTACACATCTGTTATCCATCATGACAAGCCTGTCACAAATCTTTTCGGAGTGGACGTTTCTGGTTTCTTTGGAAACTCAGTTGTGAATATGTTTTTTGTTTTGTTCCCAAGTGTGGGAGGTGGGAATGTTTTTCCCTCTGAGGAAAACAGCCTTGCTGAAAACAGCCCCCATGAAAAGGTGTGTGATGTTTGCCAGCTGAAAACAGCCATGTGCTGGGGGCTTGATTTTCTAAGCTGGAAAACATCGTGTGGACTCTGAGAAGGGATAATAGAAGCCCACAGACCGCAAGAGAATGCTTTTTCATTGCTACACTTTGCAGTGGTTCAGATCCTTCACTGGTCTTTGCAGAGAGAGAGAGAGAGAGAGAGACTGTTCATGCTGCTTTGGCAGAGTTTTGCCACTTCCATGGACTTGTGCCATTCAGGTGAAGCATTCCATTTGGGTGAAGGGTGCTCATTGGGCAGTGTTGTCGCCTCTGCTGAATCATTCTGCCACTCCTAACACGTGTTGCTGCTGTTGCTTTGCTGTCAGACTGGACTGCTGGTAGAGTTTGGTAATCCCCAAAGAACCCATTGACCTTAATCAACAGGAAGTAGATAAAAGAGGTCTAAAGCCCTTTTCCCTGCTATTCTCCTATCTAAGGTTGGGGTGTGGGTAGAAAGGTAGAGGCATTTAGGAAGATTAAATAAAGTAGGTGTTTGAAAAATCTAAACTTAAATATTGTGTCTTCCCACAGTAAACATCACATCAAATTCCACAGTGTGAGGGGTCAGTGGTGAGTTGGATGGTATGTAGTCAGAACAAGTCTCCAGAACAAAACAAAACCAAAAAGATTATTTATAGAAGAGAAAGAGGGTGCTATCTGCACAGGAAATCCCGTATGCCTTGCAGTTTGTAAAACATATTCCATGGTGCTTAGAACATAAAAGTAACATTAAGATAGTAGACAAAAGAATCACGATGATATTTCTAGGGTCCAAATACGGTCAAATGATGTTGCCCCGTGCCATTGATATCATTGGCCGTTATTTCAGTAGACGTTTTGTTGTCTGCTGTGTGACTTTATGGTCTGTCTAACTGAAAATTTGGACATAAATAATGCCAGTGCTATCACTATTAATAAGAAATAATGAGAAGACAAAATGTACTTGGTGACTTGAAGAAATTGACAATTGGGTGTGTCCTGATGCGTGGGTGGTGAATTGACATGCAGGAGGCTCAGCTTGTGTTCTGTTGAACCATCACAATGTGTCAAGGAACAACTCTGTCTCATTTCACTTTAAGCAAGACAGGCCCATCGTCCCTGCTTCCTAGCACCGGACCTTTGTTCAGCCTTTCCAGCCTGTGGTGAATTCCCCTCTTTTCTGGCTGCTGCTCCAGCACTCATTCATCACTTCAGTCTCATGGCACTGTCTGCCATATAACGTGGCTGGCAGAACTGGATAAACAAAAACATTGAACCTTTTGTCTAACGCATTTTAAAATGCAGTTTGTATTATCTCCTGTACCTTTAAAAACTGTCTCTACCCCGGTAGTCTTGTTTGGTGATTGCAAAGTAGAATTCAAGTCCCAGCTTAGCTTCTTTCTGCGAACTTTCTTTTGAAATGTGGACACTGACCCTACATTCTCCCACCTCTTACCTCCTTCTACTCTTCTCCTGCTGCCCCATCCATCCCACTTAACCTAAGTGTCCTGTCCTCTGTCATTCCTTTCATGACCCAAAGGTTAGGTCATGATACTCCCTGCCTTTCCAGAGCCTACTTAGCCTTCCAGGTATGCTTTTCCTTTGTAAATATTGTCAATGCAAAATCTTCAGGCAGTCAAAAAGAGCAGAGCTCACAGGAAAACCAGAAAGCCGTTACTCTTAACTGCACAGTACTCAGTAAAAGTATACAAAGAGTTTGACAAAAAGAAAAGGAAAAGATTTCGGAGAATGGGTGCATTCTGCATCATGATACCCATAGCACAAAGCTTAGTGTCTACAACAGATAAAACAGAAAGTTTAAAGAAACAAAAAGAACTGGAATGTGACAAATGCCTATAGCATAGAGGAGAGATGGCTTAGGGGAAGGAGAAGGCTCTAATGAAGTGCTAAGCACAAACTGAATTTGAACACTGGGCAGGGTAGATTGTTCAGGTATCTGGATCTCTCATAAAATTGTATGGCTCACATATTTCTTTCTTAAAGCAGAAGTTTTCCAAAAAAGCACCTTAAGGGAAAAAAAGAATAAAAAGCAAAGACAAGAGCAAAATAGATTTGGTAAGGGAGAGTGAAGAATGAATGAGGTGCAGCTAAGAGCAAAGCATGCTCTGCAGTCCCACAGTCATTCCAGAACATCTCCAGGCTAATGTATCACCCGGATCTGAAAGGTTCTGTAATGGATTGTGTTTTGAAGAAGTGTTTTTAATTAAGTCAACTGCTCTAAGCTTTGATGAGAGGCTGAGAAATCTTAGAGCTTTTATCCTCACCAGCATCTCTCAGATGAATCTGGGATGCATTTCCTATGTACTAGAAAACAATGCATTCATGGTGTGAACCTTAATAAAGGGCTTTAAGGAGCCTGTGTTTATCGAGCTGTTGCTCTGTGTACCTCGGCCGTAATGAAATAATGACTCCACGGGAACCTAATACACTCTGGGAACGATTCTTGAACATTGTACCCAGGGAGCCTAATAATGTAATTTGAAGAAACTGTGTCCAAGGAACAGGAAAACAACGCAAGCTGTTATCTCTGATTGAGTCTGTTTTCTTGCAGAGAATCCTGAGAAAACAAAAAAATGTTTTGTTTGAAGTTGCTTTTTTTTTCTCTTTTGTCTTCTTCAAGCCTGAGAGGAGAAAACAAAAATCCCTTTGAAGTATTTATAAACTAAACATCTCTGAAGACTATTTCTTCCTTTATATCCAAAATATTTAGTAATTCTGTAATTGGACAATTATTTACTTGGCATTGACAAGTGCCTGGAGGTAGGCACTGGGGAAGACACAAAGGAAATCAAAACAGCATTAATACCACCTGGGAGCAAGAAGATTCAGGCTCCACTAGGCCAGATGCCTCAGAATTTACATTCACATTTCACAGAAGCCCTGCTATTTGCATGAGTTGTTTGCGCTTAAAGGCATGAGAAATACTGTTTTATTTACACGTTGGAATCACCATGGGCCTTGCCTTGTTTTTTTTTTTTTAATTTTTCATCAATTACACTTTATTCATTCTGCATCCCCCCATAAGCCCCTCCCTCCTCCCCTCCCAATCCCACCCTCCCTCCTCCCTCTGCTTGCATGCCACTCCCCAAGTCCACTGATAGGGGAGGTTCTCCTCTCCTTTCTGATCTTAGTCCATCAGTTCACATCAAAAGTGGCTGCATTGTCCTCTACTATGGCCTGGTAAGGCTGCTCCCCCCCAGGGGGAGGTGATCAAAGAGCAGGCCAATCAGATTATGTCAGAGGCAGTCCCTCTTCACATTACTATGTAACCCAATTGGACTCTGAACTGCCCTGGGCTTCATCTGTGCAGGGGTTTGGGTTATCTCCATGAATAGTCCTTGGTTGGAGTATGAGTCTCTGGGAAGTTCCCTGTGTTCAAATTTTCCTGTTCTGTTGCTCTCCTTGTGGAGACCCTGTCCTCTCCAGCTCTTACTATTTCCCAGTTCTTACCTAAAATTCCATTCACTCTGCCCAACAGTTGCCCATCAGGCTCAGCATCTGCTTTGATAGTCTGAAGGGCAGAGGCTTTCAGAGGCCCTCTGTGGTAGGTTCCTAGGTTGTTTCCTGTTTTCTTCTTCTTCTGATGTCCATCCTCTTTGCCTTTCCGGATGGGAATTGGACATTTTAGTTAGGGTCCTCTCTCTTGCTTAGTTTCTTTAGATGCACAGGTTTTAGTGGGTTTGTCCTATGTTGTATGTCTATATGAGTGAGTATATACCATGTGTGTCTTTTTGCTTCTGGGACAACTCACTCAGGATGATCCTTTCCAGATTCCACCATTTACCTGCAAATTTCATGATTTCCTTATTTTTCATTGCTGAGTAATATTCCATTGTGGAGATGTACCACAATTTCTGCATCCATTCTTCAGTTGAGGGGCATCTGGGTTGTTTCCAGCTTCTGGCTATTACAAATAAAGCTGCTACAAACATGGTTGAGCAAATGTCCTTTTTGTGTACTTGAGCCTCTTTTGGATATATGCCCAGTAGTGGTATGGCTGGATCTTGAGGAAGCGCTATTCCTAGTTGTCTGAGAAAGTGCCAGATTGATTTCCAGAGTGGTTGTACAAGTTTACATTCCCACCAGCAGTGCAGAAGGGTTCCCCTTTCTCCACAACCTCTCCAGCATGTGTTGTCACTTGAGTTTTTGATCTTGGCCATTCTCATGGGTGTAAGGTGAAATCTCAGGGTTGTTTTGATTTGCATTTCCCTAATGGCTAGTGAGGTTGAGCATTTCTTTAAGTGCTTCTCTGCCATTCGGTATTCCTCTACAGAGAATTCTCTGTTTAGCTCTGTTCCCCATTTTTTAAGTGGATTACTTGGTTTGCTGCTTTTCAGCTTCTTTAGTTCTTTATATATACTGGATATGAGTCCTCTGTCAGATAAAGGGTTGGTGAAGATTCTTTCCCAATCTGTAGGTGGTTGCTTTGTTTTGATGACGGTGTCCTTTGCTTCACAGAAGCTTTTCAGTTTCATGAGGTCCCATTTATTGATTGTTGCTCTTAGAGCCTGTGCTGTTGGTGTTCTGTTCAGGAAGTTTTCCCCTGTACCAATGAGTTCTAGGGTATTTCCCACTTTTTTTTCAAGCTGATTTAATGTGTCTGGTTTTATGCCTTGCCTTGTTTTTTAATGTTGTTGTGAGATTCAAGTTCCAGAAATTGTTACTTAATTTATGTGGGGTGCATTTGGGAATTGGGGTTTTCCCAAAGAGCCCAAGATTAATTCCAGTAAATGTGGAGTCTGAGAACCACTGCCTTGGGTTCAGTGAAGCCAGCCCATCACCCCCTCCCTTGGCTGCCTACGGTTTGCCTTCGGTCTGGCTGGATACTGAAGACTTGTATTTCCGACCAGCTCCCAGGAAACGTTGATGTCACTTTGCTTCTCTTGCATCCTCTTCATTGCTTTGCTCCAACACAAGCCATTTTTCAAGAGTTAGCGTATTCTTTCTAGTGCCATTAGTACAACTGCATCTTAAGTTTATTTTTATTAATTACAGTTTATTCACTTTGTATCCCCCTGTAGCTCCCTCTCTCCTCCCCTCCTTAGCCTACCCTTTCTCTCTCTTCTCCACCTATGCCCCTCCCCCAGTCCACTGATAGGGGAAGTCTTCCTCCCTTTCCATCTGATCCTATTCTATCAGGTCTCATCAGGACTGGCTGCATTGTCTTCCTCTGTGGACTGGTAAAGCTGCTCTGTTAGGAATTGTGCGCCTGTAGAGGTTACACGCGGGTGTGGTTCCAGGTGGTCAGCAGGTGGTCTGGGTGTCTTTCCAAATGCCTGATACCCGGTCTGTCAGGCCCCAGGGGCTGCCTGTAGAAGTGCCTGCTTGCTGATCCCAACATGCTCCCCCTTCGGGAGGTGATCAAAAAGCAGGCCAATCAGTTCATATCAGAGATAGTCCCAGTTCCCATTACTATGGAACCCACTTGGACACTGAACTGCCATGGGCTACATCTGTCACATTTTTTTTTTAATGAAAAAGCACAGACTCTATCCATAAGGAACAAAATTAATATTAACTGAAAAGAAGTTGAACCCCACCACTCCTCTTCCCCAGGACACCACGGAAGTCCTCACCCTAGAACCTCAGAATGTGGTCTTACCTGGAATAGATGTGACTGCTGATGGAATTAGCCAGGACGAGGTCACAGCGGGATAGGATGGGCCTTAATACAGTGTGAGTGATCTCACAGGAAACGCATACCTACAGAAATGGAGGCAGAGATTGGAGCAATGCATCTGCCCACCAAGGAAGCTGAGCAGGTGGCTTCGGCCAGAGAAGGCAGAAAAGGCAGAAGACCAGGACAGATGCTTCCCGGGAGCCTTCAGAGAAAGTGAGACACTGCGGCACTGACTGCAAACCCAGAGCTCCAGGCCGCTGAGAGGGCGCACACGCCTGCTGTTTAAAGCCTGCAGGAAGCCAGTACCCCCGACTTTATTTACATAGGTAGGGAGCTATTGGGATGAGTTTAGGTTTTCTATTTTACATCTAGGACATGCGCTCTGCTGCCTATTTACAACAACAAAGAGGGCTTTGCTGCAATATCCTCAAGTTTGGCTTCTCACTGACAATGGTGTATGACAGGGGAAGGAATTATAAAGAAAAGCAAATGACTAGAGTTTTGGAAAAACAAAGCAGCAACAGAAGCGGAGAGAGGAGGATGCAGGGGCAGCAGAAACCCACTTTCCTTGATAGGCCCAGCCAAGGCAAACACAGGTTCTTTTATTCTAATGTTAATTACTAATAGTAACTTTCTTGTGGGACAGGGTGGACAGGTGGTTAAGGGAATTGACTAATAATATTAACTCACATTACTCACACAGTAACTCATTTTATACTTACATATGTATCACATGTGTTACCACATAGAGTCATAATTATGTATGTAGAGTCATACATATGTGTGTGTGTATATGTATATGTAATACAAAATGGGTACAAAGGTCTCATGAGACAAGTAATCCGCAAAGACAGGAGCTTGGAAACTAACAAGGACGCCATAGAGTCTGTATGGGATGACATAACTAAACCAGAAATGAAGAAGCTGCTGTGGCTGCCGTGTGGCTGCTGTGACTAGCTACTGTGGTTGCTGTGGCTGGCTGCTGTGGCTGCTGCTAGGCCATAGCTTCAGGATGTGGGGTTATTTAAGTAGGCCGAACTGAACTGAAGCCCCTTGGATAGTCAGTTCTCTATCCTCAGTCCGTTGATGCGTACCCTAAGTGGTCAGGTAGCAGGTTGCTTTGTGGCTAGACAACAGTAGGACAGTAGGAGCTGCCACCATGGCAGGGTTAGGTATCTATGCGTTAGTGCTTTATGGGGTTGGGATGAAGGAGTTTCACCCTTTCCTTGGTCTGGTATGTCTGATACGTTCTTGGGCCTGGTGTTCCTGATTAAATTTTAATATGCCCATAAGGCCCTATGTTTTCTATTAACTCTGATGATATATTTATGAGGGCAGCCTTTCCACTTCCAGGTAAGTCACTGGTCAGTCTGTGTCACATAGATGGTGCCAGATATATGCTGCTGGTCACATCTCCACCCAGGGGCCGAATCATCCTCTGTCCACAAAATGGATTCCACCGCTGCTTGTAAAATGGAGTCTGTGGGACAAGGTGCAGTCAGAATAAGAAAATGTGTTCTGCAATATGGAGTGACAGACCACAGCCCCTTCTCGATTTGGCAGTTTTCCAGGAAGGTTGGTGTGAGAACCATAAAGGGCTCAGCAGTTGGTGGGGAGCACCCACTAAACATCACTCACTCATAGAAAGCAGAAGAAAGAGAACTGGACACCAACTCTTCCAGAGGTTTCCTTCTTATTTCTTATAAAAAGTATTTATTTTTTATAAATAAAAATCTATAAAAATTTATTATAAAATGTATTTATTTATTATATTTATTATAAAAATTAATACTTTTATCGTTTCAGCTGATTTCCACCTTGAACTTCACCCGGAATAGAAGATACGGAATAGTTAAACACAATCGACAGTAGCAACAAAAGGAAAGTCTACACAGGAGAGTGGCAGCCTGGAGCTACTGACACGCGGCCGGGCTCTGGCCGCAAGCACACAGGACTGTCGGTGCTCAGAAGTTTCTGTTCAACTATATAAAACTGTCCAGTAGCCCTTACTACTCTCTAGCCCACTCCAAGGTTAGAAGCCTAATGTAGCTAGTGAACACTGATCACGTTTTTAGTTGTCAGCCGTTCAAACCTCCTTCTACAGAATGCCCTTCTGTAGAAAGCTGGATATTCAGGGCCCTGAACCTTCTCACCACCGGTCTCCAAGCCAGCAACCTTTAGGCTGGACACGCTGGTGTGGAAAGAGGCCCTGGAGGAGAAGCGACCTTGGCTGAAGCGTCCACTCTCCCAGGAATGCAGAGCCACAGGCACCTATAGTCCGGAGGCCTGAGAACCCGTGCCAGCAAACTTCCCAAACTCTCTGCGAATTCAAGGCTCTCTGCTCTCCAACTTTGCTTTCTGTCCCACATATCTAAGTACCTGCTGGATCAAAACATACCGTGCGGCGCTGTCCCATACGATGTCAGCTTCACCTGAATGCAGGAAGTTGGGTTATCTACTTAGAAAACAAAAAACAAAGACATTTGTTACTATTAATCTACATTCCCATCCAGCTCCCTTCCCTTCCCTTTCGCCACCACCTTCCCGCCACTTCGTTATGAGTGACGGGAGGGATGTGAATGCTCGTATTCATCAACACGTACTCACGAACGCTCTCTGGAGTTCCAGTCAGGCACTGCAGCGTGATGCTTGAAAGAGCTGTGGGCCGTGGAGGGGCCTGAAGCTACAGCACCACCAGCCAATTGCTCACTTACCCTCACTGAACGCTGCTGAGGAAAAGAAATGTTCTTTGGACCGACTTGCTCGCGTTCTGTAGAGATGCTTAGTACGGCATCCCAGAAGAAGTCTGAGAACAATTCGCGATCCGTGCTATTCATGATGGCCCCATGAGTGCGAGAAGTCATTACAGTTCAGGGCGCCGGCCATTCGCGCACACACGCCGAGGACGCTTTTAAAAGGTGGTTGCATAAAAAGGAAATTTTAAAAAACACCAAATTACACAGCGTGGGTTCCCTGCCGCCGGGCTGGCTGTGGTTTTCTTGTTTCCCCGGCCTTTACGCTAACAAAAGACTCGTGCTCTTTGGAACTTATCAGAAAAAGTCAGTAATTCGCTTTTCGCTTACACATAAGCCGTCTCATCCACTGAGATCTAAGGAGATTTACTTCTGTAATCTAGAAGCCGTTCCGTGGATCTTTATAAAAGAGCAGTTTCTTTACCGTGTGACGTGGAGAGGCGGCCCCTAAGGGGTTATTCCGGGAACGTTGCACCCCACACCTCATGAGGAAGGAATCACACCCTCTGTGCTACAGGGAAGTGACAGAAGCTCCAAGAAGACAGCAGGCCCACATTCCAAGCGCCTTTTTACAGGTGTGTTATGGTCTCCCTACACACACAAAGAATTTGGGGCCTCAAGTTGGACCAGTCATTGGTTAGCCACCGTGCACCACATCTTGCAGGCAGGACAGATGTAGGTCAAAGGTCTTCTGGCTGCGTTGATGTCAGAGTCCCACTACTATAAGTCATACCCATGTGGCCAGCTAGGATCCTGACACACCTGGATGGCCAGGAACCGGAGGCAAGAGAGCCCAGAGACCCATAATAGAATGAAACACAACCGGAAGAAAAAAAAAAGTCAATGAAATGATTCTTAATGATAGTCTGCTATATTCATAGACTGGGGCCTAGCTAGCCCAGTTGTCATCAGAGGTGTGTCATCATGCAACTGATGGGAGCAGATGCAGGGACCCACAACCAACTAGGCAAGCCAGAGGTACCCCACAGAAGAGAGGAAAGAAAGAGTGTAGGAGCCAGAGTCGTGGAGGGTACCACGAGAACATGGCCCACAGAATCAACTAAGGAGGTCTCATTGCAGCTCACGGAGACCAAAGCTACAAAGAGACCCTGTGTGGCTCTGAGCTACAAGGAGGTCCCCTGCATATACCTTATGTCGGGGAACCAGGGAACCTGGTGTTCTTGTGGAGCTCCCAACAGGGGGATGGAGTTGTGTCTGTGACTGTGTTACCTGTTCTTTTTAGCCTACTGGATTGCCATCACTGGCCTTCGTAGGAGAGTTTATGTCGAGTCTTATTTTAACTTGGTAGGTCATGGTAGGTGGATATCTCTGGGAGGCCTGCTTTTTTTTTTTTTAAGGGAAATGGAGGAGGAGTGGATGTGGCAGAGAGGGGAGGTTGGAGGAAAGACTGGAAGGAGCAGAGGGAGGGAAAACTATGGTGGGCATGTCATTCATAATAATAAAAATAATAGAAAAAGAAATTTAAAGCATTTTCTACAGTGCGGATGTAATGAATAAGAGAAAATTTAAAAATAACTTTTAAAAGTTTATGAATGCATTAAAAAAAAACAAAACAAACCTCTTCTTTTCATAAGAATCCCACACTCCTTTCACTGGTTTAAGAACCCCTTAAAACATATTCGTCAAACACTTAATGCAACATTTGAAAATATTGACGGTTGGTTCTTCTTTATTGGAAATATTTAAAAAATTAAATGTACAAAATGGAAAATGCACAATAAATAGTAAAACTGAAAAGTGCTCCTAGGATGCACGGCCTCAGAAAATGTCCTCCAATTTTAGAAGTAGAAGGTCTGGATGCACTTTGCTTTTAATCTTTCCAAACAAAACTACTGAGTACCCACCGCATACCAAGCCCTTTCCCAACCAGCATTGCTCAGCAATAACTGGGGTAAAGCAGACATAATCGTTGCTGTCATAGACCTTGTGGGGGATGAAAAATTCACATCGTATTATAATTCTAATAAGTACCACAAGGCAAAGAACAAGCTGTAATTAGAAGATGACAAGAGAGACTAATGCTGAGCTGGAGGACTTAAAGGCACGGAGGAAGCGACATTTTTAAACTAAAGGTCGCAAACATGTTATCCAGGCAGCTGAGGGGGGTCAAAGAGCAAGGCAGGGCAGTATTCCAGCAGAGAAAAGAATGTGGCACAGTCCTTAGAGCAAGCAGGGCAGGTGTGACTGTCTGAGGGACAGTGGCCCAAAAGCATGATGGGGTGGAGGAAGAAGATGGCGTCAGATCACACACAGATCTGGGCAAGTGAGGAGTGAGTTACTACGGCATGGAGGATTTTAAGTTCAATGCTGGGGTTTCTTCTTAATGTCACTCCGGCTAGAATATGGACATAGAGTGAAGATGAAAGGCGAAGAAGCCCTGCAGCAGGAGTGGACAGGGTCAGATGAGAAGAAGGCTATGGGGCAGAGACAGGGAGAGATAACTTGCGGGAGTCTGGGTCTATGCATTCAGCGGGGTCCATATGGTAAGGACTTGGACTCAGCCTGTGTTGCTATTTTGGACTTGGGGGCGGGGCAGTTAAAAGGTAAGGCCTGGTGGGAGGAAATGAGATCACCGGGGCGTGGGACCCTGGCCCCTCCTCTCTCTAACACACCAGCCACCAGGGGAGCAGCTTAAGCACTTTCTAACATGATGCGGCCTCTCCACGGGGCCCAAAGCACAGGGATCAACCAACCACCCAGAGGCCAGAATCCTCCAAACACGAACTGTACCCTCTTTCTTTATAAGCTGATTATCTTGGTTATTTGTTACAGAAACAGAAATTTAACTAACCCCGAGTCCAAGAGGCTTAGAGAAAGACTGGGGGTGGAAGAGAGAGAGAAAGAAAGAAGAGAGGGAAGGTTTACACTTGAGAAACTGGGAAGGTTGAAAGACTACTTGACAGAAAGAGGGGTCAGAAGAGGAGGGAAACTTGTTTTGTACCTTAGGTCTGTGATGCAGTAGGCTCTTAAGTATATAGTCTTGGTCTCTACCCAGAAGTTAGGCCAGTTCCTGGTCATAAATTCAGACAATAACTTCATAACTTTGAAGTTCTCTCATTGTCTTCGTAATGGCATGTGACACTTGCCTCATAGGTTGGAGGGAAATGTGGACAAGGCAGTCACTACAAATGTCTTATGTACATTAAAGTTCCATGCAGACACACCAAGCTCCGAATTAGCACAGATAACCTTGCACAATGGTACAAAGTGTGAAACAAGAAATGTGCACACTAAATCTCAGTGTTTCTACGTGCTCTCATTGGCACACACACACACACACACACACATTTCAGGAGAGCTGGGGGGAAGAGTGGTATACAAATAAAAGCAAAAGTATCCATGATTTGTATGTTTCGATGTTTGTTAAATTTAACTTTTAAGAGGTAAACACATGACTCGTGAAATACAAATGTGTCAAAGAGTTTATTTACCCCATTGACAAAGAAACCAGGAAGACAAAATTAACAATGGAGAGAGCCAGGCAGTGAAGAATACAAACACATATGCGTATACAAAAGGTGGACTCAGTAATCTTTGGTTTATTCAAACTCTGCATATTGCAAGTGTAACATTCAGGAGATGACCTCTGCTAAGACTAGCTTTATCTGTGTGATGTACCGGACAACACACCATTAGCGAGCTCCCTGGGGGATGGAGACCAAGCAGCAAACGTCATGTAAGCACTGTGTGCCCACGTACGTGGCTTCTGACAGAACATTCTGAACATCTACACTGAGGTGAGCCACCTCGTTTGCCAAAGCTCAGGTGTGTGCCAGGCCTCCCTGTTCCAGGATGGAGGCAGCTTATGCAGGCTCCTTGGGAGAAGGTTACTGATCCTTCCCATAAGTCATCCAGTCTGAAGGTGGTTTGAGGAACCCCTGACCCAACGGGCAGTCGATCAGGAATACTGAAATGAATCCCCATCTCCTGAACAAAGAGAGGAGAACACTCACAGGGTAGATGGACATTGCCTCTCCACTGGACAAAGTCATTTATCACTTTCTCTCAATCTACAGCTATACAGTAGACAAAGGCACGGACCCTTTTGGAGTTAAGTAACTCCGAGATTACACTAGGAAAGACAGCATTTGCCTCAAAGGGCATCTCCAGTGGTCCTCCTCATTTCAAGCTCTTTCACAATTACCTCTGGCGTATTCGCCAGGTTATTACACCTTACAGAAGACTCTGGTCCAAGACAAACAATAAAGACTCTTCAGAGGCTTGAATTAAATGGAAAACATTCATTTCTTATTGATGATCTTCATTTGGATTCTTCCAATAGTTAATTTCATATGATTCCCCAGTTTGTGAAACATCAATTTCCTAAAGGTTAATCCAAAATCTGTTCACTGTATTTTTCCTTGAAAAAGATTCACAGTTCTGGATGTGCTAGTTAGTTTTTTGTCAGCTTGATACAAGGTAGAGTGTCAATTTCAGTCAAGAGAATGCCTTCACTGAATTGCCTGTAGGCAACTCTGTGGGGCAGTTTCTTCAATTCATGATTGATGTAGGTATGCCCAGCTCCCTTAGGGCAGGGTCACTCCTGGGCAGGTGGTCCTGGGAGGTATGAAAAGGCAAGCTATGGGGAGTGAGCCAATGAGCAGCCCTCTTCCATGGGTTCTGCTTTAGTACCTGCTTCAGGTTCCTGCCCTGACTTCCCTGAATGATGGACCACAAGCTGTAAGATGAAATAAGCCCATTCCTCCCCAAGTTGCTTTTGGTCATGATGTCTGGTACAGCAATATAAATTCTAACAAAGAGAGCATGTTATTTGAAAGAATAGGTTTCCACAAGAGTAGCATAGGTAGGTGTGTGTGTGTGTATTCTTTTTTAAGACAGAAGAGACATAGAGGCTAGAGACTTAATGCTTTATATTTGCTACCGAATCAGGGATGCTGTTAGGACACTGTTTTGAAAGAATAAACTAGAGGAAAATCTTCACCAGAAAAAAAAATCATTTTTAAGAAGGGTTCCAACAGAGAAGCCACAACTGAAGCTCATGGAATAAGGACAATTTTAGGAGGGAGCTGCCCAGCGCACCAGTGAACTTCAGGACTCACACCTGTAATCCCATTACTTCGAAGGCTGAAGCAGGAAGAGTACTGTGAATGAAAGGCCGATCTAGCTACTGAGTGACACTTTATATCAAAAGAAAACAAACAAAAACAAAAGCTTTGCAAAGTGATGGTCCTTCTCTGTCTAAAGAACTATAACAGTCTCCATAATGATGTGCGGTACCAACACAGATGCCTTCATTTGATGCGCAGACTTCTTCCGGTCAGCATTCTGTGCCATTCCTTCTTCTGCACCCTTTGTTCCTGGCACCAATGCTTCCCAGGCTTTTGCAGGGCTGATTAAAGAGTCAGGGGTAGCAGCACCCCTAGCACCAGCATCTTCTAACAGCTCTACAGGCAACCGCACCGTTTTGCATAGGTTAACAATCGCTGGGTAACGATTCTGAGCTCTTCAATTTCAAGCACCAAGAAAATGGATCATACAGACTCCTCTCTATGGTGAAAAGGGGTAGCTTCTCTTAAATTATTTTCATCATGTGTAGAGTTTCCAAATTATGTTGGAAATTATATTTTTTTTCATAGGGTTAAATGTGACAGAACATAGATTAACTTCTCAGTCAGGAACAAATTCCTTTGCAAGCAAGTCACATTCTTTGTGCTCCGTTCCCACACAGATTCCCAGGGTGGGGAGTACAGCGGTGCCCGAGCAACACTGTTTACTACAGTCTCTATCAGCAAGGCCAAAGTTATCAGGTGTCTGTTAAATTTAGGTTTAGGAAAATGACTGCTATTCCCTTGCCAACGGCTGGCTAAGCAATTAACGGGAGAAATTAATACTGAGACACAGCTTCTAAATGCGTCCCCATGTCCATCTTACTTTAGAGACAGAAAGGTCCAATGCCTCATGAAAGATCATTACGCCTAAACAAAATATAAGCAAACAAGAGAAAAGCAAAACGAATCCAACCAATTCAATTTTGTATGAAACAAAGGAGATTTCAGAAGTAAAGGTCAATAGACCAAAATAGTCCATTTCTTAAACTGAGATTCTATGAAAAAAACAAAATAAAACAAAACAAAACAAAAACAAAAACAAAAACAAAAACAAGCAGACAACTGATTAGGAATGCAACTGGACAAAAAGAGCTGATAAAATGTGTTAAATAAAAGAGAAACTCTACCTGTCTGGATTCTTCAGAGCCTTTCAGATAGCTCCTTCCTGAAAGAGGTAGGCCTGGAATGAAGAGTAATGACCTCTGGTCAGACAGGTCGGTCTGGGCCTAGAGATGGCTCAGCAGGTAAGTGTTTGCACACATACCTGAGTTCCTAACTTCTACCCCTAGGTCCTGAGTTAGAAGACTCTTCAAAGTTGGCTTCTGGCTTTCACATGAAAGAAAGGGAGAGGAGAAAGATGGGAAGGGGAATACGCTGACTGTTAATTTGGGATTTTACTATAGAACCTTCTGTGAATCAGCCTTGGTGGATATCAATGCTTTTCTACTCACGCCAATGCTTTCCACCTTCTTCTTTTCAAATACCTTTCATGCATGGCCTTTTCCCTTCCTTCCTTCCTCCTTCCCTTCCTCCCTCCCTCCTTCCCTCCCTCCTCCCCTCCCTCCTTCCCTCCCTCCCTTTTGCCTGCCTTTGTCTTTCTTTTCCTTCCTTTATTTCCTTCTACTCTTCGTTCTTTATGTATTGGGAATTTCACCAGGGCCTCATGCACACGAGGAAGGTGCTCTGTCTCTGAACTCTATCCTCAACCCCCTTTGAAACTCTTCATTTTGAGAGAGCCTCTCATGAAGTTGCTCAGGCTGGCCTTGAACTTGCTCTGCAACCTAGACTACCCTTGAACTTGTGACCTGCCTACCTTAGCTTCCTAAGGAGTTGGGCTTACAAGGACATACCACCAGGTCCTGCTATGTGAGGGTTTCCATAAAATGTCACTGAGCAGACCTCTGTGAAGAAATACAAAGTATGTTATATATAAGTGAGTAAACCAGTTCACTATTTGTTTTGATTCAGGGTCAAGCTTTTGCTGTCTGTTTCTACCTCTAAATCAATTTTGAGTCTTCTCTTAGTCCTGCTCATTGCAAAACTGGTGTCTAGTTATGCTCTCTTTAGGATGAGGACCGAATTTTTTTTACAATTGTTTTTATTTATTTATTAAGACCATTATCCCTAAAGCATTCTTTTAAACTAGAATTTCATATTCTATCTTTAAGTTTTCTTAAAAGTAAAACAAATGTATGGT
Source organism: Meriones unguiculatus (assembly GCF_030254825.1). NCBI lineage: Eukaryota > Metazoa > Chordata > Mammalia > Rodentia > Muridae > Meriones > Meriones unguiculatus. The sequence goes on from NC_083359.1 coordinate 72,648,593, forward strand.
TTTTTTTTTATATTTCTGAAATTTTTATTTTTTTTAGTTATTTTTATTTGGAGAGGGGTACAGATGGGGAAGAGGGAGGGAGGGTGGGATTGGGAGGGGAAGAGGGAGGGAGCTACAGAGGTGATACAAAGTGAATAAACTGTAATTAATGAGGACTGAATTTTAAACACACCGGCACCTTGTCATCTCAAGAAGTCCTCACGGGAGTGTGGTCTTAGCTTGTTTTTGACTTTGGGGTCAGGCAGCAGCCCTCACTCAGGTTCCTTAAGTCACTGCAAGGAAGATTTTTCTAAGGTGAATTCTGTGCTTCCCAATCTTCACTGGCAGAGCAAAACCACTGGCTTCTGGCCTTTTCCATAGCATTCATACCCTTGAACAAAGCATCCTACTTGCAGATTCCTATTTCCACACATTTTTCACTTATTCTTTCCCAGCCCATCTCTGAATTTCATCCCAAGGGCCTCTTCTTGGCTTCAAGTATCTGCTTCTTGAAAAACTATCTCCCGACCCGTATCTATGAGCCTGAGGGATGTCTTAGCAGTTAAAATCACTGGCTGTTCTTCCAGAGGACCCAGATTTGATTCTCAGCGCCCACGCGGTGACCCACAACCATCTCTAACTCCAGTCCCAAGGGATATGACACCCTTGTCTGGCCTCCTCGGGCTCTAGACATGCAAATAGCACTCAAGACATATATACAGACCAAATATCTATACATATGAAATAAAATAAAAATAAAATTTTAAAAATAATTTTTATATCAAAAGAGCATCACATGTATCTTCCTTGATGCACTCTTTGGTTCTCTCACCACAAACAGACAGAACTTATTTATATTATAATGTTAAGACAAGAGAGTTATCTGAAAATTTGAAGGGCGTAAAGAAAATAATCTAGTGTTGGTTCTCAGATTTGCGTATATGGGAGGGAGAGGACAATAAAAACTTTTTTTTTATTTTTTTGTTTATTGTTTTAATTATTACAATTTATTCACTTTGTACCTCAACTGTAGCCCCCTCCCTCAGCCCCTTCCAATCCCACCTTCCCTCATCTCCTCTCATGCCTCTCCCCCAGTCCACTAATAGGGGAGGTAGGTCCTCCTCCCCTTCCATCTGACCCTAGCCTATCAGGTCTCATCAGGACTGGCTGCAATGTCTTCCTCCGTGGCCTGGCAAGGCTGCCCAACCCCCTCAGGGGTGGGTGACCAAAGAGCCAGCCACTGAGTTCATGTCAGAAACAGCCCCTGCTCCCCTTACTAGCCAAACCACTTGGACACTGAGCTGCCATGGGCTACAACCGAGCAAGGAGTCTAGGATATCTCCATGCACGGTCCTTGGTTGGCGTATTAGTCTTTGCAAAGACCCTAGACCCAGACTTTTTGGTTCTGTTGCTCTCCTGTGGAGCTCCTGTCCACTCCAGGTCTTTCTATGTCCCCCTTCTTTCATAAGATTCCTTGCACTCTGCCTAAAGTCTGGCTATGAGTTTCAGCATCTGCTTCGATACCCTGCTTGGTAGAGTCTTTCAGAGTCCCTCTGTGGTAGGCTCCTGTCCTGTTCCCTGTTTTCTCCCTCTTCCAATGTCCATCCTCTTTGCCTTTCTGAATGAGGATTGAGCAACTTCCCTCGGGTCCTCCTTGTTTAGCTTCTTTAAGAGTATAGATTTTAGTATGTTTATCCTACATTATATGACTAATATCCATGTATAAGTGAGTATATACCATGTGTGTCTTTCTGCTTCTGGGATACCTCACTCAGGATGATCTTTTCTAGTTCCCACCATTTGCCTGCAAATTTCATGATTTCCTTGTTTTTAATTACTGAGTAGTATTCTATTGTTTAAATGTACCACAGTTTCTGTATCCATTCCTCAGCTGAGAGACATCTGGGTTGTTTCCAGGTTCTGGCTATTAATGAATAAAGCTGCTACAAACATGGTTGAGCAAATGTCCTTGTTGTGTACTTGAACATATTTTGGATATATGCCTAGGAGTGGTATAGCTGGATCTTGAGGAAGCGCTATTCCTAATTGTCTGAGAAAGTGCCAAATTGATTTCCAAAGTGGTTGTACAAGTTTACATTCCCACCAGCAATGGAGGAGGGTTCCCCTTTCTCCACATCCTCTCCAGCATGTGTTGTCACTTGAGTTTTTGATCTTAGCCATTCTGATGGGTGTAAGGTGAAATCTCAGGGTCGTTTTGATTTGCATTTCCCTGATGATTAAGGATGTTGAGCATTTCTTTAAGTGTTTCTCTGCTGTTCAATATTCCTCTATTGAGAATTCTCTATTTAACTCTGTACCCCATTTTTTTAAATTGGATTACTTGATTTGCTGCTGTTTAACTTCTTGAGTTCTTTATATGTTCTAGATATTAGACATCTGTTGGATATAGGGTTGGTGAAGATCCTTTCCCAGTCTTTAGGCTGTCATTTTGTTCTGATGACAATGTCCTTTGCTTTACAGAAGCTTTTCAGTTTCATGAGGTCCCATTTATCGATTGTTGAGCTTAGAGCCTGTGCTGTTGGTGTTCTGTTCAGGAAGTCGTCTCCTTTGCCAATGAGTTCAAGGCTTTTTCCCTCTTTTTCTTCTCACAGGTTTAGTATGTCTGGTTTTATGTTGAGGTCTTTGATACACTTGGACCTTAGTTTTGTGAAGGGTGATAAGTATGGATCTATTTGCAATTTTCTACATATAGCTATCCAGTTAGACCAGCACCATTTGTTGAAGATGCTACCTTTTTTCCATTGTGTAGTTTACCTTCTTTGTCAAAAATCAAGTATCCATAGGTGTGTGGGTTTGTTTCTGGGTCTTCTATTCAATTCCGTTGATCCACCAGTCTGTTTCTATGCTAGTACCATGCTGTTTTTAATACTGTTGCTCTACAGTACAGCTTGAGATCAGGGATAGAGATGCCTCCAGAAGATCTGTTATTGAACAGGATTGTTTTAGCAATTCTGGGTTTTTAATTTTTTCCATATGAAATTAAGAATTGTTCTTTCAAGGTCTATAAAGAATTGTGTTGGTGTTTTGATGGAAATTGCATTGAATCTGTAGATTGCTCTTGGCACGATGGTCATTTTCACAATGTTAATCCTACTGATCCATGAGCATGGGAGATCTTTCCATCTTGGTATCTTCTTCAATTTCTTTCTTCAGAGATTTGAAGTTTTTCTCAAACAGGCTTTTCACTTGCTTGGTGAAGCCAAGGTGCTTCACGTTATTTGTGGCTACTGTGAAGGGTGTTGTTTCCCTAATTTCTTTCTCGGCCTTTTCGTCTTTTGTATACAGGAGCGCTACTGGGTTTTTTGTTTGTTTGTTTTTGTTTTTGAGTTAATTTTGTATCTAGCCACTTTGCTGAAGGTGATTATCAGCTGCAGGAGTTCTCTGGTAGCATTTTTTGGGTCACTCGTGTATACTATCATATCATCTGTGAATAGTGATACTTTGACTTCTTCCTTTCCTATTTGCAGAGGATACTAAAAAACTTTTAATGAAATTAGAGAACAGAAAACTTGTAAAAATGGGGGTATCCTCTTGAGAATTATTACTCTAAGTTTTTGCAAGAAAACAAGAGCATTGTTTACTATACAGTGTAAGAGGTGCAAGTAGAATAAATCAGACACACACATGAATCTGTCTGATTTAAGAAAATAGAGCCACGTACATAGTGATTTTAGGACTTTAGTTCCACCAATAGCTTCCTTTAGTTCCACCAATAGATGAGAAGAAAGGCCACCACAAAAGGCAAGCTCAACTCTGCCACCTACTGCCTGGCGACAGAAGCTGTGCTTGCTGAAGGCATCAAGTTCCTAAGGTCACTGCCAGCTCACTGATACCTGCTTACAGAAAGATGAGCTGGAAGCTACTGGGCTCCCATCTAGATGATGCAACCAGGCTCATATCAACAAAGAAACAGATGCTGGGATTCATTTAACCCAGTCAGCCAGGGTTATGTCAATTAAATCAATAAGTATTAGCCAATTATTAAACTGAGTTTATATGTATACATATATATATACACGCACACATATATACATATGTAAATATTATTTACCTCTAAAAGTTATACCACTTTTAAATAATCCAGAAAACCCCTTTAGAGTGTTCAGAACATTGCAGAACACAGCTCCGTGTGTCTCAGCCTCTTCAGTTCCTTATGGTCCTGAATGCGAAAAACTTCCTGCTCTTTATTCAATATTCAAAGAAGATGGAAAGTGGAGCAGGAAGCTAGGCCCAAGCATTTCAGGTTTCTTACACTCTCTTCTTTGTCACATTGTCCTTAAAGGACAAAATGATAAAGAACCTAATTTTTTAAAGTGTATTGTTTTTAATCAATGGAAGATGGCTTTCTATGTCAAATTCTTCCTCGAGTCACATTTAAACAACGTTTGTAGCCAACAATAACAACACTTATTCTTGTATGGAATAAAAGCAAAGAGACCACAGTTTCTACCGCCTTCTCTGGGTTTCTGGTTCTGATGGTGAAAAGAAACGCTAGAAATGGTCATTTTCCCACCACATGTTGATGAGCTCTTGGCAGCTGCCTCACTTTAAAGTAAGAAGTGAGCGTTGCGGTGTCAGAGAAGCCTTGTCGCTTGTGCTAGCCAAGCCTTGGTTTTCTCTCAGGTAAAACTCTTCCCTATCATAATTTCACTAGATGAGATCACGTGTGAAAATTATGAAAGTGGTTTTAAAAGTAGTACTTTAATGGGTATGCTTGTGATCAGTCAGACTTCCATTTTTAATAATAAAACCATATCCCTTTACACTGTTTCCCAAATCTGTTGTGAAGCTCATTCAATTTTACTCTGTCCTCAAGTATATCTCTCTGTCATCAAGCGCTATAATTACACACACACACACACACACACACACACACACACACACACCTTCTGTAGATAAAGTAGCAGATACCCGAAGAAGTCGGCGGCTTGCCAAAGAGTGAGCAACTGGCTGGGCAGCAGAAGGAAGAGCCTAAACCTCACACCCAGGAGTTTTACTGTGGAATTTCTCAAACCTTTCCTACTTGTGATCCCTTTTTGCCTGAGAATTTTTTCCATAATCCCAGGTATATAGGTATAGAAAATAGATCTACAAAACAAATATTTAATGATAAGAAATTTATTTTAAAACAATTAAAATAAATTGGTGTGCCTGTAATTCCACCACTCCTTAAAGATGAAAGCAAATCTGCACACTAATGTGATAATGTGCTTGTGAGTTATTGCACGGAGTTCTGGCACGCCTTTAATCCCAGCACTGGGGAGGCAGAGGCAGGCGGATCTCTGTGAGTTCAGGGTCAGCCTAGTCTACATAGTCGGTCGGTTTCAGGACAGCCAGAGCTATGTAAAGAGACCTTCTCTCAAAAAAAAGCCCAATTTTGCTTGACTATTTGATCATGTAGAATGCAGAGTTTAAAATTTTTCCAGAGTTGACAGATATTTTAATTTTGTAACCATCAATGCTGAGAATAACACATTGTATAAAAACACAATACAAAGTACAAAAGTGTGTCAGAAAATATTGAAAATTCTGTCCTAACCCCAAGCCAAGACTCAGTTAATGGGTTTTTTTTAATATAAAACTCTGGTGAGCATCTCACACAGGTAGTCCGCATCAGCTGTTCCCACCCTGTGAGTCTCAACCCCTTTGCGGGGGCGTCAAACGACTCCTTCAGAGAGGTTTCACATCACGATTCCCAGCGGTAGCCAAATTACAGAAGTAGCAGCGAAATTCTTTTAGGGCTGGGGGTCGCCACAACACGAGGAACTGTGTTAAAGGGTCGCAGGGTTGGGAAGGTAGAGCGCCGCTCCTCTAGAGCCTGAGTCAATCTCAGGGAACCCACATAAGCGGAAAAGAGAACCAGCTCCCACAAGCTGACCCCCATGCACGCCACGATGCACACGCACACAGAAATAGATAAAGGTCTCCAAAACATGTATTCTAAAGCTGCTGCAGATGCAAGGAAGGAAAGGAGGCTGACTGTTGAAAGGTCAGGTCTTTCTCAGGCTGGTGTTAGTGGGACTCCTCCAAGAACTAGTTTTATTTTGCTCTCCACGTATCCTGAGGGGGAAACTTCCAGTTACTAAGAAGTTTCTCAATTTCCAGAGAAAACCTGCCTGGTGATAAAACTTTGTCCAAATGCATAAATCATGTGTGAACCCACTCACGGGTGTAGGTCGCCTCGTTAGCATTTATGAAACTTCTGGGAGCCCACGAGTAAACTCCCACGCGGCACCTGAATCTGACTGTTTCTCTTTGAAGGTTTAGCTCTCGCAGAAGAAAGTCCGGTGTGCATCACTCACACAGAGTGGTCTTTCTCGACTTCCACATCTTTCTCTGGCTACTCCTCACTTCCCACGCTCGCATCTTCCCACAAGCCCCGCCCCCTCCAGTATCCCAATCAGCTGAGCCATCTCCCTTTCAAGGGGAAATCCTGTCTTATTCTGGTTCCCAGGGCAGCCTACAACACTCTTTACTGTACTTTCCCCACTCTACAGACGCTTGTGTGTTAAAATTCTCCACCGAACTGAGGACTCTTTGAAGAGAAAATTCATGTATCGTTCAGTTCTAGAGCTCTTAGTGGCTGCAGTGTCAGTGTTTGATCTGTGAGATGTACTGGGTTTAAAAGCTGCACGGTGTGCTGAAAAGAACTCACATTACTCTTCGGGTATTGGGGGGAAGCCTTAGATCTTGAATTTAAGACCAGGCTTGGGTCAGGGACCTGATCCCCTACACACACACACACACACACACACACACACACACACTTTGCAAATTTTCATGAATCTATCCAGAAAGCTTTACATGATCAGCGAATACTGATGTAAAAGTAGGCAGGTGATCAAGAAAGGCTGTTACTAAGTACTGACAGGAATGAAATAGCAAGGAATCCATTCGTTTATTCCTTACTATTATTCCTTACTACTAATTGCAAAAGAAAGATCAGATCAGTATTTTTTTCCATAAAAGTTTTCATTAAATAAATATTTATACAGATCAGACTGTGTAATATACTTAACATTTTGTCTTTTGATCATTCACATACAGTGTTTGGTAGACTGAAGCAATGAACTATTACTTCTTGTTCTTGAGTCTCGAACAACTGTCAAAGACTATGCTGCCTAGACTTTAGAATGATAATATCCTAGAGGCTTGAGGACAGTGTAGTTGACCCTCGAATGGCAGGACCTACATACGGCCCTCATAAGTGATATTGCAAAGGAAATCCATCTTCTAGTTTCCCCGTCTCCAGAAGCCTAAAGTTAATTCTTTTATCTCATTCCCAAATATAATGCATAGGTAATCCCTTTGCCTTTTTAAAATTTAAGGTTATTAATTTTTCTTTCAACAAAGTATATCAGTGTAATCCATCTCAACATTCAGAGAGCACACACTCTTATCCTCGAAAATATATCTTCTCCATTATTTTCTTAGTGTTTGAATTATGTGTAGCCTAGGTAGTTACCCTTACAGTCTCATCAAAATTTATTTGTAAAGCTTTATCAGTGTATTCTTTCTAGAAAATAGTAGTGTGTGCACATCTGCCTAGGTCAGTCGTGTTCTGGGAGGAAAGCATGATTCAAGGCAGCTTCCTTGGTACATTTCCAGTAACCACCATGAAATGTGAGGTAGCAGAAGAGGTCAAGAGAGGATTTAGAAAATGTTTGGGGAGAAGAATCAGAGGTTATCACACACTTGAAAGGAATAATCCTCAGGATTCAAACCTTTCATAATTCTTTTTGTCCTTGCGCTCCCTTGCGAAAACAGTCTGGTTTAAGCAGAAGCCAGCCCACAAGGCTCATGAATAACTCAAATTCTTACACTGGAAAATGTCCAATTACCCAGGGACCAAATTCCTGTTTACTTTGAGGGAATGTGGGAGACCAGCTGCCTGCCAGTAGCTGTGAAGGCAGTGAAAACAGCCAGAGGCTAACACAAGGAGGAAATCACAAGGCATGTAAATTTACGAGCTTCAAGGACAGAGATCAATTAAACACTGTGCAAGGAAACTGAGCTGGTGGCTTAATCGGAAATGGGAAGCCTGAGCTAACAACTCTTTTTTTAATTTATTTATTTTTATTAACTACAGTTTATTCACTTTGTATCTCAGCTGTAGCCCCCTTCCTCGGCCCCTTCCAACCCTAGCCTCCCTCCCTCTTCTCTACCTTTGACCCTCCCCCAGTCCACTGATAGGGGAGGTCCTCCTCCCTTTCCATCTGATCCTAGTCTATCAGGTCTGGTCAGGACTGGCTGCATTGTATTCTTCTGTGGCCTGGTAAGGCTGCACCTCCCCCTCCTCAGGGGAAGGTGATCAAACAGCCAGCCACTGAGTTCCTGTCAGAGACAGTCCCTCTTCCCATTACTAGAGAACCCAGTTGGACACTGAACTGTCATGGGCTACATCTGTGCAGGGGTTCTAGGTTGTCTCCATGCATGGTCCTTGGTTGGAATATCAGTCTCAGAAAAGACCCCTGTGTCCAGATTTTTTGGTTCTGTTGCTCTCCTTGTGGAGCTTCTGTCCCCTCCAGGTCTTTCTATCTCACCATTCTTTCATAAGAATCCCTGCACTCTGCCCAAAGTTTGGCTATGAGTCTCAGCATCTGCTTTGATACCCTGCAGGGTAGAGCCTTTCAGAGGCCCTGTGGGGTAGGCTTCTGTCCTGTTCCCTGAGCTAACAACTCTTTAAGAATAACCTGCATGAAGAGAGACACACCGTTGTCTGTTAGGTCTTTTTAATAATCGGTATCATCCCACTGATTTCCTAGTTGGGAAATGAAAATGTATTTCATTGTGATTGCCTATTCTTTTATAGCTGATAAAGGGAAATTCAAAGTGGAAAAGAATGGGGGTAAAATGCTGAGAATCACAGACACAGTCAGGAGGATTGGCTCTACTCTCTTGGTTGTGAATGAAATGCCCTATGCAGCAGCACGGGGGCTCAAGACTGCTCCAAATTTACTCATGTACAGTTAAAACTTGAGGAATTTCCACCTACGAGAAAAATAAGACCATCAGACCAACTATCTGGCCTGTATCACAGACGGCAACAGCAAAGATGAGCTTACTCGTTAAGAGATACACAGCTTACCATATGGTTTAGATCATGTTTCACCATGTACCTGTGTAGAAGTCCTAAGACTAAACAAACGCCTTTTTTTAAAAAATATTTATTTATTTTATGTATATGATTGCTCCATCCCCATGTACACCTGTGTGCTGGAAGAGGGCTTTAGATCCTTGTACAAATGGTTGTGAGCCACTATGTGGTTGCTGGGAATTGAACTCTGGAAGTCTGGAAGAACAGACAGTGCTTTTAACAGTGGAGCCATCTCTCCAGCCCTAAACAAACAGTTTTTAAGACACGAGATTAAGGTAAATTCGTGAATGACATTCACTGTAGCTCTAAATGGAAACTAGGCCACCAATATCTTCTAAGTTATGACAGGAATAGCCATTTCCTGGCTCAGGAGGCCTTCACTGTGATATCCTTAAGACCTATGTCACCAGTTTTATAGCTGGGTGCTATCTTAAGGTTTCAATGGCTGTAATAAAAATACCATGGCCAAAAGCAACTCAGGGAGAAAAGTCTATAAGTTACAGTTCTACATCACAGCTGAATGCTGTTTACTGGCTTGAGCCTCATCAAACTAATAGCACCCAGGACCACCACCCCAGACTGGCACTGATAGGCCCTCCCACATCAAGCAGCAATCAAGAAAATAGCACACAGGCTTGTTCGAAGACAATCTAGTGGGGGCATTTTTTCACTTTGAAGTTCCCCCTACCGTAATGACTCTAGCTTATGTTAACATGGAACTAGCCAGCACAAACAGAGTTTATAAAGAAGCCAGCCTTGAAATGATTTTCCCTGCTCCTGATAACATTTTATCAGGAGCAATGCATAGGAACGTTGCAATGTGTGTTCCTCAAGCCCCATCTTGGAAGGCTATGAGGAAGTTTGCAATGTTTTCTTAGGGAGCTTGAGAAATAACCCGCCAGGTCCAGAACCCAGACACTTTACCCATTAGTACTCTAAATGGTGTCAAATGAAATGTACGCAGTGGTGCCGGATGGTCTGGGCCACTGCAGAAGTTGAGTGTAGCCATACTGTTAACAGGAGAGAAACACCCAACCAAGCGTAAAGCTGAAACCTTAAAAAGAAGCAATCAGAGGCCGTTTCCCTTTGTGTGTGTGTGTGTGTGTGTGTGTGTGTGTGTGTAGGCTAATAAAGCAATTATTCAAGTCTCTGTATAGTCTGAATAATCTTTAAGTTATCCTCCAGATTTTCTGTTAACTTTTTTCCCCCATAATTCCCACCCACCCCACAAAAGAAGGATACTTTCAACCAGATCACAACCAGAAAAACAAAATGACTTTCAATGAGTTTCCTTGATAGGAAGCAACAACATGGTGAATTGTGCTTGGAACCCTGTATTTACTTCTCTCATTTTCTACCTGCATGGTAAAAAAAGCCTCACAGGAACACTAGAGAACACAGTTACCCCTATCCTGATGTTTAGGCACTACAGGCAGCCTAATTTTCACTCAGTGTCTCTGTGAATGTCATTCAAGAATTCACCTTGACTCTTGATAATGTTAAGCCTTTTGTTTGTATTCCTAGCTTGTGACCTCTCTGGAAATCAGGAGTTTTGTGTCCCACGTGAGACAGAGAGAGAGAACTCTTACAAGTTATCTCTTATGGATAGGGCAAACAATAAGCAGGCAGGGAAAGGAAAGATCCAGAGCATGGTTTCATAACCTGGGGAGCCAGACTTTAACCTGACCTTGAAAAACAAAGACTCCTGTTAATGGGAATAATTTATATTTTGGGGGTCATTGAATTTCAGGACATACATAGAGCCAGGTATATATTAGAACCACAATAAATGGGTTATGAAAAATGGATGTATGTATGCATGCCTACATGGGTGAATGCTAGTCATGAGGGCCTAGAAGGCAAAAACAATTCCCCTACATCACCATTTTGGCAGGAACAGAGGACATTTCTTTGCTAAGTTCCCACTACTGAATTCCTCACAAAGTTCTTAACAGATAAACTGATTTTGGAAGTCGGCGCTTCAAATTTCCCTTTTGAAATGTGCTTATTGTTCAGCACGAATTCTCTGCTTTTAACTAAAAACTGAAGGAGAAATTTCTGGCTAAAGATATAAGAAAATGTAAGGTTAGAGTAAAGTAATACAAACTACTGTGAGAAATACATCAGTTTACTTACATGGCATAGTTACGTAAAGAAACGAGTAAGAAACCAACACAGATACACGGGAGAGAAGCATGATGGGAAGTTGTACTTAAAAAGCTTCTCGTGTAGGTGTTGAGCAAAACACACTGGGAAATTCTGAAGAACACTCAGTTCTTTCTAAGTTTCCAGCCTGTCTGGTCTTTCTTTTATTCCAACAAGTTCCTTGGCAAACACAGAGCACCTCAGAGACTGGTGTTTACTGCTTCGTATTAGGTCTGGGGTACTATGCCATTCATTGACCCTTTCTGTGTCTCCCCTTGCCATTCATTCAACCTCCCTGTGTCTTAGTTTCCCCGTCTTTGTAGAACTACCTTACATATAATAGCTCATTGAACCACTTTACTTTAAATAGAAATCCCACCCATACTTCTGTCCCATTCAGCCAATAAATTAAGCATTTAACCAAAAGCTGTACAAATTCAATAGAGATCTTAAGCTCAACCTGCTCCAAAATAATTCTCATAGTCTTCTTGAAACTTTTCTTCATTGTGCCTTTTTGGGGTTTCTATCAATTTAGATGTCTCAGTGAGTCAGAAGTTCAGGGTGTGTCCCTAATTTTAGCAGACTGCCCACAGAGCTTCTTCCTCAACTTTTAGGGTGAGTGGATTAGAGAGTTGGAACACAAATCTGAAGTCCTCACACGGAAAAGAAAAAGGCACGCAAAACTCACAGCTGAATGCGAAGAAAAATGGGTTGTTTTGAATTTATTTCAGAATTTTACTCGCTTGTTTATTCATTTGTTTATTTATTCAGTACTGTCACTTATCTCTTTGCAGATGTCTACATTCATTTCCACCCCCTACATACTACAAATATACAGTATTATTGCTAAAGGTTTTATGGCATTAAGCTTTTTTTCCTAATGCTTCCTCATTATGCTTATTGGTACACATTTTTGGGACGTTTTAATATTTGGTCTATTAGTGGCAATTGAGAAAGAAATCAACACTAAACCTCCCTCAAGTCACAAAAATAAATCCATAGGTCTAAATGTCAGAGGGGGAAACAATTCCTCCTGTAGACCAAACAAAGCTGAGATTTTTAAATAGCAGAGATGTCACGGAATCTTCAGATACAATGAATTTAAACTAGAAAGCTGAAATAATCAGGTCCTTGCACACATAAAAACATTAGAACCTCATATTTGAAGAAAAATATGGAAAGGTTTTATTATTGTGCTGGTTGCCTTTTATACATCATTTCCCTCACCAGTAGACACAAAGTTACTGTTTGTTACTTCTAGAAATATGTACATGCTGTAGATGCCAGGCTGTAGCTCAACAAAGCTGCTGCATTGTAACAGAAATGGAGTACAGTGTTCACCTTGTCTTCTGACCTTCCAGAGGCCACCCACATCCACACAGTTAGACTTCTTGGAAAACTGCTCTGGTCATGGTCCAGTGCTCAGAAAGTATGCCGGGGCTTCCCAAGGCTCAAGACTGCAAGGCAGGAGTGAAAACAGAATCATAAAATAAATGCCTTTCACATGACTGATTTCAGAGTACTGCTGGACTGCAATAAGCCAGTAAATACATAGCAACCCTGCTCTGTCTTCCCCAGCCACCTTGCCCTCTTCTTGCCAATGAGTCCAGGGGGGTTCACTGAAAGTACATCTCCCCCTGGACTATTTTCCTTCTGGGATAATTAACATTTAGAAGTTCTTTAAAAATAACGAAGTTTCCTTTTTCTAGAGACCTATCTATGCAGGTCAAATCCAGTCAAGACACCTACCTCTCTCATAAGCAGCAATCAGTTATTCCAGTAAAAGATTAAAAAGAGGGATACTAACCCTAAATCATGGAGGCACAGATTAGAACTAAGGTCACCATCCACTCCAGTCATAATGGCCACCTTCAGGAATACAAACAAGTGACAACAAATAGTGACATGGACGTGAGGAAAGGAAAACACTTTTTACAGAAGTCAGTTAGGAGGTTTCTTGGCAACACCATATAGCCCAGTTATGCCACTCCTTGGAATATACCCTAAGGTGTTTTTTTAGCTATATCTTACATTTATATCTTGAAACATAAATACTTGTACATCATGTTCATTGACGCGCTACTAGCAATAACTGGGACACAGACTCAGCTTAGATGTCCAGCAACTGATGAATGGATAATGAAAATGAGATATATGTGTGTATAAATATTATAAATATTGTTCAGCTGAAAAACGAGAGCATGAAGTTTGCATGTAGACGGATGAAACTAGAAAAGTTAGAGTGAAGTCACCCAGGATAGGATAAAAAGGACAGATTTCACATGCTCTCTCTCTCTCTTATGAGGGCCCTCGCTTCAAAAGTGAATCTTTTGTTTGTTTAACATGGCATAAATGTGGAAGCTAGGAAAATTAGAAATGGGCCATTGGCAGCATAGGGGATAGATTAAGAGTGAGGAGAAAATAGAGTATAGGCACAAAAGGGGTAGATGGGGAAATTCTGGGTTCAAGCAGGCGGTAGAGTGATAAGAGTGGAGCAATGAGAGACCAGGTAAAGGCTTATGCAAAATGAAGAGGACATGAAGAAGCTGCTTGGGGGAACAGTAGGACATATAGGGTATCAAGTAACAGAGGGAGAACACCGGGCTAAAGATTCGAGTTGGCATAGGGATGGGGAAGTGGAGGGGGAAAGGATGACAATGGGTTAATTGTAAGCTAATTAGCAATATAATTTTTAAAAGCAGCTTAAACAGAATCACTCCAAATTAATGACCAATACTACTCCAAGAAGCCATGAGTTATTAAATGAAAAGTCAGTGTCAGACATACTTTAGTTTCCCGTGAGTCAAGAAGGCCCCAAAGGGCCCCCAAACACTATAGACTATTGCTTGCTCATGGTTGCCTGCCATAGCTAGATGGTTAGACTCTGCTTAAGACACCAAATGTTGTGTTTGCAGGACACAGAGAAACCAGTCCTGAACCGATCAGGAAAGTCTTCCAGCTAGATAGCTTTTCTAGTGCTGGAAGGCATTACACAGGCTGTTAGGGGAGAAAAGGCCATCAGCAGTCTTTCCCAACAATGGATCAGGCTTGCTACAATATCAACATGATAGGCAAGACATTTCCACTCGGCAACAGTGGCAGAACAGTTTATGATGATAACCAGCTATGCTCTTGATTGAGTTTGAGGTCTACTCCACAGCAGAGGATTCATGTTTGATACCATAGGAAAGGTTTAAAAAATGGCTAGGGAAATTACAGGTCCTAGAAGAGAATCCATTGTTTTCTTTTAATTGGTCCTGTTGTCAAATTGACTTCTACATATTTATGTTTAAATCCTTAGATTTGCATTGCTTCCAACCTTGGTCAGAGAAGCTTCTTATTGCAATGTGTAGTGGTTAATTACAGTTCAAAGTACTGAGAAGAAGTACCATGAGTGCTCAGCCATAGAGGGAACACTCCCACAGGAGTGGGACAGAAAGAATGGAAGAGCCAGAGGACGGGAAGAAATATTGCAAAATACTTTCTGCATCTGACATGACTATTACATACATGAATTAACAACAGTGGTGGTTGCCTACACAAGACCAACATTATACAGCAGGGCGTGGTGGCGCATGCCTCTATTCTGAGCACTCAGGGAGGCAGAGGCAGGCAGATTGCTGTGAGTTCGAGGCCAGCCTGGTCTGCAAAGGACATCCAAGGCTACAAAGAGAAACCATGTCTCAAAAAAACACACCCCAAAAAAAAATTTTACATTATGTGTTGACCAACGACTCCTGGCCATGAGGCGTGATTAGGAGTAGAACTCCATGACCACCTACCCTTCGCAGCAGTGAGACTCTGTCTGAGTCGAAGCTGTATAGATCCTGCATGTGCTGCCGCAGTCTCTGTGAGCTCTTATGTACTTGAGTTGTGTCTGGAAGACGCTGCTTCCTCAGAGCGGTCCACCACCTCCGGCTCTCACAGTCCATCTCCTCTTCCCCATAGACCGCCCGAGCCCTGCGGGGAGGGCTTTGGTAGAGACATCCCATTCAGGACTGGGTGCTCCAAAGTCTCTCACTCTGTGCACTGTCCAGTTGTGGGTTTCTGTGTTCGTTCCCATCTACTGTGAGAAGCAGCTTCTCTGATGAAGGCTGCAGTGATCTATGAGTGTAACGATATGTCATGAAGAGTCATTTTATTGCTGGGTTCATTGAGCAGAGTAACAGCAGGTTTTCCTCTGGGCCCATGATCCATCTAGTCTCAGGTTCTTGGCTGCTTTAATGGTATCAGGTATGGGTTTCATTTTGTTTTAAATTTTTAAGTTCTTATTGAGTATATTCATCTACGTCAGCGGTTCTCAACCTGTGGGTTGCTAATTTTTCTGCAAACCTCTATCTCCAAAATATTTACGTTTCGACTCATGATGGTAGCAAAATTACTGTTATGAACAAAACTATAACAAAAATAATTTCACTAGAACCTGAGGAACTTGCTAAAGGTCACAGCATTAGGAAGGGTGAGAACCACTGATCTAGGTGATTTTAAGAGCAGCTCAAGCTGAATTTACTATTTTCTACACAATTTATACTCCAGTTTACCTCTTTTGCCATGTTAAGGAGTAGACTATCTCATAATGATTAAAAAAAAAAAAACAAAAAAAACATTGTGCTGGCCAGTGTTATGTCAACTTGACAGAAGCTGGGTAGAGTCATTTGGAAAGATAGAACCTCAAATGAGAAGTTTTGGCCTGTGGGTGAATACTCTATGAGGGTATTTTCTGCATTTGTTTGGTCATTTGGTTGGTTGGTTTGGTTTGGTTTGGTTTTTGAGACAGGATTTCTCTGTGTAGCCTTGGCTATCCTGGACTCCCTTTGTAGAGCAGACTATCTTCAAACTCATAATGATCCACCTGCCTCTTCCTCCCTGAGTGCTGGGACTAAAACCATGCAGCACCATGTGCAGCTTGAGGGTATTTTCTTAATCGCTGTGGAAGGGCCTCGTTCCTGTGGAGTAGCACCCCTGGGCTGGTCATTCTGAGTGCTTGGAGAAAACAGGCTAAGCAAGGCATGAGCAAGCAAGCCAGTAAGCAGCACTTCTACACGACCTCTGCTTCAGTTCCTGCCTCTAGATTCCTGCTTTGAGTTCCTGTCCTGACTTCCTTGATGCTGTACTATGATGCAGAAGGATAAGCGAAATAAACTCTCTGCTCCCCAGGTTGTTTTTGGTCATGGTGTTGCAGCAAAGAAATAGAAACTCTAAGACAGGTTTTCATCTGGGGTTCATCTGGGGTCCCTTCATATGCTTTGCCTTTCCCTTCACAAAGCATTTAATCTCTGTGTCCTTTTATTTGTGGCCTCCAACCAGCCTTCTAAATCATTATTCCTCTCTGTCATCTCCAATAAGTGCCTTGATTTAAGTTTTACTGTTTCTTTAAAAGTAAACTTTTATTGTGTTTTATGTGGGTGGTTGTTTTGCCCATATGTATGCCTGTGTACCTCATGGGTACCGTGTCCCTGGGATGGCTGGTATTGTGGAGGCCCAGAAGAGATCACTGGGCTCCTGGAACTGGAGATACAGATGTCTGTGGGCTGCCATGTGAGTGATGAAAATTGAACCCAGGTCCTCTGCAAGAGCAGCCAATGTTCTTAACCACTGAGCTACTACTCTAGCCCCCAAGTTTTGTCATATCCTAGCCAAAACAGTTTAACCATCACCTGACCATCATTATGTTTTTATGTACCCCCTCCTTGAGTTTATCTCCCATAGGGTGCTCACCTTTTTAGACACAGATTTGCTAATTTTAGTTCCTAAAATATTTCACCTTATCCCCCTCTGTTGACAACTGTGAATCTTTTCTCAGAGAAAAGAGAGCCACTTGTAATAAAATGACCCTTCCCACACTTTCAATGGTTGGGATGGCATATCTGCTTCTTCAGTGACCAAATAGCTTAGTCTGCTTTCTGCTACCTTGATTTAATACCACGAACTAGGAGGTTATAAGGAAAAGAGGCATATTTGGCTGACACTTGTGACGTCAGAGAAGCTCGAGATTGTTCGACATGTCTGATGAGGTCCTTCTTGTTTGTGGGGACTCTGAAGTGATCTGTGGTTGCACTGGGGGTTAAATAGTAATGAGGACTGGGAGTCCTTACCTCTTGTCTTTTCTCTTCATAGAAAATGCGTCATTCCATTGGATAGGACTTTGTTACATCTTTATTTTGCCTAATTTAATTCTCAGATGTCCTCGCTCCAAACACTGCAATCTGAATGTCTATCTTGTGACTATCTCACAAAAGACACTAAGTTTCAGTGTGTGTTCCATCGGGATAGTCATTCCACAGCAGCAGGACGCTGAGAGGGAAGCTTTGTGTATAAACGACACAGTAACCAAAGCCAAAAAGTACTGCTGGTAAATCAGGAGTCAACTGTCTTAAGAACCAATTAAGAACGTCCATCCCCAAAAGAGAGTGGCAGCATTAGAATTGAAGTTTCTGCTGTGAAGACTGCCCTTGGAGCCAATCAAGCAAAGCATACTGAGAGCAAGGAGCCTAAAGCCAACATCTCACACAACTCTCAGGAGACCCACAGCTAGGCTCTGAAGGTTGGTTCCCAGACTTGTGGCTATTTGGGAAAGAGATAATGAAAAATGAATCACAGCCCAGAGTTAACACTTTACACAGAGAGAATTTCAGGGCAACCAATGTTTTATCTCTCTATAAGACAGAGAAATCCCAAAACTCATGTTAGCCTGAGGGTTCCAATCTGATACGGAATGATATTAAGGACAAATATAGCTGGAAAGGAAGCCTACTTCTCTTTGGAAATGGGGAATCAGTCATTCAAACCAAATGATCACTTTCATACTTCTCTATTAGAAACGTGAATAACCGAGTTAGTCACTGAACGCCATCCATTGGCTTTTACATCAACTAAAAATGAAGTAGCCTGATCTAAAGTCTGACATCTCCAACAAAGAATCTTAAACTCTAGACTGAAGCATGACATCACTTTAAAAGACAAAAGTACTAACATCAGCCTCTGAATTCATAATTACATATCAGTTGGGGTTCCATCCTGTTCCAAAAAAAAATTATACCTAATATTATATAAGCTTAAACAAATCAGTAATTTGTCCCTTCCTCATAGAAAAACCTAGAGGTAGATTACCTAGGATTGGAATGGCGCTCCAGAGTCCAAAGAACTAGAGTCCTCGTCACAAGCTCACTTCTCTGTCCATTCTGGGAAAATAAAGAAAGAAAGTTATGCACTTTATCCCTAGTCCACAGCTGCCACTTAGGCACGGAGCCATGCAGTGCTTCAAATTAAGATCTTCAAATCAGTCTTCGTTCTCAGGTTTAAAATCCAAAACCCGGAATTTCTATTGCTAAGAAAAGGAATGAATACTGAAGGACAAATAACAAAGGTATCGTCTGCATGTGCCTCAGTCTCATTCTATAGTTGTCACCAAATTTACTCTTCTTCCTTCTACATGTCTCCAGAATTAAAGAAAATAGGATCAAGTTCATTTCCGCAGTGGAACTATGATGTATGAAAATCACAATGCACCATACTTTCCAGTTTGTTTCATTAAGTGAATATGGGTCATAACAGTAGCACAATGTAAACTCCCCCAAACTCTTAACAGTGGTTGAGAGTAAGGCAGAAGTTACAAGATTAAAAAAAAAAAAAAAGAGTACATCTAAAGAGGCACAGTTTAATATGACTTAAAATGTATCAATACAAAAAAAAAAAATCCATGGCAAATAAACCAAAAACTGAAGGTCAAAAGACTTTCAGAAAGATTCATTGGCAGGCTCAAAATACGAATCCGAATTTCCATATGCATGGCAGAGAACCTCCTATTTTTGTTCCTTTTTTTAAGTGTCTTCTAGACTCACTTCCTCAAACTGTTTCTGTCTCTTGCCACCGCAGTCATTACTGTCAAACTTCAGCTGCAAGTAGTTTCTTGAATAAATTGAACATTATTTATGGAAAATATGTGGTTCTTTCAGCATATGGACTATTCTGAGTGTCCCTATGCATCCCCTTTTCATCTCTGTACGTTGTTCCAGTGGAAGGCAAAGCAAGGGCTGGAGTGAAAAGGAGTCATGGGTTTCAATAAACAAAATTTGGAGTGGGAAGACCTTTGCACAAATACTTGCATATGAAATCTTGTACAGATATTTGAATACAGAAAATGATCACTGCCTAACTGTGAAATATCAGAGGAAGTTATGATCATCTTACTATACTAAACTACATGTCTCTGCTATGAACTTTTTTAACAGCTTGGAATACGAAGGACATTATATGTCCAATGGATTGCGTTCTTAGCTGCATGCTCGGATTCTGTTTTTAGAAACCACTGCTTGCACTGAACTCTGCTTCTTATGTCTGACTCAGCCCAAAGGTTTTCGTTCTGCTTTCAAAGGACGAAGCAGAGAGAAACGAAGTCTCACACTGTTAGCATGACTTCTCAGGAGCAACACACCACAGTGACTGAACATCGGATCCCTGGGGATGCTTGCTCACTTCAGGGGTTTCCTTGCTGCACCTTGTCGCAGTTACCTGAGATCACAGACACGTTAGGACATTGATTCTATATCTAGTTAAGCCTTCACTGTACCCTTCTGTGGCAGATGTGTGAAAATGGCATGCAAGCCTTGGTGTTAAACTCGAGGGGCCAATTCTACACAGTTTAAGGGAGAGTTTGGAGCTTAAGCCTCAACTCTGCCTAGTAGTGATGCTCCAGCAACACCGGAACTAGTGCTAGGAGCCTCTTTGACTCTTGCTAAAGCTTCAGACCCGATCTCAAGACTCCACTCTGACAGCAGCTATTGTTACGGGCTTCCTAAACATGCTGAGTTACAAAAAGTACAATTACACAGTTAGCATTTTCCCCGACCTGTGACTCCATCCTGAAATTACTTTGTGTTTTTGTTGACTTTCTAGTAGAGCTAATTGTAATTCCTTAAAGTTGTGTTTGGGTGTTAATTAGACTTTTAACTGGATAGGACCATTAAAGAGGCATGTTAGGACACCCATGTGAGGCTAACTATGGCATTGACTGGATACACATTCCCTTTTATTGGAATCTGTATGAATAATTTACCTCCAAAGAAGAAAAGGACTTTGAAGTAATTTTCCTGAGGACAGGGTACACAAAGCTAGTAACTTCTCGCATAGCTGGGGTACAGGGAGTGCTGCTTACTAAGTCGGTGTGCTGCTATTAGGGAGAGCATGACCCAGGGTAGCACCCGCAGTTCTCCTGGGCAGCAGCTTTCTGAGCAAGACAGGTTTCCACCATCTGGGAGAAGGTTAGAGACAAGCTATGCAGAACTTGAGCAGCAAGAGAACCAAGTGCTGCTCAGGAAAGGTGCTAAGCACGTTAGAAAGGCTGCCCCTAAAAAAGGAGTAAAGGAAAGACAAGATGACCTTGGGCCACTGTTAAAATAGGGTAATAGAGTGGGGGGAAGGGAGGAGATAAAGTTTGCTTGCCAACAAAGGCACTTTTTTGTTTGTTTGTTTGTTTGTTTGTTTCGTTTTGTTTTTCATTTTGTTTGGAATAGATGCCTTTAAAAGCAATAACCGTGTCCTTTAATTCTGACACGTATTTTACACATCGCCAAGCCAGTGAGAGCTACCTTAGTTCTAGCTTTGCACTAGTGTTAAAGTGCCTGATTCTGCGATGTGATCTATACTTTGTTCTTGGGGACAAAGTACACGGGATCTCTGGGGCTAGTGTCACCCCATAATCGACCTCATAGAGAAAGCAGATAAACAAACAGTAAGTCAAAAGCAGCACTCAAAGGCTCACCAAAAGCATATCTATGTTTACACCATGATCTTTCCCCGCTTCTCATATTAATATTGCCGCTAACAAAGAAACACACACAAGTAATGAACAGTTTACTGTTTTGTTTTTAATGAATGTCTAGGGTGACCTAGGAAACCTTAATAACAAGCTTGTATTTTCGGAGAAATAAACATATTTATAGCTTTTGTCAACTCTCTTTGTAAAGCCCGATTAAAAACACATTTTGCTTTTCCAGGTAAACAATGAATTAGCAGTGGTCCTCAATAATTGTGGGAACAGTACGAAAGCATGGGCCATTCTTGAGGAATTAGCAGGCAGGACAAATTATGGTTCATTGAAGTCATTATTACCTTGTAGCACTGAAACTCAGAAGCGAGAGAGAAGGTAAAACACAACAGTAATAATTACAGGTAATCGGAGGAACAATGTCCAAGAAATGACCGTTTCAGACAGATGTGTCCATTTGAACAATCAATAATATTTCAGCTCTCTTTTTATATAACGTTTTCCCATTATAGTTCTTTTTACCCCAAACTACTCATTTTATTGGTTCTCTGGAGAGGTACAGGACTCAGAAGAAAAGAAGTGAAGTGCTCTGTGCCACCATCGATCAAGGGGAACTGTCAAAAGTCAGCGTCTGCAGTTAATCGATCTTTCACATAAACATCCTTTAAAGTGGAACTTTTGAAAACAAGCAGCATTCTCACTGCTTCAAAACTCCTAATGAAAT
Organism: Meriones unguiculatus; assembly: GCF_030254825.1. Lineage (NCBI taxonomy): Eukaryota > Metazoa > Chordata > Mammalia > Rodentia > Muridae > Meriones > Meriones unguiculatus. Next base: position 72,670,325 of record NC_083359.1, read on the forward strand.
CATTAAGTTACTTTTGATAGAACTGTTTCAGATGACTAAAATATCAATTTGCTTCTGATTGAAATCTGGACAAGTTGGTATCAAAACAGTAACTAGGTTACTAGGTTTTTTGGGGGTTGAGGGGAGGGTTGTTGTTTTTTTTAAGACAGGCTCTCACACTCTGTAGCCCAGGCTAGCCTTGAACTCAAACCAATACTCCCACCTTAGCCTTGTGGGTATTATTATTTTTTTTATTTATGTGAGTGAATGTTTTGCCTACATGTGTCTGTGTGCGACCTGTGTGTAACATTTACGGGGCCAGCAAAAGATATCAGATCATCCGGAACTAGAGGTGCAGGCAGTTGTGAGCCACCGGGTGAGCGACAGAGACCAAGCCCAGGTTCTCTGCAAGCAGCAAGCGCTCTTAACCCCTGAGCTGTCTTTGCAACCCCGTCTTGGCTATTTTTAACAACCTTGTTATCTGTGAGTACTGAGAAATACGTGTAATGTATTGTTTATGGGTCGAGTGTGAAGATCTCTCCTATCATGAGCAGAGATTCAGAAAAAGGTCTGTGAGCCAGCCATAGCAGCATATATCTGTCCAAGCCGGTTTGTGCTATACAGGGGGAACGAAAGTTTCCGGGAAGATGGAAACGTCAGGAGAGGCTGGCTGAACGGTTAGAGCGTCACCCTCTGTAGGGAGGTTGGGATGCTGCAGATACAGAGCCTACTTAAACTTTACCGTGGGCTCTCCATCGCCAGCACTCTTAAATAGCAATCCCCTGCCTGCTTCCGTGTCTGTGCAAATTTGGCAGAACACTAACTATAGCCCAGCAAAAAAACACCAGGAATGCCGACAAATCCGAGGCTTCCGGGAATTTCTCTGCTTTTACTGCAACCTATACACCTGACATCCCCACTCATATACTGAAGGGAGGAAGGAGGGAGGGAGGGAGTGATGGATGGAAAAACAAAAATGGCAGAGAAAAGAAAAAGAAGAAAGAGGCAGGTATCTCGGTCTGGACAGGGCCTCTGTGGTCCTGTTCGCTCTTGCCAGACAATGAAAGCCTAAGGCAGAGGCCAGGGGACAACTGCCCTCAAGAAAATGAGGAGTTCTTGGTTAGGAAGGAAACCAAACTATAATTCCTCCGCAGTCTCTGTTTGGTGAGTCTGGGTCATGCTTTCCAACAACATTAAGCCCAACAGTGAGACTTCACAGAGTTTTGTTCGTTATCAATAACTTAAAATAGGTTTGCTTAAGTGCATAAAATAAAAAACAATTTTTATGAAAACGTGCATGCATGCTTTCCAATTCAGAGACTGAAGTAGCATAAGATTAACAAAGAAGTTTTATCTGTTTCTCCATTGGACAGAGAATCCATCTTTATTACACCAGAAAGAGACCATGGAAGAGCTTTTGCTGTCAAAGGCAGAAAAGAAAGTCACGCTTGAGAGTTTCCTGTACTAGCCATGTCTGTCTTCACATCCTGTCAGATGATGATGATGATTACAGCAGGGGAAGTGTGCGTGGGTGCGTGCGTGGGTGCGTGCGTGCGTGTGCGTGAGTGTGTGTGTGTTGCGCAATCTCAGAGCACTTTGAGATCCGAGACAGTCTTTTCTCTCTGTCGCCAATTTTCAGCGACCTCCTTGTCTTTCTTCTGTCCTCCCCATCCTACTGAGTCCTTTCTAAAAACCTACAAAAATGAAAGTTTTCACACGCCCTTCTTTGCTTTATAATGTGCTACCTGGGCAGGCACCCTGTTAGTACCAGCAGCGGCCGCTAGAGGGAGTCTCAGCGGTTGCTCCTTCCTTATTGCACCTGTTTCGTGTTTGCCTGGGCAATGGTCCTCCATCCTGGGATGGGCGGCTGGTTTCAGCCTCCCACTTTATTTCCAGAATTCTTCAAATTAATCTGAATGTATTCCGTCGGAAATACAGGCGCTAGCATTGGCTGGGAAGGCTTCCCAGCATTCCAGAGCTACTCAAACACAGCATCTGCAGTTCAGTGTCCATGCCCATCTCCACTCCCAGGATCCTAAAAATAGGGGTTTGTGAAGGGTGAGATAAGGGGAAAGGGAAATGTTGACTACAAATCTTAAGATTCTGTCCCGGGGTGGCAAGGCAGCCCGGCCAGGGGGAAGTGATCAAAGAGTCCTGATGAGACTTGATAAGGTAGGGTCAGATAAAGGGAGGAGGACTCCTCCTTTCAGTGAACTAGTGGAGGGGGAGGGGGAAGAGAGAGGGAGGGTGAGACTGGGAGGAGATGAGGGCGGGAGCTACAATCAGAATATAAAGGGAATACACTGTAAAAAAAAAAAATGAATAAAAACAACAACAAAAACTATCCTGGTCCAGAGAGGCAACAGCTTTTAACATCTCCCCTCTGTTATCTCTGCACCCCCTCTTCGGCTTTTCACTTCTCTGGTGCCTTGTCTAGCAGATCCTCACCCTAAATCCTCACAGTCAAATGTCTATGGCAGCTTGTGCTTTCCCAGTGGATCTTTGTGATGTACCACTGACCCCAAAATGACTTTATCTCGGTGCCTAAAACAGTCAGACCCTTCATCCACGTCCTCTAAATGATCAGCGTGTGTGGATATAGCTCTCCGGAATACAGACACAAGACTACAGGAAAATGGTCAGGACAGAAGCCAGGCTCTTTGGAGCTCTGTGCTCATCCGCCATTGTGTTCTAGCTGCGTGCATTCCCTCTCTCAGGTCCTGATCCTGTGCCCTGATCTTCTTGCCAGCTCCGAGTCCACCCACATGCTGTTCCTTTTGCCCGGGGCAGCACTCCTCCAGACACGTAACTGGTACAGGCCTATTCCTTTTTCAAATCTAAACTCACTTGCTGCTTCTCAGGGGGAACTTTCCAAAATTTCCACTGCAAGACGGGCTTTTTCATAGCACCGCGCAGCTCCTACGAAAATGGGGTTTAAGTAAATAATTGACGAGTTCACTGTTCAGTGTTGGAATGTAAATTAGGTGGAGCCCAAGGCAAGTGGCCTGAATCAGCTCAACAATATTGGAGCCAAGATTCTAGGCCTTGGGTCTGGGGAGGTACCACTTTCAACGAGTGAGTCCAAGAACAAAGACCGCAGTCTAGGTGAAAAGACAAAACTTAGATAGGCAGGGCAGGCCATGTTTGAAGAACTCCTCAAGACCTTGTGTGTTATCAGGGCAGAGAGAAGGACAAAGCCCCAAGGCCAGGACGATAAGGAAGGTTTCCTTGTGGTTAAGGACCTTGAAGGCGCGCAGGACTTCACTAAACGGGGCCCAAGGAAAAGGAGGGGCGGTGTTTAACACAGAATAAACAGAAACGGTCTACGACCCCTTCACCGCCTCCGAAGGGCATTTAAAAGAAGAAGAAAAAAGCTAACGGCACCAAACACACTATTTAAACTATGAGGTGCTTTTTGTTTTTGTTTTAATCGAGTTTAAAGACTTTCTTCGCAGCCGCCAAGTAAGCACAAAGTTTCTCGTTTCTCATGAAGCCCTTGAGGGGACAATCTCAAAGAATGCCAGGACACTGAGACATGCCAAGGTGCCAGTTCCAAGTGTCAGGCCACTGCCTCAGGGCGCCAGGACACAGTACAACCAGTGGCCACCGCGGGCACACAGGGACAACGCCATCAGTCCAGAAGAGCAGCTTTTGTCCTGCAGAGCCAGCTAGCGAACCTGTACCCTAAGCCAACATGGAGCTGAGATTTAGTGCTCTGTGGACGAAGACAGAATCAAAAGAAGAGGGGGGTGGAGGCGGTGGGGATCGGGTTTGCCCGGCGAAGCTATTCAGAAGCAGAGCACCAAGAAGTAGCTCAAGAAAGGTGTCAGGAAATTGAGCTGTTATTGTTAGCAAAGCGGAAAAGCGGGGAGAGTCTGTGGAGGACTGGCTCATAAAAAGTGGGCGCTTTCAGAGAAGAACAGGAAGACAGCTGGACACAGTCGCAGCTCTCTGCCCGGCTCAGAGCCCTGGAAACAACAGCATTAAAGGGGCCCTTGATAGGTGGGAGCTCAGACGCACATCAATCACCTGCTCTGCTGTGTAGGCTCCTGGGATTTGATATCTATCTCTTGCCAAGGATTGGATCTGTTCTCTGGGACTGAAAGCATTTTTGCTCTGAGCTGCTTATCCATGTGGGTCCCCAAATAAGAGCAGCAGGGGCTACCTCTGTCATGAACCCCTTTGCCTGCTCTTTGATCACTTCTCTCTGGCGATGAGGCCTTCCCAGGCCACAGAGGAAGAGGATCCAGGCGGTCTGATGAGATTTAATAACCTAGGGTCAGATGGCAGGGGGAGGACTCCTCCTTTCAGTGGACTAGGGGAGAAGAGGGAGGGAGGAAGACAGGGAGAGGGAGAGAGGGAAGGAGGGAGGGAGGGAGGACAGGAGAGTGGGCCCCCGGAGGAGATGAGGGAGGAGGCTACAGTCGGGATATAAAATGGATAAATTGCACAAAATAAATTTTAAAAAATGTTAAATATCTTTACCTAACTTTGTTTCCTCGTTTTTTATTATTTTATATTAAGCCTTGATGTTTAATTTAAAATGGTTTCAGTCATCAATACATAAAATAGCTGACTGAATAAGTCTATGAATATTTGTATATCATCTGGGCAAAAATGAAATTCTATACGATGTGCTGAGATTTGCTTGTTCCCTTGGTCTTGCTGGTAATAGTGCTGTCTTAAACCTGGGACCCTGCACACGGACTCTGCCACTGGGCTGTGTCCAATGGCCTTAATATGTTGCTTTATTTGTGTGTGTGTTAAACCATCTTAATTTTAACATTTATTGCAAAGCACATTTTATAAACACTAGAAAAATTTACATATAAAAGCTACATGTAAATATACAGATGCAAAAGAGCTATAGCAGTAATAATGCAAGAGAAGTAAACTAATAAGATGTTCAAACAAATATGACAATAAAGTCACTTTTTATTGCTATTAATTTTCATTTAAGTTATTCAGAAATCAAATGTAGTTAGTGTATCATGATTACTATCAAAGTTTAGAATTACAGGAACAACTAACATAGAGCTACTTATTTTAAAAATCTTTCTGATATTCAATAGGCAACTGACAGTTATTAATGTCAGTAAATGCCCAATGTCAGTAAAAGTTCATATCTAACTGGATAGAAAATTTCAGGCTTTGGTTAACATACTAAATTTGTTGGGAAAATCTTAATTTAATATCTCCTTTACATTATATTCCTGAGTTTTTGTGCCATGCACAAAACAGTTATACAACGTATAGCTTTGTATAACAATGCATTTTAGTTCTGAAAAAAACAAAACAAAACAAAACAAAACAATTTTTGAGCTTATTTTAAATGCGAATAACATTTAGTAGTAAAAGATGGAAAATAATGCATTTAATTTAGCTTAGCTAAATGCCTCTCACCACTGTTTGCAAAGATCATTTGTAAATTATGGTAGGAAATTCTATTATGCCTGCCAGTAGTTTTTATATATTTGCACCATATAAGATCATATTGACTTTGCAGAACACAGTGCTCTTATAAAAGAAATGTTGAAATGTTGAAGGTCAGCCCAAGGCAAAGCACCGTATAGGTGCTCATTATTATAATTTAAAATAAAAAGTATTGTTTCTACACACTAACAATTCAACAGGGCAGTTCCAACGTGGCCTGAAAATATCCAAAACCACTTTCAACACTCAAATACACTTTTAGCAACAACCGTGATAGGGAATTATATAAGCGGCCACTTTCAATCTCAGCTTTGTAAAAGGAGAGTTTCAGAGCCCTTTAAAGGGGCCTATAAAGGCTGTTCCTGTCAGCTGGCAAATGTGGGAAGATCAGCTTATCCACACCTTCAGAACTGATCAGTTGTGATGCCAACACACCCTAAAGCAACCTCACCTGAAAACTGAATCTGTCGCCTTTAGACTGGACCCCTCTGTGTGGGTATCTGAACAACTCCCATGCCTCCTGGAAAATTACTATGATCAGATGGATTTGAGTAATAATGATTTCAAATAACCAAAACTTTTTATCATCCTTGAACATTAGTTGACATGAGTAAAAAAAAAAAAAAAAAAAAAGTATGGAGATTTTGATTAACCTATCTAACTTATCATCTTACCTAAGTGGTCTTTACCTAAAAGTCACTCTAGGCTTCTTGATAGTCACAAGAGCTGTCAGACAGGAATCACCTCCGTCAAATCTGCTGCCGATTGGTGTTCCGTTGTTTCCTGTTGCATACACTTTGTCTTACTAGAAAACAGAAGAATCATCTGGTAGCAGCTGTACTTAAGAAAAAAGCCATACTACCTCAGAATTAGTCCTTAAACCAGCAAAGCCAGCATCAGTTAGCAGTATCTGCAAAGCTGGTTATCGAGTGTCTTAGTCTTCCCTTCTTTTGAAATGGAGTCTAATTATATTGCCAAGGCTGGCCTTGAACTCCTGAGCGCAAGCGATTCTTTCACTTCAGCATCCCAAGTAGCCTGGGACCACAGATGGCACCACCACACTCAGCTTTCACATGCCCACTTCTTTAAAACAAACAAACAAACAAACAAACAAAAAAGTTTACAAAATAGTATGTAAACGCCATGTACAAAATCTCATTAGTCATATAATGCAAGGAGGAAGTGATTACTTAACTGGATATGTATTTTTGAAAAAAAAAAGTGTGTAGGTTTATTTAACTATCACCTAGTAACAAATTCCTCTAAATTAAAAGAAAAAATAAGTAACGAAATATACTCTTCGATGAATATCATAGAGCCCTAAGGAAAGTTAGAAAGTTTAAATTACCAGCGATCTGAAAGAACTTTTGTTTTGCTTTTCAAGACGGGGTTTCTGAGTAGCTCTGGCTGCCCTCGACTCACTTTGTAGACCAGGCTGGCCTTGAACTCACAGAGATCCACCTCCCTCTGCCTTCCCACGTGCTGGGATTAAAGGCATGCACCATCATGCCTGGCTTTGAATTTTTTTTTTCAGCTTTTTTTTAATTAAATTTTTATGTTTTTATATTAATTACAGTTTATTTATTTTGTATCCCAGCTGTAGCCCCTTCCCTCATTTCCTCCCAACCCCACCCTCCCTCCTTATCTCCTCCCATGCCCCTCTCCAAGTCCTCTGATAGGGGAGGTCCTCCTCCCCTTCCCTCTGACCCTAGCTTATCAGGTCTCATCAGGATTGGCTGAAATGTGCTCCTCTGTGGCCTGGCAAAGCTGCTCCGCCCTCAGGGGGAGGTGATCAAAGAGCCAGCCACTGAGTTCATGTCAGTCCCTGTTCCCCTTACTAGAGAACCCACTTGGACACTGAGCTGTCATGGGCTACATCTGTGCAAGGGTTCTAGGTTGTTTCCATGCATGGTCCTTGGTCGGAGTATCAGTCTTAGAAAAGACCCCTGTGCCCAGATATTTTGGTTCTGTTGCTCTCCTTGTGGAACTCCTGTCCTCTCCAGGTCTTACTATCTCCACCTTCTTTCCTAACATTCGCTGCACTCTGCCCAAATTTTGGTTATGAGTCTCAGTATCTGCTTTGATACACTGCTGGGTAGAGTCTTTCAGAGGCCCTCTGTGGTAAGCTAACTTTCTTTTTCATTTTTTTTATTAGTTACAGTTTATTCACTTTGTATCCCAGCTGTAGCCCCCTTCTCCATCCCCTCCCAATCCCACCCTCCCTCCCTCTTCTTCTCCTATGCCCCTCCCTTAGTCTAATGATAGGGGAGGTCCTCCTCTCCTTCCATCTGACCATAGTCCATCAGGTCTCATCAGGACTGGCTTCTTTGTCTTCCTCTGTGGACTGGTAAGGCTGCTCCCCTCTCAGGTGGAGGTGATCAAAGAGCCAGCCCATGAGTTCATGTCAGAGATGGTCCCTGGTCCTATTATTGGTGAACCCTCTTGGATACTGAGCTGCTTTGGCTACTTTTGTGCAGGGGTTCTAGGTTATCTCCATGCATGGTGTAGGCTAACTTTTAACTAGTATTAAAATCATGAACTGGTATCCACTTCTATTTTCTAATAAGAGTATTATATGAAGATAAGTAAAACTGCAAGCTTATTGTAGGAGGTTAAATAGTTTATAAGATGGTTAAAACTACTTAGTATGAATGAACTATTTCAGATCTTTAAGTTAATGATACAGTATTCAAAGAGTTACTTTAAAAATAGCCTTTAACAATTTTAGCATTAGTAAAAATTATTAATTGCTAAATGACTAATATATATTAGTATATTATCAAATTTAATACCACAATCTGCTTCATATCCCCATCTGTAGCTCAAGCAAAGAAGCTGTCATCATCTCCAGATGCCGTCTCCTTCTTTTCTGTAAGAACATCTTTGTCCCATTGAACATCTATCTCATTTACAATAAAGTGACATCCTTCTACAGCACCATCTCCATTAAGTTCCAAGGCAATCATGGGATAGATGCTTACAATGTGTGGGGATCAGGTTAAGGTAGTTGGCCCTAATCTCAGACATTTTATCATTGCTCTCTGTTAGAAATATTCAAAATTTGTCCTGTATTAGCATGCTGAATGTGCTCAGTTATTAGCAGCCATCATTATCCTACTGTGTTACTGGATATTAGAGGTTATCAGTCTACCCAGCTGTACCCTTCTACCACAAACGACCCTCTGTTCATTGTCCCCTGCCTCCACCCCTTCCCAGGTTCTGGTAATAACCTTTCTCCTCTCTACCTCTCTGAGACCAGAACCAGGATAAACTAAAGGACTTTATACTAAGTGAAGTAACTCAAGCAGAAAGAAATTCCATTTTGTTCTTGCTTACATGTGGAAGCCAAATTGAATGCTTTGGGTTAATGATTAAAATTGATAAGTATCTCCCTCTCTACTGTATCATTCCTATTTACATTAAAAAAAAAAAAACCTTCCTCATTCTTGTACTTACAATTCACAACAAATTTTACTAAATAAAGCTATTTCACCCACTTCCCTCATTCAAAGGTTGACTTCTCAGCCTACTCTTGTCTGGATTTCAGTATTTCCCAACTTTCATTCTCCCCTGACTGGTCGCTAGATCCGGTCCTCATCCTTCTAAGCCTGCCAGCAGAGTTTCACTACTTAACACCTCCTTCTTCTCAACACTTTCTCTTCTCCTGGCTCTCACGACACGGTGTTCTCCTGGTTTCCCTTCAAAATCACTGGCTGCTCTTTCTTAGGTTCTTTTGCCAAATTCTTCTGTCACTTTTAAAGTTAAATGTCCAGAAAGAAAAATGCCATCTGTTCTCTGTATTTCTGCCTAGCTATCTCATGCAACCCAATGGCTTTAAAGGACATCCATATGCTGGTGACTGCGGAAGTCATGTTTCTAGTGTGGACCAACCCAACCACAAGCTCCAACAGGATTGTGTTCCAGCAACTCTATGGAAATGTATAGTGGAACCTCAACAGGCACCTTCCCAACAACAACAACATCTTTTAAATTTTTCAGGTTTCATTACATCAGTAACTTAGATCACTATGCATCCTGTTAACCAACACAGGACACAAGCTTAGCTTCTTTCTTTCCATCACTCTTTCAGACTAATTTCTCCACATATCAGAATTCTCATTCTTGTGACAAAATACCCACCATGAAACAATATAAGGGAAGAATGTGTTTGGCTTACAGTTTGAAGAGACATGGTCCGTCATGGTGGGAAAGGCACGGCGGCAGGAGCAGAAGCCTGCTTGTTTCCATTGCAGGCACAGTTAGGAAGCAGGGAGTGAGCCAAGAGTAGGGCCAGACTATGAAACCTCAAAGCCTACCCCTTCTCCCAGCAGGGCTCTACTCAAAAGTTCCACAGCCTTTACAAGCAGTATCACCAGCTGAGGACCAAGTGTTCAAACACACGAGCCTATGGGGAACGTTTTACATTCAAATCACAGAACTAATAGTTATCAGGGGTATTCACTTCTTTCTGTGGGTACAGAAATCTCTCATTTAAGGAATGCTTGAGCTTCTGTTTGCACCAGCAATGTGATCTGAAAGTGACTGAATTTCTCTAAGCATCCGTTTCCTTGCCAATACAACAGCAAAACCATGGTGGTATGAAGGAGATGTCCCCTATATCCTTGGGCATTGAATACTTGGTCCCCAACTGGTGGGTGCTGGTGGTGCTGTTTGGGAAGGATTATGAGGTATGGCCTTGCTAGAGGAAGTGTTGTCACTAGGGATGGGCTTTGAGGTTTCCAGAGTCACGTGACACTCCCGATTCGTTCCCTCTGCTTCCTGTTTGTGAACTGAGATGTGTACTCTCAGCTATTGCTCCAGCACCATGCCTGCCTGCCTGCTGCCAGGCTGGCCGACCACTGTGGTCCTGGACTCATCCCTCTGGAACCATAAGCCTCAAATAAACCCTTCCTTCTGTAAGTTGCCTTAGTCATAGTGTCCAACCACAGCAATGGAAAAATAACTAAGACAGTAACTTAAGGTATTAACTGAGTTGTCAGAACTAATGAGCCAATATGTATATATTTCTGAGAACAGAAATTGAAATATTTGGGAGTCCTGAATCTATCTAATCTCCTCACTGGGTAGGCCCGGGCTTGGTCCTTCTCTTTCTTTCTCATGCAGCCCCTGATCTCCACTTGGCGCTCAGTATAAGCCTTGTGAAGAAGCGATCGTGTTATTTCTTATTGGAGGTGTTACTTCCTTAGGACGGAGACCATCTCTTTGATCTCACACACACACAGCTCCTTGCGAGAGTTAGACAGACTCTCCTCTGCCTCTGCAAACCCTGGCCCGGCAGTACTTCCTGGTCCAGCTACTCCTAGGTTCACTTCCTCCCAGCTACCACCCTGGAGCTTCTCTGGTTCCCTTCCCATACAAGGTGTGGACTTGTTATGTCCCCCAGGTCAGGTTCTCCTCTAGCCATAATGCTCTTAGATATTCTTGTTCTGTTTCCTTATTTGATGTCGTCCTTTGCTAGTTTATCATTGGCTTCTATAAGTCAGACATACCCTGCCCAAGTATCCTGCCATTCTTACTATCATGTACCAAGTAGTTTCCATTTCCTAATTGTTTAATAGATATTGGATAGGTGAATAATTACATAAGGAATACAGCACACACATACACACACACACACACACACACACACACACACACACACACCAGAATAATGCCATGAACCGTCAGAAGCTGGGTCACTGTTTATCAGTAGAAAACCATTGGCAGAAGGCAGAGGGCTCCTGGTGGCAGGTGTGACAGCATAGGAGAGAGCATTCCTGTCTTGGCTGCAGGGCCTATCCATGCACTGAGTTATCTGCCTTCTTGGTGGAAAGAGTGATTATTTTGAAAAGCTGATCTCTCCAGAGAGCCGATACAAATGTTCTAATAAGATTGTGAATGATGCTAATAACTCAGAAGGATGAAGTTCTAAGATCCAGCAAGAGATAATGAAGTGTTTTTCAAATGCTCAATCCAGTCCCTTGGACATCTATCCGTGAAGCATGGTCTGTAAGAGGTATATTTCATTTAAAGTGGCTTGAGTTACACAGCCTCATCTGTGCTTTTCACCATCTCCAGTCAGAATTTGGAGCCGGTCTGCCCTTCCTCAGACCATTATCAAAGCAGATACTTCCCAGGATCTGGCAGTTTTGAAGAGATAGGCACAGAGCGTATTTTGAGAGCAATTGAAACATGATTTTTAAAATTAATAATGCAGCCCATTCACCCTTGGAAGAGCCATTTCTCAGCCTTTTTCTGTTTTCAAAGAAAAATGTGACCTAATGCAGAGAAATACAAGGGCCTGGGTGGTAAGAAGCCTTTTTTGTCTCTTCTCACAGTTGTGTTCTAGATGAGCTTCCTGCTCTAGATGTGCAAACTGGCCTTTCCCAGATCTTCCCCGAATGGGCTGTACATTCCTCTTCCCGGTCCTCTGCGAAGCCAGGGTTAATGGATCCAGCATCCCTCACTGAGAACATGAACCCAATATCCATTTTTTTTTCTGGCAGTTGTAAAACGCCACAGGCCAACTTCCCTGATGTCTGCACAACTTTCAGTCTGCTGGAAGCATTAAACCTGCTCATTTATATGGTGTCACTGGTGTGGCACAGTCTAAAGACACAGGCTGCATCAAACTTCAAGATCTTAAACTGGCCTTCACCCTTGCTTCTGGAACCCTGGGAAAGCCTCTACATGTGCTATCCTTGCTTTCTGGCTGCTGTAGTTCCACTCCTGCCTAACTGTTCTTGCTAACTGAAGTGTGTCAACACAGAATATGGGGTTTTGTGGGGTTTGTGCCTAAAAGCTCACCCCGAGGAAGGCTCAGGGATATCCCTGAATCCTGAACACTCACTGTAGTTGCAGGTCAGCTAATAAAGACTGTCTATGGCCTCAAGCCCAGGTCTGAGCTACCCACTCTAGCGCACACCCCACAACAATGACTCCATATCTGTTTGGCCTGATGGGAAACGCTGCAGGGGCGTCATCCAAAGCAATGGTCCATGGGGAGTGGGGGGCGAGGTAGGGAGATGGTGGAGGATCTGGAAGGATTTGGGAGAGGGGACTGAATATGATCAAAATATGTTGCATGAGATTCTCAGAGGATAAATACAATTTTTATTTAAAAGTACAGCTATTTAAATACACTTTTAATATTAAGAGTAGAAGGATAATGCCTTTAATCCCAGCACTCTGGAGGCTGAGGCAGAGGCAGGCAAATCTCTGTGAGTTGAAGATGGCTTGGTTAACACAGCATGCTTAGACCAGCCAGTCACAGGTATATAGTGAGACCCTGTCTTCAAGAAAAGTGAGAGTGAAAGAAAACACCAGCAACAAAAATCCCCTCAAATTTCCATGTCCTTTGCTGCTACCCTCGCTTTCCTTCTAACTTCCTAGTAAAGAACAAGATGCACAGAACAACGTCAGGCCAAGGAGCACGTAGACCGTGCCTTTCCTGGACCCTTGCTCACTGAGTCTATTAGAGTAAAAGGCTGTGAAGGAAATTCCTCCATCCAGGCTGGATCATACCACTTTATTGAAATATCGGCAGCAGAGAATGCCTGGTCCCTGGTTCCTCAATAGACATTTAGCCGGTTCCCAACCAAAGACTGTTTTCGCCCACTGGCTTCTTAAAAAAAGACTATCCACACTGTGTAGAAGACAGCTGACACTGATAACGGGCCCAAATTTCAAAGAATTTATGACTGAACCTCAACAAATAATGTATGGTAGACCAACCACTGAAACCTTCCCAGTGCTTTCTTTCTACATCATCAGTTCCTGGGTTGGTTTTTGTTTTGTTTTGTTTTGTTTTGTTTTGTTTTGTTTTGTTTTGTTTTGTTTTGTTTTGTTTTTAAGACTCTCACGTTGCCTCTCTTTGTTCCTCCCCCCTCCCTGCTTTCTGCCTGCCAGACTACTTACTCCCTCCACAACTGTTTCTATAAATTCAGGCCCTTTTCTCAGCCTCTGGGAAGGTACCTCCTCTCCCACTGAGGGGGATAATAACAGCCATCTCAATGAGCCTGCTTCTCGGCCATCGCACCACAGAGCCGCATAGCACAGATCTCAGGTGTCAACTCAAGATTCTTGCCAGTTTTTCTCATCCTCTGGCACGACACAGTTGGAGACTCCAGTTAAGTCAAATATCAAAACACAGTTTGCTGAGTAAGAGCCACGCATTTGCATTGAAAGGAAGAAAACAGTCAGAGAATCCAGAAGGCACACAGATGCCCTGAGCGTGCTACCACAATGGGATCGGTTCCTCCTTTCGGCCACTTCACTTTATGATCTGAGACAACAATAGCGCAGCTCTCAAGTGTCAGACTCAGCCCCCTCCACCAACTTGCCCTCCTGACATAATGATAGAAGGCTCAAATTGCTCCAAAGGCAGTAGGCTACAGCCGATCCCTGAAGGACAGCTGATCTGATTTAGAACTCTTCTGGAGGTCCCGCAAGGCCACATATCCATCATTTCCACCACTTTGATGGCAGCTTCTGTGCTCTGGGACTGAGCCCGAGAAGTATGCATAAATTGCTTTTCAGTCAGGCACATGCTGTTAGCTGGCTGGAGGAAACAAATGCCAGTCTGCCTCTTTTTTGGAAGCGGAGAAAGACCAGATGTTACTAAGCACATCTCAAGATGCTGTCTTCCATCATGATCTTCTGTTTGTCTCTTCATCCCTCCTCCTTGTCTTTTGCCTCGTCCTCCAGTTGAGGTCAACCAGCAGCCCTGAGAAGAGGTCCAGGTGAGGATGGGAGGGAAGCAGTGTGTCTGTAACTAGAATTACGGACTCAGCTTCTGCCTGTCCTTAGCATAGTCGTTCATGCAATCAAGCAGGCATCTCATAAGCATCTGTTTCTCCACCTACCCGCAGAGCACTAAACATGCAACTATTCAGGAACTTCTCTTTGTTGTAGTAATGAAGACACTGCTGTGCCTTTCCATTTCCTGTGGGGGTTTTTTGCTTGTTGGTTTTGTTTGTTTGGTGAGGGTGTATATCTCTGAGTCTAACTCCTCCAAATATTCTGATGGAGTGTTCTAGCATGCTCTCGGCACCTACGCTCAAAGTAGAGCACAATTCCTTCCTTGTCATTGCTGTTTGCCTATCACAAACTCCCTCCTAAGACTCAGTCTCTCTAGCTGAGATGATTGAGACTCACACAATCAGTTAAGCCTGTAAAGTCACTCTAGCTCCTCTCCGCCATAAGAAGCAGCCACCAGATCTATGACTGCAAATCCTGAGCCTGGCGTGTCTGTATATTGCATAAAGCCATATATCCATTCAGCAGCTACTTAATGTGATTCGGGACAGATGTGGCCTTCCCTGGGGTCTCAGGATTCAGGACACTCCGGGGATTTCTATTTTTTGCCCATCTGTATGTAGCAGCCTGAATCTGACCTTCTGTGTGAGCAACTAGGTACCCGATGCCAGGACAGAACATGACCTTAGAGAAATGCAAGAGACTCTGAAAAAATAGACCAGCAACTCACACATAAGCAGAAGCTGGCAGAGGACATGGGGTAAGTTTAGAAAGATGATTAGTTTCCCTTGACTTAAACGTGCTGCCTAATTTTCGCAAAACAATGTAAATGTGAGATCATCTGTGTACTTTTTTTTTTCCTAAGTAAATCTTGAGGCTTTTGTTTGTTTGTTTGTTTTGTTTTGTTTTTTCTCATTTCAGCAGGAAGGATGCAGCGGAGTGCAGCAGCTCATTGTGGAAGCCAAGAAAAGGGGAGGGAGAAAAGAAGAAAGGGAAGGAGAGCAGAGAGGGGCACCTGTGCTCACAGGCTTTCTTTCCTCTTTTCTACTCTTCCTTCATAAGTCTCCAGCCTTTTCCTCTTGTTTTATTCAGGAGCCATACCCTCAGAGAGGGTCTCCTTCCATCACTTAATCCTCTCTGGATTCATCCTAACGGATATACATAGAGGTGTGCTTTATTAATCTCCAAGGTACTTGTCTCAATACAATCAAGTTCACGGTCAAGATTAGGCATCAATACATAGAAAAAAACTATTGTTAATGGTGATATCATTCAATTCACAGTTCCAACTAAAAAGGAAGAGATAAAAGAGAAATGCCTAATTCTATAGTCAGCTCCGCAGAAGAGTTCAAGATTTGGAAAGTGTGACGGAAAACAAACACCCATTAGAGTTATTGAACTTCTTGGTGAGTTGAAACTTGGAAACCTGTTTGTGTTAGTTTGTCTCCCCAGTTGCCTAACAACCCATTGTCCCATGCAACAATGTGTCATGGACAAGCCACATGTCTTAGTGAATTAGTAACTGACTAGAGTATAAAGTCAGGATGTGCCTTTTTAAAAGTACAGTGCTTTGAGGAAGCAGTCTGACAGGTGACCTCAGCAAGGGACTTTAGACTTGACCCACTCCCCACTTGACTGCTGTGATGTGATGGTGTTGCCCTGCTCCAGTGTGACACAGGTAGAGAGGAGTCAGTCACTCCAACCGCAGAGAAGCAGAGTCAAGGGTCATGAGACCCTTGTTTGGGGTCTGACTGACAGGACAAACAGAAACTAAATGGTGGAAACTCTAAGGAAAAAAAAAAAAAGGAAGGAAAAGATGTTAAGGAAAGTGGGCTTTGCTTTTTCCAACTCATTAATCCGATTCTTTCTTGGGATCTTTTCACCCACTCTTGCTTTCCATACCCGGACGCACTGGATCAGTTGCCCAGTTTTCTTCTATTTAACAGCAATGCCCACCCTGCTTATTCAGGAAGAGGCTGAGAAGGTGAGAATAACAGTCATACATCTTGTTTCAGAGCTATATCTCAGGGACATTTATTATTTAAAACCAGAAATAACTAGAAGGGACACCACTGGAGCGAGGCAAAGTCTGGGCCACGCTCAGCCAGAATGTGTTTCCTACTTAAACACAGGGTAGGTGTGTGAAGCCGTTCTCACGGAAGCCTCAGAGAAACCCTGATTTATCAGTGTTTGGTGAAAAGGAAGGAAAAGGAATTCGCAGCTCTTTCCAGTGAGCTGGCTAAGGGAGGGTGTAATGGTGCTGGGGCCTCTCATGGGTAACACGTCATATTTGCTTGGATTCAAACACTGGAAACAGAAAAAATAAATAATTGAGGTTGCCGTAAAACAGCTAACTGTGTTTGTGAAGCCAAGCAGAGAGCCTGAACTCTAAGTGGTTTCAGAATGAAAAGCCAAGTTTCTCAGCCATGAGCACTTACTGATGGAGAAGTAAGAGCTTTGTCACCAGGCGACTCTGTCACTGTGAGCAGCATGGAGTGGACTTGCACAGACTAAACTAGCCAGCTGTCACTTTACAGGTGTAATCTTGGGGGACCACTGCCATCTGTAATGTTCCATTGTTGACTGAAGCAGGATTTTGTGTTATATGTCTATGTGTGTCTGTGAATAGGTGGTCTGATTCTGAGAATTAACCATTGTGAGTAGAGTTTGATGTAGAAAGATGTGAGAACAGCACAGAAAACTGAAAGCATGAGAATCTGTGGACCATTGTTCTCATCCTGTGGGTCGCAATCCCTTTGGGGGTAGAACAAGCTTTACACAGAGTTTCCTACCAGATATCCTGCATATCAGATAACTATCAGATGTTTACATCACGATTTATAACAGTAGCAAAACTACAGCTATGAATTAACAACAGAAATAATTTTATGGCTGGGGGTCACCACAACACGAGGAAATCTATTCAAGGGTCGTAGCTGCCACTGCTGTTGACCATGGAAAGGAGAGTCTGGTGGTCAGAGTCAGAGCTGTGTCTTCCCTTCTGACCTCACTTGGATCACCACATCAGATGCAGATCCCTATGATGTGCAGACAAAGCTAGCTTCACAGCCTGAGATACATACACTCTGGCATTGGGGGTGGGGGAGGACAAGGAAGGAAGGGGAGAGGGAGAGAGACCACTTCAGCCCCAGAACATTGAGCTGGGTTGTCTGAAGGACCCTGGCCAAATGGTGGGATTCTGACCCTTAAAGTCCAGTTAAACTGATAAAGTCTGTTTATTTTTCATAACATTGCTTAAGCAGAGATTTTGTTTGTTTGTTTGTATCTTTTCCTTCTTCAGGAGGAAGTTCTGTGTTATTTATTCATGTATAGCCACAGTACTGAAAATAAAGATGCTCAAAAAAAAAATGTTCATTGAACAAATAGGTCAACCTCCTAAGCTAAAGTGGCAAATTTACTGAGTACCTAACTCGTGTACCGACTAACTAGGTTTAAAAAAGAAAAACAAAAAGGTCATTTCTCCTCTTTCAGTTAGCTTTATTATTATTATTATTATTATTATTATTATTATTTTGCCTGCTTTTTTATAGCATTATCTTTACTGAGGTTAGTTAATCTCATCCTAAAAAAATATCTGAAGAATTCTCTTTGGTTTTTCTAATCTGTTGTATTACAATGTGGTAGAATTACGTTAGAGACACTGGGATAAATGCTCTGCAATCTTTTAGAAATCAAAAGCACTTTGATACGAGGCAACAAGCAATGATGAATCAACTGCTTTTGAAAGTAAATCACCCAAACTATGTGGAAAACTGGAAAGAAAAATAAATGTGAGACTTTACCACGCCGTGCGCTGCAGTTATGTGTCGGTCGGTATAATGTACCCATTTCCTCTGAACTGAAACGTTTCCTCCCAGAAGGCGAAAATGTTCATGAGACTCAGGAAGCTAAGGAAACTTCCAAGGCCCATCTGGAAAGCTCAGAAAGTCACAGAATTTGTGAGGGCCCCACCCGAGGCTGTTAAAGCAGGACATAACCGCTGGGGTGAGGGGCTTTCCTGTGGAACTGCCCACAACTTGCCAGGGAGCTCGGGGGATCCAGCTTTTGGGAGTCCTCATCCATGCTGGGGGTGGGCTTCCCTGTGACACAACTCCATTTGATTGGCCACGTCCCTCCTAGTAATGCCTCACCCATGCTCCTGCGAGTGACCCCAATAAACGCATTGCTCACCAACCCAGACATGGTGCGGCTCTTTCTCTGGATAAATAAACATTCGTTCACCTCTCCTCAGAGAAACAGTCCACATCAATGTTTTACAGTTTTATATGAATAACTTAATGGTTTACTAAATTTAGGAGGCAACTTTCCATCAGGGATGAAACAACTTTTCCTAGCTATTAGAATTTACTCATAAATTATCTATTCCAATTGAACTTTCATCTGACTTGCAGCATTTCGAATTACCTATCTCTTAAATCACATCCTTTTTTGTAAGTTGATAGACAGAGACTACGGTCAACTTATTTCTTTTCCCTATAAAGTTATCCAACTTCCAGTTCAGCTTTCTCCACAGCTTTCAGACCTTATGCCTTGCACTTAGTTAGTAATAACCCAACATTTCAGAATCAAAAGCTACACGATTAGGTGGGAAGGTGGCTCAGGCGGTAAAGCACTGCTGTGCAAGTGTGAGGTCCTGAGTTCAATTCCCAGAACCCACGGAAAGATGCCACATGTACTGATCCACTTCTCATTCACAGTGCCGTGGGTACAGGGTGTGGCAGAGACAGCAGAATCTCTGGGGCTCATTGGCCAGGCAGCCTAACGTAATTAGTGAGCTCCAGGCCAATGAAAGACCCTGGATCAAAGGGGCTGATAGTCATCATGAGGATGACACCTGAAGTTGTCCTCATGCCTCTACGAGAACGTTCATGCACACGCATGCACACTCACACACATGAACACATATACACAGACGCACACGGTCGCACACATGAAAGAAATAACAAAGTTTAAAAAGCTATGGGATCAAACCAGTCTCTTCCCTCCCTGGTAGGTATCTTGTTCTAAACTCAGAAGCCTTGAGAAAACCTTTTGGTTTGGTTTGGTTTGGTTTTGGTTTTTCAAGACAGGGTTTCTCTGTGTAGCCTTGGCTGTCTTGGACTGGCTTTGTAGACCAGCTGGCCTTGAACTCACAGAGATCCACCTGCCTCTGCCTCCTGGGAGTGCTGGGATTACAGGTGTGTGCCACGATGATAGGCTGAGGAAGTGCTTTTTAAAAACAGGCTTTATCTATTTCAATCTTTTTTTCCCCCTCAGTATGAAGTTTTAGCAGCATCGTGCGTTACAACTCATTTCTTTCCTTGAAAGTAAAGCCTAGCAGGGACTATACAGCCCCAGAAAGTCTGTCTTCATTTCTGCAGTCTGTGCTAGTCTAGTCTAGCACCAGTAGAGCCAAACCTCTCACTGGTTATGTTCCCAAATCTGATGGAAATTCTATCTTTTGGTTTGTATACAGCAGAGAGGAGGCTGTCTTGTTTAACCAGACGTAGTGTTCTTTCAGAACCTAGTTGGTCCCCGGGCTTGCTTCAGCAAAAACATTCACCTCCCACCCTTATTCTGTCCCCTCTTCAACAGATCATCCTGCTTCAGTTTTGTTTCCAAAATATCAAATATCATATCAGCTGATATCCAGAATTTTTCCTCTTCTGCATTTTCATAACTTTGTTTGGTTTGTGGTTTATTTCATTATATACTTAACTTCTCTGGGCTTCTGACCAAACTTTGCTTCTATAGCTTTGGGGGGAAAAAATCAACAAAACAAAACCATGGCTCTATCAAACACTCTATAAGGAAGTGGTTGCCCTGGCAACCATAACCACAAGCAAGTCATTGGAACCTCTTTCTCACTGTGTGATTTGTTTGGTTGCTAAAACACTTCAAACCTTTTTATACAGTCAGGTAGTAAATACCTAGATTTCTAGAGCTAGCCGAAAGCAGAGCAGGTGATAAAGTATTGGAACAGCAGGGAGGTGGCAAACACTTCATTTAATTGAGTTCAGCCTCCCTCGTGACTAAGCTCTAAAGAGAAGATGCTAAAACTTGATACTTAAGACTCCGAATTGGTTCCTACCGAGAGGACACGTCTTTTAAATGGGAGTAGTTAGAAATTCCAGAGAAGTCAAAAGTTCTGCTTAAAAGACAAGTGACGTTTTAGTTTTTTTTAATTCATAAAAAGGTGCAAAATGCTGGTTCTCCAATGAGCAAGTAGTCAGCCTCAAGCTTATCGATACAACACCAGAAATTTGGTTAAAAGTCCTCCTAAAAGCATGTTTTTTTTCTCTCTCTCCCCCTCCCCCCCTTGTGTGTGTGTGTCTGTCTGTCTCCCTCTTCCTCTCTCATATTTGCAGGTATATATGTGTGTATATGCATATATGTGTGTGTACATATATATGTGTGTATATGCAAAGTAGCAGTTTAAATTAATTACTGAAGAATTTTTATGGTTTCTTACAGCTCATGAAATCTAAAGGATCTCTATTTCTGGAAAAGATTGAAAAGAAAGATGTCTTCCAAATATCAAAGCTTTTTAGAAGTAAAAAGTTATTCAGTCAGCCTAAATCATAGGAATGTCATAGAAATTAATAGAAGAGTGTGTAAAAACACTGTAAGCATCTCAAGACACTAGTCCTAGGAAGACCATAGCACTCCCATTCTGTGTGGGTCTTCCAGAATCTGTCACAATGTCAGGTGTGGGATATAACATGACACACGGAGAGGCATAGGTGGGGCCACACCTGTGATCCCAGCCTTGGGAGAGTAAAAGCTGGAGAACCAGTAGCTCAGTGTCTACATGAGGTTCTGTATCAAAACCAACAGTCATGCTTTGAGAGCTTCCTACCCTGCCCCAAACCATTATTGATTTAGGGGTTTTTTGTTTGTTTGTTTGTTTGTTTGTTTGTTTGTTTTTTCAGACAGGTTGGTGTCACAGCGATTTGGGTATGTTTGTATAATCATGTTTAGGCCTCTGTGCTTATTAGAAAAAAAAGTTGTGTAACACAAGCAGCCTCCAAGTTCCATCAAGAGAAATGATGGAAATGGGAAAAATTAGAGCCCTGGTCATCAGCACACCTGAGCAGTAGATGGAAAAGTTACAGAGTCCTAGGCAGAGTTTTATCTCAAAGTGCTCAGGAAGCCTGTGGACTTAGATGTGATTAAAATGGGGGAAAAGGCAAGCGTGCAGGAAGGGAGGGAGGGAGAGAAGAGAAGAGAGATGACAGAAAGACCAAGAGAAGGCATGGGTTAGAGCCAGACATGGTGGTGCCTGCCTTTAATACCAGCACTCTGGGAGGCAGAGGCAGAAGGATTGCTGTGAGTTTGTAGGCCAGCCTTGTCTACAATGCGAGTCTAAGACAGCCAAGGCTGCACACTGTCTGGAGGAAGGAAGGAAAGGAAGGAAGGAAGAAGGAAGGAAGGAAGGAAGGAAGGAAGGAAGGAAGGAAGGAGAGAGAGAAAGAAAGAGAAAGAAAGAAAGAAAGAAAGAAAGAAAGAAAGAAAGAAGGAAGGAAGGAAAGAAAGAAAGAAAGAAAGAAAGAAAGAAAGAAAGAAAGAAAGAAAGAAAGAAAGAAAGAAAGAAAGAGAAAGAAAGTATTAAGTTGCTCAAGGGTTGGTGACACCCAAAGAAACCAATACAAAAGTTCAGGTGTACAGTAAATGGAAGCCAGGTCATCATCTGAGTGATTCTGAGAGCAGTGTCAAAATGGAAAGAAATGTCTAGGCTTAGATTTTTCACCAAACCTACTTTATTTAGGGTTCTTAAGCACTTTTACATCCCTTCCAATCTCCCACAACCTTAGGTAGGTGATTAGTAGGGAAAGGGGCTGTAGTCCTCTTTTATTTACTTCCTGCTGATCAGGGTTGATGGGTCATTAGGGGATTTCCAGACTCAGTCGTCAGGATACCAGCAGTCCAGTCCAAAGGACAACATGAAGCAGTGAAAGCTGAAAGACTCAGTTGGATTGCCTGGAAAAGATCTCTGGAACGTTTCTCTCTGCGAAGCCAAGTGTCAAAGCACAAAGATCAGTGCAGCAATGTAGATCCAAAAAGCAATGTCTCACTCTTCATGGGCATCTATATATGTCCTCTCCTCAAAGTCCACCCACAGGTATTCTCAGCTGGCCAAGTCAAGCCCCTCACACATGAAGGGTCACAGGAAAACATCGTATGCTCTCTCACAAGCCAACCTGGGCAGAATATCATGTGCCCAGCTTACAGCAAAACATCACATGAGAAGACTGAGTCCAGAAATTTCCACTTCAGAGATGTGTCTGGAGCCTGGTCATCAATGGACTTCATTTCCTCATGGACCCAGAGAACTGTTTCTTGCAGCCCTGCCGTACGTTCTACGAAGACAGTGTTCGGCCTCATCGATTCACTCATGGGTTACAACAGAAGACAACTGTAAGGACGGCAAGCACACACGAGATGTCCCTATTCAGCTGGCTTCTTCATTTGGGCTCCCGACACCCCATGAAAAAGCCTATCCCACTGCTTCTGGGCATGATGGCCTACATGCAGACTGAATTCCAGGAGGTATGTGTCAGGCGGGATCCCTCAAAATCATAGCTTTCAAGACTTCAAAAGCTTGCCTGAAATATCATCATAGAACACTGCCTCAAGGCTAGGAAATCTAGGCAACCTTGTGATGACGCCAGCGTCTGTCCCGGGTTGTACCAAGCCACTAACCATCCTTATACCTAGACCTTTTGTACAGTTCATCCAATTTATTTTTATTAAAAATGACATATTTGTACCTTAACTTATTTAGGATGGAATTCTTGACTGAATGGAGCGGGAAGGTAAGCCCTCAGCTTCATTTCAGTGGCACTGAAAGCTTTTCTGTGATCTTTTATGGTACTATGCTGTTCATTGCAACCCAGAGTGCTGTCCTCATGTAGACCCTACAAAGCTCCTTCGCCTTGCCACAGAGAAGCATGGGACTTTTCTGTCACTAGTTGTTTTGGCAGACTCCGACTCCATGATAGACCGTGTCCTCCCTGGGCACACAGCTAACCTGTGGCCCTTGTTTGCCCATTTTACAAACAGTTCTCTGTATATTTTGTGATGTTCCTTCTGAATTTATCATTCTTTCTTTGCTCCTATTTTCTCTGTACTCAAATATCCCCAGTTTGTAAATGTTGAATTAATCAATGTAGGTAGTACACTAAATAAAATCAACATGACTTTGGGGCAGCAGCTCTCTTGCCTACTATAGGAACTGCTCAAGAAAAGACATCGAAACTGTTTCTCATAGAGAAGAACATCCAAATTACAGGCTAGTCATAACACTTTTCATCCCTACTAGGGATGAACATTTTGGAGTATCATGTGCTCTACATTTATCTTAAGACCAAAAACCATATCCCTGGAAACTCCTAAGTCCCAGGGCTACAGAAATGGTTGGTCACACACTAGTCATATACAAAACTGATGACACACAATATCCTACTTATTAACTCATATATTGTTATGTAATATTGTAATAAATTCACGTTACTTTTCTGTAATGTAGTAATATATAGCGTATTCCTTTAAACATTACATTTGTAGTATAATAACATGAGAGTAAATGTGCTTATAAATGTGCTTATAAATGCGTTAGAATGATCATGCAACAGTTGTTTGCCTTTTTGGTTTCAGGGGGTGGAGGGTTAAGACGGGGTCTCACTATGGAGCCTTAGCTGGCTAGGTATTCATTCTGTAGACCAGGCTTGCCTGGAACTCTCAGAGACTTGCTTGCTTTTGCCTCCGGAATCCAGGGATTAAAGGCCCATACCATCACACCCAGTTTATGGTACAGATTTTTTAAGATAGTGTTGTTAAACAAATATCATAAAACCAGGTTGGCAAATTTTTCATTTTGTTTTCTTCCTTTATAGTTCAACTTGATTGAAAAATCCCTGTGCTGGGCTAAGGGGGAGCTCTTACTTAGTATGCACAAGACCCTGGGTTCTGTGCCCGAACTGCTTTATTCCACTGTGTGCCCAACTAATAAAGCTTCTAAAACTCCTCCAAAGAACTAAAAATAAAAAAATCAGAATTATCCGATTTTATCAAACCTATACCTCACCTCTCTCCACTTCGCACAGAAGTCAAGAATTTTCTATGACTCTATTTCAGAAAACAATGGGAACGAAAACAAAACAACAGCTTTGGTCACAAAACCAACCAACCAACCAACCAAACAGACCCTAATTTTACAAACTTAGGGACCAGATTTCCAAACGTCATTGCCGTGAGCCTCTGTGAACAGGTAAAAGGCCGTGGAAGCAGGGAAGGTCAGGGTACACACCTATCAGAAGGATTCACA
Organism: Meriones unguiculatus; assembly: GCF_030254825.1. Lineage (NCBI taxonomy): Eukaryota > Metazoa > Chordata > Mammalia > Rodentia > Muridae > Meriones > Meriones unguiculatus. The sequence goes on from NC_083359.1 coordinate 72,694,821, forward strand.
TTTCGCATATCACACGTCACAGTTAAGCTTTGCGCGTTGCTGAAGGCCCTCACTGGAAACGTGTGTGCACACGGGGCGAACATGGAGCTTCTGAGAAATGAGTGGGGCAGCCTCTCCATTGAGCTCACTAAGATGCTCCCAAATGAAGCAGAGTCCCTTACACTGTTAGCGAGCACACAGTAATATAAAAATCCTGTGCCTTAAGACTCTACACCAAGGAAAGACTCAGACTGTCCGCTGGAGCAGACAGCCATGCACCTAATGGTGGGCGCAGTCTAGTCACGTGTTCCATGTAGTAACTGCCAAGACAGACCTTGGGATTTTAACAGGCTCTCAAGTTCACCGCCCACACCAGTGGCTCTCAACCTTCCTAATGCTGCAACCCTTTAATACAGTTCCTCATGCTGTGGTGACCCCAGCCATAAAATTTTTTAAATTACTGCTTCTTAACTGTAACTCTGCTCTGTTGTGAATGGAGATGTAGGTGTGCAGGATATCTGCTATGCAACCCCCGTGAAAGGGTCATTTGACCCCCAAAGGGGTCAAGACCCACATGATGAGAAACGTTGATCTAGACTATTCTTGCAAAGGTTCAGGGCTCTAAATAAAAACGATCCCGAATACCTTCACGGAAAGACTTGGCTGTGAAAGTCATCAGTAAGAAAACAGCTTCGAAGCAAGACCTACATTGTAATTAATCATGTGTCCACATTATCTGAGCATGGCAATACTGCCCTGCTGTAAAATAATGACAGGGAAAGAAATAAGAAAGCACCAGAGCTGGGAGCGCCAATTTATTACACACATTTGTGAGGAAAGAAAAAAAGGTGTCGTTTTTCTTAAGCAAAGACTACAGCCATAAATCAGACATGACAAAATGTATTAGCACTGAGAATTCTGTGCCAGTTTAAAGGGAACCACACATTTTAAAAATGGTTTAGTATTTTGAGCTTCAGGGCAAAAGAGATGGCTCAGTGGAAGTGCTGGCTAATTTTATGTCAACTTGACACAAGCTATAGTCATCTGAGAGGAGGGAACCCCAACTGAGAAAATAGCTCCATAATAAGATCAGGCTGCAGACAACCCTATTGGGTATTTTCTTAATTAGTAATTGATAGGGAGGGCCCAACCCATTGTGGGTGGTGTTCATGAGCTGATGGACCTGGGTTCTTTAAGAAAGCAGGCTGAGCAAGCCACGGGGAGTAAGTACGCAAGCCCCGCACCTCCGTGGCCTCCAGGTTACTGCCCTGTCTGAGTTCCTACCCTGCCTTCCTTCAGTGAAGGACTGCAATGTGGAGGTGTGAGCCAAATAAACCCTTTCCTCTCCAGTAGACTTCCTTCTGGTCAGGCTGTTTCGTCACGGCAATAGAAACTCAGACACACAGGTAAAGGTGTTTGAACCCAAGCCTGAGGACCTCAGCTTGAGGTCCAACCTGGAACCCCCATGTTGGAAAGGTAGCTCTGCCTCTGGGAGGTTGTTCTCTGGCCAACATGTGCAGGTGCAAACAGACAAACAATAAATAAAGCAATGAATAAAGGTGGTTCAGTGATTTGAGCACTTCTGAGTAATTCTCAGAAAAACTGAACTAAAAGCAACAACATGTCCAAGTACCCTCCGTCCCCCTACACAAGTAGTTTCCTTCATCACCATCACCCCTACCAGAGTGGTACAGGGGTACATGTGTTTATAACTGAAGTGCCTGCATTGGCGCGTCATCACCTCCAAAAGTGGGAGGCTTCCTTTGTGCGGTTCACTTTTGATATATATTCCATGAGTTCTTGCTAGTGTCTAAGGACGTAGACCTAAGGACAGCACCACACAGAGGTACTTCACTGCCCAAAACCCATTTCTCTCCCCACAGCTCATTTCTGTCCTGTGTCCATTTTCCAACTCCAACTACTGCTAATGGCTGATGATCTAACTTTATATACTCCAGAATAGCATAGAGCTAGAGTGCCACAGTTCCTAGCATTTTCAGACTCTTTGCAACTGCATTTTTAAATTTACACTCTATGTAGCTATCTGTCTGTCTATCTATCTATCTATCTATCTATCTATCTATCCATCTGTCTATCTATCTAACTAACTATCTGGTGTATATGTTTGTGCACATGCATGAGATCAGAGAACATAATGAGAATCCATTCTCTCCTTCCACTATGTGGGTTGCAGAAATCAAACCCAGTCAAGCTTGACAAGTGCCATAATCCTCTGAACTAACTCCACGTCCCTCCTCCTTTAAATGAGCCTTTTTCTTCGACTTAGAACCAGGGTTTGAGTTTGAGTTTATGTATGGGAAACACATCCCTGGAAAGATAAGGCCTGGTTTAGAGATGGTATCCGTGGTCCTGACCTGGAGTTCTCTAGGCTGGGAACCCAAGGAATTCACTTAATTACCCAGGAGAGGGAAATCAACATGGCAACAAACTCAAGTATCTCTGAGATCACTCATTTTGTGACTGTACCCCATAGGAGGGCCCCAGGCTGGGAAGTGACTTACAAAATTACAAAACAAAACCATGAAATAAATTCAAATAAGAAATAGAAAGGTACATGATGGAATACTACTCAGCAATTAAAAACAAGGAAATCATGAAATTTGCAGGCAAATGGTGGGATCTAGAAAAGATCATCCTGAGTGAGGTATCCCAGGAGCAGAAAGACACACATGAACATGGTATATACTCACTTATATAGACCTATAAGATAGGATAAACATACTAAAATATGTGGACCTAAAGAAGATAAACAAGAAAGAGGACCTGGAATAAGATGATCAATCCTCACTTAGAAAGACAAATGGGATGGACAGGGAAAGTAGGAGAAAAGAAGTAACAGGACAGAAGCTTACTGCAGAGGGCCTCTGAAAGTCTCTACCTAGCAGTGTATCAAAGCAGATGCAGAGACTCATAACCAAATCTTGGCAGAGTGCAGGGAATCATACGATAAAAATGGGAGCTAATATGACCGGAAGAGGATAGGAGCTCCACAAGGACAAAATATATCAGGGCACAGGGGCCCTCTATGAGACTGTTTCTCCAACCAAGGACCATGTATGGATATAACTTAGAAACCCTGCTCAAATGTAGCCCATGGTAGCTCAGTAACCCTAGTAAGGGGAACAGGAACTATTTCTGACATGAATTCAACGACTGGCTTTTTTACCTCCCCCCTCCCCGAGGGAGGAACAGTCTTGCTAGGCCACAGAGGAGGATATGGCAGCCAGTCCTGAAGATACCGGATAAGCTAGGGTCAGATGGAAGGGGAGGAGGACCTCCCCTAGCAGTGGACTTGGAAAGGGGCAGGGAGGAGATGAGGGAGGGAGGGTGAGATCGGGAGGAAATGAAGGAGGGGGCTACGGCTGGGATACAAAGTAAATAACCTGTGATTAATATAAAAAATAAAAATTAATAATAAGAAAGAAAAATAAATAAATAACAAGCTTAAAAAAAAAAAAGAAATAGAAAGGTGGTGGTAGCACTCACCTTTAATCCCAGTGCTCCAAAGGAAGAGGCACTTGGATCTCTGAGTTTGAGGTCAGCCTGATCTACAGAGTGAGTTTCAGGACAGCCAGGGCTACACCAAGAAACTCTGTCTCAAGGAAGAAAGAAAGAAAGAAGAAAGAAAGAAAGAAAGAAAGAAAGGAAGGAAGGAAGGAAGGAAGGAAGGAAGGAAGGAAGGAGCAGAAAGAAAGAAAGAAAGAAAGAAAGAAAGAAAGAAAGAAAGAAAGAAAGAAAGAAAGGGAAAGGAAAGGAAAGGAAAGGAAAAGAAAAGGGAAAAAAGAAAGAAGATGCCAGTTAATTTAGGGAATGAAAAAATACAGATTACCAAATCACCCTCACATTCTAAAATAAATTCAAGTTATGTTAACACAGTGAAGCAAAATGCAGACAATTTAAAAATTCATTATTTGAAACACAGATAGTTTTCATAATAGGGAATCATTCTCTCACAAGTGGTTATAGATTATAGAAGAGAAATTATAGAAAAAGATGCAGAGATACACGCACAAATACATGCTATATCTGTTACCTATATACAAGATCCTAATGGTAGCTTGAAGTAAGAAAATACTCACAGTTGCTTATTTGGGGGTAGTGACTATAACTGTACTATGCAGGATTTCAGCAGAAAGTAAAACTCTTCCACTAAGTAATCTGAGAAGTGTATTAAGGGGCCTGTTTGAAAGGTGTTGATGGAGAACGTTACGGGTGCTGGGGTGGACTCCGCCATCGATGCCTAGAATAGAAAGCTGCAAGAGGAAGTTATGCACAGGAGGCTGCTAGACACAAGCTGAGTTCTTCCCTCAAGAAGTGCAGCTAGCTGGCAGCCACCACTGAGGGAGGAAACAGGGCATAAACAACCTGAGCTCATACACCCTCGGGAGGGCGTGGCCTTTGGATGCAAGCACCCTCCTGAGCTACACACAGAGGTAAAGGAAGATGGACTTGAAGGGACAAGAGGAGTGACTTAATTTTCCTCTCTATTCTTTCCTGAATTTTCTACATTTTTTCCCCAAAGAAAAAAAACAACAAAGTTCAAGCATATAGTCCTCATCTTTGGGTTGTTTTTCCTGGGCATTCCATTTCTGTCACTTTTGCAGAGAGTTGGATGAAAAATGAAATGTAGGTGTGAGTCTCAAAACCATGCAAATAAGCCAAAGGGACTAGGGGCTGATAGATTTACAGGGGACATAAAAGAGGAAGCGGCTCTGAAGCATAAAGTGGCACTGTCAGCTAAACAAATGGCCCCCAAAGTTGGCTTGTCCCCTTCCACATTTTGCACATCAAATACTTACAAGGTGAAGTAATGATAACTTCTGAAGGACAATTTAATGTACTTCCCTGGGTCTGCTTAGACATAAACCATCCGCCTTGAGTGGAGCACTCTTGCTACGGTCTTTTTCAGCATTCTGGAAACATTTGGTCTTCTCATGTCTCTGATCTAAATATATCTTCTTTCAAACACCAAATGCAATTTATTTTGCAACTGTGCAAAATCAAATAGAACCCACATCTGGCAGGTCTCACGGATGTGACTCGTTTCAGCACAAGCAAAAGTCAAAGCGAGCAAACCGTAGGCACCAGCTAATTGCCTGCAGGTGACCTGAGGAGCGAACTCTGTCTCCGCATTCCCAGAGCTGGGCTCCAGAAGACCTCGTCAGCTGCCCCACTGTGCGCCTCAGGCGTCTACACTGATCCAGTAGAGGGCAGTGACAGGAGCCCTGGCCCCAGGAAAGAACTCCCCAGTGAAGGTGTATCACACTAACGCAACACAGGGGAGGTCACCTGAGTTCACTTCTCCCGTCATGCTCCGGTCTGTGGCTGCTCCCTCAGGAGCCCTGCAGCCATTTCCAGCAGTCACAAGAACAGAAATTATGACCGTCACCTCAAGCTGTAGCCCTAAAAACAGAAACCGCAGCAGCTGCTGCCACAAGACTCGCTGTATGGCTTAGCTCTACATATATGGCTTAAGGCTCTCCTGGATGAGATATGCAAAGGGGAATGCTGTCAAAGGAGCAGTGAGAGAGTCTTTCAGACCCAAAGCAGATGTCCAAATCTAAACAAGAAGTCTGAAGCAGGAGATAATCCATGTTGGTGCGTAGCAAGCCTGTGGCTCTTTAATTAAACCAAAGCCCTGACAGAACAACATACTTAATGCAAGAGAGATGAGCTTAATTATGAACGGGCAAAAGCATGTTTTGCTTTGCAAACATCGAATAAGCTGTGCAAATTATTAGCATGGGTTATCAGCTGGGAGACACCTCTGGAGACTTCAAGCTCTAAGAATCTCTGAAGTAATTGATTTCAGACAAGCTGGAGACAAGCATTGTGTAAGAAGGTCCCTAGTGAGACTAACTTTTCTGCTAAGGAAAACAGTGTAAGTAATTTGCATTGCACCATGTAGATGCAATCAGGAGTTGGTCCTTTCAATGACAGCTAAAAATAGCGAGCATTATAAATATAGCAGCTGAAAGAAACTTCAGGTACTACTGCTTTTACTTTGTTTAGGCAATGGGGGCCTTTTTAAAAATAAATCCTATATGTATCCTCAGCCTATGGCAAGCATTTGAAAACACAATCTTAGTGTAAGTGTTGTAGTAAACTCATTCTCTGTTAAATGCTTTAAAGTCAGCGACTAGAAATGAGGAGGGTGGATAAGATCAAGGTTTGTAGAAAATTTGTAAACAAGGTCAGTCAAAATTCAATTTTAGTTATTTTTTTGTTGCAACAACATTTGTAGATGATAATATCAATTGCTTCGGCTAAAACAGCGTAAATGCTGCTGGATGCTTTGTAATGGTCTTTCTGGAAACCTTGGGATAGTCTGGAAGTTTAATTAGAGACCAAACTTATTTAATTCCAAAATGTACGCTGAAATGAGCTAGTTGTGTGGTTCGCCTAGGCTATCTTGAATCAAAATCATGTTTTAAATGATTGTGGTAAAGATAGGTACCCACAAAGTAAAACAAGACAAATGAAGCCTGGCTCCTCCACTTCCTGGCTACAAAACTCAACCCTACCTGTCCAGTTGTCCATTTGTCTAACCTCTAGCTGGTGAGCCCCTTCCAGACCTGGTGTCTACAAACCTCTGACAGGCAAAGCCCCCACAACCCTCTCCCCAACAGTTGGCTGGGTGTAAGGATTCTGAGTGTTCAAACAGGGACAGAATCTTAAGGTGGAGGGAATTCCTGGAGGCCTGATGTTCTGGAGATTCTCGGAGAAGACCATCCACAGGAGATATCCACAGGAACGGCCTTAACAGTTTTGGAAGAGCAAAATGTGAATCTATCCTGTGCTTGGCAACCAAGGTTTGGGAGTTTGTTATGGCAGTAGTGTTATTTACTCTTACTAATTAATACAATGGTCAAAGTAAATATGAAAACACAATCTGAATCAAATGTTTACTAAGCACCCGGATCTCCTATCCCAAAGCCACTCTTTAACAAACGGAAAAACTTTGACCGAGATTTCTTGCAAGACTTTCTTGCTGCAAGAAAGACAATTTAACTCAGAGTCACCAAAAATAAAGTCTTGTAGGGATTGATTGGGACCCCAGCACAGCCAAGATGGCCCCTAGTTTTATGCCTCTGTGTAACAGTGTGAGAGGCTACTTGTTCCTCCCCTCCAACCTACAAGTGCTATCATCTGGGCACAGTCCCTCTCCCAAAGCCACAGCATAAGGGCACAGAGCAGAGCAGACCGTCTCCCTTCTTTCAGGAGCTTTCTGTAAAGGCTCACTTGCCTGTCTTCATTGCCGGTGAACCAGCTAAGGTGAGGACAGAGGCTGTGAGTCAGCAGAGACACCCATAGCCTGAGCCAGCAGATCCAAATTCAAGACTGACATTGACTTCTCACCAGCTACATGGATGAGGCCAAATCACCAAGACCTTGTGTATAAAACGAAGAAATGAGGTTGCTTTAGAGCATAAAGATGACCAGATCGTGGTAGCCACTGTGGCCAGATGTGTAGGTTCATTGCACAGGAGTATGCAGGTGTTTGGGCATGTGGAGGCCAGAGGAGGACATCTGGGGTCCTATCCCACCTGTCTCCATTACTCAGTTGAGACAGTGTCTCAGTGAACCTCAAGGTTGCTGTCTATTGGACAGGCTGGTCCCCATCAAGCTCCAGGGAGCTTTCTGTCTCCACCTCCTGATCCCACAGTCCAGGGTTTACAGGTGAGTGTGGCCATACTTGACTTTTTACATAGGTGTTGAGGGTCCTAACTCTAGTTTTCATGCTTGAGTAGCAAGCACTCACCTGTTGAGTCATCCCGACAACCAAAATTTCCTTTAGAACCTCTAAAGGAGTGTATGGAATAGACAATTTTGTACCTGTAAGCAAAACTGAAGAAAAGGGCATTGCAGTAAAATATTAAGGGTGAGGGGTTTGGTATAAGAACAGGCTCGGCTTTGAATTCGTTGAATTAAGTTTGTATGCAAATAACAAAAAATATGACGGGGCTTACTTTCCTCTTATATAAGATCCCTGGGAGACTTCCTGGAGGCTGATATGGCATTCTGTGTGGGATTCCAGGTCAGAATGCCAGATACAGCACAGGACACTCAATAAAATTTGAATTTAAGACAAACATCGAATAATATTTCATTCTCATCATGTCCCATGCAATATATCAGAAAGCCTGCATCATGACTCACTAAATCCAACAGCTCTAACCCAGACTTCCTTAAACTTACTGGTTCACTCTCCAAGATGGTGGCATTCATATTCCACACAACATTTACATCCCGGGAAGCAAAGATGCAACTGATAGCAAAATGCACCTTAATCCAAAACTACCCAAAGCTGTCACACTGTACTTATACATGTCTCATGGCCTGTAAATTAGTCATATGTCCATGTAGGTGCAAGGAAACATACACAATAATGTCTTTATTCTAGGTGACACATGAATAGAAGTTCTACACTCTGAAAGTTGAAAGGCTTAATACCATAAAACAATTACTAGAGTCTACTTTTGGTTAGCTGTGTCTGATCCTGATGTTATAACAAAATGCCATAAATTTATTAGTTTCTACATACCAGAACTTTGTGCAGTTCAGAAACCTAAGCAGTCCAGAACCAAGACACTTGCGGATGAGTATCTGGTGAGGACTTACACTCTGCTTCTTAGATGGCACCTGATACTGTGTCCTCTGGAGAGGACAATGGTGCACCATTGCATGCTAGAGGGACAAAACTCACAGTATGAGACTAAAGTCCGTGACCAGGTCCCCTGTTGAGTAATGCAGCCTACCGCTGTGGAAGCACATAGCATAGTGACAAGCCTAAGCTTTGACACAGTGAGCCTTTGGGGACATTCCAGACCTAAACTGTCGCAGAGGACAGTTCATTATACTTCACTTAGAAGAATTCCTATCCCACTCAGGAGGGCAAATTGGTCATGATTTAATCACTTCTCAGAAGGCCTCTCCCTTAATACTGTCACATTGGCTATTAAATCCTAATATTAATTTGGAGAGGCACATAGATTCAAACTATACCATATTCCTTTAATCAAAAGTTTCAGGGACCCTTCACCTCAGGGTCTAACAGTCCTCTAACTCTAAAGCCATTCCACCAGGGCCTGTGGGGTGATAGCCAAAAGACAGCTGTCATGCTGAATCTCAACCAGCCCTTCACTAAGGGAACGCCTCAGGGGCACACTGGTAGTCTCCAGCCACTCATCAGGGACTCGCTGTGAGCAGCTCAGGACTTTCTACAGCCTTCTCCCAGATACCCACCCAAATGAAGGGCCTAACTTAGCAACTATTAATTCTTCTGTTCATCATAAAGTGGGGTCTTGTTACTGTCCCCACCTTTAGGGATGGAGAGATGAGATGTCAGAAAGTTAAGGAGTTTGCCCCAAATCAACAGATGGACCTGATAGTTCAGCTTCAGCCTCCCTTCTCCAGAGCCAGTGTCACCTAGATACAGAAATAGCCTGAACGGATCCACACAGGAGCGTTTAGTAGGCAGCTGAAATCATAGAAAGGTAAACGTAGGCTTCAGAAGGATATGTGCCTCTCTTAGCTCTTAGCTTTGAGTTAAAAATCTAAAAATTTATACACACAGCGCATATTTTATACAGGAAATTCTCGGAAATGTTAATTATCATATTATTATGTGACATTATTTGATCCTGGCAAGAAGACCTGATTCATTGGAGGGGAGACAGAAAAAGTTATGGTCAAACCTTAAGATCACAGAAGCATATAAAAAGCCAAACAAAATGAGTTTACATTCTCCACAGACACTGAGAGTCAGACAACCAGTCATAAAGGTATAAGAAGGGAACCAAATAAAGCTTACATGAGCAAAGATGGGGATGAGGGTAGATAAACAACACAGAAATCAAACAGTTATGAACTCAGCCTCCTCTCTGCTGAAAGAAAAACTTTAGCTTGAGCACTCTGAACATTAAATAGTAGCTATGATCAAAAGCTATGAAAACAACAACAATAATAATTATATTGGTACTAGACATGCAAAGAACTGAGTTGTCTGTTATCTGGCTTGAAGTGCACATGACACACGTATTTCTAAAACATGGGGCAACTTTCTTTTAAGTGACAAGGCTTGGGAAGGTGTCCTAGTTTGCTTTTTGTTGCTATGATAAAACACTGCCCAGAAGTTTAGGGATCACAGCCCATCATTGAGGGAAATTAGAGTAAAAAGCTCAAGCAGAAGCAGAGGCAGAAACCAGGAAGGAAACCTGTTTAGTGGATCGCTGTCTCTAGCTCAGCCTGCTTTCTTACACAAGCCAGGACCAGCTTGCCCGGGTTGGCACTGCCCATACCAATTAAGAATCAAGACAAATCCCTACAGACATGGCCACAGGCCAATTTGATCTGGGCAATCATTTCAGTTGAGACTCTCTCTTCCCCAGGTGACTGTAGGTTGTGTGGAGTTGACAATAAAAACTGAGGATGGAAGGGTTTACTAGAATGCTCCTGATAACAGTCTTTGGGCAAGAGGGCCATCTTTAAGTCAAAAGGCACACAGGCACCAGTCATTTCAACACATAAGATCTTTCTCTGCTGTACATTATTGTTGTTTGTATATGCTCCCGTGATTTCAAGATCAGATAGTAAATATTTTCTCCCCTTCAAAAACAGGTCAGATTACGGACCTTTCGTGTCTTAAGGCTGTTAGGTTCTATCAATTTATTCCTAGCCCTTTATCTTGGCTCCTTTACCAATGGACTAGTAGATTTCAACTAAGAAGCCTTTAATCTGTTCTTCCAATGAAGACTGCCTCAGCTCAATCAGTGAAACCTTGAGGACTCTCTCCTGTTGAAAGCCCTTGTTCCTGACCCAAGATAGCTCTGGCCTTGGAGAGATGATGATAGGGCAGATGGTGCAGAAGGTTCTGTGGAGGCCATTCAGACAGGACAGGCAGTGGATAGGTCTATGCCCACAGAGGGTCCTTCCTGGGCCCTCAGTTAGAGTGGGGAAGACAGGGTTGCATTCTAATATTTATTTCTGAGATAGCTCTAGTGAGCAAAGAACTTTGGCACACCCCAAATTCTCCATTTCTCAGGCATTGGTGATTGGAAAACAGGAAGTAAGATGTTAATTTTGGCCAGCGCTGCTTCTTTTTAAGCTAATAAAAAAAATCGTTTACTAGAACAAACTGTAGGCATTAAGCATGCCCAGTTATTTCTCTAAACAACTATGCCTAATATAGCTGGTAAGGGGAAGGGCCACACGGATATGCTGGTAGCCACTTCAGTGAGAGCATCTTCTTTAAGCCTCCCCATGCCGTTTCTTGGAGATTCCCCACCACAGACTCTGCTTTGGAAACTTCTCTTCTGATTAGAACCAAAACGACATTCTGAAAGCAGCCCTTTCCTCCAGATCCTATATTTAAGACTTATTTCTAAGAGGTTTTCCAGAGGAGAGAAAAGGACAGAATGACCTAACCACACGCATCCACCTACCCAAACCTCTATGGTCATCTCAGTGCAGAAACAAAGCATAGCTCAGTAGTTCACTGAATGGGCTTCCAAATTACTAAAAGGAAATGATTCTGCCTATTAAGAGGCAGAGAAGAAGCCCGAGATAGATTCTGATGAGATTCGCTGCTGGGCATACCGGCAAGGTCAACTCAACCAAACACCGGCCTATAAATAAATATGTAATGGCCATGGTTACCATGCCAGAGGTGTTCTGTGAGATGCAGGACTTTCCTTATTTGGCCTCCAGAGTTTTGAAGGAACTTAATAGTACATTTTAACAGGAAATGAGAAAATAGGCTTCATCAGAGACATTATAGAAACAGCAGCTCTGATTCCAACCTCAAAGATGGGTCTGTGGAATCCACCCAACTGTGATACCTATGACCCACAACAGTGATCAGTGTGGCAAGACAACCATAAGGGTCCAACGGTGGCACTCATGTCTTGGTGGTAGCCAGCAGCTGTCTAATTGGCCTGCTCAAAAGAGGGAGATCAAACCTGGTACTAGCAACCCAGCCAAACGCCTGGGGCTTGAAGGTCATGGACCTTAGAGGAGGACCTTTCACTTCCACTCTACGATACCAACATACTTCCTAACTACTTACCCTCACCCCTACAGATATGTGGCGCCCTCGCCCCTCATCAAAGAATCTTCCCTTTGCAACAGATGGAACGGGCACAGAAGATCACTTCTGATCAAAATTCAGAGATCGTGGGGAACCCAGGCCAAATGGATAAATCTATAATACAACTTCTGCACCTCTAAGGCTCAAGGAATGTTGTGAAAAGGGTAGTAAGAATGTAAGAGCCTTTAGATCAAGAAATCTGGCATGAAATTTTGTCTCCTAGAAATGATTGGGAAGCTTCATCCATAATACCTTAGCATATGGCCACCTGAACAAGACTCAAACAAGTGAAACACCGATAAATATGCCTACAGACTGGGAAAAGATCTTCACCAACCCTACATCCGATAGACGACTAATATCCAGAATATATAAAGAACTCAAGAAGTTAAACACCAACAAACTAAGTAATCCAATTAAAAATGGGGACAGAGCTAAACAGGGAATTCTCAATGGAGGAATATAGAATGGCAGAGAAACACTTAAAGAAATGCTCAACAATGGGGGGATACAAAAATGAATAAAGTGTAATTAATAAAAAATTAAAAAAAGATTTAAAAAAAAAGAAATGCTCAACATCCTTAGTCATCAGGGAAATGCAAATCAAAAAAACTCTGAGATTCCATCTTACCCCTATCAGAATGGCTAAGATAAAAAACTCAAGTGACAACACATGCTGGAGAGGATGTGAAGAAAGGGGAACCCTCCTCCATTGCTGGTGGGAGTGCAAATTTGCACAATCACTTTGAAAATCAATTTGGCACTTTGTCAGAACATTGGGAAGAGCACTACCTCAAGATCCAGCTATACCACTCCTAGGCATATACCCAAAAGATGTCCCACTATTCAATAAGGACAGTTGCTCAACTCTGCTCATAGCAGCTTTATTTGTAATAGCCAGAATCTGGAAACAGCCTAGATGTCCCTCAACAGAGGAATGGATACAGAAATTGTGGTACATTTACACAATGGAATACTACTCAGCTATTATAAACAAAGAAATCATGAAATTTGCAAGCAAATGGGTGGAACTAGAAGAGATCATCCTGAATGAGGTAACCCAGAAGTAGAAAGACAGGCATGGTATATATCCACTAATAAGTGGATATTAGCTGTATAATATAGGACAGCCATCTACAGACCTAAAGAAGCTAAACACTAAGAAGGACCCCAGGGAGGATGCTTAAATCTCATTCAGAATGGCAAACAGGATAGACACCAGAAGCAGTGGAAGAGAGGAAATAGGATGGGAGTCTACTATAGAGAGTCCTCTGAAGGGATTCACCCAACAGGGGATCAAAGCAGATACACACAGCAATTCTTACACATTCTTTTGAAAACGGAGGTAGCAAAATGAAGTGTTGGGGTTGAAGAAAGAAAGATGTTAATATGTAAATTGGGTCTTTTTTTCTCTGTGTATATTTTATGCATATGTGTTCAAAAGTTCGCAGGCACACAGATATAATGGTCTTACTCCCACGAGGTGTCTCATTGGACCTGAAGCTCTCCATTTTTCAGCTCAGCTGGCAGCCAGAAGACCTCAGCAGTCCTCTACAACCCTAGGGTGCTTTGCGGTACCCAGTCCTTTCCGGTCTCCTGCGCAGGAGGCAGCCACGACGCCCAGGTGGAATGGCAAGATCCTGAAGCCCCGCTTCCACAAGGATTGGCAGCAGGGAATGGGCACGAAGTTCAACTAGCCGGCATGTAAGGCCCGGTAGGAGAAAGCGGGCCCCACTGCCCTTCGTCCGTGTCTGGTCCCATCAGGCCCATAGCGAGGTGTCCTACGTTACATACCACACCAAGGTCCGAGCTGGAAGGGGCTTCGGCCTGGAAGAGCTCCTTGTGGCTGGTATCCATAAGAAAATGGCTGGCACAATCGGCATCTCTGTGGACCCAAGGAGGCCAAACAAATCCACTGAGTACAGGCCATTCTGCCACAGCGCTCGAAGGAGCAGCGTTCGAAGCTCCTATTTTTCCTCGGGCAGCCTTGTGCTCCAAAGAAGGGAGATAATTCTGCTGAAGAGCTTCAGCTGGCCACCCGGCTAACAGGACCTGTGATGCCAGTCCAGAATGTCTACAAAAGGAGAAGCTGGAGTCATCACAGAAGAAAAGAAGTGTCAAGGCTTTTGCCCAATCTTCTCATGGCCGGGGCCAATGCCCTGCTCTTTGGCATCTGAGCAAAAAGGGTGAAGGAAGCTGGAGAGAAGGATGTGGAAAAGAAGAAGTAATGAGCTGTTGGAATGTTGCAATAAATTTTCCATAAAGCAAAGCAAAACAAAACACCGTAAGCAACCCTCCTACCACTCAGGTCTAAGTGGTGTATGCTGCCACACCTAGTTTTTTGTTTGTTTGTTTGTTTGTTTGTTTGTTTAATGTGGGTTCTGGGGATCTGAAGTCGGGTTGATCTGAGTTTAATCTGAATTTAAAATTACGAAATTTTAAGAAATCACACAGCAAATCATTTTGATTCATTAAATTCTTAAGAGCTAACTATTAACATAAATTAGTTCTTGGCCTCACATACTCTTTTCTCACTTTTCCCATAGAGTTACAGTAAGCTAACATTCACGATTTTGAAGTTTTGTTTTGTTTTGAGATAGTCGTGTTTAATTGCCCTGGCTGGCCTCAAACTCACCATGTAGCCCAAGCTGGTCCTTAACTTGTGTTTATTCTGCCTCATCTCCAAGTGCTAAAATTACAAGTCTATACCACCAGCCCAGCTGCTGTTTTGGTATCTGACTTAAAAAAATATTATCCCACAACTCAAGCTCTCAGATTGGTAATTAGTTTTTAATATGTGAAAATGATGTATTTGTTTAAAGAAAGTCGATCATTTTATTCTTAAAGCATGTTTCTAGTCAGCAACAAGTATTATTTCTGTTAAGCTTAGAAGCTAAGGTTTTTGTTTTGATTTGTCTTTTAAGAATCTTCATGCCTTCAGTCCCAGCACTTGGGGGAGGCAGAGGCAGGCAGATCTCAAAGCCAGCCTGATCAACTGAGTTCCAGGACAGCCAAGGCTACACAGAGAAACGAAAGCAAAATCAAAAAGAGCGAGAGAGAGAACCCTCCTTCATTATTTATTACTTACTTCTGGTGAGAACATCTACATTAGCTGTGCCTTTGGAGAAGCACAGAATTCGTTTTCATTGCCTGCAGTCACCCTGCTGTGTGATGAGGTGCCCCAGCCTAGTTCTCATTTTGTGAAGAAAGGTACCTCTGAGCTTTGTCTGAGAATTCTCTGGTACTTTGCCAGATTGCTCCCTTCACCCTTGAGGATGGACTGGATGAAATGACTAAATTTAATGAATAGCATGTGGCCAAAGTCACTATCTGCTTTCCTAGAGTGAATCATAAAAGATGACATGACTCCCTCTGACTCCGTTGTCTCGGATGGGTCTCTCTAAGGGAAGCCGGATGTCATGGTGTGCGGAGACTCAAGCACTCCTAGTGAGAGAGGTGCATGCCACAGGGACCCAGGGCCTCCTGTTAACATCCATGAAACTTCCTGACTTACCCTGAGCCGGATAGCCCTAGCCAAACCTCTCCCCATTCAGACTTAAAGAGCCTGTGAGCCACAAATAATTATTCTTTGAAGCCACAAAATTTTGAGATAGCTTGTTTCTTGGCAACAAGTTCCAGTGTTCTTTAAAATCTTCTGCACTGCAACTGAAAGTAACCTAGACTTCAGTGGGCACTCCTCTCTTTAAGACATTTCAATCTGATTGACTCAACATTTCCATTGTACAGCACTGACCTGGACACTAAATACTGACCCTTGCCTTCTATACATCTTGCCATGCGGAGGTGTCAAAGGGTACTTTCTAGACAAATGCAGTGTCTTTTTTTACATGCAGCTGTAACCCTCTGACCAGATTTCAGCGCGTGGGCTTACAACCACAGGATCAGATAGACTGCCATCAACATCTCCCAAAGCATCAGACTCGTTTCATGGAACATCCTCACTAAGCATCACTCACTGATGTGTGCACCAGGCAGCTTTTAAGATGGCGCCATCACTTCCCGGTAACGTAGTCACAACCTTGAGTAACATAGTCCCCTTGAGCGTGGGCTTCCTAGCAACATGCATCTAACAAACAAAAAGTGTCAAGTACGATGGGATTACCATTTGAGACGTGGTTACAAAAGACTCTGGCTTCCATCTTGCCCACCCCTTTCTTGTTCTCCTACTTGTTCACATGATGAAAGCCAGCTGCCATAAGGGTTTTATGAGACGGTCCAAGTAAGAGGGGGTGGAGTGAGCCTCCTGCCAGCGGCTGGTAAGCAACTGAAGGCCTCTCTCCAGTGGGCATCAGGAACTAACTCCTGCCGATAAGCACTTGCCTGAACTTGGGAAAGGAGCCTCCCTGTTGAGCCTGGAAGTAATGACAGCTCCTGTCAGTATGTAGGTTGCCACCTTGTGACTGACCCAGCGCCAGAGGACCCAGCTAAGTCATACCCAGTTCCTGACCTCCGACAAGGCAAGATAATGTTTATTGTTTGAGCTATTAAGTTGGGGGATAATTTCTTATAGAGAATAGATAAGTAATACAAGGTAGAAAATTAGCTGTGAGAATACACGACAGTCAAATATTTGTTAGCATGCCCGGCACTGTCAAATAAGACTTGGACAGGGCCTAATAACATCACATTTATCCTATCATAATTTCCCGCTAGGATATTGTCTCCTTGATTCATCTTTGTTCTATTCATAATTTGTAGGAAATGGGCATGGAAATATAAATACATTGACAGTCTCAAATTATTATCTTAATTAAATAAAATTATACCTGGCTTTTACATGGCCCAGGATCCGTGGCTGTTAACTTGTTAATCTATTAACGTGTTACTCTTAAGCATATATGGGAAGGTAAATTGGAAGGCTCTTTGCTCAAACTATTTGTTTTAAATGCCTCATGTAAAGAATGGAAAAATGGAGTTTTTATTTTTCTGCAATCAGCATTTCTCTAGAAAAAAGCCCATGGAAGGCTTGTATTAGGGATATATGTTCAATTTTCATTGTCAAGTTGGTTTAAGAAAAGCTAGGTGAAATTAAACTAAAAAAAAAAAAAAACTTTTTTGACATGGAATCTTTAAACCCTTAATACATTAATTATAAATTTTCCAAAAAAGAAGAAGAAGAAGAAGAAGAAGAAGAAGAAGAAGAAGAAGAAGAAGAAGAAGAAGAAGAAGAAGAAGAAAGAGTATGATCTGTGTTGTTTGTTGTTTATTGAGTTAAAGGATAGTGTTCTCATGGACAACCTTATGGCTGTTTGTTAAACCTGTTGAAAATGAACAGTCATGCTAAATGGCATCTCAAAGCTGCTGTCAGTTTTCATCTGTTAGATTTTTCTAGCAGAAGATCAAATGCCTGTCCAAAGCTTTCTTCTTTCATGGAACAGGAGCTGTACTAACCTAAGCAGGTTTAGTATTATATGAGTGGTAAATTTATCTTTAGTCACACGTGATAGAGGCAACGTCACTAGCAATACTTTGCTCTTATAATAGAGCTCATAAATTGCTACAGTAAGATCAGTTTCAAGGTTAGCTATGTTCCAGACACTATTTTGGTGTAATATAAACAGAGGAGGTTGTAACAACCACTGTTTAATATCTATGTAGTGTGTAGATGTGGAATGAATTATATTACAGTACATGCATGACTACAATGGTTCATTCAACAATCACACAATCAGGTTCAATTCAGACAAAAGAATGAACATACTCTAATCTCATAATCCATTGTCTCTATTCAATGATAAATTTTCACTACTGACTATTAGGACAGTAGCATATTTTCACGGCATAAAAATTAAAATGAGTCTAACAGGGTAATACAATGTTATTTTTAAGATTTCAGTTTGGTAGAAGCTTGTGTGTAAGGCCATCTGTGTTTTAAAAATTAAGTACTAATTAAATTAGGAGGGAAAAGTCTGAACTTTAAAAAATTATGCCATGGAATTTTCTGACTAAAACATTTTTAGCTGACTTTTTTTTATTGTTATTGTGTTTTGGTTTTGTTTGTTTGAGTTTTGTTTGGTTTGATTTGGTTGACTTTCATATTTTTTTTGTTGTTGTTGTTTTTGTTTTTGTTTAATTCTTGCCTGTGTTGGCTAGTTTCATGTCAACCTGACACAAGCTAAAATCAGTTTAGAAGAGGGAACCCCGATTAAGAAAATGCCCTCTCCAGACTGGCCTTTAAACAAATATGTGGTACATTTTTTGATTGTTAACTGATGGGGGCAGGCCCAGTTCACTGCGGATGGCACGAGCCTGGTCCTGGGGCATACAAGAAAGGAGATAAACAAGATATAGAGACAAGCCAGTAAGCAGCATTTCTCCATGGTCTGTCTCCTCGTCCATTCCAGCCTCCAGATTCCTTCCTGGCTTGAGTTTCTGCCCTAACTTCCTTTAATGATGAACTATGTCAGAAGTTAAGTCCTTTCCTCCCAGGTTGCTTTTGGTCATGGTGTTTTATCCCAGCAGTAGAAACCCTAACTAAGATAATGCCAAATGCTCATCAAATGGTTGCTGTTTTATTTCAAGGGGCCTGCTGCCTGTATGTTAGGCTTTTAATATGTGTTTTATCTTATGATGTTTTTTAAAACTGGTGCAGTTATTTTGGGGAGCAGCAAAAAGATTGTGAAAAGGGTCCTTTGTTCTTAATGCACAGAGATCATAAAAACATTCATATTTTGGAGTTAGATGTATTTGCATTCATGTTCTATCCATATCTATTTTGCTCTGGACTTGTCACCACTTTACCAGACTGAGGTGACTATGAATTAATGCTGGGGGAATGACACTATAAACCTTAAAAACAGTAAATACAGTGCATACTTGATGAAGTCCTAGAAATCTTATCAAGTTAAAGAAAGTAGTGAATGGTGAAATGTGTCTTCCTAAGCACTTGGTAAATATGTCTTGAAAAAAAGAGGAAGGAATGGCCTTTCTGGTGACTGATCATTTCTCTAAAATTTGCATAAATAACACGGTGAGTCTTAAAGACGCCCTTCCTGGGGTTTAGGGAAACATTCACCTTTTAATCCTCACTGATTTTAAAGGAGGAGTAGGAAGTAGAAAGTGAGGAGGAGGAAGGTGAGAAGAAGGAGGAAGAGTTGAGAATAAGCAGATTTGGGGACTAGGCAGCACAGAGAAGGTAATGAGGAAGGAAGGACCATGGGTGTATACTGTCCTGTGATTTAATTCAGTACCCTCTTTCCTCTGTGACTGCTAGCTACAGAAGAAGTTGGAAATCCAAGAATCTATCTTCTTTGTCTTGATCAAAATCTCCCACAAAAGCAAAAGGTTGATGCCCCAGAACTTGTCAGAGAAGGAGAGGGAAAGAAGGAAGCAGGGAAGAGGAACTGAGAAGAAAAGCATTAAAAAATAAAAAATAAAAGCGAGCCTTTGAGTAAAGGGATGGAGGATGAGCAGAATAAAGGGACAGAAAGATCGTTGCTTTTTAAGTGGGAACCAGAAACTTGAACTCTGTAAAACTTGCTAACTACTACAAGCAGATGATTTGGGGGAAAATAGTCAGCATCAGTTCTTCGATTCAGTGAAACTAAGACTAAGAAAGTTTCATGGAGTTGTAAATAGAGTTGGTGGTGATGGTGACAGCTAGGATAGTTGAGGTGGGGGCTGACAGCCGTGCTGTTGACTGAGTCAGTGTACTGGTTAACTGGCTGCCAGCTCACATCAGCCAACTTGACGACAGCCTGCTGCTCCCAGGCCACCACCAAATCTCATCCATGTCTCTGATGGCTCTGAAAGTCCTTGGCAAGCTGTAGCTTCTTTTCTTGTTGTTCCTGCAGCTTCTGAGGTCCTTTCAGCCCTATTTAATACACAGCTATAAACATTTTAAAGTGGGTTCTCTACCTCAAAGTTTTTCTTATCTCCTCGGCCCTGGCTCCTTCCTTTGCCACATGCACTGTAAGCTGAGTAGATTTGTTTTCATGATAGTGCTAAAGCAGGTAAGGCCAAAGGTCTCTTTCATAATAAGTATTTTCCTGTTATAGAAGATATACACCCCCATCCCAAAATGTAAGTTATGTCAAAGATCAGAAAGGCTAGGAGATTATTCATGGCCATTTAATAATGACATAAAAGAAAATGGCAGAAGACATAAACGGACATGAACATTTTGAAGGAACTGACCCTGGGGCTATAGAAAAGAGCAGATATGAGAGAGCCTCATATATACAAAAAGAAAAGACCAAGAAATAGGAGAAAATAGCAAATATGCTTTGTATAAATTTAACAGTATAACTCTCTAAAAGTATCTGTCCGAGACCACATTAGTCTTTACCACTGTGTGTGGCGCCTAGAAGCAAACAGATGGTAGACACTTTAGCTTTACTAGCAAGCGATAGTAATGGTGAAGCAAGAAGAAAGGACTTGACTCTTTCCCTATGGTTCCAGCAAGACAAATCCAGACATTGGCTGGATGTGTCAAAGTTACATTAAAACTAAGATCAAAGCCAAGTTCAGTGGCACACACCGGTAATCCAAGCACTCAGGAAGGCAGAGGCAGGCAGATATCTGTGAGTTTGAGGCCAGCCTGGTCTACAAAGTGAGTCCAGGACAGCCAAGGCTACACAGAGAAACCCTGTCTCGGAAAAACAAACAACAACAAAACAAAAACCCACCAAGGTTAAGGGTTTCCAAAGTCGGATGTACTGCTTTGCAGAGTTAATGCTTTGTCATTTGGAGATAGTCAAGCTCACTCAACAGGCTTTCAAATATTACCTCCATTAGGTAGCTTCTCCTACCATCAATAATCCAGGAGTTCTCATACTGGAAAAATGTGTCACGTACCTATACAGGGATTATACCCAGTCCCAGACAGTCTGACTCAACATTCTGCAGAGGCACCTGAGAACTTGCATCTTAAACAACTTTCTCCCTAGGGCTTGCTAGAGTTTAGATCCCCCACGCTCCCCAGAAGTCCACGTTGAAAACTCAGGCCCAGTCTGTTACACACTAGGAGGTGCTGACACCTGTTCGAGGTGGAGCCTACTGGGAGGAAGTTAGATCAGTGAAGGAAAGCTCTTGAAGGGTGTACTGAGACCCAGACCCTTTCTCTACCCACCCTGTCTGTTTTCAAGCATCACGAGTGAACATCCCTCTTCTGCCATGCATTCTTGCAATAATGCAGGACCCAAAGCATAGACCCAAGCCCCGTGCACTGAACCTCTAAAACTATAGCAAAGAGAAACCTTTCCTCCCTTTAAGTTGATTATCTTTGGTATTTTGTCATAGTAAAGAAAAATACACTGTGAGAACTTTGGGGCTAAACAATTTTCTGTCAAGGACGCCTCAGATGCTTATTTCTGTCCTATAGCAATTGCAAAACACTTATCGTTAAAGGATGCAGCATAAATTACATGATTTATAATGGTCAGTGCTGGAAGAGTCAGGATTTAAACCAGTGGTTCTCAACCTTCCCAATGCTATGACTCTTTAATACAATTCCTCATGTTGTGGTGACCTCCAACCATAAAATTATTTTTGTTGCTACTTTATAACTGATATTTTGCTACTGTTATGAATCATAATGTAGTATCTTATAAGTGACCCCTAAAGGGATAGCCACCCACAAATTGAGAAATGCTGGTTTAGACAAAGCATGTTAGAAAGGCCAGGTAAGAGAGAAAAGGGAGGCCCTGTCTTTTTTTTTTTTTAATTACAATTAATTCACTTGTATCCCAGCTGTTGCTCCCTCCCTCATCTCCTCCCAACCCTACCCTTCCTCCCTCTTCTCCTCCCATGCCCCTCCCCAAGTCCACTGATAGTGGTGGTCTTCCTCTCCTTCCATCTGACCCTAGTTTATCAGGTCATATCAGGACTGGCTGCCCTGTCTTTTAAGAGAGTACAACCTGAACCTTAACTGATGGCCTTTCACGTATGTTCCTTCCCACGCCCACAGCTTCAATTTTTCCTGCATCCGTTTGCCTTGCTCTGCTGGTTTTTGTGCCTTGCCTTAGGGAAAATATGTAGGAGCGAAAAGAAAAATACAGAAACTAGCCACGTTCTGTCCCTTTCACTTTCACGAGCCAGCTTATTAGACTAGAAAGAACGAGTTCCATGGAAATGAAGAACTAGGAGGCAGTATTGTTAGGCCCAGCAAAAGCCTAAATATAAGAAGGTATGAAGAGAACTCAGGAAACTAATCATCCATCGATGCAAAAACGCAAGAGACTCTTTTTAACCATTGTACAATGGGGTCACCCCTGCTGGTCAGCTAGGAGTGGCACCGGGAGACAAAGAGCTTAGGTTTTTAAAAGACACAAGGCGGGAATCTCCTGGGGTTGACTTCTTGGCAAGTTAGGATTGGATGAAGTGTCTAACTTTTAAAATAATTGGTTGGTTCTTGGCACCCTTAGGTCTGGTCAGCCCTGTAGTAAATATCTGATGTTCAAGTCAGTTTGGAATTTCCTGCCATCCACAGTTAAATGTGGGGGGTGATTAACTCATCCCATGTCTGTTCTGAGGAGTGGGGGTTACAGGCTTTGGATCAAAGGTCAGGAGAAGGATTGGGGCCATTTGGCCCAGTTTCCAAACAAAGCCCATCTCACCGGCGCCAGCCAGTGATTTTTTTCTCCATTTAGTAGAGATCTCTGCTTGTTCTCTTCCTTATCTCTGCCCTCACAGATGGCTAATGTCAGGAACTTTTACATTCCTCGGTTCTCTGGAGAAGCACTAAGAGGCTTTAATTAACATGGGCCTAAAACTTGCAAATATAAGTTATAAGGCAATTAAAAGAAACATAGGTTACAAAGTTGGTCTGATTCTTTCAGTATGAGCAAGAACAAATCTTCTCCAAAATTATTCTTCAGGCCAGGGGAAGTGGGCAGGGGAGGACATACTGATTGAAGAACTCCAAAAGAAATGTGGACTCCCCAGCTGGTACCTTAACTCACCTGAAACACTAAAACTTAGATACAGGAAAACCCTAGATTACTAAAAATTTCATAGATGAAGTTTTGAAATGCAAGTCAATCTGTTTGATAAAAGCTAACCTGAGTTGCAGATTTCACATCCTGGAAGCACACATAATGTGTCCATGGATGAAGAGGAGGTTAGTCTTGTCAGCTTTATGAGCATCTCAGCAACAGGATGATGAAAATGGAACAAACAAAGTGAAACTGGACTTTGACACAGTAGAGAAATGTAACTTGAGCTCCAGAGCTCAAAGCCGCACATACCACCTGGTCAATGAGGTCAACCTGAAGCCTATGTAGATTTCTAATACTCAACCCACACCACTTTTCTTGGTGTAAAAACCTGTTAGGTCTTTGGGTTTCTTGGCTTCTCCGCTGGGTCTCTAAGATCCCACACTCAGATGGGCCCTTGGCTGAAGCTTAAGTTGACAGAGATGGCTTTCTACCCACAGGCTTACCCTCTATTAGACATCTGTGAAGATTTACCTGCTGTGCTGCAGTCACTTCGGTCAACTAACACCTACTCACATCCACAGATGATAATCGTAAGTTAGGCTGTGCAGCTCTGTAACCGGCTCCTCCTCCCCTCTAGACTTTGGGTGACTTCTGTGGTGAGTCATCTCAGCGCGTCTTATCTTCAAACTAGGATGTGTTATTTAATATCTTACAGGGTCGTCTCTTCAAAACATCCCTGAAGTTTATCTGAAGGTTGTGTGGGGGAAAAAAAAAAAGTCTATATGGCCATCAGTTTGTTCTACAGGCCTACATAAGCACAAGTATTTAAGCTTTTACAAGGCAAAGCAGCATCCACACAAAAAAAGCTCTTGCACCCCCAAAGTACAAGAAACAAAAAGCACATGAGTAGTTTTACATCAAACTAAAGAGTGTCTTCTCAGCAGAGAAAAAAAGGAAACAGTTAACAGAGAGCTGAGATGACCTAGAAAGTCATGTATAGGATAAAGGTTATGTGATCATTCATCTTGATTGGATTTAAGGGCTGGTGTTCCAGACTGAATACGAAGGAGGCGCTGGAATTCATCACCCCCTGCTTGCTGACTGCAGGCATAATGTGACCAGCTGCCTCATGTTCCTGCTGCCGTGCCCTCCCCATCATGTTGGATGGCACCTTCAAACTGTGAGCCAACATAAACCTTCCTTCCTTAAATTGTTTCAAGTGTTTAATAGCAGCAATAAAGAAAGTAACTAATACATGTTGACATCCAGAATACATAAAGAAATCTAAAAACCTCAACAGCAAGAAGAAAGAAAGAAAGAAAGAAAGAAAGAAAGAAAGAAAGAAAGAAAGAAAGAGAAATAAAGGAGAATCCAACATGGTGGCGACCAGTGTGTACCATTTCTAAGGGGTAGAGGATTGGAGACTTTGAAACGGGTGAATGGACAGGCAGCTAGATCTGGAGCATTGGCTTTGGTGCTTCCTGGACTGGAGGGGACATCCCGGGAGTTGGTGTTTATTGGATCCAGGTCTCTATGGCCATCTCCCAGGTCCAGGAGGATCGAACTGTGGGCCTGCCCTTCCACATACTCCAGTGAGAGCAGACCCCCAGATTCAGGGACCCTCTGCTCTAGCAGCCAGACATCGATACTCCCTGCTCTCCTGAAGGCAGTGTCAGGATTCCTGGGACAGCATCCCAGCCTCCAAGCCACGGTTCTGCTGGTCACCCTATGGAGACCTGGTGAACAGTAGAATTATAGGGATCCCAGATCCAAGATGGTGAAGCCCAGTTGTCTGAGTACCAGAATGCAGTGTCATGCAGGACTGTAAGCCTCTGCCCAGCTCCCTTTTGAGGTACCCCATGGTTGCTACCATGCCCAGAGCCCTTGGTACATCTCCATCTGTGCCTGCACCCCCACACTGTGCCTGTGCCTGCACCCCACCCTTTGGGGCTCCTGAACATCCCCCCTGCCCTGCCCTGCCCTTCAATGCACCTGCATGCATCCTCAACCTCACCTTTGCCTCAGCTGCACCTGCACCCATGCCTGCACCCCACCCTTCAAGACACTCACATCGCATTGACAGCACCCATTCTTGAGCCCCTAGACCTCTCTTGTCTTCCTGAAGACTACTCCAGACTCCAAAGACAGGTGGATCCAGTCTTTGGTGCAGGTTCCATGAACAAACAGCCAAGGCTACAGACAATCAGATGGCTAAAGGGCAAGTGTAAGAACACAACCAACAAAAACCAGGCCTCATGGCTCCAACAGAAACCTCCCCAAAAAAACAACGGATATTCTAAGGCAGTTGAAACAAGGAAAATGACCTTAAATCTATGCTTATGCAGTTATTAGAGGCACATAAAGGGAAAACAGACAAATCTTTCAAGGAAATATAGGCAAATAATGCCAAATAAATAGAGGCTGTCATAGATAGACAGGAAACCACAATCAAATAGGTGAAGAAAATTAATAAAATTATTCAAGACATGAAAACAAAATTAGAATCAATAAAGAAAACACAAACTGAAAAAAAAAACTGGAGAGTGAAAACTTAGAGAAGAGATCAGGAACCACGGAGGTGAGCATTACCAATAGAACACAAGAGATAGAGGAGAGAATCTCAAGCGTTGAAGATACAATTAAAGAAGTCGATACATCTCTCAAAGAAAACATAAAGACAGAAAAGGTCCTGGCACAAAACATCCAAGAAATGAAGGACACTATGAAAAGATGAAACCTAAGGATAATAGAAATAGACAAAAAAGATTCCAGGCTCCAAGGCCCAGAACATATTTTCAAGAAAATCATAGAAGAAAATTTCCCCAACTTAAATATACAAGAGGCCTATAGAACACCAAATAGACTTAGACCAGAAAAGAAATTCCTCCAGCTACATAATAGTCAAAACACTAAATTTACAGAACAATATAAGAGAAAAAGACCAAGTAAAATGTAAAGGTAGACCTATCAGAATGACACCTGTCTTCTCAACAAAGATTATGAAAGCCAGAAGGGTCTAAGTAGATGTCATGCCGACACTAAGAGATCACAGATGCCAGCCCAGACAACTATACCCAGCAAAACTTTCAATCAACATAGATGAAGAAAACAAGATAGTCCATGACAAAACTAAATTTAAACAATATATATGTAGCAACCCAGCCCTACAGAAGATACTAGAAGGAAAACTCTAACCCAACAAGATCAACTACACCCAAGAAAACACAGGATATAAATAACTTCACAACAAATAATCGAAAGAAAATAAGCACACACACTATCACCACCAACTTCACAATAAAAGAAACTAACTCCAATAGGGTACATAGCTAAAGAGAGAATTCTCAACAGAGGAATCTTGAATGGCCAAGAAGCAGTTAAAGAAATGCTCAACATCCTTAGTCATCATGGAAATATAAATCTAAATGACTCTGAGATTCCTTCCTAACACCTATCAGAATGGCTAAGCTCAAAAACTCAAGTTACAACACATGCTGAAGAGGATGTGGAGAAAGAGGAATATTCTTCCATTTCTGGTAGGAGTGCAAACTTCTATAACCACTTTGGAAATCAATTTGGTGCTTTCTCAGAAAACTGGGAATAGCTTTACCTTGAGACCCAACTACATCACTCCTGGCCACATACCCAAAAGAGGATCCAACATACAACAAGGGCACTTGCTAAAGTATGTTTGTAGCACCTTTATTCATAATAGCCAGAAACTGGAAACAAACTAGATGTTCCTCAACCAAAGAATGGATACAGAAATTGTGGTACATTTACACAATGTAATACTACTCAGCTATTAAAAACAAGGAAATCATAAAATTTGCAGACAAATGGTGGAAACTAGAAAAGATATCCTGAGTGAAGTAACCAAGACCCAAAAAGATACACATGATATATACTCACTTATAAGTGGATATTAGCCATATAATATAAGATAAACATACTAAAATCTACAGACCTAAGCAAGCTAGGACCCTAGGGAGGATGCCTAATTCTCATTCAGAAGGACAAGCAGGATAAACAGAAGAGAGGGAACAGGATGGGAGCCTACTACAGATGTCCTCTGGAAGACTCCATCCAGAAGGGGATTGAAGCAGATGCAGAGACTCACAGCCAAACTTTGGGCAGATCGCAGGAAGTCTTATGGAAGAAGGGAGGGATAGAAGGACCCGGGAGGGGACAGGATCTTCGCAAGGAGACCAACAGATAAATTTGGGCCCAGGGGGACTTCAGAGACTGATGCATCAACCAAGGACCAAGCATGGAGAGGACCTAGACCCCCTGTTCAGATGTAGCCCATGGCAACTCAGTCTCCAAGTGGGTCTCCTAGTAAGAAGAACAGGAGAAGTCTCTGACATGATCTCTGCTGCCAGCTCTTTGATTACTTTCCCCTGGCATGGTGACCTTACCAGGCCACAGAGGAAGAGGATCCAGGCAGTCCTGATGAGACTTGATAAGCTCTGGTCAGATAGTAGGAAAGAAGGACTCCCCCTTTTCAAAGGACTAGAGAAGGGATAGGAGAGGAAGAGGGAGAGAGGGTGGGGAGAGTTGGCACAAAAGGAGATGAGGGAGGAAGCTACAATAGGGATACAAAATGAATAAACTGTAAAAAAATAATAATAATAAAATAAAAATTTAAAAACTAATTAAAAATTGGCATATACCTAAGTAAACATTTCTTAGAAGAATGCATACAAAACGGACACCAAGAATTTGGAAAGGGGAGAGGGCATTCAACATCACTAATCATCAAGAAAATGCAAACCAAAACCAGAATACCACATTGCCTCAGTCCAGAAAGAATGGCCACAGAAAGACTAGAGCTAATTAGCATAGATAAGAAAACAAAGAAAATGTAACCTTTGTGTGGTGCTGAAGGGAACGTAAATTAGCATAGCTGTCAGTGTTACCGTTCAGATGGAGAGGTATCCTGGTTGTCAGACCCCAAGGAATACCCCAAAGTCACACTGCACAACAAACTTCACACAAGAGATTTATTGGAGGGAAAGAGCCCAGGTGCATGGCTGCCTCTGCGAGAAACAGCAGAGAGAAACAGCAGAGAACTGAGCTGAGGACAGGTTTATGTAGGATTTCTTGAAGGGGTGAATGGAACTTCATGGGGCAGAGATTTCCAGGGTGGGGATTCCTGGAATTTCAAGCCCTGAGGTTGGGCTTATTTTGTGTGGGTACTTATTTTTTTAATATAACTTTTATTTATTACAATTTATTAACTTTGTATCCCAGCTGTAGCCCCCACCCTTGTCCCCTCCCAATCCTGCCCTCCCAATTTCATCCTCCCTCCCTCCCTCATCTCCTCCCATTACTCTGTAGGGCAGGGCCTGGGTCCGGTTGTTAGGGCAGAGTGTTCTGTGGCTCGAACCTGGCAGTTAGACATCTTCAGGGAATGGGCCTGGCCGCCCATCTGCCTCAAGGGGCTTATGAAAAAAACATGTGGAAGTTTCCCAAGAAATGGAATATATTTTTCTAAAAGTTAAAACATTGAAATGTTCTTCACTTAAATCTAAATCAGAAATCTATATCATCTTTATTTTCTATTCATTTAACTTAGCATCATTTGGATCTTGAAAGTGTTATATAATGTATTTTGTAACCTGATAAGAAAAAAAAAATGTTGCTAGATTAGATATCTCCCACCACAGCTGCTGAGCTAGAACAAGGGTCTCATAAGACACTGAAGACAACTTTCATCTCTTTTCTCTATGCCTACCGCTAAGATCCACTTTGAAAAAATATATATAATGTTTTATATTTCTTTTCTCTTCTGCGGATGAAAGAGTTACTTATATGGTCTCCTGAAAAGGATTTTCAAAGGCAGAAGAGTCACAAGTTCAAGACAAGGCTACAGACTTCCAAGCCAACAGGCCCCGACTCCTCAGTCACTCATGGGCAACTGTCAAAATTGAGAATGGTGGGGGAGAGAGAAAAGCAGGCTTAACAGCTGCTAAACAAGATTTTCAGGGCAGATCAAGTTGAGAAGAAAGATTCCCTTTCAAAATGGCTTAAATTTACAACTTCATAAATATAAGACAGATAAGACACAGAGGCTGTTGGCCTTGTCAGGGGGTAAAGAAGAGGGAAGGAGGAACTGGCTCAAATGAGAGGCTCAGACAAACAGTGGTGATTCCATGATCCTGAAATAAATTGTAGCCAAACAGTCCTGAGTGTGCGTGTGAGCCAAGTGTCAAAGTGTACTGAATGTCCTGAGCCTCATGTGCGCTTCTCAGGAGGCCAGGGCTCAGTGCTTCTCCCAAAATGATCTTTAGATTCACAGTAGCCACGCAGGCAACCTCCTGTCAACAAACAGCCATGAAAATAGCCCTGGCCTTTATGTCTACTGGCCCATGTCCTCAAAAAAGTCAGCATGGAGCTAAAAGCAAACAAGCACAGTGCATGCCAAGAAAAATGAAGTAACAGTCTTTTGACACACTTCATGACTTCCCACGCTTTGTATGTTTTTAAGAGAAAAAATCTATACTTATTCATAAAAATTATCTATTGTTGTCCAGCAGTAAATTTTTAACATGGTATATTCATTTAGTGGAACACAGATCTGCCTTATAATACATAAACTTACAAAGATTTTTTTTATTTTTATTTATTACAATTTATTCACTTTGTATCCCAACTATAGCCCCCTCCCTCATCCCCTCCCAATCATGCCCTTCCTCCCTCTGCTCCTCCCATGACCTTCCCCCAATCCACTGATAGGGGAGGTCCTTCTCCCCTTCCATCTGACCCTAGCCTATCAGGTCTCATCAGGAGTGGCTGAACTGTCTTCCTCTGTGGCCTGGTAAGGCTGAACACTCCCCTTTGGGGAAAGGTGATCAAAGAGCCAGCCACTGAGTTCATGTCAGAGACAGTCCTTGCTCCCCTTACTAGCAAAACCACTTGGACACTGAGCTGCCATGGGCTACATCTGTGCAGGGATTCTAGGTTATCTCCATGCATGGTCCTTGGTTGGAGTATCAATCTCTGAAAAGACCTCTGGGCCCAGGCTTTTTGGTTCTGTTGCTCTCCTTGTGGAGCTCCTGTCCCCTCCAGGTCTTTCTATCTCCCCTTTCTTTCATAAGATTCCCTGCACTATGCCCAAAGTTTGGCTATGAGTCTCAGCATCTGCTTTGATATAAGGCAGATCTGTGTTCCACTAAATGAATATACCACATTATTTAGGAAATAATGATGTGGGTTTTTTTCTTTCAGTTTGTTTATACGGTGGATTACATTGATGGATTTCCATATATTGAACCGCCCCTGCATACCTGGGATGAAGCCTACTTGGTCATAGTGGATGATTTCTTTGATGTGTTCTTGGATTCAATTTGTGAATATTTTACTGAGTATTTTTGCATCAATGTTCATAAGGGAGATTGGCCTGAAATTCTCTTTCTTTGTTGGGGCTTTGTGTGGTTTAGATATCAAAGTGACTGTGGTTTCATAGAATGAGTTTGGTAATATTCCTTCTGTTTCTGTTTTGTGAAATTGTTTAAAAAGCATTGGTGTTAGCTCTTCTTTGAAGGTCTGGTAGAATTCTGTGCTGAAACCATCAGGCCCTGAGCTTTATTTGCATGCGAGACTTTTGATAACAGCTTCTATTTCCTTAGGGGATATAGGACTAATTAATTCATTTGCCTGGTCTTGATTCGGCTTTGGTAAGTGGAATTAAGCAAGAAAATTGTCCATTTCATTTAGTTTTTCAAAATTTTTGGTGTATAGCCTTTTGTAGTAAGACCTAATGATTATATGGATTTCCTCAGTGTCTATTGTTATGTCTCCTTTTCATTTCTGATTTTGTTCAGTTGGATAGTGTCACAAAGATTTTTTAAAAATAGCAAGTTAAAAAATGGCTGTTATAAACCAGTGGAAATTGTTGAATTATATTTTGAAAGGGGAAAACTGTGAGTCTCATATATATTCAATATAAGCACACGTCAAAGACGCTTATTTAATATATGATTAGTTATTTAATGAAAAGAAATTACATGTCACAGCCAACTGAAGAAGAAAGACATTTTCTTGAACCTTTATTACAAACAATTTAGAAATAAAAAACATCACACACCAATATTAACCTGATCCAAAGCCTATTCATCTCAGTGAACTTCTCTATTCGGTAGAATAGGCACGCTGAGGCAACGAAGCTTCACTGGAACTCTACACTTTCACTATTGAATATATAAATTTACGTACAAATCTACAAAAACAAACTAAAAATCCATGATGTAGTTAGAGCTAGAGAAATGATTAGCTGTGTGTCAATTAGCTGGGAGTCTATTAGCTGTATTCAGTCCTTCCATGGAGAAACTGAAGAACCATAAATCTACGTGGAGGAGGTGAGTGTTGAAATGCATTTGACAGGGACAAACCTGGCTTCCTCTGGGGAGAGAATGAGACTGCCTTTCCAGTGGGCCGAAGTCACTGCAAGTTTACAGATAAGAACTGTTTACAGCTGCAGTAGTCAGTTACCTGAGGGGTACAGAGTAGAAAAATGGACCAGTTAGAGACAAGAGGCCACATTTTGGGGCCTTAGTACACCTGCTTTTCATTACTGCCTTCTAGGGATACTTTATAGACATTTTCACCAAATTAAAATTCAACGTGCAAATGAGCTTTTGCCAAATTAAAGCTGAACTTTGGGAGGCCACGTGCCATTCCAGCTTGTTTTCTACCCAAGATCCAGTCTTTGTCTCTTTGGAGCTAATTATTAATTCTATGACTTAGGAGGCATATGATAACCAGGTTACCCCAATATTTCATACCTTAGTTGTCAAAACAAATTATCCCTTATAATATGATAGCTTGTTCTGCTGTATGTGTGTATTATGTGTGTATGTATGTGTGTATATATATATGTATGAATATATGTATGCACGTTTGTATGTATGTATATACATACGTATGTATGTATGCATGTATGGCTCAGTAAACTGCAGCTTGAGACAGAATCTACCCAACTTTGTAAATCCCTTTTGACAGGAGCACAGCCACAGACCTCCTTCTCCATGTCCAATTTTATGCCACAAGAGCAGAGAAAGCTTTGTGGAAAGAGCCCAGAAGCCTCAGCAGTTCCAAAGCCAAAATACTGTTTGTCTGTCACAGAAAAACGTTTACTGAGTTCTATCTAGATTATGCTAGACTATTGGTAGGGGGTCGTTTAGAGGTTACTAGGTATGGATTCTTTTAGTTTTTAAACATTGCGTACATGTTTCTCACAATGCTTTACTTAGAGATGGAACAAAACCTTTCTCAAGCTATTTACCACACAGCAGTTATGTTCAAAACGCTTGTGAGAGATGTTTATGCTGTAGCTCCTCCCCTCTGTGAAGCTTTAGATACGTGTTGCTAAGATAAAGCCACCTGTTTGCTGTGTGGAGCTTTTGAATTCTTTTCCTGAAGTGACTAAAAATAGTTGTCAGAGATAGGAAGAGCCTGGCAAGGTGATTGTTTCGGTGACTATGTGCTGGGACTGTGTGAACTTTTAACCTAGGTTTTAGCCTTATGACTCTTAAGTGTTAAGGTTAAATCCAATTTAATAATTTGCCATGTTACAGCATTGGCTTCAGCCATTATGGAGACCACGTTTAAATAAGAGAATGTGCTTGCTCAGCACTTTTATACAGAGGAGTGGGTGACCTCTTCATTCGGATTTTATGCTCACTAAGGTCACAAAGCTTGTGTACATTTAAAGCCCCCATGAGGTATTTCTAGATGAAATAGATCAGCTAAATATGACATCTAAAGCTGCCCTGATCCTCATGCAATTCTAATCTTTTCCTAAGTTTCAAGATATTTTAAGTTGACCAAGCAACTCCAGGTACTGTGAGTGATCCCTGCTCCCAGAAAAGTCTCTTCACAACAAGCCCATCCTGAAAGGGTCTCTAAACTTATTTGGCAAAGTCTTCTTCCCTTGGAAACTGTCCTTACAGTATAGAACCCTAGGATATTTAAAACTATCAAGATTCAGAAAATGTTCTTTTTTCATTGCTTAACTCCATAAGAATTTGAAAACGATGCACCACAAATCCAAAATATTTACAGATTTAGAATTTTTACCTATTTGTGAGGTAATAGATAAATTAATTTATGGATTAAAATTACTTTTGAATCAAACTCTGCAGGAAATAACTCAGGTAATTAATATTAAATCTGGAACAATTCAATAACCTTTCAAGGACTTCGCATATCAGCCCTTCCCAACCATACTGTTGGGACATCTTAATCTACTCCAGTTAAGTGCAAGGTGTGTCTCCAGTTATCTGTCACTGATAAAGGTTAAAGTATCATAAATGCAAGTTTATTAGCTTGTTTTCTTCTCAGAAATTAGGCCTAGTTTCAAGGTGATCTCTATGGTAACCACTTTCACTCACATGTTTTCACATTCATACCCCTGGGTAAACTAGCAGGAAGAGCTCAAGGCAAGGACTCTGTGCCTGACCACGGGAGGAGGCGCGTGGTAGGTGAGCAGTGTCTGCCATTAGCACCACAGTGGGGAGCGGGGGAAGAGTTCTAACTTGTAATACAATTGGAAGACTCAATGAAAAAGGAGAAACAAAGGAAGAAAGAAAGAAAGAAAGAAAGAAAGAAAGAAAGAAAGAAAGAAAGAAAGAAAGGAAGGAAGGAAGGAAGGAAGGAAGGAAGGAAGGAAGGAAGGAAGGAAGGAAGGAAGGAAAGGGAGAGGGGTAGAGGGAGCAGCTATAAAGAATTTGGGGAGTAGAAAGAAAAGAAGGAAGAGTCGATCACAATCCAGAAGAGGGGTGGGAAGGGGGAAACCAAAGGAGGCCTGATGGGCAGTTCACTGAGCCGGGAAGGTTAGCCCCATAGTTGTGAGGCAACGGGGTGTGCTGAGGCTGACAGTGATACCAGTCCTGAAGATGATTTAGAAACAAGGAGGTGGTGGGAGCATTTGTAGACTCCTCCTCACTGAAATGGATGCTGGCTAGAGAGGACACTGCCAATAGCCAGGCCTTTTAAAGACTGGAAACATGTAAGTGTGTATGGAAACTCCAAGCAAGGGGTTGTTGAAAAAGACATCCAGGCAGAGGGAAATATTAAAGAGCAAGCTTGTGTTCTCAAACGGGCAGGAAGGGACAAGATCATGAACAAGGTCAATCTTGAAGAGGAAAGGCACACCTCTTCCATATCATCTATAGAGGCCATAAGAGCAGAGCCCTCTTATCTGTTTTTTCACAGCCTTCAGATCTGTGGGAGGGCACAGTCATCCACAGAGATGGAAGGGGAGAGGGTAGGACTTGGCTGTTGTAGAAAGTGGGAGAGGAGCAAGGACAAAATGGCTGAGATTATGATGTAAGGAATGCCAACAATGAAAGCAAAGGGGAACATAGGCCCAACTGAGAGAATGTAAACATTTTCCCAAAGAAGCAGAGAAGGAGCCAGTACAGACAGCTGAGATTGGAACAGCAATAGAAGAGGGAAGCAAACTGCAATTTCTCAGAAGGCATGAATGACCATTTCAAAGAAAGACTAAATGGAAGAAGACTGGAGCTTATCTACAAATCAGAAACTACAAAAAGATCCGAATTAACACAGACCAGTATCTAGTGGATTTGGCCACAAGAACAACACCATTTTTTTTTTTAAATCAAGAAAGTTTCCTACAAACATAGACTCAATCATTTTTCGTAGGCTGGAACTAAGGAATGAAGATGCCCATGGAAAGGTGAATGTGTTAGAAATGAGGGGTTGAGGATGTAGCTCAGTTGGTAGAGTATGTGCCTACCATGAACAACATCCCAAGTTCAAGCCTCAGCACTGAAAAAATAGCATAGTGTCTGTCTGTAACCTCAGCACTTGGGAGGAAAAGCCAGGAGAATCAGATGCTCAACGTCACCCTCAGTTTACATGGTGGGTTCACCATGGACACCTTGGATACATGAGACTGTCTCAAAAAAGAAAACAACTAAAGCAAACAGTCTGAGACAAAGGCCAACAGTTTGACAAGTCAGAAGAATTGTAGAATTTTCTACAAAACAGAAAACTAAACATACAGGAGTAGGTATGGGGGGCCAGCTGTTTCTGTACGTGTGTGTGTGTGTGTGTGTGTGTGTGTGTGTGTGTGTGTATTGGTGTGTGGGTGTTGGTGTCGCCATATCAATGACTTGGCTATCTTATAGGAAGAATACACGAATCAAGTAAAACTACTTAGTGAATGAAAAGAGCTCTGTTACTATTGCTATTTTCATTAATTGGAAAGTCTCATTTCTTGAATGTCCAAACCATGTATAGTTCCATCTCTTGTTGTCTATGAATGCAGTCAATGACTCAATGAACTTTGCCTTTACGATCCTTTCCTTGCAGCCTCAAAAATCCTTGATTGTTCCAAAAGGAACAATCCCAAACCACCCGTTTCTCCCTCAGACTGAGGAAAGAAAAACGCAATAATTACATCGGGTTGACTTTGTGGTTGCGGCACATCTGCTCTTTATGGAGACAAACTGCTGATGTGGAGGATCGCTGTGCTTTTCCTGTTAGCTTAATGAAGCACATATTTTCGCTCTGCATGTCCCAGGTAACTCTTGGGTCAAACCGTAAAGTCAAGCCTTTTATCACACTCTGACAGCGGTGGGGGGAAAATCATTTCTGGAAAATGCCGGGGGTGGGGTAGGAGGGTGAAACAGTGTTTTGGGCACTTTGGCTTGAGGTTTTCTCTACAGTTTAAAAACCACTAAAGACCCTGGCATGGTGGTGTGTGGTGATCCCAGCACCCTGGAGACGAAGGCGGGGAGAGGGGAGCAGCTTGAGGTCAGCCTGGGCTTCACAGTGCAACCTGGTCCCCAAACAAAACAAAGACAGTAAGGAGTTTTGAAAAAACGTTAAGTAACGGGAAAGTAATTAGATTGAGTCCCGGCAAATACATAAAGCCCATGTGGCTTGTGAGAGACTTTAACAGTGACCCGGATGACTAACGTGTTTAAGACTCTGGGTTAGATCCCCGGTTCTGTAAAACAAAGAAATCAAAATAAAATATAGACAACACCCATCAGTTATTAGAATGGCACAGCCTAAGATTTTATCTGATTTTCTCAGCCTAGCCTTTAATGGCTCAGCCATCTCTCCAGCCCTAAATTTTATTTCTAAATGTAGATTTTTTTTCCTGCTGTCAACATTTGATGTGAACTATGTGGCCTGTGCACCAGAACATTCTTCCTGTTTTGTTGCTGATTCACGAGTTCTAGAATGACGAATCGAGCGTACCTAGATGTCAGTTTCTTTGTGCTCAGTGGAGATGAGGATCACGGAAGTAATCCTGGCAACCTTGCTGGCCACAGTAAGCATCGCCCATACCATCCTTGTTTTGGAGGAAAGCGTAGCTGCTCAAGAGTCCACGCTATGAAAACAGCGCCTCCACCCATCAAACGTTAAGAACCGTTAGCGCCGGAGGCTGTGGCCTTAAAACAGAGACCATGGAAAAAAGAATCCAGGCCTCGCAACGGTGAGATGAGAGCCAGCAGAGACTCAGTGAGGGTCACGCTGGGGGAGGGTGGTGACAAGATGGGAGCTGGAACGCCTGAGCAGTATTTTAATTCATTTGTCATCATCCAGAAATTAACAAGAAGCCCCAAAAGTTGTATTGGAGGAGCCCTGAAAGAAACTTACTTCATTTATACCTGTGTTGGTTTCATTGGGTGGCTTTCAGTCGGAAGCCCTACATGAAGCTGGCATACTTGTCTATTGTATACTTCCTCACACCTCTAGTACACTTCCTAAGCATTCTCCTCCACCTCTTTCTCCCTCTCTTCCTTTCCCTCTCTCATTATCCCCTCCCCACTCTGTGTGTGTATGTGTGTGTGTGACACCTAAAGCCTGAGTAGAAGCAATGGAGAGCAATCCTCTCCGCTGGTCTTACATAAGAGCTGCACAGCAGCAGGTGTCCTGAGCCATCCTTGTCACATTCTGCTGAAGACATGAAAATCGCTGGAAGAAGAATGAGTCACAGGTGATACCTGCCACACACACTCTCCTCAAGGTAAACGCAAGTCAGGAGACAAGGCCACAGAGTCCCAAAATAGTCTGAGCCTGTCACTTACTACCGAAAATAATTACTCAAGAAATAGCTCTTTCTGAAGGGAGAAATTACCCCATCACCATAAAATGACACTGTCATGAGTCTGCTGGGTAATGATTTTTTAACAATTTCTTTGGCACTCACCCTGACAAGAAAATTGCAAATTAAAACTATATCAGCTAAAGGGAGTCCAGGATTGTTTTCTAAAAGCTTTTCTTAGTTTCAGTCTAGGTTTGAAATAACCATCACGAGGAATCCAATCAAGAGAATCCAAAACTATAAAGCAAGTGCCTGACTAAATCCAAAAGACCAGGAGCTTTCTGTGGGGGCAGCTCACTACCCAGAGTCCCAGGCACATGCGAGCTGGGAAGACAGAAATGCATCCTGTATCAGAGCACATGACAGTGCTCGCTAAATTAAACAAGGTCTGAACGGGCCAGGCACACTCATTTCTCATAGTCGAAGATTGATGTGTATATTAGTCTCCTTGCATGCGATCACAAATTTCCACACACTGAGTGGCTTGAAGCAACTCAAAATATTTGCCTAGTCCTGGAAGATAGACATGCAAATGAGGATGTGAAGAGGGTTGGTTCCCCCTGAAGATTCTGAGTGAGATTCTGTTAGGTGCCTCTTTTGTAGCTTCTTTCCTGTGCTCCGGCTTACACATGGATGGGTCACTCCGAGCTGTCTCTATCGTCACGTGGTGTCCTCTCCCTGTTTGCATCTCCACCGAAGTTTGCTCTCCTTACTCTTGTCATTGGGCGAAGGTTCATCGGAATTCAGTGTGTCCCCACCTTAACTTGATTACATCTAAAAATGCCACTTCTGAATAGTATAATCACATACCAGGGGGAAGGTCTGGACCATATTTTGGGAGGGGTCTCCATTCAGTCAATAATGTCAGGTCTCTTGGATAGGGTGTGACCATTCATCTCTGGTGTGATCTGGAACCTTGAGGCATTGAAGCAGCTAGGCATAAACCTGTCTCTCTTCACAATTACCTAACTTGCAACCAGCCAACTCTTGAGACCTACCATGAAGTCAAGTGTGGGGAATGGGACAAGGGAATTGTTGCTTTTCTATTAACAAAAACAAAACAAACAAACAAACAAACAAAGTAAAAAGTATTACCTAGGCATAGTGGTCAACACTATTGTAATCCCAGCACTTGAGATATAGAGACATGAGGATCAAGGTTGAATGGCAGCTCTGGCTGCATAACAAGTTCAAGTCCAGCCTGGGTTTCATGAAACCATGTCTCAAAAGGAAAAACAAAACAAGAACCCACCAAGCTAAACAATGAGAATGATTTGCTTTTCCTATACAGAGAACAAAGACTATGTCTATACAACACCTCACTCAGATTCCCTGGTGTTTTTCTCATGACAGACACAGAGAAAACTGATGGTCCAAGAGTCACCCATAGACCACAGTCCATGTCACCTCTGCCCCAAAGAAAACAAATCAAGCATGAGACTAGGATCCAGCTGTGTGTTCCAACCAAAAAACCTTCATTCTAAGAACTGCTTTGGCATCAAAAAGAGTATGATGATCCAAAAGCTTCTCTAGACACAAAGAAATGCCATAGAGGGACAGTTTCAATAGCCACCAAGTTAACTGTCCTCCCTTATTGCTTTTTTGGTTGCTTGGTTGGAGTTTTTTATTTTGCTTGTTTTTATTTTGTTGTTGTTGTTGTTGGTTGGTTGGTTGGTTGGTTTTGATATACCAATCCTTGAACTTTATCTAAACAGTAGAGAAACAGGCAACTAACAAAGAGAAGGATTTGGAAGAAATATGCAAATGTCCTAGTTGAACACAACTTCAAAATATCTGAGCTGCATTGCCTGGGGGATCAAAGACAATGTGGACTCACTCCAGTGGGAATGCTGCATAGACTCAACATGATTGTCCCACGGCCTCTCCTTGCAGCAGGAGAGGGAAAAAGCAGTGTAAGTGATAGAGAGAAAGGGATAAGGAAGATGCGAGTGTATGTGGGAGTATGTGGTACTCCACCTGCTAGCAGGAATACATACATGCTGAATGTAGAAGAACTCTCTCCCTTCATCTCCATAACCTTGTTAGGATGCCTATTCATAGAAGAGGAGGCTAAGGGCTAAAGCGTTGAGAGCAGTGTGCTAGCCACATTGCTAGTCATTGATGAACCTACTGAGACACCTGGGACTCTGAACCAAGATGATTCCAAACAAAAGAAGAGAAAGAAGGAATAAAGGGAAGATGGTTTCAGTTGGTTCTTAGTGACACAAAAACTTACAGGCTTTGGGATAGGAAGACTGTCTTTAAAAGGAAAAACAAAACAAAACAGGATCCAGGATCAATGGTGAATGTGGCTTCAGTGCTGTTTTTGATTAATGTCCTGAAGCCCCATATGGAAAGGCAGTATCAGCAAACAGAACACTCTGTGGTTAGTTTAATGAGAGGTAGGGGCTGAAACTCAAGACTTTAAAAAAAACAGTATTAGTACAACAGAACACAACCAAGCACATTCTTTCTTCTTCCCATTTCATTTGATCCCTTTTAAGATCCAGGCAGCACAGTCTGTGTCCCAGCTGGGGGTAGGGCCTGGCTTTCAGCAAGCCAAGACAGAGATTTCCCATAAAGCACTAGAAGAGGACCTGCCTTGGAAGCTCACGCAAGGTCAGTTTGCACAAAGAGGCTGCAATAGGTGGACAGCTTTGGGTAAGAAAGGTAATCCGATCTGTTACATTTGCCAGAGCTGAGTCAAAGGACTGGAGACAGATAGCTTTGTGGACTTAGGCTAAGTTGCAGCATGATGTCATAAAAACTGCCAGAGAAATGCATGTGACATGAAAGCAGAGCTATTTGGAGAGAGGAAGGGGACTGGAGGGGGTGAAAAAGTGTAATGACACGTAGGCATGAGCATGCCACTGTGAAACCTTTGTGTGTTAACTTTAAATTTTAATTTTAAAAATCCTTTAGTGAGAATGCCTTTCCAGAATTGTTTTTCCTTCATGGAGTATCTTATTAACTACATTCTGTGTGCTATTTCCTCATGCCTTTCTCTTCCATTGTTTTTTTGTTTCCCAAGACAGAATCTTATTGCTAAGTAGCCCAGGCTAGTCTGGAAGTCATGATTCCTCTGCCTTGGT
This sequence comes from Meriones unguiculatus, assembly GCF_030254825.1. NCBI lineage: Eukaryota > Metazoa > Chordata > Mammalia > Rodentia > Muridae > Meriones > Meriones unguiculatus. The sequence goes on from NC_083359.1 coordinate 72,734,988, forward strand.
CTCTGAAGTGCTAGAATCATACCATCAGTTCATGCCATGTGACTTAACTGATAATTAAATTTTATGCAGCTTTAAGTTTGTTCTTAGAAGTCCTAAGACTATAAATCTAACAGCCTATCCTCATGACTCCAGGTATAACCACAATAAACTTATCTATGATTGGTGACTAATGCTTTCCTGGGTCTGGAGACCAGGGGCTTTGTTCTCTCTGTCATGAGTATATCATCCTCCTAAATCCATCCTAAGTGAACACTCGCCATTTTCTTCTTTTCAACTGATCTCCAACTTGGAGCCACTCTGTTCCGTGGCTGCCTCTGCCTTCACCCCTGTATGAAGATGCCACGCTTTCATGTTAAGCCTCTCGTGAGCATCTCTACAGAATCCCCATATAGGCATTTTACAGGCACAAGATGAGGAAGACACTCCCTAGTTACAGATGGATCGGATGTCAAGCCCCAGCTCTGCCTCTGCTTGCCATGATTACTGACTACCTTGCTCTTCCAGTTCACCAACAGTAAAATAGCACTGGCTCCCTGGGATGGTGAGAAGAATTAACATAAAATCACAGAGTGCACGGAGCATGGTAAGTTCTCCCTAAACGATCAATAATGCAGCTCCCAGGGCCTGCCTGCTGCTGTGGCACCCCATCCTCCTTCACTCACCCCTCCATCCACATCACATCCATGGGTGGACACTCATCACTGCTCTGCTCTTTTTCTCATTTTTAATCATACAGCAAAAGAATAATTATATGGAATTGAATATAAATATTTGTTTCCAGACAGATTCTGGCAAATTGAATTGGTAACAAAGGAAAGATGGATTTGCAGTGGAGGTCGCTGGAATCAGAAATAAGATGCTTTGCTTGCAGTGTAGCTCGGTATGTGAACATCTGCCTGGAAAATAAACACCGTTCATGGGCTTCATCACTCAACTCAAAGGTTCAAACTTAGCAGTCAAGAAGGGGTCGTTTCAAATTCTGATTTCTTTTAGGTAAAAGGGAAAATGATCTTGATTTTGTCCAATACCTTTTGTCTGACCTTGAGATATCCCTAGGCTCGGCTGTAAAGTGCATCTCTTGGCTTTGAGAGGGGTGCTTGGGTAAATGGCAGCAGTAAAAAGAAAAAAAAAAAAGGCAAAACAGAAAAAAAAAAAAAGGTAACAACAAAAATCCTCCAAGAGTAAAGATAAAGAACAACCTGTGTATACCCTGCTCACGGAGAAGACACTACAGCAAAATAACCATAGCTGAATTTAACCATTCTCCAGCAGTGCAAGCAAGCCCTGCCTTTCAGGCTGGCTGACCTTGGGGAAGTTACTATAATTCTGTTTACCTTGGCGTCCTCCACATAAAATGAGATTAATAATAGTAACGCCAGTGTGTTAAAGACGAGGTTAATAAAGGCTGGGGCAGTGACTCAGCTGGCAAAGTCTTTGTCACACAGGCACGAGAACCAGAGGTTGAGCCGCAGAACCCAGATCCACTGCTGGAGACATACAGGTAGGTGGCCAGCTTCGGCTTGCTGGCCAGCCAGCCTACCCTAACCAGAGTGCCACAGGCCAAAGAGACCCTGTGCTCAAGAAACAAGGCAGACTGCTCCTGAAGAGTGATAGCCAAGGCTGACCTATGGCCTCCTGTGCACACACACACACACACACACACACACACACACAAAAGTTAATAAAGCTAGGTTCAGACAAAAAGATTGCCATACATACAAAACCACTTTGGGCTGTATAGTGAGTTCTGGAACAGCCTGAACTACTGATACCCTGACTCAAATATAAAATTAATAAATGCATAGTAAGAGTATTAACTACCACTTTACATGAGTCAACTGAAATATTTTTACACTGTGAAAATGATACTTGAGATGGTTGCACCAATTATGATGAGGATAAGTGGACTTTAATAAAGCCCACTGATATCGTCTTCAAACCAAATAGTTCTGTACTTGACAAAATATTTAAGGGGTTCTTTTGACATATTTGCCCAAATGTAAAACTCTGCTGTAAAAGACAAATGTTTCTCTGTACTTTATGGTTTGTAGATGCATTGTTTTAGAATTGGAGTCTTTCTAATACCCTCTAAGTTCACCATATTGGGGTAAAATGGTGTGTTAGATTGATAACCAGATTCCAGTGCTCAGTGTTTGAATCCCAGGCTAGTAACAAGACAGATGTTTACAGGCAAGCCTTTCAGGCTCACAGCCTTGGTCTTCTTAGATGTGGAAGTGCAAGCAGATGAGTCATGGGATTTATACACACCCAATGCCCAGGTCCATGAGCTGTGGGTCAGGATGAGCGTCATCCTTGTCTATTTCCTGTTCGTTCATACATCTGGAACTTCACACAGAACTATTTTCTCTTGGCCCCTAGACTATAACTTTCAGTCCAGTAGATAAAATCAAGATGCTACAGAATTCCTTTCCTGGGGAAGAAGAAAGAAAATAAAAGACAGTTGAAGCAAAACAAAGTCCGTGGCTCTAAAGGACACTACCTGAAAGTACTTTTTATCTTAATTCTTGGACCACAGGCTGTCTCTGTTGGAGACATGTAGGTCCTTGTACTCATAGATAAGTACTGGGGAAGCCAGGGGTATGAAACACAAGGCTGCCTTTCAAAAGGGAGAGCCGTATAACCTGCTCTCCAACTAGAAGGCTGGGAACAGGGTGGTTAATGGCCCGGTGACCTCTGTGCCACCTATGTGACATGGGCCTCTTTAGACCCCAGACCCTTATCTTCTTCCTTGGTCAATCTATAGCACTACCCTCCCCAGACCCTTATCACGTGCCCTTTTTACTTTGAGACAGCTCCATTGGTTCCATAGAACCTATCTTTGTGGAAAGTACGTCCCATGTACTTTACAAAGAGTTTCATTGTAGCCATGTCTTAAGTCTATTGCGCACACAGGATTGAGTTGTCACCAGGAAAGTTTTCGCTAAAGTGACAGTGCTTAAAAATGCCTAAAATAAACTACCTGGTGTCAGACCCTGAATTTGAACCCACACTGGCTACTGAGTCGTGTTAAAACAGACTTCCTTTTTCCTCTCACGGATCAACACTCCGCTGGCCACGGTGTTTGCAGAGACCACGCACATGTCTCTACTGGACTGGTGACAACAAAGGTCAAAAATATTTCCAGTGTTAGATAAAATCAATTCATCCTATTTTATGTAACTTGAAATCAACAAAAGGGTCTTTTTAAAAATAGTTCATGGAAACAGAATTCTACTACTTTCCACGTTCACGTCCCCATCCATCCTGGCCTCGCTGTCCTCTCAGCCCACTCTCAAGTAGATAGCTTCCTTTTCGTCCATTATTATTGTTGCATATGTGTGTATGTAACTGGCTGAGTCCATCTCTGTTGTTTTTGTGTGTATATGGTTTCAAGGCTGAGCACTCTGCATTAGACAACCAAGAAGCTCTGGGAGAATCTAACTCTCCCTTTCTCTCAGTTGCCGATAGCTCTTTTGGAGGGTGGGACTCTGCAAATTTTTCCGCTTTTGTGTTAACATGTCCACTGATACTGCCATTGTTCCAAAACTGTTCATACAAGCCATTTCCAGAGGACTGGTTCATGGCAGACATCATGGTATTCTGGCTCTTATATAATTTCTGTCCACTCTTCCTCAATGTTCCCTGAGCCACAGATTCAGGGGCTGTGGCACAGACCTACCCGTTGGGGGTAGGCTACCCACAATCCATTGATCTCTGCATTGTATGTTTAAGAAAAAAAAAGTATAAAAATAACTAAACTTAATCACGACTCCCAAGATGATATTTACTGAAGAGACTGTCTTGAGATTTTTAAATAAGATGACCCCTTAATACACTGTAAATATTACATCACAAATACATGATTTTTAAGCCTTATAGAACCTATCCTCTACAAAAAGAATCTGCTCAAAATTGAAAACCATTTCCGTCATCTAGGTCCTAAAAAGTCTCTCAAGCATTTGCCTTATTTCCAGGAGAGACTGGTAACTTGGGATCATTCTCCATATTCATTGTAGTACACAAGGCAGCAGCTTCACACAGCTTCTGAGTGCCTGTGTGAGTCTTCTTAGCACATGAGGGGTGGTGCTCAATTAGTTCAGAGACCTACAAGAAAAAAGGATTGCAATTCCAAACCAAACTGTTTATATGTGACATTTTCCTGCACGGGCAAGCCTCCTCAGTTTTATCTTGACATATCTGCTATCGCTCTAAAAGCTTTTTCACATTAAAAAAAAAAATGCCATTTCACACATAGCACAACATTCACATCCTTCACACGGGTACAAAAATCGTCAGATGATCTCTGGGAGATTGGTTATATTTTTGTCATGAACAAGAACTAGCAAATTTATGCTACATAAGTATATACGAGTCTCACACATGATCTTATTAACATGCCATGGTAAAGATTAGCTGCACAGAGTGTAAGTGGCATAACTAAGGATGTGGGCCAGGGGAGACAGAGACATTGAGAATCCAGAAGTTTGGATCTTAAAATTATTTTATTTATATCTTTGAAAGGCGATTTAAAGGACCCTGAAACCAAGCCTGGTGACCTGAGTTGGATCCCCAGGACCTACATGGTGCAAGGAAAGATCTGATTCTTACCAGTTGTCTTCTGACCTCCACACGTGTGTCTGTGTGAACAGACTTTTGCTCTTTCTCTCTCTCTCACCCACCTACCCACCCACCCACCCACCCACCCACCCCCACACACATTTAAATGTATAAATAAATGAATGAATGTAAATAAATGGAATTTTTTAAAACTTAAAAATTTTGCTTTTTTTTTGAGGCAGGGTTTCTCTGTGTAGCCCCAGATGTCCTTGAACTGAATTGGTAGACCAGGCTGGCCTTGAATTCATAGAGCTCCTCCTGCCTCTGCCTGCTATGTGCTAAGTAAGATTAAAGGCGTGTGCTACCATTCCCGGCTGAAGGAACTTTTTAAAAGCTATTTAGATCATTTTTGTCTGGCATTTTTAGTGTCCACACACACATTATCCACCTCTGCCTCAGCATTAGTAAACCTGCAATTTTGGAACTAGATACGATCAGGTACACAAAAGTGAGTTTAAATTCCTTGCGAATCTGAATTGTGGTAGCATACTAATACTAGTACTGTAAGACCTGGGGTCTCACAGCTCAGGAGTTCAATCGCGCCCTTCCCAGAAACTCCCCCAGACCAAGACTCATTGCAAAAGCAAGAGGTTTATTAACCATTGTACAACGGGGTCACCCCTGCCAGTCAGCAAAGAGTGGCCCCGGGAGACAAAGGCCTTTAGGTTTTTAAAAGATAAATTGCGGGAGATTTGAAGTTGCAGTCTTGGCAATTTAGGATTGGATGAGGAAGCTATAAAGTAAGATAATTGGTTAGTCTTAGGTGCTCAAGCTTGGCCAGTCCTGCCAAGTGTGGATGCAGCTGCAATTGAAGGTGGTGGTAGTTAGCTCATCCTTGAAGATTAGGGCTGCAGACTTTTGGCTGGAGGTCAAAAGCTACTCAGAAAAAGTCTGGGTTTGTTGCTAAGAAACACTATCTCAAAGACAGGAGGTTTTTTGCTTTTTTTTGTTTTTTTGGTTTTTTTTTTTCTGAGTGAAGGTCATTGCTTGCTTGCCTTTTTTTTTTTTTATATATATCTGTCCTCACAGATAGGGTCACATTCCTCCATTCTCTGGAAAGGTACTAAGAGGCTTTAGCTTAACCTGGACCTAAAACTCAAAACTATAGGCTTTAGAAGACATACAGGTTACAAAGTTAGTCTAACCCTTTCAGTACTGGCTGTTATTTTGTACCTGACACTATCTTAAATTCATTAAAGGTATTACTCATACATTAATCACAATAATTCTGTAAAATAGTTACCCTTCTTACACAGTAGAACAGGAAATCATGAAACTAATATGATACAGGCAACCAGCTTGACACCAAAACCAGTATTCTTAACTTTGAGTAAACTGATTTTGCAGGCCTGGGATTTAACTATGCCTGTGAGTCTAGCTGTGACTGTTAGTTTTCATACTGTGACTTATCACTTAACCTTTGTTTCCTTTTTCTCTTCCTTTGATGATAGAATACATTTTCCTTTTCATACCCATACCTTTCCATAATGGACAGCCAATCAAAGATACCACAGAAACCAGCCAATCAACAAATTCTTACTCAGCTTAAACAAGAATTGGGTCCAGAGACCAGCAAGAAGGACCCACACAAAGCCAATGACAGTCCCTTTCAGAAATACACCCTGAGAGACAGATAATTCCTTGTCTTCTAGGACTGCAGTTGTGATGGCAGACTGTGTCATTTGTTTCACTAACCTGACATCTGAAACACCTTGTGTGTGAGGAATCTACCACCTCAGCAGTAAAGTGTGAGCCCATTCAAGAAGACAGGCACTTAACAAGTGGCTGGGATGGGAAGAACACAGTGTTCTCAAGTGTTTGCTGTTCTTCCAGAGGACCTGAGTTCAGTTCCCAGCGCCCATGCCAGACAACTCACAACTCTCCAGCTCCAACTCCCTCTTCTGGCATCTTCAACTGCCTGCACAGTTAGAATACATACATACACATAAATTAAAAAAAAAATTAAAGAAGTTAGTATACCAGATAGTGTTGTGCAACAGTTTCCTCTGAGATTGAAACATTCCATCCTTAAACAGGAAGGTAAACAAATCAAAACAGCTTCCGGAAGTCCCCGAAACTGACCAGATTCACAAGGTCCCTCCCTGTCAGAGTAAGCAATAAAAGCTGAGGGTCCCTCTCAGATGAGCTAAGCGAAGCAGCAAAGAAGCCTCTGAGACCAGACCACCTGCCTGGAAGAAGCAGAGACCAGCTAAGCCACCTGGAAGAGACTTAGGCCAACTGAGCACTTGGAAGGGACCCTTTCTAACCCGTCATGTTGCCTGCAGGCTGTTCAGTGTGCTCCAGGTTCTCAGCTTCTGTGAGCTGTCACCCATGCTGGGGTGGACTTTGGTGATTCAGCTGTCTCAGAGTCATTTCTGCTTTTGTAGCTAACCCCTCACCCATACTCTTGTAAGGAGCACCAATAAAGCTCATTGGTTCACCACGTTGGACTTTGGTGAGATCAGTACTTTGGTCTGTCATGTGATCCCTGTCTGGGTTGAATAGGCATGTGTGTTGCTTTTTCCCAGGAAAAGTTGGTCACACGGCAGCTAGTCCATTTCAACGTTCATTGCAGCTACAGTGCAGGAGTAAAGCTTGAGACGAAAGATTCCTGGTTTTGATTAGAAATTACTGACTCATAGTGTCTCCAGATCCAGGTTCCCACAAATGGCAAGCGTTCTTGCTTTTTTAAGGCTACCCTAGAATCCCCTTGAAGATATCTTTCTTCAGCTATTGATAAATATGTGGGTTGCTTCTAAATTTTCACTAGCATCACAGTGAGCAAGGTGTCTCTTTGACACACTAATTTCATTTCCTTTTGATATGTTCCCAAAAGTGGGATTGTCAGCTAAATGGTAATTCTTTATAGATACATCTTCATACCATTTCCCACACTGGCTGTATAAATTTAAACTTCCACAAACTACATAAACATACATTAAAACACGACATCGTGTCTCATAAATGTGCACCATTCTCATTTGTTTAATAAAATCATTAAAAAAAAAATTTTTTTTTGGGGGGGGAAGCACCTGAAAAGGAAAAGAGGTTCTTTTGTATCTAAACAAGTTGAGACTGTGTAATCTGTTTGTGTAGAGGGTGACATGGGGAAACACATACACCCAAGAAGGTGAAGGGCTGCAGATCTAAAGACATTGTTTGGTGTTAGCACTCAATGTTGGTGCACACAGAAGAACACTTCCCTGTGGAGACGGTCATAGCTCAGTGACGCATGCCTGAGGGAAAGCTGGTGTGACTTCCACGTGTGCTCTGCAACCCTTCCCCTCCGGCCCTCGTGGGCAACCCTTGAGGCAGATAAACCTTTTTTGATAGCCGTCTTATAATTAAAATGGCCGCTGATTTTCTAGACTTTGAAACTAAAATCCTGGCATGTTAACAGTGGGCACAAAAGGGGTTGACAGAAAAGAACATTCACTCACACTCTTACAGTTAAGGAAGTTAAGGAGCCCCGAAACTGAGGTTTCATCGGGGCTGTGTTCATTTTGGAGAGTTCTGCGGGAAAACACAAGCGCTCTGCTTTTGCCATGCATGAGAGGTTTCTTCCTTCATTTTGGAAGGCAGTAATATTACATATCTCACTGAGCATTTCTCTTCTATTCTATCCCTTTCTTCTACCTTCCCTTTCTACCTATGTGGGCCCTTGGGAGCTCATCTGGATAATCTATTTATTTCCAGTAAACTTATCTTAAGCAATCTTAATTTCAGTTGCAGTTCTAACTCCCCTTTGCTATGTAATTTAACTCACGTATAGATCTTAGCAACTAGGATGTAGATGTCTTGGGGGGGGGAACACCCTAAATTATGGAGTTACATGAGGTATGCACACTATCCAAGTATAGACACAAGGTAATGGGGGCAACTTGGAAATCAGAATCTGATCTGATTGGTTGAAAAGAATCAAGACCCAGTTGATATTAACGGGTGGGATTCCCTCAGTCACCTCTGTAGAGAATTTCATTGTAGAAAAGCCCTGGGACACCCAGCTTCACATGAAGGAGTGAAGTAATGCAGGGACAGTGAGTGTGGGGACATTATTCTTCCTAGCATTGGACAGACCAAGATAAAATGTCGTAGGTACAATGTCCCCCACGGGGTCATGTATTTCAACTGTCGGCCCCACCTGGGCATGGAGCTTGAGGTAGGGTTGAGCTGGAGGAAGTGGAACACTACGTGTGAGCCTTAGGGTTTCTTAGCCTGCCTCTACTTCCTGTCACCTCCCTCTTCCTGACTGCACCTGCAACCTGACAAACTACCTCAAATACCTGCTGCCTCAACCCCCCTACTGCCATGGCTTTCCCAGCATGGATTACGCCCTCCCTCTCAAATTGTGAGTTTCCCTTCTTACTTGCTTCTTGTCAGGTATTTGGTCGTAGCGATGAGAAAAAGCAGTTGAAGGATGTGTTTAAAACCCAAAATGATTTACTGAAGCTGCAAATGATCAGTTACCATGGTGTGCGTCTCCTATTAACATCTATAATTTTGTGGGCCGTGGCATTCCTCTCACTGCCACCCTCACCCCCCTACACACACACAACCTCCAGCCAAAACACCCAAAGATTGTCCTTAGATGTTGCCAATTTACAATGTGATGAGTTTGAAAGTCAAGGAAAATTCCTTAGAGAAAACTAAGGGTGGGGATGATGAAGGACTAGGACCTTCAAAGGTTTGCAATAGAGATACCTTGGAAGACTCCAACGGCTCATACTATAGCCCCTACTAAGGTTAGAGGAAGCCTTCAGACCTTTTTTCTTTTTTTAATAAAACTGCTTCTGCATTGTTGAGAAGTCTTAGGAGGTCTCATTGGCTATTTTCTAAAGGCCAGAGATTAATACAGTAGAAACAGACTTCCCTGACTTCTTGGGAAATACTGGCATTTTGAAGTCACAAATATTAGTATTTAATGACCAAGTTCAAGGCAGTAGATGTAAAATAACATAACACCAGGATTTTGGATGACCATAACACCTGCCTTTTGATGACCATGCCAGTGACCACATTCAAGCCCCTTGCGTTGAAACAACAATAGTCCAAGGTCCTACAAGATTTTTATAATAGAAAGAAAGAAAGAAAGAAAGAAAGAAAGAAAGAAAGAAAGAAAGAGAGACCTGGGATGGAAAAGGTCACTCTGAGCCACTGTGGTAGGAATCCACTGTCTTCATCAAGCACTGTGAGCTGGGTCACTTCCAGTACTGGGAGGCAAAAAAAAAAAAAAAAAAGTCACTTTGGAAGAAGCAATCTGCAGAAACATAAAAGCAGGCATTGTACCTCCATCCCTTTGCCTATGGGAATCATTGGGTGCAAACTATGGCTGTCTGTCAAGCCAACTATGCATCAGAGAAAGGAAGAGACAATATTCGTATTCAGCCTTTTAGCTCGTTACTGAAAATAGCTCACTGCTGTTAATTCCTGGAGACTCACCCAGTGATACACAATTTATTTATTGTGTGTGTAAATGTAGCTTTTATTCTCCTGGAGTTGTCACAAGGGATTACTTCCTCTGCTAACCTAGGCCTAGCCCTGGAAGCTTCTAGCCTCCGTACAATCTAATCTAGGCTTAGAATGTTTTCAGACTCTGAGACTTACTGCTGAATAAGCTCACCCTTTCTTGTGCTTTCTGAGCTCTGGACTGGCTGGTTCAAGTCAGCTGTTCTGGCTCAAACTTCTCTCCCAACTGACTTAATCTGGCTTCTCTCTCGGCTCCTGAATTGCTCTCCTTGGCCTCAAACTAGCTCCAGCAATCTTCTCTAATCTTTTGTCTCCTTCTCATTCTCTGGCTCATTTGGTCTTCACCTGAGTTCTCTCTCTTCAACCTGTCTCTCTATTACTGTCCCAGTAAAACTGCCTTTTCTCTCTCTCTCTGCATTGTACCTTAATTTCTCTTTCCTCTCTCTTCCCATGAGAGTTGGGCATATGCTGTTCTGTCAAGTCTTTCTGTGATTCGGCAGTGCTCCTTCCACTCAATTAAGCATCACTTTGAAACGTGGGTACTTCCTTCTACAAAGTAACTTTACCTTCATTATTTGGGATTAACAGCATGTACCACCACAACTGAACCTAAGCTTTTCTTTACCTGAAACTTGCTCCATAACCAGGCTGGCCTTGAACTCAGATCTGCTTGCCTCTGTCTCCTGGATTAAAGGTGTGTTTGTATTACAGCCAGATCACACAGACCTAGAAAGTCTTTGGATGTGATCTCTTGCCAGAACAGCCATGTTCTGAATTAAAATTTCTGTGTGTGTATATGTATGTGTGTGAGTATGTGTGTTTGTATGTGTGTATATGTTTGTGTTTGTGTGTATAGTACAGGTACATATACATACCATAGACTATTAGTGGAAGTCAGAAGTCAAGTTTAGTTAGTCCATTCTTCCTCAGTAGGTCCTAGGGATCAAACTCAAGTTGTTAAACTTTTACAGCAAGTACCTTTACCTGTTGAGCCATCTCACGGGTCCGTGTGCCACAGAATTTAGAACTGATGCTAATAATATCCAATATGTTCAGCACCCAAGGGTAACTCTGAAGCTGTGGTGTAATGATTTTACTGGGTCAGAACATATAGTTGGAATATATATATATGGTACTTGGATAATTTTGACGTTACTTAGCTCCCTGAGCTGTGGGGAATTGTTGTAGAAATAAGCAATTCCCTGGAATTCCCATGAGTAATACAAACCCGTGCTCCATCGTTAAAGAGTTGAACTGCAGAGGTAGAGGTTCTTTTATCCCTGTTCAACAATCATCTTTGATCAGTGCCCCAGGCAGATGCATCTGACAAAACAGGAGTAGATGAGAGGCACGGGCAGGCATTCAACCATACCTACTATTCTACAGGTAGCCATTTTCCTTGAGCAAACCTACATGGCCTTTGCTTGATCATATACAACCATTAATCCAGAAAAAAATGCTTTTTACTTTTAACCACTGTACGGATACCAAAATCCCTGCTTTCTTCCAGTGGGTATGGTAATTTCCATCACTAGTCCTGGTTGCACCAGCCTCCCTCACCTGTGCTAGAATTGACCCTTTTCTGTGAAACCCTACATGATTGATCTCATTTGCCACATGTCACCAATCCCTATGTGACAAAAAATAAAAAAAGAATGCTACTCTAGATGCTGTAGTAAGAGAATGTGCAAAGGAAGGGGGAAGATCCAAAATGATGTCAAGATTTAAAACATTAGTTTCTGAGAACACAGTGATCTGGAAAAATTTGCAGCAGCAACTCCAGAATTCTGTTAAAACCACTAACTTTGTATCGTCCCACTGAAAAGAAGACAAAGGTATTCTGGACCTCTGTGGATTTGGAAAGCAGTGTTTCTATTTCTGTTTGCTACTGCCCTGCAGCTTTAAAGAGAGCCCCTCATGAACATGGCTTTCCCGCCGCTGGAAATCACAGCTCCACCAGCTTCATTTCTAACCTTTATGACTCATCAGGATAAAATGCACCTCAGAAACACAAGGTGAGTGAATAGGGTGCTAAATTGAGCCTGCAGCAAGTGATAACACAAGGATCACTTGGAAGCTCCTAAGGTTTTGGATAAAAGCCATACCCTTTTCATCAATTGTTCCCCTCATGAGAAACGCCTTGCTACAGGAGTTTGATAGAGAGTGACAGTCAGGTCATGGGACATCAGCTGACCTTCTTGAGTGGCTTATCTCATCTACCTCACCATTAACTGGGTGTACCCTGTTGTGTATTAGTCTTAAAGAGAAGAGTTTATCTACAGGCCAAAGTACAAACTCCTTCTGGAAGTACGTTTTGTCGTTTTGTAAACACTTCCTGCACAGCTACTTCTGACCTAAGGCCACCCCTCCTAAAGCCACTGACAGTCAAGGAGTCTGACCTGCAAGTGGTAGATGCCAAGGCTTAGAGAAAGCACTGTAAGATATTCTGGCACCTTCTAGAAAGATACCGAAATGTTTCACACTTATTATGTTACACGTCTCTTGAAAAACAAAGATGGGAAAACTTGTCAGTAAAGCCTAGAGATCTCTTTAGGCAGTTTGCTTGTGAATAGTGATGGCTCTGAGTTCTTATCGATGAAGATTTATTAGAATGTGCTGATGATTTGGTCAGATATTAGACTATTTGGGAAGAATGAGATTACAAGTTTGTGGGTAAGGTTTGAGAAAGGTCATAACTCTGAATAGACTCAGATGGTGAAAATACCTGTGGTCTATATTAACCCTCACCAACAAACCTCAGTAGGGAGGTAGACAAGATGGCCTTGTATCCCAGTGTTTGTTGACTGCTTCATAAGCAACACACAATGTTGACAGGAGATAAAATATATATATGGACTCAACACAAACTTACACTAAAGCTACTTTGCAACTACCCAGCCGAGCTCTATCTGTGACACAGGAAACAACCTTACTGGAGGATCGAGATACCTGAGAACAAACTGACTCCATGGAATACCTTTGTTCACAAAGCAGGATGCCATTTGCTTACTGGGCTGAGTTGGTACAGCTCTGTTTTCTCCTCCCCTGCCTGCTTTTACAATGTTGTCCAGCTGAGTGCTATGGTCTATCTCCATCAAAATATTACTCCTATAGGGAACTTACTTCGTTACAGTGCAAAGATTTCTCCCACTTCTTATTTCCTTTAAGGAAGGAATTCAACTGAGAACCATAGATAGTTTAAGCAAAAGTCTATTTAGTAAATCAAAGCCCACTCCAGAAAAGGACTGAAAGAAAGGCTAAGCATGGGTAGCAGCACACTAAACTCCCTCTGTGGATTTTTAAGTTTTAATGTCTACTTGTGAGATTAGTGGCATATTCATGGGATGAGGTGACCCCTTTCCCCTCCCCAAATCGTGAGGTACTGGGTCTCCTGTTGAGGGTATTTCTTTCAATGACTCTTGAAAATTCCAGGGATGGGCGAAGCAAGACCACCATGCAGGTGATGATAAAAGCTGGAATCTGAGGATTCAGACGTTTCTTTCCTTTTTGATTTCTTTCTGTCTTCCTATTTTTTCCTTTCGTTAAAAATAGATTCTTCAAAAATGAACACATCAGAACAGAACAAAACAAACAGAAGAAAGGGAGCCCAAGAGAAGGCACGATAATCAGCAACCCATTCATTCGAACACTCAGGAATCCCGTAAAACACTAAACTGGAAATCATAATATTGACACAAGGGTAAAAAGAGAGAAGAAGAAAAGCATATAAATAAAATGAAGATAAAATTAAAAGAGAAAATGTCTAACATGACACTGTGAGATGAGGAACCTCCAAAGATGCCACTGAATTCATTTTCTGTTGGCCATCCGCCTCTAGGCCTGTAGCCTTCCCTTAAGAATAGGCTGGGACTCCCTTGGAGAGAAGTAAATTATTATTTACAAGTGGTTATCAACTGGATATAGCTTCAGGCTTAGGGACAGGGGAAGTGCCCATATCTCCTTTCAGTTCTAAGACCCCAACTTGTGGAGATCCAGGCAGGTCCTGTGCTTGCTGCCTCAGTCTCTGTGAGTTCATATATGCATTGATCATGTTGATTCATGGGGCCTTGTTGTCTTTGTGTCCTCCATCCCCTCTGGCTCTTGTCTTACTGCCTCTTCTCCCAAGTTCCCTGAGCTCTAAGGAGAGGGATGTAATGGAGACATCCTGTTTAGGGCTCAGTATTCCAGAGTCTCCCATTATCTGTATAATGTCTGGCTGTGGGTCTCTGTATTTGTTCCCATCTGCTGCAAGAGGAAGCCTCTCTGATGATGGCTGAACGAGATACCAATCTGCTTCCCTGGCCAGAGTCAATAGAGGTTTTTCATTGGGGTACATGTGTCTCAATTAGGAAAGTCCTCTGGCGCCTGGGTTTTCTGATATAGCAGGAAGAACTGCACTGCAGTTGTAAGAAAATTTAACCTTAGGAGCACTCTGGCCATCACAAGAGACCCAACTCCAAGATAAAACTGCACATTCCTTGGTTTACCTCATGCCTAACTTCTTGCCTACCTGGCCTTAAAAAAAAAAAAAAAAGCAAATAAAAGTTAACATACACACATAATTGAGATTCACTGCCTTGCATGTATCCCCAGGAAGATCTGGCCTTATTCTGATCAGTTATGGTGTCAGCAAACACATCTCATATTTGGGATTAAGTCAGAGGTGGGTTCTGTGTGTGTTGAAAAGTTCTGAAATGCTTGGTGTCACTTCTGCATGAGCCTAAGACCTCAGCAGTGAGAGTGTCCCTTTGGAGTCAAGTGATTGAAAGAAGCAGGGACAGCAGATATGTTCCATCAATGGTGGTGGCAGTAACAACATGAAGGACACTTCCAGAGGCAGAAATGGCTACCTTCCCAGTGAAAGCATACTGTAGCCCATGTCGGTGTCAGTAGGAACCATGGCATGGGGCTCAGAAATGTTGGGGTTTGTTTCTGTAAGATTCTACAGCAGTCTAAGAAATTATGGGCTGCTCAACTGTCCTCTAATGCTTTCTATTCTAGTTAATTTGATAAAAGCAAGCCTTGGTTAACTAGGAACTCAGAGTCTTAACCGAGTCAAGCACTGAGGCTACATAAGCCTTGTGGGCTGGGACCTGGCTCTAGGTGAAGTCATTAAAGAGGGAATCGAGGAATTGTGAAGACCAGGGAGAGCCTTGTGCTTCACCCTCTGATCAGCTGTCTCAAGTCCAAATGCCTCAGTAATGAGAAAATGTCTCTTTGGATTCCTCTGGCTATACCTGGCTTTCTGAAGCACACTTCCAAAGCACTCTTTTATGTAACTACAATCACTCTTCTTTTTATTTTTTAAAGATTTATTTATTTTGATTTTATGTGTGGGTGTTCTACCTGTAGTGTCTGCAGAGACCAAAACTGTCCCTTAGAACTAGAGTTATAGATAGTCGAGCGCTACCTACATGAACAGTCACCCTTTTATACCGCCATGATGCTATCACATCATTATGGAAAAGGAGTTTGACAAAGTGGTTCTGTCTCTTATGTGACATTGCTGATGCTTTCCTCTCTCCCAGGAATTATAAGCATATCACTAACAGAAGCTATCATTTATAACTAAATGTTGCTATTACCCTACCATGACAATTCTTTTTTTTTTTTTTGGGGGGGGGGTGTATTTTTCAAAACATAAATGTTGCATCACAGAGAAGACAGATCTTAAGACATTAATACGTACTCCTAAGTGGAGCAAATGGCATCTATTTTCAACATCACTGGCAAATAAGCTTTTCACAATGAATCCATTTGTTATGTACGCTATAAAATTGTAAATGTTAGTCCATGTCTTTGGTCACTTTTTAGGTTGATCATGTTTGTGTTTTTAATAGTGCTTGTAATTTTTGAGCAACTTGCTTAGATCTTTCATGATTGGTCTATTAGTCAAATAACTAAGAGCTTTTCAACCTCTACATCATTTATCCCAGATTCAGTGCAAAAACTAAAGCTTAAAGGGATATTTGTCCTTTTATCATGCCCTTTATACTGTAATGCTTAAATCAGCTCAAAGCCAGAGAGCTCATTCACTGCAAAGCATAGACAGCGTGTTTAAAGGCTCCAGCAGACTGATAGAATCAAAAGAGCAAAGACACCAAGAAAGATCTGTAATTAAAAGCGGTCTTCATGGGTCAAAGGTGCAGCTCATTACTGTTTTGCTGAGCAGATGGCATTAATGAGCAGGCAAAGAGCTATGCTTGTTATCATTGTTCCCTTTATTATTCCTTTGGTACAAATGGCTCAGTGGCCAGGAGATCTTGGCTTCCCCACATGACTAGATTTGATAATTAACATAGTACCTGACTTCTACAAAAATGCTCAGTGGGGTAAACAAAGGAAAACGCATAAGATTAGAACATAAGAAGCATTCCTTCCTATGAAGAAAGATAAGACAGCGCAGCATCGTTTATGATTATTCAGACATTGGAAATTTCCAGCAAAGAAGGAAATGGTTAACTAAATGATTACTCCACCCCAATTGAAGAAATATGCTGCCTTTAAAATACCTTTCCAAAAACTCATTAGCATAAGAAAATGTTCCTGCTATGTAAATTTTTAAAAAGCAGTCAATCATACATGCACTAAAACCTTAGTTACATAAGGCATGTATAATTATAAAAATGTGCCTAGAGAAAGGTTAATAGAAAGTACAATTAAATATTAACTTTGTCTCCAAGTAGCATGTTAATAAGATTTTTTTTTTCCTTTTGGCTCCTGTAATGGCCATAAACCACTTTTATAATGAAATAAAAACACCAGCGAGTAGTTTTTAAAGGGGAAAAATACATACCAAATTCATAACAGCAGTCATAAGGTACAGCAGGACTGAAGATTTACTGTGTTTGTACTCTCAAGAATATATTCTTAGATTGGAAAGATGACTCTATGGTTAAGAGCAATTGCCTTCTCTTCCCAAGGACTCAGGTTCAATTCCCAAACCTACATGGAGGTTCTCAACTCTCTCTAACTCAAACTCCAGGAGATCTGACATCCTCTTCTGACTTCTGCAGGGTACCAGGTGTGCACAGACTACATACAGCAAACATATATAACACATTTAAAAATTTTAAAGACTGTATTTCTAAATTCATGTATGTTATTGAAAATAAAAGTAATATTTTTAACAAAAAAGGAACAAAACCCTTTTACCAAAAGAAAGAATGAAAGAAACCCTTTCTTCTAACCTATCTAATATACTTCAGGCCAATTGCCTTGGTGTTATAGTAGAAGTCTGGAGTTCTGGTCCAGACGTATCCTTTATTATGGGTGTGGCTGTGAGCCAGTTAATCCACCTGTCTGTATCCCAAGAATCTTAGAACGTTGGTACTTCCCTGCCCATCATCATGAAACAGTTTACAAGAAAGTGTTTGTGAGCTTTGAAATGTTCCTCCATGCAATGTGTCACTGCGCAATAACAAATATACACTTTTCTAACAGAAAGGAAATTTTCAAGTTATTTAGCTGTGTTCTAAACTGGGAAAAGTTTGGAGATGCGATCATTTAAGGAAGTATAGAATGAGGCACAGTAACGTTCATAAGTGCTGTGCAATAAGCAGCCCTCTCCAAAATGGGGGAGGCATGGAAGAGCAACTGCTCCCTCTTCCCTTCTCGCTCTCCACCACCCTCCCTCTCTACCTCCCTCACTACCTTCTCCCTCGCTCCTCTTCTCTCTCCCTCCCCAGAAGAAGAAGCCCATGTTCAAAGAAATGCCCTCAGGAAATTTCAGTGACTGAGAAGCTCAAAGCATCAAAGCCGAATCAGGGTGTCAGATCTCAGTGTGCCTCACAGAAAAGCTCACAGTGAGCTGGCATCCCTGCAGCTCCGTCGCTGGGCTGGTGTCTGCACCCTTGAGGGGCCGCCAGACTGCAAACCAGACATGAGAGCTTCTCTTCACACCGACCACCATCTGTCCCCCGACCTCTGCTACAGGGGATGAAGATGAGCAGCCTGGAGTTCATGGTGGTCCCCAATAATACACATTCTCCAGGCAGGATAACTTTACCTGCAGGTGTGCCCTAGTCTCATCCCTTGTTATTATAGCCGATCAATAATCAGGACTGGGATGACTGAGAGAGAACTATCCACTCACTGCCACTGGCATGATGGAGTAGGCAGTGGAGTAACTGGGTCAGCAGCTTCGCTGCCATGCTCTGTGGGAGAAGAATTGGAAGTGGTCCTCTTGTCCCTGTCTCGCTTTGGGCTCTCACAGTCTCTCCTCCCCTGGCCAGACACACACAATAATTCTCCAACTCAGCCATTACTTCCCTCCTCATCCAGTCCCACACTCCTGGTAGTTTTTGAGTCACACTTGCTGCCAGCATCTCACTATGCCTAAAATCAGTTATCACCCAAACAGGCTTTCCCTCGAGACTTCCTACAAGCTGTCAATCGCCCCAACTCAGACTGCGTAGTCAACTTGCACCTTCGCTGCTCTCCCCAAGTCCCTTCACTTCAGCCACTCCGGTTGTCAGTCACCAATGGACTCCAAGTCCATTGGAGAAATGCTACTGAGGCCTGCCCATGGTGATGGCAGAAGCTTTAGTTGGACAGTCCTCCACAGAGCTTAATTACCTCATTCCCTTTTCCAGAACATTCGGCTTCCAGGTCTGGTCCCAGGCCATGCAGCTTTAGAGAACCTTTCCTACTGTCCCCTAGAAGGGCATTTCTGTCCCTCCCCCTCCCTCCCCCTCCCTCCCCCCCCCCCCCGCATATCCACCAAGCCTCTTCTCTGTGCCATTTGTGCAACAGTCTGGCCACCTGATACTATCTTTTCTCTTAAGTAAAGTATGGAGGTCTTATCTTGGACATTTTAAAGAAAGTAGAATGCAGCCCAGTGCTTTCCTGATAGTACATTACAAGACAGAGCTTCCTAAATGCTTCTCCTTTTGAAGAGGTTTTGGCATGGAAGCTGAGAAGGGTGTCAGTATGTTGGGCATTGACCTGAAACAGGGACTCCCAGCTGCTGAGGGATTCTCTCAGCTTTTGTGTCCTTCCTGGGTGACCAGCTCCCATTCCTTGGAAGCTCTGTAGATAAGAAGGTCTATTAAACCATCCCTACACCAAACCCATTGTCATATTTAAAAATTAGCTTAACAATGGGCAATGTCAGCCTTATTTATCATCAAAGTCAGAAGAAAAGGTGTCACTATTAAAGTCACAAGACACAATCTTCTCCTGGAGATAGTAAAAGGTGACATTTAGTGGTCCCTCAAATTCCTACTTTACTGTTTTCTTGAGGTCATCACAGATGACTACTTTTCTAGAAGGCAGGTCATACCTATGGCCAACACATTGGGGGTGGGCACATGCCAACCTGTGTGTCTTAGTTTCTGTTCTATTGCTGTGAAAAGACACCATTACCAAGCTGACTTACAAAAGGAAGCATTTAAGTGGAGGGCTGTTTAAAGTGTTAGAAGGTTATTCCATGGTCACCGTGGTAGAAAGCAGAAAGTATGTCACTGGAGCAACAGCTGAGAGTTTTACATCCTGAGCCTCAGGCAGCAGCAAGCAGAGGGAAAGGTGACGGGCCTGGCATGGGCCTTTGAAACTTAAAGCCCAGGGACATACCTACTCTACCAAGATCACACCTCCTAATGTTACCAAACACTTTTACTGACTGGGGACCAAGCGTTTGGACATATGATCCTATGGGACCATCCTCATTCAAACTATCATGTTCTACTTCCTGGCCTCCTGGCTGCCATATTATAACAGAAAATGCAACTTCAAACGTCCCCACAGTCTTTTACCGTCTCGATACTGTTTCAAAATCCAAAGAGAACCCATAGCAATCTCTTCACTCACATAATTCCAATACAGTGGCACAAAATATGCATTACCATTTCAAAAGGCAGGAAAGGGGACATAGTGAGGAAATGCTGGACCAAAGCAAGAACAAAACCCGGCAGGACAAATTCCAAATTCTGCATCTCCATGTCTGAAGTCAACGCACTCTTCAGATCTCCAACTTCTTTCAGCTTTGTTGACTGCAACACACTTCTGGGCTGGTTCCGATCCCTGTTTGCAGCTTTCCTTGATGATATCCCAATTCTTTGGCATCTCCAGCATCTTGGGATCTCTGATGCAATGCAGGCTTCACCTCCACAGCTTCAAACAATGGTCTCGCCTGGCTTCCATGGAGAAAATCCCCTGAGCCTCACCTCGCCCCAACTGCTTTCCTTAACCATGAAGGAAGATTCCACAAACCTTTCTTTTATCTTTCTTGACTCTAAATCCAGAAGTAAATGGCTAAAGTTGCCATGGTCTCCTGCCTGCTGGGGCTGGAACCTGGCTGCCTCCATGAGTTACATTTGCATAAGCTTTCTGTTGTTCTGTAGGCCTAGGACAACCCACTAATGCATGCACACAAATAAAAAATTTTAATGATTTTATTTTATTTTCATTTGTGTTTTGCCTCCATGTACCTGTTCAAGGGTGTCAAGATCCCCTGGATCTGGAGTTACAGACAATTGTGAATTGCCATGTGGGTGCTGAGATTTGAACCCGTGTCCTTTGGAAGAGTAACCACTGCTCTTAACCGCTGAGCCACCTCTCCAGCTCCACAAACAGAAAAATTTTAATGAATTTTTAATTGTAAAAAAAGAATACAAATAACTATAACCACTTTGGAAAATTGCTTGACAATATGTGCTAAGTCCAATATGTATTTATATGACCTACAACTCTACAGCTATGAATGTTCCTCTTTTCCAAAATACACGTGGTAGAATGGTCATGGTAGCTCTATTTTTAAAAAGCTTAATGATGGGTAGGGGTGGGGCTCTGTTGGTAAATTGCTTGTCCAGCACCCATGAAGCCCTGGCTTTGATACCCAAGCATGGTGGAGTCATCTTTCACTGTATGTGGAGATACTGAGTTTGAGGCCAGCCTGGGATACTGGGTTACATGAGACCTTGTCTCACAAAACAAAGTGCTTAGTGACTTAGTGAATGAAATCAGCAAATGGTTATATAATTTATGCTAATGGTGTTACACTGTCATTTTTAAGGACTGAGTTTCTGTCCCATTGCCATTGCTATTAACCAGCCTCACAGTCTCCAATGTAAGAGACCCTATCTCAAAAAGTAATGCTAAAAAGTAAGGAAGGACACTTGACATTGACCTCTGACCTCTACATGAACATGCATGCATACATACATACATACATACATACATATATGCACAAATCAGCACTCACAAATACACATACCATGTACTTAAGTATAGACAATATGATAAAAGCATGAGTTTTACTGAAGTATTTTTAATTTAAAAAAGAAATGTATTTGTTACCATTCCTTCTTTATCTTTTCTTTTCTTTTTGTCTTGGTCTCATATATGCAGACTGGCCTTGAACCCATGAAGTAGCTGAGGATGACCTTGAACTTCTGATCCTCCTGTCTTTACCTCCAAAGTGCAACTATGCCATTTTATTCAGTGCTGAGAATTAAACCCAAGACTTCATACATAGGAGATCAGGACTCTTATTAGCTTAGACATGTCCCTAGCCCTCCTCCTGCAGAGTCTTAACATCACAAATTGAGATATTTCCAGGAGGAAAATTTTATGTTAAATATCTAAGAAAAGTCTTAAAAAGACAAATCTGTTCAGTATGGGAGAACACACATACACACACAAAATTTAAATAGGAATCAGATTTATTCTGCACATACTCTGAAGGCTGAGTTAAACTGATTGGCAAGAGCTGATTTTACTCTAATATAAGAACCCTCTAAATAGTATGTCCAACAAATGAGCTAAGTAACTCATCCAGGAATGAGAACATATTTAGAGACGGTAGTGGCCCATGGCGGTTTAAGTGTCTTCAAAGATCTCTTGTTAATTCTGTGATCTCTCATCCACTCAGTCAACAGGAGAGTTTGAGAAGAATGAAGGAAAGCTCTGTGCAGCTTACTCAATACAAAACTCATGGATTCTACCCTTTAACTCTCAGGAGAGGTCTCTGGCTGTAGCTCAATAACCATTCAGAGCATTCATACTTAGAAGAGTTCTCCAAAGTGCCTAAAACACTAAGTATCATGACATACTCATGCATACTCATGACATACTCATTGTGAGTCTCTTCACAATTTTTTTGATTGCCCAACATGTAAATTATAACTATAAAATATAATTCATCTCTTTGGATGAATTCTTTTGATTTTATTATTTCCTCCGGCTTTAGCTGATAATGTGGGTGATAACAGCAAAAGGAGAACATAGTGTCCACACTGCTCTGCTTCTACTTGGGCAAGATGGCCTCCGGAATCTGGAGCAATGTGGAAGAGCGCATGAATGCACCTACTTGCTTACAACCCCATTAGCATTGAGTTTTGGCATTAAAGTCAGTTTTTTGTTTTTGTTGTTGTTTTGGTTTGGTTTGGTGTGGGTTAGGTTTTAGTTTGTTGTTGGTTTTTGTTTGTTTGTTTGTTTCTAATTTCATGAGTAGCAGAGTATTGCATGGTTCCAACTAAAACTCCTTCAATTATTAATGAAACTAGACACACAAAAGAATTGAAAGACTGCACCTGAGTGCTGAATCACCTCATAGTAATCCCACACCATTCAGCCTGCAGGTATTTGAGCCAAACAGTTTACTGCCCTGGCAAGACTCCTCTCTGTCTTCACAGTAGAATGATTCCATCAAATGCTCCAGATACCATCTTTCCACGCTGTTGTGTCACATGTGGTCTGCCTTCTCATTACCCTGAACTATTGTCCATCCAGATTATTGAACCCCAAATTTTACACCTGTGTCTCCAGTGGGCAGGACTTCTAAAAAAGCTTTGTAGAGCATTCTTGTGCCAACACCTTCCAATGAGAACATTGCTATAAACCAAACTGTTAAGGGAGGCTTCTTTCACTGCATGGTATTTAGGGCACTTTTTTATATTAATCTGTAGTTTTAATTTTTCAGTCATGAACATGGACTTGTCATATAAACAAAGAGAAACACCGGCACCTTTAGGATACCTCATGGAAGCTGAAGCTGCTCCTTCCATGTGGTCTCTTCAAGTCTCCTGGGCGCCTCAAATGAGAGCTGTGCCCAAGCGTTCAGCCACCTGAACAGTCCCAGCACCTGCAGTGAGCTCACCTGATGAACTCTAGCGACCAGGTCTAACGGCCAAGATGTCAACCACTGCAGCCAATGCGTCTATGGGTTCGCCATGAGATACACACACACGAGGTCACATCCATCCCTGGGCAGCTCAGTAGCACCATCAAAGACTGAAAACACTTACCAGGAGCCTCAGGGAGCTCAGACAGCATAGAAGCAGTCAGACAAGCCATGGTTTTGTGAGATAAAGCACTTTGTGGAATGTGACAAAAGCCCAGGTGACATTAAGTTCTGTGAGGATGTTGACAAGGTGCAGAAGACTTGCAAAGAGACTACTATAATCAGGATGTTCAGGTTGGAGAAATGGCAAATGACCTGTGGTGATCAAGTTAACTTTACCAAAAAGGAAAAAAAAAAAAAAGAAGAATGCAGCTGAAGAATGGGGAGTTGCCTCAGCTAGTAGCAGAGCTTGCTGTGCAAGCATGAAGACCCGAGTTCAAATCCCCAGGACCCATGTAAGTAGCTGTACTCACACGTCTTGACCACCACAGCACTGTGGGGTGTGAGGAAGGAGATAGTAGGTTGCTGCTGGCTGCCAGCCTGGCTCGAGGTTCAGTGAGGGAGGCTTTCTCAAGGGAAGAAGGTAGAGAGCGATAAGGCAGAATCCCTGACCTCTAGAAAGAGCTGGCCACATGTGTGCACAATTGGCATACACTACACACACAGACACATACACACACACGTACACACACAGTATATAATGTACTTTATAGTGAAAGTGCAAAACCCTAAATCAAATCTGCTATTAATTGTTCAATTGCTCCTGAACAGCTTCTGAACAGGTCAAACAGGTGTTTGACCTTATGTAAATACACTAAGGTTTGGGGTTGAGCAGGTATTTGGGTTCTCCCTTTAAACCATCAGACCTATGTTTTCATTTGTTAATTAAAAGAAAATTATTTTCTCCAGAATAAAGATAAAAATTTAGAACATCATGATGGAAGTAATAACAGAACATGAATAAAGAGTAAAAATAAAGATCCTGTTTCTAAGCTAAATCCCTTTTGTTCTTGATTAAAAAAGAAAAGAAAAGAAAAAGCTTCCAGATTAGATTTTATTTATGCATAAACTATTGCAAATCTCCAAAGGTGAAGCAAAGCACTGAAGACATGGGATTCTACAGGCTTGCCTCCATCACTGTGGAGACAGCTGCTTCCTTTAAAGAAAGGAGGGAGAGAGAAATATGTACATCCAGGGTACTTCAGAGTCAATGAATGCAGGATATGATGCAAATTTTTTTTCTATTTCAGTTCTGAGAATTTTGAACACCTAGTTCATAGTCCATTACCAGGAATGCCAGTGTGTGAGCAAACAAACAGCAGGTGTGGGATACACAAGTACTTTGTCCTCATTATCTGCTGTTTAACAGTCTTTCTGTGTTTGCACTTCCTTGTGTAATTAAGCTTGAGGGAATTTGTAATTGGAAAAAGATAACCTAAGAATGGTCAGTGGGTTGGTGTCTGGAAATTCTGACAAATTATGCTAGCAAATTCCCAGGTTAGTTTTTCTCCCAGTCCACTGAGTGTGCATCTGTGAGCCACCTCAGGTCATAGACCCTTCCCCAGCTCCTCCATCCTTCCTAGGCTCCTACGGCCTAGCCAGGATGCCATGGGAGGTAGTTCTTTCAATGAGCCCTTGCTCTGTTTCATCAGCAACATCACAGTTTGCTAATGTGCTGTTTGACCTAAATAACGGTTACAGCATATCTCTTTTAAAATACAGAGCCAAAATTATTTTAATGGTAATTACTAAAGCTTCTAAAATGGTGTTTCAATATGAAGTTTAAAACGTACATTTTAAAATATACTCAGAGTCATTTATAAAGACACTTAACCCTAGATGTAGCACAGATTATACTCTAAAGAACACAGTAGACATTATTTTATATAGTAGCATATTATGTAAGTACATATTAATAAAAACCAGCAAGAAATACCTCTTAGAAAATTATTCATAGAAATTAAAAAGTTGGAAACCAGCTGGGCACAGCGGTGCACTTCTGTAATCCCAGCACTCAGCGAGGCAGAGGCAGGCAGATCTCTGTGATTTCAAGGTCAGCCTGGTCTACAAATCGAGTCCAGGACAGCCAAGCCTACCCAGAAAAATCCTGTCTTAAAAAAAACTAACAACAAAAAGATTTGTTTTTGTAAAAGAAAATTGGAAACCATTATATTGTGTTGTTAAACTTTAAATGAATTTCATTAATAAAATTCCACAGAGATAACCTTTAAAATAACTGAGTTAAGTTTTAAAAAAAAAATCCATTAAAATTGTAAATATTTATTGCACAGGAATCCTGGAATATGACTTGAGAACTATTTCGTCCATTGAGCATCAGGCCCCAGGGCTGATCAGTATCTAGAAGATTGTTGCCCTGTCCATTGGTGTACCATTAAAACAGGGGAGTTCAGCCAGGTCTGGTGGCACACGTCTTAATCCCAGCACTTGGGAGGCAGAGGCAGGTGGATCTCCACAGCCAGCCTGGTCTACAAAGTGAGTTCCAGGACAGCCAGGGCTACACAATAAAATAAATAAACAATAAAATAAAAGAGAGGAATACGACAGAGAGAGACCAACCTGACAGCTAAGACTTCACTAAAAGAGAGACTGTGGCTAGAGACATGAGTCTTGGCTAAGGGAAGCAGAGAGAAAGAGTAGGTTCAGCATTTGAGACCAAAACCTGTAAGGTGGCTAATCACCTAGGTTTGAACAGATCTGAGGTTAAAATCACCAGCCTACACCTAAGTGAAAAATCTGGGTCCACACCCAAGTGGACACTGTCTGTCTGCAAACTTCCCAGGCAGAGACTCAGGTCAGGTAGGCTAGTCCACCTCAGGTCTGGAGGATTGGTCTGGGATCAAACACAGATATTGGGCTTCAGGGTATGGAGGTTCTCAAGGGCACAATGGTCCCTTCGGCCAGGGGGACAGGTCAAAACCAGTAATTGCTTTCATCATAAGTGACTTCAAAGGAGGATAGGATCATACGCACCCTATCACCTGCAGCCTGCGAGCTAAAAACTAGTCTAGCCCTGATCAGCATGAGGCTTCTGCTCACCCAGGAGGGGCCCTGGCACAGAGGAGAGCCTGTGCTGAGCTAAGGAAAGAAGAGAGAAGAGGCCACAGGAAGAGGAAATCCGTCGCCATAGGGTGAAGGGTCAGCTTCAGGGGCCCTTGAAGTCTCTCTCAAGACAGGGAGTTGCCCCAAAGAATCAGGACTGGGCAAGCTGTGGGGGGCTGTGCAAGGAACCTTGAGCTTAGCCAAGTCTGGTCCACCCACCAGATCCATGCCTGTCCCCGAAAAGGGGGTGAGCCTGCTCATCAGCACGCTCCCCACATTCTTCAAGCCTGTTCCTGAGCATGGCTTCTCTTTAAACGAAACTACAAAGACGCTTTCTGTGTGATCTGTTTCCTTTGATTCGGGCTGCGTTAGCAAGCCAGCAAGAAATGTGGCTAGTAGGAGCTCCTTCCTGCATGGCTGGCCTGCTCCTTTCATGTCTCTGTGAATCCTCTCTTTTTATTGCTTGGTCACTTGAGAGGCAAGCCTTGGCAGCAGCTTCATGACCAGAATCAGAAAGGCAAATCCATTTTTTTCCCCTGGACCCAGCACAGTCAGCCCCGATGCAGCCAAGGAAAGCTCATAAAGGCACACATCCCGTCTTGTAAGTACTCTCCTGAACAACAACCAAAGCGTCCCTGTGGGTTCCTATGGCTCTTAGGAAATGGAAACTCCCCATGTCCTCCACAGTCCTAACTGATCAGATCCAATCCAGGTCCTGGCCTCCCCTGCCATTGCTCCTTTCTCCCTCTATCCAAGCAAGACCTCAAGAGTTCTGTTATCCAGGACACCTTACAATAAAAGATCCAGTTATATCTCTCTTAATTTACTTGCATTTTTTTAAGTCTGTATTACTCTAAAAATACTGAGCACAGCTCTTCATCACCCTTTAATCACCATAATAAATGTTGACATATAGCTATCTTCAACAAGCCTGGATTAAGAGGCACTGCCCCAGTCCTGGCTCGTGATCACTCCATGATAAGCAGGACCATCTTTGATTACCCATGCACCCAGCACTCTTAACTCCTGACGACTACAAGAGGGAGTGAATTGTCAGAGCCAGGACCTAGAAAGCAGACAGAAACAGGCCCACAAACACTGTCCCTGAGAAGCAGAGCACTAGTGCACTGTCAAACCATGCCCATCATTCCCTGCGTGGAGGGATCTTGTCTGTTAGGTGGGTTTACTTTGTGTCGAATGGCAGCATTAAAGTCAGTGGTCAGTCTCAGCAGGGTGTCTATGCCAGCTTGCTGCCCATATTAGCAGCCACCACAACATTGCTCAAGGCCGCTAAGAGAGCCTTCTGCTGTTTCAGCATTCCAGGTGAGCGCGTGGCAAACAGAATCTCCAGGAGCTCGTGAGTCAGCCTGTCTCAGAGATCACAGTAATGCATCATTGCACCGAAAATCCATGACTGTTAGGGGAAATAAAATCACCATGCCAAAGAGTATACCTGTACTCTTTGTGTTTACTGCAGCACTGTTTACAGTATGATGTAAAACCTGCCCAGATAATGGCTAAATAAAGAAAACTGATAGAGATGCACAAAGGAGTCGTTTTCTGGCATAAAGAAGGAAATCATATTGTTTGCTGCAATGACACTGGCAGACACTGTGTTAACTGCGATAGTCAGACACAGAAAGACAAGAGTCAGATGTGTCTCATGTGAAGGCAAAAAGCAAAGACGATCTAAATATTCTGTGTGTGAGTGTGTGTGTGTGAGTGTGTGTGTGTACGTGTGTATTTAAGTATGGTTGTTGACTAGAACCTAGTGCAGCAGACACCTCACTTGCCAGATGACAACAGCAGGGGAGGGAAGCTCTCTCTCCACAGTCCCCAGAGAGACACAGCTTCTCTCTGGACTCAGAACAACTCTGTGGTCATTTGGGGAATGGGCCTATTTTCAAGAATCTCTTTTAAGTCTAGGGATTATTTCTTCCCAAACCCCCAGTGTGTAGAAGTGTGGTCACACAGTTCTTGGCCACAGTGATACGTTCTGAGAAAGGTGCCATTTGCCAATTGGCCATTGTGCTAACATCACAGAATGTGCTCACAAGAACTTACGTGGTACAACCTAGCTACAGATCATCTAGGATCCAGGCTATGTGCTATAGACGATAACACGTGTAACTGTCACTGACAGGAACGCTGGTCACAGACAGAGTGTAACTGTAACAGTCAAATGGCAATTGTTTAATGCTGGACCCTTCATCTCTGCCTTAATCGTGGTTCACTCACCACCCACTCTGCCAGCAGGCAACTGAAGAAAGCTCCGGCCAACCAATTACCAAAGATACTCTGAGTTCATTTCCCAATGCGTATGTATCCCCTCGCATGCTGCTTCACATTTCCGTCTTTGATTCCTCTATGCCTTTTCCTGTCGGCCCCGCCACCCCACCGCTGAATATAGTCTCCCTCATGACCTTTGATCTTTTTAGGACACAGTTTATGTTTGCCATGTATTTCCTCACTCCCTGACCTATTTGACCAATTTTGTTCAGTTCCTATGTCAGTTGTGGCTCTGGCCCACAAACTAGTGACCCCTGGGAAGCTCAGGCATTACAGCATCAGCGAATGGTATAACTGGCCCATTCATTCTGCATGCCTCAGGGTCCCTCCTCTCATTTCCCTCCCCACATCTCTGTCTGCACCTGACACCAACATCCACAGTGAAAAGCATGTTTGTTTTTCTGAAACCATATTTCTCCTGGATCATCCCTCTCTTCCCGTTTTGGTACTGTCATTCTTAAAATTCCCCCACCCCCAGAAATTCAGCACACTGGCCTTGCTTTCCCTGACTTTTCAGCAACTAGATTTCACCCTCGCTGTTCCCAAAATATGCTTCCCTTTGCTCAAAGCTGGATTTCTCTCACACAGCCCATAAGTTCCACACCTTACCATTAAAAGCTGAACGTTTGTTTGTACAATTCTGTAGGTGTTGGCCGACGCCCCTGGCCCACCATGGCAGATGAAAGCCCTGAGAACTGACCCAAATTGAGATGTGTCACAGGTGTTAAATCCATACCAGATTGTGGAGACAGAAAGGTAAAAAAGAGGATGATATGTCTCAATCAGTTAATAATCATCGCATATGTAACTCAATCATTGAGTTACATGTCAACAGAGTATTTTAGCTAAATTGAATTAGATGAAATTAAATTAAATTTTTAGGTTTTCTTTTTTTAAGTTCCTAATAAAAAATTTTAAGTTACACTTAGGCTAACATTTCATTTCTTTTTATCGT
Source organism: Meriones unguiculatus (assembly GCF_030254825.1). NCBI lineage: Eukaryota > Metazoa > Chordata > Mammalia > Rodentia > Muridae > Meriones > Meriones unguiculatus. The sequence goes on from NC_083359.1 coordinate 72,764,498, forward strand.
TAGTGGGAGTGGGATAGTGTCTTGCTGAGTCCGGGCTGGCCTCAAACTGCCCTATCCTCCTGCCTCAGCCTTCAGTGTGCTCGGATCTCGGGTAAGCTCCCCCATATCTGCTTTCCTATCCTATGTCTGGTAGACAGTTCTGCTATAGACCTTAAACTCAATGGGGTCAAAGTCATTTTGTTCAGGACTGCATTGCCAGTGACATCAGCACTGCGCCTAACACATAGTAACTGGATTGGTGGGTATATTTTGAAAGAATAGATTTTTTTTTTCCTCTGGGTAATTGGGTTTAAATCCAACTTCTTTCTGTTAGAAAAATGGGAACCAGGGATAACAACAACCGAAGCCAGGGAGATTAGAAAAAGCTGCCTCTCAGGATGTATGTTCTCTGTCTGCCCTGGGCACCAGAGCTTTTCTCTGCTTTATAGACTTACAGATTTACTCCTGATGAATGCTCTGAACTGTCGGGCTGGCATGGGTTGTCACTGGCTTAAATAAATAGCATAACCAGCTGAGACTGCTCAACAACTAGATTAATCTTCCAAATCGCAGACAGGCTACTGTGGGAGGAAATAAGGCAGAAGACATGCCACACTTCGAAGGACCTGTGGGGTGTCCCTTTGAGGCCAGCCATTTTCACGAACATGAGCTCCTAGGTAATACCTCACTTCTCTCAGTCCTTACTATCAGAAAAATAATCTTGATTTAGCCTGAATTCACCATGTGGAAAATGACCTAACACAAATGTGGGAAAGGCCTAAGTATTTAAAAGTCTCCCAGTGTCCTTAAAGACTTCTTTCCTTCCACACCAGCTGGCCAGCCTGCTCACGCACATCCCTGAACACACAAACACACACACCTATCACACATTTCTGTATTACTTTACACCGAGTTCCCTGCGGTTGACGGTAACAAGGCATTGCCTAAGGAAGGAATCGGCCAAACTGTCCTGTGATCCCTGAAGGCTAATCCAGCAAGAGAAGGACTAGTTAGTCACGGACGAGAGCACGGGGATTAGAGGCTGCTCAGGCATGGATCAGGTGGCAACTGGAAGAGAGCCACTGGGAGCTAAGATACCCCAAAGGCAACACACCCAATGCCAAGACACTTAACAGACACCATTTCATGAGGCATTAAGTACTTGACAATAGCACTGCCTTCCCCAGGGATAATGGGACAAAAAAAAAATCACTTTAATAAACTTCTCACAGTCAAGTTCTACAATTCTTTCTTTCTTTGTGTTTTCAGAGCCACAGAGCTGAGAGACAAGCTTATGGCCTACCCTCAGAAGTGCTGTCGTCAGCCTTTAAGCTTTCTTAAGCACACAGAAATAGTGCTGGACTGGAAATGCAAAGCTGGGGTTCCTATCTTTTACGCCAGGTATTAATTTCAGAAGCATTGAAATGACATGTGTTAGACCTGCTGTTGTCCAAAGGGTTGTCATGGGACCCTGCTCAAATCAAATGATTTAAACAGCGTCAGCCATGTGACCCGGGGTCATCCGCTCTCCCAAGGCAGGAAACTGTAAAACCCAAAAGGATACTGTAGCCACTGTGAGACCTTAACTAACCCTTTATCTATCTCTACTAATCTACACAACAGAATGAAGATAGACAATGAGGGACAAAGAACACAACTAGATTTTTTAAAAGAAAATAAAGGGCTAGAGAGATGGCTCAGCGGTTAAGAGCATTTGCTGTTCTTGAAGGGGACCCAAGTTTAGTTCCCAGCACTCATCCCAAGCAGCTCATAACTGCCTGTAAATCCAGTGCCACTGGCTCTGAGGGTACTCTCTTTCTTCCCCCAACGGCACCACACATATGTGCACCTATTCATAAATAAGAATAATAAATAAATTGGGAATGGACAATGCAAAAAAGATATATGAGCCAATTGTGCTAAGTTGGACGACTTTAAGCAACAAAACAAATAAAGATGAAGGGGTCTATAACCCACAAAATAAAGTAAGCATTTGTGAATCTACATTAACACTAATTTAGCTGCTCATTAAGCAACTAATTAACTAAGGAGAAAAGATGGTCATTTCTTATGAAGAATCCTTATTAAAGACAATTGGAAAACAGTAAAAAAAAAAAAAAAAAAAAAAAAAAACATCAAAAATACCCCTGACACATAACAACAATAATTATATTAAGCAAGAGCCACATGTGTATGCTGAATTAATGGCAAATGTTGGAGGAAATGCCTAGGAGTGGTATAGCTGGGTCTTGAGGAAGTACTAGTCCTAATTGTCTGAGAAAGCGTCAGATTGATTTCCAAAGTGGTTGTACAAGTTTACACTCCCACCAGCATTGGAGGAGGGTTCCCCTTTCTCCACAACCTCTCCAGCATGCATCATCCCTTGAGTTTTTGATCTTAGCCATTCTGATGGGTGTGCGGTGAAATCTCAGGGTTGTTTTAATTTTCATTTCCCTGATGACTAGGAATGATGAACATTTCTTTAAATGTTTCTCTGTCATTCAATAGTCTATTAAGAATTCTCTCTTTAGCTCTGTACCCCATTTTTTAATTGGATTACTTGGTTTGTTGGTGTTTAACTTCTTCAGTTCTTTATATATTCTGGATATTAGTCCTCTGTCAGATGTAGAGTTGGTAAAGATCTTTTCCCAGTCTGTAGGCTGTCATTTTGTTCTAACAACAGTATCCTTTGCTTTACTGAAGCTTTTCAGTTTCATGAGGTCCTATTTATTGATTGTTGCTCTTAGAGCCTGTGCTGTTGGTGTTCTGTTCAGGAAGTTGTCTCCTGTGCCAATGAGTTCAAGGCTCTTCCCCACTTTTTCTTCTAACAGGTTTAGTGTGTCTGGTTTTATGTTGAGGTCTTTTACCCATTTGGACTTCAGTTTTGTGCAGGGTGATGAAAATAGATCTATTTGCATTTTTCTGCATGTAGACATCCAGTTAGATCAGCACATTTGTTGAAGATGCTGCGTTTTTTCCGTTGCTTGGTTTTGGCTTCTTTGTCAAAAAATCAAGTATTTGTAGGTGTGTGGGTTTGTTTCTGGGTCTTCTATTCTATTCCATTGATCCACCATTCGGTTTCTATGCCAGCACCAGGCCAGTTCTTTCATGGTTGCAGGACTTTACAAAAGTACCAGTACTTGCCACAACTAAATTTCCACAGCTAGAAAGGACAAAGAATCTCTCTCTCCCTCTCTTGCTCTCTTCTTCCTTCCATTCTTCCTTCTTTTCTTTCTTTCACTTGTTTTGAGACAAGGTCTTACTATATACTGTAGGCTCACCTGGAATTCACTGTGTAGACCAAACTGACCTTGAGCTCAGTGAGATCTGCCTGCCTCTGCCTCCTGAGTGTTGGGATTAGAGGTGGGTGCTGATATTCAGAGCCTCTTTCTGCTATAGTCTCACCAGAACTCTTATGTCACTAGAAAAAGCAGCTGGGCCACTCGGGTTGAAGGCATTCTACAAACTGAGGTGTATTTTTTCAAAGCACCAATGTCAGAAGAGACTAATAATACGCCATAGATCATAAGGATGTAAGGAGATGCTGCAACTAAATAAGATCGAGGTTCTCAAACTGAATCATGGAACAGACACTGAACAGTTATGGAAAATAATGGAGTTCAAATAAAGCCAATGGTTTGGTTAGTAATACCATACCATGTTAACTTTCAGTTTTGACAATTATTTCATAGTAGATAACATGTGAGCAGTTGGAATAGAGTAAAAAGTAAGTAGGAATTTTGTATTATTGTAACTTTTATGGAAATTAAAATTCATTGCAAATGTAAAAGTGTAAACAATGGAAATTAAAAGTCTAAACTCTCAGATATGCCTAATCCTGAAGACAACTGTATAAGGCCATCACTAGAAATGTAATCTAACAAAACATTGTAAGCTTACCTAAAATATTGTGAGGGTTATTTTTTATGATTTCTTTTTTTTTGTAACTCAATTGTATTGTTCTTTGAGCATGGACTTTGTAGATGAATGCCATACTGAAATGTCAAAAGGTTGGATGTGGTTGGAAAGAATGCCACATTCTAAACTCAAACATAACAGAAAAACAAAACAAAACAAAACAACCCTAGTGTAGTAGTAAATAGTAAAGAACTAACCTCTTCAATCAAATAAAATTTCAAAACTTCAAGTATGTACCTTAAGAAAAAGAAAAAAAAAGCTCACCATAAAATATGAGACAGGAAAGTATGTGCAGCAAAACTCATACTGTTTAATGTGGGGCTCTGCTGGTAAGGTCGAAGTCTGACTTTTCTGGATAGCCTCTGAGCTTAGTCTATAATAGTGGGCTCCCTTTCTCTGTGGGGTTCTCTCTTTGCCTGATCTGGAGAACCCCAAATCCTATAAGAAGAGTCACATAGCCCTCAGGGAAGAGTACAGGCTGGACCCTTTCCTGATAAGAAAACCTGTTTAGCAAGCACATGGGAATTCCTGGAAATACCCCACCCTATGCTAAGGAGTTCTTAGTTTTTAGTAATGACATTTAATTGCACTGGGAGATTTTTCCCCCACCAATTAAGTACTATGTTCTTCTGTGATAGGACCATGCTACTCCTTGTAAAGGAGGCCACTGTGCCACTAAATGTAAATCAAGTATCTCTAGCATGCCTTGCCCCAGTGAATCAAATACATTCCTCCTCGCAACACCTCCCACTGCCCAAGGTTTATAAATCCCTGATTTCACAAGAAATAAATGTGCTGTATGATACCATCAGCTTTCCATCATCGCCACCTGAGATTCGTCATTTATTCTGGAGAAAGAACAGCTCCCGTCCTCCCTAGAAATTCACTACTGAACTCCCTGGGCTTGGTTGCAGGCCAGGCTGGCTAGAGCCTGTCTGACTCCACAAGTTTGCTGACTGCTGGGGAAGCACCTGCCAGGCCTGGACCCTCCTTCCGGCCCACTGGGCCTGAGTCTCCACAAGCCTGTGTTTAGGCTGCAAGATGACCAGGCCTGAGCACTTGCCCAACCTCTGCCATTACTACAGTGGCTCAGTCAAAGGACTGTAACACTTTGATTACAGGCATGGTAGCCTGATACCGACAATCTCACTGTACACCTTACTAGGGAACCCACAGGGGACTAGGGAAAGGGCATAGGGGGAGAAATGGGAGGGCGGTGGGACTGGGAGGAGACAAGGGAAGGAGCTGCATCGGGGATACAGAGTGAATAAATTATAATAAATAAAGATATAAATAAAATTAAATTTAAAAAAGCTAACTGTAATACCCAGTGGAAAACTTATTTCTACACCCACCCCCAACCCCATGAGACCAGAAGCCTTGCCTAGTACACAGGCCTCACCCTGAGCACTCTAGCCTTTCCTGAGAGAGATGGTACCTTTGATCTCAGTTTCACTCTGTTCTTCATCTGAAAGCTGACAACTGTGTCCCAGACTTCTGCTGGATGAAGAACAATAGTTTAATATCTTTATACAGAGAAAGAAGATACTTGTATCAATTATTACAAATTGCTAACATATTTTAAAATTATTAAATAAAAGAAAAAATGAATAATCATTCTCTACAACACACACACCACACAAAATAAGAGCCAAAAATACGGAGTGACTAGTCAATTATAAGTAAGCAATTATAACAGCACGGTATTGTTTTACAGCATAAAAATCCAGATCATTCAATTTTACCAGTAACAACCTAGGAGCCAGATGCAGGAGTGAAAACCTACTACCTTAATAAGGCAAAGAAAGAATACAGCTGACCTTACTACTGAGCTCATGTTCCAGAGGAAAAAGCCTTTCTTATTCAGCTCACATTCCAGATGGAAAAAGCCAAAAGCCAAAAAGCCAAAAACTCAAAAGCCCCTTCTTCTTCTTCTCCATGCTGTCATAAATACTCTTTTCTTAATGTCCCTTGTTTCTGTTTAATCCATGTCAGCTGGTTTCTTGCTCCACCTCTTGACCTAGGGATAACTTAATTTAATCCTGTTTACAGAAAGCTCTTGGATTAAAGGTGTGTGTTAGGACTGAGCCACACCAAACAATAAAAAGGTTTTTATAGTTCACAATATTGGGGTTCACAACGGGATCAAATATGTTGTGGATATAAACACGTTTTTGTTTTAGTCCCAGGTATGGATGTGGGACTGATTCAGATGGTCCACAGCAGCAGACTAGTTCCCTCATTCTGGCTTTGAGAGGAGCTCTTTGCCAGATGCAGATAGTTTAAATCTGAGGACTCTGGAAAGAGAGGGCCCAGAGTATGTGGAACTTGGAGAAAGAACAAGGATGCTCCTGTTTTCCCCTTGCTGCTCCTGATTGCTGTTGTGAGACAAGAAGTTGAACATCTCCTGAAAGGAGGACTGAACTGCCTCCAAGGAACCCGACAACCTTAACCAACAGGAAGCAGCTAAGAGAACTGCATCCCCTCTCCCACTAACTCTTTCTCTCTCTTACCTGGTGTTAAGATGTTGGAAGGGATTGGGGTGAAATAGGGAGAAAAAGATATAAGAAATGTAAATAAAAGATATAAGAAATGCAAATAAAAGTTTTTTTTTTAATACCTCAACACAAATATCCTGCAACATTAACGTTGCTAAAAAACCTAAAGCTTTTTAAATTGCAGTAATAATAACAGCACATAATGACAAGCATGGTCTGGGGGAAAGTGGGGTATTCATAAGTTTGGGTGTCAGAAACTACCTGTTGGATCAAGCTTTTGGTTTATATGTACACCAGTCTTTGAGGAAAGCAAAGCCGGATGTCTGTCAGGGACTGCCTCCTTCACTGAGAACATGTATGCAGAATCTCAGGCAAAGTCGACATGTATTTAGTGACATCACTTGCTTAAGAGAGTTTGCAGACAAACTCAGGTCTGTATTCATTGCTCAAGTATCACTGCTGTAGAGACCATTATAAAGCTTTTGATATAGTGAGGTGGGTATAGAAAAAAGGGCCCAAAATTAAAACAAAATTTCTATATTTTTAAAAAGGCCATGACCATTTGGAGCCTGATCCATCATGTTTTATTCAGACATCTGGAATAGTAATGACTTATGACATCTTACACTAATGATGGAACACAAGAAAAACAAATTACTACTCAATGATAACGAGATGTGCACCTGTCTGCCAAATAAACACCCCCCTACAAATGGACCATAAGACAAGATCAAGTAATACTTGACACTTGTTGATGTACTTTGAGCCATTCTCAGCAGCACACTGAGAACCTGCCACTGCATTCTTGCAGTGTATTTCAGTAAAGTCTCTGTTTGTCTGCTCATGTTTCAGTAAGAAATTTTTACCACCACGTCACCACCATTCATTATGCCATTTTGCACAGGAAGAGAGAACCCACCAGAAAGTTCTGAGTAAGAGAGATTTGAGCTGATTTGTACATTTTTCAACAACATCGCGCTGATTTCTGCACAGAAAGAATACAGATGACAGGCATACACTGGATACAGTAGAAATGTTGAGAAGCAGTTAGATTCTAACCGTGCTCTGAAAGCTAGCATCAATGGGATTTCCTGACAGGACAAATGGGGTCCGAGAGTGAAAAGTCAAGAATGACAGCTAAGTTTTTGGTCATCACAACTGGAAGGATGAATATGAATGAAAAATAAAATAAATGGAAAATATGACTGCTCCTAAGGGGTTGGGTTTTGGGTTATAGATATAAGGAGAGCACAGGAAGAGGCATCTGGAAGAGGCCAGAGTGAACCAGGCCGTGAGGAGAAAGGTGGAGCAAGAGAGGAGAGGGGGCCTAAGAGGCCAGGAGGCCACGAGGCCAACGTAAAAAGGGCCACATAGCCAAAATGGCCGCATTATGCGGGGAGAGCAGCTGGGGGAAGAACGTGAAGCTCAGAGGCTGGAGAGGTTGAGGGCGGAGGGTGGGGTGAGAAGGGCTGAGGAGCCGGGGCTCCATAACAGGTAGCAACAGAGGGAGAGGCCAGAGTCCAGTTAGATATGTTAATAGACACTTCAGACGGCTGTCCCTGGTTGGAGACCTACCAGGCTAGAGTGGACATTTATTCGAAATTGAAAGACTTGGAGCAGGTGTCAGGGAAGAATGGAGACTCGCTGGGAATCTCTAAGGCTGAAATGCCCCCTAGACAGATGGGAGGAGACACTAAGTAGGTCGTTTGGGTGTGAGGGTCTCGAGTCAAACAACTCAGGCTAACACCTGTCCTTCGCCTACCGTTTAGCCTGTAGGCTAACCAGTATCTGCCCGCATTATTTCTCGTAATGACTGACATCCCGGAAGTTATGCAGGGTCCGTTTACATTGCTTATTCCTTTCCATCCTCGCAGCTACCCCAAAGTTTACTTCACCGTCCTTATCAGGTGAGGCAATCAGGACTTAGGAAGCCATGCCTCTTGTTTAAGGTCCCACTGCCCTGAAGTGGTGATTTCAAGACAGCTCCCTCTGCCCAGTACACTCAACAGACAAGCGGTGATCTCGCATGGTGCAATCATGGTGTGTCCTGCCTACCTGGGCAGTCTTGCTGGCTTAGGCCTCATGGCTCTGAGATCCTTATCAGTTTTACATACTGAGCTGATATGTAAAACTGTAATGGCTTTTGGAATTGTTCACCTCTTTCCACCGGAGGGGTTCACAGCAGGAAAACATCAGTTTCCAACTTGGAAAAGTTACATAGCTGCTTCAGAATGTCTTTGAGCAATGAATAGCTTCCCCCATCCACCCAGAACCAATCTAAGCGCCTTTAAAATGAATGTTAAACTAAAAGCCAACAATATTGTCTCAACTACCTCAATTAAATACACAAACATCTGTTAATCTTATCATAAGGCAGAGACAAAAATAATGAAGTCAGTGCACATTTGAATAGAAGTGACAAAATTGCTGTCATAACTCTTTCCTGGTCTCTCCTTTGCTCTCACCATCCTCCTACCAGGTTTTTCTTAATGACAGCGCCACTGTTCTTCCAACCAAAAAAGCTGGCTTTCAAGTCTAGGAAAGCATCACAAAGTCCCTGCTGAGCTGCCAGCTGGAGAAGTGTCACAGGCCACTGAACTCTAAAATGAGCTGTCTCTGTAATAAAAGGTCCCTTTCCCTTGGAATAACTTCAAGGGAATCTCACACTGAGACCCCATTGCTCCTTTTGTATTCCAGTTTGATTAGACTGGGAATTGTTCTATGCTCAGGGCTGTTGGGAACACCAGGTGGTGGATGCTAGAGATAAAGGGTTATATAGGTCCCTTTGTTAGAAACAGGCACTCCCATTATATAACTTACAACCTCTGTGCCCACATGCCAGCAGCATTGCAGACAGCCTAATGGTTAAACACAGAGGAAGAAGGAAAAAAAAGATCAATAAATCAATTTCCAGTTCTTTCATGGCTAGAGATTACTGTTGGTGGTTAAACATAGCCTACCCAATAGCTAAAAGTGAAAGACTTTAAAAATTGGGTACTTATCCTTTGTATACATGTATGCAATTGTCAAAGAATAGATGAAAGTTATCCTACAAAACAAGCATTTACAATAAAAGAAATAAATGAAAGTAAAGAAGGAAAGAATGAGTGTGTGCAAGAGCTAACAGTGGTCATTCTCCATAGATTCTAAGCTTACAGAAATACTAATGACCAAACCTCCTGGCTATAAAGTAACCACTGCCTGGTTCTCTATGTTCCCAGCCCCTCAAGCACGATATCATTTGTTAAGAAGTGTATGAATGATAGTATTCATTTATTAAGAGCGTCTCCGTAATTATGGTATTCCTTGATTGCTGCATCACTGTTTACAGAAAGCTTGGTGGCTAAGGCCAACACCAATTCACTGTCTCAGAGGTCTATAGTTCAGCAGTCTACACAGTCCCACAAGACAGTGGGATGTCTGCAGCAAGGCACTTACCCAGATGTTCTGGGAAGAACTGGCTTCCAAGCTAATCCAGGAGGTTAGCCCAACTAACTTAGTTCTTTCCTGCTATGGGCCTGAGATCTCTATTTCTTTGGTGGCTGTTCAGCCTAGGTCTCCATTAGCTGCTGAGAGATCCCCACATTCCTTCTCCATTACCCCACCCATCTTCAAAGCTACCAACAGCACTTCAAGTGTTTCTGGTGCTGGGAATCTTTGATTTCCTCTTCAGCCAGCCGCAGAAGGAAGTGCTCTGCTTTTAAAAGTGAGCCTGTGAGTCGGCTGACCCTGCCCAGAGAATCCCCCTAGCTTAAAATCAACTGTGCATGAGCACAACAGGGACACCTCACCATATTCCCAGGCTCTCCAGGCCAGACCTCACAGAGGGCACATTTGGGAAATCCTGTGTGCCACAGTAGCAGACATAGCTCAAGTGTTCTGCATTCAATAATTTATCAGCACTTACAGCACACGTTAGGTGGATCCAGTCATCTTCTCCACCTTTTAGCTAGAGCACAGACAGTAAATTGTTTGCTAAGCTCTCCCAGCTGCTAATAGCAAGACCTCCATCTTCGTTTGGTGGGCTGGTCTCACAGCCACACCTTTTAGCCACCATTCTATATTGCTTTGAAATTGGCTATCTCCAGAACTAATACATGAATAATTGATTTTGGTGTGGGACCAAGAGACAACCTTGAGGATGAGCTAACTCCTTGACGTACGTGGACATTTTTGTGTGAAGTTCTTCAACTGATTTTTCTGGAAATGGAGGTCTGCAAAGTCTCAAAGACACAGTCTTAAAGAAATGAGAAAACTAAGTACCCCACAACAGAGCCCCCCCCCCCCCCTTATCAACTTCTGGTGCTAGTGAGCAACAGCACGAAAGCACACATAGAACTGTAAACGTTCGAGGCCAGTGAAGGACTAGTGCGACCCCTGAGCCATTAGAGAGCATTCTAGAAGGTCCGTGCTGTAAACATCTTTCTTCGGTGAGCCATCCCTCCCCAAGGCAAGTGCTGACGGTTGTGCAGAACAACATCGACAATGCTCATTTGAACTGTAGGGGCAAAATTTACAGTCGGAACATTGCAAGAAAGGAGAATGTCTAAAACTAAAGCCATTCCTCCCATCTGAGATATCTGCTGCTCCCTCTCTGGGGCTTATCTTCCTCTTCTTGCTCAGCTGCGGGGTTGTAGAAATAGCGCCTAATTTAGTTGAGAAGACTTAGGCTCCAGAGCTGAAGTAGATTTTGCGTGGCCTTGAGCAAGTCGATTTACTTCCTGAATTTTACATATCCAACTTGCAAAAGAGAAAGAAGAATATTGACCTCACAGAGCTTTGAATAGAATATTGAGACTTACCTTGTGTTCCTGATTACAGATTATAGCTATAATACAAGTTTCCAAGCTGTTGTTGGCCCTGGTGCCCAGTGAACTGATGGGAAGACAGGACAGGGCTCACACAGACCCCTTCCAATGGGGTCACATCCCCAGTGGTGGGTTGAATAGGAATGGCCCCCATAGACTCATATGTGTGAATGCTTGGTTCATAGGGTGTGGCTTTGTCGAAAGAAGTGTAGGGCGGGCTCTGAGGTCTTGTAAGTTCAAAGCTGGCCCGTGTGGCACACGGACTCCTTCTGCTGCCTGGGGATCAGGACGTAGAACTCTCGGCTCCTTCTCCAGCGCCATGTCTGCCGGCAGGCCCCATGTTTCCCACCAAGACAATAATGGACTAAACCTCAGAACTGCAAGCCAGCCCCAGTGAAATGTTTTTCTTTATGAGTGTTGCCATGATCATGGTGTCTCTTCACAGTAATAAAACCCTAACTAAGACATCCTCCGTGTGAATGTCTGAGATGAACAGTTGTTTAGGAAAACAAGATCAAGAATGGTGTACAGGGAGATGGCTCAGGTGGTAAAGGCACTTGCTGTGCAAGCTTGGCCACCTCAGTTCTCAGAATCCATGTAAAAAAAAAAAAACCAGTTCAGTGACGTTCACTGGTAATTCCAGCATCTGTACCATGAGATGAGTAACAGGGAAAGAATTAGCTGGAACCTTGGGGACCCGCTAGCCTGGACATGCTGTGGTACAGGTGTACCTGCACAAACTAATAATAATAATAATAATAATAATAACAATAAGCTATATCGCTCCTTCTAATTTCAGTGGAGTGGGAGGGGCAAGTGATGGCAATTGTGGGGGATGTTTATGATCATGTGTGAAAATGACATAAAGAAATCCATTATTATATATAATTAGTATATGCTCATTAAAATACTGTAAAGAAAACTTTAAAGAAGCTGTGTATCATTTTTTAGGCATATGCTGAGCAAGCATTTTGCTAAACAAAAATACAGTTAAATAGTAAAACATAGTGCCAAGACAATCCTCTGAGAAAGAAATGGAGGCAAAGAAAAACCATTTGCATAGGCAGAAAAGCTAAACACTGAATTTGAGTATTCATGCTTTCAATACAGAACCTTTAGCCAAACCAAATGTATCCAAGCACAGCATGTACAAATAGTCAAGATAGTCAGCTAGTAGGAGAGAACGGATGATTGATTTTGGATAAATACAGAGACTTAGTTACATCAAACAGGTGCAATGGCAAAATGTTCTCAAATCACCATCGCTGAAATGTCAGACGTCAGTGTCAAGCCAGGGGGTATAGATTATTCTTAAAACATGGATGTGCTTTAATGATCTACAGCTAAGACGCATTTGTTATGAGCAGACTCTCTCATGACACATTGATTTTGGCTTTCAGAGACCCTGAGGAGAGGTTAGTCAAGCCAGCTCAGACTTCTGAACTCGAGAACTGGGAGAAAACAAATGGGTGTCGCTTTAAGGCAGGAGGTGTGTGGTCATTCGTTACACAGAAGTTTGTCTCAACACTTTTTCTCCCGCACGGTGACCACGGAGCTTATAGAAAGTGACCTTCAGAGTAAGCACATCAACGGGAAAGTGGTACCTAGAATCTATCACCCTTGGGGGACAGGGGGGGGCTGACCCAATAGCAAGTGCTGGAAACTCAGCGGAAGGGAGTATGCGGCTCAGAGCAGGCAGCCCACGGTTCTCTGGCAGTAATCTTTCAGTATGAATAGGGGCTGCCTTTGAGTTAGGCTGATGACACATGCAAATCATTTCCTGAGAGGATGTGTGTGGAAGGCTCACAGGCATGATGCCAAGCACAGGTGGTTCTCAGCAGAGTTAAATTCTAGAGACCTTCATTCCCCACTAGGCATCCACCTCTCTCTCTTTCCGTACCCCACTGCCCTCAATACCAGTAAGGAACGGACTGCCCAAATTATCATTCATTCACTGGAAGAAAGGGGGAAAAATAAACTTATCTGTACCTTTAAGTGCCGTGAGAATGGCAGGAGAGGATGGTTAGAAACTCACCTTGACCACTTAGTAGCCTGGGAACCTTGGGCAAGTCAGGTGATTTCTTTGTGCAACATCTCTGTTCTCCTAGCCGTGTGTGCAAACCAGAAAATGAACACATACCTGTCCAGAGAGCATTCATAGACAGCTGAAGTGAAGTCAGAAATGGACATCTCCAGTAGTTTCCTGGCTGGTCTGCTCAAACCCATCTGTTCTTGTCTTCCCATCACTAACATTCATGCTTCTAAATCCCGTATATGTTTTCTTTTCCCCTTGCCCAAATCCTCCAGTTCCTTGGAACCGTGCATAGAAATGTATCAATGTTTTTAGCATGAATTCCAATGTCCTTCCATTGAACCTACTTGGAATGCTCATCTTTTCTGGTCCTGGGGACCAGGTGAAGACAAATAGCACTTGCCAAGAAATGTGGATCGTTTTTGCTGAGGCAAAAGCTGACTCGCATACTGATAACCAAGCTCCCCTTCGGGAGCAATGTGAACTTGATATGAGAGGAACCATTACCTAGCCTCATGTCAGGTAGGACTTAGCATGAAGCCTGGAAGACCCATTCTGGGAGTTAACAGTGTTACTTAATGTAAAAAAATAAAATAAATAAAATAAAACAAACAATTTTGTATTATTTAGGAGAAATGTTACTGGGCAAAAATCACAGTGTGTTGTCCTCAATTATGAGTCCTTGAGAACTCAGAGAATGATGATTGCATCTACAGGGTGCTAACACAAAACTTACAGGAACTATTTAGTACAGTGCCAAGGCCTCTGGCACCCCCATTAACACATCACTTTTCTTGCCCTTCAGCTTCTCAGCCTTGGCAACACAGATCACTGCCACCGTGGGAAGGACCTTTTGATCTCCCTGAAGAATCTATCAAGTAATTTTAACACAGACCTCAGCGATGACATTTTGCTCCTCCCCATGGCACAGAACCATTTCACACCTGCTGGAGAAACCAATAAATAACACTTTTTTTTCCCCAGAGAAAATCAGAAACTGACTCCAAGGCAAATCTATATAGCACCCATTTACCACAATTTCTGTATTCCCAACTGATCCACAGGTTTCGCACACATAAACAAAGGTACGGTTTAAAAGAAAAATAAGCAAGAAGAATTAGAATACAAAGTAGGCTGCATTTGACCCCTCCAGATCCTACGCTTAGAGTCTTTCTAGAGCGGTGTTTCTCAGCCTTCCTACTGCTGCGACCCTTTTGCACAGTTCTTCATGAAGTGGTGACCCCCAACCATAAACTTATTTCCGTTTCTACTCCATAACTGTAATTTGGCTACTGTTAATGTAAATGTCTATGTTTTTCAATGGTCTTGGGCGACGCCTCTGAAAGGGTCTGTTTGGCCATGACCCAGAGTTGAGAAGCACTGTGTGGGACATTTTAATGTCTAATTTTATGTATAGATTTAACCCTCCCATTCGAAGTTGAATGAAAGTGGAGATCTTAGCTAGATTGCTCACTGCTATATCCCCAGTGAGCAATCAGGGGCCTCATAGCCATGTGTTGACAATTCACTCATCAAATATGTTCCCATTGAGTACCAAGTGGTGTGATGGGGCTCAGGTGTGTAAAAGAGGGATCCACTGACTCTCAGGATACTCCTCCCAGCTCCAAATTCATTCTGAATGCTTCCTTGAAATAGCTAATGGTCTTCTCAAACTTGATAGCTTGTCAGTTCCAAAACAGACTTTTCCCTAACCGCCTAACCGCCTCTTAGTCAAATCACCCATATCCTTGCTAGAAAGAAAAAAAACTACCCCTGGACTTCTGGCCCCATGCTACAGATACATTCTGATCTCTTTAAGAACACATGTAGAATTTTCTATTATATACATTCAAACATATTCCTAACTTATACATCATTCAAACGAAAGATCAGAGAAGAGAAAAAAAAATGAAGGAAACAAAAAACAAAAGAGGATTACTGAAGGCAATAAAAGAGCCAGAGAAGCAGATTAGGAAGGAAAGCCAACATGAGGCCAAAGGAAATATCAGAGAGAGTGAGACGATGCCATTAATTTACCGATAGACTCAAGCACGAGGAACATTAGAAACATGGGAAGAATCTAGTCAGAGGAATCACTTCTCCGCCTTTTGGCTAAGACCAACTGTGAAAAGCAGTGGGTGGGGGCTTCTTAGCAAGGGTTTTTCTCCTAACTGAGATCTCAGGGCAGCAGAAGTAGCCAGAAGCCAACAAACAGGAGGGCTGCCCACTGCCCCCGAAGGACCACACATGGCGAATACAGTGTGTGTTACTCATCTTCACCTTCTCCTTGTGCTCCTGGCTAACAGGTAACCTGCTGTTCTGAATTGCATCAGTTCCACTTGACTGGTAATTTGAAACGCTGGCCAGCATCCAACTGACATGAACGAGGTTCTGCTGGTGTCAGTGTGATTCTAGCTGGTACCCACCTTCCCACAGCAAGGCTCATTACTATTATAGCTGTCGGTATATCTACTAAGGCCTTGTGGTGAACCAGAAGAAAAACAGAAACTCTGAAATTATGTCAGTTGTTTATTTGGTTGTGATATTCAGCCAGTGGGACGTGAGGCAGCCCCCATGCACCCTCTCCAAATATTGTGCCTAGGAAACTCATCTGAAATGATTTAGGTTTGAATTAAAAAAAAAAAAAATCTCTGCCTGTGTCTCTCTAATACAGAACTGAAAATGCTGGGGGAAAGGTCATTTTCTGCTTTGCCTTTCATCTCCTTGCTCAAAAAAAAAAAATTGTTAAAGATTAGTTTGACATAAAAGCAACCTCTTGTACTTTGTGTTCCCAGCCAGTTACTCGGTGTAACAGCTCAGCGAGGTGGAGGTGCGGAGGGAAAGAACTTGATCACGATGGTGAGGGAAAGAAACCGCCCTGTAACTTAATACAGAAAATCTGAAAGGCCTTTGTTGAAATTATCATCACTAAAGAGTGCTCGGTAGGCAACACCTCCGTCAAAATTCTGGTGCCTGCTAAACCAGCCAGTGGACAGGCTCAATTGCCCGGAAGACGTAAGCATTTAATTTGGGGTTACTATGTTTCACAAGCTATCTCCAGTTCCTGAAGTCTTAATGAGCCCTGCATAGTTTGTGCTCAGGTATCTCCTTAGTAAGCCAACCAGTGAGCGGAAGGGAAAGGAAGGAAGGAATACAAGAATAAGCGATACATAAATATGCCTGGAGCGTGAGGCATGAGATCCAAATGTAGATCGGATTTCTCACCCATAAAGATGATGGGAGATGCCTGGTATAAAATGAGCTATCCTCTCGATGAAACTCTTACAAGAGAGATGGCTAGAAACCCCAACATCACTGTTTTCTTCCACAACCCTTATCTTCATGTTCTTACCCACTAATTGTGCTCAGGGTTCAAACTCCAGACGTCCCTAATCCCTAGGTCCAGCATCTTAAAAGTTCCTGGAGAACTAAGGGCTCTTCGTTCCTTTTGTGCAAGCCACACTCACACTACAAGGCACCCCTGTTTCACTGGCCATCTACTGTTTAGTTTACATAAGCTACTCAGCCGACCTGGATGTCAAGCACTGTGCTTAGGGGAAGTCAAAGAAGCTCACAGAGAGGCAGACTCAGCCTTTGCCCCAGACTGTTGGGTCTTTGGGTGGAGTGAGTAGCAGATATCATTACAGATACGTTTGGGAGCTCCAGAACCTGCGGCTTTAGAAGGTAATCCAGCTGAGGAGAAAAATGTTTGGAATTTAAAGGCAGAATTGATGAACAGTTTAACAACTTAGTTCAAGAAGTCACTCGCTGGAGATGCTTCTGGGAATGCAGGTTAAGAAGGTACAGTCTGAGATGGAATACATACCTGACCCCCTTTTATGACATTTTTTGGTTGGGGGGGAGGATTGAAGTCAAACTTAGAGCTTATTTCTCAGGAGGCAAAACCAGAGGGCTTTGTGGAGTTGCTCAGCACAATGATTTACAAAGTTGATTATGTATATAATTCAGAACAGGTCCCAGTATTCCGTGTGTGCTGCACACTGGTGCAAAACACATTCCATGCCTCGGAGGTGTCATTTTATTAAGTGGAAAATTCAACTCAAGTAAAAGAGGTGCTAACTGACCAGCATACAGACGATGATTAAGGGATGGGCCCCAACTGCGGTTCACCTTCCAGGTCAGCAGGCTACTTAGCAGGGTCGGTTGGCTTCAGGTGATATCTGGTGTTGGCGTATGTTGTCATCCATGGCGTCTCAGAATCACTTACAAATAAACTCGGCTCCATTCCACTTGTTTTTTAAGGTTCATTTTATAAAGATTTTACTTATGTATATGTGGGAGTTGTAAATGAGTGAAGGTGCCGGAGGAGGCCAGGCGGGGGCGCTGGATCCCCTAAAGGTTGTGATGCATCCAATGTAGGTGCTGGAAACTGAACACAGGTCGTCTCTGAGAAGTGTGCATTCTTAACCGCTGAGCCATCTCTCCAGCCCCTATTCACTCCGTTTCTGACAGGTTTGTATTTCATTATTATTATTATTACTACTATTGACTTGCCACTGTTCTGGTGTTGGAGATAAATGTGTAAAACTGGTAAGCCTGCTAAATTCTTATAGGAGCCTTAGCAAAACTAGGGGTATATAATGGGTACAAGAAAAGCAAAGAAGAGCAACCATTCTAGCAAACTCTAGACTCCAAGAAAGAGCAGATGTACTCTTGCCAAAATTTGTTGAATTTGCTTCAATCTTTTTTTCATAAGTTTTCCTTAAAAGCAACATTATAAAAGCACTTAATGTCTGTCAGGAACTGTCGTTAGTAATTAATTCCTTGGCCTCATAAAATCTAAAAAACGGTCAAAAAATAGAGCAGCACAAATTTTTATCTTCTCCCACTCCCTGCAAGGGTGGTTCTCTACCCTTTCAACTCAGGTGCATCAGGTCCTCCTCCAACACCCCTGACAGGTGTGACTGACCCTGACTTTAATTAGACAGTTAAGAGGCGATCCAGTCCAAAAGCAGCCGGGAAAACAGCCAATACCGTCTGTACTTAGACACTCCCTCACCCCTCCCCTGCATTTTACCTTCTTTGCCTTTAGCTTCTGAGGCATAGCTATCCTACACAGTCTCCCATTTTCTCAGCAAATGCCCTCCAGCCGTGAACTCAACATTCACAGACTTGCTCTAATTATTCGATTGTGAAGTTTTTGCAGATAATTCCCCACAGGTGACAAACGTTCCATTAGGTCTGCCCAGTGAGCAGACGGATAAGTCACTCTGACAAGCACCGAACGTTCGCCCAATGAATGGATGGGTAAGTCACTCTTTCCAGTCACTTAATCTGCTTTTCCTCTCTGTGTGAAATGCTGTTTCCGTGTCTCCCAGACTTTCCTCTCCCACCATATTTCCCCTCCCTAACACCCGTACATACATCTTTTAAATTATACTTGAAGGGAAATGATAGTGTAGGAAGAAGAATGTTACGACGTCCCTGCTCTGGATGCTTGCCATCGGGTCACATCCCACGTCAAGTAGGGCCAATGACCCTTGATTCATGGTGTTTTGAGGCAAACTGGGGTACTTCTGAAGTCCCTGTGTGTTTTCTTGTCGGACAGTAAAAACTAGTTTATTTCCTTTTTACCTAAATCCCTGCCCTTCTGAGGAGACTGCTGGTTTGCTCACTTCAGACCCTTTCCTACAGCATCACTGTGCTTCTCCGGGCTCAGAACTCTCCGGGGAAAGATCACCTGAAGCTGAGAAACCTCAGGCCCGAGGGAAACCTCATATTAGGGAACTGAGAGCATTATTAACCCCGAGCCGTGTTAAATCCACCAAAAGGAAATCATAACCCAACCCTCTAAATAGAAACATCAGTGATGTTATTTTGGGGCTTGTGAAGTGGGCAATTATGCCTACTGTACCATTACTGTCCAGCTACCACTCCCCACTCGGTGAGAGACTTCTGAAGCATTCCGGAGCCTGCGATTTATAAAGCTGCTTGTAATCTCCTTTGGCTTGGGGGCAAGTTCGCTGCTCGCTGCCAGAAGTGTGTTTTATCCAAGTCCAAGTGCCTGATGCCTATCTGACTTTATGGCTCTCTTCGATACCACGCCTCAAGTTTCAGCATGATCTCTGAAACAAGGAAGGACCTAGGAGACAGAGAAAAGCATAATTAAAGGGGTTCCAGGAAGCCCTCATGGTGCTAATTAAGCAATTTCCAACCCCATGCGGCAGTACTTACTCAGTGAGGCGGGCTTCTTGGGTTCGTGTTCGCCTCAAGTCCAAAGGCTTATACTCCAGGGCTACAACTCCGCAACTGAAGACTCAGCACTGCAGATCCTTCTGGACTTCTTCAGTCTTCAAGGACAGAAACCCCACCCTCTTGCTTTCTCCCATACCTACTTTAATGGCACTGGACATTTGACTCCTCAGAGTCCACCTCCTGGGTTCTCAGCCATATCTTTAAGACAAACAAAAACCCATTTAAAGTTCACAACAGAATCAGGCAATAGCTGCCACCATAGTCCCCAGTTCATGAGTGGGGAGGCCGAGGCTCAGAAAGCTCAGAAGAGGTGGAATCAAGATTCACACTTGGGCAGTGTGTTTCTGGCAGCCTGCACTTCCTCATTGCCCTAGATTCCTTATTCAAATTGCAACAGTAAGTTCCCTATGCTGTACATTATTAACCTTTTAAAAGCAATGTTTTCATGAAAAACAAATCCTTAGGAAGCCAAGCCTGTGCTTTTTTCCCTCCTTTATTCTATCTTTTTGTTGTTGTTGTTGTTGTTTTTAATGTTGGTGATGAGAGCACCACAAAGCACACATACAAAAAAAAAAAAAAGTCTTTGCACCCTAAAGTCTCCACATACCTTATTTCACCTTTGGCCAAAGAATGTATTCCCCTCTCTGTGACCACAAAGATGTGATCAGAGAATAAAAACCAAGACGTTATTATAGCTTAGAGTATAAAAATCTCGGTCCAGTAAGTAGTCTGTTCTGACAGTGAACCAATGATGATCACGTTTGTAAAAAAGCATCTCCTTTTCGTGCCACACTTCTTGCTGGCTTTAATGAGCTTCCTTGGATTTCTTGCTCACTCACCTTTTCATGCTCCTGTGAACTCAATGACACCATGGAGGTGGTGTTTCTGCTCTTTCTCTAACAAACATGGAAACTAACTCCTGGTGTCAAAATGTATCTCCTCTGCTTCCGGCGTGATTCCACAGCTCACAAGAGATGCTGCCTGCTCCGCTGAGTCATTCTTCAAGCCTTTAAGGAGATTCTGGAAGACCAGGGTGAGCAGGATGAACAGCAGCTCTTTGCTTGAGATGCTTAAACACCAGTGTGGAACAATAGACAATATAGGATAAGTGCTTAGCTGGAGAAAACCATTTTCAAAGAAAATCAGGATTACATGTGTGAGAGAGCGTGAAGTGGAGGGAAAATCAGTTGATTGGATTTTCAGGGAAGGCCTCTCTGGGGTGACATTTAGCTGAGACTTGAATACTGAGAAGCAAGCGTACGCATTCCAGAAGAGGAAACATTCAATGCTAAGTCTTCAGATGGAAGCAAGACCAGGTAGAGCCTGCTTTTAGAAAGCTCACCATGCGTGCGTGCACGCGTGAGTGCGTGTGTGTGTGTGTGTGTGTGTGTGTTTCACACCCTTAGAAGCTTCATGCCCAACTTCTATGGCCTTCATGACAGCTCTATCAGAAGGAGCCCCAGAGTCAATACAGGAGACACCCAGACCCAAAGTTCTGAGCACCAAGGAGATTTGTTACCCTGGAGGGGTGTGCAGGAGTTGGGGTGCCTCTGGACCGGACAAAGACAGACAATGGGTGTTTCTGCAGGAGCGTTTTTTAAGAAGAAAAAGGAAAGTCTGCTAGAATGAGTAGGTAAGTCCTGATTGGACAGGTTAGTGGGTAGAGCCAAACGATGTATTTTTTTTTTTCAAACGATGAATTTTGATTGCTGGACCTTGGTGTTTTGATAGTTGGACCTAGTTGATCAGTCTCAAGAATGAGTCTGTGGTCTGGAGGCCGGCTGGCTGTACGGTTGCACTCTAATGGTTTAGCAAGGGAGAAGGAGAAGGAAAGGGCAAAACAGCAGGTCCCGGGCCTTCAGTGTTTGTGCCCACTTGAGCTCTTTATAGAGGCTTGTTCCCATCCCTCCTATCACAGTGGCTACTGGTTTTCAAGACTGCATCTTGCTACCTTCTGGATCACTGCCCTCCAGTGAGCAGCAGTCACCCAGGAATACATTGATGATTAACACCAACAGACCATGGGAAACAGACTTTGCCTGTCAGCCAGCCGTAACATTTTACTTTAAGCTACAGATTTAACACAGTTGGGAGCCTGGCCGTTCTTTCCTGCCTAACGGCACCTTCCCCAGTCTCTTGTCCTGTCCCCAGAGACCCGATAGCTGTGTCAAGTAGTAAACCATTCTTAATCTCTCATGAAGATCTGAGTGTGATCTCCCAAGCCCATATCTCTCAAG
Organism: Meriones unguiculatus; assembly: GCF_030254825.1. Taxonomy (NCBI): domain Eukaryota; kingdom Metazoa; phylum Chordata; class Mammalia; order Rodentia; family Muridae; genus Meriones; species Meriones unguiculatus. The sequence goes on from NC_083359.1 coordinate 72,786,186, forward strand.
CTATCCTCTGACCTGTGCAAACACATATACACATAAATAAATAAATAAATATGGAAAGATGAATTAAAATTTCAATATAAAAGTAAGACTGAGAGGATTGAAACTGTTTATAATAATACCAAAATAACTAGTTCTTAACAAAGCAAAATTTGCCATTTCTGTATCTAGTTAACACTTTCCAGTGCATTAATTCAGTAAGAGCAAACAACCAAAAGGTATTGTCTCGTTTCTGAAGGCTAGAAGTTGAGGTCAACCTGCTGGTAGAGCTGGCATCTTTTTGCTAGGCTCGGACATGGCCATCTTCTCCCTGTGTCTAAACATGCACATCTCTCTAAGTGTTCCTTTTAATAAGAATGTAGGCATACTGGATCAGGGTCACTCAAGTAACTTTATTTGACCTTACTTAACTATATAAAGCACTCATCTTCATGTCAGAGAACTGAGACCTGAATTGGGTGGCTAGGACATACAGCCTAAATAAGAGCAACAGAAAGAAAAAAGAAACAGGAAAATTGGAGCCGTTTTGAGAAAATAAAGCCATGATAATTCAGGAACACTGTGACAGAATGACATGTTATGCTATGACAGAATTAGTACACAAGGACATTAAAGTAGCTATTAAAACCCTGTTCCTCAAGCTCAAAAGTTAAAGGGAAGCTGGAGTGTTAAGGATAAAGAGTAACCAGGGATATGCAAAATGATGCAAACAAAACTTGGAGGCATTCATCTGTCTGAATGGTTTCATAAATGAATTCGCCTGAGGGGAAGGGCGTGGGCAGATCGGACACCGAGTTAGTGTAGCTAGTGAGGGAGAAAGCACAGCACAGAGACATGTGTACAAAGGAACTCGGGGAATGAACACTAGGAAAATGAAAAAAGCAGCGATGAACTGATGAACTGTGAGGCAAGTCCTCTTACCCTAACACCTGTGCAAACAGAGTCCCACAAGAGGAGTGAGGGGCCAAAACTTACTTGAAGAAATAATGGCTGAAAACATCTCTTTTTTTTCCCCAACTGAATTTTTACTGTCAAGACGCTTTAGCCATTCCAAAAACAGAAACACAAATCCAACTGCGCCAAGAATTCATACTTGAGTAGTGTAACTATCTGCAGTCAGGGATAAGCAGATAGCCAGATGCTCAGAGGAGCAAAGGTAAGAGTGACAGCTGGCCCAGAGACAACAGTGCAGCACCTATAAAGCACTGAAAGATGAAGGAATCTCTCAGCCTGACTTACTTGCTCAGTAAACACCGCTTTCGAACATAAAGGTAAAATGAAGACAAACACGCTGAAACCGTTCCTCCAAAGGAAAACTGCCCAACAGAAAATGTTAAGGGAAATTCTTCAGATAAAAATAATAGCAAATGAAATCTAGCTCTCTCAAAGGGGTCGGGAGCATAAGAAGGAGTAATCACATGAGCTGTGGGAGGGATCTGGGTGTTCCCCCAGCGCACACCATGCAGGCCCTCTCTCACTTACAAACACCCCGGCCGGCTTCTACACTTCTAATTCACGCGTGCAGGATCAGTAGTAAATTCTGTTTCTCCCACTGTTGTTGAGCACGTGCTCATTGATACTGTGCCGCATGCCCAAGCCTGGGAATACAGCAGCCAGAGCACACTGGCCTCCCTGCTAAGCATAGTAAGCACACGTCTGGCACAGGTGAGCACACAGCCATGGGCCGTGGTTACCTCAAGGGTCTGATCTAATAATTATCTCCAGGCCACAAAGGCTACAGTTTTGTTGTTTTAATTATCTTTGTGATATGGTCATTTGATATAATAACCCAATTGATAAAGGCCTCACTTGCATAAGCCTAGATCGTGAGGCAGCTCGGGTTTTCTGGTTTAAAAAGAGAAAACTGGGATATGCTTCCATGGATAAAACAAAAGACACCATCAACCCAATGATGAGGGTCCGGAAGAGCTCGCTGTGGAGCCAGCAGAAGAGCAGGTGAGCTTCCCAGACACACCTCAGTCCGAGGAAGTCACACCCTCACCATGACTTCTCCCCACCCTCAACTCCAGAGGCTGAGCTCACCGCCCTGTGCCTGTCAACAGTCTCGCAGTGTTCCAAACTGCAGGTTTTATCCCCCTGAATTATTGTCAATTCCACCCAGGAAGAAACTGTGACTTCTGTTTCTTTTGAGTGTTTCCCTTAAATAGAAAACAGAGATAAAGGCTTTAAAAAAAAAAAATGAGGGAGAGAGTACAGAAGCAGGAAGTGTGACAGACTCCAGGGCAGTGTCCTCAGGTTGCAGGCATTCTGCAGATGGCTCGCTCTGGTCGCTCTGTGGAACTTGGTGCATCCTTCTTCCTGTAAGAGACGCCTGGTGGAGGATGCAATATAAGGGTTCCTCTTTCATGCTTGATCTGAATCATCACAAGAAATGGCCCTACTTGCAGCTGTATCACTTGCTGGTGACAAATTAAACGTAGGAAATAAGTGTGAGACTTTCTGGAGTGTCTGTCACAGACGGGGACATGGCCACAGGAACAACTGTCGCAACTGTTCATCTCTCTTTGGGATGCACTTGATCCTTTAATCCAAGTCCAGGTGTTTCCCCGTGAGAACAGCATCTAAGACAAGGAGTGAAGGAACACTGGGAGCATTTAAGAATGTACAGTACAGTGCCCAGATTCCCTCGAACCCTACACCTCCACAGGGGAGGAAAAGATCATCCCATCTACCCAAGCACAATGGCTTGCAGAAACTGCCCTTCCCACTTGCTGGTGTCTTAATCTCACCAGTTGTGAAGCTTTCATTACACCCAAAATTAGAGCAGAAGCCCTCAGGTCACTGTTCTGTTTTGTTTTGGGGGGAGGGTTATTTGTTTTTGTTTTTAATTTTTATCACTTGTAGGTTCTCAGACAGAATGACTTTATCACATTTAACTTTAAATGTTGCAGAAGTCAAGCCTAGTGCTGTTTACTGAGTCTATAATAAAGACACATTTAGTCAGCTAGAGAAATGGCTCAGCAGTTAAGACCAATGGCTTTTCTTCCAGGGGACCCAAGTTCAGTTCCCAGTACCGTGTCGGGCAGCCCCCCACCTGTGTTCTCTCACCTCTGACATCCTCAGGCGCCTGCAGTCGCTTGCACGTACCTCCACATAAACACAGACAAGTAGATGCAATCCAAGGTAAGTCTCTCTAAGATTAGTGCATGAGTCAATAAGATTTTCATTTGTCTCTCACTCTGAAATTTATTTCCATCTATTTCTTGATTTGTCTTGAGCCACAGAACACACCAGCTATCTTTAGATTTCAATAAACAAACATAAATTCACATGATATGATGTCGGAAATGCTGAGTAGAAGGTCAAGAGCTATTGAATCCAATTTTGGTGCTTTTTTTTTTAGCTATAAAGGAACTTTGGTAAGTCATATGACTGCTGCACTTTACTTTCTGCCTCTATAAGATGGAGATGTCTGCCCTGCAATGAAAATAACAAGGGAAGGAAGAGGCATTTATTAGATGCCTGATACATGAGTCAGTCCCTTTAGAAGACTATCATAGTACCTTTGTCTCATTTCCACAGTTTTATAGACAAAGAAGTCGGTGCTCATAAACTAACCAGCTTTAAAACACTCCAATCAAAGGACTCAACACTTAGGGAAGACTACTGAGCTGTCCCTGTGCCATTGTGTAACTACCTCAGGGATGGATGCTGAGACACAGGCACGCACTAAACAGGAGGCTGACTGCCTAAGAGAGGCTTAAAGCTCAAACTAACACACTTGAGTTTTTGTCAAAGATTCTTTCCTCCTCACCTGCTGCTCATGGTGGGCCTATGCAAAACAAAGTATGTGACAGTATCTAGCAGGGTTAAAAGAGAAAGGCATCTTTATCTTACTTATTTATTTATTTAAACTTTATTTCATCTATTATCACTATTATATTTTTTGAGACAGTGTTTCATTTAGCCCAGGATGGATTCAAACTTACTGTAGACTGAAGATGGCCTTGAACTCTAGTCTTAAACCTCTACCTCTCAAGTACAGAGGTTATAGGGATGTGTCACCAATACCACTTGGAAACAAATAGTTTAAATAAATAACTCTTGCTTTCTGTCTTTATGAAGCTTAAATCTTACTGAAAATATCAATGAATTTCACTCATCTGAAAATTCCACTCACATGCAACAACATATTCTATTAAAATAAAAGGCAAAACTGATATTGCTGATCTTGTCTAATCATCAACTGTATCGGTGAAGACAAAGCAATGCCTATGGCCCAAATCACAGTGTTGTCCATGGGATTCTAAACATTATGTGAAAATAATCCCAATCTATCTCCAAGTTAGTAGATTTGTGGTTAAAAAAAAATACTGCACCATTCATATTTGAGCTTTGACTGCATATTTTTTTACAATTAAGATTTTTATTGGTTAAATAACACTCAAAATTGGATAATAGTTCTTTTTTCTGAAATAGAAATGCTACCTTTTAGTCATAAAAATCTTTCCTCCTGATGTTTTAAAAGACTGGGAATACACATGAAAGCAACACATCAAAATACCTTCAAGAGAAAGTCAAACCAAAGATTACGGCATCTTCATAATTACAAAGCAAATGAGTCACAAAAGGAAGCTTTTATGTTCTTGTTCTTTTGATACTTCACTTTTGTATTATTATGGATATTTTTCAGTGCAGATTTTGACTTTTTATTTCTAAGATTATAATATAATCATGTCGTTTCTCCCTTCCCTTCCTTCCTTCCAAATTCTCCCATATCCCTCTTCTTGCTCTCTTTCAAATTCATGGCTGTTGCTGTATGTATGTCTATAGTGTGTTTAATAATAAAATCTTACAAATATTTTCCTAAATACAACCTACTCAGCCCACATAATGTTATGTTTGTTTGTTCGTATGTATGTTTTCAAGACCATTGGTATTGGATAACCAAACGGTGCGCTCTTCCCTGGGGAAGACTATTTCTCCCACTCCCAGCATTCCTTAGTTCCCTATAGTCCTTTGTGTGGGGTTGAAGCCTTGTGGGGCTCTTTTTACTTACTGTAATGGAATTATATGTCACGGTTCTCTAGAGAAACCAAAACTGACAGACAGACAGACAGAGAGGTTCACACGGAGAGACCAAGAACCCAGTGCTTGGTCCCTGAGGCAGGGTACCTCAACAGTTGCTGTAGCCTACTGTGGCCCTGAGGCAGGGTAGCTCAACAGTTGCTGTAGCCTATCGTGGCCGTCTCACACTGGCCAGACTAGCAGCCTGGGAGTTTCTTAGTCCATGTGTTGGGCTGTCTCAGCAGTCCCAACGTGGCCCTGAAAACCTGGAAATTTCCTGGAGAGCCATTGGTCCTTAGCCGCCAAAAGGAAGGCTGAAAGTGCTGAAAACACAGTAGCAGCAATTGGTTAAGTCTATTTGGTCAAGTAAGCAAAAACTAATCTTCCTTCCACTTTGCCCTTTCTTAGCTGGACTGCTACCAGAGGACCCCCTCCCCGGGATACTTTGGGTAGGTTTTCCTACATGAGGACAATTCTTTGGGTGAAGCATCCTGCTCAGGTTATTCTAATCTGTGGCAAGTTGATACTAAAACTAGCCATCATAAGGGCATTTCCATGTCAAATCACCTCTTCAGTGATGCATCATGTGTATGGGACTATGCCTCTTCTGTGCCCTTCTCTTAGGTTGAATCCTTTCCTTCCAATCTGATAGTGTGTGGAGACAGAGCTTCAAATAAGTTCAGGGGAAGTTACTAAGATGGAGCCCTGGAGATGGAATTAATGCCCCAGTAAGAGGAACTAGCAGAGAGCTGTGTGGGGACAAGAGGACTAGGACTAATCTCTCCACACCTAGAGCAAAGCCCTCTCCAGACTGACCTCTCCAGGACCATGCTGGTTTTTTTATCACAGATGACCAGCCTAGAACTGGGAGAGGGTGGGGTCTGCTGTCTAACCCACCTATTCAGTGTTATGATATGCTAACTCAAGTGACAAAGACAAGCAAAAAATGTAGTAAGTTGACAGTGGATAACCAGAAAGATACCACCTCAGAGTTGTCATCGCCAGCAGAAAGAGACTCTCAGCAGTGTGCTCCTCCTGGTGGACCTGGGAAGAGCCCAGAGTGACTCCTTATCCCTCCCTCACAAATCATAACCTCTGCCTAACCTTGAGAACACATTCCACAGTCTAGGCGGACAGATACTTTACAAAATATCTAATAAATACTTTACAAACATGTTGAGGTCATGAGAGACGAAACAAAGTGGTAAACCGGGCAACTGAAATACATTTGAAACACTCTTTATATCAATTAACTCAATTGCATTAGTGTCAATATCTGAATTGTGGTCACTGAACTACATGTATGAAAGGTGACAACATTTGAGAGAATTTCATGAAGGATAGCTAAGAATTCTCCTCGCCATTTTGCAAATGTTGATTAGGGGAGTGTTTCAAAATGAAAAATAACTTTAACTTTATCCCATTTGTGTGTGTGTGTGTGTGTGTGTGTGTGTGTGTGTGTGTGTGTGTCAGGGGGATATTTGTGCCGCTGCGTGTATGTGGAGGTCAGAGGGAGTTGATTCTCTTTTTCTATTTACTGTATGGATCCCAGGAATTAAACTAAGTCACCAGGTATGGTGGTGAGTGCTTTTGCCCACTGAGCTATTTCACTGGACCAAAGAAATGATTTTTAATTAAAAATTAAGGTGGCAGTGTTATAAACATACTGCTCTTTCACACTCATCTTCTACTTCTTAGCTGAAAATGGCATCTTGAGTTGAAAACGCTAAAACACCTATCTTCTCTAAGGATTAAAACACTAGCCTATTCTTTGGTACACAAATCTAGACCTTAAAAAATGTGCAAGGGTTAGACCAACATGGTGGCTTAAAAGATCTCAGTTGCCTGTGTGTGGCGTTTGCTAGTGAGAGACTGCTGGCTGTCCCAGAGTGAGAACGACAGGATGTACCGTTCTATCCTCCTTGTCCACGGTCCAGCTCGTCCTCCACTTGCTACTCTAACTGACTTCTTTAACAAGTACTCAAACAAGGAGTCCTGATCCTCACAACCACACTTAAAGAAGAAAGTGTTTTAAACTATTTCCCTTCTCAAGTCTCTGTGTTCTTTATCATTGAAACACCATCTGTCAACCAAGCACTACGCTGGGCACCTCACAAATTGCATGAACCATTTCCCTCCACTTGTTTTAGTTTGTACCAGATCAAGAACAACACAATTATCAAACACAGTAAGTGCGTGGGTTTGCTGCTGAAGAATGGGGAAATGAAAGCATCGGCTAAGATAGGAATTTCCCATTAGGGGATCCTTTCTTTTTCTCCTTTGCCTCTCCTGAGGACACACAATAGGACTGAAGGCCAACCCACGTTATCTAGAACACTCTCTCCAATCAAGAGCATCTACTCAATCTTATCTATAAAAACTCTTCCTCTGTTCTCAATCACAATGACCTTTCCAGAGTTTAGAATGTGACGTCTTTGGAAGCCATTGTCCAGCCTTCTCCAGAGACTGTTGTTGGTTATTTACTATTTACTGTTGAAATATCTTTTAGTTAAGCAGCAGTTATTCCTAAACCAGCTGTATACCCAAATCACCACACAGAGACTGAGATTTAATTAACCTAGAGCACAATGCTGAGCAATAGTTACTCCATCCTAAACCTCCAAGCCCACATAGTTTCCTACCATTCATATTTCACTCATCATACTTGCTTTTAGTCATATCTTAGGTCTAGGTCCAGTCCCATCTCTCCACGTTTCCAAGACCTTCCCTCCAGAGTCTCCCTCTCCCCTCTCTCCTCTCCTGACTCCTTCCTCTACTTCCCACTCCCTTCCTTTCCCTCCCGTCTCTGGACCAGGATGTCCCACCCTATATTCTCCATTGTACAGCATTGGCTGGTTGGTTGTTTAATTGACAATAAAGAGACGAAATGGTGGCATGTTTCCACAGACTCGAGACAGGTGATGCTTAAGTATCATAATGCAATGTCCAGATTGAAACCAGATAGTGGGGGAGAGAAATCAGCATTTGAATGAACAAGGGTACACTGTATACATTCCAAAAGAACATTATACCAATAAGAGACCCATTCATTTTGTAGGGAGAAATGTTCAAAAAAATCTTGCCACACAGTCAAGTACTGTGGGGGCTGCCACCAAACCACACAGGTGTGTGAGTTTGCAGGTCTGTCGCTGACATTGTCTCTACATGAGGCCCTGAAGAAAGAGGTCCCGGCTGGAAGGTGACATTCTGTTGATTGGAAATCTGGACAAGAAAATAATATAGTCACCATGGGAAGACCAAAAATGACAGACATTTGCTCACCAGAACCCTACGCTGAGACCAACCATGTTTATACCTACTCACCACTACCCACCACCAGGCCATCACATCCCCTCTGCCCGTGTCTCCAGGAGTCACACCTAGCGATGCAAGCAAAGGTACAGACAGCAACACCCCCTCTCACCCAACCCTCATCTCTAGTTACGGAGGTTTGTGTTTTTCTGGCACACTGCTGTTTGCGTCTCTACCTCGTTCTCTTTTCAACAGACGGTCTTCTCGCTCTCTCTATAGTTAAGAAGGATTGACTGACTAAAATTAATTGTCTAGGGGCTGCAGAGGTAGCTCGTTGGTTAAGAGCACTAGCTGCTCCTGCTGAGAGCCCAGGTTTGATTCCCAGCACCCATGTGACAGCTCACAACCATCTACAACTTCAGTTCTAGGGTACCCTGTGCCCTCCAAAAACACAGACCTACGTTGAGGCAAAACATCTATTTGCATAAAATAAACAATAATAACATAAACCCTCTCTAGTCATTGTCTGCATCAAATAATGTGTATCTCAATACGAATGGCAACATCTGTTGTGATGCATAGAAGGGTAAACAGTGTGAGAAAGACAAATTGTTACGATTTCCTTAAACTCTTTGGGGGAAGACTAAAATTATAGTTTTTGAGAAGATTCGTGAATCTGGTCTTTCCCACCTAAGGTTTGGTGCTGTGTGATATCCTCCATGGGAAAGCCCAGGAACAGCCACCATTCCTGCTTGTAGGGGACTGTTTGCTCTTTAGGAAACACAAGGAGCTGATTTTGAAAGGCATCCATAGCTCTGGCTTCTTCTCAACAACCCAGCCCAGCACGGTGATCCTTCCTCCATCTCTTGTCAGATCACCTGAGTTTAAACCTCTGCTCCAACACTTAACCATTTGTATGGCTTGCTTTACAAGGATAGAGTCGTGAGGGGGTGAGTAAAAAAGCAAGTGAAAACCGTATGTTATGAATTAACTTCATGGGACCACAGGCCTCATTGACTCAACCAAACATTAACCTCAGCGTCCTTTCTTCTACAGACGTGGTTAATGTTCATAATCGGCTGACAAGTGAGAGACGTTATCCTCAATGACCTGAGTGCTTCTGACTCAAGTAACCCAAAGACCTTAAGAGTCAGGTTAGTGATCTCAGAGGAAGAAGAAATTCTACCTGTGGCCAGAAGCTTCAGTTTAGCTCTGCTGGCTTCAGCCTAACCTACGGACCCCCACAGACACATCTACAGATTCCTGACAGCTGGCCTCTTCATACACAGCTCCTCCTGGGGACACTGACTCAGCCTGATGGCTCAGAATCCTTGCTACTGTCTCTGAGAATGACAGTGCAGGGTGGCACTATTATGGTGGTGCTACAGTTACCTAACACAGAGTTCTAGAATCTCCCTGTCTGTCTCAGTCCCCACGTCTGTCCCACTGAGCCTAACCAGGATGTTCTCTCTCATAAGATCACAGTGCCTCAAGCATGACTTTAAAACACACACACACACACACACACACACACACTCACCAAAAATACTCCATATAGACAAAACAAAACTACCTGATAGAATTTCAGCATCCTAATAACTGATAGAGTCGCTGGGCAAATGCTTCCACACTTGGGTTCTGGTTGCTTTGTTGTCTTTGAGGCAGGCAATCGCTGCGCAGCCCACATTGGCTTCAAATTGTGATGAATAAAATAACAGCCAGACAGGCGTCTGCCTGAGGACTAGCATGTGGCTAGTTAATGGCTGTAAGGACTTCAAGAAAAGCCAGAAGCCACAGTAGCTGTCTATGGCTTCGGTTCCTTTCAGTTACGTGATGGAGCAAGATTTGAACTGCTAGACCTTCCCGCAACCAGCAGCAAGGCTAAGCTCCTTAATCCTGCACTCTCAGAAGCCCAAAACACAGTTGTTCACCCTCCATCTACCTCCGGCCCGGAAGCCATACTCCGTGCCAGCCCTGCTCAGTCTATACCCTCCTTCAGTGGGCTGACTAGAACTGCCAGCCTGTCTTCATCTCTTCTGAGTGATTCCGTCATCTTCTTTCCTCCAGTGAAACCTTGGACTCCCTGGGGCACAAGCTCTTTTCTGTGTGTCTCCGTTTATTCCCAGATGACCTCACCTGGGTCTCAGGTTTCCATCACTGTGAGAGCAAAGGCTCTCTAGTAAGCCTCTTTTGGGCTTTAAATCACAATCAAGGGGGAGTCAAGACACAAGCAAGGCTGCACCAATCCAAAGGCAGTCAGCTCTGAAACTGTGGATCCTGAGATCATTTCCCAAGGTTCTTTCATAGTCCCCTCGACCCCCCACAGAGCTCTGTGCACCCAAGGAACTATAGACTCGTCCAGAGTCACCCTCACACCCCGTTTTGAAGCTCTTGAAGATTCCCCTGAGGCTCCTGCTTCCTGCTGCAGAATGAATAGCCTCTTTTTACAACCACCTCTCATTTGCTCAGCTCTCCCAACTCTGTACATCAGACCTTGCTTACACAGTAAGTTTCATTTTATGCTGCCGTGTACATGCCTTCGCATGAGTTTCTTTTCCTCCTCACCCCCAACCCAGTTCATGCACAGCCTCATAACAAACTGGCAGAGAATGGACTGTGACATGAAGCAGTTTATTTCTCTAGACAGACGAAACAGAAAAACCTGGTTTGACCGTAATAAGTATAATAACCATAAGTCATGCATATAAATAGCACCAAAAGTCATAATTGCTTTTCTCTTCTTTTCAATCTATTATGTCATGTTTCTGGCAAAAGCTTGTTTCCATAGGATGGGAAATCAGTAGTTAGTGTCTGCAAGGTTTGGGTTTCAAATATCACATAGTTTTTCAAAGGCGCTGATATTCATTGACTATTTACCATTTTTAACCTTGATCAAAAACTTATAAGGAGACATAGTTATGTAATTCTAAACAAAACAAATAATGCAAAGGTCCTTTCATGATTGGTTTCTTTGTTTGTAGGTTTTTGTTTATGTGTGTGTGTGTTTTGCAATACTTTCTGAACCCCAGTAATGTATTTCTTTCTCTAGCTGTTCCTAAGTAGGTTAGAGCTAGTATTATGGCCTGTTCCTACTGCTACTGGGGATGGGAAAGCTCAGAAAGAAGGATCTACTGAGTTCCAAAGTAACAGGTCAGCCTAGGCAGTGCAGCAAGATCCCTTCCTTTAAAAAAAAATAAGTAATATATTTTTTAAGTTGGATTCTCACTTCTCAGACAGTTTGAGTGACAACCGAGGCGCTGTGGGAAGAAAAGTCCTGTGGGATGTTCTCAACGCAGTCCTCACTGGTGGCTGGTGCACCTGCTAGTAACAGCGTTCTTCTTTTGGGGTTATGACTTTTGGGGTTATTTATTTATGACTCTCAGTGAGACCCAGACATTGCCTCATTACTGCCTCATGCAAGAAGTATGCCATGCAAGGAATTCTAGTGAAATCTGTTTCTTCCATTAGGGTGGCATGTGTGTTAAAGGCTGGAGTGGTATAATTAAATGATCTGTTCAAGCCGGTGCTTTGAAACGGTAAGTCTGTGGCTAGTAGATGTTGGTTCATGTTTACCAGTTCTGAGACTCCATGAGAAAGAAGTTCTGGGCAGTGAGATTCCCGAGTCTCCCTGGCCGTCAAGAGGCTAGATATACACAAGAGATCCCGAAACAGTCGAGGTCCAACTTTGGATGCCGTAAAGGATGTGGGGAGGTGGACATTTGTTCTCTGAAGTGACCTTAGTCACTTCATTTTTGAAGTTAAGCTATATTCTTGAGCCAATGAATTGCTCAGTTAGTGAACTAACATAAAGGCAGGAATGGTGCTGGAGGCAGACTTCTGTAGGTGTATTATTATTATTATTATTATTATTATTATTATTATTATTTGGGTTCAACCCTTATCCCTTCTAACACCAGGCAGGTTAGAAAGAAGGTTAGAGGGAAAAGGAGCTAGAGACCTCTTTAAACTACTTCCTGCAGATGAGGGGCATTGAGTTCCTTGGGGCAAGTCCAATCTTCATCCTGTCAGGATATCTCCAACTTCTTCTTCTTGCCTCTTTTCTCTCCACCACTTGACAAACCAGCAGGAGGGACAGCCCCCCTCCTCCCTTGTAGCTCTGGTCTTTTTATACCATCTCTAGAGTCCCCAGAATTAAACTATCTTCAGCTTGCAGAATCATGCCCCTGTCAGAGAACTCATAATGCAGATAGTCTGCTTCTGTAGACAATCAGAAGCCACCCCATATCCCAGACTGGAGATTAAAACAAAAACGTGTTTACGTAACACAATTGGGTTTTTTAAAGACACCAAAATTCTCACTACAGACTTCTATCTCTATCTCAATCACATCACACCCACTATTTGACATTAGGAGAATTGATTAATATTTTGAGAATCAGGGTACTCACATGTAACCTTAGCACACCTGTAATTTGATTTAATGATGTGTGCACATGCACAATTCCCGGGTTCCTTCTTTGTTGTTGTTCTGTCTTGTTTGTTTATTCGCTTGTTTGATTGGTTGGTTGGTATGGTTTGGCTTGGCTTTGGTTTAAGTTATTTTGAAATATTCTCTGAGCTGGAACTCATGATTTTCCTGTCTCAACCACTTAAGTACTAGAATATCAGATTGGCACCATTAAGCCCAGCTCGTGGCATGGCTTCTATGAAATGTCAGCTCTCCTCTGAACAATTTTCTGTTGACAATCACTGGTAGAATCCACCTAAACACAATCGATAACTGAGTCACTTAGGTCTGAGGTTCTCAACGTGTGGGTATTAACCCTTTGGGGGTTGAACTTTCACAGGGCTGGCATATCAGATATCCTGCATGTCAGATATTTACATCACAATCCATAACAGTAGTAGCAAAATTGCCATTAGAAAGTAGCAACAAAAATAATTTTATGGTTGGAAATCTCCACAACATGAGGGTTGCAGCATTAGGAAGGTTGAGAACCACTGACTTAGGTGCTCACTAGAGTATTCTCCTAAATATCTTCCCTTTAGGGATGAAAAGATTTTTAAGACAGAGGAACTCCATAACGGAGCAGTCTTCACTAGTGACCCACTTCATGGCTGGAGCTCTCACCCTTTAAAAGTTTTAAGCTAAAGCAAGAACAAACCCCAAAACACTGAAGAGTTATATCTGTGGTACCAGCCACATTTTAATACTAGACTTAGAGTCCCATCACACCAAGACCATGAAGGCATAAACTCCAGTGCAAAGGAAGGAAATGGTCGCCTCAACTAAAGGACCACAATAACGGTGAGACCACAAGACATGATACTGGAGCAACCACTCACTCCACGACAAAGTTCCTCTGCCTTTATTTGCAAGTACAGGCTAAAACCAGTCCAAACGATGATGCTATGTTTCCAACCCCGTTTCTGCCTGGAGGAGTCTCCACCATGGCTGGATAGGACTAGGGAAGAGATTAGCAATAAAACAAGACGCTTGCTTGGTAGTACACAGAACTGCTGGGAGAGAGTTTAGGCAAGAATGTTTATCATTTCGTAGCTGACTAAGTTATATCCATATGCAAAACTGTATGCAGCCATCGAAACAATGTTTGGAAAAGCAGGGCATGTTGATTCATGTTTATAATCCTACTGGGGCTAGCGGGTTGAGAATTTGAGCCAGCCTGGGCTATATAGTGAGACTCTGCATTAATAATAATAATAATAATAGAAGATTCTATGGAATACTTAATAATAAAGAAATATATTGATTGTTGAATTAAAAAATGTTATAAACAGAATGTAAACGGTAGCATAGTTCCAAAGAAGGGCCCAGAACAAGAAAGAGAAAGAAGAGGGGAAGGAATAACAAAAGAAAAAAGATAGACACATGCTTCCTCTATTAGTAGTAGTTTACCCTGAAAAATAGAAATTTGGGTAATATTTACATTTTATTTTGCTTTTAAAAATTATTTGTGTTTCTTATGATGCATGTGTATAGTTTATAATTTTGAAGCTATTTTTATTTTTTATTTATTCAGATATTTATCTAATTTGTGTACCTGTGCATGTGCGTGTGTGTGTGTGTGTGTGTGTGTGTGTGTGTGTGTGTGTGCATGCCCATGTGGAGGTACTACAGTACACATGTGGAGATCCTGAAACAACTCTCAGCAGATCTAACTTGGGTCACAAGGCTTGGAGGCAAGAACCTTCACCTGCTAAGACATCTTCCTGGCCACTGAAGCCATTTTTAAAAGAAAATTGTCCAAATGTCTATATCAACTAAAAATAATATTGGAGGGGTAAACTTAGAAACTATAAAATATAAACTAGTCTGTTTCAAGTGTTTAGAGCAAATTTTAAACACCTTTTTCTTTGAGATTTTATTTATTTATTTTATGTATATGAGTGCTCTACCTGCATGTACACCTGCCTGCGAGAAGAGGGCATTAGATTCCAGTGTCAATGGTTTTGAGCCACCATGTGGTTGCTAGGAATTGAACTCAGGACCTCTGAAGGAGCAAACAGTGGGTGAGTGTTCTTATCCACTGAGCCATCTCTCCAGCCCCCTAAACATCTTTTTCTTAAAATAGACAGCACATGATAACAATCATGTAATAGTTAAACAGCAGGTAGCAAATACACCAGTATGAATAGAGTGATCTCAAGCTAACAGCATCGCTGCTGTCTGTTCTGTCTGTAACATCGCTGCTGCTATAGACACAACTACCAACGGGGTGACCAAAAGGCTGCTCAACATGAGCCAGCACACTTCTACAAAGAACTCAGAGCTGCTCACAGCGTCTCTGTGGCTAAGACAGCAAAAGGAGCCCCAGTGGATTGCATATTTGCTAAGAAATCTGCTCAGCAGCCTTACAGCCAGCTCCTGTGCTAGTCCTGAAGGGCTCCCTAACCAAGTACAATAGAATCCTCTGCCTTTCGGTAGTTTCTACTTTAAAAAAATAAAATAAAATAAAAATACAAAGACAACTTTGAAATTTATAGGTGGTACCAGCCTAGAGATAGTAAGAAAAATTAAAAAAAAGCAAAAACAAACGAACAAACAAAACCTGAAAGAATCAATACTCCAAAGTGTCTTGGGTTAAGGGATCCAGTTTTCCCCCTGGGTAACCGCTGGTAAGGATTTGCTGGTAAGCTCTTGGAGTCTTCCTTGGAAGTAATTACGGGGCTCTATGGGCCCAATAGAAAGTAAATATACAAACAGTGAGTTTTCCTTTCACTCAGTTGTTTAACAATGACTAAGTGAGTTTCCTTTGTGCTCCAGGGAAAGTCTGAAGTAGTTCAGTAGGTCTGGAGTTCTGGTCACATGACATCTGATCTCTGAGGATAAAGGAAAGCACCTATATTCATTCACTCTTGCCCTTTTTTTTAATTTTTATTTTTTTTTTATTAGTTACAGTTTATTAACTTTGTATCTCAGCTGTAGCCTGCACTCTCATTCCCTCCCAATCTCACCCTTCCTCTCTCATCTCCTCCCTGCCCCTTTCAAAGTCCACTGATAGGGGAGGACCTCCTCCCCTTCCATCTGACCCTAGCTTATCAGGTATCTTCAGGACTGGCTGCAAAGTCCTCCTCTGTGGCCTAGCAAGGCTGCTCCTCCCTCGGGGCCTGGGGTTAGGGGGAGGTCAAAGAGCTAGCCAGTGAGTTCATGTCAGAAATAGTCCCTATTCCTCTTACTAGGAAAACCCACTTGGATACGAGCTACCATGGGCTATATCCAAGCAGGGGTTCTAGGTTATATCCATACATGGTCCTTGGTAGGAGATACAGTCTCATAAAAGACCCCTGTGCCCAAATATATTTGATCCTTGTGGAGCTTCTCTCCTCTCCAGGTCATACTAACTCCCCCTTCTTTCATATGATTCCCTGCACTCTGCTGAAGATTTGGTTATGAGTCTCAGTATCTACTTTGATACACTGCTAGGTAGTCTTTCAGAGGCCCTCTGTGTTAGGCTCCTGTCCTGTTACTTGTTTTCTCCAACATCCAATGTCCATCCCATTTATCTTTTTAAGTGAGGATTGATCATCTTACCCTGGGTCCTCTTTCTTGTTTATATTCTTTAGGTGTACAGATTTCAGTATGTTTATCCTATCTTACAGATATAGTACCCACTTATAAGTGAGTATATACCATGTGTGTCTTTCTCCTTCTGGGATACCTCACTCAGGATGATCTTTTCTGGTTCCCACCATTTGCCTGCAAATTTCATGATTTCCTTGCTTTTAATTGCTGAGTGGTATTCCATTAGGTAAATGTACCACAATTTCTGTATCCATTCCTCAACTGAGGGACATCTGGGTTGTTTCCAGATTCTGGTTATTACGAATAAAACTGCTACAAACATGGTTGAGCAAATGTCCTTATTGTGTACGTGAGCATCTTTTGGATATATGCCTAGGAGTGGTATAGCTGGATCTTGAGGAAGCGCTATTTCTAATTGTCTGAGAAAGCGCCAGATTGCTTTCCAAAGTGGTTGTACAAGTTTACATTCCCACCAGCAGTGGAGGAGGGTTCCCCTTTCTCCACATCATCTCCAGCATGTGTTGTCACTTGAGTTTTTGATCTTAGCCATTCTGATGGGTATAAGGTGAAATCTCAGGGTCTTTTTGATTTGCATCTCTCTGAGGCTAAGGACGTTGAGCATCTCTTTAAGTGTTTCTCTGCCATTCCATATTCCTCTACAGAGAATTCTCTGTTTAGCTCTGTACCCCATTTCTTAACAGCTGCTCTTAACCAAAGACAGGTTAGACTACTTTTTTAAGGTCAAAAAACTAGTGGGTGAGCCAGCTGGGACTGTAGCACAGGCAGCCTGTTTGTGGTGTGGATACCCCAGATAGTACGCACTACCTGAGTGTGACCCCTCAGAGTCTACAGAGGGTGAGAAAGCTGACTCTACATGCCATCCTCAGACATCCATTTTTGCTGTGACACATGCACACAAAATAATAGAACAGCTTTTTTTCTTTATTAACTTCTTCATTTTACATCCCAATTGTAGCACCCTCCCTCATCTCCTCCTGGTCCCATCCTCCCTCCCTCTTCTCCCCTATTCCTGTCCCCTAGTCCTCAGAAAGGGGGAGCCCTTCTCCCTTATCAACTGACCCCAGACTATCAAGTCTCTTCAGGACTGCCTGCATCCTCTTCCTCTGTGGCCTGATAAGGCCTCCTTACCCTGGAGAAGTGAACAAAGAGAAGACAACAGAGTTCATGCATGGACTCTCCCTTGGACTCTCCCCTGCTCCCTAGTAGGTGAGCTGCATGCAAACTGAGCTGCCTATCAGCTACATCTGAATAGGGGGCCTGGGTCCTTTTCATGCATGGTCCTTGGTTGGTACATCAGTCTCCACAGGCCCCCCACAGGCCCAGGTTTGTTGGCTCTGTTGATCTTCTTATGGAGATCCTGTCCTCTCTAAGTCCTTCTATCTCCCCACTCTTCTATAAGACTCCCTGTGCTCTCTCCAAAGTTTGGCTGTGAGTCTCAGCATCTGCTTTGATTCTCTGCTGGGTGTGGAGTCTTTCAAAGGACATCCATAGAAGGATCCCATCCTGTTCCCTCTCCTCAGTCACTTCCAGTGTCTATTCTGTTTGCCCTTCTGAATGAGAATTAAACATCCTCCCTAGAGTCCTCCTTGTTACTTAGCTTCTTTAGATCTGTGGATTATAGTGTTGTTATTCTGTATTATACGGCTAATATCCACTTATAAGTGAGTATATACCATGCATGTCTTTCTGGGTCTGGGTTACCTCACTCAGGATGATCTCTTCCAGATCCATCTATTTGTCTGCAAATTTCATGATTTCCTTGTTTTTAATAGCTGAATAGTATTCCATTGTGTAGGTGTACCACAGTTTCTTTATCCATTCTTCGGTTGAGGGACATCTTGGTTGTTTCCAGATTCTGGCTATTATGAATAAAGCCAGAATGAACATAGTTGAGCAAATGTCCTTGTTGTATGTTGGAGCATCTTTTGGGTATATGCCCGGGAGTGGTATAGCTGGGTCTTGAGATAGACTATTCCCAATTTTCTGAGAAAGCTACAGATTAATTTCAAAAGTGATTGAAAAAATTTGCACTCCCACCAGCAATGGGGGAGGGTTCCCCTTTCTCTACAACCTTGCAAGCAAGTACTTTCACTTGAGTTTTTGATCTTTGCCATTCTAATAGGTGTAAGATGGAATCTCAGAGTTGTTTTGATTTTCATTTCCCTGATGACGAAGGATCCCACATTTCTTTAAGTGCATCTCAGCCACTCAAGAGTCCTCTGTTGAGAATTCTGTTTAGTTCTATACCCCATTTTTAACTGAATTATTTAATTTGTGTTGGGGGTTGGTCTGATGCTTATATTTTGATGCTAATCACTAGCACTCAAGATCTGGTTATTGCTTGGATATGCCTATCCTTGTTATGTAAACCCTCATAAGACATTATACTTGATGAGTTGATTAAAAGGTTTAAAACCTGGGCAGGGCAGAATGGGGTAGGCGTGGCTAAAGTTCCAGGGCTTTGGGAAGAGGAGAATCATGGGAAGAAGGCAGACAAACAGGAAGAGAGGAGGAAGGAGGATGCCACAATGGGTTGGCATGGAGAAGAAATCTCGTGGGCTGGGAGGAAGAACTCCAATAATGTCTTGGAAAGACCCAGATGAAGAATCCAAGCAAGTATTCATAAGATTATGGACAGAAGGTAGTCCAGATAAGGATGGTTAAGGCAGATGGCATTGGACGGGGGTTGGGAGGTGAATGGTAAGGTTGTTGAGACCGTGCAGGTGAAATATCTGCCTAGCCCAAGGTAAATAAGGCAATTATAAAATCAACTGGTGTCTGTGTTTTATTTGTGATAGTTAGTTAAATAATACTGCTGTGATAATCATACAGCAAATAATAAATAATATATAGCCCAACACCAATTTTTAGTGTTTAATTTCTTGAGTTCTTTATATATTCTGGAGCTATTTGCATTTGTGTGGTTTACTGCAGCACTGTGGAGAGGCTTAAGGAAGCCCCAGAGTTAGGGGAAAGTTGAATTCAGCCACTTCAGTCTAACAAACAAGGCAGAGGCGTTAGCTACCTTCCCTGTCAGGAAAGGCTCCAGCTGGAAGTCTGTCAGACCACGTGGGGAAATTCCAACTGTGGACGCCCTCCAGGAACACTTGAACCAGTACCATGACTACTCCAAACTAATATCTGGAGGTCTGTGGCCAAATGCTTAGCCGCATCTCCCAGTTGGGAGAAAGGATCAGTGTGAAGGTTCGTCCCTCAGATGCTCAAGCCCTCTACTTCACAGAGATAAACAAATGCTTTCTGAATGGAGACCAGCCTCAGGTGGCAAACACAAACCTCTGCAGACCTAGCTGTACTTCTGGAGAAAACCACTATTAGACAAGGGCCGTATTATGTTTGCAGACCTCAGGGCAAAGCCTGGCACATGTCCTACAGTAGCCTGGAGTTTACCAGGGAATGAGTAATTCAGAAAGAGGTTTGCAAACTGTGGGCCTAGACCAGATGGAAAAACAAGCTACTGGCTTCCATGAAGTACAAGTTTCAACCATGGTGCCAGCAATAGCCTCCTCCTCCACGATTGCATTTTGGAAAGAATGGGAATTATAGTAATCTAAATTACACATACTTTCCAAAGCAAAGTTAAGTCCGACCACGATACAAAAGGTTTGTTTACGTCTTCTCTGGTTCATTGAGACGCTGCTGCCTGGCTCCCACACCCTAAGCACTGTGCTCTCAGGGCACTGACTCAAGCAGGAACCAGCCACCACAGCCAGGAGAAAAAAGTCTTCTTCTGAATGAAATTAGCTTTTGTTTCCCTGGCCCCCTTTGAGCTTGATGGACATTTACACATGAAATATAGAAAAAGTAAGGCTCAAAGAGGCAAATTATCAAGTTTGTCGGTGTGGTGAGGTTGACAATGAAGCATACACATAATAAGAAAGCTGATAAAAATTTAAAGAGATTTCTGCAATAAAGACTTAAGTAATGGAAGTTTGGTTTGTCTGTTTGGTTTTTTTTTTTTAATGGATGAGGCTAGCAAGAAGGTTCAACAGATAAGGGCACAAGCCTGATTACCTGAGTTGGACCTTTGGAGTCGACATGATGGAAAGAAAGAACCGCATCTTTTTTTTTTTATTGTTTATTATTATTAGTTACATTTTATTAACTCTGTATCCCAGCTGTATCCCGCTCCCTCATTCCCTCCCAATCCCACCCTCACTCCCTCATCTCCTCCCTGCCCCTCCCTTTCCAAGTCCACTGATAGGGGGGGACCTCCTCCCCTTTCGTCTGGCCCTGTTTTATCAGGTATCTTCAGGACTGGCTGCAAAGTCCTCCTCTGTGGCCTAGCAAGACTGCTTCTCCCTTGGGGGTGGGGAGTCAAAGAGCCAGCCATTGAGTTCCTGTCAGAGATAGTCCCTGTTCCCCTTACTAAAAGATCATTCTAAGTGAAGTATCCCAGAAGGAGAAAGACAAACATGGTATATCCTCGCTTATATAGACCTACAAGATATGATAAACATAATGAAATCTATACACCTAAAGAAGATAAACAAGAAAGAGGATACAGGGTAAGATGATCAATCCTCACTGAGAATGACAAATGAGATGTGCATTGGACATATGACAGGAGTCTACCGCAGAAGGCATCTGAAAGACTACCAAGCAGCGTATAAAAACAGATACTAAGACTCATGACCAAACCTTCGGCAGAGTACAGGGAATCATAAGAAAGAAGGGGAGTTAGTATGACATAGAAAGGATAGGAGCTCCACAAGGACCAAATATCTCTGGGCACAGGGGTTTTTTCTGAAACTGTTTCTCCAACCAAGGACCATGTATGGATATAACCTAGAACCTTTGCTTGGATGAAGCTCATGGTAGCTCAAGAACCGCATCTTTTAAGTTGTCCCCTCGTCTCAATAAATGTTCCATGGCACAAACATGTGTGCAAGCATGTGTGCACAAACACACACTAAATAAGTAAAAACAGAAATTCTTAATAACACACACTGTCTCAGAATCACCTCTCCGTTTATTTCCCCATCAATCTCCCCAGAGCCCTAACATTGTAGATGTAATAATTATCAAAAGTCCCATGAACCCTGATTACTTAAATGACTCTAAATGGTTTTAACTATGACTTTCACTTCAGGCCAACAATATCACAACTTGTTTCTCTCACACTTGTGAAAATCAAATCTGTGGATATTAAATGAACATCACTTATTCATCAAAGGCTGTGAGAGATACAAATATCAGCATCTTGCAAGTTATAATCTAAAGAGAAAACATATAACCACGGAAAACAATAAATAATGAGATTTAAATGCATACTTTAATGCATAGAATCCATTACATACTCATACATGGTCATCACAAGGTCAACCAACTCACAACTGTGTAGGTAGATGGCTGCTGTGTGCATGCTAAAGCTGCAAGGCTGGAAAAAGAATGCAGACTCCTGTTGCCATTATGCTGGGGTGTGGCTTAGGAATGGTAGCTAATCGACCTAACAGGGGGTGTCAAATTCCAGCCCCAAAGCTTGCCCAGCACCAGAGCTGGTGATTACATAAACACCCAGAATCCACTCACCTTCCTCTATAAAACACAGACTAAACCCACCTCCCAGATGGCACCAAGGGTAAAGTAATACTCCCATAGCACATTCCCAGCGATGGTCAGTGCCCAAGAACTATCAACACCGTGCCTATCTGTGATTGAGTCTGGGGCAATTTTTTTTTTTTTTTCTGAGTATCATGATCCCTTGACAAATCCAAGCACAAGTTTTTATTGCATGGGTTTCCTGCATCCCATGTTGACTTCCAGGCTCCCAAGCACAGTGAGTCCTATCGGATTTCCCTGACAGCTCTAGTGAGAGGTGAGTAAACCAGTGCCTATCCCAGATGAAGCAAAGGTTCCCTAACTTCTTTCCCCTGAAAAGAATCTCTCCTTTCAGGCTTTCTCAAATCCAATTCCGTTCTCAAAGGCACCACCCTTGCCAGGCATCTTTTCAGACACAACTAATCACCTTCTCTACCCACCTACTCAAGGAGCTGTTAACAAGAACACAGTCCCCTCCTGGTCTCTGGTTGGCTCACGAGCCTGGCTGTTTTCGCTGACACATGCATGTGGATAAAGCCAGACATCTGTTCTAGAATTTCTCTCTGTGATTACTGGAGACACTGGGTAAGACCATAGAGATGCAATTAGCAAATTGTCCTGGCTGGGATACTATTGCTAGGATGAAACACCATCGCCAGAAGCAAACTGGGAAGGAAAGGATTTCTTTGCTTACTCTTCCACGTCCTAATCCATCACTGAAGTAAGTCAGGATAGAAACTCAAGCATGAGAGAAACAAGAGCTGGAGTCAAGAGCTGATGCAGAGGCCAAGCTTACTGGCTTGCTCCCCATGGGTTGCTCCGCCTGCTATCTTATAGAACTCAGGACCACCAGCCCAGGGATGTCCCTACCAAGGATGGGCTGGGCTCTCCCACATCAATCAATAATTAAGAAAATGCCTCACAGGCTTGCCTGCAGCTTGATCTTACAGAGCGTTTTTCTCAATTGAGGATCCTTCCTCTCAGATGACTACAGCTTATGTCAAATTGCCACAAAATACCAGCAAACAAATCTATCAGCAGTGCCATCTATTTAGGGACTCTCTCTACTGATATGCAGACAGTGACTCTGGCCTGAAAACCATGAAAAAGAAGGAAGCCAGTTCAAATGAAAATGAAAAGCCCCAAAGTAATTATGTTTTCTTTCACATAATGAGAGGAACTTGTCATTTCAAAACACCAACATCTATTTCATGCAGCCTGACACCCACATCTCAATCCAATGCCCTTTGTTTCTTTATTCTGTGCTTTCTACTGATGTCATATGGAAAGGAAATGGGCCATCTGAAAGCACCATAGCAAAGAAGGTCAGATGGAAGAGCACTTGACCTTCTTCAGCTGGAAAGTGGCCCATGGCTCTGCCCATTGGTCTGTCCTGTGAGTGCCAGGTCATGACTAGGTTTCCAGCGTAGTTGTACAGAAAGAGAATCAATGATCAATGAATAAAGCGGAGTATCATTAGAAATCATCTTATTGATTCTTTAAAAAAAAAAAACAGTAGTACTTGGTTTTACTCTAGGTCTCTGGGCTATCTAGTCTCTAGTTCTTGATTGCTCAAGCAGTATTGGATGTGGGCTCCTTCTCATGGAGTGGGCCTTAGGTCAAATCAGAGTACCCCAATAAGTTCTATTCCACTATTGTCCTACCATACTACGCAAACAGGACAGATTATGCCCAACAGTTCAAAGGTTCTGTGGATGGGTTGCTATCCCCATTTTTCTTTCAGCAGCCTGCCAAGTACCTTTCCACAAAGGACTAGAGAGACTAGAACACAGGGGTGAGGGCTCCGAGAAGGTAGCAGCTTGACTTCTCCATGTTCGATGAATTGTGTGGGTGTTGTCCTCAGCAATGGGGCCTCTGCTGTCAGTTTTCAGAAAGCATCCCTTTGTCTTAGCAACAGCCTAGCTTATTTGGGGATGTCCATAGGACCCCCTTGACCAACACCTCAATTGAATGCAACCTAGTCCTGCCACTAGAGATGCCTCTGAAAGATGGCCAGTGTATGAGACTCCATATTCCCATTACGAAGAGTCCGCGTTAGGATCACCCTTGTAGATTCCAGGAAGTCTGCGCAGTGCCACGTTTCCCCGCCCCACCCGGCACACCTTCAGTGCCAGCCATTTCTCCCCACAGTCTCTCCCTTCCCCCAGTCCTCACCATCTGATTCCCTTCTCTCATCTCCACATTCCCCCAGTCTGCCTGTAAAAATCTACTGTATTTCCCCATCGCAGAGTGTTCCCTGCACCCTCCGCAGATCCTTCTTTTTTTCCTAACCTCCCTGAGTCTATGGATCGTGGCTTGATTATCACTTACTTCACAGCTAATAAACACTTATGAGTGAGCACATACCATATTTGTCTTTCTGGGTCTGGGTCATCTCATTCAGGATGATTTTTTTTTCTAGTTCCATCCATTTGCTTGCAAATTTCATGATGTCATTTTTTTTTAACCACTGAGTAACACTCTACTGTGTAAATGTACCACTATTTCTTTACCCATTATCTATTCTCTTATTGAGGAACATCTAGGTTATTTGCAGTTTCTGGCTATTATGGAGAAAACCACCATGAACATGACTGAACAAGTGTCCTTGTGATGTGATGGGGTGTTCTTTGGGTATACACCTAAGGGTGGTGTAACCAAGTCCTGAAATAGATTGATTTTCAGCTTTCTGAGAAACCACCACCTTGATTTCCCGAGTCTTTGCAAGTTTGTACTCCCACGAGCAAGGTGTGAGAGCGTCCCCCTTGCTCCACATCCTCACCAGCATGAACTGTCACTGGTGTTATTGCGAGGAAGGCTGCCTGTGGTGGTTCTCCTACTGAAAGCCTTTATTTCAATGGTGTGTATCACACAATTAAAACACACTCATGGGCAACAATTAAAACAGTTAACCAAGCAGAGGGAGAAGCCCGTTATCCTGTAATTCCCTAGCTCCGAGATAAGAGCTCTTTTCTATCTTGTTTTCAATTAACCTTATGGCAACAAATCTATTCCTGTCACCGAGAACTGACTTCCTAACACTACTTAAAATGGTGGCGGTGTGTGTGTGTGTGTGTGTGTGTGTGTGTGTGTGCATTTTTCCTTTCTAAATGCCATCCTTGGCCAACCTCCATTTGTGGAGGTTCGGGTCACTCCTGCCGTTCTTGCGGTCGGAACTGCAGGACCCACACCGAGGCTATCACATGTTTGCTCTGTGTGTAGGCTGGGGTTGAGCCTCAGTCGCGTTTACAGATGGTGCGGTCAACACTCGTAGGATGTGGAATGCTGAGCCTCCTATGCTAGAGGATAAGGGAAGCAGCACAGCATATGGTCCGTGTTGCCCAGAAGGGGAGAGCCTGGATGGAGAGGGAAGCTGGGAAGTCATGTATAATCCTCATGGCTGTAGGTCCCACGGAAGGTCTGTCTTCCGTGACGGCGAACCGAAGAGCACAGGGGTAGAAGGCTGGACGTGTGAAGCTGCCCCCCCGGGGGGGGGGCACTCCCCTCCTCCCCAGCCAGCCCAAAGCTTGCGCAGTATTTTGTCATCAGGCAGGAGTCAGTCCCGGAGGCTGTGGACATACATGCTCAGCAACATTGTGCTTCGTCCAGGCCAGAGACTAAAAGGAGCGCGCTGTAAGTTCGTTCTTTTAAGATTTTTTTTTCCTTCAAGTCTTTCTGTGTTTATCACACGTTCTTGCTGGGTGATTTTGGAAGTTGGCGCGCACCAGGCCACATTATGATACTGTCCTGTGTAAGCCACACATTGTTTGAATCTACGCCCTTTCTCAGCCTCCACCTCCACGTTCAGTGACATCACAAAGCAATAAGGTTACTTACTTACTTTTTAAAAAATTACGGCACTGCACAGAGTCAGAATAAAGTATAAAATGTAACTTTTCATTGGGCTGGGAGGAAAGCTTTATTTCTGTTCCGCCACAGCATCTTCTGTTCCACCTCCTCAGACAGACGCATAAATCACTGGAAACTGCGGGATGATTCCCCGCCTCATAAAAACTGCCCCAGTGATCCGAAGTTGTCACCAAGAAATTAATTTTGCACTTTTTTTTTTTTTTTCTAAAACAGAGTCTCCTGTAGTCCAGGCTAGCCTTGAACTTGTCATGGAGCCAAGAATGACCATAGATTTCTGATCCTCTTGCCTTCAAAAGCTTCAAGCTCTGGGACTTCGGGTGAGTCCTGAAACTTTTACTTTCAGTCCCCAGCAACCTCCTGAGAAGAAGCAAACGTTAGATCTCTGAGGGTGTGGGAGGACAAGCTGCCACGTTCGGAGGAGGATTCCGGGAGAAAGAAGGTGAGACAGGGAGTGGGCAGGAACGAAGTCTCACAGGAGGACACATTTAACCTGGCTTCAAAGACAGAAGCTCTGCCAGATGCCCGGACTTGTTTTACTGCTGCTGGGGTGTCCTTTCATCCATGCTCAAGCCGAAATGCTGACTAATCAGAACACCAGAGTTACAGCCACACCTTGCTAGAGCCAGGGGTCCAGAAAGAGGTACTTTAGTGGGGAAGTGGCCGGAAATGCTTCTCTGCGCTATGGCCAGGCTGTTTTGTTCTCTTGCTTCTCCATGTATTTCCTTCCCCAATTGCACCACATCCCTTACATTCAAAGCTGAAGCTTCTGATCAAGATGTTGCAAACACTAAGGGTCAAAAGAAGGTTCACGGTGACTCAACCATCCAGCCGTGACGCAATCTCCACAGCCCTGTGTCCGCAGCACAGAGCAGACCGTTTGGAAACGGAGCCATCACGCTCCATCTCTTCCCGTAAGCTCGGTGGGCTCTGCGCGGCCCGACTGGAGAGAAGCTGGGACAGAGATGGCTGACGATTGGAATATCTCTCCTTCCGCTGCCCTTCATGAGAATTCTTCCCCAAATCTGCATCCCACATTCTCAGCTTAGCAACAACCTCCTAGTATGCCGATTTTCCCATTTTATCATGAGACTGTTGAAGATGGAAAAAAAGGTTTGGGGGAGGGGAGTTAAAATGGTTTAGCACATGTAGAAGCCTGCCACCAAGCTTGGCAGCCTGAGTTCGATCCTCGGATCCCACATCGTGGAAGGAGAGAACCAGTTCCCGAAGTTGTCTCCTCACCTCCACGTGCACGCTGTGGTATAGATGAGACGAACACACACACACACACGCACGCACACACACACACACACACGCTAAAGGTCCTGCAGAGTGTTAACTTCAGACTTCCAAGAGCTGTGTCCTCTCCTTGACCTCACAGACTCTAAGTGACCTGGAAGGGGGTGACTCACACTTCACCGGAGAGCACCGTGAGCACAGAATCTACCGCTCAGGTGGACCTGAGGGCCACCTGAGGACTACCCTACCTTTGTAATTACCTGGAATAACAAAATTTTACAGACTGCATAGATTAAACAGTACAGAAATTTCTCACATGTAGTGTGTGTGTGTGTGTGTATGTGTGTGTGTGTGTGCACGCACGCGCATGTGTGTTCATCTCATCTCCATGTGCAGCCCAGAACAGCCTGAATCTCTCAATTCTCCTTCCTGAGTGTTTCAATTCCATGTTCGCACCGAGTGGATTTTCTGCTGTGCAGATGTCCGCTTACTGATCTTCTTTGTTAACAGTATAATACAAACTGTGTTGAGGCTTTTCCTTCAGCGCCCCTTGAGTTCGTAGTCTGTGTCTCCAAAGCTAGCCACATTCTGCATTACCGGTGTGACTGATGAATTTGGAGAACAGCAGGGGACACGGTTTCATTTGTAACTCTGTCCTCCTGTCCTCAGGAAGGATTTCCAAGGGCTAAAGCTCCTTGCTCAGTCAGGGATGGTGGGTGTAGGCTTTCTTTGAAGAGAAAGGGTCCTGGCATGGAAGAGATGGCCAAGAAGGAGAAAGCTGCTTACAGCTTTCCTCAGCCCTGCTGAGGAAATAAGCCGGAGGAGGGACTGACTTCAGCAAGGAGGGAAACTTTGGACCTGGCAAGACACAGCCCAAGGTAAGAAAGGTGTCCCCCATCACCATCAGATGGCACATGGTGGGGCGAGCCATGTGGCCAGGTACTCAGAGCAGCAGACCTTACCGGCGGGGACTGCCCAGGCTTGACAGCCCAACCTAGTGACTCATCCACCCTTCCCCCAGGCCCAGGAAGAGCATACAGTGTTAGTTACTGTGGTAGGCATTGCTTCTTATCTTAGCAGGCAGATGGTGCTTTTTTCCTTTGTTTGTTTCAGTTACACTAACAACAATGACCACACAGTTGATTGGATGTTATCGGGTGTTACCCCTATTTGATACAGAGAGCAACTGAGGCACACAGAGGCTAGATTAACTGGTCTAAGGTCACACAGCTAAGCGAGTTCATGTTTGAACTAAGAACTTGGTCCAGTCAGCGTCTTCCCCGTTTCTATCTGTCTTTGGGAGGCAGCATGGTTCGGCTAGCATCCCATAACGAGAAAAGCACAAACCCTTGCTCCACCCACTCTTAGCACCCTAGTCTCATCGCTGTGACCGGAGGCAGGTTAATCTTGCTGCACTCAGTTGCCTCCTACTCAAAATAGGGATAACTAATGAAAATTCCAACCAAAGAAACATAGTGTATATCATTCTTCTTTTTCTTTCTTGGATGGCTATGGCTAAATGAAATTCTCTTAAAAATGTGACTTGTATCACAAGTTTACATTAATTGCTATTTATTTTTTTATTTTTAGTTTTGTTTCTCCTCACAGGGTTTCTCTATGTAGCTTTGACTATCCTGGAACTCGCTCTGTAGACCAGGCTGCCTTCGGTCTCACAGAGATCCGCCTGCCTCTGCCTCCCAAGAGCTGAGATTAAAGACGTGCACCACAACCACCTGTCTTAATTGATATTACTAATTTGAAATTATCCTTTGGGGGGGGGGGATCTGAAGAGATGACTCAGCAGTTAAAAGCATGCGTTGCTCCTCCAGGAGACCCAAGTTTGAGCCCCAGAACAGCCTAAAAACACCTGTAACCGCAGCTCTCGGGAATCTGACTCCTTCTTCTGGCCTTTGCAGCAACCCACAGGCGTGTAACATATACTCACACAGACACACACACACATACACACGAAAAAAAATAAGTATTTGAAGAAGTAAGGGGAAAGCTATGCGTCTTAATCTATTCTTCAGCAAAAGCATGTCAGGTTCTTTTTACCTCTTCTCCAAAGCCCCTACTGATTGCTTATTCATATCGTGTCTTCATTGCCCCTACAGTGTCTCAGTGCCTCATGTTCAGTTTCTCGCTCAGGCTTATGGTGACACTTTCCATAAACTGGTCCTTGTTAAAGTTCTCAGAGACCTTGAGGTACAGGCGGCTTCATCGACACTATTATTTCTCGGTTTTCTGCAGGGACTCCTCTTGGGCTGGGGTGACACTATTCAGAGTTCTTTGACAGTAGGTAACACTCTGCTTTATTCATTACATTTCCAAAGACGTTACTTTATTTTTCTCCTGAGTTGCGAGTCATGTACTAATCTTTTTCATTTCCTGCTTAGGGATTTGAAGTAAAGCACATGGCATTGGACAGCCTGGCTAACTCACCTGCTTCCTGGGAAGTGGCTGAAGGGAGAATGGAAAGGGAGAACCGGGGCTCACTGGCTTTGAAGCAGAGCCTTTTATTATAAAGAAAAGCAGTGATGGGGGGCGGCGGACAGAGAGGGTCTGCTGGGCCTTCTCTGTGCATTATCCAGATCTTTTGCATGGAATAATCAGAAAGACAGGCATTCTTTGCCCTGACTGTGGCCCTCCACTCTCCAGCCAAGATGTACCCTCAGTAGGGGACTGCCCATTTGCCTGGAGCAGAACTGAAGCCAGAACACAGCATTTTCCCTCTGAACCCAATCCCATGCTCTACGCTGTTTACATTTAGCTCAAGTGCACAGCGCGGTAATGCTTTGACCTCCCTTTGTTATCTAGCTGTCCAGTCAGCAGGCTTTTCATTCGTAGTAAAGAGAAAAATATAAACACAATCCAAGGTTACAAGTCACACGTATGTGGTGGCCAGAGGTCAGTGGTCAGGGTCCTTCCTGGATAGCTGTCCGCCTTTTTTTTTTTTCCCAAAGACAGAATCTCTCACTGAATCTGGAGCTTACTAATTGTCTAGACTGGCTGGCCAGTGATTTCTGAAATCCACCTACATGTGCACATGTGTGCACACACACACATGCACAGACACACACTTTTCCTTCAGTGTTGGGAATCCTCATGCATACACAGCATATACCTTATCAATGGAGTCACCTCCCCAGCTTCAGGTCTGTGGTTTCTCGGGATCAGTTTAGGCTCATGTCGCTCCCCTAAATAACATTTCACACTTTAAATAGCCACAGCTTTCCATAATGTAAACAACTCAAGGAGACAGGAGCCCCTCTTTCTTCTCTAGGGTGGTGAATAACCTGCGATTAGATAAGCTAGGGACCTGGAGGAAAACCAGCTCCTACTGTTCCCCTAACGAATATAGCAACAAAACAGCTCCTTAGGACGTTCTGCTCCACTCACAGGTCAGTGCCTTGCTCAGCCATCATCAGAGAAGCTCCCTCCTACAGATGGGAACAAACACGGAGACCCACAGCCCGACAATATTCAGAGAGAGTGAGAGACCTTGGAACACTCAGCTGCAGAGCAGATCCCTCATCAAATCTGTTTTCTCAGAGCTCAGGGAACTCTGCAGAAGACGAGGCAGAAGGAATGGAAGAGCGGAAGGGACTGGAGGACACCATGGAATCGAAGCCCTCTAGACACACCAGGGCTGGAACACAAATGAACTCCCAGAGGCTGAGGCAGCATGCGCAGGGCATGCACAGGTCTGTGCCGGAGAGAAGACACAACTCCCATCCCTAACCCAGAAACCCTCTCCAGTAGATAGCCTCTTACAGCTTCCCAAGGGAGCTGGGAAAACAAACCACTCTTAAGGGTAGGCGGCCTGCCCAGCCCTACGCGGCCAACACAGAGGGAACTCAACAGCTCCTTTGGAGGTTTTTATCTTATAATGTTAAGTCAGGGCTCTTTTTATTTTTTAACCTTATAGGTCCTTTGCTTCCTATTTGGGGTTTTTAGTGTGTATGTGCGTGCGTGCATGCGTGCATGCGTGTGTGTGTGTGTGTGTGTGTGTTTGTGTGTGTGAATATGTGTGTCTGTGTGTACGTGTGGTATCTGTGTCTTTGTGTGTGTGTCTGTCTGTGTAAGTATGTGTGTGTATTTGTGTCTGTGTATGTGTGTATGACTGTGTGTATGCGTGTGTGTCTGTGTATATCTGTATGTGTGCATTTATATGCATTTCTTGTGCTTTTACTTTGGCTCTTTTTCTTATTTGGTTGTTTTGTCACATTCTGACTTGTTTTTTATTTAACTTATGGTATTTTATTTTACTTTATTATTATTCCTTACAGCCCTGTTTGGTGTGTGTGTGTGTGTGTGTGTTTTCCCTAAGGAGAAAGAGAAAGTGTATGGACCCAGACAGGAAGGGCATTGAGGAGAACTAGGAGGAGTAGGGTGAGGGAAACTGTAACCAAACTAAATTGTGTGAAAAAAAAATCTTTTCAATAAAAGGGGAAAAAAAAGAATCTTTTTGTGAGGAAAATCGAATGGTTTATATGGTTTATATGGTGTTCCATAACCATTGAACCTGGTCTTCAGTAGTTGTTTAACACTATCTCATGAGCATTTTTTTTTAACTAGAAACTCTGGCATTCACTGGACCACCCCCCCCAGAATCCCATTTTGCCCCCTTTCTCTACCTCCTCCTGTAGCTTTGTGCTTCGCTTGTCTAAGAAAGCAGAGGATGTCTCAAGCAAATATCAGTTCCTTTCATCTCAGTATGGATGGTTTTAGATTTTTTTCCCCAAGTAAAACATAACAAAAGCGATAAAGAAATGTCGCTACTCAAAATAGATAAAAGCAATGAATAAAGAACTTAACAAAAACAATAACGTTTTAAATATTAGTATAGAGCACAGTGTCATGTAAAAGACAGAGAAGGTTGATATTAAAGGGAGTAGGCAGAAGAAGCTTTACAGTTCATCCGTGATTGGAGATCTGGGTACCTTTTTATATATATCTTTTTTCCATTATTTTTTATTTTTATTTTTTATAATTTATTAACTTAGTATCCCAGTTGTGGCCCCCTCCCTCATCTCCTCCCAGTCCCACCCTCCCTCTCTCTTCTGGTTCTGCTGGTGGAAACCAGTCTGGTCACAGCTTGGATGGGCAACAGCTGGAGGTTTCCTGGACACAGCACTTTGTCCCAGAGCAGGTTTGGATGAGGGGTGGGGAGGATAGCATGGAGCACCTAGACCTGCAGCTTTGGGACAAGTATGAGCACGACTTGCCGGAAGAGGCCTGCCATCTCTACTGTCTCACAGGGACCAGCCCTGCCACTCCTGGACCCATCAAAGCCTCGATGTGCACTTCCATGCCCATGTGAGACACAGCACACCCAATGCTTCTCTCCCTGTCTCTCCTCTCCAGTAACTTCCTGAAGCCATGGTTGCAGAATGAGAGAATAGCACAGAGACTAGGACGACAACAAGCTGTAAGAAAAATGCCCTCCAAATCAAGACACAAAACAAAACAAAACAAAAACACAGTCTTGAAATCACTGCGTGAGAGAGACCTTGACTACTGTTGAAAGGAGATGGAAATTAGATGCGCTTTGACTTTGGAAACAATGAACCGGGAGCTGCCAGAAACTCCTAACTCTGGAACGCCCTTGACCTTGCTACTATCTATTGCATTGAAAACAAGAAATGCTCTTCTGGGACTGAAGTTATCACTTGGTGCTGAACATTTCTTTGTTATATACAAGGCTCTGGGCTCAGTTCCCAGCACCATATAATGGCAGAAAGAAGGAAAAAGGGAAGAGAATGAGAATGGAGGGAAAGAACTAACCCGATCTCCTAGCTGTGAGAGGAGGATGTGGGGAAATATGAAAACCAACAAGATGAAGAGTGAAATTGGCCACCAATTTGACTGTAGGAGGGACACTAGTTAGAGTAGTGGTTCATTGGTCTAGTGACTTCTATTGCGCAAGCATCTTACTGTGCAGGTTTTATGTACTTGTTAAGGATGGCTCTACTTTTTAGCGTTACATCTTTCCCAAGGACTTCCCAGAACACATTTGAGATAGCCAAAGGGTCCTTGGTGATGGCCAGAGAAAAAGACTCTGCCCAAGGCTCACACCCCCATCTTATCACACAAAAATTCTCCGTGCAAAAACACAACTCAAGTGATGTCTTCACCGAAGCAGCCAAGACATCTGAACCAGGAAATGCACCGACGGAAAGGGACGCTCTGTGAGATTTTAAAAGATTGAACAGGAAGAGCCAGTGAGAGTTTCAGGGCTTGATGCTGCCTCGGGCATTTGGCATTAAACACGTGTGCACTGGAGGTAATGACAGAGCCCTTCAAGACGTGTGCAGGAACAAATGAAATTGGAAACTGGAATACACAACACTTTCTTTGATGGGGGAAGAAGTGGGGTGTAACTGAGCTCAGGCAGGAGACTGGCTTCCAGGCCAGTCTAGGCAAAGCATCTGCGTTTAGGGAGAGAGAATGCTTCAGAGGAGTTGGAGGACAACTGGGATTGAAATGTTCCCAATTTTTCCAATTGCACTTAGAAGAGAATTATTTGCTTGTTTGTTTTTTGTTGTTGTTGTTTTTATTTGCACTATTATTACATATGGGGGCACTTGCCCCAGTGCTAGGCTGGAGGTCAGGGGCTAACTCTTCTGAGCCGATTGTCCTCTTCCACCTTGTTTTACCTTGTTTTGTTTTGTGTTTTAAGCAGAGCCTCCATTGTTTCTGCCCTGCTTTGTCCTACAGGCTCACTGGCCCTTGAGCGTCTGGAAGATTCTTTTTCGCTCGGCCTCCTATCTCACCCAGGATCATAGATGCAGGCCTTCATGCCTGACACTTTGTGCAAATCCATGGCATTGGACTCGGATCATCAGGCCTGCATACCAAGCAAGCCCTCTTGTCCACTGAGCCTCCGTCAGGTCTTTATTTGCTTCTTTAGGTCATCTCCTTCCTGGGGAAGATGACTATGGCCAGTGGAGCAATGTCTACAGCTCTCTGATTAGCACACGAGCCAAGAGCTCTCCATTTGTTTTCACTCTTATCTCCAACTTATTTGTTCCTGAAAACACTAGTTTAATCCTATTGTCTCGATATATCAATAATGTGGGAAAGACGATAGCCTGAGCACTTTAGGAATACAAATTGCACAGAAAAAGAAAGGTGCCAAAGAGACCTCTTCATTTTCTTTTTTGTTGTCGTTATTTTTAAATTTTTTTTCAATTGAACACTTTTTTTAACCTCTTCATTTTCTGTTCCTCATCAAGTGTTCACCTTTTTTTTGTTTTTATCGTTAAGCAGAATTTTGCAAGCCAAAAGCATAAATAAAAACTAAAAGATCAAAAGATTTGAGAAGGGAGGAGGAAAAAAATTAAAGTAAAAGACAATGTTAAGGAAATCTTAGAAGCTCATTTCAAAAAAAGAAAAATTCACTGAGTTTGAATTACTTTTCATAAAATACGTGCTCACCTTTTCTGGCTCTTAATAACTGCCATAGAGAGCCAGAAATCCAATATCTGTTTGTGTTAGTGGTCAGTGTAAACGGGATAACTGAAATGCTCTGATTCCTACTGAGCAAGGGAACGTGAGAGCAAGTGCCTGCCCAGTGCTGTCCGCAGAGGGGGGTCCAGGACTCATTTACAGATGGACTTTAACTTATGCCTTGGGTATTTGTCTCAAAGTAACTCGGTGAAGTCACTTTTTTAAACACGTGAGTTGAATACAGGATCTTAGGCCTACAGTAAGAGAATAAAGATGAAAGCCCCCGAATCTTTTGACAAATAGCATAGCTTAGCTGCCCCCCCCCAAAAAAAAAAGTCTGTAGCTGCTCATGTACACTCCATGTGTCTCTATGGAGCTATTTCTGGTCAGGACGTGTTACAGACTAACATAGAAAGGTCGTTTCTTCTATTCCAAAGGAGTACTGGACTATGATGTGAGGACCAACAAATAAATTACTTACAATTATTCATATTGTTACTAAATGCTAGGCAAATTAATAATCCAATTTTATTAAAAAGGTGCACGTATCTTGGAAAATTACCATTATGCACTGTGGGTATGCCAGTCTCTCCGGCCGGGAGTGGCTGGGGCAACATCTGGGCATTGTGGGGTTATAATATTTGTGACATTGTTGTAAGGAGTACAGGAGTCAACACCTCATTTGTTGTTGGGGGGGTTGTTTGTTTGTTTGAATTTTTGGTTTTTCAAGACAGGGTTTTCTCTGTGTAGCCTTGGCTATCCTGGAATTCACTCTGTAGACCAGGCTGGCCTCAAACTCAGAGATCCACCTGCTTCTGCCTCCTGAGTGCTGGAATTAAAGGCACAGGCCATTGGGCCAGGTATGGTGGTGCACACCTTTAGTCCCAGCACTTGGGAGGCAAAGACAGGTAGATCTCTGTGAGTTCGAGGCCAGCCTGGTCTACAAAGCAAGTTCCGGGACAGCCAAGGCTACACAGAGAAACCCTGTCTCAAAAAAAAAAAAAAAAAGTATAGGCCATCATGCCCAGCTAACACCTGCTACTTCTTAAATGTTAATACTTGTGAACAGTAGTAGGGCGTACTCAAAACAAAACAAAACATTCTATTTTAAAGGTTGCTTGTTTTCAAATGAGCATGTAAGTACTTGAAATTTTTTAAGTATTTAGCCATTCTGGAGGATTTTGGCTCTTGGATGAATTTGTCAGATCCTCTTCCCTCCTGGAGGCTTGCAGCCAAATTGCAAGGGTGGGGGTGTGCGTCTCAGCTCTCCAAGGCTGCAGGGAGCCTGCTACACAAACCTTTGTCTCTCCACCTTGCATTCCTTCTGCAGCTGCCCCTCGTAAGCTGCCAAGAGATGGCTTCCCTTGAACTCCTGCTCCTTCAGGGATGACCTCATACCTCTTGGTACAGAAGGTGAGGGCACTTCCAACTCACTGCTTTCTCTTCTCTCTTTTACCACTAGCCAACCCATCCCCAAGGAAATTCCTGGGGGAATCTCAGGCCTCCTTTTTGTGATTTTAGCACAAGCTCAAATTCTATATGAGCTTCCTACACTAATGGGAACAGGATTCATATCCAGTGTATATTGTTCTGTTTTCAAATCCTTCAGGTTTTCTTCAAAACCGTGGCTTGTGATCCAACGATAATATGAGCAAATTAATTTTAAAAGGGTCTTGTGACTTGCGGATTAGTCAAGTAAGTGCATTTCTACTCAAATAAACCATATATACTAGGTAGTTTTGAGCTTTGGGGATGAGATGTGTTAAAACAATTGCAGTTTTTCCTCCTCTTACATACAGTAGAGAGAGTTTGGCTCTGAAAGTGGATCTATCAAAATACAAGTATTTCACCCAATGCCTGCTTTACACCTTTAACTTATTTTTCACATGCTCCAAGAGCTGAACTGAAGTTGTGCCAGTGGTACCGTTGTACGTGCCTGTAGTGCCTGTACTACGGGGCTGAGGCGCAAGCAAAACAATCCTGAGGCTATATGGCAAGCTGGGGTCTAGCTTGGGCTACGTAGGGAGCAGCGGTCCCACAAAACAAAGAACGAAAGTAAAGGGACCGCCGCGGCTCTCACAATCCAGTAGAGGATGAGGAAGGTCGGCGTGAATTCTCCGTAACATTCACTGCCCCCTGGAATATACTGATTCCCCACACAATATACTGTTTCCTCGCTTGTTCAGTTTTGCGCTTCGGTGTTTTTAATTTGTTTTCCAGTTTCCCTTTACGGGCTTCCGGTGCTTACATCACTCCTCCCCATGGGATCAGAAGGAAAAATCACCAGGTGTACCCATTGACAAGTTCCTCCTCTGATCCCGAGGATCCGGTCTGCTTTCTCTTTAAGCCTGCCATATTAAATGAACCTGAGGAAAAGTACCTTCACGTATTTCTCAATACACCACACCCTTTAAAACAGCAGCTTCCGGGAGCCAGTGGCCCCAACCTTGTGCCGCTTTGCATAAGGTTACAAGAACTCTTCTATTAAAAGACAGATGTTGGCCAGTGTCCCTCTACCAGTTGCTGTCCCCATAAAGCACGGCTTACCTGCCTGAGGCTTCCCCATAGACTGGCAAAGGATCAGAATTTTTATTTTAATAAACTTCTGTGTTCTTCCTTTATTTCAAAGAATGCCACTAGGTGTATACCAGAGTGAGCAGGAAACAGGGGTGACTGTCTGTGGTCACTGTGCCTACAAAACTCCCGTTAGCAAAGATTCTTTCATGCAAAACCTCCTCTTTCTTTTCTGGTGCCTCCTTACTCTGGTAATTATGAAATTGCTTCAGACAGAGAGAACTCTAGCTGGTAACACTTCAAAGCTATTTGTTCCTCTAAATAAATCAGTGACAGAAGGACAAAGTTTCAATGCGAGTTATGAGTACCTTCAAGCTGGTTGTGGCTGGGTTGTGCCTGCTTTCCGAGCTCTCAAGAGCTGGAAATACAAAGAGCATGAAGAAGTTCAAAGCCAATTTTTAACTACACAGCAGATTTTGAGCCAGGCTGAGGTACAGGAGATCCTGTTTCCACAATAACAATAAATAAATTTCAGAAAGATGTAAATAACAATTTTATTTTCATAAAGTTATCTTATAACTATGAAAACTATAACAAAACAATGATATAAATAAGGACAAAAAGAATGAGAATTATAGTAAATTGTTTGCCAGGACAGCCTGGCTTCTAGCTCTATCCCTTTACACTGATCCCTGTTCTCACAAACTTCTTGCTAGTTACCCTCATCACAACCTCTCCCATTTTACCATGGGAAAAGTTTACCATTTTACTTTCTCTTAAATAGCTGAAGCTTTTTAATTGAGGCATAATTTACACGTTTCATGTCTTAAAATTCAGTGGATTTTTTTAGGGTATTTACAGAATCATTCATACTACCATCCAGGTTTAAAACATTTCCCAAAGTTCATGTTAAACCTAACAGAGCTTAGTCTTTGAACACTTGTCCTCTTTCTTTCTCTCTCTCTCTCTCTCTCTCTCTCTCTCTCTTTCAATAAGCTCACCTGGTCTGTACATTTTAAATACCAGGTATATCCCAGGGACTCCCAAATCCATAACTCCACCCTGGACCTTTCCCTAGACTCTAGACTCATCTCTTGATGTCTAATAGACATCTCAAACCTAGCAGGCCTCGAATCAAGTTTCCATCTTTACCTAAACAATTGCTAGGAGTTCCTTATTACAGTTGCTGGTGCCAACACCCTAGGGTCATTCTCAACTCCTCATTCTCTTCATCCTAGCAACCACTCCATTAGAAACTCTGCTGACTCCACCTCTAAAATGCATCCATCCAGAATGCACCCACTTCTCGCACCCCGACTGATGCTCTTGTCTCTAAGCCAACATATCCCTCTCTTCTACCATTAAGTGGTGCCATTACAAGTCCCCTGGTCCTATACTTATTCCATATACACAGCCATGAAGATAGGAGCCAAAATGATTCCTTTTAAACTTGGGTCAGATCACACCATAACTCTAAGCAAAATCTTGGAATGACTTCCCATCTCATACACAGCAAAAGCCGACATCTTTTCAGTTGCTCACCAATCACCCGCCCTCAGTTTCTGGTCTTTTCCCAGGATCTCTCTGCGTCAGTCTCACTGTCTCCTTGCTATTCCTCAAACATGCTTGCCTTAGCATACTGCCATCAACACTTTCTTCTACCTGGAAGATTTTCCTCCAGTAAACTGTTCAGCTGATCTCTATTTCCTATAAGCCTTTGTTCTCTTTGGAGCCTTCCTTCATCATGCTAGTGTGTGTGTGTGTGTGTGTGTGTGTGTTGCTTGCATGTGTGTGGTCTGAGCACCACATATGTCTCGTATGTGCCCATAAAGACCAGCAGAGAGCATCAGATTCCCTAGAACTGGAGTTATAGATAGTTGTGAGCCACCTTTGGGTACTGGGAATCAAACCAAGGTCCCCTGAAAGAACCAATACTCTTAACAGCTGAGCTGTCTCTCCAGCTCAAATCCTTGAAAAAAAATAGGAAAATAAAGTTGTGACATCCTGGTATGAGATTTTTTTATAAACAAGACAAAATATGTACAAACCAGAAAGAAAAATACTGACATAGATGCTATACTTACAATAGAAAGCATGCACATAACAGGAGGCCCAACAAACAAAGTTAAACCATGTGCCACAACCTAAATGCTGAGACATATAACCAAAGAACTAATTTTCAGTGTTTGTTTTAACCACAAATCAGAAAGGAAAAGATGGTCAACAATGTAAATGTTGACTATATCACTAACAAAAAAAGGAATATTTTTCTGAGCAGTAAGTATTCCTATAAAACGTGTTCAATTTACAACAAGAATATACAGCTGTATATTCCTAGGTGATGGAACCTAGGTCTGGAGGTGCAGCTCAATTGCAGAGCACTTGCTTAGCGTGGGAAGGGACTTGAGGGTCACACTCTAGCCCCAACACACACGCAGACACACACACAAGAGAGAGAGATAGGCAGAGATTCAGAGAGACAGAGCGAGAGCTAGAGGGATCCTAATAATACAAAGTCTAATTTGTAAGGATGTGGGAGAAATAAAGTTGCTATATACCTCAGATGAGCTTTTACACTGGGTTATCTGCTTTGGAGAACAATTTGGGAATACTTAGTAAACCTGAGAGTATACAGATCCTAGAATCAAATAGATCCATTTTGAGGAATATATATACATATATATACATATGTGTGTGTGTGTGTGTGTGTGTGTGTGTGTGTGTAATTGTGAGCTGGTTTTGTTTTGTGGGTTTTTATCAGTTTTTTTTGTTTGTTTGTTTTTGAGATGAGGTTTCCTGTAGCCCAGGCTAGCCTCAAACTCCCTGTTTATCTGAGGATACCCTTGAACTTCTGATCCTCCTGCTAACACCTCCCAAGTGCTAGGCTTACACAAATACACCACACCCAGTTGCTTGCAGTGCTAGAGAACAAACCTGTGGCTCTGTGCATACTAGGCAGGTAAGCACTCTGCTAGCTGGCCTACATCCTCAGCCCCCATAATTGTGCATTTGAAGAACTCAATGTTCAAGAGCATATAATAAATAAGACAATACCTTGGTATGTAATTATGCTAATTTCAATGATATAAGGTTATTTATAAACATGCATTCAATAAATATAGAAATTACATATTTTATATATTAAACATATAAGTATAAAAATACAAAGCACAGACATGGGGAAGTCTCTGTGTTTTATAGTAGATCACAAAATGACGATTTTTCCACCCTCCTTCAAATCAACTCCCTTTCCATATAACCTTGCTTCTGTACCAGTCCATTTTCCCATCCCTTGAACAGATTGTTTCTGTGAGCTCTCTCCATCAGTAAGGTGAACAGGAAGAACTATTTTGCCAGGGGCCCTGCACACTTCTGTTCCACTCTCCCTCTTAACTTCCCTGTTGGTATAATGTCCTTTTAAAATGTATACACCTTACCCTTGTTCATTCAAATGCTGATTTCTCCCCCTCTTCCCCCCCCCCACTTTCTGGTTTCAATCCTGATATTGCATTGTGATACTTATCCTAAGCATCTTGTCTCAGCTTTGTGTAAACAGGCCAAAATAAAGCAACTAGCCACAATCTTGAGCAGGGAAAGAAAGTAGACTGGAGAAGGGAGGAGCCAGAGGACAGGAAAGAGAGTGGGAGAAAAAAAGGCGGGAGAGAACTAGGAAAGAGAGCTGGAGGACAGATCTTGGAATGACGTGGAGAGATGGACTGGACCTAATATATCACAAAAAGCAAGTATAATGTAGGAAATCTAAATGTTAGGAAACTATGAGGGCTTGGAGGTTTAGGTTGGAACAACTATTGCCCAGCATTGTGTTCTAGATTAATTAAATAAATCCCAGTGTCTGTGTGGTGATTTGGGTATTCAGCTGTTTAGGACTAACAGCAGCTTTACCAGAATATATGTCAATAGTAAATAATAATTACCACTTACAATTACCGCTGCCTTTTGAATGAGTCTCAGCCTGCTGCTGACTGATGAGCAGTACACAGCCCAGACGCCTCATACCCCAGCCTACAATTAACTAGCTGACAGGCATGTGATTAAGGCTCTGCCAAAACAAACCAAC
This sequence comes from Meriones unguiculatus, assembly GCF_030254825.1. Taxonomy (NCBI): domain Eukaryota; kingdom Metazoa; phylum Chordata; class Mammalia; order Rodentia; family Muridae; genus Meriones; species Meriones unguiculatus. The sequence continues at coordinate 72,827,198 of NC_083359.1, forward strand.
AAGCAGCACCCTGCTTTTTTTAACCATAGACACTGGGCAAGCCTAGTAACGTAAGTGCAGTCTACCTTCTATCCGAGGAAGGACCTGCTGACCTGTGGACTCCTGAGCAGTGATAAGCGGTGGTTGCTTTCAGTGACTCAGTTTGGGGAGGGGTAGTCGTTTTCACATAGCAGAATTACTAAGGCTTTATACCATGTTCAGAACTGTGATATATCTAAGGGAAGAGTATCCTGGGGCAAGAGCCTTTCACCTTTAAAACAAGATCCTTTCACGTAAAAACAAATTTCAGCTCAGCACTAGGAATGGAAGTCCGAGTCTTACTCATGCTCCGTGGCTTAGTTCCTATCGCTGTGATGAAACAGCAGGACGGAAAGCAATGTGGAGAGGAAAGGGTTTGTTTTGCTCATAGTTCCATATAACAATGAAAGCATCAAAAGCAGTGAAAGCAAGAATTCACTCAGGGCTGGAACCTGGAGACAGGAGCTGATGCAGAAGCCATGGAGGGATGCTGCTTACTGGCCTGCTCCTCAATGTCTTGCTCAGCCTGCTTTCCTATAGAACCCCGGACCACCAGCCCGAGGATGGCTCCACCCATAATGGGCTGGCCCCATCATTCACTAATTAAGAAAATGCCTTACAGGCTTGTCTACAGCACAGTCTCATGAAGGCATTTTCTCAGTTGAGGTTCCCTCCTAAGCTGCCTGCCATTGCGCTATAGTTGAGGTCTATAGGTAATTTTGAAAAAGATTTTAATGTCTCGAATGCTTGTTATATCTGCATAGTAGGGGTTGGAGAGTTAAAAGGGCGTATTGCTCTTTCAGAGGATCAAAGTTCAGTTCCCATCAGGCAGCTCACAACTGCTTAAAAAAAAAAAAAAAACAAAACAAAAAAACACTTCCAGGAGGATGCATTTTCTAGTTATCTTCAACATGTCTGGCCTCCAAAGGTACTGTGCTCACTTGCCATACCTACCCACAGACACACAGATACATACTACAAACTAAAACAAGTCTTTGTAAAAATAAATAAATAAACCTTCACAGTGGGGACCTGGCAGTCTGTTCTGACGTTCCATGACTGCAGACACTTGGGATGACGCCTCAGTAGCATAAAGATGCAGGTACCCAGGCTTTCCAGTTTTGTTTTTTGTTTTTAACCATGTCTGTGTGAACACAGCAGACATAGACATGACTAAAAGATTCGCCCTGTCATTTGCTTCCCACATAGACGGTCTACCCAGAAACTTGGACATAGGACACATTGACTTACGTAACTGACCTCATGAACCACGGTGACTCACACAGAACACATGTTTTGGTCACACCCCATGGTGTGGTAACTCATAAACAAGAGCTAGGAGAGAACGTCAAACCTCCAATTAATCAGAACTTAGGAAGTAATTTCTTTCATGAAAAAAAGTTATAATCTAATTTTAGCAGGAAACAAACTGGCATTAAACAGTTTGTTTAATCTTCAGATTGACTCCCGGGGCCAGGGAAGACTCATATATTGATGTTTCCATGTTTAATATTAGGGAGGAGACTGCATAAACCTGCTGAGGACTATGTTTGTCAAAGACTAAGATAAATGGATTTTCTACTTGATCTTTATTTATCTAAAAAATTAATTCAACTGTCATTTCCTCCCAATGAACAATGATGACATTATTAAAGTAGAATTATTTTAGTTTTTTTTTAGAAGCTTAAGCTTTAAAAAGCATTCATACCATAAGAGAATGAAGAAGTAGGAATTATAATCTACTGAAAATTGAGCCGTCCATAACTCCCAATTCCTCTTGTTGGAAAAAAAATCAACAGATTTCCAAGGACTTAGTGTGGCCAATTTTAATAGGCTAAACCACACAATTAAATTAAAACAAAACATGTCTGAGCTCAGAACATTGGACCACAGCATGAACAAGCAATAACAGGTCCCTCTGCCTTTAGAGTCGGAATGTAAATGATTCCTTTACACAGAAAAGAATGGAAAAGTCTAGTGCAAACATCATCCCGGGTGTCAAGCTAGGAGAATGGTCATTTGTAACCAAAGACAAGACCAGAAGAAGGACTTAGAAGAGACAGACAGAACAGGCAGACAACAGAAGTGGAAAGCGTATACTCTGAGATGCTTCAAATTGTACCCCAGCCAAGGCAGCAGAGCCATCAAGGCTACACACTGCTAAACACAAATTAATTTTATTTATAAACAGAAGTGCAAGCCAGTCCTTTCTCATCTACTCATGCATTAAACATATTAATGGCCCCTTTACCTTTCTAATGTTCTACCATCTATAATGATTAAAATGCAGTCTTATTAATTGGATTTTAGGTATGACTTTTGTTGTTTGGCAGGGATTTTGTTTGTTTGTTTTTGTTTTTGTTTTGAGGCAGGATTTCATTATGTGTCTCTGGCTGCACTGGAACTCACTCTGTAGACCAGGCTGGCCTCAAACTCACAGAGATCTGCTTGCCTCTGCCTCCCAAGTGCTGGAATCAAGGGCATGCCCCACCACCTCCTGGCTTGTTGTTTAGTGTTTTAAGACAGAGATTTAGTCTCCTCGATGGCCTGAAATTCCTTGTGTAGAGCAGCCTGGTCTTAACAGCAGCGATCTTCCAGCTTCTGCCTCCTAAGGTGCCAGAATGAGGGACATAGGACACCACATCTGGCCTTTAGGCTTAGTTTGTTTAATAACAAATGATTCTAGAGCTTCAAGAAGTTGAGTTGTTCGGGAGTCCAAGAGATCCCAAAACAGTATAGGTTCTTTCTGTTGCCCTTGGTTGCCTCTCAGGGTTAAAGGTAAGTTGCTCTTGCTGAAGACACCGTTCATATGGGACCCAGGACTCAGAGGATCAGAGCTGGAACTGGCCTGAAGACCTCCTCCCTGAGCGCTAGCTTTCAAGGTGATCTAAAAAGGCAATACGCAAGTGTTCAATAGTCCTTCCCAGCTGGCATACTGACGAACTACAAGGACAATCAACAGGGCACCATATCCCTGAGTGTGAGATGGTGGCACTCTTTTTTTTTTTTTTTTTGCAGTAACCAACACATGCCTAATTGGACTCAACAAGATGAGGATCGTGCTTGGTAATACAAACCTAGCCAACTTACCCAGGCGCTAGTGAGGCCACGGGTTTTAAAGAAGAACATCGTACCTAAATGTAACCTAACCAGGATAATCCCTATCTATATTTTAAATACTTATCCTTACACCCACAGATAAATATGTGTCACACCTTCATCAAAGAAACTTCTCTTTGCAACAGGTGGAGACCATCACAGAAAACCACAACTCATCAGAATTCAGAGAACAACTGATTATGGGCTGTCCAGCTTCAACTGGTACCTCTACAATACAACCCCAGCACCTGAAGCTCAGGAAACATCGTGGCAGAAAGGGAGGAAGCATTGTAAGGGCTGCGAGATTGCATTCCCTGGAAATGATAGGCAAGCTCCAACAATATGGATGCCGAAACAGGTATGACCCCAAGAGGAATGCCAACATGAAAGGGGAAAAACTCACAGGGACCCCAGCCAAAGGCAAATAGAACTAGAGTCAACTAAGGAACGCCGAGAGTGGGATAAATAATCTCTCCCAGGCATAACCCCAATTGGCTATCAATACCACTTGGTCAGTATCATCATATACATGCAAGTAACACTAATTGGGCAAGTTGTGTGTGTGTATACATATATACACATATATACATATAAGTATGTATGTATATGTGTGTGTGTGTGTTTGGCAATACCAGTTAAAGAAAAAAGGCCATGAATTTATGAGGTGGATGTTAAATGGGAGGGGTTGGAGGGAAGAAAGGGAAGGGAGAAATGATGCAATTACGTTTTAATTTAAAAATAAAAGTTAGCCAGGCAGTGGTGGTGCATGCCTTTACTCCTAGCACTTGGCTTTAATCATAGCACTTGGGAGGCAGAAGCAGGTGGATCTCTGTGAGTCTGAGGCCAGCCTGGTCTACAGAGTGAGTTCCAGGACAGCCAGGGCTACACAGAGAAACCCTGTCTTAGAAAACCAAAATTAATTCATTCATTCATTAACTAACTTGAAATTTACATTAAAAAATAGCATAGCAAAAAGACAATATGGCAGAGTGAATCAAATATCCTAACATCTGAAAAATCAAAACATGTGACAATAATAGTAAAAATGGGGTTGATGAGATGGCTTAGCTAGTAAAAGCCCATACTGCCAAGCCTCACAACCTGATTTTGCTCCCCAGCATCCACTTGGTGGATGAAGAAAGCCCACTCCCAGAAGTTGTCCTTTGACCATCACATGTGTGCCGTGGCATGCATGCATGTGAAAACACCCATGATAGATAAATGAAATGTAATCTAAAACTTAAATAATAATAAAAGAGCAAATAAACAGGGATGAACTGGGAGAGATGGCACATGCCAGTCTTAGAAGCACAAAGGTCCTAGCACCCATAGATGAGCACTGGGGAAACCAAGAATGTTAAACACACAAGATTGTCCCTTCAGTGGAAGAGATGTATAACCTGGCTGTCCACCCTGAAGGCTGAGAATGGAGGTGGTTGATTGCCCGGTGATCTCTAGGGCCAGGCCATACCCAGCTCCCACAACCAAGACTGGAGAAACTTAATATTCTAGGTGACCTTTGTGTTATATGTATGGCCGGGGGCTCCTGCAACCAGGACCGGAGATGGTTAATAGCCTACATGACCTTCACAGTATCTGTATGACCAAGACCACACCAGGTCCTCCCCTAGGCCCTTAAGAGAGCACATGTAGTCTATCTCTAGAACCCATCTTCATGGAACAAGACTGTGGGTAGGCAAGACAGGAACGATTAAGTGGAAATTAAGGCCCCAGGAAGAGTCAGAAAAAAATTAAATAAAACCTGGAAGAGTCTGTCCAAGAACGAAATACAGCCCCAGCTTGGTTGGATAATCTTTGCTACAGAACGTCCAATAAACTCTCGAGTGGAAGAGTAAAGCTCAGGTCTTCCAGCTGGGCTGCGTGTTACTCCAACCTCAAATGCAGCCATGCAGCCTCTAAAGCACTTCCCAGCCAGACAGGGTGTGGGATGCACAGCTGCCATGCCAGAACTGGGAGGTAGAGGCAAGGGGGTCGAAAGTTCAAGATCAGCTTCGAAGGAGATTGAGGCCAGCCTGGGATACAAGAACCTTTATGGGAAGAAAGAAGAAACGGAAGGGATGGGAGGAGAAAGGAAGAGACTGTCTAGGAGAAACTACAATCTAAGGAAAATTCCCTATGAGGATTTTCCCAGATGAACATTTTAAAAAATGAAAATAAAAACTTATAAAAAAAATTACAGGGCTAGGGAAATGGTTCACAGGAGGGTGCTAACATTGCAGTGTTTGATACACATACACATACTACTCATACACCATACACACATACACACCACACACACACGCTCCCCAACACACACACACAGTGGCACTTCACCACATCAGCAGAGATGAATTGCAGCAAAAAACAGAACAGTCTATGAAGCTTCAAAATATTTACTCAGTGACTGGTCAATTAATAATAATAATGCTGTTCTAGAGAATTCTCTGGGGATATATCTCAGTGGTTAAATACTGCCCAAGATGTACAAAGGTGTAGGTTCAATCCCCCTATACTATACACACACACACTATAACGAGAAAAAGAATTCTGTAAGCCAGTACCCTTGGGGAACACAGAATTGTAACAGTAAGCACTTAGTCATTCAGGCTAAGTATTTCTGTGCTTTCTAGGACTGTAGAAAAAAAAATGGTTAAGGTAGCAAGGGATACTGTTGGTATAATATTCTTTTGAAATGTATACACCTTACCCTTGTTCATTCAAATGCTGATTTCTTCCCACTCCCCTCTCTGGTTTCAATCGGGATATTGCATTGTGATACTTACTCTGAGCATCCTGTCTCAACTGTGTGTAAACAGGCCAAAATAAAACAACTAGCCACAATGTTGTACAAAGGGAGGAGCCAGAGGAAAGGAAAGAGGGGAGGAGCCAGAGGGCAGGAAATGAGTGGGAGGAGAAAGGGCAAGAGGAAAGCTTGGAGAGAGATCTAGGAACAACTTAGAAAGATGGACTGGACCTAATATATCACTAAAAGCAAGTATAATGTGGTGAAATCTAAATGTTAGGAAACTATGAGGACTTGGAGGTTTAGGAGGGAGTAACTATTGCCCAGCATTGTGTTCTAGGTTAATTAAATAAACCCCAGTGTCTGTGTGGTGCTTTGGTTATACAGCTGTTTAGGACTAACAGCAGCTTTACTAAAAGATAATTATTAGTAAATATTAATCATCACATACAACAGGATACAAAGTGTTATCCTGTGTCCTGGTTAGTCTTTTTGTCAACATGACACAAACCAGCGTTATCTGGGAAGAGGAAACTCAGTTGAGAAAATGCCTCCATCCAGATTGTCTGTAGGCAAGCCTGTAGGGCATTTTTTAAATTAATAATTATGTGGAAAGGCCCAGCCTCCCCTGCCACCTCTTAGCAGGCAGATCAGGTCATCCTGGAGTTTGTAAGAAAGCAAACTAAGCAAGACACAGAGCCATCCAGTGAGAAGCACTCCTATGTGGCCTCTGCTCCAGTTCCTGACTTCAGGTTTCTGCCCTGCTTGAGTGTCTGCCATGACTCTTTCAGTGATACACTGTTACCTACAAATATAAGACAAGCTAAACCTTTTCCTTCCAAAGTTGTGTTTGGTCCTGGTCTTACCACACAATAGAAATCGAAGACACTGTGTCTCAATTAACTAATTAAACTTTAAAATGTCCACAGATGCTGAATGTCACCATTCTCCTCATTCTCTATGATCACTACATTTCCATTTTAATTGCACTGAGTTTTCAATATATACTCATCACATCAGATATTGTTAGTTAACTCTAGCCTACATCAAATATTTATCCAACCCTAACTATGCTCCTCAGGGACTATGAAAGTACACATGGTGCTAAAGACGCTAATGAAAATAGCTCCCGAGCATTTTGTCATTTAAAGTCATAACTACAGATGAAATCCCCACCCTGTATGTTTGAAACTAGAATAGAAATGAAGAATTCTTTTGACATGCAAGTTCTGATCGTACAGCATCTTCCTGGAGCACTTTTGAGAATTCTAGGATAGAATCAGGGCTTGGGGAAAAAAATGTCCAGATCAATTAGTATACACTTTATGATTTTATTCATATTTTACTTTCATGACTTCTTTTTTTTTTAAAGATTTATTTATTATGCATACAAGGTTCTGTCTGCATGTACACCTGCACACCAGAAAAGGGCACCAGATCTCATTATAGATGATTGTGAGCCACCATGCGGTTGCTGGGAATTGAACTCAGGACCTCTGGAAGAGCAAGCAGTGCTCTTAACCTCTGAGCCATCTCTCTAGCCCCTACTTTCATGACTTCTTAAAGTGTTTTTGTTTTGTTTTGTTTTGTTTTTTTAAGGGAGCCAGGTATGGAATATTGGGCATTGACATTTAAAAAGGGAAAGAAGAAAAAAGAAAGGAAGAAAGGATGGAAAGAAGGAAAGGCAGGCAGGCAGGCAAGAAAGAAGAAAGAAAAAGAACCTCAGAAAACTGCTCAGTGGTGATACCATCCAGCTGAAAAGAGAGTTCCTGAAAAGAAGCAATCAGTGTGTCATAGGTCACGTGTGCCTGGAGGAAAAAAAGCCTGAAAGTGGCGATTCACTGGCGACCTCTCTGAAAGCAGTTGCAGGTTTGTGGTGGGATGGAAACTTACCAACAGAGACTGGAAAGGACAGAAGTGAACACTCTCCATATTTTCTAGAGCTCTGAGCTCCCTCATACTTCATTCTGTTTCTTCCTATACAATAACACACATGTTTGGTTCTGTGTTTACGTCTCTATAATTACAGATTCTAAAGTTGTAGCTCTAGGCTGTTTGCTTATAGCATATCCATATTTCTAGGACATGACTTCTTTCTGCAAACACAGATAGTTCTGGGAGCCTGTTTTCCTTATTGTCACCCTCAGCCAGTGCCTACTTTGCTTCTGTTAAAATGTCCCCTATTTCAATAACAAAATATTTTATCTCAATGTAGTGTTTACAACTCCTAAGACAGCCAATACTCTTGGGCTTTCTTCAGTTAAAGTTCTATGAGTGCAGAGCTGGCAGGGTCTAATTTATTTACCAACTAGCCTGTGTCTTTAAAACTATTTAGAATGTTTTTTAATATGAGTTGGTTCAAATAATTAATTATAGTCCAGTATAAATTAAGGAATATTTAATCTAAGTCTGAATGTGGTTGAAAAGGAGAAATAAATATGGTCCCCAAATGTGGCTCTCAGTAGGAGTATTCACTAAAACTGTATCATATACACATACTAAAGATATGCAGTAAACATAGGGTCCAATTCACTGCAGATCATACTAAGAACCTGAAAATAGCAGTTTCTGCCCCCACATCCAGCCTTGTTCTAAGGAAAAGGTTGCACGCAGTGTTTCACATTAATCTTATTTTGTCACGCCTTGATACCACAGAACAACAAACAATTAAATCAGGAGTCAAAGAAATGGAAAGACACTAAGCTGTGAGAAATAAACCCTGAGTAGAGATGAGACCCACACTAAGCTGTGAGAAATAAACCCTGAGTAGAGATGAGACCCTTGTTCTCTGCTGTGACAATGACAGTAAGCATGTGGCCTGCCAGGTCATGGAGGGGAGTTGGGTCTCTAATAAGCTCTTTCCTGTCTGAACAAAGACTGATTTCAAAATCAGTTAGTTATAACATTTATTTTGGTGTGTGTCTATGTGTGTGTGTCCATATAATGCAACCTGAACTCAAACTTGCAATCCTTCTGCCTCCAGACTCGGGTATTATAGGTTTGTCCCACTCCTGGCTTCAGGTTTGAATTATGAAAATTCATTCCAAACCAAGTGTGGGTGAGTCCTTCGGTCAGTTTTTAAGCTACAAAACCATTGTGAAGGTAATTTGCCATCAGCTGAAGCATACTGGAATAGTTACATCATCATCCTTAGACAATTCAGGATGAAGAAATGCCATCCACTATATCATGAGTCATTACATGACTTACTGTGGCTTTGTCTATAGCTTGTGTGACATGAACAAATTAATTGTTATTAAATATTAGTGTAAGATTTGTATCATTGGAGCAGGAGCTGTCTCTGACATGGACTCTGTTTCCTGCTTTTGGATCACTTTTTCCTAGCTGGACTGCCCAGCCTCAGTGGAAGAGGTTGTGCTTAGTTCTGAAGCAGATTGATGTGCCAGGCAGGGAGAGGGATCCTTCTTTTCTGAGGAACAGGGGAAGGGAGAAAGGGGGATGGTGGTGGGAGGGTGGGACTGGGAAGAGACGAAGGAGGGGTCTGCCATAAGGATGTAAATGAATATATATATAAATAAATTTTTTTGAAAGATTTGTGCCATGTAATTTAAAAGTCAAGATCAAAGCTCTAGAGACACAAACTCTCCAGCTCATTACCTCATGGGCATACTAATAATACTCTCTCCATTTATTTTTATGTCTCGTAAATATTTAGTCTTGCTTGGAAAACAGGCTTAAATCTAGACATCTAACACAGAGCCAAAAGTTTCCTTCTGTCAGACAAGACAGTTTTCATTTTTCTGCTGAGTCTGGAGAGTCATCAAGAGAAGAGCACTCTGCTACCAGGCTACATCCTGACCTAAAGCTTATTGTTTCAGCACATCCCCTGTCCTAAAACTTTTGTCGCTGTTTGTGGAGAATTTTAGGGCAATAGCTTAACACTTCACCCTAAAGTACTTTAAAAACCCAGCTCTAAGTGGCTGTGTGAATCTTCATTTGCATTTGCTAAATGTTAAGTGAACTCGCCTGCTTTTGCCATTTAAGTTGAGTGATAATAATTTATTCAATTTTTGCTGTGTCCTAACTGTGCCATGATTTTGACATAAATTACCTCATCTAACATTCACTCTACTTTCATAAGTAAATGTCACTCTCCTCATTTTCCAGATGAGAGGAAGAAGGCTTGAGGAAATCAAATGCCGAAAGGCAAAGCCAAACTGAAGTCACTTCTCTCGAGCCTTGTGGGAGGGAAGAGATGTCAGATACAAAGTGAACAATTGTCAGAGTCAGGAGCAGAAAAATCTGCATGTTCCAAGAAAGTCAGCAGTAGTAAAATTCCACTCCCCTGCTCATAATTCTGAAGATCCTCAGGAACTTGATAAATCCTCAGTGACTGATAGCTCTATCTCAGCCTGGAGTTAGATGGGACCATTGTGATAGCAAAAATAGACATTATCCTTGTTCTCTGAAGAAGCCGCCAAAAGCTTGGGTGGGTGAATGTTCATAGAATGTCACATGACCCATAAGAATGAAGCCCAGACACACACCCAAGTCCCCCCAAACACTGTCCTTTCTCTGGTATAACACATGGCCTTCTCATTGGCAGTGTTCTGTTTAAGTGTGTAGGGTCTTGACTTCATTGTTTAGCCCTTTGACTTCATTGTTTAGATTCCTAGGACCTGCTAAGAAAGGCTTAGACTTTCCTTTAATCCCTGGTATTCTTTAAACTTGACCTTGGGAAGAACCTGGAACTATAGATGTAGCTTTGTTGCTACTGGCAGAAAGATAAGTCATTAATCTTTATACCCACAGAGCCTAGAACTGACAAGGGGTGATGATGTTGGTACCTCAGTGATAGAATGGTTGCTTACTGAATACTGAATCCTTGGAATTCAAAGCAAGCCTAGCACTTGGAAAAAAATCTGTAAATGCTGCTTAATGGGTTAGAGAAAGAATACAGTTAGCATGATCACTTCTATGTAGACCAGTGGCCTTCAGCCTAGGGACCATAAATCCTAAGGGATATCTTAAGTGATCCATAGATATAGGAAAGAAAATGCCAGAATTTATACACCAATTTCTCACCTCATCAATTTTTAATTTCTGTCTTGTCTTATCATGCATATAACATATTAGCGTAGTGATACCATATGTATTTTACAACTAGATGTAAAGAAAATAACTGTGTAATTTCTTAAGCAGAGCAAATATAAATGTGTTAAGGAAAAACAAGTGAGAGTAAGAAGGGCTCTAACATAGAAACATCCAAATGACTATATAAGTATTAGGATTATTTTACACAAAAGTTTTTACTGATGAGATCTATAGTGACTCCTAAGATAATATACATTGGCAGGGTGGCGGTTGGTTGCCTCTCGGGAATTGAGTGTGGGCCTCTATTGCTGAAGACACTGCACACTCAGAACACAGACTACTGGGTGATTTGAACCAGATCTGACCTGGAAGCCTCTTTTCTGTGGTCTAGCTTTCATGATTCCAGAAAATACTACGTGAGTCAAAGAAGGGAAGCAGTTTTGCAACACTATGGACGGTGACAATTACCAGCATGGCAAGATATAGATAAAGGTGCAGCAAGTGTCACTGACATGTTAGTTGTAACCAGCAGCTGCCTAATTGTTTTTAAGACCTATTTAACAGGGGAGAAATATGCCTGGTAGCAGAACATGAAGCCAAGTATGCAGGGCTAATGAGGACATGGACCTTAAGAAAGAAATCTCCTACCATTACTTTGCTAGGCCATCATAATCCCTTACTACTTTCTAGTTCTTGTCCTTAGACCACAGAGAAGTGTAGCTACTGCCCCACATCAAGAAAAAAAAAAAAACTCTCTTTATAGCAAATGGAGACCATTGCAGAGACCACAACTGGACCCAATGCAGAGATCAACAGCCCCTGAGTCTCCCAGCTCTAACTGATAAACCTACAGCACAGCTCCTGTATCTATGGCTCAGAGAACTTGAGGGAAGAGGGGGCCAGAACGCCAGGAAACCTGCTGTGAAACAGTCTCTCCCAGAAATGGATGCATGAACAAAAAACCAGAACAATGGCAATATCAGTGGACAAATTAATGTGGAAAGGTGAAGTTTTTGAGGGGTCCCACCCCTAAATAAAAAAAAAACTACAGGCAGCTAATGACTGCTGGGAGAAGAATTAGCCTCTCCCAGGAATTATCCCCCTATTGTTTATCCACAATTATAATTTTTGTGTTTGTAACAATAATAATCAAAGAAAAGGAGGCTCCCAACTTGAGTGTGGAAAGATGTGGAAGGGGCTTGAGGGACGGTAGCTGTGATGAAGAAAGGGTAAGGGGGAAGCTATAGAATTCTATTTGAATTAAAAAAGAAAAATTTAAAAGATGGTAGAAACTTCTAGTTAAGATGAACTCATTTGTCTTGGCCTCCATGAGCCTTGCAAGGGATCCAAAAGACCTGAGGTGGTTGTTTTTAAAGATGAGTGGGAATCTCCTGAGTAGTTTGCTAACAGTGCAGATGTCCCCTTTCTACACTAATTCAGTAGATATGTAGTAAGGTCCAAACCCCCGCATTTTTAACAAACCAAATAAATCTGTGCAGGTGTTCTCACACCACAAGGCTGCAGTGAACAAGGGACCTCTTCTCCTACCACCGCTGCCACCCATCAGATACACCAGTGGAGTTTCGAAAAACAGAGAGCCAAGAAATCTCTGAGGGAGGAACAATTGTACATTGGCTATGGACTTAATGCCTTGGAAAAACAAGTATAATGGTGATAGAAAGATGATAAAATGAGATATCGTTTATTGATGACCCCTTAAGATAGTTTGTTTCTGATCGTTTTTATAATCCTGCAAGGTTGTTATCATCAGCTACGTCATATAAAAAGGAGTGGTCCTTATCAAGGGCAGGTGTGACTTTTCCATAAGCTCCAGGCTCGGAGGAAACTTTCTTTACAGCGTTCCAACTGCCCGTCATCCCTCTAGTGTGCAGGACAGTGGTACTTACGATCCTGGCCTACTTGCTATGTGCTGTATTCTGATTCACAACTCCAATGTGGCTGAGAATTAGACTTCCTGGTATCTTGTCTTTGCTCACGTTAAGCCTGGAAAGTCCAGAGAGAGCTACTGATATTATACTGCAATAATCCTCTCACGAAGAGGTATTATAAAGATAATGACTCTTAATAAAAATGCTCCAAAGTATTCCACTGAATTCATTTCTCAGGCCCTCAATGGCTGTCTGTAAAGTTGGAAGGCTTAAGCTAAACACCCATTCACCTATTCTAGCCCCAAACTTAAACAATTATAATGAACCTCAGAATTTCACAAGGCAAGCAATTCTTTATGTAAAAGCCTCCTGGTTTCCGTATCAGAGCTGTTACCAACTTTCCACATCTTTTCCTGTGCGGACTCATGAGCTTTCCTGCAAAAACTGGGTAAGCCCCAAGGAGAAGTCCAGGCCACCCAGAGCTACAGCAGCTGCTAAGGGCATAAACCTGGGAGGTGACTTACTGGTACCGAGAGAGTCAAAACTTCCCTGCTAAGCTGCATCTAGATTCCTGACCCTCAGAAGCTGTGCGTTAGGGGCTGGTGCGATGGCTCAGCTGTTCGCAGCCCTCGCCGCGACCGGGACTTGTTTTCTAGCACCCACATGTTGATTTGCAGCCATCTGTGACTCCAGTCTCAGGAATGCTGAATGTCCTCTTCTGGTTTCATGGGCATCAGGAACTTGTATAGAACACAGACATGGATGCAAACAAACCACCCATACACATAAATTAAAAACTGTAAGATAATAAATGTCTATTGTTTTAAGCTTAAATATATACATAAGTGGCAATACTCTGAGGACTCGTTGCTGAAACAGGCCAGCACAAGCCAACTCTCAGAGATATGAAGATTAGTCAGAACCCTAAAACAGTATTTGGTGGAGTCCTATTCATAGATCAGAAGCTCTAGAAGTGGCTTAGAAGTAATGCATTCCTCCCTTCCCACAGAGTTCCTGGATCTGATCAGCAGAAGAAGAGTTAAGTGAAACTTTAGGTCTGGACTCCAGCTATAAACTCATTGCGAAGTACTAGTACCTCATATGAGATCATTCTGACACTAAATTCTTCAAGAGAACTACCCTTAATCCTCAGCATCTGGGCATAGTCTAGAGTCTACAGGGAACCTAGGTCGGCTTATGTGCTCTGTAAAGATGACACTCATGTTGTTGGGCCATTACTTTGACCCTATTCTGTTGAGATTCCTTGGAATTTACATAAAAACCATGTCTTTCATCTTGACCCTCCAAAGGCAATCAATCAGACAAGATTCTAACTACTCAACTAAGGAATTTTTGTTTGCACCTTAATTCATATCTGTCTGTCTGGGTGCTAAAAAGATGACTGAGTGGTTAAGAGTGCGTATTGCTCTTCCAGAAGACCCCATGTCAGTTCCCAGCTCCTCCACAGACCAGTTCACAACTGCCTGTAATTCCAGTTCCAGTTCCAAGGGGTCCTCTTCTGGCCTCCAGCAGCACACAAATACATATGGCATGCACACAGCCATCAATAAAAATAGTACCTGATTGTGATCATAAGTACAGTTGGTAGGTTGTCTGGTACAGTTCTCCGGTGCAGTAAGACAAGAATCATCATTGCTTCTACTCGTTCCAGATGGGTCTGCAGGTGTCCTTACCGCCGAGTTCATTCTCTGACTTCAGAGAGAATTCTGTTGTGAAGCAATGACACTTCTGAACTGAAGAATAAGTTTGAATATATACCAATATCTACTAGCTTTTAAAAGGTGGTTATTAACTAACTTCCATTCCTATATTTTCTAAGTCGTAGGGCTTGAGTGGTTGTTTTGTTGTTTTTACAAGTGTGTTTTGTTGTTATGATATTGTTCCAACAACATCTGGTAGTGTTTTGATAAAGAACTTTATTTTTTAAAGTCTCATTGTTTTTCACTGCATTCTTCAATGAGCTTTGGCAATAAAAATATTCAATGCTATATCATCATTTAATTTTATAACTGTGGCTGTTTGAATAAGAATGACTCCCCTAGGCTTATATATTTGAATTCTTAGTCACCAGGAAGTAGCACTATTTCAAAGGATTTAGAAGGATTAAGAGGTTTGGGTTTAGCCAGGCGTGGTGACACACACATGTAATCTCAGCACTCAGGGAGGCAGAGGCAGACAGATCTCTGTGAGTCTGAGGCCAGCCTGGTCTACAAAGAGTGTCCAGAACAGCGAAAGCTGCACAGAGAAACCCTATCTCAGAAACATAAAAAGAAATGAGGTTTGGATTTGTTGGAGGAAGTGTGTCACTGGGGGTGGGATTTGAAGTTTCTAAAGCCCACGCCAAACTCACAGTCTCTCTTTCTGCCTATGGATGAGGGTGTAGAACTCTCAGCTACTTCTTTAGGATCCTGTCTGCTTGCACGCTGCCATGCTCCCACCTTGGTGATAATGGACCAACCTCTGAAACACTAAGCAAACCCACAAGTAAATGCTTCCTTTTATAAGAATTGCCTTGGACATGGTATCTATTCACAGCAACAGAACAGTGACTAAGGCGATAACCAAAACAGAAGATGAAATAACTATTGACTTTAGGGTGTAATGGTGGTTGTCTTCTGTGCCATAAAACTGTCTTTATTGTTCCGGAAAAACAACCGACAGGAGCTGTGCCACCTTCTTTATCCCCTGATGGACGCCCCACCTGCTGAACATGCCCAGGGTGTGCCCTTCAGCCGCTTGCTACATAGCACAGCCCTCAATTTCCTCAACTTCATGTGTAAAGGTTTGGATTTCATGGCAGTGAAAGTCTCTTCCTGGACCACATTCGATCAACACAAAATCTCTTTTCTGATATTTCTGAGTTTCTGCTCTTAAGCAAAACTTATCTAAAAAAAAAAAAAAATCAATTCCATGGCAATAGCTGTGAAACGCCGGCTAAATGAATATAGTCTGGCTCAAGATGGTTCCAGATGACCTTCCGGCATTTTTCTTTGCATCCTTTCGGAGAATGAACCCTCTCCAGTCTTGGCTTCATTTTACCTTCCCCTCAGAGAAAAACGATTCTCTGCCCACGGTGTTCCTTGGTGGAGAGATGCTCATTGCAAGCGGCTGACACTAAGAATGTACCCACTGTGCCCTGGTTTGACGTAACCATGAAAGCCAGACCTGACATGAGCGCTTCCCTCTGGCCTATCTAGATATAATTGTTTTGTCTTTGAATTAAATGTCTTCTGCCATTAATCCTGGCACTTGGGAAGCAGAGGTCAGTAGATCTCTATGAGTGCCAGGCTAGCCCTAAGGCTACATAGTGAGTTCCAGGCGAGACAGGATTACCTAGTGAGACACTGTCTCAAACAAACAAGCAAGCAAATAAATGTATGATATGGTGATTGGAATAAGAATGGGGCCCATAGCTGGGCACAGTGGTACACACCTGTGATCCCAGCCCTCAGTGAGGCAGAGACAAGCAGATCTCTGTGAGTTAGAGGCCAGCCTGGTCTACAAAGCAAGTCTAGGACAGCCAAAGCTACAAAGAGAAAGCCTGTCTCTAAAAACAAATATATATATATATAGTGGACCCCATAGGTTCATATATTTAAATGTTTATAGGGAGTGGCACTATTTGAAAGGATTAGGAGGTTAGGAGGTGTGGTCTTGTTGGAGGAACTCTGTCACTGGGAGTGGGCTTTGAGTTTTCAAAACTAGAAGCCAGGCTCAGTGGCTCACTCTTCCTGCTGCCTGCATATCTGGATGTAGAACTCACAGCTCCTTCTCCAGCACCATGTCTGTCTGCATGCCACCATGCTTCCCACCATGCTGAGAACAGACTAAGTCTCTGAAATACTAAGTAAGCCCCAATTAAATATTTTTCTTCATAAGAGTTGTCATGGTCATGGTATCTTTTCTATCAATAGAACATTGGCTAAGACATATACATATACATACATATATATATATATGTATGTATGTATCTATGTATCTATGTATATATATGTGTGTGTGTGTGTGTGTGTGTGTGCCATATATGTGCATCATATATATATAAAACATAAACCTTTACTGCCTCTGGAAAGATGTCTGTGTGAATTCCACTCTAGTTTGGTGTCTTGCTTATGAAAGGTCATAGGCTGACAATCTATGGACTTTATTTGGCTAATTAAGATATCATTGTCAAAAAAATTGCCCCAGAAACACCTGGTGCTACCGCTCCAATGGGACCAGCAGAAAGAGTTACAGTAGCATTGTTGACAGACAGGCATGTAACATTGCAACATAGACTGAACTTAATTTGCTGTATAACCAAGAATGACCTTAAACTTCTTATCCCCTGCCTGTACCACCTAAGTGCAGAGATTTCAGACGTACAGCACCAAACCCAGCTGAAATTCTGGAAGGATCAGCTACTCATTTTTCTCAGATTCTTGCTAGATTAACACTGAAAGATCTATGTCCTAGAAAAACCAGGATGGATGGTAATCCTATGAAAAATATTGGCTCAGTCATTCTTTGTGTGTTTTTTACATTCATTCATTCATTCATTTTGTGTATGTGTGCATGCATGGTATGCATTTGGAGGTCAGGAAACTTATTTTTGTAGTCGGTTCTTTCCTTCCAACTTTGCAGGTCACAGGCATCAAACTTGGGTAGCTAGGCTTGGCAGCAAGGACCTTCACCCACCCTTACCAGAAATCCAGCTAACTCTCGGAGGCTAGTGAAGTCAGGGGTCTTGAGTAGGAACCTACACCTCCCGCTTTACTAAACCAGCACAATCCCTAAACATTGTTCAAACAGTTGTCCTCGTGCCTAGAGATAAGTGTGCTACTCGACCCCATCAAGGAAACGTCTCTTTGCAACAGACGGCGACCATTACAGAAAAACACAACCAATCAAAATGCAGAGCTGTGGAACCCAGTCCCAATGGATATGCCTATAATGACTCCTAGCCCTTAGTCTCGGGATCATTTCAGAAGAGTGGATGGAAAGACTGTAAGAGTTAGAGGATCTGGGAGTTTGCTGAGATTGTGTCTCCTAGGAGAGTCAAAAGCTGCAGCCTGCACAGTCTCAGGCACATGATTGCCTAAGCCTGAGCTGAAAGGTACAGAAACAACAGGCATTAACATGGCCGGGCAGAGCTCACAAGGCCTCAGCCCTAACCCTACAGGAACAATGACAGGTAACTACGAATGCTGAGAACACAGTCTTCCCCAGGGAAGAGCACACCAATTGATTGTCTAGTGGCAAGCAGCCCTGAAAACATGCACAAAGGTAACATTATACAGACCGACCAGGTTGAACTTATGTATTTAGGAATGTATACATATTCATAAACCTACGCATATCACCTACAGAAACATACATTACATTAATTACAACAATTAATAAAAAACATGGCATGAACTTGAAGAAAAGGAAGAAGAGGTAAGTGAGTAGGTTTGGAAGGAGAAAAAGAAAGGAAGAAATGACATAATTAAAATCTCAAAACGAAAAGAAATAATTAGGATAATAATAAAAATACCTTGCGTGTTTGCTGTTCCTAACAGGATCAAAATTGCTAACACCACCAGTCCCACGCCACCCTACCCCCATCCCACCACGACCTCACCCAGCCCCACCCTACCCACCGCCATGGACAGGTAAAAATCAGATAAACCTTGTCTTGGCCACCAGGGAAATTCTTCAGTTCCAGTCTCTCTAATTTCTAAGCTTCATTAACCTTAAAGAGCTTAAACCTTAATTCACGATCCTCCCAGCTCGGCCTCCCCTAATGCTGCAGTTATGACAGGTAACACCATATCTAGCCATAGTTCTTTGTCAACACAGAAATTCCTCTTCTGAGACTCCCCATAATTTAATTCCTCCTTCAGTTTATTGCCACTGCCTCATGTTAGAAATAAATGTCAAGAGCCACTGTAGAAATGGTGTCAGGCTGGCCAGTCTCGCACTTTCCTCATAGAGCTAAAAAGAATGTATAACTCCCGTCTCTGGAGTTAGTTGGCGCAGTTGGGTTCCACAACGTGAGATGGATGTTACAGAAATGACAAAGTGCTTCATGTTCACGAATTTCAGCTATTGTGTCCTCTTGTATCTGTATTTTTTGGTTTTTCAGTTTTGAAGGTCAATCCCAAGGCCTCATGTATGTTAGGCATGAGTTCTAACACGGAACCATATACCCAGCCCCAGTTATTGTATTGGGAGGATAAGAAATCATTCTTAAAGAGGTGTTTTGAATGAGAATGGCTCACATATATTTGAATGCTTCGTCCCCAGCTGGTAGAACTGTTTTGAAGCTATTAGAAACTGCTGGCCATATAGATGCCTCACAGTTGTTGTCTCTGTAAAAGTAACTTTCATAAGCCTGATATAATTGTCATCTTCAAGGCTTACTGCCAACTGAGGCCTAGTCTTGGAAGCTTCTAGCCTCCGTACAATCTAATCTAGGCCTAGAATGTTTTCAGCCTCTGAGACTTCTGAACTCTGGCTGGCTGGTTCAACTCAGCTGTCTGTCTCAAACTCCTCTCCAAGCTGACTGATTGAAACTGGCTTCACTCAGTTTCTCACTGCATTGCTTTGCATTGCCTCAAACTAATTCTAACAATATGTTCTAATCTTCTGGCTCCTTCTCATTCTCTGGGTCATCTGTCTTCACCTGTGTCTAGCTTGTTCTCTTTTCATCCTGTCTCTATAAAAAACTGTCTCTGAATTCTACAAACTGAACTGCCAGGAACCCAGTCTCTTAACTCACTCTCAACTGAACTGCCTGAACAGCACTGACTAGAATTCAGAGATTTTCAAGCCTCTGTCTCCCAAGTGTTAGAATTAAAGGCATGTATCACCATGACTAGACCTAAGCTTTTCTTTACCTGAAACTTGCTCTATACCAGGCTGGCCTTGAACTCAGAGATCTGCTTGCCTCCATCTCCTAGAATTAAAAGTGTGTCTGTATTCCAGATGGATCACACAGACCCAGAAGGTCTTTAGATGTTCTTTCTTGTGAGAGCAGTCACATTCTGAATTAAAACTCCTCTTCATGTCTCAACATGTTATCTCTTAGCTACTGCTCCAATAGCATACACACCTATGTGCTGCCTTACTCCCTGACATGATGGTAATTGTTGAGGCTTGCTTTAACTTTTAGCATTTTATAAATTATAACCCTCTGATGAGACCTACTTTAGTTTTTAGCATGACTGTAGCTCCTCTGTGGACACCTGCTTTAGCCTAACTGAAGCCACTTTGTCTTTAGTCGCCATTTTAGTCATAAGGTGAAACTGAGTTATGTCACCAGACTCTGCCTGACCTAAGAATAGCCTTTTACTTACAATTCAATACTTTTTTTTTAATGTTCTGCTTGCATTGATGATAAATGTATGTTCTACTTAAGCAAAACCACAATAGCCTGCTATATTTCCTTTCTCCCAGAATGATGGGAAACTAGAAAGCCCCCAAGCTCCTCAACTCTATATCCTAGCCAATCATCTTAAAATGCTTTGCCTAGCTATCTAGACACAATGTATCTGGAATAGAATTGATTCTTCCTGCTTGGTTATGGTCTTTTTCCTTAAAAAAAAAAAACAAAAACAAAAAAAAAAAACTCACTCTGAAAAAGGCTCAGCGTCACAGTCCTGGTTCCCAAATCCAGACTGTGTCCCTCACCAGTCAGACTTTGCTAAGTATTCAATAAACTTCCAACTACCTGAGTGTGGTATCTGAGTAGTCAGTGTGTGTGGCTATTTCTGAGTTTCAACAGTCATGGACTCACCCTCTAAAACTGTAAGCAAGCCCCCAATAAAAACTTTCTTTTATAAGTTGCTTTGGTCATGGTGTTTCTTCACAGCAATAGAAAAGTAAGTAACTAAGACATATGGTATCCATCAGCATCATACCAAAGAGACATTTGACTATTTGGCTTGTTTTTACTGTGATGTAGTTGCCTGGAAGATACACCTTAAAAATTCCTTTACTTTTTTCCTCTAATTCTTTCTCTCCCATCCTGCCTGCAGATAGTGGACTGCCCCTCACAGTCCATTTAAAATTCCTTGAAATGTCTGTTCTGTGCTGAAAAGCTGAAAAAGCTAAATCCATGTTTTCCAGACTCCAACTATCCAAGACTTTGGTGTTGATTTGTCCGGCCATTTGGGTATTATTGGCTTGAGAGCCAGATGATCTGCCTGTAGAAGGTTCTTATTCATTTGTTTCAATTGTTGTCTCAGAGGCTTACTGCCTCCTTTGGCTAACCTAGGCCTAGGATGTTTTCAGCCTCTGAGACTTACTGCTTAACGAGCATACATTTTCTAGTTCTTATAGAGCTCTGGGTTGGCTGGTTTAACTTGGCTGTTCTGTCTCAATCCCATCTGACTTATACAATCTGGATTCTCTCTCAGCCCCTGAATTGCTCTGCTTGGCCTCAAACTAACTCCTGCAATCTTTTCTAATCTTCTGGCTCCCTCTCATTTTCTGGCTCATTTGGTCTGCACCTGTGTCTAACTTATTCTCTCTCTGTGTGTATGAACTGTCTCTCTATTCTTGTCCTGGTAAAACTGCCTTCTCTCTCTGTATTGACCCTTAAGTAGCTTCCCTTTCTTCTCTCTTCTTGTAAGAGTCGGGTATATCCTATTCTGTCAAGTCTTTCTCTTTTTCATTGCTGTTTCTGCCACTCAGACATCACTTTCAAACATGGGTGCTTCCTTCTACAAACTAACTTTACCTTCATTGTTTGAGATTAAAGGTGTGTGTGTGTGTGTGTGTGTGTGTGTGTGTGTGTGTGTGTGTACCACCAGGCCTGGATCTAAGCTTTTCTTTACCTGAAACTTGCTCTGTACCAGGCTGGCTTTGAACTCAGATCTGCTTGCCTCTGTCTCCTGGATTAAAGGTGCATTTGTATTCCAGCTGGATCACACAGACCTAGAAGGTCTTTGAATGTGATCTCTTGCCAGAACAGCCATGTTCTGAATTAATAATCTTCTACATCTGCCTCTGTTGCTTCTCTTTCTGCTGGCCCTACTTGAGTGGCGGTGTCAGGTGTCTATGAGGTAACTCTTGATAGTTCTGGCCACTTTCTCATAGTGGTCCTCTGCTTTGGTGGCGGCAATGTGGTCTCAGAGCCAATAACTAAGACTTCGATGTTCCAGTTTACCGATATACTGCTCAGTGAAAGGAGAGACAATATAGCTCCAAAAATGCATGACTTTCAAAGTTGCTCCTATAACTCAGCACAAGAGCCGGATGCGTTGGCACACTCCTGTAATCCCAGCACCCAGGGAGGCAGAGGGAGGCAGATCTCTATGAGTTAGAGGACAGTCTGGTCTACAAAAGCGAGTCCAGGATAGCCAAGCTACACAGAAAAACCCGTCTCAAAAAAACAAACAAACAAACAAATAAAAACTCACCATGAGGCTGTTTGCAGCCTTCAACATGATTCTATGAACCGTGGTCTGCTAGAGTGGATTTCTTCATTCTACCACTCCTTGGCAGGCACAAGCCCAGCTACTGGGAATTATCCCATCCTGAAATAGTTAGGAGATAGGTTTATTGATTCTACAAACTATAGATGTGGAAATGTCTTAGATTTGGAGATGACTTGATAAAAAATCATGTAGAAGAAATAACAGGATGGAGCTAAAGGGGTGGCTCAGCAGTCAAGAGCACGCACTACTCTTGAAGAGTTCAGTTCCCAGCATCTATGTAGGGCAGCCCATTACTGCCTGCAACTCCAGCTCCAGAGGGTCCAGCACCTCTGTCCTATGCAGGCATGTGTGCATACCTGAGCACAGACAAACACACTTACACATAATTAAAGATAATAAAATAAAAGAAGAAATGAGATAATTCCAAAGGTAAATGCAATCAGAAACTAAGATAAAGAAACAGTAGCTAAGCCAGGAGGGTGATGTAAGAAAGGATGAGCAGATATTGACAAGTGACATTTGATCAGAGATCTGAGTGGTAAAGAAACAGAGACCTGCAAACAGAGCTGGTCAGGAATGTCAGTTGAAAGAAACAGGCCCATAAGGAGAGAATGAGCTCCAGATGGAGAGAGACAGAAGAAAGAACAGCTTGCCTGCAGCAGAGCGAGAGAAGGTCTGTGCTCATTGCCTTCTTCACTGATGATATTTGTTGAAAAACTGTCAAGCACTAGATCAGTGCAGAATAGAGGTGACAATTTCTGTTCTCGTGAACTTGTATCTCAGTGAGGAGAAACGGGGAAACACACCAAGCAAATAAATAGACAGAATGCCTACTGAGTCAGTCATGGCTCTCCACCAGGACCAGGGGCATGAGATGTTTGTCATTATCTAGAGATGCTTCTGGCTACCACAACTTGAAGAAGTATACTCCATAGATAGATAGGGATATCTCTAAACATCCTACATTGTGCAGGACACACCCAACAACAAGAACAATCCCCTTACTAGAGAGCGCACTTGGACACTGAGCTGCCATGGGCTACATCTGAGCAATATGTAGGTTATCTCCATGCATGGTCCTTGGTTGGAGTATCAGTCTCAGAAAAGACCCCTGGGCCAGATATTTTTTGGTTCTGTTGCTCTCCTTGTGGAGCTCCTGTCCCCTTCAGGTCTTTTGTCTCCCCCTTCTTTCATAAGATTCCCTGCATTCTGTCTGCCTCTGACATGAACTCAGGGGCTGGCTCTTTGGTCACATCTCCCTGAAGGGGGGAGCAGCCTTATCAGGCCACAGAGGAGGACAATGCAGCCAGTCCTGCTGAGACCTGATAGGCTAGGGTCAGATGGAAGGGGAGGAGGACCTCCCCATCAGTGGACTGGGGGAGGGGCATGGGAGGAGAAGAAAGAGGGCGGGCAGGAATGGGAGGGGACTAGGGAAAGGGCTACTACTGGGATACACAGTGAATAAATTGTAATCAAAATAAATAAGCAAATAATAAAAATTTAAAAAGAATGATCCCCAACTATCTAGCGACAAGACTGACAGACCTTGTTTCAGATGATGACAAGAATTTCAGTGGCCGGGTTGGGGGGAGGCAATGAAGAGTTTTGAGAGGCAGGGAGAAAAGAAGAACTTCCGAGGAAGGTGGAATCCAGACAAAACTAAGGACAAGGTTGGCTGTGGTGGACCACGGTGGTCAGTCTATAACCTCAACATTTGAGAAGCTGAGATATGAGGCAAGTTTGAAGCCAGAACTACAGAGAGACCTGTCTCAAAGCAAATCGCAGAAAAGGGGAGACAAGGATGTAAGGGGACACCAACAGCAAGAGCACCACAGGGCAGGAGTGTGTGGCTGGCTCATCTTGGTTGTCAACTCGATTGGATCTAGAACCAACTGAGAAACATGCCTGTGGGTGTTGATTTCTTGTGAGGATTAACTGAAGAGAAAGACCCTCCCCCAGAGGGAATGGCACCTTCTAGTTCCAGCCCATATATAAGGAGGTTGGTGGGGGGAAGGGGGCTGCTTTTCGCCTCCAGGTCTTTCCTTCTTGCTCACAAGGCAACTGGGCTGTGCTTCTGCTGCCGCCGCTCTGCTACACTTACATCAGAGCCCGGCTTCTCGGGCTTGCAGCTTTGACTGAAGAACAGTGGCTCTCCAAGGATTCTCCAGGCCTTTTGGCACAAGATTGGGATCCTGTGTCATGTACCTTCAAAGGTGGAGCAGTTGCCAGGTTCTCAGGCTCCGCAGTGTGCAGATGGCCAGGCTGGGCTCCCCGTTATGCACCAAGAAGGCTAATCTAATCAATCTCATGGGTATTGCATATCCATTTGATCAGTTCTGTTCCAAGACATAAGAGCATTTGGGGGTTGGGAGGAAGACAAGATCAAGCAGAGCAAAGAGACTAATGTAGTACTTGAGAAAGCAAACTGGAAAAGCTAGCAGGGGTCCAGCTATGTCAAGCTCTGGCTTGTGTTCTGTGATAAGAAAACAATTAGGGAACTTTGAACACGACAGTGACATGATTTGTGACTCTGCGGTTTTTACTGTTACTGTTTGGCTTGTTTATTTTACCAAGAGAGAGCGTCATGTAGCCCAGACTAGCCTCAAACTTGCTATGTAGCCAAGGCCTCCTGCCTCCAACTCCCAAGTGCTGGGATTACATTGTATGCCACAGCACCTGGTGCCTGACTCCATTTCTGAAAGACTCAGTCACAAGCGCAGAGAGAGAAATGATCGGGCAGTAAGTGGACTGCAAGGACAAGGGAGACATTCAGCAGCAATTTAGCTCCAGATGTGAGCTAGCAGAAGGCCTGAGCTGCTGGGCATCAAAAAGGGAGCATTGTGGGAGAAGCAGGTATGGGAGGCAAGAGAACCATGCACTTCCTGTTCAATACCAGAGCTTGAGGCATGTGCCAAAATTCCAGAGCATGACCGTACTGGCTGTTCAAGGGAATGGACTGAGTGTGTATGTCTATCAAAATCAGTGAAAAGATGGTCTCCAGAAGTATGAGCTACGGAAAGTCACCAAGGACACGAATGTGATGGAGGAGAAGTCAAGACTGGTGGTTACACAGGCACAGGCTGCACTGGCTGAGAGGTGTCGAATGTAAGAAGCATGGTCAGATATTTTGCTAGCAAAGACATGTTATAATTACTCATCAGGCCGGGCATGGTATCATACACCTGTAATCCCAGGCTCTGGGACGCAGAGGCAGATGGATCATTGTGAGTTCAAGGCCAGTCTGATCTACAAAAAGAACCCAGGATAGTTAAGGCTACACAGAGAAACCCTGTCTCAAAAAATAACAACAACAAAATTACTCATCAGAATGCTACTTCTAAAATGAAGGACTAATGTCTAACTTTCATATATATTCACCTTTCAAACTAACTCCCAAAAGTGAATGATTATTACTATCACTTCCTGAGAGAAAAGCTAAAACCAAAATATTTAAAGTAATAGTATCAAGGGTCATGGAGATTGCCTAAAGAGTTCCATAATGAGATAGTTTTAAAAAAATCCAATCTCAACCCAAACATTAGAGAAAAGGAGACTAAAGGATTATGTATTCCATCCATAGGTTTCTGGGACATCAGTCTATAATTAGCCCAGGTCACACAACTAGTCTGAGGCATAAAAACAACAGGATGATTAATGAACTGTTTCTTATCTCAGTTCTCTCCTTTTTGTCTTATTAAGAAAACCAATTGAGAATAAAAACAAAATTCTTAGGAAATTAAAATTTCAGTCAGGCATGCAGGGGTGATTCAATATATGGAAATCCATCAATGTAATCCACTATATAAACAAACTGAAAGAAAAAAAAACACATCATCATTTCCTTAGATGCTAAAAAAGTATTTGACAAAATCCAACACCCATGCATGTTTAAAGTCTTGGAGAGATCAGGGATACAAGGCACATATGTAAACATAGTAAAGGCGATATACAGCAAGCCTATAGCCAACATCAAACTAAACAGAGAGAAATTTAAATCAATCCCACTAAAATCAGGGACAAGGCAAGGCTGCCCACTCTCTCCATATCTCTTCAACATAGTTCTAGAAGTCCTTGCTAGAGCAATAAGACAACTAAAGGAGATCAAGGGGATACAAATCAGAAAGGAAGAAGTCAAAGCAGATGATATGATAGTATACATGAGTGACCCCAAAAATTCAACCAGAAAACTCCTTCAGCTGATAAATACCTTCAGCAAAGTGGCTGGATACAAAATTAACTCAAAAAATCAGTAGCCCTCCTGTATACGAAAGACAAAAGGGCTGAGAAAGAAATTAGAAAAACTACCCCCTTCACAATAGCCACTAATGGCATAAAGTACCTTGGTGTGACTCTAACCAAGCAAGTCAAAGACCTGTTTGAAAAAACTTCAAGTCTCTGAAGAGAGAAATTGAAGAAGCTATCAGAAGATAACGCTCATGGATCAGGGATTAACATAGTGAAAATGGCCATCCTGCTAAAAGCAATATACAGATTCAATGCAATTACCATCAAATTACCAACTCATTTTTTTTTTTTACAGAACTTGAAAGAACAATTCTCAATTTCATATGGAAAAACAAAAAACCCAGAATTGTGAAAACAATCCTGTACAACAACAGATCTTATGGCGGTATCTCCATCCCTGGTCTCAAGCTGTACTACAGAGAAATAGTAATAAAAACTGCATGGTACTGGCATAGAAACAGAATGTTGGATCAATGGAATCAAATAGAAGACCCAGAAATAAATCCCCACACTTAGGGATACTTGATTTTTTTACAAAGAAGCCAAAACCATACAATGGAAAAAAAGATAGCATCTTCAACAAATGGTACTGGTCTAACTGGATGTCTACATGTAGAAAAATGCAAATAGAGCCATATTTATCACCCTGCACAAAACTAAAGTCCAAGTGGATCAAAGACCTCAACATAAAATCAGATACACTAAATCTGTTAGAAGAAAAAGAAAAGGGGAAGAGCCTTGAACTCACTGGCACAGGAGACAGCTTCCTGAACAGAACACCAATAGCACAGGCTCTAAGAGCAACAATCAATAAATGGAACCTCACGAAACTGAAAAGCTTCTGTAAAGCAAAGGACACTGTCATCAGAACAAAATGATAGCCTACAGACTGGGAATGGATCTTCACCACCCTATTTCTGACAGAGGGCTAATATCCAGAATATATAAAGAACTCAAGAAGTTAAACAACAACAAATCAAGTAATCCAATTAAAAAATGGGGTACAGAGCTAAACAGAGAATTCTCTGCAGAGGAATATAAAATGGCAGAGAAACACTTAAAGAAATGCTCAGTGTCCTTAGCCATCAGGGAAATACAAATCAAAACAACTCTGAGATTTTACCTTACAACCATCAGAATAGCTAAGATCAAAAACTCAAGTGACAACACATGCTGGAGAGGATGTGGAGAAAGGGGAACCCTCCTCCATTGCTGGTGGGAATATAAACTTGTACAACCACTTTGGAAATCAATCTGCTGCTTTCTCAGACAATTAGGAATAGCGCTTCCTCAAGATCCAGCTGTACCACTCCTAGGCGTACATCCAAAATATGCTCAAGTACACAACAAGGACATTTGCTCAACCATATTTGTAGCACCTTTATTTGTAATAGCCAGAACCTGGAAACAACCCAACTGTCCCTCAACAGAGGAATGGATACAGAAATTGTGGTACATTTTCACAATGGATACTACTCAGTAATTAAAAGCAAGGGAATCATGAAATTTGCAGATAAATAGTGGGATCTAGAAAAGATCATCCTGAGTGAGGTATCCCAGAAGCAGAAAGACACACATGGTATATACTCACTTATAAGTGGATCTTAGACATATAATATAGGTGAAACATACTAAAAGCTGTACACCTAAACAAGGTAAGCAAGAAGGAGGACCCTGGGTAAGATGACCAATTCTCACTCAGAAAGGCAAACAGGAGGAACATTGGAACAGGGAGAAAACAGGGAAAAAGACAGGAGCCTACCACAGAGGGCCTCTAAAAGACTCTACCCAGCAGGGTATATCAAAGCAGATGCTGAGACTCATAGCCAAACTTTGGGCAGAGTGCAGGGAATTTTATAAAAAAGGGGGGAGAAAGAAAGACCTGGAGAGGACAGGAGCTCCACAAAGAGAGCAACAGAAGCAAAAAATCTGGGCCCAGGGGTCTTTTCTGAGACTGATACTCTAACCAAAGACCATGCATGGAGATAACCTAGAACCCTTTACAGCTGTAGCCCATGGCAGCTCAATCTCCAAATGGGTTCCATAGTAATGGGAAGAGAGACTGTCTCTGACATGAACTTAGTGGCTGGCTCTTTGATCACCTCCACCTGAGGTGGGAGCAGCCTTACCAGGCCACAGAGGAAGACAATGCAGCCAGTCCTGATAAGACCTGATAGGCTAGGGTCAGATGGAAGGGGAGAAGGACCTCCCCTATCAGTGGACAGGGGGAGGGGCATTGGAGAAGATGAGAGAGTGTGGGATTGGGAGAGGATGAGGGAGGGGGCAACAGCTGGGATATAAAGTGAATAAACTGTAATTAATTTAAAAAAAAAAGTTAAAAAATTTCAGCCGGGGTGGGGGTGGGAATCCTACTTTCTCTAAATACTATGTTTTCATAAAATCCATCCTAGGTGTTAGTTTTTAGGCAGCCTGCTACTGGGTTGCCTAGCAACCTATGATGTCATCATGTGTTGCTGGCCAGGTAGCCACACCTGGTGGGCGTGGTTACGTTGCTCCTTTAAAGGATTAGTCAGCCACTTTACCCCTCTCTTGGCTCTTGCTCTCTTGGGTCTTGCCTTCTTGCCCTCTTGGCTCTTGGCTCTTGCCCTCTCCCCTTTCTCTGTCGGGGCACCCCCTCTGATTCCCCCAATCATGTCTCTCTCTCTCTTCATCTCCATCTAATAAACCTCTTTCTTGTAAAATCTGCTGTGCACTTCGTCGTTGTCTTATTTGGTCCCAACACTGGGAACAGTCCGTAGTGTAAAGCAAATGTCTCTGTAACTGGAGAAGAATAAAGCATTGGCCCAGCAAGTGAAGGAGTGTGCCCCTGAGCTGAGAACCTGCCTCTGTCCCTGGCATGTTTGTGGTA
Organism: Meriones unguiculatus; assembly: GCF_030254825.1. Taxonomy (NCBI): domain Eukaryota; kingdom Metazoa; phylum Chordata; class Mammalia; order Rodentia; family Muridae; genus Meriones; species Meriones unguiculatus. Next base: position 72,856,541 of record NC_083359.1, read on the forward strand.
GAAGGAAAGAACCAACAAGCCGTTATCAGCAACCAATAGTTGCCCTCTGACCCCCACACACAGGCACATGCATACTCACACGAATAAATACATGTAATAAAATACTTTTTTGTGGAGACAGGATTTCTCTTTGTATCCTTGGCTGTCCTGGAACTCGCTCTGTAGCCCGTGTTGGCCTCGAACTCTCAGAGATCCGCCTGCCACTGCTTCCCGAGTGCTGGGGTTAGAGGTGTGTGCACCACCACCGCCCAGCTAAAAATATTAAAAAAAAGCAAAGCTGTGAAGCCAGATTTGGTGGCAACTCAGCAGTCCTACCACTGTCAGGAATGAGGCAGTGGGGTCTGAACTCCAGGCAGCCAGGGCTAGAATATGCCTCTCTCTCTTTGGCTTTTTGAGACAGGGTTCTCTGTGCATCCCTGAGTGTCCTGGAACTCATTCTGCAGTCCAGCCTGGTCACAAGAGATCCACCTGCCTCTGCCTCCCCAGTCTTTGGTTAAAGGCATGGGCCACTGCCAATGCCACCACTACCACCCTGCTGACCCTGTCTCTTAAAAGGAAGACAGCAGCAACAAAAAAGAGCCATGCTTGGCACTAAACTCAAGGATAAAATGGCAACCCTGTTTAGGGAAGATAGAATAAGCTCCCTGGCAAGCTACTCAGCAGCTAGGAGGGAAGTGGACAAGGGAGCAAACAGAAGAGTGCGCCTTGATTTGTCCAAGATGCTGTTTACCTCGTGCAAACATAAGCCACCATTAAGAAAGCTGCTGCTTACCCTGACAGAGTCTCCCACGGGTACTCCTGTAGGGAGAGTGAGTCTGTGCATTGCCTGAGGAGGACACACAAAACTCCTTTTCATTCATGCCTTAAAGCACACTCTCAAGGACACACATTTATTTCCGACAAATGAGGGCTGAGGGAAGGTGAGAAATGCCAGGTCTCCAACATAAACAAAGGAAGAGAAACAGAAGGGGAAGTAAGCTGGCCCAGACATCCGGTGAGTCAGTGACTCAGTCCCTGTCACCTCCCTCTGTGTTCGGCAAGCAAATGCGGAAAGACAGAGCCACCTTAGGTCTGGATTTGCCCAGGGTCAGGGGAAATGAGTAATAGAGCCTACAAGCTCACAGTGAGTGCCTCAGACTGCAGACCTTTCTTTTTCAGGAGAGCTATCTGTCCTGGGGGCTGGAGAGATGATTCAGCAGTTAGCAGAGTTGGATGCTCTTCCAGAGGATCAGGGTTCATTCCCCATCTTCCCTATGGCGGCTCACGATCGTCTGTAAATCCAGTTCCAAGGAATTTGGCAGCATCTGCCCTACAGGCTCCAGGCTTGCATGTGGTGCACAAACATTCACACACAATTTTAGAAAGAAGGAAAGAAAGAAAGAAAGAAAGAAAGAAAGAAAGAAAGAAAGAAAGAAAGAAAGAAAGAAAGAAAGAAAGAAGGCTACCATCTCACTGCCAGGCCCTGGGTTGGATCTCAGTACAGAAAAGAAGTCTCACTCAGTTACAATTTTCCAAAATGAGAATGATTTGTGTCTGCTTCTAGAATTCCACCGCATTCATTCTCCATAAAATTACTCTGGAGACAGAAAATATGGTTTAGGTGGTGTGATGGTTAGAGTTAATTGTCAGTTTAACAAGATCTACAGTCAGAGAGAGGAGAGGGGCTGTGTGGATTACATGAACTGATGTGGAAAGCCCCATCTTAACTGTGATGGAACGATTCTGTGGATCCAGGACCGTGGAAGTGGAGAAAGAGAACTGCATAGCAGCAGGCACTCATTGTTCTCTGATGCTTGACCGTGGAAGCAACATGACTGGCTGCTTCAAGATCCTGTGACCTCCATGCCATGGTGGACTGTGACCTATGAGCCAGGATAAGCCCTCCCCCCTTAAATTGTTCTTGTCAGAGTATTTGATCACAGCAGTGAGGAAAAACACTAAAACAAGCAAGATCCAGCTGTTGAGAAAGAGATGTGCTGATGGTATCTTCAGGATCAGTAGGACCAGAATCCTGATTCCCAAGCCCCATCCTTGAGTACTGTGGTACCTTGAGCTTGGTACTGTGGCCTCTAGAGGAACCAGGTTAACCACGTCACTAGATACTATTTGCCAGTGTCCCAGAATGTTGGTTATTTTCTACACCATTCTTAGGAACATATTTCCATATTCTTCCCACATTTCTCCCATGGGCTCTCCTCCCTGAATCTTCCTTCATTATTCTTCCCAGGCAACTGGTACTTGGGTCTTGTATCTCAGTTTCTCTGCAGAAATGAAATGTCCTTAGTTAGGACTCAGTCTACAGTATTCAATCCCATTCTGCCCCTATACTATCTAACATGGCACATTTATATAAAAATAAGAAGACCTTATAATGATCACAGATAGTAAGGAAATGTTGATTGGCTACAAGGATAGAAGGGATCTTTCCAGATGGTTCTAGGAATTCATGAGACATGTGTAAGTGCATCTAGAAACAGTATTGTCTGAAAGCGGTACTTTGATTCAGAAAATAAGTAAACCTTTATGTGATGTTGTAAAGGGCTCTAGAGACAGACCAAAGTTCAAAGCCCTTTCCAACTTTAATTTCAAAAATACTGTTTTAGTTCGTTGAATGGTTTTAGTGTGTGTGGGAGACTAGGAGCAGAGAGACAGAGAAAAGAGGGAGAGAAGAGGGAGAAAAGACATACTGGAGTTTCATACAGTCCAAGCTAGCCTCAGACTTGCTATGTAGACAAGACTGACCTTGAACTCCTGACCTTCCCGCCTCTCTCAAGCACAGGTCAAAATTATTGTTACAGTTTGTTCTCTGCTACTGTAATGGAATAGCTCAGAATAGGTAATTCTTAATAGCAGATACATTTTTAGCTGACAGTTCTAAAGATAAGGAAACCCAAGGCCTGGTACCCCCGCCACCCCCATGGGAAGGACCTTCATGCTGTATTGTATGTAGCATGACAGGTCATGTGAGCACACAAGAGACAGGGAGGAGAAACCGACTAACTCCTTTTCATTGAGGAACCCCCTTCATCGCACAATAATACATTAATCCATTCATGACCACTGAACCTAGTAGAGGTCTCACCTCCTGATGCTATTACAATGTCAATTAAATCTCTACCTGAACTTTGGAGCAGGTACTCAAACCATCACAATGATTTTGAGGCTTGCCTTAGCTGGATAATCCTGTCTTGCTACTGTCCCCATGAAACACCGCCATTTCCGCAGACAGTTCCAGATGCTCTAGCAGACAGCCTGATTGAAACGCTCCCTACTTACAACCCCTAAGGAAGACATCCTGGAAACTTCTTGCTTTGTGGTTGTCATACACTCATTTTACTTGGCCACCATGAACACTCACTGTCCAGGAAGGACACTAAGCAGGTGGAACCCCATATGGAGAAGGGCTACTTAATGTATTAGCCTTGCACTCCTTTGCTCTGTGTTTGTGGTGTATCCAAGATAGGCTGAATTCAGTAAAAAGTGAAAGAATGATTTTCCACTATTAGGTTATTTTTTTTTAACTCTATCTTTTCAGTAGGAAATGTCACATAGACTTCAGTGGGCTCCTTCTTTCCCAGGAATGGTAAGTTGCCTACGAACACCACAGAGAAAATAGTCAGGAAAGTTGATAACATGGCCCTTGAAAATACCACCCTTCCTGGCTTGATGCTCTTACAGCGGCATCCTCGCTCCCTGAAACACAGACAGACACTGCTGGAGACTACACTCTATGAGGTAATGCATTCAAGTGAGAATCCAGGGTTCAAGTTTCTACTCTTGCCTATCTGTACTGGCGAGTTTTCTGTCAACTTGACCCAAGCTAGAATCATCAGAGTGGGGAAGCTTCAATTGAGAAAATGTCTCCATAAGATCCAGCTATAGGAGAGTCTGGAGGACATTTTCTTAGTTAGTGATTGATGGCGGAGGGCCTAGCCCATTGTGTGTGGTGCCGTCCCTGGCCTGGTGGTCTTAGGTTCTAGAAGAGAGTTTGCAGGCTGAGCAAACCACAAGGAGCAAGCTGGTAAGCAATGCTCCTCCATGGCCTCTGCATCAGCTCCTGCCTCCTGGTTCCTGATCTACTTGACTTCCTGTCCTGACTTCCTATGATGATGAACTGTGATGTATCATATATTGATATATGATAAACAATTTCTTTATGTAAATTGTTTTGCTACTTGGAAAGAACAAAAGTAAAACAAAAATACTATCGCAAATTATTTTAAAGCTTTACTTACTTACCCGTGTGTGCCTACGTCTGCATGAATATCCATGCATGCATATGTGCAGGCACCGGCTTGTGTGCGTGCACAGGCCAGAAGAAGGCATGGGTGTCCCCCGGCTGTCACCCGGGCCCACTTATTTTGATACAGGATCTCTCCCTCAAGCTGGAGCTTGTGTTTTCTTGGGAAGGCTGGAATCTGGCCAGCTGCAGAGATCCTCCTGTCTCTACCCCTGTTGGGACTGGAGTTACAGACCTGTGCAGGATGCCAGGCTCCTTATGTGGGTGCTGGGGTCTGGACTCTGTTTCTACGATTGTGTGACAAGCGCTCCAAAGGGTGACACTGTCTCTGCAGACTCCATTACAAGTTCTTCTCACCAATCTCATAGCATAGAATGCTTTGTGAGCTCAGAGCTATTTTCTCCAGCTAGAAATTATTCTTGATACAAGCTGGGAGTGGTGAGACACAACTTTTTTTTTTTCCATTGAAAATAATTTTTTCATGCAATATATTCTGATCATGGTTCCCTTCCTTAAACTCCTCCCGGATCCTCCCACCCCTCACCCATCCAACATCACACCTTCTCTCTCTCTCTCTCTCTTTGGAAAATAAACAAGCAAACAAAAAAAAACAAACAAATCACAATATAATAATAATAACAACAAAGTGAAGGCACAAGGAGCATACACACAAACAAAACCTATAAAAAGAAAAACTTGGAAAAATAATAAAATAAAAAGAAAAACAAAACAAAACAAAAAAAAAAACTTGGAAGCCATAATAAACAAGCAGAAGATCAGTAAGACTAAATAAATAAATAAATAAACAAGCAAACAAACAAGTGGGACAAAATGTCTATAAAAATATCCTTGAGCTCATTTTGTGTCATCATCTGTTGCGGGGCATGGAGCCTGCCCTTACATGCAGTTATATTCTTAGTGACACTCCGCTGGAGAGAAGGAAACTAATTCTTCCCTCGCAAGTGGCTGTCAGTTGGGGACACTCCTTGGTGAGTGGTGGGATACCATGTCCACTCCCCCCTCGGCACTGGGACCCTGTCTGACTTGCGCCTTTGTGGGCCCACGTGGCTCGTGTCTTTAACTCAAGCACTGGGTAATATGATGTAGGTGGATCTCTGCGACATTGAGGCCAGCCTGGTCTTCAGAGTGTGTTGCAAGGACTCCACCGTTATACACTGTCTCAAAAACAAAACAAACAAACAAATGAAAACTGAGTTTAGATTAAAAAAAACAACAACAACAACACATAAAATTCAAGCAGGAACCCATGTGCCTGAATCTCAGTACTGGGGAGGCCAACACAGGTGAATTACTGGGGATTGCTGGCCAGCTGTCCTAGCCAAATCAGTGAGCTGCAGGTACTGGAGGGATGGCTCAGGATTAAGGGCATGGACTGCTCTTCCATAGGACCCAGGTTCAAATCCCAGCACTCCCATGGCAGCATACAACTATCTGTAACTCTAAAGATCTGACACTCTCATTCACACAGACATACATGCAGGCAAAATACCAACGCAAAAACAAAAACAAAAATATTCAAAACCTTCTGGTAAAGGCTATTCTGAATCCTTCCCAATTTCTGTGAAAATAACGAATTTAGTGACCAGAATCACACAAGCTACAGAACCTTCAGTAATTCCTTGAGCAGCTATAAAGGTTACAACACACCCATTCATTTTCCTGCTCAGAAAATCACTAGGCTGGGCATGGAAAAATCCCAAGTTCAGTACCTCTGCTGTCTTAAACCAGCTCTGCCGGCATCCGACAGGCCAATCTGGAAACCATGATTAATCCCTAAGTAAACAGAAAAGAGGCCATGGGAGCCCCGAGGAGACAAACCTGAGTCAGCCTCTGAGCCTGGACTGAGTCCACTGGCCTACCCCCTCCTTCAGGAGCAGGCTCACTTGCCAGGGGACTTCCACCGACCAGAAAGGCCTTCTGTGGGGGCAGGGACCTTGGCGTTCCTGAGGGTCTGTCTGGCTTCTTCTGTACCCACTTCTTTTCTTCCTATGTACTCCTATGCCTCTTTCTTCATTGGATCCCCTTCCCTCTCCCAAATTTACACCAGTTTACTGTGTACACGTAACTTTGATTTTTCTGTCTCCTGGAAGACAGAAAAGATAGATAGATCAATCGATCAATAGATAGATTGATTAACAGATTGATAGATAGATTTTTTTTTCCCTAAAGAAAAACAACTTTTCTTTTGTTTGGTCATTTGAATATGTGTATGTTTAAAATGGGGTCTCTTGTAGCTCAGAATGACCTCAAATTTACCATGTAGGTAAGGATGACCTTGAACTCCTGACCCTCCATCAACCTCCACCTGTCAGGGCTAGGATCACAGGCATGTGGCACCAACCCCAACCACAGCATTTGGTGTTCCACTCTTTCTTCCACCTATTCACCACAGGCACTTCCTCTCTCCTAGTGCTAGGCTGGGCACTGTTTTTCTCCAGGTGAGTGAGCACAGTTCAAAACATGCAGCAGATTCTTAGCAAATACCTATTGAGGCGAATGAAATAGATCACAGGGTCTCTGAGTTACAGCATAATTACAGTAGTCATTCGTTACTCAGTTTAACTTTTCCTAGCTTCCGTTACCTGAACACACTAGAAATGATCAAGAAGGAAAGAAAAAAAAAATGAATGCTGTAGTTGCTAGGGTTTACACCAAGAACAAGTCACCTACGTGTCCACGGAAGTCTAAAGGTTTCGGAAAGGTGCTATTTTGCACTCACACCACATACTGGAAAATGTGTGTAAATGTTTAGTTAGGACAAAAAAGGGCTTTAAAACATAAGTTCAGTATTATCTGTAGTTTCACACATCCACCGGGGTCGTGAAATAAACCCAATAGGGAAGAGGGATCTGCTGATATCCTTAAATATTGTCAGTGGCCACCTCGGGTTTTCCAGTTCTGGTGTTTTAGGGCAGAGTATTTAGCAGAGACAGGGTTATAGAAGAAGCAGGCATGGTTTGCTGGGAAAAGAGACACTTCCAAGAAGTGGGGAGCAAAGAGAGTTTAGGCCATCTGTCCTTACAGTACAAAGAGTTGGTCTTCCTGAATCTGTGTGTGTGGCACGTGTGCATTTGAATATGTTTGCATGCTTGTGGGCACACATGTGCACAGGTGTAGCTGCACGCGTATGGATGTGGCACGTGGTCGATGTCAGGAATCTTTCTCCATCGATCTCTACCCTCTAGCTTTCTCAATGAAGCCCAGAGCTCACCAGTTTGACTGGTCTTGCTAGCCAGCTTGCTCTGAGGATGTCCTCTTTGTCTTCCATGGCCAGCCAGAACCGCAGCCTGGTTGTGTGTTGTGGGGATCCAAAACCCCAGTCATGTTACTTATGTGGCAAGTACTTAAACCACTGAGCCATCTCCCCAAGACATAGACTTAGGGGTTATCATTTGCAAGACATGGGTTTTGGGGGTTTTGTTTGTTTGTTTGGCTATTTGCACTTTTCTGCATATGCTTGTCTCTGCTATGTATAATAACATATACAGCTTCATGTGTTGCATGTCTCATTAGCGTCTTGAATCTCTACCCAGGGGTGTGTATTGTAATATTTTAATGAGCCACAGGTCACCTTCAGGCACAGTGCCCCAGCACCTGAGCCAGATTTAGGCAGCCCAGCTGGAGAGTTCCAGCCTCTCTCTTTTCCAGCTGGTTTCTTCCATATGTTAATTTATTAGCTTCATGTGCAAAGCAAGGCTCAGAGCCTCATTCAGAATCATTCCCCTGCCTCACCAGTAGAACCACCTCAATCCAGTAATCATAATTACCACGGAGGCCAGACAAGGAGGCCCAAGGCTCCCGTGCAGCAGTGGTCCGTAGTTTCTCAGTTTTAGTACTCACCTGCTTTGTAAACTTGAGCTGGTCGCTTAACTTCTCCAGGCATCATTTTTCCTATCTGTGATACAATAGTGTTTTTAAATTTTGCTCGGTTCATATAGTAGTTGCAAGAATTAAATGGGACTATATACATGTGTGTGCCTCGGGTTCATCTGAGATGCATTTTCTATATAAGACAAGTAATGCATTAGGACGTTCCAGAAAGCTTTTAAAAACCTCGATTATTTTATCAAGTAGCGTAAATTATGTATATAAATTCTTTCCAAATTTCTTACAAGGCATTTTCTCATGAATAAAACCCGCTTTCATTTCCCAAGACCATTTATTTGTCTGTACTTTCAGCCTGCTAACCTATGCAAATTTTTTCTCTAAGCAAAATGCCTCCTGCTTTGTTTTCCTTTGTTGATTCTTGTCAACAGACTCTGCTTCCTTTCCAGTGAAACTATTTATCATATGAAAAGCAAGGTAATTAAAGGTCCTCCCTGACGACAACCTCATGAAAATGATTACACTTTAACATCAATGGTAAATTGCACTAGACCAGAAAAAAAAAAAAATTAAAGCAAGTTTTTAGATGTGGCAAGTTTTACTTAGCACAAAGGAATCACCACTTTTAGTATCTTAAAATAACAGCGAGTATAAGAATCCAACACATTTTCAAATATTTTAGCCTATAGTTCTCCTCCTTACTTCAGTATGTATTGGATTCTTGTAGTTGCTATAACAAATTGCCACAAGCTTTGTGGCTCAAAGCAGCCGAAATTCATTTTCCCAAGATTCTAGAGTCGGGGCTGGAGAGTAAGGGCTCAGCGGGTAAGGGCACTGACTGCTCTTCCAGAGGTCCTGAGTTCAATTCCCAGCAACCACATGGTGGCTCATGACCATCTGCAATGGAATCTGATTTCCTCTTCTGGTGTGTGTGAAAACAGAGCATTCATATACATAAAATAAATAAATCTTAAAAAAAAAAAAAAGGTTCTAGAGTGGAGGAAATTTGAAAACAGTGTTTTAATTCTTTTCATTTTGTGTGTGTATTATCTGCTTGTCTGTGTGCATCGCATTCACACAGGCAGGTGCCCACGGAGGCCAGAAGGTGTAGGATCCCTGGAACTGGAATGGCAGGTAGTTTGTTTCCTGACATAGATGCTGGGAAACAAACAAACAAACAAACAAGACCAGCAAGCTCCATTGAGCGCTGAGATGTCTCTACAGCCCCTTGTAATCACTTTCGCTTGGCTGACACCGAGGAGCTCACCACCCCATCTGCACCCCTCCCGAAGCCTTTCAGCTTCTTGTGGCTAGCAACTGCATCACTCCAGGCTCTGCCTCCACGGTCACACTGCCGCCTTGTCTTCAACATACTGCCTCTCCCTGTCCCTTATAAGGGTATAGGTGATGACTGTTAGGACCACCCAAGTGAGGGTAACTACTGTCTCTAGACTTTAATCACATCGGCAGACACATGTGTGTGTGTGTGTGTGTGTGTGTGTGTGTGTGTGTGTGTATGTATGTCTGCCTGTCTGTCTCTGTCTATTTATAGGTTTCAGGGATTAAGATGTGGCCCTCAAATTTAGCATCTACTAGAATCACCTGGAGGGAGATCCTAAGAAACACGGCTTGCTGGGCCTCCTGCTGAGCTTCTCATTGGATAATCTGGAGTAAAGTCTAAGATTCTGAATTATGAACCAGTTCCCAGGCAATGCTGCTGGTGGTCCTCCTTTGAGCACTACTAATTTATACAGGATTCAAAATTGATCTTCTTAGCCACGTGTAGCAGAGCATCCCTACAATCCTAGTACATGGGAGGCTGAAGCAGAAAGATCACAACCTCAAGACCAAACTGAGAAACAGTGAGACTGTGTGTGTATTTGTGTGTGTATCTCTGTATATGCATTCTTTCTTGCTTAATTTTACCACCTTAAGCTGTATGCTGCCAGCTTTTGTGTCTATCTCAGGCGTGTATTCAAATCAGATAGCTCATTGCAACAGGTATCTCTTTTCATATACTGACAGCTTGTGCAGTGAGACAAATCCTAACAGCTCATGCAGTGTTCCCGCTGGTTTCTGTGAGAGAAAGGACACAATAATTCCTACGACCTGGTACTCGAGGACCCACAGTATAACCTCTTTGCAGCTACCCTCTTTGGGATACCCGGGAAACCTCTGCATTCATCTCCCAAAGGCAAGACTCCCTCCTGTGCTTCAGTCGGAAAGACTATCCCTTGTCACCTGTCTTTAGTTAACGCCCCTTTGTCCAGCAGAATCCTGACGTTCCCTAAGGTCCGCTGCACCTTCTTCGCCTCTCTTCCCCTGATGGGTATCGCCCTACTCTCTACGCGGCACCGTCTAGAGCGACCTGGTAACAAAAGCTTCTATCTTGACTCACAATTACCCCTGCAGTCTCCAGTCCTTGGTTGATTATCAGCTCCACAGGGTAATGTTCCTGCTTGTTTAATTTCCAAACAGAATGCTGTCCAACATTTGGCACTTCACATCCGCTCCAAGCTCCTGGCAGCTGACGAGCTGACGGCGCACAAATGTTGTTGTTGTCACCTCTTTTCTCTGGGGACCTAGCACCCCCCCCCCCGCCTCCGTCCACCTCTGAGGCTCTCTCTATGGCTGTCAGTAGAAGCACTTTCACACAGAATCCATCTTCCTCTCTCACAGACATGAATTCTTTTCCTAAGATTTAAAAAATAAGTTTCTAAGCCGGGCCTGGTGGCACAGGCCTGAAATCCCAGCGCCCTGGGAAGCAGAGGCGGGCGGATCTCTCTGAGTTCAAAGACAGCCTGGTCTACAAAGCGAGTCCAGGACAGCCAAGGCTACCCAGAAAAGCCCTGTCTTGGGGGGGAAAAAAAGCTTCTAGAGAAAACAGACTCCTTCCTGTCCAGTGGAGAAGCTGGGGACATGTTCGCCTCATGGGGAAAACAGGCTAGAGAGACCGAGGTTGGCACACAAGGGGAAAAATGAGAGGGGAGACAGTCCCGCGACTCAGGAGTGCAGGCTCTTTGCTTCCTTCACCAGCTAATTAAGTTGCCACCATGCCTACTCTGACTCAGCAGCTTCTGCCACTGGCAGCCTGCAGTTCTAGGCACTAACTAATTCATGCAGAGGGCAAAGGGACTGGTTACCATAAGAACCTCTTCAGTGCCACCTCCATTGTCCTGAGAAGAAAGGCAAAGCCCCACCCCGGGGACCTCTGACCCTCTCTATAGGTTAGACCATGCAAAGCCCTCAAAGCTGTTAGGTACCGCTTATCATTACAAACTTAAGCAGGAAAACAAAAACAAAAACAAAAAGATAGAAATGGAGCTGTCTGGAGAACATTTCTTCTGAGGTCCTGGCCAACACTTTTACTATGATATTTGGAAAGCTCATGGAAGTGAAAATTACTAAAATTCATTATATACATGTATAAAACTGTCAATGGATTAAAAAAATTCAAAGCCCCAAAAACATCCCATAAAGAACGTTTCTCTTGAATAATAGGAAGCTCTGGGCTGGCAGGCAGAGAAACAAATTTAAAAGATGGCAGAGACATGTGCCAAAAGAAATCTAAGCAGACAAATAGCAGCGCTAAAAAAAAAAAAAAAAAAAAAAAAAGCCTTTACATGTCCAGAGCTGTTTGGCTTTGGGCAGGCTCTGTTACCAGGACTCTGGATCAAGGCTCCTCAAGCTGCATTTCCTCAAACTGCACGTGTCTAGAGAGGCCTGCACGCCTGTGCTGTCCTGCTCTGTATGCTTGACTTTGGAATGAATTCAGAATCGCCTCTAGGAATGGAAGTGCACATTAAGCATTTGCAGCTCTCTTGCCTCCTCTGGAACCTGCTGAAGTTGAAAGAAAAGGTTTGGCCTCTTGGTCACAGGTCTCTGCTTAACGAATGCTTTCAAGGCCAACAAATTTATTTACGAACATTGTAACTTAGGAGTATCGCCTTGTGTTCCTTCTCAGGGTCAAATACAATTGTTACCAACTTTTACAGGGTTGAACACTCAAGTAAAGATTTCTGAACCACACATTGAATGAAATGAAACGGCCAGTTCCCACAGCACTCCCGAAACTCAAATCCTCCACAATACCAACACCAGCCTTTAGCTTTTCTGCTCCCTTTTTGATGTGGTGATGGTTTCGTTGTTGGTGTCATTTTGATTTAGGGTTTGGTTTTCTTGAAACAGGATTTCAGTATGTAGCCCGGGCTGGCCTCAAGCCCATACCAATCCTCCTGTCTCAGCTTGTGGAGTGCCACCACTTTGAGCCGTCCTCCCATTCGTGTCAGTGAGAACATGATTCCCCAGAGGCTAGTCCAGACTTCACTCGTGTGTGTGTTGTGGTTCGCTGACACATACTGGGCGAGCACTCTGCTGCTGAGCCACATCCTCAGCCTTCCAAGTTCACCCTCTGGAAACTAAGCACCTCTGAGAGACAGTGAGTTTCTGGTGCTTGAAGAGCACTTGGTTCTTCATCACTTTTCTCTCCTTTGTCATTGCCTGGAAAAAAAATGTAATGCTCTTTTATGTATTATTTATTTATTTATTTATTGAGTGTGTGCATGTGTTGTGTGTACCCCCATGAGAATCCACATACCACACCACACAATGCTTTCCTTCCACCTCGTAAGTTCCAGGGATCAAACACAGGTCTTCAGGCTTGGCGGCAAGCACTTTGACTAGCTGGGCCCTCTTGCTGGCCTAGGGCATGGCTGCCTCTCAACACGTTTTTTTCCGATTGATCTAATCTGTTCAAATGTCTCTAAAACAACAGACAAAAGCACAATAACTTCCTGTAATTATTCGCATTTAAACACCCATAGTTAGGGTGTGTTACCTGCTACAGTGCCAACCCTTGGGAGGTAGAGGTAAAAGAATGAGGAGTCCAAGAGCAGCCTTGGCTACACCATGAGTTTAAGAGCCTAAGTGAAAATTTTATCTGCGCATGGCAGAGCCATGGTAGAAAGGCTGTTCTGGCACCATCAAGCAGCCACAGTAGCCAAAGTCTCCTTTTGCCTGACAATGTGTGAAAAAGAACCTTACGTCTTGCCTGAGATCCCTCTTTGAGCATTTGTTTCAGAAGCTGGTACCTAATGATGAGAGGTAGGAAGGTCAGCCTCTGGTCTTCCACAGTTTTCACCACAAATAATAAATTAGTAGAGGTGATGAACTTTCTATTCATTTTAGAGTTGAGGAACATGAGACGGAAGAAGCGATTACATCACAGAGGAACTGACTGTAGACACCAGAAACTCAACTTAGAGGTTTTTTGTATGTAGTATTCCAATAATGTCTGTAGAGCATGTGCTTATAGCTCCATATATTTATCTATAGAAAAGAGAAAGTCCTATAAATGCAGACATGCCCTCCCACCGTGGAAACTGAAAGAATCAAGTCACTGCCCCAATTCCCAATTCATCCCAACCATGGAGCAAGCTAATAAGGCAGGGGTTCTCAACCTGTGAGTTGTGACCCCTTTGGGGAGTCACATATCAGATATCCTGCATATCAGATATTTACATTATGATTTGTAACAGTAGCAAAACTGCAGTTATGAAGTAGCAACGAAATCACTTTGTGGTTGGAATCGCCATAACATGAGGAACTGTGTTAAAGGGTTACAGCACTAGGAAGGTTGAGAACCACTTTGTAAGACATTCATTAGTTATGCCATGTTCTCACTGACCATCATGAGACTCAAAGGAAGTGTCTGGAGACAAGGAAGGACCCACAAAGTCTTTTAGAATGCCTAAGGTTCCAGCACACCCCCAAACCTGGCTCTCTAATATCCCACCAATTCTGAGCACATCAGCAATAGCACCAAATATTTCGCCCCAATACTCTTCGGATTCAGTTCATCTGTTAGTTTTTTGTTGGCAGCAACTAAGAAATTCTCACCACACAATTTCCTAGCACTATGAGAAAATAAAAGAGAGACAGAGAGGGAGAGAAATCTCTCTTTCAAGCAAGTAATCTTTGTGAAAAACCTAATTCAATGAATAAAATACCAAAACAAAAAAATCATTTTAATAAGTATAACAAGGTCTAGTGAGGCACGGTGGTACAAACCTGTGGTTTCAGCTCCTTGAGGGGTGAAGAAAGGAGGCTCACATAAGCTCTAGTTCAAGATCATCCTAGGCAGCATACTCCCATATCAAGGTAATAGATAAAAAGGAAAGTCATTCTTATATAAATAATGAGCTGTAGAATATAAACGCATGTATGGTTCTACACATCTTGAGAAGTTAGTCCATGAATTTTCTTCTTTTACATGTGAGTTTTTCTATCCAAAACCTTTGAATATAACACTTCAAAACTTAGCAACTTCTAGATAGCTGGCAACTCTGAGCAGTCATGTGTACGCTTAACCACCTTCGTCAATTTCCCCATTGATAGATGTTTAAATTCTCTATTGGCATTTTAAAACATTAAATCTTACTTTTTTTCATTACAAACTTTTTTTTCCCAAATAAAAGAATTAAAATCAGACCTTGGAAAACTTTTAATGGCTAAGTGCAGGCTTATTTTTGTTGCTCCAGTTATATATATTTTTTAAGACAGAGTCTCATGAGCTAGCTTCAAACTTGGCTGGCCTTGAACTCCTGATCTTACCCCTCTACTTCCCAAGTACTAGAATTACAGGTATGGATTACAATGCCTATTATCACAGGCTTAAATGTAGAGTAAAATTATTCATTTATTTATTTATCTATTTATTTATTTATTTTTGAGGCAGGGTTTCTTTGTGTACCCTTGGATGTCCTGAGCTCACTCTGTAGACCAGGCTGGCCTCAAACTCACAGCGATCTTCCTGCCTCTGCTTCCCAAGTGTGGGATTAAAGGCCTGCGCCCAGCTGAGTAAAATTATTTTTAAGTGGATTTCCTATTTAAAAAATCAAGGTACTCAAACTATAAAATGCTGTTAATAAAAATAATTAAAAAAAAAACAACAA
Organism: Meriones unguiculatus; assembly: GCF_030254825.1. Classification (NCBI taxonomy): domain Eukaryota; kingdom Metazoa; phylum Chordata; class Mammalia; order Rodentia; family Muridae; genus Meriones; species Meriones unguiculatus. The sequence goes on from NC_083359.1 coordinate 72,871,580, forward strand.
CTTTGTTTTCAAGTACAAAACAAACAAAAAGCTTAGTAGCTTTTTAATCTCTGAAGTCTTCCTTTTTGTGTCCTAGTCTGCATTGTATCTCTTAGTTTATGTTCTTTAAAAATAATTAGTGAGGCCATGATGTAGCTTTATGTTTTAGAAATACTAAAAACTCTAAACCAAGTAAGTTGGGAGCAGCTTGGCTGAAAAAAAAAAAAAAAAAAAAAAAGGCGTGGTTGGTTCAGAACTCCCGGTGGCTAAAATGATTTGCCTCTGATCTACAGTGTTTTCCATTTTACACATCAGCCAAGCAGAAGCCGCTGGTTGCTAAGCAACAGCTCTTTGCTTACTGACCAGAAAAAGAAGGCCATGTTTTTAAAGACATAATATACACTATATAAAGTTAAAGAAAGATACACAGTTAGGATGTTGCCCAGATTTATCATACTGATTTCATAACAATAATATGTTCGTTCTGAATTTATTTATCTATGCATCTGAGAATAACTGTACACTTGTCCTGCCAGGATCTTCTTGCTACTGAGACGCTCTGAAGAATTACAGAAAGTAAGCATTTGCAGTAAAATTTTCCCTAGAAACTGTCAACTGTCAGCCAGGTTGTGTGGAACCACAACCTACCCAAAGAGGCATTACTCCTGCACCCTCGCCATGCCATGCTCTGAGAACCATTCACTTTTGGCTCTGTGTATTTCTCGCAGAGAAAACTGTTAGTGGCTCCTGGACATTTTACAAGATGTTAGCAGTGTCCTAAGGTCACCACACCTATCAGTTCACGCTGAGCTTTGCATTAGGCAGGTGGGGGAGAAGCGAGAGGTTGTGGGAGGTGTGCAGCCTTGCTCCTCTGCACGGGGCAGGACTTACCCAGACACTCGTGGGCGACACTCGTGGGCGTCTCCGTGCAGGAGACCACAGGCCTCCACCATTTCACAATTCTGCCTTTTGCAAGGTAGTTCACCTATTGCCTAACCCCACCACCAGCACCTCTCTCTCTCAAAATATATCCTCCTCCGGATACCCAGAACTCGGATTACATTTGGGAGTTCAATTTGTTAACAACCTTGCAACGTGAGTTTTAGTTCGCTTTTAAGGGAGCAGGAATTAAGGGTGGGAAGGCAATCCAACAGGTGTCGAAGAACCAGACAAGTTGTGGTTTTGGTCCAGAGAGAACTAAATGTGTGTCAGTTCATCTGCCTGTGGCCACATGCTGTGCTTGCTCAGAACAGATCACATTACAGAAGTCTCCAGGGAGTCTCAGGTAAACACTGCTTCTGGGGGTTGCTTCCTTTGAACACTAGAGTGGCTCTTTTTCATTGTAGTTGTTGCAAACTTAACTTACAATACAGACATAGAGGCGCATGCCTGTAACCCCAGTACTTGGGAGTAGAGGCATGAAGACCAGGAGCTCAAGCCTAACCTCAAATACATAGTTAATTTGAGGTCAGGCTAGGCTACAGAGGACCCATTCTCAAAAAGAAAAATATAATATAATATAATATAATATAATATAATATAATATAATATAATATAATATAGAAACAAAAACCTCAGCTTAGCATATAAAACAGTAACGAAGTTGCTGGAGTGATGGCTCAGCAGTTAAGAGCACTGGCTGCTCCTCCAGAGGACCCAGGTTCAATTCCCAGCACCCATATCTATCCCAGCCCACAACTATCTGTAACTCTAATCTCAGAGGATCCAACGTCCTCTTCCGGCCTCTGTGGGCACCAGGCATGCATATGCACAGACATTCATACACACAAAACACCCATGCACTTACAAAAACAGTAATAATACAAAACGACTTCTTTTCCTTAGCATCTAAAATGAGTAGTGTAGTCGTGAGAATTCATCCATTGTTCAGAAAAGGTCCGATTAGCCTGGGAAGATCTGTGGTCAAAGGAGTAGTGGACCATGTTAGGCCTTGAAGAAGACTGAGAAATTACATTATTCAGCGTGTGTGTGTGTGTGTGTGTGTGTGTGTGTGTGTGTGTGTAAAAGAGGGACTAAAGGAAGAGAGAGGATGAGCTTACCGTGACATGCATGTTGGAGTCAGAGGTCAACCTGTAGCAGTTGTTTTTTCTTCCTCCACCTGGGGATCCTGGGATCCGACTCAGGACTCAGGGTTGGTGGCAAGTGCCTTTACCTGCTGAGCCATCTTGGTAGCCAACAAGCTTTCAACATCATTTTACTCTCTGTAGCATCTTTAAATGTCTCAAACCAAGAACTGCTGGTGTAGACAGTACAGCGTGTACTTTACATGAAGCAGCAGCGTGGGCTTGCCCACAGCAACAACAAAAGAGAGAAAGAACACATTCATTTCTTTAGGGAAAAAAAAATGACCATATGTGCTCAGGCTTTGAAAGAGGCCTCCTGAACTGAGGCAGAAAGCAGAAGCTATGGGAATCTGAGACTATCTGCCGCATGTCCATGTCCGGTAACTGAAGAGAAGGGGACAGGCTCAAACACAATGACTGTCACGTAGTCACTCAAGCACTAGTGTAAGCAGACAATTCCTGTGGGCAGCTCCAAGCTGGTCTGGCTAAGGGAATGGGTGGAAAACCAAGAGAGCTTGGTGCTGTGATCAGGCAGCCTCTGGGCTGTAGAGGGGACCATCGAGACTGCCCAGAGAGGAAGACACCAAGAAACACAGCAAGCCTCTGTGTCTGCACTCGGTGACGTGGGCGGTTCCACAGGTCGCTCACTGAAATACAGGCGCCAACAGGTTTCGCTTGGTAGCTCAGGCTTGTTTAGAACTCACTACCGTGCTCAGACTAGCTTGAACCTGTTGGTTCCCCTCCCGAGTGTTAACAGCCTAGCTGTAAAGTGATCTATAGTTAGCCAAAGTGGCGCACGTCTGTGATTTCAGCCAGCACTAGGGAAGCAGAGGCAAGAGATCAGGGGCTTGAGAGCTAACCTCACCCAAATGAGTTTGAGGCGGCCTGGGCTACATGAGACCTTGTCTCAAAAACAAAATAAAGAAAAAACAAAAGTCCTAGGCCAGTGAGATGGCTTACCAGGTAGAGGCGCTTGCTGTCAAGCCTGATGAGTGGACTTCCATCTCCGGATTCCATGTGGTGAGGAAGAGAACTACCTCCCACAAATGGTCCTCTGACTGACACATCCATGCTATGTCATCCATGCATGTGTGATGTACATACACGCACACACAGAGGGAATAAATAATAAATAAATATAATAAAGCAGTTTAAAAATAAAAATTCTAAAATGGGATTATATCTATTAAAGTCTTTATTCTTGTTTTCATTTATTATTATTATTATTAGCTACATTTTATTAACTCTGTATCCCAGCTGTATCCCGCTCCCTTATTCCCTCCCAATTCCACCCTCCCTCCCTCAGCTCCTCCCTGCCCCTTTCCAAGTCCACAGATTGGGGAGGACCTCCTCCCCTTTCGCCTGGCCCTGTTTTATCAGGTATCTTCAGGACTGGCTGCAAAGTCTTTATTCTTATGTCTGCCTCCTCTCCTTCCTCGCTTTGGGCTCAGTGTAGGGCGGTGAGTGTTGGTTTGCCTGTAGTACAGGCAGAAATTATTTTCTCCTTGAATTATTTCTTCAAAGGAGGCAGACATTCAAGGTGATTTTTTAAAAAAAAAGTAAATACAACAAAATCAAGAAAAGGTTCCTGAAAACATTGTACAGTAAAATCAGCTAAAGAAAGAAAATCCCAAATGCACTCATCAATCTTTGTTAAAACTTCTTGTTCAAACCGGGCATAGCAGTTTGGTTACATCTGTGATCCCAGCACTGGGTAAGCAGACACAGGGAGCTTACAAGTCTAAGGCCACCCAGGACTATAGAGTAAGACCATGTACCAAAAACAAACAAACAAACAAACAGGAAACAAACAATAAAAGCCCTCTCACCTTGTTTTCCTATTTCATTCACTCTGTGGACAGCATCCCACCCTCCCCATGCTGGACACACAGGACAGAAACGCATGGTCCCAGTTCCCACACTGAAGAGGAAGCAGATGCCCAAGTCTGAAATGGCAGCTTAGGGTAAGAATATTCTAATGGTAACAGGAAGAGGGGACCAATGCCAGGGACCACCCATCTAGGAAAAAGGAAAGGAAGAATGTGTCTACTTTAAAAAAAAAAAAGATGCAATAGGAAGAAGAATATGGTGGGCACACCTGTTACCCCAACATTTGTGAGGTAAAGGCAGGAAGATCAGGAGTTCAAAGTCACCCTTAGCTACAGAACATGTTCAATGCCAGCCTGGGCTTCATGAGACCTTGTCTCAAATAAATAAAAAAATAGTGCAGTGCAGCTGTGTCTTGAGGCATGAGTACAAAATTCTAAAAAGATAAGTTTAGGGTCCTGGTATGGTTGTGCACACCTTTAATCCCAGCACGAAGAAGGCAGAGGCCTGGGGATGTCCGTGACTTTGAGAAAAGCCTGTTCTATATGAGTGAATCCCAGCCCTGCTGGGCTACGTAGTAAGACCCTGTCCAAAAGTAAAGCAAAGAAAAGGAAGGAAGGAGAGAGAGAGAAGAGAAAAAAAAGAAAAGGAATTGGAGGCTCAGGAGAAGGCACTGACTACCAAACCTGACAATCTGAGATCCATTCCCAGAACACACATGGTGGAAAGAGAGAACCGACTCTTGAAAGCTGTTCTCTGCCCTGCACACGCATGTTTGAGCTTCAGAGCTTAAAAACTGACAATATGTATAAGATCCTAGGAAGACAAGAGGCCCTGGTGTGCAGGAGGCCAGTGAGAACCAGTGAGAACGCCATGGCCTAGAGATAAGACAATAAAGATAGCACAGGGCCAGGCCTCTAAGGTTCTTTTGTTGTTGTTTTATTACGCTGGGAAATTTGGCCTCTATCCCAAGGGCAAGCAGGTGCTGACAGAGACACTGGAAGGCAATGGAATGAGCCAGAGATAGGAACAATGAATAGTGTGACCAAGCAAAAGTAGAGGAATAACTATGGCCCAAGGTACATGCCTGTAATCCCAGTACCCAGGGCCAGAAGGATTCAGAGTTCAAAGTGAGACACCCCCCCCTCAAAATGTCTTCCCCTAAAAAGAAAAAAGGCCTAACCAAGGAAAACTGGAAAAAGAGAGTAGAAAAATGCTTACTTGTACTAATTTATTCATTTTTCATGATAAGGATTCTACGGGAACACCTAAAATCCAATCAGAAAATAGAAACTGATATAGAAATTGCTATTACCCATAGCCTTAAAAGGTGACCATTAGGGGAAATCAAATACACAGGAGCTGACAAATGTCAAAAGTAAAAGTCAGCAATTTAGGTGGGACTTTTTATTAGACTGCTTCCTGTTCTTCACAGCAGGAAGTCTCTTGTCCAGAGTTGGCAAAGCATGAATTGGAAAATCGCAAACACTCATAATGAGACCCATTTCTTTCTATGTTATCCCAAAACTTTAAAATATTTTAACGCCAGCCAGGCGGTGACGGTGGCACACGCCTTAATCTTAGCACTCAGGAAGGCAGACGCAGGCCGATCTTTGAGTTCAAGTCCAGCCTGGTCTACAGAGCAAGTTCTAGGACAGCCAGGTCTACACAGAGAAACCCCATTTCGAGAAAAATATATATACACACACACACATACATACCTATGTACATATACACACAGTAAAGTTGGCAAAACAAAGTTGAGGGCCTAAGTTTAGATCCCAAGCTCCCATGAAGAAAGCCAGGCATGGCAGCCTGCACCTGTATTCCAGGATTGGGGATGCAGAAAAAGGAGCTCCCTGGGACTTAGGAGACAGCTAGCCTAGGCAAATCAGCAAGTTCCTTATTCTTTTGTCAAAAAAACAAAAACAAACAAAACAAAACAAAACAAAAACTTGTGGAGCTCCTGTCCCCTCCAGGTCTTTCTATCTCTCCCTTCTTTCATAAAATTCCCTGCACTCTGCCCAAAGTTTGGCTATGAGGCTCAGCATCTTCTTTAATACACTGCTGGGTAGAGTCTTCCAGAGGCCCCCCTGTGGAATTCTCCTGTCCTGTTCCCTGTTTTCTCCTACTTCTATCCTGTTTGCCCTTCTGAATGAGGATTAAGCCTTTTCCTAGTGTCCTCCTTATTGTTTAGCTTCTTTAGGACTGTAGATTTTAGTATGTTTACCCTACATTATATAGCTAATATCCACTTATAAGAGGGGACAGGAACTCCACAAGGAGACCAATAGAGCCAAATAATCTGAGCCCAGGGTGGGGGGAGGGGACCTGCAGAGATTGCTGTATCAACCGAAGGATCATGCATCAAGAGGAACTAGACCCCCTGCTCAGATGTAGCCAATGGGTACCTCAGTCTCCATGTGGGTTCCCTAGTAAGGAGAGCAGGGGCAGTCACTGGCATGAAGTCAGTTGCCTGGTCTTTGATCACCTCCCCTTGGGCAGATTGGCTTTACTAGGCCAGAGAGAAAGAGGATGCAGGCAGTTCTAATGAGACCCTATAGGCTAGGATTAGATAGTGGGAGAGGAGAACCTCCCCTATCAGTGGACTAGGGGAGGGACATAGGAAGAGAAGTAGGAGGGAGGGTGGGGCTGGGAGGAGATGAGGGAGGGGGCTACAGCTGGAATACAAAGGGATTAAACGATAATAAATAATGATGATGATGATGATGATGATGATGAAAGAAAAATAATTAATAGACAATAGGGTGGGACTAAGTCCACAATTCTGCATTTTGATTGGTGGTGCTTTTCTGTAGTAGTCTCCTTCTGTTACAAAGAGAAGTTGACTTGATGAGGGGGTGAAGACGACACTTATCTGTGAGTATAAGGACAGATATTTGAAGTGTAATAAGGGATTGTGCTGCTTTAGTAAAATGGATGGTTTGTAGGTTCTTCTCCAAGACCCGTGACTGCACCAGCTCTGGGTAGCTGACTAGGTTTCCAGCACCAGGCATGAGTCCCCTCGTGCTGAATGGGTCTTAAGTGCAATTGGAGAGCTATTGGTTACTGCCAAGGTATGCAAAATAACTCCAGTACCTAAGGCTCAGGGAACATTGTGGAACACATCCAAAGTCAATTCCGGGCCTCCACTGCAAATGCACACACATATACCCACCCACTCATATGTACCACACAAATGCACACCACACACACACACACACACACACACACACAAAGGAAAAATAACTGGATGAAAATACATAAAAATATTAACAGTCATTATCTGCAGAAAGTGGAATTGTGGGCTATGAGATAATTTTTTACATTTTCATAAATGCTGAGTTGCAAACAATTGTTACTATTGTAGTCCTTGGAAATTTTACTTAAAACAAAATAGCTCTATTATCATTTCAACAGTAAGGATGTGCCTAAGAGGGAGATGGGAGAGGGGGTTGGGGAGAGAGGAGCCAAACTCTTCGAGGTTGCCTGTGCAAAGGAGATAGTTAGGAAAGATGGCTGAGGAAGCGTCCATATGTTGTCATGGACTATGCTTTCATACTGTGAAAAATTTGCATTTTCTTCTATTCCTTTTTATACTTGAGGAGAGAGAGACAGGAAGAGAGAGAGAGAAGTGAAGTGTAAGAAAGTGGAAGGAGGAAGGGAGATTACCTTGGGTAGGAGAATATTTGGCAGTTTCAATGGAGATAATAAGTCTCTGGGTTCTAACCAACCCCATCCTAGCTACAGTTCCATCAAGCACTTACACAGACCTTTTGTTTTCAGTAATTACCCAGGATTTAATCCTTTTTCTTTCTTTCTTTCTTTTTTTTTTTTTAATAAAAGCAAACAGCAGCTAGCCTGTGAGTGGAAACACACCTCACCTCCGGTTGCTTTTTTAAGGGTATTTCTAGAAAGGCCTAAGTGAGGAGGAAAGGCCCACCCGGAGTGTGAACACGACCATCGCATGGGCTGGGGTGGAGGACTGAGTGAACAGGAGAAGGCCAGCTGAGCTCCGCTTCTCACTGCGCTCTGCTTCCTGACTCCAAGATCCAAGGCGACCAGCGGGTCCACACCCCTGCTGCCAGGCTCCCTCACCATGAGGACCTGCACCCCCAAACTGTGAGCCAGGCAGCACCTCTCCCTGGAGGAGCCCGTGCCATCAATCACTTGGGCATGCCTTGCTTTCTTCTGAGCTCCGCTCTTCCTCCTAATCTTCCTCCTTGAGCCTAGGTTGAAGCATCTGTATAAAATCTCGCTGCTCCACAAAGCAAGGAAGGTCCTGTGAGCTTTCGTTAGGTCGTTTTTTGTGGGACGTATTTTAACACCAACAAGAAACGCCATGACCATCTCCCTTAAGAGGAAATACATGTAGAAGGTGACCTGTAATTGAGATGTCAGAAATAACAAGTGGTAACAACAGTTCTCGGACTTACACTCTAGTTCCTGGCTTCACGAACGGAATTCCCTCATGTCTCAGGGAAAGTACTTTAGCCACGGTAGTCTGCGACCAAAGATGGAGATGTGATATCACCGGCTGGAGGATTTTTCTTTTGGAGAGCTAGGTCCATGTTATGGAAATATCTTTCTAAAGGGGAATAGCCAATTAACGGTGGAGAACTCCCCCTTTCAGTGGACTAGGGGAAGAGGGTGAGGGGAGGAGGGAAGGAAGGTGGAATTGGGGGGAATTAAGGGAGAGGGCTTCAATCAGGATATACATGAATAAATTGTAAAGAAAAAAATTTTTAATTAAAATTAAAAAAAAAAAAAAAAGAATAGCCAGCGAAAGAGGATCCAGACAGTCCTGATGAGCCTGATAAGCTAGGGTCAGATAGTAGGGGAGGAGGACCACCCCTATTAGTGGACTAGGGGAGGGGCATAGGAGGAGATGAGGGAGGGAGGGTGGGCCAGGAGAAGATGAGGGAGGGAGCTACTGCAGGGATACAAAGTGAATAAACTGTATTTTTTTTAAATGACTATGAACATTTAAAAAAAGGATAGTAAAAAAACAAAAACAAACAACAACAACAACAACAAAAAAACAACTATTGAAAAAAAAATTGTTCTTTATTGAATGGAAATATTAAGAGGACTTCCCCAAGAGAAGGAAAGACCTGGAGGGGACAGGAGCTCCACAAGGTGAACAACAGAACCAAGAAATCTGGGCACAGGGATCTTTTCTGAGACTGATACTCCAAGCAAGGACTATTCGTGGAGATAACCTAGAACCCCTGCACAGATGTAGCCCATGGCAGCTCAGTATCCAAGAGGGTACCCTAGTAAGGGGAACAGGGACTGTCTCTGACATGAACTCAGTGGCTGGCTCTTTGATCACCTCCCCCTGAGGGGAGTGCAGCCTTGCCAGGCCACAAAGAAAGACAATGCAGCCAGTCCTGATGAGACCTGATAGGCTAGGGTCAGATGGAAGGGGAGGAAGACCTCCCCTATCAGTGGGTTGGGGGAGGGGGAGGAGAGGAGAAGAGGAAGGAAAGATGGGATTGGGAGGGGACAAAGGAGGGGGCTACAGCTGGGATACAAAGTGAATAAACTGTAAAAGACTTCCCCAACCAGAAATGCTATTGGCTCAATCCCTGAAATGCCCTGTTTGGTGTGAAGGAGCACTCTCTCCCTGCCTGGTGTGAAGGAGCACTCCCCCTCTGCCTGGTGTGAAAGAGCACTGCTGCTCTTTCTTCCTCTTGCATCACTTTCTCCACCTGAGTGCTCATTACTGTGTTGCCTTTCCAGGGCCACCTCTGGCCTCTGCTCTCAAGAGTAAGTCTCCAAAGAGATGTTTATTATCAGTCTATGTTCAGCTAGCCTTCGATGGTATAATGAGAAAAAAAGTCTTCAAGGCATACACTAATGACACAGTACAGACTCCTGAGGACTTCAAAGGGCTTAAGATAATTAGCACACATGTCACTTCTCTACTTTAGACACAGAAAACCTGAGGAACAAGAAGTGGAAATGCTTTAATTATAAGTTAATTGAGAAAAAGCGATGAGCCGTACTATAAGTGCTAAATTAACAACCTAATTGTTTTTATTTCTCTTCATTGTTTTCATGTATATTAAGGAAGGCACAAACCCTATTAAATCTGCCCTAAATATTCAAATGGAAAAATGTCACAGGAGCTTTAAAGTCCCTTGAAAATAGTATCTTTGTGTTGTGATTAAAAAATATATATGACATCAACTACACTAAATGCAAAACAAGAATGCAAAACAAGCTCTGAATATTTCTCAAGGTAGGGTCCATTACACAAAACATCGGTCCATCATTTACAAGCCTTTGCTTTTCCTATGCAAAATGCCCAAGTGGGGCAGGGCATGGAGCTGGGTCCTATGCACTCCCTGACCTGTACTGTCTTTAACCCTTAGAGATTTCCCTTTGGCATTTCTTGCTGTTTGTTCTGTTTGACTATTTTTGAAATAAAGCCTCACTCTACAGCCCTTGGACTCTAAGTTGAGATCTCCCTGCCTTGGTGTTCCAGTACTACAATGTTCTTAAAACTGTTGAGCCATCTCTCCAGTCCCCACTAGACCTGATAGGCTAGGGTCAGAGAGAAGGGGAGGAGGACCTCCCCTATCAGTGGACTGGGGGAGGGGCACGGGAGGAGATGAAGGAGGGAGGGTGGGATTGGGAGGCGATGAGGGAGAGGGCTGCAGCTGGGCTACAAAGCGAATAAACGGTAATAAATAAATTAATAAATTAAAACAAACAAACAAAAAAAACCATAGCCTAGACTGTCCTCAAACTCATAATCCCCCTGGGGAGGGGCATGAATGTGCCAGCAGTGTCTGTGGGGTTTGGGACAGGTCCAAGGACAACAAGGAGTTGGCCTCTCCTTTCACAATGTGGATTCCAGGGACCAAACTCAGATAACCAGACACGGTAGCAAGAGTCTTTCCCTCCTGAGCCATCTCAATGGCTCTCATGTGGCAATCTCCATTAGAGTTCAAGTCACCTGAGAGCAGAGACAGACCTATTGGTTATGACATAATGATAACAGTCCAGGTAAGAGGGAGGGAAACGAGCAGATCCTTTGCCGGGCTGGTAAAACTGTAAAAACCTCAAATGTAAATTTGAATCATCAGCTTTTGGATTAACTATAATCACACTGCAGAGAATCCCTTTGTCTGGATCAGGACTGCAACCTGGATTCCCGGGGTGTCTGGCTCAGAGTGATGAGCCCCCAAGTGCCCGGTGCTGGAGGGGTGGTTGTTGAGAGCTAACCGTCAGTATCCTAAAGGGACTTGCCTGAAAGGAAGAGTTCTGTTCCTTTTTCCCTCCAGTACAACTTGCTCTCAGCTTTGAACTTGACAGGAAAACAAATACTGAGTGGTACTACTATTGCTACGACTTCTGGAAAAGCTTACGCCACACACCCAAAGCACACACATGTTCAGTGTGTATGAGCCATGATCTGAGTAATGTAGCTTTTAAAAGAAAGGCACTGAAACACCAGAATAAACATAACACATCAGAAGTATTTCAAAACACAAAGGACTTTTTTTTTTCTTTCAGGGCAGCTGTGCCCCACTGTCCTGAAGTCTCACTGAATACACACTGTAAACAGAATTTCTTGTCCTTGATCTTACAGTAAACACTAAAGAGCTCTCTGTCCCTGGGCTCTGATTCCAGAGGGCTCCTGGGAAAGGAAAGAGCAAGCAGTTATGCACACTTACTCTGAGAATGGATCATTGGGTCTGAAATAATAGCTTCTTGGATTTTTGCATACCCAAGTTCCATGAGCTGAAATGATTTAAAAACCTATGAAGAGATGTGTAACAGAAATATAACTGAAGAAACACGAGAGACACCTGCCATTTGATCACATGGCATCACTCACACTCAGATGAAGGAGACCTTCAGTGGGGATAGTGGTGCTCCTCTGTACAGTCCGCCAGGGCAGCCTGTCAGCGTGACGGAAGGAGAGCTGAAAATAGTCGGTGTTTTTCATTCCCAAGTTTGTCAAGGGCAACCCAGTAGCCAAAGACAGCCATTACCTTCATTCTGTGGATATCTGTGAGCCAGTAACACACCAGGCACTGTGCTGGGCTCAGCAGAAAAGACCGCACACACACGAACTAGAACTATGCGATGTCCCTGTTTTAAAAAGTGAGGGGGGGGGAGCATAGCACAGTAGATGTACATGTAAAGTGCGCACAAAGCCCTAGGTTCAAACCTGAGTACCCAAAAGAAACAAAAAGGGCAACCCTATTTGATTATAATTGAAACACATTATCTATTTAGGAAGATGCACAATGAAACCCATTATTATGTAAAATTCATATATGCTAATAAAAACATTTTTATTTACTTTTATGTATGTGAATGCTCTGTTTTCACAGCATACCAGAGGAGGGCACCAGATATTACTGTAGATGGTTATGAGCCACCATGGGGGTGCTGGGAATTGAACTCGGACTGTCTGGAAGATGCAGTCAGTGCTCTTAACCACTGAGCCATCTCTCCAGCCCCTAAAAAGCATTTTTAAACAGTAACCCTAGCTGCTATCTAAAGAAATATGAGAAATATCATGGTGGGTGGACCTCTTTCATGATGGCTTAAGAGAAAATGCCACACGGAAATGCGGAACTAAAGCCCACCCCACCAAAACCGTGTGGCTTATCTGAGCCTCGCTTTCAGAGAAGTTGAGGGAGGGAGAGTGGAGGAAGAGTTGACAGAGAGGACATAATGGGCTTGGTCACTTTGTTTTCCTGTTGTTCAAGCTCCTGTTTAAAGCTGCTGCCCCTCTCGCCCAGCACTGCACCTCCGTGTTTAGATGATGCTGACTCCAAGTTGATCTAATTCAATCTCTGAGCTCAATGGGTTGGATTTTTGTCTTCTAGAAATGCCTCTAAGAGGCACCCTTAATGCAAAACCCCTGAAGAGTACCTGGTTTTTAAATTTGATTGTTAACAACTTGATTGTTAACCTTTTTAATTAGGTGTGGGTAGGTGGGTATAGGCACATGCGTGCAGGTGTCTCCCGATGCCAGGGGCGTCAGATCCCCGTGCAGCTGGAGTGACAAGTGGTTGTGAGCCGTCTGATTATGGGTACTGGCAATCAAACCCAGGCCCTCTGCTAGAGCACTTCATAACTGCTAAGCCACCCATCTCTCCAGCCTGTTCGTGGTTTGTTCATTGGTTGGTTAATTGGTTGCTTTGCCGTTTGGCTGATTAATTGATTGGTTGGTTTGGTTTTGGTTTTTGAGACATGGTCTTCTGTACTCCAAGCTGGCCTTTAATTTATTATGTAGCCAAGCATGACCCTGAGCTTCTAATCTTCCAGCTTCTCCCTCCCAAGGGTGGGGACTACAGGCCTGTGCCACCACACTGAGTTTTACATAGTGCTGGGGATAGAGCCCAAGGCTTTGTGCAAACCAAAAGTGGTCTCCTTCTGACCACCAGGCAAACACTCAATGGAAATACATCCCAGCCCGGAACTGTACCTTTTAAAAGTGACAGCGGCCTCCGGCCTCTGCTCAGCTTCCTGCTCCTATCTCTGTAGAAAGAACTGAGGCAGACAGACAGACTGCAGAGTGGATGACAGAGAATTGCCAAGTAAAGCGGGGCACTGTCCCAGGGAGTCTCAGTGTAGTCAAATGTTATCTACTTCCTAACACTCCTGAGATAGCCTCCCTGAGGGGCGTTTTCCTGTCCAGGTAACTGACAGGCCCATATGGATTGACTCTCACAGGATGCAGCAATGGTGTGTTTCTGTTTTCAGGAAGCCCCCTGTTGATGTTAGTCTTGTCAGCTTAGGGTTTGGGGAACCAGCTTGAGACAGTCATCACTTATTGACTGTCAGGGTCTGACTCGGGTCTCTCCCACTGAGCAGCAATTAGAGTCCTGAAGTCAGAGCCCAGGCAGTTGACTGTGAAGCAGGAGTCCAGCCCTGATGTCCTCCCTGAAGCCTGCTGAGAGCTAACTAGGCACCTAACCCAAGCATTGATCCTATTCGAGCTACTTTGCAATTATTTTTCATGGTTTGATTACTCATTTGATTAAAAATATTCTTATTTTTTTGCCTGGACTCAGAAATCTAAGTTCTTAGAAAGAAGAAACTGTGCCCTGACAATCTGCTCTCAGCACTTTAACTTCATCACACCCTTGGGCAAAACTTGAGAATATTCCACAGCCTCTTCTAATTCCATTCTGGCGCATCTTCTTGAGAGGAGTAGCTGGCATTCACGTGCAGTACACATACAGGGAAACGAGATACTGGCTTTTGGTGGCCTTGGTTCCTGGCTTCTGACCTCTATTCAAGAGCTTTCTGACAACATAACGGTGGACATCTTCTTCAAAGAGACCGGAAATTTTGCAGATTCTGCTGGACACCACCCCCACCCCCAGGCAACACGGCGTGATAATATGTCAGCTCCAGAAACGCTTTCAACAAGAACAAGTGGAGAAACTCCAGGCAGAGTGAAGAGGGGTTTCTCAACCTGTGGGGTCCCATATCAGATCTCCTGTATGTTGGATATTTACATTACGATTCACAACCGTAACAAAATTAAAAGTTACGAAGTAGCAAAGAAATAATCGTCACCACAACAGAAGGAACTATATTAAAGGGCGGCAGAATTAGGGTTGAGAACCACTGGGCTAAAACATTACATCCTCAAATAGATGTGTGCCTTCTTTCTCTAGGTCTCCTTGAAGGCCTCGTACTCGATGGCAGGCAGACAGCAGGAGTCAGGACATCCTGCTTCGTGGGGGTATCTTTTTTGTTATTCCTGCCACTAACTGAGGTCCCATAGCTCCCCATCCTTCTCTACCTAAAACTGGAGCAGCAGCCTTCTTGCACAAAGTCTGCAGGTGCTGCTCACTGTCCAGTGGGTTTCTGACCTCAGGGGTCACAGAATATGTTCACTGCCATCTTGACGTGGCTGGAGACGCCAGGAAACAGGGTTTGCTTGCTTGGTTGTATTCTGCATTTTTTTTGGATGGTTTTTTGTTTGTTTGTTTGTTTGTTTGTTTGTTTTGAGACAGATTCTCACTCTGTAGCCCATGATGGCCTCCAGTTCCTGGCAGTCTCCCTGCCTCAGCCTTTTGAGTGCTGGAAATACAGGTTACAAGCATGAGCCACCAAGCCTAACAGACATTACAAAAGTGCGATGTTGGAAAACATGGTCAACATTTTATTTTGGGTGGAAATAATATAGTTTAAGTACTATTCCTCTTTGACTCAAGAGGATACAGGAGAATACATTCAGTAGAATCATACACATTCATACATAATCCTGTGTGTATGTGTGTGTGTGTGAGAGAGAGAGAGAGAGAGAGAGAAGAGATGTTCATGCCCACATTTGACAAAGAATCTTGCTATGAAACCCCACCTAGCCTTGAATTTGAACTTGTAATCTTCCTGCTCCCACTTCCCTACTACTGACACTTCTGGTTACAACTAAAAAAAAAGAAAAGAAAAAAAAGAAAAGAGAGAGAGAGACAGGATCTCATTATGTAGCCCAGGCTAGCCCTTGAACTCTCAACCCTTTCTCTCATTAGAAGCATAAACCACCTTTACCTAGGTTGGCTAGCTATTTGTTTTTTAAGAGAAATGGTTTTGGGTTTTGTAATTAAAAAACAAATTATCTCTTTGTTTATGACAGGGTCTAATGTTGCCCAAGCTGACCTTGACCTCCTGATCCTCCTCACAAGCGCTGAGATTACATGTACGCAGCACCACACAGAGCTCACATGATCTCTTTTTCAAAATAAATCCCACTTTAAAATGTTGAGCAAAATGGCTCAGCAGGTAAAGGTGCTTGCTGCCAGGCCCGAGGCCCTGAATTCAGCCTCTGGACCCACATGATGTAAGAAGAGAACCAATTCCTACACATTGTCCTCTGACCTCCTCATACAGGCAATGGCAAGCACACGCCACAAGTACACACACAAGCAAAATAAATACTTAAAAACAATTTTAAGTAGCTGCTGGAATTTTAGTTCTACCACACAGCGAATTTCACTCAAAAACAAGAAAAAAAATGCTCCCTGAATTCCAAGTCATTGTTTTATGAAATATTATATCTATGTAATCTAACATTTTACATATAAACACACACATATATACAAGTATATATATATATAATATATATATGTGCGTATAGTGAAGGCCTTTCTAAGTGAGCCAAAGCTCTTTACAACCTAGCTAGAGTCCCACTAAAATATTTAAGAACAAAATTATTCATGACACTTGTTAACATCAGGAAAAGCAGACTACGGGAAAAGCCGTGGCAGTGGAGATTCACAGGAGAGAAGAGAGATTGGCTAACTCCAAATGTAAAGAAAAGTGAGACTTTCCAGCCAACGTGAGCGTCCTGGGGCAGACAGACTAGGTGGACAGGAAGTGGCTAAGAGAAAGCGTCAAGGAACACAGTGGTTCCGGCTAAACCAACCAAGCCAGATTCTTGCTGGAGAAACAGGAAGTTGATTAGGCATCAGATGAGAGTGTACGAGAAAGACTGATCAGATTTTGAGGGTGACTAGACACTGAGGTGGGGATTCTCGATACACAGATTTGAAAGAATTTTTACTAAAACCGAGCTTTGGGGGGACGTGGCCAAGAAGGGGTCTATGAGGCTCAGCAGAGCTGGGTGGAAGTCTGGCTGCGTAGAGACAGGGTGAGTAGCACAGCCATGGCTCCGGAAAAGGCTCTGCAGTGTTTTCCCCAACACATCTGGGAGCCACAGGTAGGAAATGACCCACAAAGGCTAGTTTCCTTCGAAATCCTCCCTTTTGGTCACAACTGGTCCTGTTTTATGTAACAAGGGAGTTCTTTTAGTGGTGTGGGAAAAGCTGGCTTAAGCGCCCTGAATGGCTCCTGAGTTACAAGCGCGGCTACCTAGCTCCGGGTGAAGTGGGCAGGCATAGGGAACGCTTTAGCTTTACGCTCGGTTTGGGCTACACATATGCTCCTCTTCTAACAATGCAGCTAGCCACCTAGGATCCCCACCGGCATCAGGCCATGTGTTCATCCCTCCTGGAAGCTGGCAATAGGCGTCTTTGCCCGTAACCACCATCAGTGACTCTTCTGTTACAGACAGTTTTATGCATGTATATTCAGGATATACATGCGCACAGGAGTGAGGACATCCAACCGGCCCAGATTGGTGTGGGCATATATGAACCTTTAGAGATCTTCCTCTGTTTGCCATTTTATGGTTCCATTGGTTCTTTGTTGGGATCTCTTTTGTTGTTGTTTTGTTTCGTTGTTTGAGACAGGGTTTCTCTGTGCAGCCCTGGCTGTCCCGGAGCTCACTTTGTAGACCAGGCTGGCCTCAAACTCACAGAGATCCAGCTGGCTCTGCCTCCCAAGTGCTGGGATTAAAGGCGTGTACCACCATTTCCCTATTTGCCATTTTATGACCGTGCATAAAGGAGCATACGCATGATTAAAGATGAGGTGCATCATGGGAAGAAACACGCACAGCAGAAAAAACGGTCACATCAACCAAACCCATCAATCAAAGCATAGAATCACTCAAATTGCATCCCTTACCAAAACGGCCCCTCCTTTCCCTAAAATCTCATAAAGACAGGTGGCGGCCGTTGCTCTGACAAAACTCCCGATTTGAACTATCACTTTGCTCCTGAGTAAACATTACTTTGCAATCTGTATGCACTTGTATTTCAATTCTTTGATTAAGATGTCAAGAACCTGGAAACACCTGCTTCAAAAAACAACCCCCATTTAAAAAAAAAAAAAAAGCTTCAGGAAGAAAAATGTCTACAGTATATGTGGCTTGCTATACTATACACAGTCAACAAGCTTGCAGGTCCAAGCTAAACAACAGTCACACTTGCCTGAGCATGTCTCAGGCTCAGCTAGTGTCAATGAGAGGGTCGGAGACCATGGCCTTCAAGCTGGAGTACCCATAATCTAATTCTTGGGGTTCAATAACATAGACAGCAGAAAAGATCAATGCTCAGACCAACTTGGTCCTGTCTTCTTGTAGCCCTCTCTTCCTGAGGAGACTGCTGTAGCCATCTATGCCTCTCTGTCCTTCACTCCCTTTCTCAGCTGAAGGCCATGAACACATACAACCCTATACCCCATTAGGTCCTAAGCTTTTTGGGTGCTTGCTCCAGCGTAAATACCTCTGGGGTACAGAGCATGGGGAAGAGGGGAGTGTGATCTGCTGAAAAGGACCAGGAAAGAGAGAGCAAGGCCTTCTCTCTGCTACTTGCTCTGGTTCTGTCTGTCCCTCATAGTGAGAAGTGAGGTAGCAAAGACACGGCTTTAAGCTTTTCCGGACAGGAAAGGTGACCTAGTATTTAACCACTTTCTTTGCCATCATTGCCTGATTTGAATGCTACAAGCCTACAGCCCTGGGCTTTGAGGGATATGGTACTGAAAGCCCAACGATAAATCAGGACAGAGTGTTCAATAGTTGACTTACAAATGTACAAACAGTTACAAGCTAAATGAAAGTTCTTAAGCTTTGAGTTAAAATATGGGATGACAGTTGAAGCAAGGCCCCGATGAAAGGCCGGTGTTTGTTTATACACGTATCAGTTACATGTATAGGCTTTGTCGAGGATAAAGCTGATTTTTAATTCAACTGGATTATTCACAGTCTGATTCTTGGGACTTGTCAACTCTCAGGAAAAGAGGCCTGAGGTCATAAGATACCGAGTGCCACATCACCCAGACAATCCATGGGGTCAAAGGAACAATTATAACTTAGGTCTTAGTTGGCCTAACTCTCAGTTCTAGAACCAGGTATTTCATGCCATAAAACAGAGTAAATATTTACATCCTCAAGCAAACGGAAGTGGCTGGTTTTATAGACAGAAAAGGGTTTGGACACAGCTGACACAGTCATCAAATGCAGACTGGCCATTCTGATCACTTTCCCTGAAGACGAGGCCAAGGAGACAAAATAAAATTGTAAAGTAATAAAGTCTGCCAACTAGTTGACATCTGATTACTTCCAGCTACTTTTTCTGTGTGTAAAAAAAAAGAATGCAAATGGACCTTATTGTCACGCCAATCGAAACTGACCTCTTTGGGCAATAAGCTTTTATCTCTGCAATCCTATTTTCTTGGAGGTTCGGATAAACTAATTTTACCTGGGCCATGTGAAAACTTCAGTGCAGGAGGCCAATAAGTTAGCTCAATGGGTAAAACACCAACGCTGACAACTTACATTTGACCCCTGGGACCCTCATAAGGAAGGGGAGAACTGAGTCCAGAAAGTTGTCCTCTGACCTCCGCATGTGTGTCATGGCATGCACACACACAAATAAATGTGTAACTTGTTCAAAACTTTACTGCAGGCTGGTAAGAGAGCTCACTCGGTAGAGGGTTTGCCTAGCACATACAAAGCTCCGGGTTTGATCGCCACCATCACACAAGAGTGGGCTTGGTGACCTGAATCTATAACCAGAGCGCTGAGGAAGTAGAAGCAGGTGACTTAGGAGGTCAAAGTGATCCTTGGCCTCAAGGTGAGTATAAGGCCAGCCCGGACTACATCTCAACAGGAAGCACAGACTAGACACCAAACACACTGTCTGAAGGGCGTGGCTTTATCTTTTCTCCACATTTGTTGTTGTGGCTGTTTTGTTCTTAATCCTCAGCTTGCTGACGATGCCATTCAGCATTCAGCTGTGAAACAGGATTGGCTCAGATGTGGGCAGACCAAAGTGCGTGAAGCTGGTCACGAAGTGTCCCTCACTCACCAGGCCCGTCACACTGCTGGTGGCATCTCATCGCGTACAGGTCGAGCCTTGCCAAGAGGGTACTGGGTATGGTGGTGTGTGCCTTTAATGCCAACAACACTCAAGAGGTAGATCTCTGTGAGTTCAAGGCCAGCCTGGTCTACATGGAGAGTTCCAGGTTAGCAAGGGCTACACAGTGAGACCCTGTCTCAAAAAAAGATAGAAAAAAATTAAAAAAAAAAATCTGTTTTCTGTGGAGTCCTGAGAAAGATCTATAATATCCATACTCATATGTTTAGTTTTGAACGAGCTTACATGTATATAGCAAGCCAAAATAAAAAATAAATAAATAGCAAATGAGAGGTAGATAGAGAAAAACACTAAATCTGAGGCTGAAAACATGCAGCAGAAATCCACTAGGGAAGCCAAACAGCCGGAGTTCTCAATAGAGCGCCATAGACAGAGCAACGAGTCCCTGGAGATTGGGCTTCTAAGTCACAGAACAAGTTAACAGGGAAAGGCAGGACCGTCAAATCCGGGGCTTGCAAACATCTACCAGGAAGTGACAGAGGAAACCTGATTACGGCAGCCGGCAGAACTTCCACAGGGAGCATCCTAGGCACAGCAAAGCCAGAGAGGCTTCCAGCTGAACTAAAACAACAGATAAGAGATAACCCCGTTAACGGAGGATTCACAACGCCCAGCAGAAGACAGGTGGGGAACTGGGACGGCCAGCTAGTGATCTGGACCGGGCTTTCTCTTCCTGGATGAACGCCCCAAGGCCGAACCTCCAGCCTCTCTCTCCCATGGGTAATTTCATACCATGGGAGAAATAATAACAGCCGCTGGAAATGCTCTACCGTCTGTGTGTTTGCTTTGGTAACGTAAATTATGTGTAAGTTGGGAGAGCGGTGTGTACACGTGTGAGTGCAGGTGCCCCGGAGTCCAGAAGAGGCTGTCGGATCCCCTGGAGCTGCACTTACAGGATGTGGGCTGCCCAGCATGGGTGCTGGGAATCCAGCCTGCGTGCGTGCGTGCGTGCGTGCGTGCGTGCGTGCGTGCGTGCGTGCGTGCGTGCGTGCGTGCTCTGCAAGAGAACACCTACAGGAGTACACCTGAGGCCGTGGTTCTCAACCTTCCTAACGCTGCGACCCTCTAATCTGGTTCTTCATGTTCATTTTCCTTGCTATTTCGTATCTGTAATTTCGCTAGCTGTGAATCATAATGTAAACATCGGTGTGAGTGTTGAGAACCACTGAGCTAAGCCTTAGTTCCAGCCTCTGTCTTCTGGCTGTTTTTAAAGACATAATGTTTTGTTTTGTTTTGTTTTTGTTTTGTTTATGTGGCTGTTTTGCTGTTCTCTTCTCTCCTTGACAGAGTTAGAGGGACCAGCCCATTCCTTGGAAAACACTCTGAGACAAACATGCTTGTATCTGAAATAAGATGGGGGCGATCTTGCTTCCAAAGCCAGCTTCTCAATGAGCGCAAGCATCACTCGACAGTTTACCAGCAGAAAGTTCTTTATTGCCTGTACGTTGTGTGGTGAAGGACACACCACTATTTTCACCTCTTTGTCTCCAGGACTAGCCCTCTCTTTGATGCTGTTGCCCATTCAGTGGCCTTCATCCCATATGACTAAAACAACACTATTTTCTAGCTCAAGAAAAAAAAATGTCATTTTAAATATAGTCTATTGTTATTCTGTGTGTGTCGCAGGGGGCGGGAGGGGAGGAGGTGGCGAGGGTGCGCTGTGGAACACACACAGAGGTCAGTAGACAACTTAGGAAAGTCATGTGACAATTAAGAACAGCTTTTGGGAGTTGGTTCTCTTTCTACCAGGCTTGCTCGGAGATGGGGTTCCAGGTCGCCAGGCTTGCCCAGCAAGCACTTCACCCACTGAGCCATCTCGCAGGCTGGGCAACAACAGAAGAATCCCTAACTCTTCACATTGAGAACTTTTTAAGAACTTACAGTAATTCTAGCACTTGGGAGGCAGGAGGACGCTGTGAGTTCGAGGCCAGCTGGTCTACAAAGTGAGCCCAGGACAGCCAAGGCTACACAGAGAAACCCTGTCTTAAAAAATATTTTTACAGTCCTGCTTAGTCCAAGTATCAGCAGGAATTCAATGTATGCTTCGGCAAAAATGACTGAGTTCTCCAGGATGAGGAATTATTACGTATGGACCGCACAAAATTTGCAGGTTACGTTCTGTGCCAAAACATGTGTAGGCTTCCTCGCAGAGGACTGTTTAGTATGTGCTAGTGTACTTCTGCAAAGCTGGAATTTCTGGTCTCCTCGGCACCTGGAGGCCCTGTCACACTCCATTTTCTTCTAGACCAATAGGATCGTATATACCCTCTGGGTAATTTGGTGAGAACTTCAAATCATTTTCCGTAATAACCTTTTTACGCTCCGGTCCAGATGATCAAGACCCTCTGTGACCTCACACACATCAAGCAGAATTTAGAAAGGGCCTGGAAATTACCAGTGGGAACTTCACGGTCACTTCCCTTCATAAGACTCCCTGACGACGGTAACACATGGGGACCCGCCTAGCAACCAGCCCCACCACTTCTCAGCCCAGCGCTCTAAAGGAGCGGTTGTCAACCCAGGAGTCGAGACCCCTTTGGGGGCCGCATATAAGATTTACAGGCGATTCAAAGCAGTAGCAAAATTACAGCTATGAAGTAGCAACAAAAATAGTTTTATGGTTGGGGGTCACCACAAGGTGAGGAACTGTATTAAAGGGTCGCAGCATCAGGGGGATTGCGAGCTACTTCTAAAGCATTCCTGATAGGCAGTTGGAATCAATGTCTACGTTGAGATCTTTTTTGCGGTTCTAGGGTTAAATTAAACCACACACACACACGTAGATGCCTACCTAGCCCTTGTTTTCTTATCTCTTTGTGGATTGTGTGTGTGGTAGTGAGTGGTATTTGTGTGTAATAGGTGGGGGGTACATGTGTGCCAGGTGTGCAAGTGTGCGCATGTGAAGGCCAGAAGTCATCATTGGGTGACTTCATCATTTGCTCTCTACCTTAGTGATTGAGACAGGGTCTCTCACTTATCCCAGAGGCCATGAATTCAGCTAGATTTGCTGGCCGGCAGCAGCCATGAGGCTCCTCCCACCTCAGAATCACCAGCGCTAAGATAATAGGCATGATTTGCTGCAGCTAGCTTCTTATGTGGGTGCTGGCATCCAAACTCAGGCCCTCATGCTTCACAGGATGTATTTTATTGACCCTTTGTTTTATTTACATTCTGGTAGTGTGGGAAACAGAAGGCAGAACCTCAAGCACATAAAAGTCTAGTTTGGGGGAAGGTTTTTTGCTATTCACTTAACAGTTTTTGAGGGGGGGGTCTCATTGTAGCCCAGGCTGGCCAACTGATGATTTGAACTTCTGATGCTCCTGTTTCCACCTCCTAAGTGCTGGAATTACAGACATTTGCCATTACACCCAGTTCATGTAGGGATGGGGTTGAACCAGGACCTAATGTACACCAAGCGAGCACTTTACTAATGAAGTACATCTCTGGCCCTGGGGAAGAGTTTTGAGCATTCCAAATATTGTTTCTGGCACCCAATGTCATATCTGCGATGGTGGCGTCCTTTAGATGGCTCCAAAATTCATCTCCCTCTGTTTAACCCCACACCATAATTCTAACCCCATTTATAATGTTTGGACTTAAATCAAGATATACCTTCAGATGGACAGTAAGGAACAGCTTGTTTTTTGTTTGTTTGTTTGTTTTGTAAACTGTCAGAGAGAAAATGCCCAGTGGTTGCCCACATTTTCTGTTAAGGTGGCCCTTAAGATTTTAGTTTCCTTGGTGTTTAAGGTAAGTGCTAAGTGTTTTCATTTATTTATTAACTTACCTAACTGTGAGAGCTATTAAAAGTAATCATTACCTAGGTGTTATTAAATATTGACAGGTGTGCCTAAGAGCTACAGCTTCGATCATCTGTGATGGGTAAGCTCTGCGAGAAAGTAACTCCAAATCTTGCTTATAGGATTTCAGAACCTGAGCAAAGCATGTTAAGACCTGGGAGTAAGCAGATGTGCCTACCTAGTCTAGCATTTTACACAAACAAAACAAAACAAACAGAAAAAAAAAAAAACAATCAAAACATCGACAACACAAAACCCGTAGCTTCTACCTATGGAAGAAAGTCCATGGTCAATTACATGTTTACACATCTTTCAGCTTGCTGTCGTTGTTTACATTCTTTTCGAGACTGGGAGTTGAACCGAGAGCCTCACAGCTGTGAGGCAAGTGAGCGACCATGCAGTGACAGCGCATTACAATTATTACCACTGCTTCCTGTGGTTAAGGTTGGAGGAATCTGTTTCCCCCAGGTCGGTTGGGTCAGGGGCAATCTTTTAGAGAACGCTGGAACTTTTCTGTCTGTTAATAAATGGAACAACCTCTGAAGAACACATTTTGGGAAATGTGTGTCTAGCACATGGCCTCAACCAGGGAAAACACTTAAAATGGGAAAGAACAAAGAAGTGACCATCCAATACCTAACTTCAATCTGAATATCCTCTGACTGTTTCACAGACCCCAAGCCCCCACTCCCCAGTCACTCACAGGGTCAAGGATGATGTCTTAACAGTGTGATGGTTCTGAGGGAGGAAGAATCAGTTTTAAGGGTGTGGTTCCAGGTAGTTGACCATATTGAAATTGGTTGCACGTACTCATGAATCCACAAGCACTGTAAACTGGAAGAAGTGCATTATGAGAGGAGAGAGAGAGAGGGGACAAAAAAGAGAGAAAGAGAGGGGGACAAAAAAGAGAGAAAGAGAGAGAGCAGAGTTGGGAGGAGTGAATAACAAGGATGTATCTAGCAGGAGTTAGGGGGAGGAAGGTGGGTGAATATTATATGCATATATGAGAGGCTCAATAAATAAATTATATTAAACAACAACAAGAATTGAACTGAAGGCTTTCCCTGCCTTCCCATTTGGGTCCCCATCTTGCTGCCTGTGGTGGGGTGCGATAGCTCCTCTAATAAAGCTTTCACCTGAAAGGTAATTCTGTCTCACCTTCCCTTTTACCGAACCTGTAACATCTTTTATTTATAAATACTTGCTGCCAATACCTGGAATTGAAGGAGGTTTTGTTTTCAGTCAGTGCCCCATCGTGGCTGCCTGTGGTTTGATGGCTTTATTAATGAATAATCCTAATGAAGTTCTAAGAGGGAAAACAATTATTTTTCAAGTTTAAAGTAAAAAGAAAACTACCAGTGGGTCCTACCACCTTCTTGGAATACTGGTTTTTGGGGGGAGGATGGGTAGAGGAGATCGTGAAGGATCACAAAAAGGGTGTAGTTGTCACTTCAGACTATACACAAAGCAGGTCACAAGTTACCCTGGTGTATTTACATATCCGTGGGATCCCAGTATCTGCTAGTGAAAATGTTTACTATTATGGCAAGGGGGAAGCAATATTGTGTGCATTTTTATATTGTGTAAATTCTTTGCCTGCCATGTCTTGTTTGAATTTGTCATTGCTCCTGAAAGTCTCTTAACCATTAAAGATTCTTATAAGAAATAATGCTTTAAAAACACATGGAACAGCTGGGTGGTGGTGGTGCACGCTTTTAATCTAAGCACTCGGGAGGCAGGTGGATCCCTGAATTCAAGCGCAGCCTGGTCTACAGAGTGAGTTCCAGGACAGCCAGGGCTACACGGAGAAATCCTGTCTCTCCTTCTCGTTCCAAAGACAAACAAACAAACAAAAAAGCCAGGCATGGGGGCATGCCTTTTATCTCAGCATCTAGGGAGGCAGAGGCAGGAAGATCACTGTGAGTTGGAGGCCAGCCTAGTCTACAAAGCAAGCCCAGGACAGCCAAGGCTACACAAAACCCTGTCTTGAACCCCCACAAAAGATAATAAATAAATATTACATATATATACTATAGATACATGTACACATATGTAATATATATACAGTCTATAATAAAACACAGAAACTTTAAAAATAATTAAATAGACTGGTATTATGGCTCAATGTATAAAGGCACTCACCACTAAGCCTGAAAACCCTAGTTTGATCCACAGAACCCATATGGTGGAAGGAGAATCATTTCTCAATTTAGCAAGTTGTCCTTTGGCGTCCTGGTGCATATCATGGCAAGCACACGCGCACTCACACACACACACACACACACACACACACACACATACACACATACACACATTATTTTAAAATACATTTTTTAAAAAGCTCTGCCAGGCATGATGGCACATTCCAGGATTTCCAGCAATAGGAGGTAGAGGCAGGAGGATCAGAAGTTTAAGGTCAATTCTAGGCCAGTCTGGGATACATGAGCCCCTGCCTGCCGACCCCCCAAAGCCAAAATCCAAATGCCCACAAACACTACATTGAAAGGTAACATATCCTACTATGGGGCAAGGAATGGTTATTTTATTTATGGGATCTTCAAATAAGCACTTTTTAAAAATAAAAAATTTAAAGTTGGCATAAAAGTGATATATCTCATTATGGCATTTTCATACATATGTATTGTGATATTTTGTTCTTACTCATTCCCCTCTATCTGGTCTCCTTCCTGCTCCCAAAATAGTGTCTCATGTACCCCGTTATATTCCCTTTCCCCTCCCCCTTACGATCTCATTCTCAGAAAAAAAAAATCTCATTCTCCTCACCATATATATATATATATACACACACACACATATATTTTTTCATATATATGTGTGTATATATACATTATACATATTATAATGTATATTCTCGTTGTGAGAGAAAACATGCAGCGTTTGTTGTTTGTAAGAATGGCTTGTTTAACTTTACATTCAGATCTCCAAGTTCATCAATTTTCCTGCAAGTGTCATAGTTTCATTTTTCTATATGGAACGGGAACAATTCTAATGAAGGTGAATAAAGGCACATTTTTAAGCAATCAAAAACCACGTTAGAGCTTCGGGAGTGTATTAAAAACAGACTAAGTAGTTACAACTTCTACTTTGGTTCAGAAAATTGATTCTTCCAACAGTAGTATGGCTAAGAATTTTTAAAGACATAGCTGACCCTCCTCTATTAATCTATAGAGTAATGCCTCAAGCAGTAGGAAGATTTTACTGTGTGTCAAAGGACTTAACCCCCCAAACAGAATGCCTTTGTGATTATAACTCATATTTGAACATGAAAGACTAACAAAATACGTATCTCATTTCCTTGAAAACAAGTGAAAGTGTAAGTGTGCTCACGTGGATTACTGTGGAAAAGAGTAAAGAGTTCACATAGAACAGTAAAATACAGATCATAGATGCAACCACTGCTTTGGTTTGAATGCCCTCATCAAAACTTCATGAAATTTAATCCACACTGTTGAGACACAAAGAAGGTAGCAACTACAACTATGGTCTCTGGGGGTGAGGGGATCTTCGGGAGGTTGCTGGGGCCTTGATCCACAGGGACTGTGGATTTGGGGGCAAGCAGCAGGGTCTTATATATAGCCCAGGATGCCCTAAATTTGTGGTGTGGAAAAGGATGACCTTGAACTTCTGCCCTTTCATGTCTAACCACCCAGGTCCTGGAGCTTAGGGATGTACCACTATGCCCAACTGGGACTGTGGCTTTACATGAAGAGGAGAGATCTGAGATCTAAGCTAGGACATGGCTTCACCGTATGGTGCCCTGTGTCAACTTGGAACTCTACAAAGTCTTCACCGAAGAAGGACCCTAGCAGATGTGGCCACCATCATCTTTAACCTGTCCTTCTTTAAACTACGAGTAGGTACACTTTTTATTCTTTGTACTCAGTCTTTATTCAAATATAAGGTTGCTCAATTTGTCAAAATTATGAAGAGTATTTTGTTAAAATTATTTCAAATGTTTGAGTTTCCTACATATATGTAATGAATTTTAATTGTTTTCTTTCCCATTCCCTTCTCTCACCCACTTCCTTCTCCCACTGGAGCCCATCTTGACAAGTTCTGCCTCTTGCCTTCACAGCTGCTTTCTGGGTGACAGTATTTCCTATATTGAATGCCAGCATGAACTATTAAGCCTTTCCTACTTAAGCCCTTACTGAAAAAAAGGCCACCTTGAAAAAACATGCCCGAGCATAGCGCCTTTGCTGACAATATACAAAGAACTAACTGGTTAAGTGGAGAAAGGGCATGGCAACAGCCAGATTGCTAGGTTACAAGTGATGAAAAGCCAAGTTGCCTAGTATGAAAAAGAAAAAATAAAACAAACAAACAAAACCAAAAAACAAAACAAACAAAAAACCACTTACTGATTCATGTTAAGTCCGGGCCATTGGCTTCAGTTGGGGCTGGATTCTGAGGCTGCACCCTGGGCACCGGCCTGTCCCTCTTTGTCACTTCTCCCTTTGCTGGGACAGTCAGGCTTCCGTCAGCACAGGAGGACCCCAGCAGCACCATGCACACATCTTTCACATTCCCAGGCAGCCAGTGACCAAGGATTCGTTCTCATTGTGCTAATTCTGCAACTAAAATGTGCTATGCTAAAGCAGAGAGAGGAGGGGGGGTGTGACGGTTGGAAAACCATCGATATTTCTACAGCAGCTCCTGTGTAACCAACCTTTCAGCTGTGGAAGCTCCTAGTTTTGAAAATTGGATGGTAGGAATTCATGGAGCTATGAGCTCATATAACCACCTCAGACTTTTATGGCAGCAGGACAGTAGACTGAGAAAGGGTCCTATTTAAATGTTGCTGAGTGAAACTTTGTTGAGTGAAGCCCAAAAGCCATGAATAAGGAGATTATTACTCACACACTCACACCCGTTCTAGAGAGAAATGCCTGACACATCTACATACCAGACTTAGTTTAAAAAGCAGCAGAACTCTCACCAGTCTGGTATCTATGAAAACTTCACCTGTAGCTTCTGCATGAGTTCAAAATATGAAAAGTCACGAAGAAAGCGAAGAAGTCAAGGCGGGAGTTCAAGAGTATTGAGTGTTTGGGCTTCCTCTCCACCCACACTCCTCTCTCATGCTAACTCTCTTGCATAAAGAGGTTACCGTTAGGAAAGAGACAGAGGCACCTCCCTTCCCCAGTGTTAAATATGCTATCCTATGGGAGAGGAGAAAAACTGATCAAGAAGTGAAGGGAATGAGGCCGTGTCCCTTGAGGTAGCATGGTCAGGCCAGCCCTGCTGACAAAGTGACATCTGCACAGAAGGCTAAGAACGAGCAAGGAGGAGCTGCAGGTAACTCAGAAGCAGTGGCGTGTTTCTCTCTCAGTGTTGGGAACTGAACCCAAGAACCTGGTTCACCCTCCTGGGTGAGCCTCCTGAGGTCACACTGGAGGACAGTGACCCCAAAAGCCCTGGCTGGGAACATATGTAATATGTTCTGAGATAGAAACAGAGGCATAAGAGACTGTAAAAGAGAGAGAGAGAGAGAGAGAGAGAGAGAGAGAGAGAGAAGAGGCAAGAGGCAGGAAGTGAGGTGAGAAGATGGAGTTGCCACCCAGCACCATGGGGTCAAGAGTAAAACAAGAATAGGAGAAAAACCTCCCTATTCCCTGGCTCATGGTAAGGACCTTAGCTTTGGGTGGGGCAGAAGGGAGCACTGAAATAGAATGTGGGGTTAGTTTTGATTCAGATGGAATTATTACTTGTCTCTTAACAACTGAAAGTGGTTAAATACCCTAGAGAAGTAGAGAGCAATGGGATTTCCGAGAGGCATTTTATATAGCAGAGGTGGGGGAGGGGGTATAGAAGAGAATAAGAAAGAGTCCATGTTTGAAGCTTAGATAAAAATCTAAGCCAGGCACATTGGCTCTTGCCTGCAATCCCAGAACTCAGGGAGGCAGAGGCAGAAGGATCTCTGTGAATTCTAGGCCAGCTGGTCTACAAAGCGAAACCAGGATAGTCAAGGATAGCCAGAGAAACCCTGTCTCAAAAAAAAAAAAAAAAAAAAAAAATCAATCTATTTCCTGTAAAAGGAACTTTTATTTGCCTGTTTCAGTTACTGTCTCAGAGGATTACTGTTCTGACTGCTAACCTAGGCCTAGTACTGAAAGCTTCTAGCCTCCTCACGGTCTAACCTAGGATGTTTTCTGCCTCTGAGACTTAGAGCTTAATAAACTCACCCTTTCTTGTTCTTTCTGAACTCTTCTGGCTGGTTCAGTTCAGCTGTTCTGAACGCCTCTCTCTCCCAACTAACTTATTCAATCCGGCTTTTCTCTAAGCCTCTGCATTGCTCTGCTTGGCCTCTAATTCCAGCAATCTGCTCTAATCTTCTGGCTCCTCAGCCTCTGGCTCATTCAGTCTTCACTGGAGTTCTCTCTCTGCAACCTGTCTATTACTGTCCCAGTAAAACTGCCTCTCTCTCTCTCTTTATATATATATATACATATATATATATATCTGTATTGACCCTTAAGCAGCTTCTCTTTCCTCTCTCTTCTCCTGAAGCTCAGAATATCCTATTCTGTCAATTATTTCTCTGATTCAGCACTGTTTCTGCCACTCCATTAGACGTCACTTTCAAACATGGGTGCTTCCTTCTACAAACTAACTTTACCTTCTCTGTTTGGGAATAAAGCCAGGTACCAGCACACCTGGATCTAAGTTTTTCCTTACCTGAAACTTGCCCTATGCCAGGCTGGCCTTGAACTCAGATCTGCTTGCCTCTTGTCTCCTGGATTAAAGGTATGTTTGTATTCCAGTCAGATCACACAAACCTAGATCATCTTTGGATGTAATCTCTTGCCAGAACAGCCATGTTCTGAATTAACATTCCTTTACAATTTTTACAGCAGAGATTTTTATCTATCCAATAACTTGTTACCTTCCAAAGGGGGGGGGGGGGAGACAGCCCATTTGTAAATCTTAATTTATCTCTTTATTTTTATTTTTTGAGATTATAATTACATAATTTCCCCTTTCCCTTTCCTCTCTCTAAACCCTCCTGTTTATCTCTCCTTGCTCTCTTTCAAATCTCTGGCCTCTTTTTTTACTATTGGTGTGTGTGCGCGTGCGCACACATGCTTGAATGCGTTCCCCATACATGAATGCAACCTGCTCAGTCTGTACAATGTTACTAGCATGTGTATGTATGTTTTCAGAGCTGACCACTTGGCATTGAATAACCAGGTGTGCTCTCCCCTGGGGAAGACTCTTTCTCCCACTCTCAGCATCCCTTGGTGTCTGTAGTTCTCTGTGGTTAGGCCTCTTGTGCTTTCCCCATGTCTTCGTTAAGCAGATACTTGATAGACATCTGCTGTGGAGCCTCAAGTAGGCTAATATGCCATCTGGGAGAATAAGAATGATGTGGCCTGCATCAGTTATCAGTGTGAAGAAAGGGAAGACTTGTATACTTTAGATATTTAGATATATTAGACTTTCTAGATTGTATACTTTAAAGCCGAGGCTGTGGCCTTCACATGTGGCCTCCTGACCTTTCATCAGAGCCACCTACAAACAGCTTATGTGTGTTTGTGGGACAGAATCACTAACCAAGAAGTCCCTTGCACAGAAATGGTTACTTCTTGCCAGTTTCTCACGGGTGGTGTGGGCTCCAGGAAGTGCAAACAGCTGTGGTATAATACAGGGAACAGAAACAGAACAGCATGCAGAAGGCCCACAACCTTTGGGGTTATATAAGATGGAAGTTTGCTTTCTTTTCAGACAGCCGTCTCCAGTCCACCAGTCCAGAGAAGGCACACAGCAGCCCAAGGTCACAGGGCTGGGCCATTCCTAGGGCACTGCCTTGCTCATTCTTGTGAATGCATGGTTGAAAACAAAGACTTGACAGTCTGGGTGATGGTGGCTCATGCCTGTAATTCTAACACTCCAGTGGCTGAGGCACCAGGATTACTGGGAATTTGAGGGCTGCAGGGTAAGACATTGTTTCAAAAAAAAAAGAAGAACCGACCCATCGTTTTTAACTCTACCAGCAGGAGAAAGGCACTCTGCGGGACACCTCCACTATTAAGTCCTCTCACAGTGCCTCAGTTACCAAAGCTAAGTCAAATGGAGGTGGGGGTCAGCGCTTCAGTGAAGACAGAGAGAACAGGCGGGGGATAGAGGCGAGTACACATTTTAGCAACACACACGCACAACCATCACCAGTTTTTTCTTTGAACTCCTGACCATCCCGCTTCTGCCTCTAGAGTGCCAGAATTACACGTATTCAGCACCTTGCCCAGCATCCTGCCGTTTTCCTGTCTAATAAGCCGTGAGAGACAATTGGGAGAGAATGCATTTCACTTCCTGATTCTGTCCCTGAGGATATAAATTTTGGAGACACGTGGCAGAGAGGTGCGACTCTTAAGGAACAGAACCTTATCGATTATGGCATTATGACTTTGTCTTCAGCAGTTAGAAAACTTGGCTCTCACGATAGTGTAAAATTTTTGTTGTTTTGTTCACATGAGGTCTCACTAGGAAGCCCTGGCTAGCCTGAGACTCAAGGTGATCCTTCTGCCTTTGCCTCCTGAGTTCTGAGATTATAGGTGTGTACCACCATGCTCAGATCTAGTGTGGTAAATTTTCTCATTGTTCTTCCCCTCGTTGTCTTCAGATAACAGAAGGAGGAAGAATGTTACAACCCGGCTGCTCTGCCCTTTCTGCCATTTCCTTTTGCAAAACTTCTTCACTTCCCTTGCTGGGTGGTCAGTTTACACTAGCTACAGCTGGCTGGTTGTTGTACTTGAACTATATTGTGTAACTTTCATTCATTAAGTTTTCAATGAGATCACAACAAAAGATCTCCCAGGACTGAACTATGAAGATCATGCTACACGTTAACAGGACTTTGTTTTTACACTTGAGTCATGACATTGGAACTCAGTATGGAGGCTATTTCTTCCATGCCTTTCTTATTTGCAAGGATCAAACTGAGCAAACAAAGATTTTTCTTCTGTTTGGTATGGGACACAAGCCTGTAATCACAGCACACGGAGGGTGTAGGCAGGAAGATACGGACTTCAAGGTGATCCTCAGCTACATAGCAAGTGTGAGGCCAGTCTGGGCTACAGGAGAACCTTTTCCAAACAAAAAGGTAGCCAGGCATGGTGGCACATGCCTTGAATCCAAGCATTCAGGGAGATGGAGGCAGGTGGGACACTGGAGGCCAGACTCTTCTAGAGTCCAGGACAGCCAAGGCTACAGAAAAACCCTATCTTGAAAACATAAAACAAACAAACAAAAAACAAAGAATGCTTTGTGATTGGTTTTGTTGTTTTTTTGGTTTTGTTTGTTCGGCTATAAAAAGCCTAGAGTTCCAGGGTAGAACATAACACCTGTGGCCACATGTCAAACAAGAAGCAGGTTTGAAGGTTTTACCTGGGGAAGAACACGAAAAGTTTTATTTTGTGTTATTTTTAGAGACAGAATCTTACGCATTGCAGGGACAGCCCAGAACTTACTATGCAGCCAAGAATGACCTTGGCACATATAATATAGGATAAACCTACAAAAACCTGTACACCTAAAGGAGTTGAGCTAGGATGACGACCTTGGGTAAGATGCTCAGTCCTCGCTCATAAAGGCAAATGGGACAGACACTGGAAGAAGGAGAAAACAGGGAACAGGACAGAAGCCTTCCACGGAGGACCTCTGAAAGACTCTACCAGGCAGTGTATAAAAGCAGATAATGAGACTCTAAAACAAACTTTGGGCAGAGTTTCTTATGTAAGAAGGGGGAGATAGTAAGACCTGGAGAGGACAGGAGCTCCACAAGCGAAGCAACGAAACCAAAATATCTGGGGCACAGGTTTCTTTTCTGAGACTGACACTCCAACCAAGGACCATTCATGGATATAACCTAGAACACCTGCTCAGATGCAACCCATGACAGCTCAGTATCCAAGTGGATACCTCGTAAGGGGAACAGGGACTGTCTCTGAACTGAACTCAGTGGCTAGCTCTTTGACTGCCTTCGCTGGATGGAGGAGCAGCCTTGCCAAGCCACAGAGGATGACAATGCAGCCAGTTCAGATGAGACTGGATAAGCTAGGGTCAGATGGAAGGGGAGGAGGACCTCCCCTATCTGTGGACTTGGAGAGGGGCATAGGAGGAGATGAGTGAGGGAACTACAGCTGGGATACAAAGTGAATAAACTGTAATTGATATAAAAAATAAAAAATTAATTAAAAAAAGAATGACCTTGGCTTCATGATCCTCCTCTCTAGCCTCTTAAACCCAGGGCTTTGTAAGAGCAAGGAGGACAGTCTATCAACTGAGCAATATCTACATCCCAGTCTTAGCACAAAGTCTTAATTCCTTAGAAACTGTTGAAAAGGAACCTTTGTAGTTGGAGTAGGAGACAAGTGGATTTCAAAACTTTAACAGTAATGACTTCAGAAAATTAGCACAAGGTCATTAGTAACATTGTCCCTTTGGGTACTGTAATTGAGCACTAAGATATTCTAAAATATATTTAAAATTTGTTTTTGTTTTAGGTTTTTGTTTTTTTTTTGGTTTGAGACAGGGCTTCTCTGTGCATGTAGCCTTGGCTGTCCTGGATTCACTTTGTAGACCAGGCTGGCTTTGAACTCACAGGGATCTGCCTGACTCTGCCTCCCTGAGTGCTGGGATTACAGCTGTGTGCCACCACGCCCTGGCAGCATTTTCTAAGCATCAGATTTATAAACAAATAAAAGAAACAGTTTACTTTATTCTGATGAAAAATCTATGAAGGTCTTGCCAAGAAAATGGAATCTTTATAGCTGGGAATGCATATACAAGAAAATATTTAAGAAAGGCACCAAGCTAATTTTTATGCATTACAAAACAACAATTTCCAGTTGACCTACTTTAATGGGGGAGGGGGAATGGGAGCTGGAGGATTTTCCCCTAGGCTTCTTGTGCCTTTTTTGATACCACTATTTTGTAGTTCTTGCTCTTAAGGGTTCACTAATGTGCCCTGAAAAATACCTTGAAGGGCCAAAGGGGAAAAAAGAGGAAGAAACTGAGGAAATTGAAACATTAACTGCAAGGAATGAAAAATAACAGGCAAGCCAGTCACTCAGAACACAAGCGAAAACTGGATTGGAGGAAGAAAGCAGTGCTCTGCCAAGCTGGGCCTGCTTTCATTATGCATAGGACACACAGAAGACATCAGCAATTGATCCAGATAATGTCATGTGGCACAGACGTCTTAAGATGTAAACAAAAGTCCAACTTACAGTTAATGTTAAGACTGATTTATTGAGCATCAGAATTGCCAGGTGGGTGATGCTGAATTAAGTCAATCTGCTGTAATTAGCGTGCCTACTGAGAGAGAGGTGGCAAGTTATCTGAGAGAAATAAAGCTGGTTCTTCTGCTTAGAGCAGATACAAAGGGATCTGCAGTGTTTTTTGCTTTTGTTTTTAAACTTTAGTGTGGGGAAAAGTTGCTAGGATGCTTGTCAAATGTCTTAGGGCCCTTTCCCAGAGACTGAAACTCAGCAGCTGGAGGGCAGAGTTTCTGCTGTTAGTACTTTAGGTATCTGCAGGGTGAGGGGATCATTTTGTTCTTCTCACCCTGTGCACTGAGAGACACACGGTGTGCACTGAGGTGTTCTGGAGGATCCCACGCCCTTGATTACCAGTAGTAAGGCCTCAGCCTCCTAGTTGTTTCCAGATATTGCCAAAGGTCCCCAGGGAAAAATTAAGTCCCTCCCTTTGAAAGCCTAGGGACTTGTGTGCCTACATGATTTTTACACGTGGTCAGGGACTACACTTAAGGGCTGAACCGTGTCCTCTCCCTTCAAATTCATGAAGTTTTAACTCTCAGTGCCTCCAAACATGACCTCATTTGGGAACAGAGCAGCTGCAGATTTAGCTAAAATAGGGTACTGGAATACAGTGGCTCTTACTTCAACATGACTGGTAACCTCTCGGAAAATACCACATAAATATTAGAGTTGGTGTTGGCAGGGTGTTTCTGTATTTCCAGTACTTGGAAGCCTGAGGCAGGAGGATCCTAAGCCCAAACCCAGACTGGGCTCCTTGAACAATGGAATTATGCTGTTGAAGTTAGGGCACTATCAGAAGGTAGCTAGGAGCAAGCCCTTCCCTAGTTTCAGAGGAAGAACCTCTGGCTAGGGCCTTGACCTCAGACTTAACCTCTATAACTGGATACAAATGTATGTCCTCTAAAGCAGTCTGGTCATTTGTTTCGGTGGCCTTAGCAAATAAGCACACGGAGAATAAACAAACCACTGGCCAGAGGTCAGTATGGGATATTATCTGAAGCATGACCAAAGAGAAAAATGAAGATGATGATGGTCACCTGTAAAAGGATTTTTTTATTTGCCTGCTTCAGTTGTTGTCTGGAGGCTTACTGCCTCTTGTCTGCTAACCGAGGCCTAACACTGGAAGCTTCCAGCCCCCATACACTCTAACCTATGCCTAGAATGTTTTCAGCCTCTGAGACTTACTGCTGAATAAGCTCACTCTTTCATGTTCTGAGCCCTAGGCTGGCTGGTTCAACTCCTCTCCCAGATAACTTATTCAGTCTGGCTTTTTCTCTCGGCCCCGAATTGCTCTGCTTGGCCTCAAACTAATTTCAGAAATTTTTTCTAAGCTTCCGTCTCCTCATTCTCTGGCTCATTCAGTCTACACCTGAGTTCTCTCTCTGCAACCTGTCTATTACCATCCCAGTAAAACTGCCTCCTCTGTATTGACCGTTAAGCAGCTTCCCTTTCCTCTCTCTTCTGAGAGTTTGGCATATCCTCTTCTGTCAAGTCTTTTCTCTGGCACAGTTTCTGCCACTCCTTTAGACATCACTTTCAAACATGCATGCTTCCTTCTACAAACTAACTTTACCTTCATCATTAGGTAAAACGATGAAAGCAGGTATCACCATGCCTGGATCTAAGCTTTTCTTCACCAGAAGCTTGCTCTATACCAGGCTGGCCTTGAACTCAGATCTGCTTGCCCCTGTCTTCTGGATTATAAGTGTGTTTGTATTCCAGCCGGATCACACAGACCTAGAAGATATTTGGATGTGATCTCTTGCTGGAAGTGCCATGTTCTGAATTAAAATTCCTCTACGGTCACCAATCCCTAACACAAAAAAATGCACTCAATAAATGAGCACTTAGAGAAAATCTGTCTGTATGTGTTTGCGGTGTTGGACATAAAATCCAAGCACTCTAGGGCTTTAGGCAAACACTTTACTGCTGAGCTGTGTCCTCAGCCCTGACAGCAACATTGTATCATTTGTTACTGTTAAAGACATAATGCAAATAATCACTTCTCGCTCACTTTCAAGTGTCAGTGGCTATTCTTTTAGACTGAAATGCCTGACAGATACAGCATATAAATTATGCTAGTGTTCATAGAGAAGGAAATACACAAAGGCAAAAATGCACTGCCTCTGATCACACTGTAGCTTTAAGAGAAGTGTTGACTGTTTCAGATTACAAAGGCGCTATTTAGTGTACAGCAAGAAGGACCGTGTGTCCTGCAAGCCAGTCCTGTGCCTCTCTCACTGCTAGAAAGAGTCCAACAGTCCTGTTCCCTAAGAGTCTCATTTGCAACACAAGTAATGTACTATCAGAAAAAGTGGACTGGCAAATACCAGTCTTTTTCTCTTTAAGACACAAAAATCACACCAGTTGACATCTTGGTTTCCACTTCCTCCTTCCGTTAAAACAACAACAAAAAAAAGGAAGTAAGTCCCCTGGCCCGAGCTCATATTTTTTAAAAAGTAATGAAGATCCCCAATTTTATATTTCCTGCCCCAGAAGCATAAAGTCGGGTAGGAAGCATTGTCAAAGAGCTCCGAGAAATGCCTAGAAATTAAATGGGATGATCAAATACGAAGTTAGGTCTAGACTGTCCAGGTTCCCTCTATAAACCAGCACGAGCAGGCCATTAACCTAGAAACCTTGACCTGTGTATATTTTACGCACGGTTGGATATAATCTCACCAAATCCCCCTCATCTTCAGTCCAGGGAACTTTCCAATGTGCCCTTCAGAATCACGTGAAGCGGTTGTGGCGGCCACCTTAAATCACATCTGACCTAAACAGTTTGCCTCCCAGGGCCAAGGTGGGTGGATAATTGTTCTTGGCTCCGGGTTAAAAGGCCCCGGGAGGTCGAGATAGGGACTAACAATTCTCCAAGCTACTTTCCTTGCCCAAAGTAGGCGACACTTAGTGAGGAACTGACTCCCGGGGACAAAAAGTAGACGTGAACACGTTTTTATGGCGCGCAGATAATATCTCTTCAACTGTTTTCACCCCCTCACTGAACCCTCACCCAAACCAAGCCAAAAGAGGGGCTGGTTGTTCTGGCCCTCCTCTCGGACTTATCCCTTCTTCTTCCTCCATTCCTCACCCCTCCACCTCCAAGGCAAAGGCTCACGCCAAACCACTGCCCGGGTCCCACAACAGGCAGATCCAGTTTAGGGTGGTTGCCTAGAAGTCAGTGTGACGCTGAGAACTCCAACCGCCACGTCGGATCTCTGGAGAAGGCAGAGCAGGTGAAGGGGCAGGAGGGAATCGGTTCCCGGACGGCAAGGAAGGGCGAAGCCAGGGTGTGTGGCACCGGAGGGGACGCGCGAGATAAGTAACACGAGGTGCCGCCACCCGCTCCCCGGGATCACCTTGCGCTGACCTACTTGAGCCGGGAAGGGAGGAGGGGGCGGCTAAGGAGGGGGAGCCGGGAGGTGGGCGGGGCCCTGCGCGGGGGCGGAGCCTCGGAGCGGGAGCTTCCCGGGAGCTCGCCTCTGATTGGCCCAGGCCTCCGAGCCGGAAGCGGCCCGGAGGCGTTGGCGGCAGCGCACGTGGTGACGTGCGAGGGAGTGCGGCGCGAGCGCGCGCGGTAGCAGCGGCGGCGGCGGCAGTGTGTCCGGGACGCGCGTGGAGGTCGGTCGCTCGGAGCCGCTGGGCGCGTCGTGGCGGCGAGCGAGTTCCTGCGAGTTCCCGGTGGCCTTCCCGTGTCCGCAGCCTCCCGCCTGGTCGACCCGCGCCCCTTCCCGCGCCTTCCGCCTGCAGCCCGTCGAAGCTCCGGAGATGAATTTCGCCATCTCTTTAGGGATGACCCAGGTAGCGCGCTGTCCGCGGGAGGAAGAGGGCGGGGTGGGGAGATGGTGACCGTGCGGAGCGTCCGGCCCTCCCGGGAGAGGCGGGCGGCGCTGGGGGTGGGGGGTCCCGCGCTCGCGCCGTTGCCGGCTCGCGTGGGCCGAGCGCGGTGGTCCGGGACCGTCCTCCGCCGAGGCGGGGACCGTCAGGCTTCCCCGCAGGGTGACGAGGCGGCCCGGGACCTGGCCCCGCGGGCCGCTTAGGAGGGTGACCCGCCGGAAGAGAGCGGACTGTGGGCACCGCGGGCTTGCGGGCAGCGTTCCCCGCTGTCAGAGCGGCTGCCGGCTGCGGGTCCGGGCTCCCCGAGCTGGGGCTGCCCGCGGCCCGCGCCTGGACCTGGGGAGTCGGCTTCAGAGCGCATCGGTCCCCGGGACCCGACGTGGGGTGGCACGGGGTCCCTGGTCGCCGTGAACCGCGGGGTCCTTTGTTCCAGCTCCACGTTGCCCGCTTTTCTTGCCAAGCGCGGGGAGAAGGAGGCGGGAGGAGCGAGGGAGCGGCTGCCCTGACGTGTCAGCGCTGAGTGACTGCGCCGCCGGCCAATCGTGGCCGGGGGTGTGCGGGCGCGGGCGCCTCTCTGTGCCCGCCGAGAGCGCGCCCCGGGCCTGCATCTCGGGGTCCCTGCGCACCGGGCCACCGGCTCCACGCTCTCCGGGAGAAATGGGTGGGGAGTACGCGGTCTGAACGTTCATCCTTTTTTGTGAAGGACCTCGTTGTAGGTTCCTGTTAGGAAGAGGTCGAGGAAGTTAACGTAAGGAAATCTGAACACACACACACTCCCGAACTTGAGAAATATTTTGCCCTTTTTTCTCAATACCATGTAGACAAATGATTTCGGACAGCAGGCATTTCCATCGTAAAGAAACGGACGACCCCAAAGGGAACGTTTTGATTAATGTCTGTTGTCAGTCGTGGAGGAGTTAGAACACTCCGACGTCAAAT
Source organism: Meriones unguiculatus (assembly GCF_030254825.1). NCBI lineage: Eukaryota > Metazoa > Chordata > Mammalia > Rodentia > Muridae > Meriones > Meriones unguiculatus. The sequence continues at coordinate 72,911,110 of NC_083359.1, forward strand.
TCTCGGGAGTTTTTGTTGTGGCAAGGCACCATAGCTGCACAGTATGGATTCCATCACCATCATATTGTCTTTAATTTTAAGGCCGATGGTTGATTTTAGGGAAAATAACTGATGAGAAATAGTTTCAGGTTGAATCCTGCTAAAACTTGCATCTTAAAAATGTTAGAGACCTAATTTGCAAGTCTCGGTGTAAACACTGAATGGCTAGAATTGGATTGAAACTAGTAAATTCTAATGCCACCTAGCAATCGGCATATCAAACACGATACATTATATCAGACCTCGCTGCAGAGAGGCCCCGAGTGGCTTTCCTCTTGGGTTCCTAATAGGTAAATTCTCAGGTTAACTAATAGATATCCATTTCTATAGCCTTTGTCATAATTTATAGTTGTCTTCTGACTTTGTCCTTTCCAAAGATAAAGCATATAAGGTTTTATTTTAGGGTTAAATTAGTGGGGGTTGGCCCTTTGCTTTTAAATGGTGAGGTTTTGCCTTTCTTGCGTTTTAGGTGCCATGTGAATGTAGTTTTCAGTTAAGTTTCTTTGAATGTCTTTGGCAATGTAATGTAACTCCCAAAAGAATTCTTAGCTTTTTATCAGTGTGGTGGTATAGTCAGGTACTGCAGGTAGGAATTCTTGCAGGTTGAGTAACTTCCTACTTTCTGTTGGTGTTAAAAATATTATTGGAGTGTGTTCTGGGGTTTTACTTAACTTATAAATGTCAGTTGTCAGCTTGTTATTTCTCCAACCGTGCCACAGTATTCAGCATCGTTGTTCAGAGTCTTCATTTAAATGTCTGTGTCCATGTTTTCCCCAGGAATGCCCCCACTACACTTTCTCAAGCGACCTTTCTTTTTTTTAACCTTCTTAAGAAAAGATCTTATTTATTTATTTATTTTATGCATATTAGTACTCTAAGAGGGTAGTAGAGGGTGTAGATGGTTGTGAGCCACCATGTGGTTGCTGGGAATTGAACTCAGGACCTCTGGAAGAGCAGACAGTGCTCTTAACTATTGAGCCATTTCCAGCCCCAAACACCCTTTCTTAAATCAGTCCTTCTCCTGGTCTTCATACTGAGCATTGTTTAAACCTTAAAATAAGTTGGTTACTTCCTCTCCCACCATGTACCATGTGCATCCTGCAATCTACCATCTATTGAAACCAAAATAGCTACAGTTTCTGGAATATGTGTGCTGTCATACCTTCCTTTCCCCTTAGCTTGAGCTCTTTGTCCTGTCTGCCTCTGCTTGCTTTGGCCTCTGAAATGTTTAAGGCTGCGGAATTAAGCGAACTCCATTTTGTTCTAAGCATTTCATTCCAGTTTTCATCTGCCACATTTAGTGTTGCAAATGTTTGTGGCTCAGTGGTTAAGTGCTTGCCTGATATGCATGAAGCCTGAGGAGGGAGTTCTTAAATTACTTCATAATTGACTTCCTTGAAAAAAATTACCTTTAAACCTAAATATTTGTGGTTTACCTTGGTAATGTTTTGAAAATGTGATGTTTCCTTTTGCTTAGTGGAGGGTGGGGACTGCTATGCCTTCTGTTTTCATAGCTCTGTAAGTCCTGCTGGATTATATTTCACTTAAGCTAATCTTCTGGGCCATAGGAGTTCTTGAATTCTGTGTTGTAAAAGCAAGCCCCCAGTCTTCTTGTGCTAGCCACACTAAGGCCTAGAAATGTGGTTAACAGTATATATTCTTTTTGACCCATCTTAGTAATAAAAATGAACTGGTTCAAACTGTATCAAAATAAATTTTTATATTCTTACATGACTTTGGGATGTTTGAGCCTTGGTCTGGCTTTTGAAAAACAAAATTTCTCTCCATTTAAAAATATTGTTAGTTATTATGTTGTATATATGAGCTAAGAAACATGAAATTTGAGGATATTTTAAGTTTTTAAAAAATTTAATGTGTGTGGATGTTTTGTCTGCATGTTTGTATGTACTCCACATGGAGTCCAGAAAGCATATATCCAAGCTTACCTTAATGAATGTGAACATGAACTTTTCAGTACAAGCTTGCATTAACGGCAACATCATTTGGACTTGGGCTAGCTTTTAAATCAAATAGTTTTAATGATGGGCTGGTGATGATAAAAGGGACGCTCATATTAAGTAAGATTCTTTTCTTGACATTCTCATGTAACCTAGGTCAGCCTTGAAACTCACTATGTAACTCAAGTTGGCTTTGAACTCTGAATCCTCCCATTTCACTCCCAAGTACTAGGAATATTGTCCTGTGTGCCCATCTCATATGTTAAGATCTTAATAGGCAGAAAGTCCCATAGTAAATGAAAAGACTATTTTACAAAAATCAAAACAGTATTGTATAGATACATAATGTACAAGTGCCTATGCCAGAATTGCTCCAAAAATTCTTTGAAGTTTTCTCTTTAAACATTATAGTAATTTTAGTGAATCCAAGTTAGAACATCCAAACTGTCAAAATAATAACCATTTGGCTGGGAAGCTGGCTCTTCCAGAGGACCCAGGTGTTTTCCCAGCATCCATGGAGCTGAGCACGCTTAACTCCAGTTCCAGGGTATTCATGCCTTCTCCTGGCCTCTGCGGGCACTGCAGCATGGTAAACAGACACGGACAGGCAGAACTCAACTTCAAAATGTTTATACATCTCCAGCGTGCTCTCTGAGTTCATGGGCTGGGATTACCTGTTTCCAGAGAACATTTATTTTGTTAAAACTAGCTCTGTAAGAAAAGATAGAAATTGTAAAGCAGAAGAATTCAACATATGGTGGTGCGATAGAGTTGGTTCGGTTTTGATTTTAAGACCGTCTTGTGCAACACAGGCTGGCCTCAAAGATGAACAAGGCAGAGGATTTTCCTGGATCAGCACAGAACAGATGGTTCTGGACAATCATGCATATCTTGCTAGAAGGCTCTGAGTGTGGAGACTGGGGAACACTGCTTCTTCCTGGCTCTAAGAAACTGGTGAAGGCTTCACAGCCAGAAGAGTTCAGCTGTCAGGGGTTGTTTTCCAGGTGGAGAGGCGACGTGAAACAAAGGCAGGGGTTAAATATAAAACACTTTGGGGAGCGGGGTGTCTGCCTTACAGCAGAGTCTATGTCTGGGAATTGTGCTCAAAGGTGGTTTCCTGGCTGCTAAAGCAGACATCTTGTGTTTGCATATTAGCTGGAACCTAATAGTAAATAACTTTGAGTTAATGTTCTTAATTGTTCTATACATATCAGGCTAGCGTATGCCTCTTGAACAAGAAGAAAAGTCTTTTTGTTTTTAAATCACTGAGTATTTGTATTTTAAATAAAAAGGAATTGTAGTTTGTGATTTTTTTTTAATGTAGTATGAATATTTTTTTGCCATTTTTTTTTTCTACCTCAAACTGATTTGTTTTGTATGACCTCTTCTACCTAGATAGCTTGGTTTGTGCGAATATCTAACTTACATATGCTATTGTTACAGATTATGATGCATGATTATCACAGAAGAAATTCATGTCTATAGCTTTTAAGGACTTGATTACATCATTTTCAAGCCTGATAGTTTTGGAACCACCATTAAAGCCTAAGACATCTACCTTCACTCAGCCACCTGTCTTCATACCTTAACAAAGTGCTTTGTTTCAACACTCTGTCTCCGGATCATTTGCATTCTCAGTGACACATTTCTCGTCAGGAATAGTTGGTAAGTGAATATTCTGCATGTCTTTATTTTATTTGTGGAGTCAGGGGAGGTTCTTGGGAGTTGGCTCAGTGGGAAAAGGCATTTTCTACACAAGCTTGGCGACCTGCGTTTGATCCCTGGAAACCCAAATAAAGGTAGAAGGAAAATGGATTAAACAAAGTTGCCCGACTTTTACACACAAGTGATGGGGCATGCTTCCCCCCACCCCATGATCACCATGATGATGATGATGATGATGATGATGATGATGATGATGATGAAGAATGTCTTGTTAAAGACCCAGGTTTTCTGAAAACTGTACTGAGTATAGCCTTAATTTCTCTTATTGTTTAAAAGGGCAGAGGGGTCCCTAATCATTTGAATATGAAAACGTTAAAAAATTATTATACCGTGTGTTTGTTGTGTGCGTGCGTGTGTGTGTGCGTGGTATTGAGGTCAGAAGAGACAAGTTGAAATACTTAGTTCTTTCCTTTTACAAACATGTGGGCCCTGGGCCTTGAATTCAAGTCATCAGGCTAGGTATTAAGTATCTCTGCCTGATTAGGACCCATCTTGCAGGCACCTGTAAAACTTCCTTATCATTTCCTTTTTAACTTTTTGAAATTGAAATGTGATTTTTTTTCCCTTCTTTTTCCTCCCTTAGTTTTTGTTTCTATGACCTGAAGTCTCATACTACTGCTCTTTAACAGTTTATTTTATGTATTACTAGTTTTACAAGTTAAGTTGAAAACATGTTTTGAGAACAACAGGCTGGAGATGTAGCTCGTGGTTGTGCTTGCCTAGCATATTTGAGGCCCTAGGTTCTGTTCTCAGTGTTGTATATGGAAAATGGTGTTTTGCCAGGGATAGGAGTATGTGCCTGTGGCCCCTGCCCTTTGGTAAAGGAAAGGAGGATTGCAGAGTTCAGGGCCAATCTCAACCGTGTTCTGAATTTAAGGCCGGACTGGGCTATATGAGATGTGTCAAAAAATGAACATTGATTTATTTTTATTTGATAGTAAAGGAAGGACAGCAGCCAAGTCCAGGAAAGTGTAGATGTGGCTCTTAAGTCATTCGGTTATATAGGTTTGAGCAGGAGTGTTTCATTCCCCTCCCATCAGAAGGAATGTGTGTTAGACATGGAAAACTGGTTCAGGTTTTTGGGATATTCACTACAGTATGACTGATTATAAAAACTGAAGATCAAAGTCAGGATAAAAACATGAGCATCCTAAAACACTGTTGTTTCAGCTAGATAAATTTTTTAGTGGGTTGGTAAGATAGAATTTGGGTATAAAGATACTATTTTATGATTGAAAAAAATTCACCCAGCCATTCTTTTTTGAAACAGGGTTTCACCGTGTAACTTGGCTAACCCTGCGTAGCCCAGGCTGGCCTCAAACTCAGCAACCTGCCTGCCTCTGCCTCCCAAGTGCTGATATTAAAGGCATGCATCACCTCCTGAAAACAAAAAAATTTAAAAACTATTTACATGTGAAGTAACAGCTTTCTTTTTTCTCTTTAGCCAAATTTATAAGGAAAAATGATTCCCAATGGATATTTGATGTTTGAAGATGAAAATTTTATTGAATCTTCTGTTGCCAAATTAAATGCCCTGAGGAAAAGTGGGCAGTTCTGTGATGTTCGACTTCAGGTATTTAAAACCCAGTTCATGACCTTTTGTTGCTAAAAAGGTAAAAACCCATTAAAGCCATCAGTCGGACTCCCCCCCCCAACAGGCATTTAATGAGATGAATAGATTTTGTGAGATTTTATTTATTTTTCTTTATGTGTATGGGTGTTTCACCTGCATGTATGTCTTTGTACCACATGTGTGTAGTGCTCATGGAGGTGAAGAGACACAGGATCCCCTGGAATTGGAGTTACAGATGGTTGTGAGCCACCATGTGGGTGCTAGTCCTCTGGAAGAGCAGCCAGTGCTCTTAACCATTGAGCCAACTTTCTAGCTGTGAGATGACACTTTTTTTAAAAAAAGACTTTTAACTAGAAATATGAGACAAAGCAAGCTGGTATGTTAGCTGGAGAAGCACGTAGTCTACAAGACTTCTCATTTTGGTTTTCACTGTTTCAGGTCTGTGGCCATGAGATGCTAGCACACAGGGCCGTCCTGGCTTGCTGCAGCCCCTATCTATTTGAAATCTTTAATAGTGACAGTGATCCTCATGGAGTTTCTCACGTGAAGTTGGATGATCTCAATCCAGAAGCTGTTGAAGTCTTGCTGAATTACGCCTACACTGCTCAGTGAGTACCTTTTAAGTGAACTAGAAAAATCAGAGAATACCAAGTGTCTGTATTTTAAAGCCTGGTATTTATAACTAAACAATTTTTTTAATAGGTTGAAAGCGGATAAGGAATTAGTAAAAGATGTTTATTCTGCTGCAAAGAAGCTGAAGATGGACCGAGTAAAGCAGGTAGAGTATCACACACTGTGACAGTGGCAGAACAGTAGCGTGTTCTCTGGGTTAGAATATAGAGATTGTCATGAAACATTTAGTTAGGCACAAGGATTTGGAAATTCTGTCCCTTCTCTATATGAGTGTTGTTTTTTGACCCTTGGGCTTTTAGTAAGTAATGTGGAAGGTTTGATCACCTGTCCTCTTGGCTGGCAGTCTTCTCTGGCATAATGGTTGTGCCAGTCTTTCTCAGTGAATTTTCCATTCAATATTCTTATATTTAAATGACTTCTAAATTTTTCTATGATGACAGATGGTATTGGGAAATGACATTACACAAAATGCTATGTTTTTGCAATGTGTATATTTATTTTTGACAGTATGTTAAATAGCATTACTTAACACTGTAAGGTTACTACAGAACTGTAGTTTAGCCTTGACATGAACCTTTTGGCTTGAGCATAAGCTGAGATCAGTTTCAAGATTGCATGTTCACCCTGGAGCAATGCAAAAGAAATCTGTAAAGGAATTAAAGTGGCACAGTGACATTATCTGAGAGCACGAATTAATATGTGTATGTTCTGCATGCATGTGAGAAAGTGCCTGCAGAGACCAGAAGAAGACGTTGAGTTCTCAGAAACTAGAGTTAGCAATGGTTGTGAGCCACCTGCCTGATATGGGTGCTGGAAACCCAAGCTCAGTTCTTCTGGAAGAACACTTAGCTCTTAGAAAAGCAACAAGTGCTCAACCCACCCTTTTCTCCAGCACCCGCAATCATAGCATTTTTAAGCAGAGAAGATGGCTTTGAATAAGGGCCAGCCTTCTTTTTAAATAAAGTTTTATATAAAAGAAGGGCTATGTGGATTCTATGCTTCGTAGTTACAGTAACAAAAGTTAAACTATTGGTTCTCAACCTTTCTAATGCACTTTAATTAATTTAACTTTCTAATGAACTTTAATACAGTTCATGTTGTGGTGACCCCAACAAAAGTTAAAGTATTGGTTCTCAACCTTTCTAATGCACTTTAATAATTTAACTTTCTAATGAACTTTAATACAGTTCATGTTGTGGTGACCCCAACCATAAAATTATTTTTGTTGCTACTTCATAACTGTAATTTGGTTATTGGTATGAATTATAATATAAGTAACTGATATTTTCAATAATCTTAGGTGACCCGTGTGAAAGGGTCATTTAACCCCAAAGGGGTTGTGATCCACAGATTGAGAACTGCTGAGTTAAACAGTTGGAACGGACAATGGTCCAAAAACTCTAGTTGCTTTTGGAAAAGACCCAGGTTTAGTTGGTTCTAAGCACAGGATGGCTCACAACCATCTGTAACTCTGTCGCCAGAGTTTAAGGCCTTCTCGTGGCCTCTGTAGACACTGCATGCGCATGGTGTAGTCCATAGACACACATGCAGGCAAACACCCATCTACACATAAAGTGAAAAGAAGTGAATCTTTAAAAAAGAAGCCTGTGATTAGGCCAGCAGGTAAGGTGCTTGCTGTATCAAGCATGGTGAACTGGCTTCTAACCCATGCAAAATGCTGAAGAGGAGAACCTACTCTATGAGCCTACCTTCTAAACCCACCCCCTCACACACACGGTGCACATCATTTAACAGTCTAGTTTCTTCCTACTACAGATGCTATTTTTTCAAAATTATTTTCTAATCCTCTTACCTTTTACTACATTCTGTATGTGTTGTATATACACTCAGCTTTTCTGTCGTGTAGCCAGTTTATATCTCACTTTGAGAGAGCCTTACCTGACTGCACCCAGAACCTGCACATCTGCTGCTAAACAAGTTACAGTTTTGTCTTGACGGTTCTCGTCTGCATTTTGTTTGCTTTTATTTTGAGACATCTTGTTATATAGCTCAGGCTGGTTTGGGGCTTTGATTTTTTTTTTTGGGTCTCAGCCTCCCAAGTGCCCCAGATTCTAAGCATCTGTACAACACCATCCCCATACTTGTGCTGTTAAGTTTGATGCTATACCATGTTTAGTCTGATTGCTGGCTCATCTTTGTATTTCACATGTTGTTTATGTACTGACATTAAATATCCAGGAAACTATGCAAATGTTGGTATACTGTATTTCTTTTGTAAGGTCTGCGGAGATTATTTACTATCTAGAATGGATGTTACTAGCTGCATCTCTTACCGAAATTTTGCAAATTGTATGGGAGACTCCCGTTTGTTGAATAAGGTTGACGCTTACATTCAGGAGCATTTGTTAAAAATTTCAGAAGAGGAGGAATTCCTTAAGCTTCCGAGACTAAAGGTAAGGGGCAGGCCAGATAGACTGACATTGGCACAGTCTTTGGCATGTGAATAAGGGTGACAATAATGCTGATACATTGCAGTGATTGCTACTCTTGGTGTAATGGGTTTTTTCCTCCCAGTTTGTTTATTTCCTTTATGTAGGCTTACCGATTTCCTTGCAAATTAGAAAAGAATTATGGAATGTAACTTTTAATACAATATTTTTGAGAATTTAAAGTGTGCAGTATGTTTTTACCACATTCACCCCCAGATCCACACTCAACTTCATGTCCTCTCGAATTTCTTTTGACCTATATGCTGCTTTGTTACTGATGAGTATGGAACAACCCACTAAAGTGTGGTAGGCCTACCAGCAGCCACAACCTTAAAGAAACCTCGCTTCCCAGAAACCATCAACTACTGGTAGCACCTCAGCTAGTGGTGGGGCTCATGGGGGCTCATGACCTCCCCCCCCATACCCCAGGAATAAAACTTATTATGAAGCTGAACATTAACTGAGAACTAGAATTTCAAAGCTAATGTGGATATCACTGGTTTTTGTTTTATTTATTTATAATTCTAGTTGGAGGTAATGCTTGAAGACAATGTTTGCTTGCCCAGCAATGGCAAATTGTACACAAAGGTAATCAACTGGGTGCAGCGTAGCATCTGGGAGAATGGAGACAGCCTGGAAGAGCTCATGGAAGAGGTTAGTTTTAAAGTAAATGGGATCCAACAGTTCTTACAAATTATTTTTGCTATGACATGAAGGATTCCCTTTCACTTTTATTTTATAACCATGACCCTAAAGAATTTAAATTTTGCTATAGGTACCCCTAAGCTGAGAAACAGGGGGGGTGTCCAGGTGAGCTGAATGAACTGTTCAGTTTGGTCTTCTGCTTTTCTTTTTTGTTTTGTTTTTTTTTTTTCTTTTTTCTTTGCTTATTATGTGCTGTTAACTTTCTTTAAAGTAGCATGTAACTTGCTTTAGAAATGGGAGGTGGTACTGACATTTTCTGTAGATTCTTAATTTTTCTTCACAGGTTTTTACTTTAAGTTTGACAAGTAGGTAAAGCTTCTAATGGTTGTTCCTCCCCATTGGTTTATCTCCCCATAGGTTTATTAACAAAACTAGGATCCCCAAGACTGAAGAAGCGAGAAGAAACCTCGAGTGTATTGACACGTAAAGAAGCAGCAGTCCTGCCCCAGTTCTCCTAAGAAAAGTCCGCTGTGGGCAGAGAACGATGATGATTTAACGGTGTTTACTCCTTTACAGGGCTCTTCCCTCTAAGGCTTGTGGTTTTCAATGGTGTTGTTCATGTAGTCAGTTAACTTGGGGCTGTTTTTAAAAGTACACAAGAAAAACAAAATTGGATGGAAAAGTTGGGACTAGTCCATGTGTTGGTTGAAGCAGTGGAGTAACTTGGAGTGTATCATTCCATAGAAGCCCTCCACATTCACTAAAGCTTACTAACTCTGTTAGGCCATAACCACCATCACTGCATTCTAAAAGGGCTAACAGATGCTCTTTAAATTCTGTGACTTCTTACTTGGGAGTCAGATACATTGTTCGTGTATTTGCATCTGTGCAGGAAGATTGCAGCTTGCTTGAAGTTTTGCATTTGTTTTTTTCTTTATGTGTTTTTCTTGACATTATCTACAGGGGAGAAGTGTGTTTATTCAAACAGTGCCATTTATCGTGAAAGGTGTTTTATTGTAAATATGTATATTTAAGAATCTCTGTTGTACTATGCCTTTTTCTCTTAATGTCATACAATAGAAGCTATGGAAACAATGAAGATTTCTTTCAAGCCAATCAAGCCAAGGACTCTTCAGCCAGTATTAGAAGATATTGTATTTGATTTTGATTTTTGTTTTGGTTTTGCTTTTTACATTTTTACCACCATGACATGTGTTTTTCTTTACTTCGGGATCCTGCCAGAGTAAGATGTCAAGACGCACACTGGAGGTTACCTTGAGGCGGTTGTGTATGTGCACACTAGCGAGTAGCCATGGTGACAGTAGCCACATGGGTGTTCTGTTGCTGTTTTGCAGGTTCAAACCTTGTACTACTCAGCTGATCACAAGCTGCTTGATGGGAACCTACTAGATGGACAGGCTGAGGTGTTTGGCAGTGATGATGACCACATTCAGTTTGTGCAGGTACACATTGCACAGTCTGAGGTAACCTCAGGTTAAATTTAACTGGAGAACTTTGTAGTGTACTTAAATTTCCTTTAATAAAGGAAAGTGGACAAACTTCATTGTTATAACTGGACAGAGACATTTTTGGGGGAAAACAAGCATATTTTAGAGCTACCAGCATTTTTACCACACCAATAGAAGCTAACTCAGCAAATTAGATAAACCCCATTTACACCTTTTCTCTCAAAATACCGTTCAAAACTAGTAATGACAACAGCAGTATATCAGGTTTTTGTTATTTTGATTCAGTGGGGTTTTTTTTTTGTTTGTTTCTTTATTTGTAACACGCATGACTAATAGGGCCAGTTTTAAAAAGATAAGAGTTGACTTAGATTGCTGATGGCTGTGAAAGAAACTTTGGCTATTTCTTTAATTTCTGAAACTCCCATGAAATAGAAATGGTATCATGATTTATAATGTTAAGTTATATGATGTTGAACGCAGAAATGGTTGATCGTGTCTTACTGTGTGAACTAGATATCTCTCAGGCATATATTTCAAAACAATATAGTTTAATTGTCCTGATGGAATTACTTCTGTAGTCTTTTATTTAAATACATAATTCAGATACTTTTTAACAGTAGAGAACAAACAGTGAAGTGTATAAACAATTTTAACCAATGGTCACTGACAGAATACAGAAAAGAAATATCTATTGTTTGTGTGTTGGAAATTAAACCCAGTGCTCTACATATGTTCTTCATGCCTTCCAACACTGAGCAACATCCCAGTAGCCCTATAAATTATGTCACAGTGAGCTGGTCACTAAACCATGGAGCCTTTCCCTTTTCAGTCACAGCCCTGTACTGTCCAAAGAAACATTGCCCTAACTTGGGACACAAACATATTTTTCCTGTGTTTGGAATTTTTATAAAAGAGTCATGCAATATGCATTTTTTTTTATTTGATGTTTAGCTCAGCACTGTGAAGTAAGGATATGGAGAGTAAACCCAGATCATGGAATGTTGTCCTTTAAAAGTTGGGTCAATTGGTAGTGTATAGACTTTTGTGCTTATGTTAACAGATGGTAGCTGTCTGTGGTGTCCTGTTACAGTAGTACTATTTCTAAAGAATTTGGGGTCTTGAATTGGCCAAAAGCCATGTTTATATCTGTACTTGGAGCATCTGGGGTTGTTTTCTCTGTTGATTATAAACACTGTAAGTTAAAGTAGCCTTTCCAATGGTAAAACATGCCAGCAGACTGTGAAGCTTGATAGGAGGACACAGCATATCTAGCTTCTGTTACACGACCCTATCAAGGTGGTAAACAGTACAGTCAAAGAAGAGGCCTCTACCGGAAGAGGGCCTAAGGGAGCCTGTGGAGATGTGAGGGAGAGGGCAGAGGAGAGTAGGCTTAGGACGTAGAGGATTTGTGTTAGACAGTGGTAGGTCATCTGTGCAAGGGTGCTTGCTCGGTGGTTGGCAGTCTAGTCTGAAAAGTAGGCATGCACAGCTAATGCTTTTTTCCTCCCAGTGACAAGATTTTTTTATTTTTTTCTTTTAAATTTTACTTTGCGTGGCATTGGGGATCAAACCTAGGGCCTTTCTATATGACAGGCAAATGTTCTACCACTGAGCTACATGCACAGCAAGGAGAATTTAGACACGAATACTAAGTGATAAGAATACATACATTTGAGAATGTTAATAGTGAAACATTTTGAAACAGTTTAGAGAAGTGTGGTCATTTCTGTTTCTAGTTGACATTTGTTAATCATAGGAAATGGCTAACTGTTGACTCTGGGCCATATGATCCCAACAGTTTGCATTTTTTAACTTTCCAAAATTGTTGGCTTGGACTTCACTTTTTTTTCTTTTTTTCTTTTTTTTTTAATGGTCAGACACAGATGGTAGATAAAGCTTATGAGAACAGTTTGTAGACTATTGCAGGTAACAGTTTAAGTTTTCAAGAATGGTGAGCTTAATAATCTACGGGTATGGAGGAGAGACATAGATCTCCAAAGATTGAGGGTAGGTCTTAATAGTATTTTAGGAAGGTTTGAGGAGATAATGACAGTGTGTGGTATTCTGACCTTTCTGTCTTGATAAAATCCTGAATAGAGATCACGGATCAGAAAAGGTCGTGCCGTAGGTTTCAGAATGGGAAAAGCAGGTTGAAAGGAAGCCTGGAAGGTAGGAATGTGATTAGAACTCACTCAAACTGTAAAAGCTGCCTATGAAGAAAAGTGTGGAAGCCAAAGAAATTATAGGCTCTCAAATCACGGAAGTCTAAAAGATAGGAATGCATTCTATTTGTGTAAGAAGCTATATAAGGATTTGTGTATCAGCTGTGCCCGTAGTCTTTAGTGATATAGTGTACATCACATTCATGCTCATTTTCAGTTACCATTCATATGTTAGAGCGGTTTTATTGCTGTAAAGCCTTTTGAGTATAAACATCACCTATTTCTTATTTTGTGATACTTTGAACTCCTACCCCCAGATTGAGGTAGACATTTTAATGTATCTTGTACTAATTTTCAAAAATCAGAATATTTTTCTTTGTCTTTCTATTGCTGTTTGTTTCCACCTGCAGTGCAAGTTAGTATTAGAAACTGTACTTGTTTGTGCAGTCTGTACCTGGGGACCAGAATAAGTGGGTGAGCAGAGTTTGCCAGGTTTTGAAGTGTGGCGCCTGTTCTCTTCATGGTAGACATTTTAAGGCTCAGTATCACTCTGTAGCTCAGGCTGTGATGAAAGGTGTGCACCACCATCAAATCCTGAGTGCTGCTCACGATTCTAGATGATCCCTTCTCTTGGAAAGCCATCTACAAAAGAAGGTCATATACAAACATACTAATTCTCAAAGAATCATTTGTTCCTGTTCCTGTATTACAGTTTTGAGGATGGTTCTTTTAGTATTAATTCTGATTGCTCTGTATGTTTAACCTAAAACATACACATATATGCTTCCAATTGACACTCCTTCCCTGCAAAATGCTTTCAGAGAGGTTGGCAGAATCTGTGTGGACTCACTCTTTGCTGGCATTGTATGAAGGATACTATTCTAGAGAGTTTGGTTAGGTTGACAGTTTCTTGCACAGAGCAGATGAGATGTTTTTTTTTTTCTCTTCCTTCCTGCTCCTACATTGAGATATCATTCTGGTGCTTGATCTGTGACTTGTTTTTTGAGTTAAGTTCATCTGTTCATCTTTTTCTGAGCATAGAGTTGTATAAATGTAGCCACTTCATTTTAAGTGATAGTGTAAGTGTGGCGGTAATTTGTCAGCTGGAAAGTGTTGGTTTGTGTTCAGTTTAGTGTGCTGTGAGTGTGCTGTGTAGGCGGAAGGCGCTCAGTGTATTGGCAGTGTTGCCCAGTAGCTCAGGAACAAAGGTACAACAGGAATGCTTCTGGCTAGGTTTCTGTAGCTGCCTTTTGATTTTGCAGAAAAAGCCACCCCGTGAGAATGGCCATAAGCAGATAAGTGGCAGTTCCACTGGATGTCTCTCTTCTCCAAATGCTTCAATGCAAAGTCCTAAGCATGAGTGGAAAATCGTTGCTTCAGAAAAGACTTCAAGTAAGTTTGTCTTCAGTTTATCTATTTGTAAGGATAGTTGTCAGTTTAATACTTGGAGATTGACTAGGGAAATACTCAGAGCAATGACAAATGGAAAGACATAGCAACGTGTTCCAGTCTGGAGACGGGAATACAATTCAGAATCTCTAACCATCCCAAGTGTTAATAGTTCCATGGTAAACACAGAGCTCTTGTGTTCACAGATAACACTTACTTGTGCCTGGCTGTGCTGGATGGTACATTCTGTGTCATTTTCCTTCATGGGCGGAACAGTCCACAGAGCTCACCAACAAGTACTCCAAAACTGAGCAAGAGTCTAAGCTTTGAGATGCAGCCAGATGAGCTCCCAGAGAAGCCCATGTCGCCCATGCAGTATGCGCGGTCTGGGCTCGGGACAGCAGAGATGAATGGCAAACTCATAGCTGCAGGTAAGAGCAGAACAGTGAGTGGGACACACAGCCTGAGATGAGTGTTTATATTGACTTGGGACGAGAGGGTCAGTATGCTTTATTTCAAGACAGAAAACATTCCTGTTGAATATCCTTGACTTTGGGTAGAGGAAATCATTGTTTTAAATTAAAACGGGTGGTGTGCTAGGGCTTGCTAGGCCAAGTGTTACAGTATACCCATTGTTAGACTACATAGTAAATAAACTTCTTAATTTCAAGCCAGAATAAGCAGTTTGCTCATACATTATGTTACTCCTTGACTATTAGGAATGTTTAGTTAAATGCTTTTCTTATAGGGTTCATTACTTAAAGACATCCTGGTGGGGTTCTGGTGACACATAATTTTCAATCTTAGTCCTTGGAAGGTGAAATAAGAGGCTCATATCTGTAAGACCAGCCTGGAATACATAAGAAAATGTAGCCATTCTGATTCTGTGTCACATTTTAGGCAAACTTTTATGATTCTTTTGCCAGGTGGCTATAACAGAGAAGAATGTCTTCGAACAGTTGAATGCTATGATCCACACACAGATCATTGGTCCTTCCTTGCTCCCATGAGAACACCAAGAGCCCGCTTTCAAATGGCTGTGCTGTTGGTAAGCACATTATGGTGCAAAACAATTTTTTAGCTGTTTTTTTTCTTAGACCTTTCCAGGAGAAATTCTCACTTAAAATTTTGACATAGGGACAACTCTACGTGGTGGGTGGATCAAATGGACACTCAGATGACCTGAGCTGTGGAGAAATGTATGATCCAAGCATTGATGACTGGACCCCTGTTCCAGAGTTGAGAACTAACCGATGTAATGCAGGTAATAAAACTTATGAGACAGGTGGGGCTTAGTCGTGTGTGGTAATTAAGTTATTAATATGTTTTACACCTTCCTAGGAGTGTGTGCTCTGAATGGGAAATTGTACATCGTTGGTGGCTCTGATCCGTATGGTCAAAAAGGCCTGAAAAATTGTGATGTGTTTGATCCTGTAACAAAGTCGTGGACAAGCTGTGCTCCTCTTAACATTCGTAAGTTGTTTGGTCTCTTGTTTTGTTTTGGGGGACAGGGTTTGGGCATGAACCCCTGGCTAGCTTGGATTTTTTTTTGCAGATGAAACCGACTGCCTTGAACTTGCAAGACTCGTGAATTAACAGTGCATATTTACAGTGTTGATGGCTTTAGTAATAATTCTGGTTTGCCTTGATTTTTATAGGTAGACACCAGTCTGCAGTTTGTGAACTTGGTGGTTATTTGTATATAATTGGAGGTGCAGAATCTTGGAATTGTCTCAACACAGTAGAACGGTACAATCCTGAAAATAACACGTGGACTTTAATTGCACCCATGAATGTGGCTAGGCGAGGAGCTGGAGTCGCTGTTCTTGATGGTAAGTATCTAGGTTTGGACAGGCAAACAGTACAAAGTGGCAAGAGTTAGTTCCAAAATTCCAAGAAGGGTTACTTAACACACTTGTGTACAGGGCCTGGTGAGATGGTTCAGCAGGTAGAATGCCTGCTTTACTGCAAGCAGCCCTGAGTTGGATCCCCAGAATCCATGTTAAAGGTGGAAGGGAGGAACGGACTCCACAGGTGTGTCCTCTGACTTCTGTATGTACTGTAGCATGTGCATACCCTCACCGTGTCATACACATAGTAATTATGAATTTTTTTTTTTTTAATTCAGATACATTCTGTCTCTTGTGACACAAAGGGATTAGGGATTTCCCTCCAAGTGTCTGATAGTAACTTAAATATATTCATTCACCCATATCTTAGTGGGTATTCTTAACCATGTTCCAAGTTTCCCTCTGTGAGCTGTATTTGTAAATCGGACTTGTATTAATTAGTTAACATCATTTGGAACAAAGCTGAATCTTAGACAAACTGTGGCTCAGCTCGTGAGCATGACAGTGTGCTGATAGTAGTCAGCAACCTCCTGCCCCAGGATCCTCAACCTTTGTGAGCCCTGTCAGTGTAATTACAGCTGTGTACATCAAGCTGGTTAAGTGATTGCCAGAAGCAAGAATAATGAATCTGAGAATTAATGATTTTTTTTTCCTGTAGAGTTTACTGCTGACAGTTTTGTTGCAGTATTTAACTATTGTCTACTTTGCATAGATGTTTGCAAAGTCATAAGTGTGTCTGGAAGAGATGTCTATACCAGAGATCATATGCAGATGAAAGTGCTAAAAGTTCAGTCATTGGTCTGTTTTCTGTAGCTTTTGTGGTGCTAGTTTGATCCAGGGCCTTACTTCTACTGGGCAAGTGTTCTACCATTGACATATGTATGTATCCCGGCCCCTCCTATAACTTCCCTTAACATATAGAACTATGCTAGTTTGTCGTATCTTTAGGCAAGTTTTCAACCTTTATGTCTCTTACTTCATCTGTGAAATGACCGCAGTAGTAATTTCTAGAATTGTGGGAGATTGTAGTAAAGATGGTGCAGTTTCTACCCTTTTTCTCCTTGTGGTCACCTGAGTCTCCAAACAAATGGATTCTTAGCCATTTAACTCCTCTTATATCCATGGATTCCTTCTTAGCCATTTAACTCCTCTTATATCCATGGTTTCCTTCTTAGCCATTTAACTCCTCTTATATCCATGGATTCCAGTATCCTTGCCACAGTCATACAGATCTTTTCTTTTTATAAGACAAGATCTTACTATGTAGTCCAGACAGACCTCAGACTGGTGTCCTCCATCTTGGCTTCACAAGTGGTGACATTACAAGTATGTTACTGTGCTTTGCCCACATAGGTATTTACTTGAAACTTTTTTTTTTTTTTTTTTTTCCTTTTTAAACAGAAGAGACAGTCATTTCTCCAGAAGACTCACCCAGAGTTTGGGAGGTTTTTAATTTTTGTGTTTTTTTGAGCCTCTTTAGACTGACTGTTGTGTGTTTCTCTTTTAGGAAAGCTGTTTGTAGGTGGTGGCTTTGATGGTTCTCATGCCATCAGTTGTGTGGAGATGTACGATCCAGCCAGAAATGAATGGAAGATGATGGGAAATATGACTTCACCGAGGAGCAATGCTGGGATCACAACTGTAGGGAATACTATTTATGCAGTGGGAGGATTTGATGGCAACGAGTTTCTGAATACGGTGGAAGTCTATAACCTTGAGTCAAATGAGTGGAGCCCTTATACAAAGATTTTTCAGTTTTAACAAATTTAAGACCCCCCCCCACCAACTAACAGGCTTAGTGATGTAATTGTGTTTAGTAGAAGTACACTTGTGAATATGGAGGGTGGGGATAGATGTTGCTAACAGCAACACAAAGCTTTTGCATATTGCATATTATTAAACATGCTGTACATACTTTTTGTTTGGAAAGGAATGCAAAGATGAAGGTCTGTTTGTGTATTCTTAAAGACATCTTTAGTTATTTTACTTTTTGAAGGTTGATACTGTAAAAGAATAAACCATGAATTGATTGGGAACATCATTTCAAGAAGTCCCTGCTCCTCCACATTTGTTTTGCCGATTTGCACATTAAATGATCCTTCCCTCAAATCTGTCTTCAGGGGCAAGAGAGGTAGGGTTTAAAAGTAGGCAGTTGGGTTTTTTAAGGGCCCTTTTTCAATAACTGGAACACTCTATAACAAGATACTTATTTAAATAGATAACAATGACTATTTTTGTTTTTATTAAAAGAAAGTTGACATGCCTACCAATATTTAGTCTTTTATGATTACATTTTTATAACTTTTTATATTCTCAGTGGAGTGCTTTATCTGTTGAAGTAAAATGTGACAGATTGACATTAGTAAAGCAGAGTGGCAATCGAAAGGATACAGAGCGGGGTGTTTCAAATGCTCAGAATACAAACTTTAGCATTTGCCGCAGCTATACTTTTTTCTTTTCTATTTGACAGTGCAGTATCAATGTTTATTTGGATGGAATTGCGGAACAGTAATATAGTAATAATTCAAGCCTGGGTTTGATGAATTACTTAATTTACTGAGAGTAGGACATTTAACCTGTCTTTATTTATCATTAACAAAACAGTTGTAAGTGGAAGCCTTTGATTGACAAAAATTAAACTGCATTGAGTTTGTGAATGCACCCTTTTCCAGAAGTGTTTTGTTCAGCTTTCTTACCTGGATTAATACTGGTTGGCGTGGCTGGGTGTCTGATGTGTAGTGCTACACACCTAATTTATGGTGCCCAAATGAGTGTATCCTAATGCTTACTGCAGATGCAAACACATTAAAGGTACTTTGCAGTAAAACCTTGCACTGTGGGATTAATGTCCAAGTGTTTGTTAATTCCTTACAATGTGGATTGTTTTTTGGATTTTCCTAGTAAGGATGAGCTTACAGTATCAGTGAAGAAGACTTATTTGTCATATCTGATGTGGGGCTTGTGTTTCACAGGAGCCCAGTCAGCCAGCTGGCATAAGATGGCTATGTGGCTGATGTGGGGTTAGATTGTATTTTATTCAGCTGTTGGACTGGTCCTTTGCCACTTCATTTCTCTGGTGTACAACCACCTACCTTAAAGAAAGGTCTACCTGTTGTGTGTAGTTGTTTCCTGGTTTGTTTTTTGATTGAACTAATTTGGCAGGTTAGCAGATTTGATATGCCCTGTTCCTTATACAGAGGAATATATAATGACTTATAATGACTGTTCCTTATACAGAGCTGTATTCTGTTCAGCTGTGAAATAAAGTTTGAGTTGAGGAATTTGAAAATCACCTTTCATTGCATAAGTCACGTGCTTCATGCAAATAGTATAAGAATACTTGATTTGGAAATTTGCCTGAGTTCACTGTAACAAAATAGGAATATGTTGCCGAAAAGCATGCTTTTCAAGAAGTGGCAATGACCTAGCTCCATACCAAAAACCAAACAAAACCCAGTACATCTAAAAGTTGTGGGTTTTGTTTTGTTTTTCAGGGAAGGGGAAAATGGCATTGTCTGTATACTTTTTAACAATTGGAGGTTCATTTTATCATTATGCAGTTGAAAATCTCTTTCAAAACAAAATAAAAGGTCTATATCTCTAGCTGTCTTGGAACTCTGCAGCACCAGGCTGGTCTTGAACTCACAGAATCACAGTGATCTGCTTGCCTCTGAGTGCCAGGATACCTGCATATGCCACCATACCTCGTAACCAGTACCTTTTTAAATTTCATTATCATTTTAACTTTTTTAGATGTATTTTATTTGAGTATGTATGTGCAGTGGCCACATAAATCAAATGAGATTGTCATAACACCTGGAACTAGAATTATATATGGATAGTTATGGGCCACTACAAGGCTCCTAGGAAGCAGACTCAAGGCTTCTGCAAGAACCACTACTACAGGCCATGTCTCCAGCCCCATTCTATACTTTTGATCGGTTGTAATAGACAGAAAACTTAAAACTTGAACAAAATATTTTCCCATACTCAAGGATGAGTTTTCTTTAAGACAAGATCAGGATCTCACAGTGTAGCACTAGCTGGCCTGGAACTTACCATGCAGACCATGCTGGCCTCTAATGTAGATGGTCTGTCTCTGCCTCCCAAATGCTAGGATTAAGGGCATGCTGTGCATTTATTATGTTCAGAGTAGTTCACCACTGCCTAAAGTGTTTTACAATTCTCTAAAGATAACTGGGAAGGATGTGGTAGGATGCAAGAATCCTTACTGACAAGTCAGTGTTTTATCTAACCTTTAACATCTCCAGAACTACTTAATGAAAGGAGGCAGAAGCTAAAGGTGTCTAGGTAAACAGTCCTGTCGCTGCAGCGTTGCCTCAGGAGTCTGAGTCACAGTAAAGTCTGTAGTATTTCTCTTGATTTGAAGGATCAGACACTTCATATACATAACCAAGGAAAATCTGAGTGGTAACATTAACAAGGGAAGAAACAAGGCATGAAGTAGATTAACTGAGTCAAAAGGAAAATCACAATGAATGTCAAGTAAGGCCAAACCCACCACTTCAAAGTTCAGCGTGGGTGGGAAAGTTGCAAAGGAACAACTGCCATCAATCAAGTTTTATCAGAAGTTAAAATGATACACTGAGTGACAAATATTTAACAGTGGCCAATACCGAAATTTACAGTGGCACACCTTTAATCCTAGCATTGAGGAGACAGGCAGGCTATTATATACATGAGCTTCAGGCCAGCCAGGGCTACACAGACTTTATCTAAAGAAAAAACAAAAACAGAAACAAAAACCAACCTTTGTCAGTACTCAAGATGTTAGTCCCTGGAGTGATGGCTCAGAGGTTAAGAGCACTGGCTGCTCTTCCAAAGGTCCTGAATTAAATAATTCCCAGCAACCACATGGTGGCTCACAACCATATGTAATGATATATGGTACCTTTTGGCATACAGGCAGAACACTGTATACATAATAATAAACCTTTTTTAAAAATGTTAGAGCCCCTCACAGGGCAGACAAGTATACTGCTTATGATACTTGGTTTGTTGGTGTTTTAACTTCTTGAGTTCTTTATATATTCTGGATATTAGCCCTCTGTCAGATACAGGGTTGGTGAAGATCTTTTTCCAGTCTGTAGGCTGGGAATCTGAAATCATCAGAATCTGGAAACAATCTAAACGTCTCTCAACTGAAGAATAGATACAGAAGTTGTGATACATTTATATAACAGAATACTATTCAGCAGTTAAAATACAAGGAAATAATGAAATTTGCAGGCAAATGGTGGGAACTAGAAAAGATCATCCTGAGTGAGGTAACCCAGAAGCAGAAAGACACATTTGGTATATACTCACTTATATATAAGTAGATATTAGCCATATAAGATAAACATATTAAAATCTATAGTCTAAAGAAGCTAAACAAGGAAGACCCCAGGGAAGAGGCTTAAGCCTCATTCAGAAGCTGGATTCTTAACATACAGGTGGAACTGCAAGATCATGTAGGCACTTTGAAAAGTGTAGTTCAGTAACACCTGAGAAAGTAACTGCATTGGTGGTTATTTATAAAAGTAAAAAGGGATTCAAGTTCCCCAAGCTGAAAGCTAATGGTGTATACTAGAATATGCAGGATAAAAAGAATGATGGTACTGATGGACTGCACACATTAAGAATCTGCCCTTCCTTTTAAACAAGGAAAATTGGAGCTATACAGATACTAATGTGGCCCTACACAAAGATGACATGCAAATTTGTGGTGAGTCTCTTCCAGCCCAACGGACTTTTTAATCTTGGAACTAGGAGGACACTGTAAGAAGGATGAAAACCTTGCATTGTCTTTTAAAGAATGACTGTTCAGGAAGCATTTGATTGTTGCTTCAACTGTGACAACTTCTACCATTGGCAGAAGACTACACCTTTGAGAGCATTTAGCATAGTCTGGCTGAGCTTCTGAATCTTTGCTTTTGCAGACATAATTTTTTTTTCCCAATACAGTTATTCAACCCGTCTTTGGCTCTATTTCAACCCATCCGAACTCCTGTCAATGCTGGGCCCTCACTTAGGAAATCTTTTGAGGATAGTCTTTAACTAGATGTAGTGGTTACTGTACAAGGTACCTCTCCATGTCGGTCACTCGATGGTGGAAAAGGCAGAAGTGATTTTTTGGAGTTGCTTAGGTGACTGTTTCTAGCAAGTAAATTCTTGAGGTTGGTATTCAGGGAAACTTCTTTTGCTGTGATATCATTTAGGCTTTTCACTTTGGTGGAACAGTCAAATGTAGATAACTCCATTTCTACTTGGCCCAGCTTGTTCCGTTTTGACATAGCAGGGTAGCGGAATAGCAACCTTTGATGCCATATGGCCTCACCACAGGTGTTCTGAAAGCACCACACCTGCTGGAACATCTCAGATGCGGCTGAGGTGGCTATCTCATGGGTAGCTAGATGTCAAGCAATTTTCCTACTTTAAATAAGGTGGAGAAATAAGTGAGGGAAATATCCCCCTATGAAACCCTGCTGTACCCACATAAATAGAAAGCATAACAACAACAAAAAGGCTCCAATTCTGTAGCATTCTAGAAAAGGGGAAACGGCAGAAAAAGCAAATTTATCTGGTACAAACCCCAAGGTGGGGATGGGAGTGGTTACAAAAGGACACAAGAATTTGTAGGGGTGATATGACTTCTGACTTGAATGAACTGGTGATTTCATGATTGTGTATTCACTAAAGTTCACAGAAGTCTAGAAGGGGAAAGTTGTTTTTCTCGCTTAACCCACAAAGTAGTTCAAATAGGCTTAAAAAGAAGAGGACAGACCTATATTTTACCTCACTAGGGAACCAGTTACTCTCACCTTGGAAACATCTTTACGAGCTGATAGTTTAGCTAGTAATCATTAGTTTACAGTAGAGTTGCAGAGGCTGAGAAAAGGTTAAAATGCAAAAATAATAATGTTAAAAGATGGAACTGTCGGGCTAAGGTGTAGTTGGTTGAGCTTGCTTAGTGCACAGGAAGACACCTGTGTTCCATCCTTAGCACCTTAACACAGCAATCCTGCCTCAGTTTCCTGAGTGCTGGGATTAGTTCTTATGTTATACACAGATTCATGGATATTTTTGTGGTTTTGTTTTTCAGTTTTATGTGTTGAGGGTGTTTTGTCTGCATGTATGTGTGTGTACCAGATGCATGCATGCTGGCCAGAAGAGTGGGGTTTGATGCCCTGAAACTGAAGTTATAGAGGATTGTGAGCTATCAGTCTTGTGTTAGAGGTGTGGCTAGCCTCTGGTATTGACTAGGTAGGCCAGGCTTGTTTCAAACTTTTGGTTATCATCTTATACTTTCCTTCTGAATAATTGGACCATAGCTTTGAGCCACCTTGCCTGACCTTCATGGATGTGTGTGTGTAGACTGCTGTCCCTTTAAGCTGTATTCCTGTCACTTCCTGAGGCAGAGTCCTTCACTGACTCAGCTAGACTGACCAGCAGGCAACAGGGATTCTCCTGTTCCCTGCTCCCCTGCACTATCATCACAGGGATGCACCATTACTGGCTTTCTCACCTGGGTGTGGGTATCACACACAGGTCCTCATATCAGCATGGCAAGCCTTTACCAACTACCTAATTCTGTCTCAAAATAAAATGCTGTACTGGAGAGATGGCTCAGGGGTTAAGAGCACCTACTGCTTTTACATAGAACACAGGTTTGATTCCCAGCACCCACATGTTGGTCACAACTGTTAAGTACAATTCCATGGTATACACTGCTCTCTTCTAACTTCTACAGGCACCAGACACTTAGCTGGTACACACACTTGCATGTGGGCAGAACAGTTATTATACATACAAAATAAAAATAATTTTGAAAATTCCATGCTTTGGTATTTGGTCCCATTTTATACATTTTTTTCTAACTTAATTTTACAAAAACCAATCTGTTTTCTTCCTAGGAGAGGATATTCTGGTTTGGTAGGTCCCAGGCACACTATTGTTTTGCCCCAAGGAAAAGTGACTAAAGAACTGAAGTATAGAATACTTCATTAAGACTTGCAGTGGATAGGTCCGACTGCAGATTAGAACTTCATAGTTCTGTTTTAATTTGACATTGTAGGTCTTTGCTTGTCTCAGAGAAGACCATTACAGGACAGACCCAAGTACTACTTTCTTGATATTTGAAATGTCATCTTAATGGAGATTAGTCTTCTCAGAGTCAGTCCATGTTTTTGTAGTGTCTTAGCCAACTCTTAGATCCCAGGTCATAGTGTTCATATTCCTGACTTGCCAACTTCCTGGCCCGCCTGTCTGGTAGAATGCTTTTCAGCCTGAATCATCTTGATAGGCTGGGGTGAATGACCTTCCCTACTGAGTATTCAGACAAATCTGTACTCTCCAAAGTGCTACTTAGAACACTTGCAAATCCAGAGACTGGACAAAGCCAGCCACCCTATACTTTCATTGCTCTTACGACCTTTTGCTAATCTACCTCAGTGACTAAACCTCCATGCAAGCAGGAACTGCATGATCCTATGTTTAATTCAATATGACCAGTGGGGTCAGTGCTGACAAACTGACTACATGCTTTACTTTGCTTAGACTTGAAAGCTCTGTGCTGTGCATTGGGAGGCAGAGACAGGCAGATCCTCAGAGCTCACTGGCCAGACCCTAACTCAGTAAGAGAGTGACTGAGTCACTTTTCTGAGACAGAGTCCCTCAGTGAACCTCAAGCTCATCAACTCAGTTAGACTGCCTGTCCAGCAAGCCTCAGGGATTCTCTTGCCCCTGCTTCCCCTGCACTAGGGATACAACTTTAACAAACAGATCATTGAGTCTCTATTAGATCTTGGAATGTAGCCCATAAAGATATTCTTCTGGAGTCAAAGTACCCTCAAATGTTGCCTTTCCTAAGAGATTTAATACTATACCACATTAAATATTCAGGGTAGGAGGCAGGACGGGAAGACAGCTCAGTTGGTAAAGGCTTGCCATGCTGACCGACGAGTGATAACTGCAACCAGGTGAAAAAGCCAGTAATGGTGCATCCCTGTGATCTTACTGTTGAGATAGGATCAGGCCAGTGATCTCTGGGGATCTGCCTGTCTCGACCTCTACAGCATGAGCATTATAGGAAATGCTGCTATGCCTGCCTTTTTATATGGAAGCTGGGAATCTGGATTCAGGTCCTCCTGCTTTCCTGGCAAGCACTTTACTGAAGCCAGCATGGTGCTGCATGCCAGTAATGCTAGCCCGTAATGCAAAGCAGGAAGACTGCCACAAGTTTGAGACCAAACTGACCTATCAGGCCAACCAGGGTTATGTAGCAATACCTTTATCTCAAAAACCAACGAGGAGGAGGAAGACCTGACATGCTAAAGTTTCTAGCTTGTCTAGAGGCTCAGGGCCCTGCTGGACACTCCTCTGTCCATAAACTTTAATATGTGGGTTTTCTCACCTTGCAGGATCTTGCTGAGCAGATCTTGTAACAACAATTATTGAATGTCCAGATTCAATTCTTTCTACTGAAAAGACTCATTTATAATCACACCTTGTACTCATTTCAGAGACAGAATTTGGAAGTAAACTGAAAAGCAGAATATTACTAAAATAAGTTATTTATTGCTATCTTAAAAATAAATTAACATTTATTATAGACTATCAAATTTGCTTTAATCTAATCTTAACAAAAGCATAATACATTCCAGTAAGCAAGGATTTCCAAATTCATGTGGAACCAAGTCAATTAAACACTTGAGTTTTAGGCAGGGACAAACAGCAGCCACTGCCGTGTAATTCCCAAAATCCACACTCCTTCACATTAAAGGGGAAAACTCGGAGGGGCTCCTCCCCACAGAAAAATGACACATCCCCAAAGAGAAGGCGTTAGCTCAAAATTCTATTTCATATCCCTGAAGAAGGTGGCAGTTTTCCCACCAGTTTTATATAAATAACAGTTTGTTCATGAAAGCAGCCCATTCATGGAATGTGGCAGCATGGTCATGTCTTAA
Organism: Meriones unguiculatus; assembly: GCF_030254825.1. Taxonomy (NCBI): domain Eukaryota; kingdom Metazoa; phylum Chordata; class Mammalia; order Rodentia; family Muridae; genus Meriones; species Meriones unguiculatus. The sequence continues at coordinate 72,936,971 of NC_083359.1, forward strand.
GTCTTAGGGCTTGGCAGTGTCTGGTCATGTGCCCACATTCAGAGTTAGGAAAGATGCTAAGGCTGTGGGCTGCCATCGTTTCACAGGAACATGAGAAGGTGGCTCTCTTTTCCTTAGAGGTAGGAAGTATTATCACTCCAGAAGAGCTGGGTCTGCAGTTTACCTTATAGTGGACTCAATGAGATGGTCAATAAAACATTTTTTGTCTCTATGAAAGATTTTTCTTGTTAGATTCGCTTCAAAAAAGAGCAATCAGGGTTGACAGTGTGTTACTCAAGAGATGGATGTTATTAAGTCTTGTTGAGCATGTTTTCACACCATCCTCTGTTTTTGGCCTCCATATACACAGACGCACTGCACTGCTGCATGGTATATTCCATCTCAATCAGCTGGCGGCATCCAATGGTTAATTTTTCCCTAGGAGAACAAAACATGGTAAATCACAAAACGAATAGTCAAAATCCCAGGACTGCAGAGGCAGAGACAGGCAGGTAACACTGAGTTTGAGAAAACCTGCTCTATGGAGTTCCAGTCTAGCCAGGGCTAAACACCCTGTCTCAACATTTTATTTATCTATTTATGTTTATTTTTTGGGTTTTCAAGGCAGAGTTTCTCTGTGTAGCCCTGGCTGTCCTGGAACTCACTCTGTAGACCAGGCTGGCCTCAAACTCACAGGTATCCACCCTAGTGCTGGGATTAAAGAAATACAGCACTGCTGCCTGGCAATTATTTATTTTTAAGTGAATGCATACGTGTATGTCTATGTATGGGCTTATGCATGAGTGTAGTGCCCACAAAAGCCAGGAGTGTGTCAGGTCTCCTGGGGATGGAGTTACAGGTAACTGTAAGATGCCCAAGTTTGATGCAAACTCCAGTCAGTCCTCTCCAAAAGCAATATGACCTCTTAACCCCTAAGCCATTTCTTCAGCCCACCACCTACATTTGACCCCTGGACCCACACAGAAGCAAAAAGTAATTCTCCAAACACACACACACACACACACCACTTTTTAAATAAAAAATAGGTAAGTTATTTAGCTGGGTGTGGTGGCGCTTGGGAGGCTAAAGCAAGAAAATTCTCAAATTCAAGGCCAGTCTCCCATACACAGTGAGTTCCAGACCAGCATGAATTATAGCATGAACTCCACCTCAAAACAAACACACAACAAAAGAATTGTATGTATTTACTGTATATGGCATGGTTTAAAATTTGTATACATTATGGAATTGGCTTAGTCGAATAATTAATATAATTACTTCCTAAATCTCTTGAACTATTACTCATGACTGAAATTTTGTGTTATTTAACTAACATCCACCCAATCTTTCTACCACTACCTCCAGGCCTATTTTTGAATTCTACTATTTTGGTTTTGCATAAAGTGAGATCATAGAGTAATAGCATCAAGGTTCATCCATATATCTGCAACAAAAGGACTTCCTTCTTTTCAAAGGCTAAACAGTATTCCTTATCTATTTATTAGCTGGTAGACATTTAGACTGTTCCTAAATCTTGGCTACTGTGACTGACGCTACACTGAAAAATGAAGTGCAGAAATCTTATATCTATTTCCCTTGGATATATTAAAATTTTCTGTCTCTCTCACTCTCTGTCTCTCTCAGCGATACTGAGGATTAAACATAAGACTTTATGCATTTAGAGAAAAAAGGTAAACATGGGGATTACAGATTTCTAGCTGTAATTCCTAGAATTAAAAAATAAGGGTTCCTATGGCAGAATTCTGTAAATAAGCAAAGGTGAAAGTAGAATACTGTACATTGAACAGTTTAATTTTCTATCTTACTCTTTGAAGGATCTCTCCTAGCAGGAGGCAGGCTTATGTATAGATGTCACCAAGGAGTAAGGGACATCTGTAAGAGAGATGGCTACACTGTATCTACTTCAGTTGGAGAGTTTAAGAAAAATGGGCTGTAGAGATCATCAAGTCTTGAAGGAACAGAACTTCAGAAAAGGATAGGTGCCATGCTGCTGGTGGGTAAAAGTGCTTGCTGCTAAGCCTGATGACCTGAGTTTGGTTTTCAGAACCTATGTGGTATGAAGAGAGAACCAACTCCAGCAAACTATCCTCTGACCTATACATGCCCCCATGACCAAACAGTAAAACCACTCATGTAAGCCAACTAGCAATTAAATTAATATTCATAACTCCAAAGCAAAGGTGGGATATGGTGGGAGTGATGGTACACACCTTTAATCCCAGTACTTGAGAGGCCAGGGGATCTATTTGACTTTGAGGTCAGCCTGGTCTAATAGTGAGCTTCAGACCAGCCAACGTTACACAGTAAGACTCTGTCTCAAAATAAACAAAAACTTTGGGAAAGCAGGAAGTCATGCCTACTTCACAATTTTAAAAATTATTACTTTAAAATGTTTACTCTGTGTAGGAGCCCAAAGGGCAAATGAGGATGCTGATGGAGTTACTAGGAGGTTCTAAGCTACCCAACTTCAGTGCTGAAAACAAAAATCAGATTCTCTAGAAGAACAGTGAATACTCAATCTCTAAGCCATCTTTCTGGCTCTAATTACTTTTTTTTTTAACCTGAGATGAATCCAGTTGACTGTCAAAAGCAAACGGGTCTCCAATTTATAAGACCGCTACTTCTAGGGCACCAAAGCATTATATTTAACATATTTCCATCTAAGATATGGTCTCCTTAAGTTCAGGAAAATTACTCAGTATAATCTCTGATGTAGGTATCCAAGAAAGGACAGTTACCTTCATTACACATATGTCATTACTTCATTACACATATGTCATAGCTTTTAAAATGGCTCCAAGCCATGTCCACAGTGTTGGAGAAGACTATAGCTACCTCTCCTCCCATATGATGAATTCCTTGATGTAGGGTACTAAGGGAAAAGAGCTAGTCAGAACTTAGGATTCCATGAGAGAAAGGAAAGACAACAAAAAAGTAAATACAATATACATGAATAGCCTCACTTCTGGAGGATGTGTGGCTTCTCAGAGACTAAAACCCAATTTTGGGGTTGGGGTTGGGAAAGAAGGACACAGGAGGGAATAATGAGAGGATAACTAACACTAAACACCTTCTGAAAAAGCCCTATAGAGACCACTACACACACATACACATGCACACACACACATAAAAGAAATTTAAATGGAATTATCCTATAATCAGTGCACAACACCTGAACTAGATACCATAAGCTACCAAATAAAAACCCAGTAGTACCAGGAATGTGTTAATTCTTTTTGAGCTGTTAGTCAATGTGAGAAAACAGACCACAAAACATTATAGACTACTGGCACTGTTACCAGAACTAGGTTACCCTCCAGAACTTGACAGTAGATCCTACTACAGGAAACACCACAAAACTGAGCCACAAACATGGAAAGATCAAGTGAGTGACCTGGAAGTTTCATCCAGCTGTCTAGCTTTTACAGGGCTGGAAGGTGCTATGAATGCTACTACAAAAGAAAACTAATCATCAATCTCACTTAGCCATGAGCTATAATAATGACTTGCCTGGCAAGATATGCCCACTGGATTTACCCACACCTGACACTGTTGGTGAGGCCAAGTACTTGTGACTTGATAGGTCATAGGCCCTTGTAGAAAAGCTACTATTGGGCAGGAGAGATGGCTCAGTGGCTAAGAGCACTGGCTGCTCTTCCGGAGGTCCTAAATTCAATTTCCAGCAACCACATGGTGGCTTTCAACCATCTACACTTATACTATAATCTGATGCCCTCTTCTAGCATGCAGGTATACATACAGAGCACTCATAATAAATAAACAAACAAACAAATAAATAAATAGGCAAATAAATAAATAAATAAATAGATGACATTAAAAAAGAAAGCCTACTATTATTAATTCTGCTAAATGGACACAGCATTAAAATGACTCCTAATGACTTACTGCTATATCACAGATCAATGCTTGTCTCAGACCTCATCAGAGAACTCTCCTGTAGGAGATGCTGATCTATACAGAGAACCACAACAGTCAATATGTAGAGAGTAAGACTTAGGACATACTCATCCCAAAATGGGACATACACTTCCCTTTAAAGATCATGGATCTGTGAGGAAGAGGATGGGAAGACTGTATGAGCCAGAGATAATAGCTGCTGTCAAAGAAATGGTATTTTCTGATTATAACAGGGTAGAGTTACATACAAACTCACAGAGATGTAACAGCATTGACAAGACTTACACACACTCAAGCCAGACAAAAACAAAATATGTGGGAAGGGAGGTATAGGCACGCAGTCTCACCCTTCCATGAGGAGTTGCTGGCATTTGATAGTTGTCAGGAAAGGCAAAGCCAGTGTTTTCTTAATGGTGTGACCTTTATATTACCACATTCCATGGTAGGTCCCACAGTCAAAAGTAGTTGGCTAACACAAACTAGACTTGATGGGAGAAGGAGAAGGACAGGGAGAGAGAAACACATGAAGTTGGGTGGGTAGGAAGGCAGAAGGGGTGAATACAATCAAAACATACTGTATGAAATTCTCAAAAAATTAATAAAGATATTATTTTTTTTTAAATTGGCCTTGTTACCCTAGGCCCACTTCTTATACATAAAGTTAAATTAGTTTTTTGATTTTGCTGCCAATTCTTTACAACTAATTTTCAGAATACCCTTGCAAAGGTTCAGAATAGCAGAAATAAAAACATTTTCTTATATACTCTAAAATAAAGCAGAAATTAGGCAGGTCCACATTCCTATCCTTGGTCCTCTTTTCTATAGCTGAAAACAAACAAATATACCCTTCAGTAACTGAATCTATTTCCCTTCCCTACCCTCAAGGTTAAAAAGGGGCTTCTTCTCCTCAGCCTAGTGGCACTGAGTTCCTTCCTTTCACATGAGTCAGTATTCAACCATTACTCATAGTTCTTTCCTTCAGTAAGCTGTCAGTGCCAGAAACTGTTCCTTGTAGCTGGTATGGTAAAGGAGATCCTAAGTACCTTTCCTCAAGGCTTAACTGTGGGACAGATAATCAGCACCTTATTTCCTTCCTCCAGCATCTCCAGTGAGTCATTCCCCTTGAGCACTCACCGCTTGGTGATGGGGCCCTCACAAAAGAGAGAAGCAGCTCAATACATTTTTAGATACTTCCTAACTGCAAGAAAGTTTGTCCTTGGGACCCATAAAAGTAATTTATCTGAGTAAGTTAAAATGAAAACTATTTCTACTTTCTTCCTCTGACAGTCATATTATCTCGAGTGCCTTAAATGTGATCTTCATGTCAGCTTTTTAAAAAAGTTTTATTTTTATTTATTATTTACACAGTATTCTGCCTGCATGTATGCCTGTACAGCAGATCTCATTATAGAATAGTTGTGAGCCAGCATGTGGTTGCTGGGAATGGAACTCAGGACTTTTGGAAGAACAGCCAGTGCTCTTAACCTCTGAGCCCTCACTTTAGCCCCATGTCTCAGCTTTTTAAGCAGCTGAGATTACAGGGATGCACCACCACACCTACCTAACACTCTAAAGTTCTGAATTTACATACATATGCAGATATGTGGGTAGATATGACCCACATGAACAAAAGCTCTTTAGAGGTCTTCAGCAATCTATAAAAAATAGATGATACTTATTTATAGTCCCAGCTACTAGGGAGGCTGAGACAAGAGTTGTTGGCTCTCCAAGTTCAAAGCCAGTATTAGCAATACAGCAAGACCTTACCTCAGAGTAAATAAATAAATACGATTGTACATACATGTATACATGAAATAATCTTGAGTTCAAACATTTGAAAACCACTTTAGATAGCTGATAAACTAACATAGGCTTTTTGCATATATAAAATATTCTGTGTTAACAAAGGTTAAAAAAAATCATGAGAGCCAGGTGTGGTAGCGCACACCTGTAATCACAGCGTTCAGAAGGCAGAAGCAGACAAATCTCTGTGAGTTTGAGGCCAGCCTGGTCTACAAAGCAAATCAGAGCAGCGAAGGCTAAAAAGAGAAATGCTGTCTCAAAAAACAAAAACAAAATCACAAAGAGGGGTTAGGAAGCACTTCAGTAAAAAAGTGCTTGCCAGGAAAGCATAAGGACCTGACTCAGATTCCCAGCTTCCACATAAAAATGCACATAATTAAAGCAGCATCTGCCTATAATCCTCATGCTATGGAGACAAAGACAGGCAGATCCCCAGAGCACATGGGCCAGACCCTGTCTCAACAAGAAGGTGGAGACTGAGGAAGACAGATGACTCCTCTACAAGCTTACACATGCATGTTCTCTCTCTCTCCCTCCCCACCCATACTCTCTCTCACACACGCACACACCATATTTTAAAAAATGGCTTTACCCTCCCATAGTGATAGCAAACAGATATCTCATTATCTACATATAGATGTGCTTACCGATACTCAGTCTGAGAAACACAATCATAAAGTTCCTGGGCAGTAAATTTGACATTTTTGTTTACCTAAAAAGAAGCAAACTACAGTTATTAAGGAGATACGTTAAATGAGCAATGAAAGTACAATTAGAATGGGTCATATCTTGAGAGCAGAAACTCAGATCTTCAGTCACTGCCTAAAACACAACGAAAATAGGCTGGAGAGATGGCTCAGTGGTTAAGAGTTCTGGCTGTTCTTCCAAAGATCCTGAGTTCAATTCCCAGCAACGACATGGTGGCTCACAACCATCTAATGAGATCAGGTGCCTTTTTCTGGTGTGCAGGTGTACATGCAGACAGAATACTGTATGCATAATAAATAAATCTTTTTAAAAAGACAACAAAAACAGTGACAGGAAGAAGTTCAGTGACCATAATGTTAACACTGAACTATGTACAAACTTCAGTCCTATTTACAACTATCTATTCATAGAACTGAAATAGTAGAAATGAGATAGTCCTGAATGTAGTAGAATCTTTGAAAAGCAGATTACTTTGGTGTTCAACTGACAGAAACAATGCTTCTGTAAGTAGAGCAAAATATCTGATTTACTTAGGAAAAGGTTTGACTTACAATTATTTCTGTCCCTTGCTCTTCCCTTCCCCCACCTCCATTCATTCATTCACTCATTCATTGATTCTTTTTCTTCCTCTCTCCCTGATTCTTTATGGTCCTAGGAATCCAGCTCGGAGCTTCATGCATGCTAAGCAAATGTTCCACTCCAGAACTATGCCCTAGCCCATGAACATTTTCTTAAAATCTGTATTTTAAAAACCCAGAGACATAATTTATATAACTATAAATGTAAAAGTCTACCACTCAAATTGTTGCACACTTGAAACACAAAATGAAAGAATATTTTCTTTTCTGAAATTTGATTTTATCATTAGTGTGTGAGTATGTATGTTAGTGTGGTATTATTTATGCCATGGTGCAAATTTGAGAGTAAATGGGTTTCAGGGAAGAAAGTCACATCACCAAGCCTGCACAGCTTGCACACTGTTACCAGCTAAGCCATCTCATTAGCCTAGAATCTTTTCTTTCTTAGAACTCACTACTACTGATGCAATGAGTTGCTGGTCTGTTTCACGGCCTATGGCTTCTGCTACACTATCAAAACTAGAGGCTCACCCAGACTTGTCTCAGCTATCCCACTGTTACCCTGTGTCACAGAGATTCTGCAGCTTTGGATCTGCCGGACTGACCCCTTCATGTGAGCCAACTCAAAGCCCTGGATCTGGGCCTGGGTGGAAGCTGAGTAGTTCAGTCCTACAGCTCTCCCAACACTGGTCCCAGTGGCTCACCCAAGGGCCTAAATTGGCAAGGGGTGGGGTCAGCTTTCTCTGCTGCAGGCTAGCTCATATATCTTAAATGCACACTTTTTAAAAACAAGCAGAGAAACATGTCACTTGCAAATTTTTATGATACTCAGAAGCTTTAAGTCAGCCTGTACAAGACAGCAAGATCCTGGCTCAAGAAAAATCTTCATTTAATGAAAATATTAATAGTAATCTTACTGTATTTTTATAGCCAAACAATATAGAAATACAATATATTTTCATACCTCATACTTGATTAGGAAGTTATAGAGCATCTCAACATCTTGATAACTACTATTAGGAGCCAAAATCCTAAAAACAAACAAAGGACCATAAAAATTAATTTTTAAAAATACTTTTTTCTCCTTCAAACTTATACATATTCATGTTTATTAAGTTTATTTACAGGTTTACAAAACCATTAACTCAATTCAACTGAGATCAATTCATTAAAATATTTTAGTTAGTTTAACACCTATACATTAATGATCACAAACATTCTTTTTAACCTGCTGAGACAAGTCTTATATAGCCCAGATTGGCCTCAAACAGGAAATATAGACAAGGTTGGCCCTGAACTCATAATCCTCCTGCCTCCACCTCCCAAGTACTGAGATTATAGTGCCTATATGCCATAAACATTCTTACATGTGAAATAATTATAATTCATGTATTGCATTATAATAATGCTTGGTTCTCAAAAGGGAGACAGTAATGTGAATTTACACTTTATATATTTTAAGCTGCAGATTTCTTTCTATAATGCTCAAAAGACAACAAACAAAATCCACAGACATATAAAAGATTGTAGCCAAATTCAAATAACACCGAGCTATCAGCATAGTATTCTATGAAAACCAACACTTAATCAGACTACAAGAACTCATGGAAGTAACATGGAACAAATGATAAAAATCTTGACTAAAAAGAGAGGGCAGTATTTTCTACCCTCTAATAGATATTCTTTTATACTGCTTGCTTATTTTTTTTAAAATCTACTCATTTATTTATTTGGTGGCTTTGAGTGTTTTGTCTGCATGTATGTTTGTGTACTGCATAGCTGCCTGGTCTAGATGGAAGCCAGAAAATGTTGGATCCCCCGGGACCTGGAGTTACAGACAGTTGTGAGCCTCCATGGATGCTGAGAACTGAACCCAGTCCTCTGGAAGAGCAGCAAGTGCTTCTAATCACTGAGCCACTGCTCTAACCCCTCACATATACATTTATTTTCCTATCTATTAACTAAGAATAATTAAAGTATTTGTTTCATAGAACTTTTGTATGAAATAAATGAGTTACTATTAGAAGCCTCAGCCAGGTATGGTGGCATATGCCTATAACACCTGTATGTAAAGAATTAACATGGGAGATTGCCTCTTGCTTAAGACTAGTCCTGGCTTCACAATGAGTTCCAGATACCCTGGCTTGTCTCAAAATTTAATAAATATAATTTGCAACAATAAATTTTATTGATTTATCTTAGGTTTGGGGAAGCTTTTTGAGACAAAGGTTTCATGTAGCTTAGGCTAGCCTGAACTACATAGTTGAGGCTGTCCTTTAATTTCTCATCCCTGTATCACCATACCTGGCTCAGAAAAGCCCTAATTGTGTCAGATACAGAAAATACCATATATAAAAGTTATAACTAACATAACTACCATCAACAACTTTGCCTACTTTCAAGCCACAAAATAAATGAACAGTGCCATAACTAATAAGGAATCAAGACACTTTAATTAACTCTTAAAATTCCAAGGGGCTTTTAACCACAACAATGTTCCTAGGCCCTCATGTCCTTTCCAATCATAAGGTTTCATGAAAGCTAAGTGATATCAAAAATTTCACATATCTTTATAGATTATTTGTCTATAGTATACTCATGAAAGCTTTTATAAATATTTCAGGATATAGTCAAACTTGAAATGTACTCTGGTATTTTAGAAAGGGAATAATCCAATATATATTTAGCATAAAAATCTGAATAACTCCAATTTTGTGGGGAAAAGTTTTCTCCCATCAAGGATTTTTAAAATATAATTTAAAATACAACCTCATGATAGGCAATGGTGACACATATATTTAATCCCAGCACTTGAGAGGCAGAGGCAGGCAGATTTCTGAGTTCAAGGCCAGCCTGGTCTACAGAGTAAGTACCGGAACAGTCAGGGCTACACAGTGAAACCCTGTCTTGAAAAACAATGAAGTAAATAAAAATATACAAAGATAACCCATAAGCCATATAAACACACACACACATACATACACACACACACATATGGACAATATATCTGGGATAGAAAAAATAATTTACTATAAAAAATACAGCACATTATCACTATGTGCAGTCACCCTACATGCAATATTATACAAGAGCTTCTTACTCCTAGGTGTAACTTTGTACCATGGAGCTATATGTACAGATCAGTGCCTTGTTCAACTATCATCAGAGAGTCTTCCTCCTACAGCAGATAGGAACATAGAGAGACCCTGAGCCGGATAGTATGCAGAGAGGAGAGACCTTGGAACACTCAGCCATAAACAAGAGGTCTCCATCAAATTCTTCCCTTTGGAGCTCAGGAAACCATGTGGAAGAGGAGGCAGAAAGAGTGTAAAAGCCAGAGGGGATGGGCACCAAGTAAACAAGGCCTTCTAAATAAACATGAACAAAGCTCATATGAACTCAAGAGAGATGGAAGCAGCATTTACAGGGGCTGCACCAAGTCCTCTGTATTTATATCATGGCTTCCAGCTAATTTTTTAATAGGATTCCTGAACATGAGAACAAGTGGGTCTCTGATTCTTGTGCCTTCTCTTAGGCTCTTTTCCTTCTGTTGGTCTGTACTAACCAAGTTTGATGTGGTAGTTTTTGTTATATTTTGTTATATTTTTAAAGATGGATGGATGGATTGATGGGTGGATTAAAGCCTAACCACTAGGATAAAGATTAACAATTGATCTGTCACTTATACCTGCTGGGAGGAGGAAAATCAGTATTCTCCAATGGAATAACAGTGGGTATTAACCACTCCAGGACAGGCCTCGTATTCAGAAGTACTTGACCAACATAAAACAGACCCACAGAGGTTTTTTTGTTTTGTTTTAAATATGTGTTTTTATGTGGTTAGTTTGTTTTTTTTTCTTTTTGGGTGTGGTTTTGTTTTCTTAGTATGGGGGATTTTTTGTTTGTTTTTTGAGAAAGAACGTAAAGTTGGGTGGATAGGGAGAGAGGATCTGGAAGGATTCGAGAAGAAGAATATAATCAAAATACATTCAAATTTAAAACTTGTTTTAAATACTAAAAAAATGAATTATACTAGAAGGTTGAATTTAGGCTTCATTACACTCTATCAAGCCTGAGTTTAAGAGAATACAATTTTTACTGGTAGGAAAAAAATGCGAACTTACTCATTACAAGTATAGCTTTACTTTATGTTAAGGGTCTTTTGCTTATATATTACGGTTTACAATCAACATGTTTTTATGGGTTTTGAGTGAGTAAATATGTGTATCTGAGTGTCTGTGTGTATGTGTTTCTCATGCTTTTTTTTCCTGTTTGTTTTCTTTACAAAGAGAGAAAGAGGGGCTGGAGAGATAATTCACTGGTTAAGAGCACTATCTGCTCTTCTAAAGGACCCAGATTCAATTCCCAGCACCCACATAGCAGCTCACAACTGTCTGCATCGGCAATTCCAAAGGATCTGACACCTTCACACTAATGCACATAAAATTAAATACAGAATTAAAAAAAAAGAGAGAGAGAGAGAAAGAATGCATACAGTTAGACACTGAGAAACTGGGAGGACAAGAGGGAGTAGAAACAACAATTAGAATATATTGTCTGGGGGCTGGAGAGATAGCTTAGTGGTTAAGAGTACTGACTGCTTTTCCAGAGGATCGGGCCTCAATTCCTAGCACCTACATGGCAGCTCACAACTGACTGTAATTTCAAAAGAATATATTCACAACTGTCTGTAATTTCAGAAGAATATATTGTCTGGAAATTTTTTCAATAAAAATTTAAAACAAAACTCTTTCACTAGATTCTATCTTTCTGCCTGCTAACTGAAATTTAAACAATTAATAAAGAGATATAAGGATTAGGAAACTGTATAAGATATTATGCTAAGAGCTATTTGGGCAAATTATTAAAGACTTTTTCACCTACTCTAGATATTAATGCCTTTTTGATCTCCTTAGCCCTTAAAGTTATTCAATTTATTTATTTTCTTATTCTTTATCAACTCTATATTTCTCCCTGCTGTACCTCTTTTGAAACCTCTATATTAACTAATCATCTACTGCATACTAAATAAGTATCCCTCAATCAGAAAGAGTATAACACATTCACTAATATGTACTGGACAAGAAATACAGCTCAGCTGGTAGAATATTTGTATAGCATGCACTGGGCCTGGTGACACATACCTATCATCCCCACACTGGGAAAAAAAAAGGCAGAAATATCAGAAGTTCATGGTCATCTTTGGCCACATAGCGAATCTGAGGCCAGTCTGGGTTACATGAGACCATGCCTCAAAATAAAAAACACCCAAACACTTACTGACCATCTATTGACCAACAACATGCACAATGTTTTAGACATAGAAAAGGCATTTTCTGCCTCACAGTCTTAGGAGGCTTGTTATAAACTACAGGAAATAAAATTATGTATACATAGGACATGGATGGTAGAGCAACTATGTCTTGTCATTTACAAACAATAGGTTATATTATTTTTCTGGTACTCACCAAAGCAACTAATATACCTGGTGACAGAAAGACCCAGGAGTATATGGAAATCCTGATAAAGAGGCAAAGTGATGTCTAAGAAACCATGGAAAAATTTGAGGAGGACTAAGCCACTAAGTTCATGTCAGAGACAGTCTCTCTTCCCATTACTATGGAACCCACTTGGAGATTGAGCTGCCATGGGCTACATCTGAGCAGGGTTCTAGGTATCTCCATGCATGGTCCTTGGTTAGAGTATCAGTCTCAAAAAAGACCCCTGGGCCCAGATATTTTTTGCTTCTGTTGCTCTCTTTGTGGAGCTCCTGTCCCCTCCAGGTCTTACTAACTCCCCCTTCTTTCATATGATTCCCTGCACTCTGCCCAAAGTTTGGCTATGAGTCTCAGCCTCTGCTTTGATAACCTGCAGGGTAGAGTCTTTCAGAGGCCCTCTGTGGTAGGCTCCTGTCCTGTTTCCTGTTTTCTGCCTCTTCCAATGTCCATCTTGTTTGCCTTTCTGAATGAGGATTGGTCATCTTACCCAGGGTCCTCCTTCTTGATTAGCTTCTTTAGGTGTACAGATTTTAGTATGTTTATCCTATATTATATGTCTAATATCCACATATAAGTGAGTATATACCGTGTGTATCTTTCTGCTTCTGGGATACCTCACTCAGGATGATCTTTTCTAGTTTCCACCATTTGCCTGCAAATTTCATGATTTCCTTGTTTTTAATTGCTGAGTAGTATTCCACTGTGTAAATGTACCACAATTTCTGTATCCATTCCTCTGTTGAGAGACATCTGGGTTGTTTCCAGGTTCTGACTATTACGAATAAAGCTGCTACGAACATAGTTGAGAAAATGTCTTTGTTGTGTACTTGAACATATTTTGGATATATGCCTAGGAGTGGTATAGCTGGATCTTGAGGAAGCACTAAGCAGAGGACACTGTCATCAGAACAAAATGAGAGTCTACAGATTGGGAAAAGATCTTCACCAACCCTTTATCTGACAGAAGGCTAATATCAAGAATATATAAAGAATGGAAAAAGATAAAAAGTAACAAATCAATAATCAATTAAATCAATTAAAAATGGTTTACAGATCTAAACAGAGAATTCTCTATAGAGAAATATTGAATAGCAGAGAAACACTTAAAGAAATGCTCAACATCCTTAGCTATAAGAGAAATGCAAATCAAAACCACCCTGAGATTTCACCTTACACCCATCAGAATGGCTAAGATCAAAAACTCAAGTGACAATACATGCTGGAGAGGATGTGGAGAAAGGGGAACCCCGCCTCCACTGCTGGTGAGAATGTAAACTTGCACTATCACTTTGGAAATCAATCTGGTGCATTCTCACACAGGGGGCTTCTTAAAGACTCTACTCAGTAGGGTATCGAAGCAGATGCTGAGACTCATAGTGAAACTTTGGGCAGAGCGCAGGGAATCTTATGGAAGAAGGAGACAGAAAGACCTGGAGGGGACAGAAGCTCTACAAAGAGACCAACACAGAGCCAAAAAATCTGGGTTCACAGGGTCTTACAGACTAATGAATCAACCAAGGACTATGCATGGAGAGGACCTAGACCCCTGGCTCAGATGTAGACCATAGGCAGCTCAGGCTCCATGTGGGTTCCCTAGAAAGGGGAGCAGAGGCAGTCACTGGCATGAACTTGGTTGCTTGCTCTTTGTTCACCTCCTCCTGGTGAGGTGGCCTTCTTAGGCCACAGAGAAAGAGGATCTAGACAGTCCAAATGAAACCTGATTGGCTAGGGTCAGATCGTAGAGAAGAAAGACTTCCCCTATTAGTGGACAGGGGGAGGGACTTGGGAGTTGGGGAGGAAGAGTAGGACCAGGAAGAGATGAGCAAGAAGGCTATAGCCAGGATACAAAGTGAGTAAATTATAATAAATAATAATAATAAAGAAAAAATTAAAAAAATAAAATGTTAAAAAAGTTCTCTTAAAAGAATCATTGAGTTGGTTATTGATATCAGCACCTCATTTTCTTTTTTTTGTTTTGTTTTGTTTTCCAAGACAGAGTTTCTCTGTGTAGCGTTGGCCGTCCTGGACTCACTTTATAGACCTGTCCTGGAAGGTCAGGTGTGAGCCAGGCTGGCCTCGAACTCAGAGAGACCTGCCTGCCTCTGCCTCCCGAAGTAATGGGACTATAGGTATGAGCTACTATGCCCAGCTTCATTTTCAAACCACAATAATCTATAAAACACTGAGAATATTATCCTCTCACTTATATCTTGCCTTAAGTCAGAGTCTCTTTGACATAGTCCATGCTGGCTCACCTTGAACTTGAAATCCTCTTGTGCTAGCCTCTCAAATAGTAGTGTTACTTTAAAACAACCTATAGCATAAGTTTATAAAGCTACTAATATGCTAGTGGATATAAAATGATTACAAGAGACTAGCATAGTACACAATATTTCCAAAGCTTTTTTTGATCAGAAACACTCTGTCAAGGAACTCTTATGTATGCTTAATTTATAAGCTAAACTTTATTATTGATAATACATTAACAGACATAGTACGTGTGGTACTCAATTGTTTGTGGTTTCAGGAATGACTGGGAATATTGAGATGCACATTTAATACATGAGAAGGCACTACTGCATTTTTTTTTTTTGAGAGAGAGGGTTTCTCTCTGTAGCCCTGGCTGTCTGAGAACTCGCTTTGTAGATTTGGCTGGCCCTGAACTCACAGAGCTCCTCCTGCCTCTGTCTTCCACGTGCTAGGATTAAAGCTGTATGCAACTCCTAGTCCATCCCCGGCCACTACTGTATCTTTTAACATGACTGTTCCCATGTTGGAGTCATAGGTTGCACCATATTTAGCTTTGGTTCCCTGGTATACAGTATGATGTCAACCCCAGATGGTGCTCAGTAAGCATCAGTCAAGTGACTTAAAGACAAATTTATATACTTCCTTTCTGCAGAGGCGTTGTAAAACATGGGTTTATATATGCAAGTGAGCATCAGTCACTTGAGTATTTATTATTACTTGAAGTTAAAAGATTTACTGCATATAGAGGCTGTATTTGACCCATGTTAGGATCTGCCATGTTTTAGTTCACTAATAATTTAAAATTGGCAAGACTTTGATAACTGCTTTTTGTAAAATATCACTTGTAGTCCAAAATTAGGTAAAATACCCTTTAAATATTAGTAATTATATGAATTTTTTAAAGTTATAAAAGAAAAGCCTATTATTTCCTATACATGACAAATATTTAAATCAGACATATATAAAAACAAGACCATGTTGCCTATCACACTTATATTTCAGTTTGTAGTACAGTGAAACTGTGCTTTAGGAATTTAATCCTGTTAAAACTTAATGTATTTGTTTTAGAGAGGCAGTGATAATTAACATATTTCTTGCATGGGTAATTACCAAGTGCCCAAAAGTGCCTGGGACTGTCCCAGAAACTGTAATATCAAATAAAATCAAGTCCTTCAGAGAGGGGGTATCTAGTATTTTTTTTTCTTCCTATAAAAGGTTAAGGTAGAAACATTTTTGTGTTCTAAACTACAAATCCATATTATCTGTAGGAAAGAAAGAAAGGTAAATCTAAAAGCCAATCATCTGTTAAGTATGGTGGTGTACAGCGTCAGTCCCAGCACTCAGGGCACTCAGGAGACAGAGCGAGGCAGATCTCTGTGAGTCTGAGGCCAATCTGGCCCACATCTGCCTTTCAAGGCTCAATAGTGGGACCCCGTGTCAATAAAAGCCAATAGTTTATAACATGCTGAAAGACTTCTAGCAGGTCTTAATTAAGCTGATTAATATAGAATTTATAAATTTTAAATTTAACATAATGTTTACCTTTGAATTCCTTCAAGAATATCTTTCACAGCTGCCATCAACTTTTGAAGATATGCAAATGCTTCTCTAAATGATGCTAGTTTTGAAGTGGTCAGAGTTGAACTTGAGTCCAGTTTTTGAAACACATCTGTGCTAAAAAACGGAAAGAAAAGATGTACTTACTTAGGACTTGTAGGTGTTTTCATCGATAACATATAAAAAAAGTAACAATGTGATTAATTTTTTTGCAATGCTTATCTATTTAAATTAGAAATAAATGACTATGACATGAAAGAAGTCTAGGCTAAGATCCACACTAGGAATCTAGGCCACACACCATACTAAAGGAATTAATATATTAAAGGAATTAATATAAAAACTAGGTACATTTCACTCGAAAAAACACAGAGATGTCATACTCCAACCAAGGACTATTCATGGAGGTAACCTAGAACCCCTGCACAGATGTAGCCCATGGCAGTTCAGTGTCCAAGTGGGTTACATAGTAATGGGAAGAGGGACTGCCTCTGACATGAACTGATTGGCCTGTTCTTTGATCACCTCCCCCTGAGTGGGGAGCAGCCTTACCAGGCCACAGAAGATGACAATGCAGCCACTTCTAATGAGAACTGATAGACTAAGATCAGAAAGGAGAGGAGGACCTCCCCTATCAGTGGACTTGGGGAGGGGCATGCATGCAGAAAGAGGAGGGAGGGTGGGATCGGGAGGGGAGGCGGGAGGGGCTTATGGGGGGGATACAAAATGAATAAAGTGTAATTAATAAAAGTTAAATAAAAAATAAAAAACACAGAGATGTAGAAGTAATATTATTAACATTCTTTCAAGTGTGCCTCCCAAGTGCTAAGATTAAAGGTATATGCAACTCCTACCCCATCCCCAGCCACTATTGTGTCACTTAACATGACTGTTCCCATGTTGGAGTCAGAGGTTGCACTACATTTATCTTTGGTTCCCTGGCACCTAGTTTGATGTCAACCCCAGCTGTTAGTCAGTAAGCATCAAGTGATTTAAAGACAAGAACATAAACATGAAGAAAGAACTACGAATCAGATTAAATAAAAAACTGGAAGTTTATCCTTGTAATTCCACTTCCAGAAGGTTATTGTGAATTAATAATTGCAATAGATAATTAGTGAAACTTTTAATGTCTACTTATTAAATTACTAAGATATTTTTAAATGTTTATGTTATATATGAATAAAAAATAAGACTAGGTATTGTGGTGCATGCCTTTAATCCTAGCAGTTGGGAGTCAAAAGCAGGCAGATAGATCTAAGTTCAAAGTCAGCCTAGGCTATGCAGTAAGCTCAGAACAGCCAGAGTTACATGGTGAGACCTTGTCCCTACATAAATCAATATTTACTTAGGTAACAGTAACCATATTAAAAATCAAAACACTTTGTATCTGAATAGTGTCCTCCAAATTCACATTCATCTAGAGCAGTGGTTCTCTACCAGTGGCTTGCAACCCTTTTGGTGGTCAAATGATCCTTTCTCAAGGCTCACCTACAACCATCAGAAAACATAGATATTTACATTATGATTCATAACATTAGTAAAATTACAGCTATGAAATGTCAACGGAACTAACTTTATAATTGGAGGAGTCACTACAACATGAGGAACTGTATTAGAGGGTCGCAGCATTACCAAGGTTGAGAACCACTGATCTAGGTATCACCTGAAACAGAGCTTTGGCAAATGTAAATGGTTAAGCTAAAAGAGGGTTGGATTAGAATAAGCCATACCCTCTCCATGAAGACAAAAGTAGAGACTGGAGAGATGCAATTACTAGGCAAGGACTAAGGTTGACCACTGGAAGACAGAAAGGCACAGAGCAGATTCTCAATTAGAACTCCCTCCCATCTTTTGCTTTTCCAGTTTTGGGTCTTCATTACTGTTCTCAAATGAAGTTATAATGCTCTAAGATACATACTTTTATGGTGACTCCTCTGGGAAACTAACACATATGCCTAGAAGCAAAGATGGATCTACAGAATATTAACATTAACTATGATACCCTTTAGGTAGCAGCATTAAAGAAACACATAAAGCTGAACACATCATGGCACATGCCTGTGATGACTACAGAGGCAGGAGGATTTGTGTTGAGTTTGAGATCAGCCTTGCATACATAGCAAACTCTAGGACTACATAAAGAGAGCCTGCCTCAAGAAAAAAAAAGGGGGGGGGGAGGAGGAGGGGCTGGAGAAATGGCTCAGTGGCTAAGAGCACTGATTGTTCTTCAGGAGGACCGGGTTCAATTGTCAGCACCCACAGGGTAGCTCACAACTGTCTGTAACTCCAGGATCTGACAACTTCACACAGCTATACATACAGGCAAAACACCAACATACATAAATTAATTAAAAAAAAATGAATGAACAAAACAAACAAACATGAGTGTGTTAAAACAGTCCAAAGTCTAAGTCATGAAATTTTGGAGTCTGTAGACCTTAAAGATCATGTGATCCTATTCTGCCTCAAGATGAACAAACTGATTTTCAGAAAGACTAGTTTTCATAAAGCCATTGTCTTTATTGTCCCAAGAGGAACTGGCACAATTTTTATGTATCAAAAATACTAAGCCAAGGTGGTTCCCATGTCATTAATCCCAGCACTCAGGAGGCAGAGAAAAGTGAATTTTCCAGGCCAGTCAGGGCTACATAGTGAGACTGTCTCAAAAAGGAGGGAAAAAGAGAAAGTAGCAAAACAGTTTTGTTATTTTTACATAAAGTGCAACATAAAAATATAGACTAAATAAATTTTATTAATATAATTCATTATAAAGTCAGTTGATTCTGGACAGAAACATTTCAAATCAGTTATATGTAAAAGCTGCACTCTACTGTCAGATTCATTAGACTTAACATTATGAAATAAGCTATTCGACTGGCTAAGTAGTCAGTTTATAGAAAATTATCAACTGCCAAAAGCAGTTTATTATTTTTCCCTGCACAGTATTAATAAAATTCTGAGTCACTGAGAATAGTAATGACAAAGGTAACAAACTGTAATTACAAATCATTCTGTAAACTCAGAATACACATTTAAACAAGTGCCTCAGAAACATGAATGATAAATTTCAGAAAAGCCTTGCTTTGTTTTGTTTTTGAGACAGAATCCTATGTATCCCAGACTGGCCTCCATGTTACAACCATTCTGTCTCACCCTCCTGACCAGTAAGTAGGATTATAAGCCTATGTTACTATGTTCAGATAAAAGATTATTTTTTGACCTGAATCAGCACTACAAAGCACTCAACATCTAATTTCCTCATTAATAAGACAACAAGAACCTGACATTATATGATATAAATTCAAAACTGATTATCAAGCCACAAAAATGGTGGCATTTATAGTTGTGCAAAAGAACTTGTGTGTTTTTTTTCCTATTGCTAAATAAAATACTCTGGCAAAAGCAATTTAAGAAGGAAAAGGTTTACTTTAGTTCACAGTTCTGGGTTCAGTTCATGGAGGGGGCATCAGAAAGCCACAGGAATTTGAGGCAGCTAGTCACATCACAGCCACAGTCACAAAGCAGAGATAAATATGCACTGCTGCTCAGCTCCCTTTACTTCACACATCCTGGACCCAGCCAGGGGAGAGTGCTGCCCTCTGCCGGCGGGTCTTCAATTAAGCAAATAAGCAATCAAGACAATCTTCCAGAGGCATACCCAGAGGCTCATCACCCAGATGTTTCTAGATTCTGCCTAGGTGATAATAACCATAAGCATATTCTAGGGACTTCTATGAATAATTAAGAATAGACCTATCAGACCTCCAAATGAGCATTTTTATATGAAAGAATTAAGATCCAATGAGTTCTACTACAATTCTGGTATACAACTAGACTTTTGTAAAAAAAAAAAAAAAAAAAAAAAACTAGGCTAAATAAATATATATCGTTAAGGTAATATAAACATTGTCACTTACTGAAATGCTATTATATAGTCTATTATCCAGCAATAGCACAAAGCTCTCTAGCATACAATACAATTGCATGAATATTACAGATCAACGCCTATGCTTTCAAACCGTATCTCAGATATGGTTTTATATTTAAAGCAGTCATTCCTGCCTCCTACATATAGTAATTTTCTATAAGCATATATATCTGATTAGCCAAAACACTGAAAATATTCTGACTAGAAAAACAAATTGACACATTAAAAATTATGAGTCTGTAATATGAGCTTAGTTCACATGCCAGATGCAGTTATATATTTTAGTATGATGGCTTAGCAGGCCATAAATTTGTTGAAAAATGTTTTAATTATAGCCAAGGACTAAAAAAAAATGAGCTCTAATAACAAAGAAGACAAATGGGAGGGTAGAGGAAAGAAAAGACAAATTAGAATGAGGCACAGGGAAATATGCAACATAAACATATACTTACATGAAATTTTAAAATAAACTGATGTACAAGTAAATAAATAAATAAAATGAGTTTCTAATATCCAATTTTGTAGTAGCCGATTGTGAATAGATATTTCGGTAAACTGCTAATATTACTCTGGTAATTTTAAAAACAAACAGATGATCTTAATTTAAAACAACAGTCACCCTGGACCTTGAAGGAAAGTAAATTAGTTATATAGAGACAACGTGCTTAGGGAAAAGAATAGCTCTTCATCTATTTTAAAATCAGTGGTTTTAAGCTATATAAGCTATTCTAACAGCACCTTATTTGAAAAACTACTCAAAGGGAATGTAACCCACGTCAGAACATCTGTCTAAAATACAAGTGCTCCCAAACATTGGGAGAGAAAAAGGGGAAGGCAGCAAAATGGCTTACTCAGGTGAAGATTCTTGCTGCTAAGCCTGATGACTTGAATTTGATCCCTGGAAATCACATAGTAGAGGGAAAGAACCCGTTTCTGCAAACTGTCCTCTGACCTCCACTCTATGACATCCCACACCCACATACACACAAATAAATATAAAATTAAAACTACCCAAGAATGGTCTGTGTATTTCTTCATTTCAGAATTTTATGTTTATATTCATGTTTTATCTTTATATATTAAAGTAATAGTATTTTACATTTAAAATAACTGTATTTATCCACCTTTAAAACTCTTATATGAATTTTCTATAACCCAAGAAACTTTTCTCAAGTTATTGCCAGTTTAATTACAGACTTGCAACATGCTAAGCTGTTGAATCAATCTAAGTGACTCACTACTTGTGACCTATGGAAACAATGCTCCTCATCTTTACTTATCTATCTATCTATCTATCTATCTATCTATCTATCTATCTATCTATCTATCGGTTTTTCGAGACAGGGTTTCTCTGTGTAGCACTGGCTATCCTGGACTTGCTTTGTTGCCCAAGCTGTCCTCAAACCCACAAAGATCTACCTGCCTCTGCCTCCCAAGTGCCAGGATTAAAGGTGTGTGCCACCTCATCTTGATTACATCAAAATCACCTGAATTCTTTTTTAATGCACTCTCAGATTCACGTTGCCTCTACTGAATCTAAATTTCTAAGAATAGTATTTAGTTATAGAAACTCTAAAAACTTCCAGGTAATTCTGATGTTTACCCCTATTTAAACATAAATATTTCTAACATACCAATTTGACAAAAGGCCCTTAATATGACAATCTAGAACAATAAACCCATAGCCCAAATACTAACTACAGTAGAAATGGTAATAACAGAAACCCTACAAAAAGCAAACTTGTTATGATTAAGATGAAAATGTCTTGGGAATTTTGTACCTGTTCTGATATATTGAAGTCCAAACATTTTCCAGGACAGACCAGATTTCTTGATGCCTGGTGAACTGGGGAAGCTGGTGAACTGGAGAATCCAAGAAAACAGTGACTTCTTGGTTATGAAGATTCATCAAAGAAGTGTCTTCCTGCTTTTTACTCACTGTGCTTTCTGAAGAACTTGGCTTAAATTTTGTCTTGACCTGTGACATAAGAATTACATGAAATGCACACCAATCCTTCACTAGTAACTGAGAAAACTGAGATATTAGCTTTCCAGACACGCTGGCTAATCTTCTCTTTCATATGCATAGAATATTCCTAGGAAAGCATTAGATATAGAAAAAAATATTTTTCGTTCCTATTATATCAAATATGGTCAATTTATTTGCTATAATAACCTTTCTTAGCTAATATGCAAATGCCAATTAAGAATACTGTTCAATATATCGTTATGTAGAGACAAAGGGCAAACTAGGATGATTAAATAGGGAAGGGGATTGAAGAAAAAGGGTAAAGAAGGAAATCTGGGAAGGAACTACTAACACTAATGGCCATTTGAAAATCCATATGGAAACCTACTGTAGAAGCGTCCTAAAATATATGAAGGGAATCTAAATGGAATAACCTAATAATAAGGGAAATAATGCCCCAACTAGACATCTTATGTCACTAAGTAAAACTTCCAGTGTCAGGAGTGGGTTATGTTTTGATGAGTTGTTGGTCAAAGGAGTCCATGGAAACCCCCAAATATCACAGATTATTGTCAAGGCTATTGATTACCCTCTACAACCTGATGGTAAGGCCCTACTGCTGAAGACAACACTTACACAGAGAGGTTGAGCTGGTGTCTAATTAGAGCCTTCACTACAACTGACTAGGGTTTATGATACTGGAAGGTACGCTGCATGCTAGCAGAAGAGAAAAGGAATTAATCATCAATATTTCTCAGAAACAAACCTGGTGATGTACAAAAGTAACTGGCCTGAAAGATATACTGGCTGAATGGTTACACAAATGTTACGTGATTAAACCAACCTGATTGAATTTAAGGCCCACTCTTAAGATGGAATCCACATCCGACACTACTAAAGTGGCCAAGAACCTGAAACCAGACAGATCATGGGCCTAAGGAGAGACATAGCAATAAAATGATGCCTAATGACATGCTGCTGTATCCATAGTTTAGTGCCTTGCTCTGCTCTTATTAGAGAAGCTGCTTCTTGCAGTAGATGGGAACAAACACAGAGACCCACAACTGGACAATGTGAAGATAGTGAGAGACTTTGGAGCACTCAGTACTAAATGGGATGTATTCATCAAAGCCCCATCTCCATCCCAGGCTCAGGGATCTATGTGGAAGAGGAGATGGAAAGACTGTAAGACCCAGAGGTGACACATGACTCCAAGGAAACAATGTCTTCCAGATACAAGAAGGAAGCACATATGAATTCACAGAGACAATGACAGCACACAGAAGCCCTATAAAGGTTCAAGCCAGACTAGTGTAGTGTGATTTCTCTTATATGGCTGGCCCCTTAAGGGATCCCCAGTTGCTTGTCAACCAGCTCTTTAAGTCTTAGCTGTATTACTGCTTGACTCTATGACCTTCAGTGTTGGTTGCCTCTTGGATTTCTGTGAACAGGATAGGTTATAAAAAGCCAGCTGAGGCTTGGCAGGGCTAGCAAAATGAGAAAGAAGAGAAGGCAAGATTTTGTTAGGAGACAGTTAAGCCAGGAGAAGTTGAACTGAGCAGATGGGCTAGAACAATTGTTATAATTTGGAGCAACTAGTACTGGGAAAAATGGGAGAAAGGACTGTTTAAGCAGACTATTGGAGAACTGAGGGAGGGACATCTGAGAGAAACATTTAAAGCATCTGGGCTGGAAACTGGGAGGAAGGCTAGCCGAGAGTTAAGAGAACTAGCCACTTTATAGATAGGGTCCCAGCACTGAGAAAGTCAAGTGAACACAAGCTCTCATGCCTAACCAAAAAACTATTTGCAATTGATTCCCACTTGCAAAGACAAAATTAGTTTTCTCCAATGGAGTCTCACTGCACATATTAACTATAAGGCTAACACCAATGCCCAGTAGTAGGTGGCCAACACAAAAGAAAAAATAGTTCTCTAGGGTTAAACTTCTATGTTAATAAAAGATGATTTCAAAAGTTAATGTCTTACTATTTTTATGCTTTAAAATGCTTTAAACAAAATTTCTAATACTATATAAATATTAATGTTGCTATTTATGTGAACATGGTGTGTACAGGAGCTTTCTACAGGTTTCATATTAGCTCACTCAATCCTCATGACTACCCAGTACTATGACACAGAAACCCTATGAAACAGAACAATTCAGATTTTTAAGTAGAGGAAATTTAAAAACAGAAAGATTTAAAAACTCATGCAAGATAGTAAGAAGCCTAAGAGAGATTTGATTCTTAGTAATCTATAAAAAAAAGGTTATGATTCCACACTATTCTCTATTTTTATGGGTCAGAAAGCAAAAAAGCGATGATCTCACTTTATCTGTTTATATTAAATTATTAACTTAATAAACATAAATAATGGACTTTTTTCCCCTAAAATTAACTTTTGTGACAGTGCTGGGACGAACTCAAGGCTCTGTCCATGCTCTCCACTGAGCTACCACCCATATAACTGTTTTAACTAGCATAAACATTTGAAATTAAGTCTTTACCTATTTCTCCTTTGTTCTGGCTCTGAAATCAAGAGTATACACAAGCATGCTAGTGGATTTTGTTTTTTAATAAACACTTATATAGCACTTACTATCTGCAAGGCACTAAGTTATTCGTTAACTTAGTTCATTCTTATGGGAATTCTAAGTCAAGAAATATTATTGTACTCATTTTACAAAAGAGGGCAGGGGTTTAAAGACTGAAAGAACTTAAAGAACCAGAGGCAAAAAAACAAAACAAGAACAAAAACCCACAGGCAGGATCCTGAACATGCAAAATCTAAAACTAATCAACAAAATCGATTTGAATTATTCTAGCATGGTGGCTGATGAAAATATTCTGGTGTTGGAAAGCTAACAAGACAAGGGTGTTTTTACCCTTCCCTACTCTCACACCTCTCAGACACCCATCTGAAAATGAGGCTAATTAACTGTCTCATTTTAGTTTCTCAGAAGCTTCTCCCAAGCAAATAGATAATGAATGTTTTTTTTTTATTTTCTGTACTTGATAAATTAAGTGTACTTTTCAAGTTCTACTGAGATACCCTATTTTAGAAATAATTTTACTTTTCAAGTTAGAGACATAAATGGATACTTAAGATATGTACCACATCTAAGTGAATTACATAACAATCCTCAGAAAAATGTTTTAGGGCTCCGAATGCTCAGTTGGTAAAGTGCTTTGCCTCGCATACATGACACTATGGATTAGATCTCAAGCACTACATAACCAGAGCATGAGAGTTCTTCTATAACCCCAGGAGTTAAAGGTAAAAGGATAAAGAGTTTAAGGTTATCCTTGGCCACAAAGAAAATGTAGACTAGCCTAGGCTACATGAAAACCCTGTTACCAATAATAACAACAACAACATCAAAAAACCCTCAACAACTATTGTGATACAACTTTCATAAGATGAATGTTTCATAACCTGTAATAAGACTTGCTTATACTTCTATATACTTGCTATTTACTCAAAGTCTTTAGAATACCAGAATAAGTCAGGATAATAATATCCTTTTATTTTTGTCCACTAAATTCATGTTTAGAATGTATGTGATCAGGTACTCTAAACAGTAATCTATAGGTATCTTACCTCTGCAAGTACTTGGAGGAGTCTGTTTACTTGAGCAAAGGTATGGGGAAGAATACCATCATAATTTGACCTTGTACTGAAGGCACGTAACAAACTTTTAGAATCCTGAAGCAGAAATTTCACTGTTGCAAAATCCACTGAATTATTACCTACTAAGAGAGAATTAAGAAAAAAAATATAAAAGAACAGGCATACAACACAATGATCCCCTGAAACACTAATCAAGTATTAATTTTACAATTTAAATAAACATTTCCGCATACATGTCACAACTAATAGTCTCTCTGTTATAGGAAGCAACAATTGAACACATTTATTTATAGACAAAGTGTTCATGCTGACTCTGGTATTGTTTTCAGATTCTAGGAGCTCCTTGAACACAGGCAACATCAAAGGGAAGAGAAGTGAAATATGACATTCTTCATAAAAAGGATTAATCACTAGATAAAACGCCAAGCACAGTGCTTTCAAAGCTGAAGCTGTCTCACATCCAGATAACTATTATAAAGGAATGAGTCACATATTAGAGACAAGCATATAAATTAGATGTGGCTCCTGTCATGATTAAGCAACTATCATGTACCTAAAAATCTATCACATGAGAAGTAAAACAAAATTTATTGATAATAGTATATTATCTCTTTATATACAAGAGTTCAGCTAATGAAGACTTTGGACAACAATAAGAAACAAAAGAATCTAGAATTTCCCTCCTGTGTATTAAAGTAAGATAACCTGCCATAAGGCTCTCCAATCAATTCCCAAGTTATTGGTGACAATCATTTCAGAGGTCTGAGATGTTACACAGAGGCCAGAAACATTATGAAAAGAACTACACAGTAGTGCATCCCTGTGATCCCAGTACTCAGAGGCAGAGGAAGGGAAACTGCTACAAGTTCAAGGACAGTCTTGTCTACATAGTGAGGGACTGTCTGAAACAAACAAAAAACATCTGAAAACTATGTGACACACGCAAGGCAAGCCTGGGCTACATGAGATGTCTCAAAAAATTGAAAAACAGTTTTTGTTAAAATTCTGAAAAAAAGCAAAATAAGAATGATAAATTCTATACAGATATAACAAAAACAAAAATTCATATAGACAAAGTCAAAAAAGTTAATCAGTCATTTCCAAACATTGCTCCATGAATTGATATAATGATATTAAGCTTGGAATACTGAAGTCAAACACATGTACAATGCAACAACTACACACACTACTATTTAAAGACAGTATACAAAATTACACATCATGACTTTTCTAATGTACAGTCATTTGAAAAGCTGGAACTCATGGTGCACACCTGTAATCACAGCACATGAGGCAGCAGGAGAATCATAGGCTCAAGATTATCCTAAGCTACACATTAATTTCAGGGCCAGCCCAAAATATAAGATCCTGTCTCAAAATAAACAAAATTATCTTAGAGTGAAAACTATATATTCTCTACAAGCCACAAAACAAGAAGTATCAGATTTATCTAGATCAAGGACTATAATGGAAGTTTTGGTTTCTTTTAAAACTCAGTTATGTATATATTTTTTGTTTTAATTCCAAGTGTGGCATTTTATTTTGGGCTTTAGTTTGTCCACAGCTGATAGGAACATTTCAACACAGCAGCTTGGAGGGGACAGCTTGCTGCGTTTGCTATTGATGGGAGATTGCTATAGACCCCAAAGAACCCATCAACCCTAAATATCTGGGAGAAATAAAGGGATCTGCGATCCCTCTCCCCAGTAATCTTCTCTCTCCTACCTGGGGTTCGGGGTTGGGAGAGGCTTTAAGAAACCCCAAATAAAAGGTTTTAAAAGGAGTGTAACAGAGGATCAATAATTAGGTACCACCTAGTGACTACAAAAATAATTTTTAATAGAACATACAGTCAAGCCAGGCAGTGGTGGCACACTACTTTAATCCTAGCACTCGGGAGGCGGAGGCAGAGGCAGGTGGATCTCTGTGAGTTCAAGGCCAACCCGGTCTACAGGGCTAGTTCTGGGACAGCCAAGGCTACGCAGAGAAACTGTCTTGAAAAACAAACTAACAAAAAAAGAAAGATACAGCCACTGTACCCTTAGTTTTTCTCCCAACCACCAGTGAAAACTACTACCTGTCACCTTTCTGCTACATGTTAGGACAGAATACTGCTTACCCTTAGGAAGGCAATCATACAAGAGCAGCTAAATAACAAATTTTTGAAACTATCCTATAAATGGTATCATTGTTAATGTTCCTAGACATTGTGAATATATAATTTCTAAAAATATATACTTTAAAAGCTGTTGGCACGGAAGAGATGACTCGCTCTATAGGTAAAGTGCTTGCTGTGCAACCATGAGGACCAGACCTCAAATCCCCCAAAATGCTGGGTTTGTGTAGTGACCTACCCACTCATAATTCTACACTTAAAGGGAAAAGATGAGATAACCAGAGCAGGTTGGCTAGCATGAAGAGCCATACCGATAAGATAAGCTCTGGGTTTGGCTGATTCCTACCTTTCCACCTTATTTTTTGAGACAGGGTCTCAAAACTCTGAACCTGGAACTTGCCAATTCAGCCAGATTGACTGATCAACAAGCCCTAGGGATGTCGTCTCTGCCTCCCCAGCAAGGTATTACAGGCACAAACAACCACACCCAGGTTTTCACCTGGGTGCTGCACTGAACTCAGTCCCTCATTCTTAGTTTCTAAGCATTTTACTGACTGAACAGCCCCCCAGCTTTTCTGATGTTCGCACACGTGTGTACGTGTACGTGTCTGTTTTGGAGATGCCTGTGCATGCATGGAGTCTAGTAGTTGAAATCCTGAAGTATTCCTCCATGGATTTTCCACCTTGTTTTTTCAAACAGTTGATCATCAAAACTTAAGACCTCTAGCTGAACTAGCTAGCCCCTAAAACCTACCTGTCCCCATCCCCCAAGCTCTAGGTTAGAGCACACTGCCACACACAGCTTTTACTGGGCTCTGTAGATCTGAATAGAGGTCATTATGCTTATACAGCAAGTACTTTACCTACTGAGCCATTTCTTCAACCCATTTTGGTTGATTATTGTTTTGTTTTGTTTTTTTCTGATTTTAGAAATGATCCTATACAGTTTAGATTGGCCTTGCACTTACTATGTAACAGAAGTTTACCTTGAACTTCTGAAGTTTACCTTGAACTTCTGATTTTCCTGCCTCCATCTCTCAAGTGCTAGGATTACAAGCACCTGTCACCACACTAGACTGACTTAATACTTACAGACTATTGTGAAAGCAAGTAAAAAAAGATTCATACCTGTAGAGAGATTTTCATATAGGCTCTCAATAGTTAAAAGCAACTTATTTTCCATAACCAATCCAAACACAGCCAGCCAATGTTTTTTAAAGCACTGTAGTAGATTTATTAGAGTCCATGGTGGTTTCAAGTACAGCACCTAAAAAGTATTACAAAATCACCATCTACTGATTTATTTTACCTATCATTTAAACATAGCAATACAGGGACTTATATACATATCCCTAACAAAAAGAGAGCCAGTCAGACTTACATCTTACCTTTTAAAGTACCTCTTACCTTTTAAAATAAGAAGTACTAATCAGAATTTTAAAGTGCTAAGTCTATTACAGATTATTTTTATTTTTTATATTAATTACAGTTTATTCACTTTGCATCCCAGCTGTAGTAACATCCCTCATTCCCTCCCTATCTCACCCTCCGTCCCTCATCTCCTCCCATGCCCCTCTCGAAGTCCACTGATAAGGGAGGCCTCCTTCCCTTCCATCTAACCCTAGCTTGTCAGGTCTCATCAGGACTGGCTACACTGTCCTTCTCTGTGGCCTGGTAAGGCTGCTTGCCCCTCAGGGGGAAGTGATTAAAGAGGCAGCCACTGAGTTCATGTCAGAGACAGTCCCCGTTCCCATTACTAGGGCACCCACTTGGAGACTGAGCTGTCATGGGCTACATCTGAGCAGGGAGTTCTAGGTTATATCCATGAATGGTCCTTGGTTGGAGTATCAGTCTCAGAAAAGACCCAAGTCAAGATTTTTTGGTTCTGTTGCTCTCCTTGTAGAGCTCCTGTACTCTCCAGGTCTTACTATCTCCCCCTTCTTACATAAGATTCTCTGCACTCTGCCCAAAGTTTGGTTATGAGTCTCATTATCTGCTTTTATACAATGCTGGGTAGTCTTTCAGAGGCCCTCTGTGGTAGGCTTCTGTCCTGTTTCCTGTTTTCTCCTTCTTCCAATGTCCATTCCGTTTGTCTTTCTGAGTGAGGATTAACCATCTTACCAAGGGTGGTCCTTCTTGACTAGCTTCTTTAGGTGTACAGATTTTGGTATGTTTATCCTATATTATATGTCTAATATCCACTTATAAGTGAGTATATACCGTGTGTCTTTCTGCTTCTGTTATCAGACACACTAAATCAGTTAGAAGAAAAGTGGGGAAGAGCCTAGAACTCAATTGGCACAAGAGACAACTTCCTGAACAGAACACCAACAGCACAGGCTCTAAGAGCAACAATCAATAAATGGGACCTGATGAAACTGAAAAGCTTCTGTAAAGCAAAAGACACTCTCATCAGAACAAATGATAGCCTACAGACTGGGAAAGGATCTTCACCAACCCTATATCTGACAGAGGGCTAATATCCAGAATATATAAAGAACTCCAGAAGTTAAAAAGCAACAAATCAAATAATCTAATTAAAAAATGGGGTACAGAGCTAAATAGAGAATTCTCAATGGAGGAATATTGAATGGCAGAGAAACACCTAAAGAAATGCTCAATGTCCTTAGTCATCAGGGAAATGCAAATCAAAATGACCCTGAGATTTTACCTTACACCCATCAGAATGGCTAAGATAAAAAACTCAAGTGACAACACATGCTGGAGAGAATATGGAGAAAGGGGAACCCTCCTCCATTGCTGGTGGGAATGTAAACTTATACAATCACTTTGGAAAGCAATCTGGCGCTTTCTCAAACAATTAGGAATAGCGCTTCCTCAAGATCCAGCTATACCACTCCTAGGCATACATCCAAAATATGCTCAAGAATACAACACGGACATCTGCTCAATCATGTTTGTAGCAGCTTTATTCGTAATAGCCAGAATATGGGAACAACCCAGATGTCCCTCAGTTGAGGACTGGATACAGAAATTGTGGTACATTTACCCAGTGAAATACTACTCAACAATTAAAAACAAGGAAATCATAAAATTTGCAGACAAATGGTAGACAGATTGATTTTTTTTATAAAATTCATATTATTAACCTTTTGTTTCATAACTTTTAAGTACAGAAAGCAAACTCTAATTAGAGAAACAGCATAGTTTTAACCAGAAGGGTATCTCAACCCACTTTTTTCTTTTTTAAAATGAAGGCTTTTTTAATGTGTACGAGTTTTCATTACATATATGTCTGCACACCATGTCCCCACACAGGCCAGAAGAAAACAACAAATTCTTTAGAATTGAGGTTACAATTGTGAGTGGCCATTTGTAAGCTAGGACCTGAACCAGGGTCCTCTGCAAGAACAACAAGTGCTCTTGGCCACTTCAGCCTTTCAATCTGCTTTTCTAAATGGTCATTTCTATAAGCAAAATAATATAAATGTTTCATACTACCAGAAGGCAAATCTATAAAGAAAAAAAAAAAAAAAAAAAAACAATCAAATGCTACTCTTATTTGCTACAGTCTTACAAAGACATATTTATAAATAATTCAGGAAGATGTCAATATTTGTGTTTTTATGAAATATCTAATTTAAACCAATCCTCCTAGATCTTTTTTATTATTCTTTATTATTTTTGGATCAGCAATTGATAATATCATTAATCAACAAACATCACACTGGCAAGGTTTAAAATCTTACTGAATAACTGGGATAAAGACCTCAGCTACAATTAATGGGCTGTAACATTTCTCCTAGCTACAAATTTGAATTTGAAACAAACATTAAGTTTTAAAACTAGGCTTTTAAATTTTATAAACTATGGTTTATAAATTTAGTGTTTCATTTAACTGTAAAAAAGACATTGAGCTAATGAAATTCAAAATATCTTATTATCATTTTTACTTTCATATTTATATGGCATAAAAGTCAAATATACAGACATTTCTTCAAACATTTTGACCAAATCAAACTGAATAGGTGAAATATTTATTGTTTGTTTATTTTGTTTGGAGACAGAGTCTCTTGTATCCCAAGCTCACTATATAGCCAAAAATGATTTGGAAGTCCTAGTCCTCTTACCTCCCTACTTTCCAGTGCTAGAAGTAGAGGCATGTGCCACTACACATGGT
Source organism: Meriones unguiculatus (assembly GCF_030254825.1). Taxonomy (NCBI): domain Eukaryota; kingdom Metazoa; phylum Chordata; class Mammalia; order Rodentia; family Muridae; genus Meriones; species Meriones unguiculatus. The sequence continues at coordinate 72,969,072 of NC_083359.1, forward strand.
TTATGTAGCACTGGAAATAAAACCTGTGGCCTCCACAGAGGAACAAAGCAACCAGTGCTGATGAGACCTGATAGGCTAGGGTCAAATAGAGGGGCAGGAAGACCTCACCTATCAGTGGACTAGGGGAGGGGCATAGGGGAAGGAGAGGAAGGGAAAGTGGGTTTGGGAGGAGACAAGGGAGGGGGATACAGCTGGGGTACAAATTGCATAAATTGTAATAACTGATAATAATAAAAAAAATTTTTTTAAACCTGTGGCCTCATGCATTCCAGTCAACCATTCTACCAACTGAGCTATATCCCTAGTCCTTGTGGGAGACTTTTAAGGATTTTCAATTTAAGCTCTAGGAGATCAATATATCAAATATTCATAGTAGGTGCACAGTAACTACTAGTTAATTAAAAAAAATAACACAGAATCTTCACTTGGAGTACCTTCTCTTTCTCATTTTTCCTAAATATATCTACTTTTGCTCTGTTCAAATAAATAAATGCTACACGGTCCTAACCTTTTAGAAACGTTCATCAAATAATTATCAAAAAGTTATTACAAGGTGGGCAAGATGGTTCAGTACATTGAGGCACTTGCCACTAAGACTGACAACCTGGGTTTAATCCAGAGGAGCCCACATGATAGGAGAGAACCAGTTGCTCCCAACTTGTCTTCTGACTTCCACAGCATCACCATGACAAACATGCTTGCATACATACACACACTTGCACACATACACACACTTGCACACTTACATATTCAAAATAAATATATACAATCAAATTTTAAATTATCATAAAACTTAGAGAAAATGTGAGATATGGATTACTGGAAAGCTTTTTAATTTATACAAATATCTTCTAAGATAACAAATCATCAATAATAAAAAGAAATCTCAACTAATATAGTTAAATAGGTACCTCCATCCAAAGATTTCCAAAAGCAATTTTCATTTCTGTTTCTAATATTGAAGATAAAGCTGTCCCAAGATATTTTTCAAGATCATTTATAATGGGTTGAAGTAGAATGGACAATCGAGAATTTGTAGACTCTTCATTAGCTTCAGGCGTTACTAAAAGAGGAAATTACCTTTGGTTTTATTATTTGGGACAGAGTTTCATGTAGTACAATGCAGAAAGTACTCCTAAGCACTGAAGGAAAGTTTTCCCACAGGAGGAAAAACTGAGATACATTTATAAACAGCAACATGCAATGTAATAGTTCATCAAATATCAAGTCACAGAATAGAGCTTTCTAATAAAAGAGCAGCATTGTCCTTATATGTCTGTATGTCTGTCTTTCTTTTTTCTTTCTTTTTGTGAGGGGAGGTTTGAAACAGGGTTACTCTGTATGGCCTTGGCTGTCCTAGACTTGCTTTGTAGAGCAGGCTGGCCTCGAACTCACAGAGATCCCCCTGCCTCTGTCTCCCAGAGTGCTGGGATTACATGCTTGCACCACCGCACCCAGCTGCCTTTATATTTCTCATTAGTTTAAATGTTAAGAAAGAACTATTTTACTAGAGTTGTATGATATTTGCTTTTTCTGTATTAGTAAAGGATTAGAAGCATGAAACTAATTTTACAAAAATATTAGAAAATTCCACTTCAAACGGGTATTTCCAGCCTGGCAGGGGTGGCACACACCTTTAATCCCAGCACTCAGGAGGCAGAGGCAGGCAGATTTCTGGGAGTTCCTGGCCAGCCTAGTCTACAAAGTGAGTTCCAGGACAGCTAGAGCTGGTACACAGAAAAACTGTCTCAAAAGAAACAAAACAAAACAAAAAGAGTATTTCCTACAGCTATTAATTTAAAAGACACATTTTGCAAGGTACAAGTTGTTATGCCCACAATGATTCTAAACACGTAAAAGTGAGAAAATTGATAAAAATAAAATTACCTTGTAAAAGTATATGGACATGGACAGCAATAACAGTGATGTTTGGTTTTTTTTTGTTGTTGTTGTTTGTTTTCGGAACAGGGTTTCTCTGTGTAGCTGTGGCTGTCCTAGACCTCACTAGACCAGGCTAGCCTTGACGATCTGCCTGCCTCTGCCTCCCTGAATACTGGGATTAAGGGGTATACTACCACACCTGGCTGTTCTTTTGCATTTTTATAATTTTTATTTAGTACATATGAGAAAATGTTCCAAATTAATCATTTTAAATGTACAATATGAAAATTTTTTATTAGTTTGAAATGTCAGCAAAAATACTAGTGCATAAGACATATTTCTAATCATTCAAGTAAAACTGTTACCTGCTTTCAACTGTGGCTTAGACATACCAGGCTGAAGACATATATCTGTGTTCAGAGTTAAATTTAGTATCTCTGCATCCAACTCTTCTTTACTGAGTGACTTCACACCACTTATGATGCTTTTACTTCTTAAATTTCTATCATCCCTAAAGGTGGGGTTTGGGAAAAAACATTTTAGAAGATCAACTAGATATTTTTAGATGATCAACTGTGTTTCAATTCAAACATATAAGATCTAGTCAAAGGTTGATTAATTATCAATATGAACACTAAAAATAGCTTTAAGTTTAGAAATGAACTTGATAAAAACATTTATAGGGGACTGGAGAGGTCGTTCAGTGGTTCAGAGTGTTTCTTGTTTGTTCACAGTACAAGAGGACCCTGGCCTCTGCAGGTACCTGCACTCATGTAGACATACCCACACACAGACATATGCACATACGCATTATTAAAGATGACAAAACAAAACTTTAAAAAATCAAAGTTTAGATTACTTGAAGCTTCTACAAACTTCTCTTTTAGCACCCATATAGCCCACAAATTTTATATGTTGTCTTTTTATTTTCTTTCAGTATTTGTGTGTGTGTGTGTGTGTATGTGTGTGTGTGTGTGTATGCTCACACAAGCATGTATCACATGCACAGTGTGCAGAGGCCAGAATAGGTTGCTAGATTCCTTGGAGCTCAAGTTTTAGGTAATTGTAAGCTGCCCAATGTTGGGTTAGAAACCAAACTCAGATCCTCTGAAAGAGCAGTACATGCTGGATTATCTTTCTAGCTCCTAAGCTTCACATTAAGAAACAAGAAAAAAAAAAGGGGGGGGGAAGACATAATAGCACTTTCTGGATGATGAAAAAGTTATATATTGAGAGAAGTATTAACTATGGCACTGTATCGATTTGATAATGCCTACAGTTAATGTATTTGTACATTTCAATTTAAGTACATTTTTTCCTCAAAATCAGACAACTATGCAAAAATAATCGCACTAGATAGGGGATGAATAAAGATTTATAAATAAAATATATAAATTTATAAAATAAAGATTTTTTTTCTTGAGAAACGTTGTTTAATGCTAAAGCTTAGCACACTCCAGCACCAGGACACCAGGACTGGCATGGAGTCAAAGCAGCAGGGACGGCTGGGTGACCCCATGGAGCCTCACATGGCAAAGAGGATGAGGAAGGCGACCATCACACAGAAGAGTTCCATGGCCTCAGACAGGGCAAAGCACAGAATGGCACAGGAGAAGAGCTGCTGCTTGAGAGACAGGTTCCTGGCATAGCCAATAATCAAGCTACCAAACACTGTTCCAATGCCAGCCCCTGCTCCAGCCACACCAACTGTGGCAGCCCCAGCACTGATAAATTTGGTTGCCATGTCAATGTCCCAGGAAATAATACTGGTCTGGAATTCCTGTCTGGCCACCTGGAGAGAGAGGGGAGCTGCTGCAGAAAGGCTGTTTAGATGGGGCCTTTGGTCGGCTCAGGAGGGAGGCAGACACAGGCCTGGTTAGACCCCTGGTACAGGAGCAGATCAGAACTGGAGAAACGAGCAGTGCCTTGGTGGTCTGCACTTTTCAATCTGCACTCCCACTCCCCTTCAGCCCCTGATCAGCCCACAGCACTTTCCCTGTTCCGAACGGCAGACTCTTAATAACTGTTGGAGCTACATCAGCATTTCATTCCTCTCTCCCTTCTAGAACTGGGTCTCATGGATACTGGGAGGTGCTCTGCCACTCAACTATATTCCCAGTCCCAGGAGTTTCTTCTTCACTCTGAATATTGTTAGGATTCTCCACAATATAAATCTTTTTTAAAAATAATTAAGTACCATTTTAATTTTCAGAAGAATATTGGCAGCAATTGTGGAAGTAGAAACCATGGCGGTATTTAGAGTAGAAAAGGAAAAAAACGTGGCTTGTTTTTTATGTTTGTTTTGTTTTGAAAATGTACCATAAAGATTTACTTCCTACACCCCAAACCTCAAAAGAGTTCTCAGAATCTGCAAACAACCCATCTAATGACCATTTTATTTGGGATAGAGGAAAGGCAACAAGGCAGGCAGATCTGCGTGTGATGACTGAGGTGAGCCACCACGCTCTATTTTTTTTTTTTTTTTTTTTTTTGAGATGGAGCTCTCGCTAGGTAACCCAACTGGCCTTCAACAGTGAGGTGATTTTCCTGAAAGTTTCCCGATTAGCAGAACTAGAAGAGCCCACTACCTCACTCATATTTTCGTTATCACTTGGGTGTTAAACTTTAAAGGGTTCTCCAAGGGAAATGATGTGATTCTAGAAGTTCTTGAACCTGAAGAAGAGATACTTGTTGCAAACATAGGGCGTAAACAAAGCGCTGGAGCAAGGACACATCCCGGGAATTGGCAGAGGGACCACCTGGAGGAAACCGAACTGAGCGAAGTCTCAAACAAACCAAAGGAACCCACAGAAAAACATGTTTTAATGTGGGATTGTGGCAGGGAGATACAGAGACCTAACAGAACAAGGTTACTGGAGTATGAGAGAGCAGGGCATCCACAAGACTGCCCAGGGCTTTGGGAATGGAGAGGGTGGGGCTCTTTTTACTCACTTAAAGAATAGACTAGAAAAAAAGCTAGCATTCTTTTTTTAATGGTGATCGATTTCAATCAAATAAGTAGGTGAGTATATTAATCTGGAGCTCAGAAGAATCATATAGACTAGAGATGTTAATTGAGATTGTTAGCTGATTTGAGAAAGTAAATCTAAGTGAAATCTTAAAATAATGCATAGCAGTACCTTCTGACTCCAGACCCATCCTTTCATAAGGAGTCTGCCTTCTCAGTTACTTTCTTTTCGGTTTTTTAATACTTTATGTATAAGAGTGTGCTGTTTGCATGCCTTTCTGTTAACCACGTGCACGCCGTGCCTGCAGAGGCCAGATGTAGATATGCATCTCCTCTAGTGGAGTTACAGATGCTTGTAAGCTGTCATGTAGACACTGGGAATTGAACCTAGGTCCTCGCTCTGCAAGATCACCCAGTGCTCTTAAGCACTGAGCCATCTCTCCAGCCCTACTTTCTCTTAAATAAACTGTTTCTCAGCCTTCAAAAAAAAAAAATAATAGTACACTGTGTTGAATAAACTTTTCTATTACTAACAGCAACAACTAGTACCTGTAACATCATCATCATCATTATCCAACAACAAACCAGATGCACCCTCACGATAGGAGGTATAAGCAGATGACGTACACAATACACATTATCATCACTTAAAGAAAAATCGTGTTGTGTGTGATAGCACACACCTTTATACCCACTACTCAGGGCACAGAGACAGGTGGATTGTTGTGAGTTTGATACCAGCAGGTTTTACATAGGAGTTCTAGGGTATCCAAGAGGTGCTGGCTCACACCTTTAATCCCAGCACTCAGGAGTCGGAGGCAGGTGGATCTCTTGAGTTCGAGGCCAGCCTGGTCTACAAAGTGAGTTCCAGAATGGCTAGGGCTACACAGAGAAACCAAGTCTCAAAATAAACAAACAAGTTTATTAAAAATTATTAAAAATACAAAGTGAATAAATTGTAATTAATGAAATAAATAAATAAATAAATTTATTTTAAAAGTTCTCAGCCAACCAGGGCTACATGATTACATGAGTCCCTGTCTCCATTAAAAAAAAAAAAAAAAATTGACCATGCGCTAGGCACTACTCTAATTCCTTTCCATACACTATCTGATAAACCGTATAAGGCAGGTATTAATACTTGTGTTTATTATACACAAGAAAGGTAAGTTAGGAAACTAGAGAATCATGCAGCTGACAACGGACAGACCTAGGATCTAGCCCAGGAAAACTGACTGCAGAAGAGGCACTCACGACACAGCAGAGCACAAGCAAACCCTCTTCTTGTATGGAAATAGATAACCACCTTCTTACCTCATACAACTAAAAACGTCTTTAAGATTTTGAACCAACATTTCCCCTTCCTCTCTCAAAAGTGTTCTGAATACTATATAAAAATAAAAGTTCATTTATTTAGTATCTCATTTCTCTGGAATCATATATCATAAAAAAATAGATGAGTATGATTAGTGGTAGATTTAAAAGTTAAGTGTTCGATCCTTGATTTGGTAAATATAATTCCCTTTTTTTTTTTTTTTCTAGAGCTGAGGACCGAACCCAGGGCCCACTCTACCAGAGCTAAATTCCCAACCCCAAATAGTTTATTTTATTTTCTTTTATGTATATTGATGTAAAGACATCAGATCACCTAGGACTGGAGCTACAGACAGTTATGAGCTGCCATATGGGTGCTGGGAATTGAACCTGAGTCCTTTGGAAGAGCAGCCAATGCTCTGAACCACTGAGCCATCCCTCCAGCCCCAGTAAATATAATTTCTAAAAATTCTTTGCCATAAGCTATTATTTTAATCACAATGACTATGAAACTCACGTGCACAGAATAACAAGAGAACACGGGAATAATTCCTGGTACTGAAGACAGCATTTTAATACTCGATCATCATTGTTCTCATCACTCAATTCATCTGCAAATGTGGCAAAGGCAACTATCAATAAGTGTGTTAAAATCTGGACATTACTTGAGCATGCTGGCTCATGCCTGTTATCCCTGTTTTCAAGTGGCTGAGGCAGGAAGATTGCCCCAAATTTAAGACTAGCCTGGGCTAGAGTGAGACCCAGGAAATGAGAAGAAAAAGCTGGACTGGAGACAGAACAGGCTGGGACAATAGTTCAGTTAGTAAGTGCCTGTTTCTTCAGGACAACCGGGGAAGATACCAAAACGTCAACCTCTGGCTTTCTCATGCAGACACATATACCTGCACACATGCCTGTGTGTATGCAGAAAAATACACCCACACAGAATAAAACCTCCTATCACCTGATTAATCTTAACAATATCTACAAATCAAAACATGTAAGTTTTGAGGCAATGAAGCTACTCTGATGGTGGATACACGTCACTAAGTATTTCTCCAAACACTACAATGTGAACTGGGTGTCAGATTTGTCAGTGTAGCTGCACTGACTGTAATACTTTTTATCTTTTTGGTTTTTTGAGACAGGATTTCTGCAAACTTTGATATTCTGAAACTAACTATGTAGAACAGGTTGGCGTCGAACTCACAGAGGTCAGCTTGCCTCTGCCTTCCAACTGCTAGGGTTAAAGGCATGAGCCACCACTAGTGACGAAAATATACTTATTTTGATGGACAGTATTGACTGTAAGAGAATATTATGAAAAAAAGAAATAAGTATGTATGGGACTAGAAGCATATGAGAAATTTCCATTACTTCTGCTCAACTTTATTGTAAAGCTCAAACATATCTAATCATCTGCTTTTAAAAATGTATCTAACAGGCTGCAAACTCATTTAAGAAATGAAGATAGCAAAACAGTGTCTACATTCACAAACTCTGAATCTAGACTTCACTTAAATTAGACTTTGCCTGGATTCAAAGAAATGAAATGTGATCAGAATGTTAAATATCTGACTAGAAAACCAAAGTTACGAATTCTAGTCTCAATTCAGTCACTCAAATATTATATATAAAATACAATTGCAGCATGTTTGACATTTTAAAAGGTCTGTAACTAAATTTATTGTGCCTGTTTTTCCTTAGCCTCTAAAACATTGCATTTAGAGAAGTGCAAGAAAAGAAACATATGCCTTTGGCAGAAAAAAACAAAAAGTGAGAAGGGAAGACAGAAAAAGAAAGAGGAGGAGGAAAAGGGTAAGGAGAGGAGAGAGAGAAGAGAGAGAAGGAAAGAAAGAAGGGGAGAGAAGAAGGAGGGAGAGGAAGCAATAGAATGGAAATGTAAATCATTATAAAAAAAAAAAAGAAGGGGGAATCCAAAGTTCTATAGTATAGCCAAGTATGCATAAAACTATATAATCACGATCTGTGAAATACTAACATAGCCTAAGAAAGTATTAGGAAAAACAAAGCCAAAGATTCCCAAAAGGAGCCACAAATTATCATAATACTGTTTTCATTTCACATAATAAAGGCAAATGGCTAATTTTTAAACCATTTTTTCCAAAAATAAGCAAAAACCCAGACAAATCTTTATTGAAGCTTAGCCAAGAACAATACTTACAAAGTTTTTGCGATGCCAGCTGTAATGGCTGACCCCACAGCTTTCTATCTTGATTTCTGAGGCTGTCGTTGATGAAATGAATTGCGGGTACAGCTTTATGCTGGACATGTTTCAGCAATTTTCCTGCTTTCATACGATCTAGCTCTTGCATAACCACCCAGGGAATTATCAACACAAGTGTCTCAAAGTCTAAAAAATAAAGATATTTTTTTTTTTTAGAACCCAACATGTATGGAGCTACTAAATCAATTTCTGGAAAAGTCAAAGTTTTAGAGTCTATGGGCCATGGAGATGGCTTGGGAGACAAGTGTATTTGCTGCCAAACCTGATGACTCACATGGTGGCAGGGGACAAACTCCTACAAGTTGTCTGTAAGTTGTTCTCTAACTACCACACATATCCTGTGGCATGCACATATGTGCACACACACAAATAAATAAATACAAAAAACTAATTTTAAAATACAGTGTCATTCCAACGTATTTCAGATTTCTAGGTTATGCTATTAAGGTTATCTTCTTAGAATTTTCAGATGATAGAATATAACTGTGAGAAAAACAACTCTGCTAATATAAAGTATCAACTCAAAAAAACAAAAAACAAAAACAAAAAAACAGAATCTATGAATGTTTTATAAATACCTGGTATTTCTGTCGTCTTCAAAATTTTAACAAATTTGAGATGATTCATCAGAATATTTGTGTCAATAACAATTAGAAGCTTTTTGTCTGAGGCAGTACTTGCTAGAGAAGAAGAGCAAAGTTACTGTTTCATGACACTTGATAATGAATTATGACTAAATCTGGATATCACAGAAGCACAGATAATTCATTTAACTGTAAAGCCTCTATGTCTTCTAAGCCTAATGGTATAAAAAAATCAATCGTAGGCTTCTCAAGCCATTAACTACCTGACCTATCACTTGCTGCCTCGTAAATTTCAGCCACTCAGGATTCTCTGGGCAGGATCAACAACCTTGGTTAAGCCAGAGTCTGTGCTGAAGGTCAACGAGGACTTGTCCAGGTCAGAGAAGGTAAGGCCTGGCACAGCTGGAGCACAGGAGCAAACAGGTCAAGACTGGAGAACTACCCACAGAGTGCTCTTGGGAGTATTCTCATGGGAAGAGGTCCTTTAAACAAGACTACAAAACTCCTGTTAACAGTAACTCCTATTACTTCAGTTCTTAAGGGAAAAAACAGTAATTGTAAATTCCCAACCCAGTAAACTATCATAAATTGTCTGCGGTTATATTATAATCACAAACTGACCTGTCCCAGCAGTAACTATGATTCTAAATCCTTCCTCCATACCTGGTAGTTATACACTCAAAAAGGATAAATTAATTTTATTATAACATCAATAAAACATCACTGAAAAGCTAAATATGTAAAAAGGAAAATATATAAAAGTAGCAGTGTTACTTCATAGGACATTTGGGTAAGTTTTCTATTAGATCTTATAAGGAAAAGATTATAAATTTATAAAATATGAGTATTTTAAATAAGAACAAAAGGTACCACAACACTTTTTACAGAGAATTCAAATCAGTATACTAATTTAGGTAATCTTATTTTTTTATTTATTTTGCAACAGGGCATATATAAGACTGTATAGAATAGGCTATCATGGAACTCTATGTGGTGCAAGACCATCTCGAGCTCCTCAGCCTCATGCTTCAGCCTCCCAAGTATTGGGACAATAGGCATGTACCACCACTTCCTGTACTTTGAATAATTGTTATTATCTGTTCCCAGTAGTAAAAATAACCAAAAATTTACTATATTAATAAGGAAACCATGAAAATAATACCTTCAAGCAAACTGTCTTCTATTTGATCAGTGTTTTACAGATTAAAAGAACTAAAAGTTATAATTAAGATCAAGAATAAAAAAGTGCATAACTTCATTAGTCATGAGAAAAAGAAAATGTCTAATGGTCTAGTAAGATAAGAGATACACCATGATTTTAACTGAGCACATTTTAGCATTTTATCTATACACTGTAAAAATTGAATGCTGGTACAACAATTCTTAGAAAAACACAGATCATAAAAATTAAGAAGTATACCAGCAGAAGAATGTACATCATCTTCTACCAAGTCAATTTCCATACTCATTAACTCTCCAGATGGTGGAACCACAGGTAAATCCACACTTTTTCCCACACGTGCAGCATGGAGCTCTTCTACTATCTGCATCTAAATTGTAAAAGACCCCAATGAAGTATCTAGTTACTTACTGCAGATATTAAGGAAAGAAAGCAATACATCACAAAAAGGCCTTACATAAAAACATAAAAACATATGGATTTATAACCACAGTTTTAAAGTAAGTTCCTTTCTGTAGTAGCCTCAGGCAAGCAAACTGTTTTACTACTTTAAAACCTAATTTGCCCACTTATAAAGAATATCAAATTTATCTATTTTCTTTAGGATTTTTTGTTTTGTTTTCCTGAGACAGGGTTTCTCTGTATAGTCCTAGCTCTCTTGGAACTCACTTTATAGATCAGGCAGGCCTCAAACTCACAGAGATGGACCTGTCTCTGCCTCCCAAATGCTAGGATTAAAGGCGTGTGCTCCCCTGTCTGGCGAGGATTTTTGTGTCATTAAAGTAAGTTGTGTGAAGTGCCTTCTACAAAACGTAGCGCACAGGCATTCTCATCTCAAAGCGCTTTAAAAAGAGTTGCCCTTCTCTACCGAGTGTGGCCGCAGACTACCGGAGTGCTGGAAGGCTTGCCTAGCATGTGCAAGTCACTGGATCCAATCCCCGGCTCCAGTAAAAACAAAAGTGTGCTGTCAAGTATCCTTGAGATTTCTAATATTGCTTATCAACTATCAGAAACTAAACACTAAATCTTTTATTAATTGCATTACACTTTAAAAATTTCTCTTGTACACTGGTATGCATGCGCCTAAGCACCTTTACCCACACGCCATCTCAGTGGCTCTCAACTATAAAGCTTAAGATCCTTCTCATTTTAGAAGTAGCTCTCTGGTGGTATTCTGATATACAATAATTAAACTATGGCTGGAGATGGTGGCACACACTATAATTCCAGCACTCAGAAGGCTGAGGCTGGAAAATCATGAGGTAAAGGCCAATCATCTTTGTATAAGAAGAAGAAGGCCAAGTACACAGTAAGAACTGTCTCAGATTTAAACTTTCAAAAGAAAATGAGAATGTATTCTCTTTAAAGCAGACATGAACGGTCTTCTATCAAGGAGCACTGAACAGTTAGACAGGAAAATACAAGTAACTATTATAAACAAAGGTTATCCACAATTGTTTAAAGAGAAAGATACAAAATGTTAGTGACTTTTAATTTACTCAGGCAACATAAAATTATACACAATAATTTTATGAAGATAAATCATAGGATTCTAAGTAGAAAATAAAGCAATAGGTAAAAAGATGAAATATCGTGGACTTTCATTTTCACTGAATAACAATGTCATCTTACTGCTGAGTAGAAAAATAAAGAATGAGTTGGTGTCACACCGCATTTTGGCAACTCTAGGTATACACATGCAAAAGCATAACATTAAACTAATATAAAGGAACCTGTGGCCCAGGAACATCACGCTCTGTTTAAAGCAGATTAGCTTATTAAAAGCAAGGGTAAATGCATGTAAATATAAAGACTTCTCCAAGTATTTTCCCCTGGTGCTACAGACAAGCACTCCACCAACTACACTACAGCCCTCGTCCCTCCAAACAGTGTCTGATAACCTAATTACAACTTACAAACTGAACTTCCTAATAAGTCCAAGTATAAGATTTTTAGAGTTTAAGTAGAGACATATTTTCATACTGCCAAGGTTTTTACAGACATTTTATTAAAAGTAAGAACTGCTTAGCTAGGCACCCCTGTAACTCCAGCATTCAGAAGGCCAAGTAAGGAGGATCCAAGTTTGAGATCAGCCTGGGCTACATAGTGAGACCCTGTCCCACACCTTCACACAGCCCCAAAAAGGAAGAATGAAAGAACTTTGAATTTCTTTAAAATATAAAAGTAAATAAGCGCATCAGTAACCTCTTCATCTGTATCTTGGATATTCTCAGATGACACTGAAGAACACGGTGTTTCAAAACTCTGCAATGAGAAAGGGTTTGGAGTTAAGCTTTGTATGATGTATAACAGCATCTCTGGACTCAGGTGGCCAGCTACCAGAACTGGTACCCATCGTGTGTTATGTGTGTAAATCAGAGGACAACTTGGGAGACTCAGTTCCCTCCTTCCACCACATAGGTCCCAGGGATCAAAACCATGTCATCAGGTTTGATGGCAAGTGCCTTCATTCACTGAGCCACCTTGCCAGCTGCCAACCACACTAACGAACAAAAATGTCTCCAGACATTAATAAACGCCCTTAGGGATAAGAGATCACCTCTAGAAGAGAAAAGCCCTGTGCTACCAAGTCATTAAATGTGAGTCATACGCTTTAGGGCTTTTATACTCATTAAAATACTCATCTTTCAATAACAGAATTATGTCACCCTAAGGAATATCCATCATAAAGATAAACAAGCAAGGTTTCAGTGGAAGAAAAATTTTATTCATAAATCGCTGAAGTGTTTCCCAGCCCTCTGGCTAACATCAAGTATAGAAATCAGTGAGCCATTTCTAAAAGTGACCTGCCAAAACAACGAGAGAAATCTAAGGACTGATACAGCTAAGGAGAAAAGGCAAAAAACAGAGAGCTGTATTCTACAGTGAGTGAGAGCATCAGAGGTCGGGTTTCTCGTCTCTTCTAACAGAGACTGAAATATCTTTCAATAAACCTCAACTCTGAGCCAATACTTTAATATTTTATAAGATTTATAATTCCTTCTCTCTCTTACTTTAAATCTTATTAAAATTTCTCAAAGGTTTTCTTAAATGAAGAAGTGTCATGGAAACTAGACTGATCAGAACTGCTTGTAACTAGACATTCTAAGTACCCATGTTCTCTTCTTCAGGCCAGTTCTACCCACTGCTCTCTGGCCTCACCTCACTTCTCAATGTGAAGTCAATGAGTCCATCACCTAACAATGCAGGATATTTATGTTAACTGTCTTTGAAACTTCCTAAGCATATTACAAATGAAAACAGCAGCGGGCATTTAGCTGATGTTGCACCTTACTATGCTTTATTAAATGCACTGAGGATAAATTTTATCTGTTAAAGTGACTCTAATGGGAAAACATGACTATCTTGCTCCCCTGATTACTTCTCAGTGCCTCTCATAGTTCTATCTACAAGACACAAAACAAAACACTAGGCTTTCCTATTAGACACTATTCGTCACTGTTCTATTGGTAGGAAGCAGCACCATGACCAAGGCAACAATTATAAAAGGAAGCATTTAATTGGGGGCTTGCTTACAGTTTGACAGTGTTAGTCCATGGTCATCATGGCAGACAGGCAGAGCACTGGAGCAGCAGCTGAGAGCTACATTCTATCCACAGGCAGCAGGCAGAGACACACTGGGCCTGGCAAGGGCTTTAGAAATTTTAAAGCCCACTCACAGCAAAAACAAGGAAACACCTCCTAAATCCTTGTAAATAGTTCATCAACTGAGGATTACACATGCAAATATGTGAGCCTATGGAAGACATTCTCATTCAAACCACCAAGACATAAAACCATCTATTATCTGTGGATTTCTATCCAACACTTCTCTGTCTGTCTTGGCCTGTCTCAGTCTCTTCTCTTTTGCTATGCAGAACATGCTAGCCTTCAATCTGTGACAATCCTCTGCCTCAGCCTCCAGTGTACAGGGATTATACAGGCATGCCACAGATTCTCTCTGTGTTTTGTTTTCTTGTTAGGACAAAGTATAGTGTAGTTCAGTACAGGCTGTTTCTGAATTCACTATATTACTGAAGGAGCTTACATTCCTGGATTTCCTGCCTCCACCTCACAGGGGCATGCTCCTACAGTTGTAATAACCCAAAGTTCCAAAAAAGTTTTCTTAAAGGTAAATAATTTTATTCACCATAGAAAAGGTCAGAGAAAGGTTATTAAAGTGGTCCACAAATGTCAACTTATTATGTAATTTAGAAGCAAGAATGTTTCAAGGTTTGTAGACTGGATTGTGTTATGCTGTGGCAGAAGAAAGGCTTCAAGATTAGTACGCAAAAGAAGCCCTCACAGAAACACTGGGATACACCTCCACCAGGGCTACATATAAGATCAACACATGCACAAGAAAAGCCTGCAACATACAAACATGGGAAAAAGTGAGCACCACGAATATATAGGTAGAGATTAAGATGTGATAGGCAATGCATGAAGCTGTATGCAGAACCGCAAGTAACAGATCAACCACAGAAAAGTCCACTGCTAAAATAAGCCAGAAAGTCAACACTGAAGTAATATAAAACTGCAACTCCTTGTACAGTAGGTAGGAAGCTGAGTTACTAAAGTTCCTCTCTGCCCTGGCTGGCTTCCTCCCATTGAAAGCGTATCTTCTCCTAATCAACTGCCACTGCCGGAAATGGTACCCTTTCTGAGTAAATTCTCTCTTTGCTTCCTACTACCTACATGTCTTGGCACAGTTCTCTGTCCAGAGCACAAGAACCTGGATGCTGTTCTGAGACTCCAAAACCAGGTGGCATCAGCGTCACCCTAAGGAGGCTGGGATGAAAAGAGTAAGACAAGACACGGGTACATTTCTACATGTCTAAATTTAAACCTCTGTAATTAGCATCCTAACAGAAGCAACTAAAATCTGAGTATTTTAAATATTTTTACTAAAACCAAACCTCTTCATTTTATATATTACCTGGATACAGTTTTCCTTAGAATATGAACCATTCATTTCTTGGTGCTCGCAATGGTATTTTCTTTTCCCCTCACAAACAGTCTGCTTATGTGCTGAACCTGAAAACAAGTTTTCAGTTTTGTGCGTGGCCGGACTTAATGACATCTGGTAACTGTGCAAGCATTCCTTGATCTCCTGCTTAATCTTTGACTTACTAGAGTCTACATTAAAGACGTTTTCTTCCACAGGCTTCTGGAGGGTGCTAGAGGACTTTTTTGGAATTTTGAAGCTGATCTTCTTTCTTCCAGATTGAAATGGTTCCTTGATATTGTTGAAATTATAATTCTGAGGAAGTTGATCTTTCTTGCACTTCTCCAATTCTTCAGAACTATCTTTATCCTTCTTGTTCTTTTCTTTCAGTTCTTTCATCTTCTTCTGAAGAAGTGAATGTGACCAATTCTTGTCCATTGTCTGGCCTTCAGGTTTAGATTTCACACCTTTGGTAATTTTAATGTTGCTATGTTTTTTTATTTCATAATCGGGCTTACTTCCAGTATTGGTCAATTTATTAGCTTTAAGTTTAGTATCTTCAATTTCATTTGATGTACATCTCTGTGAAGTAATTTGATTATTATTTGAATATGATGCTACGTCGGTTGAGGAACTCAATTTTGGTCTCTTTCTAGGCGTGTCAACTTCTACATTCAATCTATAAAGCAGCATAAATACTGAGGTTAGTTATGTTTGTTATTCAAACTGTTGCATTGCCGCCATTATGTTACAAGTTAACTGGGCTAGCTCTAAACTTCTTAAAAATGTCAGAAACAGGGCTAGAGAGTTGGCTCAGTGCTTAAAAGTTCACACTGCTTGGACTGGAGATGGCTTAGAGGTTAAGAGCACTGGCTCCTCTTCCAAAGGTCCTGAATTCAATTCCCAGCAACCACACAGTGGCGTACAACCATCTATAATACGATCTGGTGCCCTCTTCTGGCACGCAAGTGTACATGCAGACAGAACACTGTATACATAATAAATAAATAAATCTTTTAAAAAAAGGAAAAAAAATAATTCATACTACTCACATAGAGGGCTTGAGTTTCATTCCCAGCACCCAAACTAGGTAGCTCATAATTGTATGCTTTTTATATTTATGCCGATTATTAACAAGAAATTTCCTAACTATAAAATTCTTTGAAACGCTTATCCAAAGAATGAAAAAAAAATTGAAAAAAAAAAAACAAAAACAAACAAACCTAATTTCCTTGTCTCCACCATCATTCTTCATATTTTTAGTTGTAATCACGATGGTAAATTAACACAATTTTGGAGCCATACCTATAATTTGGTAAATTACATATTTTCTCACAGGTACTATATAATCTATACATAATTTCTAAATTAGATTCAACAAGCTCTTTACTCATACATATAATAAAGTTATATACCTTATAACTCTGTATAAAAACCAAGTCCCAAGAGTTAACAACAATCTATACTGTATCTGAGTACATTATAAAACAGTTTTGGTGGATTTTTATTTCACTCAACTCTTTCTTAAACTTCTGGTAATCTACCAGAAATATTTGCATGCAAACAGTACTCATCAAAGTAAATAAAGTGTTTTCCAAATTTAAATATTTAGTCTTGGGCCAGCAAGGTGGCTCAGTGGGTGAGTGTACCTCCCACCACCAAGACTAACAACTTGAGTTCAATGCCTGGAATTCCCCAGTGGAAAAAAAAACCAACTCCTGCAAGTTGTTCTTTGACCTCCACATACCAAGAACACATACATGCTCCCAACATAAAATGACTACAAAGTAATTAAATAAATATTTAGTCCTGATGTTTATCATGGTGATTTCAAGATTTAACCTAGGCTACATGGCAAGCTCCAGGACAGCCTGATCTACATACATAGCTACACTTTGTCCCTAAATCCCAAGGGTGGGGATATAGCCCAATAATAAGAGTGATTGCCTAGCACACACAAGACACTGGGGGTTCAATCCCCAGTAATAATAGTAATTAAAAAATTGTTTTTAGTCTCACTAATTCTGAGCCAAAACTGTATAAAGATGTCAAGAAAAAAAAAAAAAAAAGAGAGAGAGAGAATTTACCTTTTCAGACCTTGTTTTCTCTCTGTATTATAATATAGAATGTCTGTATCATCTGGCTTCTGAAATTAAAAAAAAACAGAAAATATAATTGTGTACTGTTTTTACAGTTACAGGGAAGAATAAGAAACATCTGTGTTCATAAAAATGTGTCTACCATAAAAATTCACTTAATCTTTCTAATCATCTTGGGACAGATATTATCACATTTATTACTGAGAAAGCACCCAAGCTTACAGAGTTTGAGATCATTCTGATCATCACAGTGGAAGTTAGTGGAAGTCATGATCTAAAACATGTCTGTCTAACTCAATTACACCATCTTATCTAGGTAATCAGAGGACCCAGATACAAAAAGATAAAGATATAAAGGACATGTACAAATATCTTAATTATTTTTAATTTTTTTTTACAACTTATTCATTTTATATCCCAACTGAGGTCCTCTCCCTCAACTCCTCCCAGTCCCAACCTCCCTTTCTTCCCCCCCCAACCTCTTCCCCTAATCCACTGAAAGAGGGTGTTCTCCTCTGCCATCTGCCCATAGCTTATCACGTCTGCTCAGGACTACCTGAATCCTCTTCCTCTGTGGCCTGGCAAGACCACATCACCAGGGGCAAGTGATCAAAAAACAGGTAACCAGGGGCTGGAGAGAGAGCTCAGTGGTTAAGAGCGCTGACTGCTTGTTCTTCCAGAGGACCCAGGTTCAATTCCCAGCACCCACATGGCAGTTCACAACTGTCTGTAACCCCTATTCCAGGGGTTCAACACCTTCACATAGACACGCGCAGTCAAAAACACCAATGTACATTAAATAAATTAGAGCAGGCAACAGAGTTCAGGCCAGAGGCAGCCCCTGCTCCCCTCACTTAGGAACCCACATAAAGACTGAGCTTCCTAAGGGCTGTATCTGAGCAGTAGGTCTAGGTCCTCTCCATGCATGGTTCTTGGTTGGTGCATCAGTCTCTGCAGGACTCCCTGGGCTCAGGTTTTTTAGTTTTGTTGGTCTCCTTGTGGGGCTCCTGTCCTTCTATCTCCCCCTGCCCCTTCTTCCATAAGACTCCCTGTGCTCTGCCCAAAGTTTGGCTGTGAGTCTCATAAATAGCCTAATTAAAAGGATATAACTAAATGTCAAAGTAGAGTAACAGTCAGTATATGCTAAGAGTTCAAAACATCCACCATCAAAAGATGGAAGATACTCGTGGGAAAAGATTAGCAGAAGATATGAGAAAGGCGAAAAACAGTAAATGATATGAATTCAGCAGGAAAAAAAAAAAGATTAATTAGCCCCACTGGAGGGAGAGGAAGTCTGTCAAGAAACAAAGGACAGGTGATAAATTACTTAGTTAAGAATGGACCAAATTTAATTTAGCAGAGGACAAATAAGAACGCTGGGGCTGGCAGTGTGCACACACAGCATGTGTAAGGCCTTGGGTTTGATCCCCAGCACTAAGACTGATATAAAAACAATAAACTGAAGCAAACTTAATCACAACCATGTGCCACATATTTTTCAGTAACAGACCACACATGTAACAGTACTCCATGATGAAACTGGAAAAGAATGCATAGCTGCAAAGTCATGAGAAAAGCAGAACACAACTCCCAAGAAAATGCTAAGTGAAGGATACTGCAGAAGCCTTTGAAGACCTCAATATGCTACAAAAAACCTTTAAAACAGCCCACAATACCAAAGGTTTCCATTACTGGAGAACGTTCATGCTGCAAGCAATGAAAAAATTATAGAAAAATACAGAAAGAAAATTTCTATCACAAGCCCTCTAACTGTACATTAAAACTTTGCTATGTCTAAGTGTACTGAGTGTTCCAAGCCAATTACTTGAAAGAGTAAAACAGAAAGACTAATTCATCCAAGAATTCAAGGCCAGCCTCAGAAATATAGTAAGAGTCAATCTCTTGAGGGGAAAAAGAAAAAACAAACAAACAAACAAACAACAACAACAACAGAACACTTTTAAATCCTTAAAAAAAGCGCAGGAGAGATGACTCAGAGATTAAGAGCACTCGTTATTCTTCCAAAGGTTCTGAGTTCAATTCCCAGCAACCACATGGTATCTAATAACCATCGATAATGAGATCTGGTGCCCTCTTCTGGCATGCAAGCACACACGCAGGCAGAACACTGTACATAATATATTTTAAAAACTTTCATCAACCCCTTCTTCCATAAGACTCCCTGCAGTCTGCCCAAAGCTTGGCTATGAGTCTCAGTATCTGCTTCAATATCCTGCAGGGTAGAGTCTTTCAGAAGCCCTCTGTGGTAGGCTTCTGTCCTGTTCCCTGTTTTCTCCCTCTTCCGATGTCTATCCTGTTTTCCCTACTGAATGAGGATTAAGCATATTACCCATGGACCTCCATCTTGCTTAGCTTCTTTTTTTTTTAATTAATTAATTAATTTATTTATTTATTTATTACATATGCAGTGTTCTGCCTGCATGTGTGCCTACACACCAGAAGAGGGCACCAGATCTCATTATAGGTGGTTGTGAGCCCCCCATGTGGTTGCTGGGAATTGAACTCAGGACCTCTGGAAGAGCAGCCAGTGCTCTTAACCTCTGCACCATTTCTCCAGCCCTTGCTTAGCTTCTTTAGGTGTACAGATTTTAGTATGTTTATCCTATATTATATGTCTAATATCCACGTATAAGTGAGCATACACCATGTGTGTCTTTCTGCTTCTGGGGTACCTCACACAGAATGATCTTTTTTTAGTTCCCACCATTTGCCTGCAAATTTCATGATTTCCTTGTTTTTAATTGCTGAGTAGTACTCCATTGTGTAAATGTAAGCTCCACAAGAAGAACAACAGAACCAAAAAAATCTGGGCACAGAGGTCTTTTCTGAGACTGATACTCCAACCAAAAACCATGCCTGTTTGGCATGATCTATGATTCTTTAGATTATGCAAAGAAGAATGAGCCTAAGCACAGACTTGCAAGACATGGCCTTTATGAAAAGAAAAAGACCTCCCGTAAACGAAAGGAACGCAAGAACAGAATGAAGAAGGTCAGGGGGACTGCGAAGGCCAACGTTGGTGCCGGCAAAAAGCCAAAGGAGTAGATCTTTTTGCGGTGACTTGATCTGCTGTGATGTGCACATTTCTGAGAGGACAAATAAACTGAAAAGCTTCTGTGTCAAAAAAAAAAAAAAAAAAAAAAAACCATGCCTGGAGATAATCTAAAACCCCTCCACAGATGTAGCCCATGGCAGCTCAATCTCCAAGTGCGGAGTGGGGAGGCAGCCTTACCAGGACACAGAGGAAGACAATGGAGCCAGTCCTGATAAAACCTGATAGGCTAGGGTCAGATGGAAGGGGAGGAGGACCTCCCCTATCAGTTGACTGGGGGAGGGGCAAGGGAGAAGAGGGAGGGAAAGTGGGATTGGGCCAGGGATGAGGGAGGGGGCTATAGCTGGGATACAAAATAAATAAGCTGTAATTAATAAAAATAAATAAATAAAAATAAAAATAAAAAGGGAAAAAAGACTTAAGAAAAATAATTTCATTGAGTTATGGTATCTAAACACTTAAGAGTTTTCTCTTCTGGGTTGAAGCTAGTTTAACACAGTGTACTGAACTAGTAGAGCCTACTGAGATTTCTCCCTCCTTCTTGTCCTAAGAATGCCACTCAGGATTAAAAATGAACAGAAAAAGCACAAAATAAAGCCTGACTTAATCATTATAAACTGACATTCTCATTCAAAAATGAGCTCTGAGAACCCTAAGAGACACAAACTTTAATAAGAAGGAAGACTCAATCAAGAGGAGGATTCAAGGAGAAGCCAGAAGCCTTGTGCGCTTCTGAAGTGGAGGTGAGCTGAGTACAGTCAGATAAAAATGCTGTGAGACAGCACTGCCACAGTGGGATTCAGTCCATTAGACAAAACCCCATATCTCATTTTCAATGGATCAAAAGGCTGAAGACAATGTTGTCTGAAGTACCTTCTATTTTACCAAAGAGGTGAGTCTTAAATAAATTCTTGCCTCCATAAAGGTTAAGCTCTAATGAAAAAAATATATAAATATTCTAATATGTTTAGCATGTCAGATGATACTACAGATGAAATAAAATAGAAAAAAGGTGAAGAGCTGTTAAGTAGAAAGATTAAAAAAAATTCCACTGATAAGCTGACAACTGAATGAGGAGACCTTAGTGAAGAAACAAGGGCTAGAAATGTAGCTCAGTGGACTGCTTGCCTAGCACGCATAGGCCCTGTGTGCAATCTCTAGCACCACATACACTAGGCACAATGGTCCACACTTGTAACCCAAACATGGTAAAGTAATGGTAAAGTGTGTCTGTAGAGTAGATGGCCTTCCCAGTCCCAGAAGGGGCTTTTAACATGGAAAACCTCAAAAAACTACAGAAAAGAGAAGTGACATAATCTGACATACTGTAATAGGACCAAATCGGCCACTATGTTATAAATATACCATGAGGTAGCAAAGGAAGAGACAGGGAGAAGAATTTAGAAACCAGAGAAATAACTAAGGAAAAGAAGTTCTTTGCTTAGATCACAATAACAGCAAGAAAGGAAGTAGTGAGACTCTGAAGATGTCAAAAAGAGAAAACTGACAGAAACTGATTACAGTCTGGCTGCAGGTTCAGGCTAACTACCAAGTTTTGTCCTAAGCCAAAAGAATGGACTGCAGTTTACTAAATTAGAAAAACTGAGCTTGGTTACTTGAAAGGTTAACAAAATGAATAAGAAAACTGGAAGCAGTGGCACACTCCTTTAATTTCAGCACTTCAGAAGCTACTACAGCCTAGTCTACATGGTGAGATCCAGGCCAGCCAGGGCTACATAGAGAGATATCCTGTCTCAAAAAAAAAAAAAAAAAAAAAAAGGGAAAGAAAGGAAGAAAGGAAGGAAGGGAGGGTGGGAGCAGAGGAAGGGAGGAAGAAAAAAAGAAGAAATGATTCAGAGCTGTGTGTAGTGCTGCAGACCTGTAACCCTGGCTCTTAGGACGACTAAGACAGTCTAAGGTATGCTACAGTAACAATGCCTTGAAGATCCTGCTTCAAGAAAAAAACAAATACATATGGAGGAACCAGCACAATAAATCTGAGAAACAGTCACCAAGAGATAAGGAAAACTACCAAAGTGAAGTATCTCAGAAGTCAAGTCTGGAAAGTGTCTCAAAGAAAGGGCACAATCAACTATAGCAAACACAGCTCGGATGTCAAGGCAGACTGCTCTCTTAGTTAACTGATCGAGTCAGCAACACAAGAACAATCACCAGCTTGAAGAAAGCACATCCAGAGGAGTAATGGCAAGAAAGCTATGCGCTAAGCCTCAATTTCTTATCTGTGATTTAAATAATACACCACCACCTCACAGATCTACAATAATTTTTTATATCACACTACAAAATTAAGGTGCTTTGTTTTCATTACACAATTTTTTAAAAAAAGGTTAAGTCAGCAAATTAAAATTCTTACTTTATCAAAAGTTGAAGCGGTGGTCCGTTTTTTCTGATATACTTTCCCACAGGATTCTTTGGTAGTCATCTTGAAAAACTAAAAATACATTCAAAGAACATTTTTTTTAACCACAATAAAAAGTATATCACAAGCCACTCTTCATTTAAAGTTTTACAAAATAATTTTCATTTTCTTGCCACATCCAGTACAGCAAAAACTAAAACTTGGAGTTCTTAGGAAAGAACAATGACCTCAGAGACTCACAGGGACTCTGAGTTTCCTTCACTAAGCAAAGAGAAGTTAATTTTACAGGGAGTATCCTGCTATCTAGAGCTGTAGAGACACTAAGGGCTCAGGGATTCCAAAAGACATACTTCCCCCCCCAAAAAAAAAAAAAACCACACATAAGGGAATTTTCCTTCTGGCTATCAGATTGCCCTACAGTTTTCCAAAGACACCTGAAACTCCAAGGGAAGGATTATCTGAATCACAAACTGCCCTTGAATCTAGGTTCTCCATTGATCGAAGCTTGAAAAGCCCTCTGCAAAACAACAATTTCTAATTATCCTCAAGATACAGTTCTCTCACTGTTTCTCAATACTTAGTTACATTCTCTTGCCTAAAGATCTGCTTCTTC
This sequence comes from Meriones unguiculatus, assembly GCF_030254825.1. Classification (NCBI taxonomy): domain Eukaryota; kingdom Metazoa; phylum Chordata; class Mammalia; order Rodentia; family Muridae; genus Meriones; species Meriones unguiculatus. The sequence continues at coordinate 72,992,360 of NC_083359.1, forward strand.
AGCTTCATCAGTCAACTTTTCAGGAATGGTCCTCAAGACACTCTGCCTTCACCCTTAAGCATCCGATCACCATTTCTGGCTGCCTAAAAGACTGTTTATTTTGCCCTGGAAACACCTGGAAACAGATTAATTCTTCATTTCTCAGCAAACTGTCACTCACTATATGATACTTCAAAGAAACTGCATATATATGCATATATATATATATATATATATATATATATATATATGAAGCCCCAGTTTCATCTTATGTAAAACAGGGACAGCTTATCCTAGAACATTTTTTTTAAGGAGCCAAAGAGCACAACAGATACAAAAACTACTTTGAGGCTGGTGAGATGGTTCAGTTGGTTGTGTTCTGGAGATGGACTTAAAGGTGCTTCTCGTCATGTTAAAAACATCTGTTTAATGTGTATATCTGACCCAAAGCCATAGCCTTTACTATAGTATTCTTAATATCTGCCATTTCTGGGGTAGACTTTGACACAAGAATATCTTAAACCTATTCCTTCTAGTTACTTTATAAAGAAAAATCCAAGCATCCAGGGTTTAGCACTAAAGCCAGTAAGGTATTTCTGCCTAACTTTCCAGTGTAAACATGAAGATGGGGGCTAAAAGTAGATGCTGAGTGTATGAAAACTGGCCAAGCTCCATTTGTGGCTGATTACCAACAGCTCTGCCCACAGAAGAAATGTTACCGTGGACACACTTAAGTTGTTTATAAAGGTTATAAAACAGCTAACTGATACTCATTTAGTGGGATGCAGTTTTATCTGTTACTCTCAAAATGTTATATTCGATTTACTGATGTTACTTTTCTGAGTTGTTTTTTTTTAATATATTTCCTTTTGTGTGCAAAAAAAAAAATTCATATGAGTTTCAGGATGTGACCTGGCATAGCTCAAAAGGATCACAGATGAGATTTTCCCTGGTCTTTCCCATTTAATAGACAAATTTTAACTTCTGTCTCCAGTCTGAATTTGTCTCAGGAGATTTTCACCTGATTTTCACCTGTTTGACTCTGTTCCGGGATCAGCTATGGACTACAAGCTGAAATCTGGACTTCCTGAAAACTGACATGATTGCTTCCTGCCTCTTCGGGTGGATCAACTAACCAATTGGGACTGCCCCATTGCCCAGCTTTTGACTGGCATTTCAGCCTCTCTAGTCCCGATCAACTAACCGATTGGGACTGCCCCACTGCCCAGCTTTTGACTGGCATTTCAGCCTCTCTAGTCCCAGATGCAGGGTCCAATTGTCAGCACTGAAGTAGCTCCAGAAGATGGATCTCCAGCCCAAAATCCCAAATTGGCCTAGAAATACTAAATATGATTAATTTCTCCTAAGATAATTCTGAAGCAGTGTAAAGATCAATTTATGGCCCACAGGATTTGCTGAGAGAACTTGCTGAATTTTTCTTAGGCCCACTGTACCAACTGTTAAGAAGATCCTTAAAATGCTAATTAGCAGTCTTGTGTTTCCTATATGATCCAATAAACCACCACTCAGAACACATATAAACACATCCCGGGAATAAAAACATGGGCTATTAAGTTTTCACGATCGCCTTCCTATGGAAAGAAATACAACGCTCAATTGACACTTAGCAGATTCTTCTCCATACAACACATGGGTTCCAAATTCTTCTCGGAAGTGAAAATAAACTACAGAAAATTTAGTAAGACAAATCTACCTATCTGTGTAAGTACTGACTGAAAAATTAATTTACCGTTTCTAAATCTTTACAGGGTCTACTACCTTAGAGGCTGCAACACAGTTGAAAGGAGTTTTTTTTTTTCTTTTTCTTTTTTAACTATTGTAGACTGGGTCGAGATGGAAACTACTAAAGACATTAGCCGACACAGCCACTAATCTCCTTGTTTATGTTACCTTTATATTATCTGCTACAGGGAAGTAATTTTAGAAAAAATATTTGGCAGTTTCAGAACTTCTTTTTGTATTAATGTAACTTGTTTTTGTTTTGCCTATAAAAAGCAAATTGTGGACGCTGGGCTCCAGCAGGATCATGTCAGGATGGAAAGGATTTTGATGAGAGTTTTTATGTTGTCTGAAAAGCAAGGGAGAGAGCAAGAGAGCAAGAGATATTTAAAAAATAAAATAGATTATCTAAAATAAGAATGTCTGGTTAAGCCAGAAGAACGAAGCTAGGAACCTGAAGGTATATAGAATGTTGCAGAAGGTTAGTGAATGTATTATAAAAAGTCAGAGAGTTAATATGATTTGAGAAAGAACTATATTTAAAAATATGTTATAATTCATTTAAAAGGCTGGTGATTCTTCATTGCAAAATATTTTTTATGCTCTTTTACGGGGAAGAATTCTGGCTGATAGGTTTGGTGTGGCCAGAACAGTTTGTACAGTTTAAAATTGTTCTGTACTGTTATGTTATGCAGTTGGTTCTAAAATTTATTTGATCACAATGTTAGGACTTTTGGTTGTGGGAGATTATGGATGCTCCACAGTGTTTGCTGTATCATCAGCATCACCTAATGGCTATTTTTGGTACTGTCAGCTATTATCTTGGGCATCTACTTAGCTGAAATGGAAACTAATATTGCAGCAACTGGAACAACTGGGCTAAAAGCCTAGAGAGACACTAGAGAAAAAGATAATAGTTCTTTTTGGCTTACTACCCCTATATCCACCCTGAAGGGACCCCTACTCATTTTGATTTTTATCTTTGGACCTTGTATTTTCAATTGCTTGATGGCTTTCATAAAGAAATGCTTGAGAGCAATACACTAACGGTACTCAGATCCCATTGTAAAAAGGCAAATCTATAGGATACAAGGGGTCATATCTGGAAGACCCAAGATTGGGTTTTCAAATGATCATGGGAAAGGGGGAAATGAGAGACCAAAAGATTAAAAATTAGCAGCTATTATTAATTAAGGCCTGAACTAGGTGGGTGGAGAAATCTAGTAATGCCCTGAGGGGAAGAACCACCTTACTGCGTTCTTTCCCCACCCACTAGAGGTAACAGTTGCTAGGAAACTGGCCCATCTCCCTAGGGAGGGACACCAGGTCATTATGGTCTGGGGACCTTCCTATAGCCAATCAATTCAAAATGTAGCATTTTGACCAATAGATGCTTGCCAGGCAGGAATCACCCCTGCCTTGGGCATGCTGGGAGGGACCAGAATCTTAAAATCACCCAAATAACCTGAGCAAGGCTCCCACCACTTCGATGGTGGGGGGTGTGGGCCCAAGCTGCAGCTTGTAATTTACAATAAAAAGAACCTCATGTACTTACAGTGGAGTCTAGTTATTCCTGGTCTTTTGGGGTTCGTGAACTGGGCAGAACAGTAGGAGTGCCCTCTCATTTACATGCACACACTGTGACATGCATGCTCCCAGTTATACACACACAGTAAGTAACAAAAATCTTAAATTACTTTGCATAAGGCTGTATATAGTAGGACTAAATAAATACCTATCTGGTTAGCTTTTTACCAGATCTAGAGTTCCTTGAAAAGTGTGCTGCATTGGTGGACAAACTTAATAGATAGAGTATGCCTATAATCCCAGCACTTGAGAAAATACAGCAGGAGGATTGCTACAAGTCCAGACAGAGCTACATAATAAGCTCTTCAGAGTAAGATTCTACGTAAAAGAACAAAGCAAAAGTTAAGAGAAATATTCATGAATGACTGGGTGAGTGAATGAGTAAATTCATATCCTCAGTGTATCAACTTTTTTATTCTGAACTACTTCTGACTGTATCCTAAATCACAGGTTTTCTGTCCATTTCTTAACCCAGTTTTACATTTCCAGCTCTGTTTTAGACCAAAGGCAATTAACATTAGCCAGTGACCAAAAACAAAACAAAATACCCCCCCCCAAAAAAAAGACAGAAAGGAAATTGTAAGACAAGCACAGACATACCTTACGGTCGTAAACAGTCTCAAGCTTATGGGCACTGGTAGTACAGAGCAGCATCCTGTGCTAGGATATGGTGGCCAAAGACTGGAAACATCACCATATCTGTTGGGGCAGGACAACATTAAAGTGATGTTAAAAGAGCAACAGCTGGCAGTTACAATATGAACATAGCAAAGGCTACAATCCACGTCATTCCAATTACTCCTGGTCATTCACAAGCCAAATAATTAAAGTATAAAATAAGATCTCTCAGCATTTGGAAGGCAGTGGCAAGCTACACAGCAGATGCTGAGGCTCATAAGCAAACTTTGAGCAAATTACAGGGGATCTTAGGAAAGAAGAGGGAGATAGAAAGACCTGGAGGGAACAGGAGCTCCACAAGAAGAGCAACAGAGCCAAAAAATCTGGGCACAAGATTCTTTTCTGAGACTGATACTCCAACCAAGGACCATACATGGAGATAACCTAGGTCCCCTGCACAGATGGCAGCTCAGTATCCAAGTGAGTTCCCTAGTAAAGGAAACAGGGGCTATCTCTGACATGAACTCAGTGGCTGGCCCTTTGATCACCAACCTCTGGGGGAGGGGGAAGGAGCCTTACCCCACAGAGGAAGACAATGCAGGCAGTCCTGATAGGCTAGGGTCAAATGGAAGGGGAGAAGGACCTCCCCTATTAGTGGACTGAGGGAGGGGCATGGGAGAGGAAGCTGTAGGGGGCTTCAGTTGGGATACAAAGTGAATAAATTGTAATAAATAAAAAATAAAAAAGAGGAAAAACACAATTAAAAAAAAAGACTCCATCTTCTCAGATGTCTCTAGCCTATGTCAACTTGACTTAAAACCAGCAAGCACAGCATCCATGTGTTACTACATATTTTAGATCTTATGAGCATGAAATTCACATTCCTTTTATGCAAATAAACAAACTCACTGAGATGGATTGAGTGTGATTCCAGCTTCTTAAACTAGGGGTTACCACCCTATTTTGACAACATTAGAAGGTTTCTGAACAAGGACTAAAAAAACTGAAACTCATGTGTAATAAACCCTAGGTATTTCAGACTATACTCATCAGCACTCTATCCTGTGACTTCTTTGCTGCCTTGAACAGAGTATATGTACACTTTGCATTTCTCATGCCCTCATACCCACAAGACCCCCGCTAATGCAGCCTGAAATATCTTGGCTTGTATTTGTGGCTACTGTACGTCATGAACTGCAGTGTTTTTTCTGGACATGCAAAATTTTATGCTCTTATAAACATTAATAATGGCTTGATTACAGAAAACAGAATTTTAGTATCTTCCTACAGCAATTCATCAGCATGTAAGCATTCAATTACTTTATTTTTGGACTGTATTGTTTTAGAATGTTTGTGTGCAAATTGCTGTCTGAGTTGCTAACTTTAGTTTCAGAGTTTTAAAAAGTTAAATTAATTTTGGTTTGAGATTAAAAAAACTTAACAATTTTTAAAATGATTCTAGACATACTTCTGCTCATAAGCATTACATATTATGTGAAACAATGTTTTCAGCACTGATTAGATAATTCAAACTATCAATCAACTCTGAAAAGTTGAAGATGTTCTTGTAGTATCAAATATTTAATCAAGATTTAATCCTTCATATAAAAATAAGCATTTTTCATTAGCATGCAAATTTGCTTTTACTTTTAGTAAATGGTAAAATCATATATCAAAAAATTATTTTAAAATAAATTTAAAATTTATTTTCAGCAAATGTTTGATTTGTATATATTTTAGATCTCTATATCCCTGGGTCCAATAAAAACTTCTTAAGCAAAAAAGGATCAAAGGTAGAAAAATTCTAAGCAAGCCCTCTCATAGATGGTTCCCCAACAGTACTGCAGCTGGGTACTATAATACTTATATGGTGTCTTCCACAACAAACAAGACTAATCTATAAAATCAACAGGATATTACTGCATAGTGTACATTAGCTAGGATTTCTATTGCTGTAAGAAAGACCATGATCAAAGCAACTTGGGGAGGAAAAGGCTTATTTCACTAACACGTCCACAACATTGTCTATCACTGAGGGAAGTCATGTCAAGAACCCAAACCGGGCATGGATCTGAAGGCAAGATGTGATGCAGAGACTATGGAGGAATTCTGCTTACTGGCTTGCTTACCTGCTTTCCTAAACACCTCAGGACAACCTGACCAGGGCTGGCAGCATCCAGAATGGGCTGGGACCTCCCAAATCAATCACTCATTAAAAATATGCCCAACCTGCTTATCTACAGCCCAGGCTTGTGGAACCATTTTCTCAATTAAGATTCCTTCTTCTCAGGTACGTCTAGTTTTGTGTCAAGCTGAAACCAACCCCCACCCCCAAAAGTCAACCAGCATGGATGGCATGCAGTTACCTCATAAAAGACAGGTGGCTTCTGTCTTTCTATCCTAGATTACTCATTCTAGGGAAAGCCAGACACCAAGTCCTAAATGACACTTAAGTAGCCCATGGGAAGTCACATCTAGTAACCAAAACCAAGTTTCAGGCAAGTGAGTAACTTTGAAGGGGACTTTACATGACAGTGAGTAGACCTAGCAGGTAGCTTCACTGTATCCTCATTAAAGACCCAAAGCCAGATCTACACAGGAAGTTAATTTTTAATTCCTGATCTGCAAAAACATGGAAGTCCCAGGTGTTTATTGTTGCTTTAAAGTATGAAATAATAGCTGGATAGTGGTGGTGCATGCCTTTAATTCCAGCACTCTCAAGGGCAGAGGCAGGCAGATCTCTGAGTTCAAGTCCAGCCTGGTCAACAAGAGTGAGCTGAAGGACAGCAAGTACTACACAGAAAATCCGTCTCAAACAAACAAGAGATAGCTTATGCAGCAGTGCAACTGATGCTTAAGTCCACTCTCTTAAGTCTTTAAACTGAAAATTCCTTGATGCTTAGAAATTCTGAACTAAAACTGCCACTGAATCCCCATGCAAACATTTCATTTTTGTCATCTGTTTTCTAGCTGGTATTAAATGAGGTTAAAATATCGAATAGGGCTTTCAAATTAAGCATTTAATCTTAAATAAATTAAAAAAGGAAATCAAGTGCTAAGAATGTCATTTAGAGATAAGATACATTGCCTGTTATGCACACCCAAAGTCGTGGGTTTCATACTCAACACCACTACGGCTGCCAAGAGTGGAGGAGTAAGGGGTGAGGCGGGTGCTCTGGAAATTAAAACTGTCATTCCTTTTTTACATAAAAATAATTAACTTACTTTTCTTTTATGTGCACTCTGTCTGCATTCATGTCTGTGTGAAGGTGTCAGATCTCCTGGAGCTGAAGTTACAGATGGCTGTGAGCTGCCGTGTGGGTGCTGGGAATTGAAATCAAGTCCTGAAGAGCAGCCTGTGCCATCTTTCCAAGCCTCGTTAACATTTCTATAAATTGTAATCAGTGCTATCATCTCACTTTTAATTGACTGTTAAATAGTCAACTCTACATATAGGAATACTAGTCAAATAGAAGCAACGGCTTAAAAAGGCTTTATTTGTACTTCGGTATCAGACCTCTAACCTACAAACTTGTACTTAACCTTTCCTATTGAGATAAGCACATTCCAAGCCCTTAGGGCCTTTAGAATTTGCAAAAGATTAGTGGTGACAATCTGTTTACATTAAACTGGTGAAGGAAAAACACTCCAACTAGGAAGGGCAACGAGAAAGTGACCTCCCTGACGGAATTTCAAGGAGCCAAATAATCACACACCATCTCTTTTGGTTTCCCAACTGAGGAACAGACCAGTGGGCAAGGACTTAGCTTTATTATCTGGAAGTGTGAGTTTTGTACCTGAGAAACTTCGATGCTGCCCTGAAAGTTCAAGACAGTCCTAAGTGGGGCCAAAAAAAAGAAAATTCAAGTTGGCCTTTTTTTTTTTCTTTTTTTCGTCTGCTCCACTGTGCTTATTAGAAATAAAGAGGAAAAAAAAAAAAAAGTAAGGCTTCGGTGACAAACAAGTCCAGGATAAAAAATATACAAAACCTGGGGCGCAGAGGAAAGATTCCCTAGTCATATACCTTGGAGAATCTGAAATGCATCAACGCGAACGGAAGTGCAGACCTTTGTTAGCAAAAACCTAAGAACCGGTCAAAACAGCAAAAACAATCTCCTACGATCACGCCGCACTTACTCTGGTAACGTTAAGGTTGAAGCAAAATAAAAAATGAGAAGAGTGGTCGGGTCACAAGTGTGAGTAAGGCTGGGGGAGAGAGCCAGGACACTACCTCGGGGACATGACAGAAAAGTGGTTCTGCGACTCCTAAACTGCCTAGGCCCACCCCCTCGGAAGCCGCCATCCCCAGCCTCAGGTCCTGTTGGAGCAACTTGGCTGCCGGCCACACCCTCCACAGAGCGTCCACAGATTCGTCCGGCCCACACCTAAGCTCGCGGGCCCGGAGCTCGACCTGCGTCCGAATCCCTGAGACCAGGAATGAAAGGCTGCCGCCCAGCGAAGAGCCCACGCACCCCGAACACCCTAACTTACCAGGGTCCGCGGCACAGCAGCAACAGCTGCGACTCTCCGGCCCCGGCGGATGCCAAAAGCGTCTTTCCAAACCCCGCTGCACGCTGGGAAATGTAGTTCTGTGCTCGGACCCAGCCAGACGCCGAACGCTCCAGGAAATTCTAGAGTTCGCGGAGATCCCTATGTAGTTCCTCTAAGGACCGGAACTGAGCTCCGCCCAGGAGGCGCGATGGCTCCTGGGTGTTGTAGTCTTAGCTCGGTTCGGTGGCAGCCGGGGCTGCGGAGACGGAGACCGAGGAAACGGAACTCTTTCTACTCATTGGACACTGGCCCCTGCACGCTTCTGCGCAGTCCGCGGTGGCGTCGTAACGCCTCGGGGAAGGGGAAGCCGGCGAAGGCTCGAACCGCTGCCACTGGCTTTCAGTTTTTCTGCTGACAGGGTTGGGTCCCTGGCGCTTCGCCGTTTGACTGTGGCACGCGTACGGCCTTCCCTTTTGCTTCCCCGCCCTTGGATCTAGCCCTGTGGGCATTAGCGTCAATTATTCCACTCCGCTGCGAGTCCCCTCCGCGTCCCCGGGCACGGAGGCCGTAACTATGGAGAATATGGCGGAGGAGGAGCTGCTACCCCAGGAGGAGAAGGAGGCCCAGGTCAGGGTCCCGACCCCGGCCCCGGATTCGGCTCCGGTCCCAGCTCCGGCCGCAGATTCGGCTCTGGACTCGGCTCCGACGCCGGACTCGGATCCAGCCCCAGCCCTTGCCCCGGCCCCGGCTCCGGCCCTGTCCCCGTCCCTAGCCTCTGTCCCTGAGGAGGCTGAAAGCAGTAAGTGCAGACGGCCTGGTCTTTCTGCCGCAGAGAAGCAAGAAACCGTGCCTTGCTCGGGAATAAGGGAGGCCCTTCTCCGGGGTGGTTTTTAAGGTGGAAAGGCAGATTTAGGGAAATGGGGTAAGGAGGAACCAGAGCGGCAGGTAAGAGTAAAAGGAGTACAAGGACATTATGAAGGAGCTGTGAAGGCCAGGGTGATGCGGATGAAAATAAACAAGGAGATTAGTGGTTGTGTCGGCTAATGTCTTTATTAGTTTCCATCTCGACCCAATCTACAGTAGTTAAAAAAGAAAAAAAAAAAAAATCCTTTCAACTGTGTTGCAGCCTCTAAGGTAGTAGACCCTGTAAAGATTTAGAAACGGTAAACTAATTTTTCAGTCAGGACTTAGACACACAGGTAGATTTGTCTTATTAAATTTTCTGTAGAGTATTTTCGCTTCCGAGAAGAATTTGAAACCCATGTGTTGTATGGAGAGGAATCTGCTAAGTGTCAATTGAGCGTTGTATTTCTTTCCATAGGAAGGCGATCGTGAAAACTTAATAGCCCATGTTTTTATCCCCAGGATGCGTTTATATGTGTTCTGCTGGCTTATTGGATCATATAGGAAACACAAGACTGATAATTAGCATTTTAAGGATCTTCTTAACAGTTGGTACAGTGGGCCTAAGAAAAATTCAGCAAGTTCTCTCAGCAAATCCTGTGGGCCATAAATTGATCTTTACACTGCTTCAGAATTATCTTAGGAGAAATTAATCATATTTAGTATTTCTAGGCCAATTCGGAATTTGATGTTTTTAAAACAGTCATAATCTAAGAGAACTATTCTGCAGTTCTAAAACCACATTTAAGAGTAGCAGGGCTGATCACAGGAAGGACAAAATCAGCCAATAGGCTCCTCATCATTTGATATCACAGCTTTTAGTACAAAATAAGACCTTTCTTCCCCGACCCCCACCCCTTTTGTTACCTACAGTCTGATGGATAAGGAATTTTACACTGTTAAGGGAGTAGCTCCCATCCTCCTGATTATGCTTAAATCAGAAGTATGTTCAGCAGTTTGGCGAATGCATGCCTTCTTCACTTTCTTACCATTTTAATACCTTAACACTGGCATAGAAGCTCCACATGGTAGCGCACATCTGTAATCCCGGCACTCCAGAGACACTAGCAGGAGGGGTGGCAAATTAGAGGTCAACCTGAGCCACTTAAGGAGACATTGTCTCAAAAGTGTGTCTAAAGTGTTTGAGGAAGGGTGTTGGAAACTTTTGCATCTATGTGCTAAAATTTATAAATGTGAAGTTTCAAGAATGTGTGTTGTTGAAGAAACTTTAAACACACTAATCATTTAAAAATGTGTTTTTAGGTGATCTAGTTAGTCCTTTGAAGTCAGTCATAGCAGCCAGGCAAGTGGTGAGTCTGAAGTAGAGTTGAAAACTCAGGAAAAAGTAACAAGTTGTGAAAGAACCTTCTAGTATATTGGGTTCATCTATGTTAACAGCAGCTTTGCTTTCTTGATTATTAATATGTTACAAAAAACAAGTTGCCTTTTTTAAATACAAATGATATCTACCATGTTGAACCAGAAAGTGATTTCACATATACATATGGACATGAATTTTCAGACAGGTTTTTAATTTCCTTCGGTAGTGTACTGGATCATTTTAAGTTTTCTTTTTCTAATTTAGTAGGCCCTTTTATTTTTTACTGCCTAACAGAATAGTTGAGTAGGGATGTCTTTATGCAGCCTCTAGATCAGAGATCCACCTGCCTCTGCCTCCTGGGATTAAAGGTGTGTGCCACCACTGCCCAGCTTCCTGTGGGTCTTTAAAAACTGCAGAGAAAGGATAACCAAATAAAAAGAGAAAGTAAATTCAGAAAACCATTGTAGATGTTTTTTCAGGAACTTTGGTAGTGCAGAGAAAGAGACAGATGAAACTGCAATTGTTTTTTTCTAAGGATGAAGAATGCATGTGCTTTGCAGGGGAAAGGAGCATTTACAAAGTGGGGACCTGAATAAATAAGACCAGATGATGCTAACTGACTGGCAAACACTGCAAAGAGGAAGAGGTGCTGGAATAAACCTCAGGGCTCTCAATGTGTTCAATGATTTAAAGCCATAAGAATTTTAATTCAATTTTTGATGCTGCCATCTTCCTGTCTATTCTCCCAGCTTCACTCTCAATCTGCTCATTCACTCATGTGTATAATCTCTGACCCCCCCTTTTTTTTTTGTCTTTCTCATGTAAACAAGAAAAAGGCAGTAGTTGTACTTGATTCATCATTTTGGTGATGTCAGCTAAATGTCAACTGTAGGAGGTGGTACTCAGCAGGCACTAAAGACAGTTAAGTAGTTTTTAAAAACAGACATTTAGAATGTAGTAACACATTTTCTACACTAGTTCTGGAACCTAACACCATCAGACATTTCTGCTCAAAAGACAATTTTCTAAGCAAAAGCAAAGAGTGGCAAATACCATTGTATTATTACCTTCTCTTCTCTCTTGAAATAAGAGCTCCCTACACTTCTAAGCCTGGTCTGGAATTTACTGTGTAGCCCATGCTGGCTTCAAATTCATTATCCTTCTACCTCAGTCTCCCAGATGCTGGGATTACAGGTATGTGCCACTATGCTAGCTTGATTAACTTCATTTACCAGGCCTTGTTCAAAAACTTATAATGAGATAAAGTCAAAAAGAAAAAAGTATATTTAGTTTTTAGATCTGATAATAATGATCAAAAAACAATTCATTTGTACAAATTAAACTACCACATTTAAAATGCAAGGAGTTCTCTTTCATAGCTCAGACATATGTGTGCAACAGGACAACAAGCTTTTTGTTCATGAGGCTGCTTTGGATTTATAAGACTAGTCACCAAGTCTACTTAATTGAAATTCTGTTTATAATCTAAGTTATGAAGTTATGTTCATGATTTGTTAATTCTAGCAAGAATGTTCTCAGCTGCTTGTTGGAATTAACTAGTGATTTTATGGCTTCATATTACCTTTACATCTGCTACTCATTTCACTTTACCTCCTATTACAGTTTAAAAATAGCATGTTAATCTCCCATATGTAATTATAGTTCTTTGAAGATACAAAACATGGATTATAGTTCTTTAGCTGTTTTATACAGGGTAGAATTTTTTTTTTGACATGGTCTCATTCAAATCATTTACTCCCTCCAAAACCTGAAGCCATGTAAATAAATGTAAATGTGTATGTTTATATAATATATATTTTATGTATATGTCCCATGCTGGCTTTGAATATACTTTTTAGTTGAAGATAACTCTAAACTTCCTGTCCTCCTGTCTGTACCTCTGTGCTGAGGTTACAGTTATGCACCACTGTGCCCCATTTATGTGGTACTGAGGATCAGGCTCAGCGCTTTCTGGATGCTGGGCAAGTATTCTGCCAACTGAGCCACACCTGCAGCCCCAAGGGAGAAACATTTTCCATGGAATTGCCTTGGCTAAATAAAATTTTAAAGCTGAATTGTGCACGGTAGAGTTTTTCTAACATTCTGCATTCTGAGTTGTGCTTGCCATTGTCTAAATTGAGCTTTTAGCATTCCCCATGGGCAATAGCAGTCCCCTAGACTCTATACTATAGAAAACAAAAGCATAAACTTCTGTATGGTGTGAATAACTAAGGGGGAAATTGCAAAGACAATCTTCTAACTCTTAAAATTTCTTTTCAGAGAGACACATCTCAATTCAGAGGCGGCTTGCTGACCTGGAGAAGTTAGCTCTGGTGACTGAAGGAGATGTTGATTCTGCCAGTTCATTGAACTCAGATAATCTGGATTCAGGTATCTCCATGTTTGGGGCCATACACTTAATTTCTATTTTGTTCCTTTTGTTTTTGATTTCTTGAGACAAAATCTCATATTTTTGTTGTCGTTGTTCTGCTTTTTTCTTTTTTTCTCTTTATTTTGAGACATTCATTTTTTTTAATGGATCACCATTTTTCAGCTCATGAAAACTATTAATAAATTTATTCTCGTTGACTAGAACAGTAGTAAAATCTCTTTGAGGAAATTACAGTTTCATGTTTAAGTACTGTGTTTCTATAAGGTGGTAATTGAATTAGCAATAAGTTTTGGACATTCCACAACAGTGTTTTAAATAACATAGCAGGGACTGGAGAGGTGGCTCAGTGCTGGCTGAGCTCTGGCTGCTCTTCCAGAGGACCTGGATTCAATTCCCAGCACCCACAGCCATTTATAACTCCAGTTTCAGGTAATTCAATGCCCTCTTCTGGCCACTATACGTACCAGGCATGTCCACAATACATAGACATACATGCAGGCAAAACACATAAATAACACTTAAAATAAAATAAATAACATAGCAGTTAAAATCCCCTGGTGTAAAAGGGAAGCAGCATAGTTGATACAAAAGTTCTGAAGTGTTGTCAGTGCTCCACTCTCCTGCCTCTGCTCCGCTATTCTCTTTCTTTCTTTAATTATTTTATTTATTTGGTGAAAAGAGCTTTCCATATCATGCATATGGAAGTCAGAGGGCAATATGTGGAAGCCAGTTTTTTCCTTCCATGTGAGTTCCAGAGATCAGACTGAGGCCATCTCAGCCACTATATTCTAGGGGCTTAGTTTTCATGTTTATTTAAAATAGGCAATACATATACAAACATTAATTATACTTATTCATGCATTGTTCTATATGTGAAAGATATTTGCTAAATTTAAAATATCATTAGTGATTTACTACTTGTATATGTTTTATTGCTTTAAGCTTAAATTTGGGACTTTAATTCTTTACCTGCTTATTGGTGGGAGCTGGGCATTGAACACAGGTTGTCAGACTTGGCAACGAGTAAATGCTTCTAGCACTAAGACATCTTGCCAGCCTGAGATTTTCATTCTTGGACACTGTTTATCAGAATTGTTATTTGAAGTGTACTATATTACGATGTTAATGACCTCTTTTGATGCTCCATATAGTCTTTTTCGGGAATACTTCATAAATAATGGAATATACAGATTATATATAAATATAGTAATATAAATGTATAAATGTAGTGAAACAGTCAAATTCACGATATGATGGTTTTACCAGGTCCCTTGTCTTGGAATAGCAATTATTACATTCTGTCTTCTATTTTTCTTACCCAATGTTTTGGCTGTCATTACTGCTGCCAGAATAATAGGGAAGTACCATAGCAGGTGCTCAGGCATCTCTGTCCCAACTCTACCCTTCTAGAAATGCCATACATATTTCTGGTTTTCCATTCTAAGGTGCTGAGTGGTGGTCTCTGTGGCAAAAGTTCAGCTGAAGGAAATATCACTTTTTGAACTTTACTGTTCCTGCTGGCAACAACCATCATCAGCTAGCCACAGATAGCAGAGTTTCAAGGCTGAAAAATAGTCATTTATATGCTGCAGTTCTCATGAAGGACATCCACGATCAGAAATGTTTTCTTCTTACAGTTAAGAAAGTCTATCTATGGGGAGTTTCCCTGTTACTTTGTAGCTGATTCCAGGCATTAATAGCTGATAGTCTGTGTTTTTTCTACTTTTTTAGAAAACAGTAAAACTTGCCCACTGTGCCCTAAAGAAAAGTTCAGAGCTTATAGTAGTCATAAGCTTCGTCGACACCTTCAGAATTTACACTGGAAAATCTCAGTTGAATTTGAAGGTTAGTATTTTTCTGCTTGCTTAGAGTAATTTACATGAAATTTGACATTTGTTAAATTGGAATTTTACTGTAAACATCAAGTATTTTCACTTTATATTATGATGAATGTCTCCACTCTTAATGTATTTGATAAAAGACAGTATACAGTCCTGTAGGCAGTAAACACATGACATTTAATTTAGTAGACATTTATTAGCCATCTGTGACTGTGGCTTATTGGGTAACTCTGACCTAGGAGTCCCTGCTGCTCATTAAACAATATTCTGCTAAGCTTCTTTTCCTCTTGTAGAACAGCTACTGTTTGACCTATAATTTTAAAGAGAAAGTAATTGCAGAAAAGCAAGAAAATTTTTTAAAATGGTATTTATTTTAGAGAAAAGTAATTTTTATAGTTGAAAATTTCAGGATATTGATAGAAATAAATAAATATTCAGAAATCACAGGCTTTACTGTAGATAAAAGGAAAATATTAAAAATACACTAAGTATAATGAAAGTTTCACGTTAAGAAACTAGATTCTGAGGCCGGGAAGTGTCATAGTTTTTGGGGGGAAATGGCATCATCTTTTACATTTAAATTGCATATATTTTTTATGTGTCATATCAGTAAAATAATCAATAGACAAGAGTAGAAATACAACCATAGATAGATATGTGAGGATATACTTTGTGACAAAAACTTGGAATTAAAGGGAATATTAACTACGTTGTGGTATATACGTAGCAAATGCAGCCACTGAAAAGAATACGTTCTATATATTGTAGCAAACGTTACAGTTGAGTTGTTAGAGTTGAGTTGTTTATGTTTTTTGTTTTGTTTTTGTTTGTTTGGGGTTTGTTTGGTTGGTTGGTTTGGTTTTGGTTTCTCCAGACAATTGAACATGTGGACCAGTCAGCATCCTCTCACTGAGGTAACAGTTGCTGAGGATGGAAGAGACGTTTCTTCAGTAGCTTAGCCACTAGTAAAATGCCTATGCTTCTGACACAAACCCTCACCTACACTCTTATAATTAATGAAATTCACTGGATCATAATTTTTTTTAAAGACATGAAGGTAGAGGGGATCTAGTTGGGAACAGGAAGGGGTCAGCAGGAGTGAAATGGGATCAAGATATGATAGGTTTTTTTTGTCATAGTTTGTTCTAAAGTAACTGGCATATTTTAAAGGGATATAATGCAGAAGAAACAAGACATGTGAGATAAGCCACAAATGCTTGGCTTTGAAACTTGAGTAACTAGAAAAATGGAGTTGCCCCTTATTGAGCCAATGGCAGCTGCAATCAGAGAAAATCTGGGAAGCAGGCCAGGACCTTAGCTTTATAAAGTTGAGATGCATCAAAGTGGAGACATCCAGTGTCCTAGAAGGCTATATGAATGTGAAACTTAAGGGAGTACTTGGGGCTAGACATATACATTTGGGAGATGTCAGAATACAGGTAGTATTTAAAAAAAGCCATGAGATTTGATGCAGGTATGCGAATCAATAGAAAAAAGCCAGCGGGAGCTGAGTTCTTGGGCACTTTAGCAATTGGGGGAAATGATGCAAAGCATTAGAATAGAGGAGACATAAGTAACAGACTGAGTGAGGAAAGTTATAAGTCATGTCGTAAGCAAAATAAAACTAAAAGATCTGGTTCAAGAAAGTTCATAGAGACTGAGATATAGCTCAGTAGTAAAGTAATTCCTTACCATGTAGAAAGTTCAAGAACTTATCCCTAGAATTACCCAAAAAAAGAAAGAATGAACTGAAGAAAGGAATACTGGTTTGTTGTAAGACAGGCTCTCAAATTGCCCAGGCTGACTATAAGTAGCTCTAAAGCTGAGAATGACACCGTTCTGCCTCTACCTCCCGAGGGCTGGGTTTTCAGGCACGCTTCACAGTACCCAGTATCTTGACAGATGAGTTTTCAGATGACCAATAACCAATTTAAATTCCTTATTGGGCATTTGAATTAGGGGTCTTGATGTCGAGAATAACTTAGTTACTAACACTATAATTTGACATTCCTTCCCATAAAACCATTGAACCCATGAAAGAAGTTTAGAGTTTCTAGAGGAAAACTACATAGCCACCATCCAAGCCAGAAAAATATCTGTGTTTTAGGACATAGAAAAAAATGTAAAGATCAATATCCAAAACTAAGAATAATAAATTCAAAAATAAACATTTTCTAAAAGGTAGGAGGAAAAACAAGATTATCTGGTATGGTCATGAAGAACTATGAAGCAAAGATGATGAAGTTTAAGGAGCTAAATGCCTAAGAACAAACCATCTTAACAGAACTAGAAATTGAACATAAGCCTCTGTTTGTTTATATTGATATATCTGCTTATCTCGTTTATAAAATAATGCTCTTCAAGTAATTATGTTACAAATAGAAGAATAATCCTAATTATTCTTTTTTTTTTTTTTCTTTTTGAGACAGGGTCTCATTACCCAGCCCTGGCTGACCTGGAGCTCACTATGTAGATCAGGCTGGCCTCAAACTCACAGAAATTCACCTACCTGCCTCTGCTTCCTGAATGCTGGGATTAAAGGCATGTGCCAGCATACCTGGTGATCCTAATTATTTTTAGAAAATTAAAAACATATTTATAATTTTCAGTGTCCGTAGGATGTTTAATGAGTAATAACACAGCGAGCTCTTTTTCTTTCTAGGCTACAGGATGTGCATCTGTCACTTAGCTTGTCGACCAGTAAAACCAACCATTGTTGGAGAACAGGTAAGCAGAGGGTAGATTCTTATTTTAAGTTGGTTGACTGTAAAGAAAGCACAAGTTTTATTTGCTTTAAAATTACCTTTGCCAAAGGTCAAGGGTCTATTCTAGATTTAAAATTAAAATACTCATGTGCAGCAGTATGGTTTTTATTTTGGGGACAGAATCCTTTATAGCTCACACTTGACATCATATTCACTGTGTAGCTGGGGCTGACCTTGAACTCCTGATCCTCCCATCCTTACTTCCTGAGTACTGCAATGACAGACATGTGCCATCACTTCCAGTTATACAGTTGTGGTGACTGAGCCCAAGGCTTTGTGCATACTCCAGTACTCTACCAACTGAGCTACATCCTTAGCCTGTCCTGGTTTACTTTAAAATCCTTAGCTCAGTGCTTTCAGGTGATTATGAAGGATTAATATAAAATGTACAGAAAAAAATATTGTTGCTCTTCTTCTTTTTCATTTTATTTTCTGTGTATTGGTGTTTGCCTGCCTGTATGTCTGTGTACCACTTCCATGCCCAGTGCCCATTGAGGTTTGAAGAGGGCATCAGATCCCCTCGAAATGGAATCACAGATGGTTGGAAGATACCATGTGGGTGATAGGAATCAAACCTGAGTTCTGTAGCTAGTGGCTTTAACTGCTAAGCCACCTTGCCAGCCCTCATTTTATAGTTCTTTATTTCAGTTAGATGTATTATTTTTATGCTCAAAATGAAAATTATCCATTAATTAAGAACATTTTAAAAAGATAATTTTTTGCTTTGGTAATAAATTTTGATGAAGAACCTTCTGATATCTGAGCTAGTAAATACCTTCATTTTTCAATTTCATGTTGTCCTTCCCACTGTTGTTATTTTTAAAGCTTAACTTTAACACTCAAGAACCAGATGGGTTTTTTTAGTTTGACTTTTGGTTTTTGAGATGGTGTCTCAATATGGAGCCCAGCCTGGCCTTGAACATGCTCTGTAGCCCAGGATGAAGTGCGTATGTTTACTGTTAAAATCAGTCTGACTGACAGGGAATACAGCGTATAAAATTGCTTTAGTGATGCTACCCAGAAAGCAGTTTGTTAAAGTCTGTGTGTGTGTGTGTGTGTGTGTGTGTGTGTGTGTGTGTGTGTTCGTGTGTGTGTGTGTGTGTGTTCGCGTGTTCGCGTGTTCGCGTGTTCGCGTGTGTGCTCGCTCACGCACACTGTATGTATGTTTCTGTGTCTGCATGTATGTGTAGAGGCCAGAGTTTGACATTTTTTGAGATGGAGTCTCTTACTGAGCCTGGAGCTAAATGATTCAGCCCGGCTGGACAGCCATTTATCGCTAAGTCTCTGTCTCTACCTCTCCAGTACTGGGGTTCTAGTAACACACCAGCAGAGCTGGCTTTTCATGTAGGTGCCAGGGATCCAGGCTCAGTTCCTCATTCTTGCACAGCCAGAAGTCTACACAGAGATCCATTCGCCTGCCTCTGCCTCCCTGAATGCTGGGATTAAAGGCATACGCCATCATGCCCAGCTGTGTCGTGGCATATCTTGAAACTGAGTGTTAGTAAAGTAGTTGTATCAAGAAGTCTACAAATGCTTCAGCTCAGGTCTTATTCTCTAAGAAAGCCAGCTAAAATTAGCAGCAACAGCACTGTTAGCATCATCCCAGTAGAGTTGTAGCTTATATAAATAACAGCGTATTGGTTTACTGATTAGAATTAATGGAAAAACTAGAAAAGCTAATTTGTGGCCTGCTGTAACAAAGCGTAGCACTGACGAAGTTATCCTTTCAAAGTTACATCAAGAAATAAACACCATCTTTTATACTATTAAATCCAGTAGTCACTAACATGTTGCAGCTTGAAACTTGCATTTCATTGCCTTAGTAACCTGTTTAAATGAAATAATCCATTCGATAGATATCCAGTAAATTGGGTGCCCATTATCATTGCATCATTTGTTCAGCAACAATCACCAGAAGGACTGACATGCTAGGACATGTTACGCGCCATGTGAATAAAGGAGAAACTAAATCCAGATATATTGCTGGTAAGTTAAGCAGTCTTGTTAACATATTAATAATTAGGCCTTTATTTTTTTAGACAATAAGTAATTAAAACATACTGATTTGACTAAATAATTTGACAAGTAATCCATTACTTCACATTTTTTCTTTTTTTAAAACAAAATTATTTATTTATTATGAATACAGTGCCTATCTGCATGTACACCTGCAGGCCAGAAGAGGGCACCAGATATCACTTCAGATGGTTGTGAGCCACCTTGTGCTTACAGGGAACTGAACTTGGCACCTCTGGAAGAGCAGCCAGTGCTCTTAACCTCTGAGCCATCTCTCCAGCCCCACGTTTTTCTCTTTCTATGAGGTTTCCAAAAACGTTCAACTATCTTCAACAAATATTAATAAATGTTGTAAAATGTTGTAAATGTTGCAAATAGGCATATTAATGTTTAGAATGAAAATAATGAAAAATTATAGAATTATAGGCATATATAGATAGAACTAGTCATAGGACTTTTATAGCAATAACTGTCGTACTTATGGTGGGAAAGGGATGCCCAAAATAAAGACCTTTATTCTGAGGGATGTAAAATATGGATGTAAAATGATAACAAAGTTAGCCTTTAGGGCCAAGAGTATCCATTTCATTCTCTCACAGGGCATCATTTGCAAAAGCTGATACTCTGAGATGTAAGGCATGCCTGTGCAGCAACTGTAGAAGGGCGCACAACAATAGAAAAGCTTGCTTTTGTTGCTGTTATCAAAGGAATTATGGTTGTCACTTCATGTCCTAAATATAACATTGGCTGGAAAAGGACAACCAAAGGATGTAATTATTTTTCTAAATTACATATGTCTCATTTTTTTAATATTTAATACATATGCACATCAGTATTCCATTTGTTTTATAGCTAAAGGATTATAATGTATACTAAATATAAAATGTTCTTGTCATTACTTAATAGCCATTTGAATGCATTGTTTAGTTGAAAATTATAATTATGGGAAAGGGAAGCCCATGAGGTTGCTTAATGGGTAGAAGTCCTTCTATGCATGCCTGAGCAAAGTTCCATCCCTGGATCTACAAGGTAGCAAGGGGAAACTGACTCCCAAGGGTGTTCTTAAGTTCAGTATGTTTGGAAAATACTGAGATTTTTATTGAGCCAACTAATAGAAAGCAAGCATACAAATACTCAATTTTTATACTATTACAAGATACTCCATGGCCAACCTGTGAGAGCATAATGTAGTACTTAGTGAGTCATAAAAATATTTTAGGATTTTGTGCTATCTGTTGGTATTCTTGGGTTTTATAATACTGAGAATAGTGATACACAGTCAGAATTTTAAGTAAATAAACTTCCCTGCATTCACCAAATTCTTACGTAGGCACTTTCCACAGACAGTGAAATAAATTTGTTCTATGGCTTTCTTTTCTTTTTATTTTATAGCTACCAGGCTACTTGCTTTAGCACAGAATAATATAAAGTTACTTTTTAAAATGGATCATGTTGGGTATTTAGCATTTTTTCAATTATCTTGTAGTAATCTTTTTTCTTTCTATTTTAGCTTCTACTACCAAATCATCTAATGAAATTTTGAAGGAGGCAGACACAGATATACAAGTTTTTCCTAACTACTCAATACCTCAGAAAACAGATTCATATTTTAATCCCAAAATGAAACTAAATCGGTAAGACATTGAAAATACTGATAGAATTTTTAGTACATCTTGTTTTGGGGGAGAGGGTGATCTCAAGACAGAGTTTTAGTACTTCTTTTAACCTCTGTGTTCGTGTGTATTAAGATTAAAGTCATCTATTTTAACATTTTCTCAAAATATTTCTTTTTTCTACCAACCCAGTTTTTCAGTCAAAGACTAAAATAGACCCAACTTTATGTAATTAAACCTGAACAGACTGGTAGATAAGGTTTATTAAATAAATGAGTGCTTGTTAAATAAAATTCAGTTAGATTCATAGTTTAACTTAACAAAACTTACAGGTTTTGAAGTATTAATTTGGGAATGTATATTAGGTAGGTATTAGGTGTTCAAAATTCCACAAAGATGAAACTATCGTACAGCAAAGTTACTTCATATTATTCCTTCTTTCTAGTCAGATAATATTCTGTACATTGGCTGCTTTGGCTAAGGAACGAAAACCTTTGGAGTGCTTAGATGCCTTTGGAGCCACTGGTAAGTAAAAATAATAATAATAATAATTGTGTATTTTTTTTACTTTTTTTTTTTGGTTGTTTATTTTACCTGCATGGATGTTTGTGTATCAAATCCATGCAGTACCTTGAGAGGCCAGAAGAGGGCATCAAATTCTCTGGAACTGCAGTTAGAAATGGATATAAGCCACAATGTAGGTGCTAGGACTCCAGCCCAGGTCCTCTGGAAGAGCAGCCAGTGCTCATAACTTATAATCCATCTCTCCAGCCCCTATATAATGTCATTTTTTAAAAAGGAAACATATGGATATGATGTCTAGCAAAATGTTTTCATGAGCTGCACGTAGTGGTGGACACTTTTAATCCCAGCACTTAGGAGTCAAAGGCAGGTGGATCTCTCTGAGTCCAAGGTCAGCTTTGTTTACATAGTGAGTTCCAGGACAGCCAGAGCTACATAGAGAAACCCTGTCTGGAAAAACCAACAAAAAAAAAAAAAAAAAAAGAAAGGAAGGAAGGAAGATCTAAAAAGATAAAAAGGTTTTCACATAAAGAAAAAATTTAAGATTCAAGGTAAGCTTTTTCCAGCTTTTTAATGATATTTTTCAAGAATTTAAAGCAAATCCTGGACATATTATTTTATGTAAATATTTGTTGGATTACTTAAAATATAAGGTTTAACCCCCACCACCTCAGACAAGGTATCAATGTGTGGCTGAATTCAACTCCTTGATCTCCTGATCCTCCTGCCTTAGCTTCCACATGCTGAGATTATAGGACTGTAAGGCATTTTTTCTTCCAAGTGAAGATACAGTAGCATTATTATACCTAGAAAATAAAAACTGAATTCATTAATACCAACAATTACTTAGATACTTAAACATTTTTAAAATTTTTAAAACATTTAAAAATTTTTTAAATTAAAAATTCAAATCAGAATCCAAAGAGTATGTCTTTCCATTGTTTCAAGTCTAAGGCTCTTCTTTTTTGTTGTTGTGTTCTTTTGAGACAGAGTCTTAACTGTGTAGCCTTGGCTGACCTGGAACTCACTATGTACCCCAGGATGGCCTCGAACCCACTGATTGTGAATTCTACCTGCCTCTGCCCAGAATTAAAAGCATGCACCACCATGCCCAGCCAAACCTCTTCTTAATATGGTCTCCTATCATTGTGAGCATATAAGTGAAAAAGAGAGAGAGAGAGTTGCTTATAAAACACTTTTTTGGTCATTAATATTAAACTTTTTAGCTTAAACATTCATCTTCTTCCCTGTTTCTCCCAAGGAATAATGGGATTACAGTGGGCAAAACACCTTGGAAATGCAGTCAAAGTTACAATTAATGACTTGAATGAAAACTCGGTGACTTTGATTCAGAAAAACTGCCACTTAAACAAATTGAAAGTGGTGGTAGAGCGGGAAGAAAAGAAGGAGGGTGATGCCCTTGAAGAAGATGGCACTCTGGGGGGCATCCAGGTGACCAGGATGGACGCCAATGTGCTGATGCACCTGAGATCTTTTGATTTCATGTAAGTGAAAAAGATTTGTCAGATATACACTAAACAGATCCCCTGGAGGTGGGTGCTTTAAAATAAAAGACATTTGTGGTGGTTTATTTTAATACAGGTTTTTGGCCTTGGCCTGAAATATCCAATAAGAAAAACTTCAGACTTCCTGGGAATGAACTTTTGATCTTAGGATAAGTTATTTCCATGTGTTTTACATGTCCTAGATTATTTTGTTACTTAAATAGATGTTCAACGTACTTTTTTCTCTCTCTCAATTTTATGAGACAGTAAGTTCCCTTTAGCCCAGGCTGGCCTCAAACTGGAAACTCTCCTGCCTCCATCTCTTGAGGGCTGGGATTACAGGTGTGTTGCCATCACACCTGCCTTGCAAACTTTTGAATCCATGAAATTTTATCTTTAGAAATAATACTGGTATAATGTGGATTACTGATGCAAACTTAGATGTGTGTATTTTCTTTCTGATTGTAGACACCTAGATCCTTTTGGAACATCAGTGAACTACCTAGACTCTGCATTCAGAAACGTAAGAAACCTTGGCATAGTATCAGTGACTTCTACAGATATCAGTTCCTTATATGCCAAGGCACAGCATGTTGCCCGGCGACACTATGGATGTAACATTGTCCGAACAGAGTATTACAAGGAGCTAGCAGCCAGAATTGTCGTAGCTGCAGTGGCAAGGTACCAGATTGCCAATGGTGCATCTACTATGTTTTACTGTGACTCATGATTTTGAAAAGATAATACTGTGAATGAGTGCTTATTCTTCAAAATATGCATTAATTTTTTAATTCTACATCCTTTATGTGTAATTTTAATTTGATGTAGTGGTTTTAATTTTATGGGGTTTTTTTTCTTTTTTTTTTTAACATACATTCATTTATTTGTGTGTATTTGTGTAGGTTCATGTGTGGAGTTCAGAGAACATCTTGAAATAATTGGTTCTCTCCTACCATTGTGGGTTCTGGAGATCAAATCAGTTATCAGGCTTGGCAGCAAGCACCTTTACCCACTGAGCCATTTTGATGGCTTATTTTTGTTTTGTCAGAACTTTATTTATAGGAATAGACAAGAGATAGCAACATTAAAAGGAAAAACAAGCTTTGTTTTTAGATTTATAAGCTATTTGAAAGACCATTTCATCCTCATATAGTCTGAATAAAATGATGGCTTCTAACTTGATTCTGAAAATGACCTTGTAAAAATGGAAGATCTTCTCCCTAGGATTTCAGAGCTATTGAAATGAAGGAAGTCTGTTATCTACTGTGCACAGAATTTTATGCTACAAGAAAATATTTTTTTAGTATTAGCGTGTGTGTGTGTAAGTGTGTATGTCATATTCATGGGCACATTCATGCAGGAATGTTCCAGGGTCAGAAGAGGGCATCAGATCCTCTGGAACTAGAGTTACACGCAGTTGTGAGCTACCGTGTGCATGGTGAGAAGTGAACCCCAGTTTTCTGAAGAGCAGCAAACACTCTTAGCGGCTGAGCCATCTTCCAGCCCCTACAAGAATAACTTAATACTGCAGTTTGACAGGGAGAGTGCTAATAATGGATGACAAGCCCATCCACTTGCTAACCCAGCTCAAGCTCTGCAGCACTTGGAGGGAGACTCTTACCTCCATGTAATTACATGGTTATTAGTCTTCATAGGTCCTCAGCAACAGTCCTGAACAGAATTTGCACATGATGTTTGCTATGTGTACACAAAGCATTCACTAGAGCAGGTTTGGAAATGGTGTGCCTTGTAGTACTTCATCCACTGGAAGAAAGAGCTTTGACTGTTCCTCAGGACATATTCAAAAACTAGCTGAATATGGTCAGTATTAAATAAAGATATGTGGTTTGGAAGATGCTTTTTTAAGGAAAAAAAATAGATTAAATTCAGACTAATAATCATGATTACAGAAAACAGTCATGCTGAAAACCAGAGATTACAGTCCTCTCTTACTAAGAAGTGTCTAGAGACTGAAGACTTTGCCTAACAACTGTATTCCCTGTACTTTAATGTGTATGAAAGTCATGGTAATGATCTTTTGTTAGTGCTGTCAATACAGTGCTATACAAAGGAAATGATAAGCTGTCAAAATAGCTTGTGATGCTTTTTTTTTTTCAACAGAGCTGCAGCACGGTGCAATAAAGGTATAGAAGTGCTATTTGCAGTGGCTCTGGAACACTTTGTGTTGGTGGTGGTGAGAGTCTT
This sequence comes from Meriones unguiculatus, assembly GCF_030254825.1. NCBI lineage: Eukaryota > Metazoa > Chordata > Mammalia > Rodentia > Muridae > Meriones > Meriones unguiculatus. The sequence goes on from NC_083359.1 coordinate 73,017,858, forward strand.
AAGAGGGCCTACTTCAGCAGATGAGACTGCCAAGAAAGTCCAGTACCTGATCCACTGCCAGTGGTGTGAAGAAAGGATTTTTCAGAAGGATGGTAATATGGTAGAAGGTAAAATGCAATTCCCCTGGCCTGCACATTTCCTGTCAGCCTCCAGTAAATGAACCTTCATCGTGTCCCTCATTATCTATACTGCGCTGTGCTTTTAAACACAGCTGGTGTAGAACTGAAGCAACCTTGCCCTGTCCTTTATTGAGACACCTGGAGATAACATAGTTTTTCTACTATCGGTTAATTTTAGAAACATAATCAGATCATCTATGTGTCTAGACTATTATAAATTATTAATTTTATAAAAATTATTTTCACATTTCTGGTTAAATGCTACCAGTTATAAAATTCATTCATTGAGTCCCTGCTGTGTGTCAATCCTTGGGACACACAGGAAAGATCATTCAGTAAATATTCATTATGTCCTTGCTGTATGCCAGGCCTTAGGATGAACAGGGAAAATTACAGCTCATGCTGGTAGAAAACTGTTTGTTTGTTTTCTTGGGACACAGCAACAGTCTTGCCCACTGTTTGTCTATTAAGTTCTTGGTATTTGTTTTAATGTGAATTTACTTAATGTATATAGGGGGTTTGTCTGCATAAATATTTTGATATGTGCCTGGTATCCACAGAGGCCAGAAAAGGGCATTGGGTCTCCTGGAACTAGAGTTACAGACAATTATGAGCAGCTGTGGGTGCTGGGAATCAAACCCAAATGATCTGGAAGAGCAGCCAGTGCTCATAACTGTTGAAGTATCTCTTCAGATCTCGGATGTGAATTTTTAAGATTTATTTAACTCTACAAATTAAAGTTGTTTACCCCTTTCTGTATAAATTGTAAGATTGTTTTGTTTTTCCTATGCTTCAGTTTACTTTGTTTTTGTTTCTGTTTTGTTTGTTTGTTTTTAATTTAGGTTTTGGGGCTTTTGGGGGGGAATGTTTGTTTGTGGCTGATGTTAAAGTTACCTATATTCTGGCTTTTGTCTGTAAGGAAATTACTATCCCTAGGTACTTCCGGGGAGGTTAGGTTTAATTGACTAGGCCAGCGCTTCCCAACTAGAGGACAGTACATACTTTGTCTTGCACTAAGCCCACATTTTGCTTCTGGATTTTCTGTTTTTGTCTATGGAAGGGCGTCTATTCATACACCTCCATGACACCAATTGATGCTTTTTAGCTTTTTGACAGTGTATATCATATATCCCAGCCAATGGTGACCTTGAACTTTTTTTAGTTTTCTTTTAATTGCTTTTATTTATTTATTGTGTGTGTGAGAGAGTTTGCCAAGGCATGCATGAGAAGATCAGAATGCAACCTATAGGAGTCAGTTCTTTCCTCAAGCCATGTGAGTCCCAGGGTCCAAACACTGGTCATCAGGCTTGTCACTAAGGTGGCTAGCCCCTTTACTCTCTGAGCCATCTTACTGGCCTTGGCTTTGAGCTGGTAGAGGCCTTCCTGCCTCTACCTCCCAATGCTTAGATTATAGGTATGCTCCCAGGCCTGCTTTGTGGGGTGCTTCGCATCAAACCTAGGGCTTTGTGTGCTAGGTTAGCACTCTACCAACTGAACCACATCCCCACCCATTATTTTATTATGCTAGGGATGAAAGCCAGCCAGGCAGTTAACCAACTGAGCTTCTCTCCCCAGCCACTAATTTTGTTGAGTAACAAAATAATATTATTATATAGACTAGAAGTGGTTTATTTCATCAAGCTATTCCAAAAACAGGCAGTGGTCAACCTACAGATAACCTGGAATAAGGAAAATTTAGTTCAAGAAGTCCTTTTGAGTTTTCAAGATAGGGTCTCACTGTTGTAGCTCTGGCTGTCCTAGAACTCACTGTGTAGACCAGGCTGGCCTAAAGTCATGCATCACCATGCCTGGTGAGAGGGTCTAATTTTTTTGGTTGTTGTTGTTTCTTTGTGTAACAGCCCTGGCTGTCCTGAAACTTGTAGACCACACTGGCCTTGAACTCATAGAGATCCTCCTGTCTTTCCCTGGGATTAAAGGCATGTGTACAATTCCTGGCTTTTTTTTTTTCCCCCTTGAAGTTCTAATGTAATTTTTGAAAGGGCTATTTTTGAGGGCTCATGGTGTAGCTCAGTAGTACAAGAGCATTTACCTAACATGGGTGAGGTCCTGGTTCAACTCCCAAGCACCACTAGCATGAATAAATAAATAAGTTTATTATTCTTTAGTGAACTTTAAAGTTCTACGATAGACTATCATATTATTTTAGAAACTAATAATAATTTCTTTTCTGTTGTCTCAGCCACTCATTAGTCTCTAAACTGAATTAGATTCTTCTAGCCTATATTCTTCTGGCTGAATGAAGCCAATATAGCAAAACAACTGTTACCTCAAATGCCTTTAATCCCAGCATTCTGGAGGCAGAGGCAGGCTGATCTATGTGAGTTTGAGCCCAGCCTGGACTGTAGAGCAAGTTCCAAGACAGCCAGGGCTACACAGAGAAACCCCCATGTCTTGAAAAACAAAAAAAAAATTGTAAGATATATAAAATATTGTAAAATAAATCTATATTTTGATTAGGATGTTATTTAAATGGGTATATATATATATATATACATACATATACATATATATACACACATACTCATTTAACTCATTTACTTTTCAATAAACAATGTATACATTTTGTTGCATAGAAATTATATCTCAGTAAGTTAATTTTGAAATATTAAAATTGTGTAGATTTTTTGTTATGTATTATTATAACTAAAAGTATCATTTATGCCTCTAAAAAGCCATTTAAATCTACTCTCTTAAGATTTAATCCTGTAATCTGTGTGATTGAGGGTTTTTTTAGTATATCTGTGTGTATGTGCGTATCCAGCCCTATTCCATTTTTTTTTTTTTTCCTAAATGCTCGCTAGCGTGATCTACTGATCAGTTCTGAGGTGAACATTATACAGAAAGCCTAATTTGGTGGTGGAAGGCTCCTTTGGGGTGTTTGTTCTTATTTGTTTGAGTTTTGAAAGCCTATGTGTAGCACAGGCTGACCTCCACCCAGAGATCTACTGCATCTGATTCTGCCAAATACTGGGACTAAAAGCACCACATGGGCATCCCAGTTCATTTTTCCTGTGAAACAGGCTCTCCTTGAACCTGGGACTCGGCCGACAGCTGTCAAGCCTCACCAATCCTCCTGCCTGCCACTTCACAGTGCTAGGCTTCTGGGTGCTGTGTGTGTCCTTGTTCAGCCATTAACCTGAGTGCCAGGGATTCAAACTCAGGTCCTCATGATTGAGTAGCAAACACTGTTGCCCACCGAGCCATCTCCTCAGCCCTGTGATTGAGGTTGGTTCCTGGGGGTTTTTTTGTTTTTGTTTTTAACTATTAAATACTCTTTACTTTACACCATACACAAGCCACACTAAAATGCCTTTCAGTAGTAAAAGGTGGCATTCTTTGACAGAGGAAATGCCAGTGCTGAACCTGATGTCTAACTGCTGCCTGTGATAGGCCAACAGACACAAATTGAAATGCAGGTAAGGCTCCTGCTTGGTTCTGAGACAGTAAAGAGACGTTTCCCAGCGTTTAAACATACTAAGATAGCCAGTCATGTAAGTATAAAAAACATTCAAAGGGTATCCCCAGCTTTGTGGAAGTGATAGTATTTACAGAACTGGAACTTCTTTTTGTTTTGTTTTGTTATTGTTTGTTTGTTTTGGTTTTTGTTGTTTTGTTTTGTTTTATGAGACAGGGTTTCTCTGCTCTGTAGACCAGGTGGCCTCAAACTCAGAGATCTGCCTGCCTTTGCTTTCTGAGTGGTGTGTACCACCACTGCCCAGCTGGAATTGCTATTTTTTAAAAAAATAATTTAATTTTATTTTTTTGTGCACTGGTGAGACGGTATCAGATCTCTTGGAACTGGAGTTATAGACAGGTGTAAGCTGCTGTGTGGGTGCTGGGAATTGAACCCAGGCTCTCTGAAAGAGCAGCCAGTGCTCTTAACCACTAAGCCATCTCTCCAACCCCTGGAATTGCTGTTTTTTTTTAAGAGATTTATTTATTTATCTGAATGCTCTGTCTGCATGTATACCTGAAAGTTAATAGAGGGCATCAGACCCCATTACAGATGGTTCTGGAAGAGCAGCCTTTGCTCTTAACCTCTGAGCCATCTCTCTAGCTCCTGGAATTGCTATTTTTAAAGATCATATCCACTTTGCCTCAAATCAGAACTGTTCAACAATATATTCTGTCCCCTATTCATCATCTAAATTTTAATTTATGATTTAAATTGTGGCATACATTAAAACTGTGAGACTTCTTTTGTAATAAATAAGGAAGTGGTATTACTCACTAGTAGCCTTTTTAAGATAACTTATTGGGTCTGTTCTTTCTCCCTTTTTCTTAATCCCGGTGAAAACTATTTTTGTTCCAGGGATGTACTCTCTGGGACGCTCCAGCACTCCAGCAGCATCATCTCTCCAGGTGATACCTCAGCTCTTGGCATCTCTGTAGGGGAATCCAGTGGCCTGAGCTGGCTTCTGCCCAAACAAACCATCAAGATTTGGTCCAGCTTTAAGCGTGCCTCCCTTTTTCACAGTGTGGCACTGGTGACACTTCTGAGCAAAAATCTTTTTGCCTTTCTCAACATCACCAATTTTTAATTAATTCTTTCCCCACTACTCAACACTGCAAACATTTCCACCTAATGATTATATATATAATATATATAGATAGATTATATATATAATATATATTATTTCCTTTTGAGACAGGGTTTCTTTGTCTAACCCTCTGCCTAGCTGTCCTTTGTAAACCAGGCTGCCCTCCAACTCAGAGATCTGCCTGCCTCTGCCTCCCAAGTGCTGGGATTAAAGATGTGTACCACCACGACTGCCATTCTTAAGATTTTTAACAGTACCTACCTTCAAAGAGTTTTAAGGATTAAGTTTTCAAATCCATATAAAGTTCTTAGCACAGTACCTGATACATTGTAGGTCCTCAGAATATAGTTATTAATATAACAGTTATAGCATTTACATTTGTCATTTATCCTATATATATGGATATGTATGTATATTTTGTTTTTACAGAAAACCCATATAGACAGCTGCCTTGTAATTGTCATGGGAGCATGCCTGGGAAGACAGCAATAGAACTCGGGCCTCTGTGGTATGTACCTAGATACAGTGTTCAAGTTTGATTTACTGATTGTCAGCTTTTGAAGTGTAAGTAAATGATTATGACTCCCCTTCTCCTGTGAACTTGAGTATTTCCAGGTATCTCTAATAGTTTAATAGCTAATAGGGTGACAGGTAAGCTGAATCTGCAAACTCAATAACCTGTGTCTGAATAGTAAGAAAGAAGCTGTTTTGATTTGTTTTTTAAAAGTGGTGTCTCTGAGAAGAGAGCTGTCCCAGCAGTTAGGAGCCCTTGCTTTTGCAGAGGATGGGTATTGCTTCCCTGCACCTACATCAGGTGACTCTCAACAGCCTGTAGCTCCAGCTCCAGGGAACGCAGTGCCCCCTTCTGATCTCCATAGGTACCCGTACTCATATACACATACCCACACACTCATACATAATTTAAAATATAATAAATCTTTTATTTTAAAGGCAGAGTCGCTTATCCCTTACAAACATCCGGAGAATGAATGACCCAGTCCTACCTTCTGTTACACAGTGATGCTTCTCACTGCTTACAGAACAAAAATTGAGACTTAACAGGTTGCTGCCTCCAGCAAGATGATCTAGCCTAGCCAGCTTCCTCATTTTATGAACAAGGAAATTATGATGGTGTTTTTAAGTGCTTGCTAAATCTGACCAAAATAATAATGATGATGATAATTATTATTAGCAAGTCAGGGCCAGAACTTAGTTTTTCCAACTTCCAGGCCAGGATGTTACCAGGAATCCTTGACTTCTCACTCAGAGCCACTGCCTGCCAGAATCTTTTTCCTCCCAACGTCAGCCTAGGCTACACTCCCACTTCATTCTCTCCTTAATGTCCCAACACATGCAACCATTAAATTCTCTTCAGCAGATCTCACATTGACTACTCATTTTAAACTTTTAAATGGTCCTTTCATTATTCTCATTATTTAACATTTATGTTTACTACTTTATAACCACTACTCAGTGAAGAAACTTTGTGCAAAGCATGATTCACAGGCTGTCTCATTCCTATAAGAAGTTTGTGAGTTTTATTTACAGTGTCATGATAAGCAATGTAAGAATCAGAAGGAGATACAGGGCCTGATGGTACAAGTCAGTGATCCAGCTACTCCTGAGGCAAAAGGACCCACAAGGTCCAGGCTAGCTCTAAAGTGAGGTTTTGGACTACAGCTGTGAGTTCAAGGCCAACATGGGAAGCTTAATGAAACTGTCAGGGAAACTATTGGAAAGAGGGAGGGTAAAAAAAAATTGGCTGAAGATAGATTCAGTGCTAAAGCACTTGTCTCTCATGCATAAGGCTCTAGGATCAAACCCCAGTCATAGGAGGAGAAAACAGTCGTTATTGCTCTAGGTGACCTGGTAAGTAGAGCCAGGGCTAGAACCCAGGCTTTTCACTCTTGGAATGCATATTTTGTTATCTATGTACATGCTGCTCAATTTAAATGGAAGCATTCAGCCCTGAGCCTTTTTGAAACAGAGCCTCACTATGTAGCCTTAACTAGTCCAAAACTCCCTGTATTGACTAGGCTGGCCCTTGAACTCACAAAGATCCACTTGTCTCTGCCTCCTCAGTGCCAGGTTTAAAGATGTGGTGGTGCCCTGGACCATCTTTAAATTATAGTCCTTACATAGGCAACAAAATGGAGAATAACTGTTACTGGCTGAGTGTACACTGCAAAAACTTATGCTTTGTATTGTGTTCTGTTTGCATTTATGGAGTTTTTCAGACTTTTACAGTCAACATTGTCTTTCCTGTTTGACTATGCTCTCTGGATACCCACTCCATTTTTCCTAGTCTTCTGTAACTTAGAGCCAATAAATTCTAGTCGATTTTCTGCAAATGAAATGTTTTGGCTAATCTTACTAATTTACAGAGCTAACATGATAAAAGGATGAGGAACTTGTATATAAATAATTCTAAATAAAAAATTTCTGAATTTTAATAATATTCTATCCTACAATTTGTTATATGTTTTAGTTGTAAAATTATGGAAATTTTTCTAAGAAAATAAACATTTCTCAAGCCCAGTTTTCTGTACACTTTTTCTTTTCCAGGTCAAGCTCCCTTTTCAATACTGGATTCCTCAAAAGAATGCTATTTGAATCTCTTCATCATGGTTTGGATGACATTCAGCCCCTAATAAAGACGTTAATCTTTGAGTCAGAGTGTACTCCCCACAGTCAGTGTTCAGTGCATGTACCTTCAGATCCCAGCAAGCAAGGTGACTAGCTTGTTAGATGACCCATTATGTTATAAGCAAAATAATGTAATAGTATACTTTAAATCCTCCATAGTGAGTCTAATCATAATTTGGTTGTTCCTTTTTTTTTTTTTTTTTTTTGGAGGCAAGGACACTTATAGCCCAGGTTGGCAATAAATTCCTGATCTTCCTGCCTTTACCTCCAAAGTGCTGGGCACACACTACAGTTCTTGTCAACCCTCTGTCCACTTTCTACTCTTCTATAGAGAACAACTATAGGTAATTGTAGGAGTGCCATAGCCACAGATTTTAGTAATACCTAACGAACTGCAGAGAATCAATGTACATATCCCTTAGTGAAGCTGGTTTTTACTCCTTAGATAGGCAGTATCAGTGTGTCTGGCTACTGATAGAAGGGAGGGTGCAGACTAGTCTTGATGCTTTCAGAAGTAATCAAAAGAGGTTGCTGTTGCAGACATAAAGTATATCCTTGTTTTTCTCTTGAAGACAGCTTAGCTAGTGGAATTAAAGATGTGTGCCACCATGCTCAGCCTAAAAGAGATTTTTAAAATTTCCTTTAACATTAGCACTACCATGTGTGGAGGCACATGTGTGGAGATGGGAGGACAGCTTACAGTCAGGTCTGCCCTGCCTTTCCATGGGTTCTGCGAATTGAACTCAGATTACAAGCACTTTTAACTACTGAACTATCTTGCTAGCCCAAAAAGTTAAAAATACCATTCTTGTATGTTCAAAAATGTAGGTAGGATTCCAGTTTTATTTAAACATTAAGTTGTTAATGTCATCTATAAATGTTTCCCATTTGTTTTTATTTTAGAAGAAAATGGTGTATTTATTAAAACTACCGATGATACCACAATAGATATTTACAGTACACAGGGTATGTATATATTGTAATATCTACTATTAAGTATCAGTGTATTCTAAATGTGTCATAAATACAGATTTAAAAACAAAATATACACAGCACTAGAGCCTGTAATTACAGGCTATAATATTGTAGTATTAGTTGCTCGCTTATATGTTTATCTTCAATGAAAAGAAAACTTACAGTTCCTGTTAAAAGTATATGGTTTAGCTGGGCAGTGGTGGCACATGCCTTTTATCCTAGCACTCAGGTAGCAGAGGCAGTCGGATCTCTGAGTTTGAGGCCAGCCTGGTCTACAGAGAGTTCCAGGACAGCCAAGGCTACACAGAGAAACCCTGTCTTGAGAAAAACAATAAAACAACAGTTTGTGTGTGTGTGTGTATGTATATACACATTTTATATATTATATATTAATGTATATGTATTATAAATATATGCATTGATATATAATATATTGTAATATTAATTATGTATAATAATATACTGTTACAGATTATTTTATATGTTTTAATGTATAATATAGTGTGTATTAATTTTATGTGTTAATATAAAATATGTTTTAATAAAATCACCAATCCTGTCCATTTAGCACCATCAGCTAATGTGATAGCATGCAAATCCCTGAAAATGCTCCGGTGTGCTGACAAGTAGAGGACTGACCAAGCAGCACTTGTGTGCTGTACTGCACATTGGTTCTGAGAGCGCAGAATGGTCTACCTCATTGTGTTGCTAAGAACAGAAAGTAAAACATGAATATGCTTTAAGACATTTTAAATTTGTAAGGTTTTTCTTACATCTAAGTTAAGAAAATTGAACTAATCTCTGGGCTATTTTATAGCCATAGACCTTTATGTTTATATGAAGACTATCAGTACAACACAGGCAAAAAGAAAATCCACATGCTGCTTCTAACAGTTAGTGTTAAGGTTAAGGTATCGTGTTGATTTCTTTATTATAGGTCATTTTATAATTTGTTCTACAAATGGGTATTTTTTTCCACTATGTGCCATGTTGGTTTCATGTAATAGTATCAGTTTTACTTGTCTGGTTTAATTTTAATTGGGAGTCCTGAGTTGTTGTTGCATATTATTGTAGAAAGGAAACAGTTCAGCAGTAACTTATCTTGGCATGTCACACACCGTTTCCCTGCACTATATCGCCTTAATCATATGTCAGTTGTCTGTCCTATTGAAAGCGTGTGAGGATAATCCCTACATGTAGTCAAGGCTTAGCTGGGTTCCGCAGCACATTCCTGTAGTGCCGGCAATGAGGAAGGTTGGGCAGGAGAAGTTCTTGAGCTCACAGCTTTGGAACTAGCCTGGACAAGAGTAAGACCCACCTAATACGTAATATCACAGTCTGAAAGCTCAAGTCAAATTTCCTTTTAGTATTTGAAGACTCAGTTACTTTGTGTGCTGCATTCATGTGAACCTTTTGGAAAGATGCACTTCTGGCGTCACTTGTTCGGCATCACTTGTTTGCCTCATTGCACTTAACATGTAAAGACTAAGTACTGTGGTGTTGAGGAATAGGCAAGGAGGCTATTTATTGTACTTTTTTCGGTCTGTGACAGCACTCGTGAAACTTGTGATGTGTTTTAATTCTTGCCTGTGTGTATTGTCGTTCACCCAGTCTCTGAACAATAGTAAAGTAAGGGTGTTGTTTTGTAAATATTTTTAATCACATACATGTTAAGAGGAAGTCATGTGCACGTGTAAGTGCAGATACCCTCAGAGGAAAGCACTGATCCATTGGAGCCTCAGTAAACAGTAGCTATGAGCCACTGTTTGGGTGCTATCTTTGTGGAGTAGTGAGTGCTCTTCACTGCTGACGTAAGATTTTTGTTGTTGTTTTTTGTTTTGAGACAGGGTTTCTCTGTGTAGCCTTAGCTGTCCTGGACTCACTTTGTAGAGCAGGCTGGCTTCAAGTCACAGTGATCCTCCTGCCTCTGCCTCCCAAGTGTTAGTAATAAAGGTATATGCCACCATGCCTTTTATTTTTTAAATATCATTATTATTATTATTATTATTATTATTTATTATTATTATTATAGTGTTCTGCTTGCATGTATGCCTATGCACCAGAAGAGGGCAGCAGATCTTACTATAGATGGTTATAAGCCACCATGTGGTTGCTAGGAATTGAACTCAGGACCTTTGGAAGAAGAGCTAGTGCTCTTAACCCCTGAGCCATCTCTCCAGCCCAAGATTTTTTTTTTCCTTGAGAATTTCATATGTGGTGTTTTTGTTTTCACATTCATTGAGAACTAACTATGTAACAGTAGAACAGTCAAATATAAAGAAAAAAAAGAATGACATTGTCTCTAGGAGTCTAGATTGTAATTTAGGGAGAAAGGATTTACACATTCACAAGCCCTGCAAACAACACCGTGGAAAAAGGACAGAGCTTAGCCAGGCTCTGGACTGGTGTTGTGTGGATTCATAAACAGGGTCATACAAGAAGCGGAAACAGCAGAGGCTTAAGGTAGAAGGAAGTTCTTCATCAAGCAGCAGCTGGATAGGTGACATGAGTGAAGGTCAGCGAGAATTTGGTAATCAACACGATTTTAAGAGCATTCAAACCTGCATTTATTTTTAAGAGCATGCTTGTTCTGTGTGTGTGTGTGTTCCAGGGAAGAGAAAAAGTAATGAAACCGTCAGTAACGTAGCCAAGAAGCAGAAGAGTGACGCCAGCTCTGCACATCCTCCCTTCTATTACAACATCCACAGACACAGCATTAAAGGGATGAACATGCCAAAGTAAGACAGCCAGTGGCCAAACGTTTATTTCATATTTTAATAACATTGTGATGTAAGTAGAAACATGAGAGCCTAATAACTTTGTTTCCCTATTGCAGGTTAAAAAAGTTTCTGTGCTGTCTTTCCCAAGCAGGCTTTCGAGTAAGCCGAACTCACTTTGACCCAATGGGTATTCGTACAGATGCCCCTCTGGTGCAGTTTAAATCTATCCTGTTGAAGTACAGCACCCCCACTTACACTGGAGGACAATCAGAAGGTCACATGCAATCAACATCTGATGATACGGTAGCCGACAGGGTTGAAATGTCAGTGACTGACAAAGCAGAAGCCAGTGGCTGCAGAAGATGGTAAACACGGAGAGGGTTTCTTCTCAGCATTCTGTCTGATGGCACGATGGCCCTGTACCACCCACCTGTAATTCTTTTTTTATTCTTTCATCTTAGTGATATAAGATAAAAAAAAAATTTAAAAAGCACTGTTTTCATTCAGAAAATTGGCTTTCTCTGACTTGGCTGGTGTGAGAGCTTTGCTTTTTAAGTTTTTATTATTTTAAAGAAAAAATTTAATAAAAATATTTCATGATGAAACCAAGTTTCTGCCTGGGTTTACACAACTGTTCAGTAATTTAGAAATTTTTCACATGTATCTCTTGGAAATTGGAGCATGTTATGGAAGTCACCCTTTTCCTCTTCTGGTACCATGGGTAAACTAGAGGCTCAGGCTCTCAGGTGGCTGGAATGCAGGCATGCACCACATACTCAGCCTAGCATTTCTTACGATATTTCTGCTTTATATAACATACAAAGTAAAGCTGAAGCCTTAATGTACTGAAATGACCATGTATAAAATGTTGTTCTAGGTGACTCGTTTAAAATACAGCTGTAAAATGTAAAATATTTTCCTACTTTTGAGAAACCATACTTTTCATTGTTTCCCTTGTAGCCTCTGAGAAATTCAGTACTTGCCTGCTACGGAACTATATTTTTTACAAGTTGATATTCTAGGTGACTAAACTTCAAGAGTAAGATTTTTGTCAAAATAACTGTTGTCATTGCCATGTCCACAATATGAAATCACAGAGATTCTATTATATTTTGTTTTGTTTCGCTTTTTCCAAGAAAGGATTTCTCTATGTAGCCCTGTCTGTCCTGGAGTTCACTTTGTAGAACAGAGGCTTCAAACACTCAGAGATCCACCTGCTTCTGCCTCCCAAATGCTGGGATTAAAAGTGTGTGCCCAGCTTGATATTTTATTATAAATTAGACATTTTAGGTGATCATTAGGTGCCTCAGTTAATGCATACACCAGTGCCCATAAGCTTAGTTGTGCTACCACTCAGAAGTAAAACTTGCCGTGTCAAGAAAGAGGCACAGAGCTGGGGATGGTTCAGCAGTTACAGGCATTGAGTGTTCTTGTAGAGGACCCAGATTCTGTTCCCAGCACCAACATGAAGGCTCGTCAATGACTAGTTCCAGAGAATCTGATGCCCTCTTCTCACCTCTGAGGGCACTGGACAGATGTGTGGTCCAGACACACATTCGGGCTTAGCACTCGTGAAATCAAATAAATACATTTTCCAAAATTGGGCATTAGTTGGAATTTGACTGAGTTGGCTGTTTTGAGGTATGCATGCATTTTAGATGAGTAGGAAAAAACCTTGTTTCCATTAATTTTCTTGTGTCACTTAAAAGAATTTAGATGAAAAGACTTGGTATAAAATTTAGGACTTGAAGGAGAAGAGGACCTCCCCTATCAGTGAACTTGGGGAGGGGCATGCGTGAAGAAGGGGGAGGGTGGGATCGGGAGGGGAGGAGGGAGGAGCTTATGGGGGGATACAAAGTGAATAAAGTATAATTAATAAAAAATTTAGGACTCTGTTTTGGGCACTGAGTCCATATTTACCATAAGTGTTTCTTGGGGAAGCTTGGGAGAGGATATAACAGGAAGTGATGGGGAAAGGAGTAGAGGAAATGTAGCATTAAAGTAGCACAAGTAAAGAAGAAAATGCATTTCTCTGATAATTAAGGACATTGAGTATTTCTTTAAGAGTCTCTCCACCTTCTAATATTCCTATGTTGAGAATTCTCTATTTAGCTTTGTACTGCATTTTTTAATTGGATATTTGATTTGGTGGTGTTTAATTTCTTGAGTTCTTTATATATTTTGGATATTAGCCTTCTGTTGGATGTAGTATTGGTGAAGATCTTTTCCCAGTCTGTAGACTCTCGTTTTGTTCTGTTGACAGTGTCCTTAACGAAAGCTTCTCTTCATGAGGTCCCAATTTATTAGTTGTTGATCTTAGAGCCTGAGCTGTTGGTGTTCTGTTTAGAAAGTTGTCTCCTGTATTCAGTGTCTTTAGTCATCAGGGAAATGCAAACCAAAATGACTCTGAGGTTCTATCTTACACCCATCAGAATGGCTAAGATCAAAAACTCAAGTGATAACACATACTGGAAAGGATGTGGAAAAAGGGGAACCCTCCTTCTTTGCTGATGGGAGTGCAAACTTGTACAACCACTTTGGAAATCAATCTGGTGCTTTCTTAGAAAATTGAAAATGGCGCTCCCTCATGATCTAGCTATACCACTCCTAGACATATACCCAAAAGATGTTCCACAATACAAGGACATTTCCTCAAATATGTTTACAGCAGCTTTATTCACAATAGCCAGAATCTGGAAACAACCTAGACATCCCTCAACAAAAGAATGGATACAGAAATTGTGATATATTTACACAATGGAATACTACTCAGCTATTAAAAAAAAAAAAAGGAAATGATAAAATTTGCAGGCAAATGGATGGAACTAGACAAAATCATCCTAAGTGAGGTATCCCAGATCCAGAAAGATGTACACAGTATATACTCAATTATAAATGGATATTAGGCCTATAGTAAAAGATAATCATACTGCAATCCACAGACCTAAGGAGGAGAGCCCTAGGGAAGATGCTTCATTCTCATTCAGAATGGCAAACAGGTTAGACATTGAACGCAGTGTAAGAGAGGGTAAAGGATGGGAGCCTACTATAGAAGGTTCTCTGAAAGGCTCCACCCAACAGGAGAAATCAAGCAGATGGCAGAGGCTCAAAGCCAAACTTTATAGACAGAACACAGGGAATCTTATGGAAGAGTGGAGGGAACAGAAGAACCTGAAGAGGCAAGAGCTCCACAAGAAAACCAACAGAGCCAACAAATCTGGGCCCAGGGGGACCAACAAAGGACCATGCATAGAGTCAATCTAGATACCCTGCTCATATGTAGCCCGTAGGCAGCTCAGTCTCCCATGTGGTTTCCCTAGTATAAGGAGCAGTAGTTATTTCTGACATGGACTCAGTTGCCTGCTCTTTGATCACTTCCCCCTGGCAGGGTGGTCTTGGCAGGCCACAAAGAGGATCCAGGCAGTCATGATGAGGCTTGATAGGCTAGGGTCAGATAGTAGGGGAAGAGGACTTTCCCTTTCTGTGGACTGTGGGAAGGAGATAGGAGGGAAGAGGGAGGGAGGATGGGACTGGGAGAAGATGAGGGAGGGGGCTACAATCAGGATATAAAGCGAATAAATTAGGGGGAAAAATAAAATACAACACACTCCAAAATGTTTTCCCCCTCTCAACTAGTAAATGCATTTTGGTCAAGTTCAGGGCAAGGTGGCACACAGGTTAGCTTTGCCCACACATCTAGCCAGTTTCAGTTACAAATGTACATAAAACATTTAAAACTTTATTTGCATAATTTTTTGAATTTTTAGAGCAAATCAGCAAACAAGCACTCACCAATCTGATTCAATACATATTTAGTCAGTTTTAATATCAAATTTTGCTAAATGTGCATTAGCCTAATTATACTGATCAGTGCTGGGTTGAATGTGATGCAAAAACCCAAATTCAGGGGAAGGGGGTATCTTGATTTGGGGTTGGAGGGGGTTGTTTGTTTGGTTTCTGTTTTCAAACAGGGTCTGACTATAAAGCTCTGACTAATCTGGAACTTGTATGGAAACCAGGCTGGTCTCAAGATAAATAATGGGTTATGAAGTAGGATTTACTGAGTTGTCATAGAGTAACTAAACCTTTTAGTGAGGTATTAAAATTGTCACCGACCAAGGCAACAAGCATACGGAAGGGGGGTATGGGCACTCATTCATCCAGTCTTTGAAAACTCCTACTGCTATTCTCAGGTCCAGCTCTTACCTGATCAGTGTGTCTCAGAAGACCCCACAAGACAGCAAGCTAAGCCACATGGTTCTAACCTATCTTGGCCTTAAAAGTACAAGAAGCTTTAAAAATGAACGTCTCCTCATTTTAGGGCCTATTTTGAGAATTTGAGTATCCATCATTAAGAAATGAGGTTTCCCACACCAGGAGGATGTTTTGTTTTGTTTTTTTAATTATCTCAACAAGCTGCATCTATTCAAAGTGCCTCTTCCCTCATCTGCCATCTAGTCATCTTCTGTTTCCATTCTTTCCCACTCTGAAATTCCAGCTCCTTTTCCAGCCCAAGGATAATTCCCTGGCTTTCTAGAGATTAGACAGACTATTAAATGCTAGTAAACTGAGCTGGGCCTGGGAGTACACTCCTTTAATCTCAGCATTTGGGAGGCAGAGGAAGACAGGTCTGAACTCAAGGCCAGCCTGGGCTATATAGTGAGTCCAATCCAGCCAACCAGGACTCCCTAACTCTGTCTTTAAAAAATAAACAAACAAATAAGGAAACTGGATGAGCTATCTGGAATCCACACGTTTCTTCAACCTCATTTCATACTTTGAAGTGGAGTGAGAAGAGGAAATTGAAGGCTAGGTAGACCAGAGGAGAAAAGACATTTGACAGTATTGTGATTGCTCATCTTTATGTAAGAACATGGTCTTTTCAAAAATTGTTTTTTCCTTTTTCTTTACAAAACTTACACAGTCTGTAACCATTCTTGTTAATACTCCCATTTCACAGAGACAGGCAGTAAGGCAAAATACAATGCAAGAGCTTTCTCAAGTGCTACTCTAAAACTGCCAAGCACATGAGCCAAGATCCAATACCTTGGTGGGTCCTGAGTGTTTACGTATTTGATAATCTTATTAATTCAAATATTAAAAAGTAAAAGTACTGAATTGGACACAGGCAGTCACCAGAAACGTGTGGAACAGAATAGTGATGTTAACCTCTACCTACCATGCACTCTCCATTATGAGAACGCTCCTAATCATGTTTTATACTCAGTAATTTATGCATCTGTAGGAAGTACTAAACTTCATTCTCATTTTTTTATGGTCAAAGTTTTCTAAGGACTTAGTTTCAAATGGATAGTAAAACTACTGCAAATGAAAATCTTCTGAAGATAACTAGTAAAAAATACTAAGCTCCAGTTTCTCATTAGCCAGTTAGAAAATCTCAGTACACTTGATGACAATCTATCTTGACTATCCAATTTGGTAAATATTTTGTGTATCTTTAAGTATAAAGTATTCTCGCTTCACATTAAAATAGACATGAGCCCTTTTACAAAGAGAATGTACTGGTCAAAGAGCTGAACTGAAGTATTTGCTGAGGCACAGAATGACAGTGACATTTTTTGTCTTCATTTTGTTTTTACCAACACAATACACACACAGTTTCACAAGTCAAATTAATTTGGTTTTTGAGACAGGGTTTCTCTGTGTAGCCTTGGATGTCCTGGACTCACTTTGTAGAACAGACCAGCCTCGAACTCACAGTGCTCTGTCTTCCTCTGCCTCCCTAAGTGCTGGGACGAAAGGTGTGTACCACCACGCCTGGCTTTAAATTAATTCTTTGGAGAAGAACTCCAAGATGTGCTTTCTAACTATCTAACAACCCTCATTTAGATACCAACCACTAAATGATGATAAAGATGATCTACTTGGCCCGATGTCTTCCGGGCTTCCTATACTACTTGATGTCTATATGTATCATTTTACCTATAGGGAGGGGGCAGGCTGGGAAACCTGGGCCATTCATAAAGGCATAAATGCCATTGACAAAGGATCTATTTTCATGACCTAAAGAATCTCCTCACCCTCCAAACTATTAGGTTATGTTTCAATGAGACTGGAGGGATGGTTAATGTCTATGTGTGTCCTCTTTCATCATTTTGTTTTTGTTTTTCAAGACGGTTTCTCTGTGTAACCCTGGCTGTCCTAGAACTTGCTCTGTATACCAGGCTGGCCTCAGACTCAGAGATCCACCTGCCTCTGCCTCCTGTGTGCTGGGATTAAAGGCGTGTGCCACCACCGCCCTGCTTCATTTTCACTTTTAACTGCACCTTTGCCATTCTCTCTTCACCCCACCCCAGATCCACCATTCTCTTCTATGCTTCTGAATCTAATTTGCTTAGGTTTCATGCCATGCTTTTCTGAGGCTTGTTTGTTCATGTAACTTGTACTACCATCCAGATTCATCCATGTTATCACAAAATAATTTTCTTCTGGTATTCCAATGTATGTGTATACACTTGTATACATTCATTCACCAATGTTACAAAAACATGAATGCTGACCATTTTTTAACAGTGCCCCTATTTCGTGTGGACAGATGTGGTTTGCGTGAGAAATGTCCTCTGTAGACTTGGGTATTTGACCACTTGGTGACACTGTTAGCGAGGGCTGGGTCATGCTGCCTTGCTGGAAGAAGTCTACCCCGAGGGGCGGCCTCTGAAGATTACACAGCCTTCCCCTGCCTCCAGCTCCCTCTTGTTCCGGGCCCTGCTACTTGCTGCCATGCCTCCCATCATGTTGGACGCTTAACTATCTGAAACCATGCCTAAGTCCACATAAACACTTCCTTCTCTAAGTTGCAATGGTCATGAGCTTTTCATCAAACAAATAAAAAATAGTTCTAGTTCTCATTCTGTTGTGGATTTGGTGGAGGAAGTAGTGAATGCATGTATAAAATATATTATTCAGTACTGAAATGTAAAATTTAATATGAAGTTCCAGAATCCATCCTAAATGCCTGTTCTAAATATGTTCAAAATTCACTGAGTTGTATGAACTTTGGGAGGTGGTTTTATCTGTTTATTAAAGTTTTTTATAAACTTTCGTAATAAAGTTTATAAAATTAAAAAAGGAATAAAACAGAAAAGATTTACCAATTTGCTTAAAACTCTTCCATTGAAGGACATCTAGAAGTGGCTTCCCAGTTGGGGTTATCAGAAATAAAGTTATCAGCCTAGCGGTGATGGTGCATGCCAAGATCCCAGCACTCAGGAGGCAGAGATAGTCAGATCTCTGAGATCTCTGGTCACTCTAAAACCAGCCTGGTCTACAGAGTGAGTTCCAAGATAGCCAAAGCTACAGAGAAACCCTGTCTCGAAAAAACAAAAACAAGCAAAGTTATCAAGAACAACCAATAAAGAAGAAAAAAAAAAAAAAAAACTAATACAGATGCCATGAAGGTAAACTGCTGAATATGGCTTTCTTCCTTTTTTTCTTTTTTTCCCTTTTCCTTTCTTTAAAACTGAGTCCTGTGTCTCTGGCTAGTATGGAACTCAATACATAGACCAGGCTTGCCGCAAACTCAGAGACTGGCATGCCTCTGCTTCCTGGGTGCTGGATTAAAAGTATGCACCATCACACCCAGTTGAGTTTTCCGTTTAATATCTGAGGGACCTCCATAGTTTTCCGTAAAGGTTCCAATAACTTATTTCCCACAAAGTAGTTGTTTTCTGTTTTCTAAAACTCAAAAATACTGATCTTTTACTCTGGTAGTAGCCCTTCTAACACTTTCTGATGCTATCTTATAATCTGCATTTTTCTGATTATAGTGCTTTGATAGGGGCATTTCACAGGCTTTGCAAAAACATTTGTACTTTATTCTAAAGCAAATATCTAACGTTTTGATTGTTCTTAGTGAACCTTCAACCAGATGTCATCCAAATGACTACGCAGGAGGAATACAAGACGAAGTGACTTTGGTGCTTGCACACCCTCATCCTGCTACACACAGAACATAAGGAGAAAAGCACAACATTGTCAGCTGACCTCAGAGACTAGCCCCACCCCCCGACAGGAGGGGCAGGACTTGCTTTTGCAGTGGTTCAGTGTTTGCCCTCCTTATATACAATCTACTAGCTAGAGAAGGAAGACAATGTTAGGAAACTAATCCAGTTTTAGATTGCTGGCTTTCCATAAAATACAGCTGCAACTCGGTTTCTGGTTCAGTGTAGTTTTCAGCATTTCTTCCTGTAATTGTTGCCTATTTGTCTTCTGTTGAAAGCTGTGTTTGGACCCTTTGCCCATCTTTAAACTGATTATCTCTGATTTTCACATTTTTAGTTATTTTATGTGCATTGGTATTTTGCCTGCATGTATGTCAGTGTGTCTGTGAGGTTAACAGTTCCCCTAAAACTGGAGTTACAGACAGTTGTAAGCTGCCAGATGGGTGCTGGGAATTGAACCCAGTCCTCTGGAAGAGCAGCCACTTTTAACCACTGAGCCATCTCTCCAGCCTTAAACTGAATTTCTTAATGAGATTTGCTGTGATGGGATTGCTAAGAATGGGAAAGAACTGCCAAGATGACATACATTTATGTATGAAGTGTGTTGAAGAGGTTTGTGGCCAGCAAGGCAGCAAGACTGCCTCAAAAATAAGGAGAGAATAGAACACATTCAGTTGCCAACATTTGAGAACAGTGTGATGGCTGCTGTTTAGACCAGAAAAGAGGGTCCTTGTGGCAACACATTATGATAAAAATCTTACATTTTAAGAGACACACTTGTGCCGGATTTCACGACCAAAATTAGTAATACACCTCCAGTTCACTTAAGACTTATCAATGAGTTCTTTAACACGGCCAGCTTGTTTCATCTGCCTCTAAGACAGGTCTCAACCTTCCCAATGCTGCGACCCTTTAACACAGCTCATGTTGTGGTGACCCCAATCATAACTATTTTTGTTGCTACTTCCTATCTGTAATTTTGTTACTGTTAAGAATCAGTAATCTAAATATCTGATATACAGGATACTGATGTGACCCCTGTGAAAAGGTTAGTTCAACTCCACCCCCCAAGGGTGGATTCAATTCACTGTTCTAAGAGAACAATATAGTCAGTATTTACTTGCCTTGGGGTCCCCGGGTTAGTCTTTACAATCTAAATAGATAGCTGTGAACTTAAATTATGCATCTTCCATGCCCCTAACCCAGAGAAATGCATGTGTCAGAATAATCATTTGCTGAAAACAGCAAATAGACTGAAAGCCGTCTTTAAATTTTTATTAATTTTGTTTATTAATTTAATTTTGCTTGCATGTATGTGTATGTATACCATTCGCATGCTTGAAGGTCAGAAGATGGTATTGGTATCCACTGGACTGGAGTTGTGAACTAACATGTGGGTGCTGGAAAGCAACACAGGTCTTGTGCAAAACGAACAAGTGCTCTCAACAACCACTGAGCCGTCTTACCAGCCCTACTGAAAGCAATTATACAAAGGAATATCCATCGTGTTGATTTATTTTGCTTTTGTGTATGAAGGTTTTGGCTACTTGTATGTATATTCAGCACATGCATGCCTGGTGCCCAGGGAGGTCAGAAGAGGGCATTAGATTTCTTGGAACTAGTGTCACAGATGGTTATAAGCCATCATGTGGGTGCTGGGAATCAAACCCCAGTCCTCGCCAAGAGCAACCAGTGCTCTTAACCACTAAGCCGTATCTTCAACCCCATCACAAAACAAGTTGAGACAACATGCGGCTCTAACTTGATGATGTTATTTGTAGTAGTGTTTGTTGTGGCGGGCAGTTGGGATCAGATGCAATCTGTTAAAACATTTCTGTAAAGTATTCTATTCCTTCTCCCATGGGATGCTTTCTGTGCTGCTCAGTGAAAGAGAACAAACCTTTTGTTAGGGATAAGCCAACAGAGGGACACATTCCAATGTGGGACAGATACATACAGTAACATTCAGGCAAGCAGCTTTAGACTCAAGCAGCAGACAGGGAACAAGACACAGACAGGTCCAGGTAGAGAACGCACACCCAGAATTGCTCTTGGCTAAACGATACCAAGGATTAAGTGTTTGTGGTGGCTTGAATAAGAAGCCCCATAGGCTCACAGATTTGAATGCTTTGTCACAAGCCAATGTTAACTATTTGGATTAGGAGGTGTAGCCTTGATGGAGGAAACGTGTCACTAAGGGTGGCCTTTTAAGTTTCAAAAGTCTCCTCCTCTCGCGGATCAGCACGTAGCTCTCGCACCAAGCCTGCAGCCACGTTAACTGGTTAACCACGTTAACTGGTTAATCCTCTGAAACTGTAAGCAAGCCCCCAGCTAAATGCTTTCTCTGATAAGAGTTGTCGTGGTTAATAAAAATAGATATCTGTGCATTAAAAAAAAGTTGCCTTGGTCCTTAATTCTTCGTATTGATGACTGTTTAGTATTAATGTATTCAAATCAATCACAATTTGGTGCTCCATTTGAGGTCATGTAAGGAATCTTTAATGTGTAGTCTACGTAGGCAACCAGGGTGAGAAAATGTCTAAGGTTTTCAGATTTACACATTGCTATTTGATCTTCACACTGAAAAAAGTAAAATGTCCATGGTTTAAGCCATCTAGCCTGTTGTACTGTTACAACCGTCTTTTTTACATTATACATTGACCTAATGTGAGAATGCCTTAATTTTGGTTTGTAGAATTTTAGGTATAAGCATTTTTTGCTTATTTTTCTGTTTAGCCCTTTAAAATGTCATTCACTACTGTTAGCATACAGACAGTTCAGCTGGCCTGCCCTCAGTACCTAGCAACTTACATCACCTGCCTGGACCACCACATGTGGGCTGCCAGGTTTCAGCTCTCTCACATTTTCTGTCCTAGGAGGCCCCTTGCTCTTCCTCCTGG
Organism: Meriones unguiculatus; assembly: GCF_030254825.1. Classification (NCBI taxonomy): domain Eukaryota; kingdom Metazoa; phylum Chordata; class Mammalia; order Rodentia; family Muridae; genus Meriones; species Meriones unguiculatus. The sequence goes on from NC_083359.1 coordinate 73,039,741, forward strand.
CCTACAGCCCTTCTGCAGGCCCTGCTCTCCCGTCCTCCAATAAGCCTCCTTATACCAGACCTGTTGAAGCGTAATTCCTCAGAGGCATACCTCTGCCATGGGCTCACCATAGTACCCCACCGCATCTAATTTTAATTTGTAACAACTACCTCTCCACACCTGTGGTGTAAAGGAAACTGTTGTCAAGGATTCCTTGACTGTGCATTCCTTTTCTCTTGCTGGTTCCAAGTGTTTGCAAGTGTTCAGTCTATTGTAGTTTGTAGTTTGCAGTGTAGACGTAAAAGTTGATGGCATTTTTGTGGTCCTATTTTAACGTTTCTGGAAATGATCTCTCCAAAACTCCCTACTGGTTTTAGAATTTTCATTCTGTGTTAGATCACTGATAGCATCCCTAAAGTCATTTTCTTTAAGACAGTTTCTTTGTGTAGCCCAGGCTGTCCTAGAACTCCCTATGTAGACCTTTGCCTCCTGAGTACTAGGAATTAAAGGAGCTACCACCATCACCACCAGGCTATAATATCATTTCTTTTTCCATTGTTTGTGATGAGGTGGCATTTTTCATCTGTCAGTTTTCAAATTAACTATTAATCCTAGCAATTTAAGCCTGTTGGAACCTTCTAGTGAGTTGTTTAGTCATTGTTTTTCTCCTAATTTTTGTTTCGTTTTTAGACGAGGTCTTACGATGTAGCTCAGGCTGATCTAGCATTTGCTACATAGACCTGGCTTGCCCAAAAAATAAGAGGTGTATCTGCTTCTGCCTGAGTGCTGGGATTAAAGGCGTTCAATACCACCAATGGCCCAGTCCGGTTTTCCTCTTAATTTGGTATGTACCTGCATCAGTTACTTGTGCCACGTGAGTACCTTGGAAGACTAGAAAAGGACGACAGATCACCCAGAACTGAAGTTGATAGTTATGAACCTTCTGGATGCAGCTGCTGTGAACAAAACCAGAACCCTGCACAAAACAGTGTTCTCTTTTAAGTCACCTTTCCATCCCCTGGTCCTTCTCCATATTCCCATGACTTAGCCAGAGCATCTCTATTTGTGCAGTTTACAAAATCTGAATACAAGTTCAAAATCTGTGCTCCCTCACAGATGCTCCCCTGTGCCTTTCCATGTCTTTTAATACACTGTTGTCAACACCTAGACTTTTAGCTAAGAATTCAATCAACAGCCAGCATACAACTGGGTGTGACTGTGGTATAGGCTTGTAATACCAGTACTCCGGAAGTGAAGGCAAGAGATTCAAAAGTTCAAGGTCACCCTTGACTTAATAGCAAATTCCAGGCCAGTCTGGGCTACCTGAAACCGTGACTCAAAAAACTTCTGGCGCAGACAACTCTGGGTATCGGAATTCACTCTCCATGTGTTCCTGCTTAAGTGACCTTGCTAGATTGACTTTTTTTTTTTTTTTTTAAGTTTGCATGTGTTGCACACGACCACAGAAGCCTCTCCCTCAGTAGTTACTCTCTGGACAGGGCCAATAAACTCCTTCCCACCTTGTTTTCAGTTACCCACCTAACACTCTACTAACAGTTTGTGCTGGGCCTCAGTTTCCAACTTTTGCTCATACAGAGCAATTGGTTTTCATAGCCATCTCTGGAAGACGATTTAAGCTGAGGAAAATAGGGGTCAACTTGAAATACTATTTATGCCAAGTTCTTGAATATTCAGAATTGTCAGAAGCCTTCGGTTAATCCTAGGTCTTGGAAGAACCTCTTGAACCTTACATCCCCAGGCAGCTGTGGCAAAAGCCCATGCTCACACACAAATCACAGGCGCGAGTGCTGATTCACACACACACACACACATACACACACAGTGTATACTACCTTGTCAACCTGACACAACTACAGTCATCTGGAAAGAGGGAACCTCAACTGAGAAATCAACTCCAGAGCAGCATTTTTTATTAAAAATTTATGTAAGAGAGCCCAGCCCACTGTAGGTAATATCAACCCTGAAGAGGTAGAATTGAGTTATATAAAAACCCAAACCTGAAACCTGATGTGGTAGAGCACGTCTTTAATCCCAGGACTAGAGATAGAGGCAGGTAAATTTCTCTGAGTTCGAGGACAGCCTGTGTCCTACAAAGCGAGTTCCAGGACAGCAGGGTCTACACAGAGAAACTCTGTCTTGAAAAAACAAAAACAAACAAAAATCTCAAGCTAGAAGCTGGGGAGAAGGCTCAATGGAGCAGGAATGATCAAGAGACGGGCAGAGGAGTTTATGAGTGACTGATTAGGGTGTAGTTTCTGTCTGAGAAGATCGAAGTTTTAGATACAGAGGCAATTCTATCCTAACAATACAGATGGACATCCTAAACCTGAATTCCACCCCAACTCCCCTGTGGGGCGAGATTAAAATGAGCATTATGGTCTACTGTTAGCAACTGATTACTCAGAAGATTGAGGCAGGAGAATAAATTGAACCCTGGAGTTCAAGGACTGCTGAACAACAGAAACAGACATCTTGATTCCTAATTTCCCAAAAACAAGTGAAATCTGTAGATGTGGTTATGTCAATGATTACAGGAGTGTGTTACACATACCTTGAATCCTTGATTCATAACAGTATTTCTTCTGCCATCAACATTCTTCTCCCAAATCCAGCCACCAGGCCCCATAAAAACGCGCGCACACACACACACACACACACGCACACGCACACGCACACGCACACGCACGCGCACACACACTGCACTCAATGGACTACCAATTACCTCTGTATTTGGCAAAGGAGTACACATCTAATAACTTCACTAAATGATGCAAACAGTTTATGTGCTCCCATACTGACAGATAAAAACACATACATTCTCTAAGCACAAAGCTTATAGTCACAAATAACTTTCTGCTTAAAGATAAAATTTCAATTAATAACAAGGAGAATTTAGTTATTTAATACAACCACTAATCTAATATGTCACCAATAAAATCTAAGCAATTACATCACAAAACAAGAGTTCTATTAGCGGACATGCATTAATAATCTATACAATGTAACATCACCCCAGAAAAGGAACTGGATAGAAAAGTTTTTATAATTTTTGGTGGTTTTCAAATCTTATGGCACAGATTTCCAAAAAAATTGTAAAAACAGATTTCAAATATTTTCAATAAAATGGTAAAAAATTGAGTAAGCCTTTAAAGTTTTCATACTTGGCTCAAGATTTAAAACATCAAGCTGGCCCAATCTGTCTAAACTGACAGATAAGTGGTTATAATGACTAGACAGACTTTAGTTACAATGGTATTGGAGGTCTACTTCCTCCAACAAACCCAACTGGGTAAAAATTTCTCAATGCAAACATGTCTTTGTAAATACTGTGAGACTATAAACTTGGAGACATGTAGAATCAGGACAAAAATGAAAAATAAGACATAAGTCTGACTGGTCACCATAAAGCCTGTGGCTCCCAAACTAGCAACACTTTCTCAATACAAAACTAAGGATCTTTGAATGACTACCCAACTGGGTGACATCCTTCTACAGAATTGTCTCATAATATATCAAAGCAATGTTCACACTCCATTAACCTGCTTCTAGAGTGTAATTAGCAGCGCACTAAATTTATAAACACATGGCAATTCAAAACACAAAGAACTCTTCAAACAAAAGCAACCTTTCTTTTCCATTTTTAACTCTATGTGTCATGTTATTCTTGAATTCATAAGAAATTAAGAAAAGCTTTGAACATATCTTGTACTTTTCATCAAGGCTAAAGTGCAAAATATCTCCGTATCTCTGGTATTTTTAATAGAGAAAAGCATCAAACATACATAATAAAACTGAACAGTAAAAACTAATACAGAAGAAAAGAACTCTTAAATGTACATAGGAATACCTATCATCACCAACTTAAACTTTTCTTCCTTGAGTGAAATCTGTAAATGAACCATGTTCTCAAGGAACTTTGATTCTCTTCCCCATGACCAGAAATTCTAAGCTTATAGTGAAAACAAATGAAAAAAAAAAAAAAAACCAACAACAAAAAACATTGCATGACAATGGATACCAAGTTCATAAAGAACCTCTTTTTAAATGAGACATTATGTAAGAAAATACCATGAAAATAATAATCCTATGAGAATTGTTTTAAGCACAGTAAATTTGAGCCTCGGTCTTCATGAAGATACTACAGTTTATATAGAAAACTATAAATATACAAGACTCCAAGGGAAAAAAGTCAGAATACATATTGTCTAACATTCTTTAGATTAAAAAAACTTTTAAAAGGAGGAAAGATGGCTGATGGCCAACTGAACCTTAAGCCGGGCATGCTAATGCACGCCTATAACCCCAGTATGGAGTATCACTCCAAATTCAAGGCCAGCCTGGTCTACTCAGTAAGTTTGAGGCTAGCGAGGGCTTTATAATAAGACCCTTTCTCAAAAGATCAAAAACTGGAAGAAAAAGAAAAGAATAGAGAACTGTGAAAAACTCCAAGCCTAAGTGTCCTCCCCAAAGGAACCACACTTCCTATAAGCATATAACTTAGTTATACTATTAAGGGGGCGGGGAGTGCTGAATTACTAGAGTCCCTTCCAAAAAGTCTTAAATTAAGGAGAAATGAATCTAATAGTGTAAACAAGTCTGGCTCAGAAAGAAAACTGAACATATCCCAGATCTGTCCATAACAGTAATGATGGAACATCTTTAATAAAAGAAAAGCCTATAAAAAGTTCAGTCTCAGAATTGATTTCTAAAAGCTCATTTGTGCTCCTTGGTGGGTGCATAATAAAGTTCCATGGGTTTGTTCACTTTCCAGTATTTCTCACTGACCAATTCCAAAGAAAAAGAACCATTTAACACCTGAAACAAAAAGAGAGAGACAAGGTTATGAAAGTGCATGGTACGCAGTACTAGGGAGACTAACCCAAAAGCCGCAGACTCTTGTCTACAACCAACAAAGGACATCACAAAGTTAGTACCTGCTGCGCTTTCTTTCAGTCTCAGGGTCCTTATGCTCACAGACCCCACACTACTTCTTGCCACTTAGTCAAGGAGCTCCCATGTTCAACAGTCTATTACGTAAATACTCACAGTGAACTGGCCACTGGCTGTGGCTATGTAGATGGTGTACTGCTTCTCACTGGCTGTATCAAGGTTCATCTGGTTTGATTCTCCTTTGCTTCGAAGCTCTTCTAAAGCTAACCTCACAGCCAGATACTTGGATAAGTGATCAACAGTGGCATTACCTGAAGTCTTTATGTATCTAAAAGAATAAACCATCAAACATTTAATTTGTAGAGTGGATCAATAATGTTCCTAAATTTTGGAGCCAAAAGGCTATATAAAACTTGAATGTCCCACTTATTGAAAATTAATAGAAATTAACTACTCTATATAATAAGCAAAGACAGGCGATGAAAGCTCACCACGCTCACCTTCTATAACATACGCTACAAAGCAACAAATATTAAACAAGTATATACTGTACTGTACTTTATTTAAAAAAATAATAAATCAGCAAACCTTTCAATCCCAATTACTAGATTCTACTGACTGCAACAAGAGGAATAGTAAGAATAAGAGCAAACTGTCTTAAGAATAAACATTTTTGCTGGGTGTGCTGGTGTATGCCTTTAATCCCAGCATTCAGGAGGCAGGGGCAGGTAGATCTCTGTGAGTTCAAAGCCAGCCAGCCTGGTCTACAAAGTGAGTTCTTAGACAGCCAGGGCTACACATTAAACTGTGGTGGGGGTTGGGGGAGGAGATTAACATTTCTGGTTGTGAAGGTTGAAGCTGAACACGGAAGTGCTGACCCTGGGATTTTAAGCATGGTACACCATTCAAATACTCAACAAATATTTCATGTTCATTTCCACTTGGCAGCAGGCACTCGTGAGTGAGAGTTCTGGGAATTTATCCTTGCCAGTATGAAATTCAGAGACTTTATGGATTACCTTTTTCTTCATCACTTATGAGTTTGTTCCTCTGTGAAGAGAACCTTTTCATAGAAAGAATACAAAGAGGAAGAGAAAAAGAAAGGGAAAGAGGGAGGGAGGGAGAGAAAGGAAACAAGCTATCTAGGCAATACATGGAACCGAACCCTAACACTAGGAGGGAATACTGACTTTATGTCATATGCAAACTGTCCTATTAAACTCTAAATTAAACATTCTGAAACTGTGTAACCCAAAGTTAATTCACACACTTACCTTGTCTGTGCACTGTCATCCTTTTCCATAAGTGTTGGATGGGGCCTGAATACTAATTCAATTTCACTAGCACCATCCATTACTGGATCAATTGCCACTGTTGCATTGTTGTTATCAAGTTCAAGCCCAGAATCATCAGATGTTTTGGTCCGTTTGTTACTGGGGCCCGCTTCCTGATTGCTGTGTGTTGACGCATTGCTACAATGTGAGCTGTCACCATTATCTTCTGCTCCACTGCCATTTTCAATCTGTTGCTTTTTGCCTCGTTGCAATCTAATTAAGAGGAAAAAGGGAATAAAGTTTACATGACATTAGGATCTTTAAAGCACTAAACTTAAGGCAAGTTTTCTACTGAACTTTGGAAATTTTGGTTTTCTGTTTGTTTGTTAACCTTATTTTTACTTTATGTGTCTGAGTGCTTGGGCTACATGTGTGTCTTTAGCATACCATGTGCATGTAGCGCCTACAGAGATGCTGGATTCCCTGGGACTGGAGTTACAGACAGTTTTGAGCTGCCATGTGAGCTTGGAATTGGACCAAGGTCCTCTGGAAGAACAGACAGTACTCTTATTGACCAGAGAATTTGGTGAAATACATTATTTCTCACATGTCCCGCAAAGAGGCAAAAGGTTCATCATAAACAACATAAAAGGTTTAAATAGCCAGGCACCGAAGTGCACACCTTTAATCCCAGTACTCAGGAGACAAGAGGCAGCCAATCTCTTTGAGCTGATGAAGGCCAGCCTCACTTACAGAGCAAATTCCAGGACAGCCAGGGTTAGAGAGACTCTACCTCAAAAGTAAAAATGTATTCACTTGATAATTACTTTTGAACAAATAAAGACTAAAATAACGGACAAATATTACGTGACCCCACTTCTCTAAGGCACCGATTAGAAAGCAGTTAGTTGCCAGGAGGCAGGAGAAAAGTAAAATTAAAAAAAAAAAGTAGTATCATTTTTTTAAAGTTTTTTTTTTAAGATTTATTTATTTTATGTATATGAGTGTTCTATCTGCATTTACACCTGCCAGAAGAGGGAATCAGTTCACATTATAGATGGTTGTGAGCCACCATGTGCTCACTGGGAATTGAACTCATGACCTTTGGAAGAGCAGACAGTGCTCTTAACCACTGAGCCATCTCTCCAGCCCATATCATTTCTTAGTAGATATGAACTTCTGTTTTATAAGATGGATTTCCGGAGGTTGGTTGGGCAACTATTAAACATAAGTACGCTAAATAAACTGAATATTTAAACATGGTTAATATAATTTGTTAAATGTTTACTGTAATTTTAAAACATGAAAAGGTCCACATGATGGAAAAACAACCAAAAAACTAACTCAATGGCAACTTGTGACCATGTGAAGCTGAGGCAGGAAAGCTGACGTATATGTTAAGACAGCATTCAAAGAATGACATTCAGTTAAGAAAAACTAAATGATATCTAAGTAGGATGCACTGTCCTGACGGCATTATTTTACAAGTTTGACTAGCATATGAAGAATCAACAACTTAAAATTGTGGCTGGGTGTGATGGCTCACCCTCATAATCTCAGGACTGGGGAGAACGAGGCAAGAGGACTGCCACACGCTTGAAGCCATCCTGCTCTATCCAGTATACTCTAGGCCAGCAGGACTGTATGACAAGACCCTTTATCTCACAAAATGACAAAAGAACAGACAGGATGGGGCGGTGGATTATATATACTTAGCTACTAAAGTACATAAAACATATCTATATCAAAGTATTTGAAAAATTTAAAACAGAATCTAAAGTAAATACACCAGTAGCAGATACACCTAAAATTTCACACACACAAAAATTTTCCTTCTCAGTATCAGAACTGTTAAAATCCACATATCCAAAGTATTTACTGAGCAGTTAGTTATTTCAAACTCAGCATGGTTCTAAGTACTGGAGTTGTAAGAGCTGGTGTACTGATGTGCTCCATTCTCTGAGGGCTCATATTCTTAGTGTAATAGGGAACCTCAGTCAGAAAGTAAGTGCCATGGAAGAAAAGCAGGCAGGAAGGACGTATGGGTCCTAGTATAAACAGGAACGCAGCAGACTCTCAAACAAAGTAAAAGAGCTGTACCATATGCCTCATCCGAGACAAGGTTTCTGAATTAACAAACACAAATGCTCTGAGAGGCAGAATATAAGCTGAGGTGTGGGGCTGCGAGGCCACAGGGCTGGGAAGCTGTGCAATGGGGGAAGCTGTCCTGGAGCAAGAGTGAGGTCAAGGTGTGTCCAAATCTTGAGAGAGAGAGAGAAAAAGTTTTTTTTTTTTTAATTTTTTATTTATTTAGTACAAATACAATATTCTCCCTATACCCCAGCAGAGGGCACCAGATCTCATTATAGACGGTTACGAGTCACCATGTAGTTGCTGGGCATTGAACTCAGGACCTCTGGATGAGCAGTCGGTGCTCTTAACCTCTGAGCCATCTCTCCAGCCCCTTGTGGAATCTTGAGATCGGCAGGAGGACTGTTCCCTCCCTGCCCTGAACCTGCATGTCCGAGAACATGCAGCCTTATGGATGCCAACTCTGCCACCCTTGAGGTGGTCGTGTAGCTTGGTAGCCAGGTTAAATGTTAAACTTCTCTCCTTATACAGTCATGTCCAGCAAGCACCTGGAATTCCTCTCCATGCAAATAAGGCATTCACAGCACCTTGACCCTAGCCAATGATGCACACTCACCCCATAGCCCCTACTCAAGCCTCTGTTCCCCTCCATCAAATGAGCACGCACTTAGCACCCCGAGTCTACACTGCCTCCACCAGTCCCAGCTAAGCTTCCCTCCCCAAGGGCAGCTAAATGATGGAAGCAAAAAAACTGATACCTACAAGTTATCCTTTAATCTTTATACATGGGCCAAACAGGCAAAACCAGAAACTATAGAAATAGGTAACTGTGCTCCTCATGAGACAAAAGTCAACAACTATTAAGTCCTCACAACTATTGTGCTATTCTCTAAAAAGTCCATTCAACATTTAACACTGAAATTACTTTCAGAAATGCAGTTGTAATTCACAGAATGGAACTCATCTCCTAACCTTTACAGCAGAGGGGTTTTTGACCATCATACTTCAGAATCACTTAGAAGCTACAAATAGTACTTGGAGTTTCCATGTACTTGATCTGCAATGACACCTGAAGCCTTGAGATGTAAAATCTTTTCAAGCTATTCTGCTTTGAGCCATATGACAGCCATTAAACCAATGGGCCTTTTAACAGCATCTCCTACTTGAAAAATGATTATCCCTGAAAACTAGCTAAACTGTTAGATAAAAGCAGAGAAAAAGAACAGAAGTAAGCCCAGTCCTGATGTAAAGTCTTCAAACTGAATATGCTAATTTTGAAATGCTTAACTCTCCAAGAGGAGGCCAGCTATATAGCAGTATTCACTTTTAATCCCAACACTCAGAGGGCAGAAGCAGGCCAATCTCTGTGAATTCAAGACCAGCCTGGTCTACACAAGTTCCAGGAAAGCCAAGGCTCCATAGTGAGACACTGTCTCAAATATAAAGAACGATCTCTCAGCTACTGAAGAGGAAATGAATTCAGTCTAAAATTGAGCAGTGCAGCCTAGGTGTGGATGGATGGTAATTAAAGCCTGAAATTAGATGAAGTAATCTGTAGACAAGCTATTGTACTGAAAGCTGAACAAAGAATGATGCTGGAAACACTCCATTTCTAAGAATTAGAAAGAAATAAACAATAAGTTAACTTTGAAAGACTGTCTACTAACAAAACAACAACAACAAAACAAGCAGCCTCTCCCAAAATCTAGGCAAGAAAACTATTATTAAGAGAAAAAGAGAAATTGTATTAAATGGTGCCAGGTACAATGAAGTCTTCAACTCAATCAACTATTGTACTGCATATTGCATAATAACACAAAGGTCACTAATAACTTTCAAAAGGGCATCATGACAAGGTAGTAAAGATGAAAAGCTCACTAAAGGAGACTTTAAAAAGAACTAGATATATATAGACACATTCCTCTCAATGTATTTACTCCATGCAGAAGAGGCACAAGAAGACTGCTTTTATATTTATTATATATTTATATTTAGTGTGTGTGTGTGTGTGTGTGTGTGTGTGTGTGTGATACATCTGTGAGTATAGGCACGTGTGCACACATCACAGGATAACTTTTAGAAGTTGGTTCTCTCCTTGCCCTGTGGATTCAGTGGATCTCACAAGCCCTAGATTCTAGTGTTTTAAATGCAATTCCCTGGAAGTATGTATCATACCTGTAAGAAAAGGTAGTCGCACAGAACAACTACCTATCAGTGCGTTTCATGTTGCGCACTGCCTGACAGTGTCTGGACATGGTCCGCTCTCTCCCTCTCCCGGCACGCACCTGTTCAGGGCCTGGATCTTCAGCCCCTCCTCGATGCTGTGGCTGAGCGCCTGCTGGTTGTTGTGCCTGTTGATCCTGGCCAACACCCTCTCCTGATGAGCTTCATACTCATCGCGACTTGGATAAATTTTGCTGATGAGTGCATCAAAGTTTGGGTCTGGCCTTAGTGATCTTTTAGAGACCAGTTTTTTCCGGCAGGTAGGGCATTCTTTGTTGCTGAACAAAGAGAAGAAAATGTTAATCACGACAATACTACTGGGCTAAAAAGAACAATATCCAACTTCGAAATAGTTATTTTTACTTTCACAAAAAAAAGAAAAAATGTGAAACAGTTAACCAAATTCCCCTTGAAAATCAAACAAGTCAATCAAGATTTCAGAAACCTTAGCTGTACGACTGGGTGGGGTGGGCTGGGGGTGAGGAGAGGCATGGAGAAACCTGAGAGCAGGGCATGTGGGGTCACCCATGTAATCTCAGCACTTGCGAGGCTAACATAGAAGACTACATAGGAACCCAACACACAAGTGAACCACAGAGCAAGCTCCAAAGTAAGAAATACTCTATCTTAGAAGAAAGGAAACACCCTCCAATAATTAAAACCTAGACACTACCCTTCTTAGGAAAAGTTCTGATTCACAAATATTTAATAGGCAATATATTTCTCAAACTCCAGAAAGCAATGCTGTGCTGCAATCTAAGGATCCAGTAAAAATACATTCCAACATACCCACTTCTAAGGGCTGTGATAATGCAATCTGCACAAAACCGATGTAAACACTCCTTTGTAGTCATGGTGTTCTTCAACATATCCAAACAAATTGGGCACATTAATTCACTGTGTAGACTTCTAGGTGAAACCACAATTTCCAAGCCATCTGTTATTGCCTCCTGTAAAAGAGTGACTACTTAATCTTTTTTAAATTACTGACAAACTCAAACATAAAAGTACTGAATATCATAACAATGAATACCTATGTACCTATCACCCAAGTCATCACCATGGTCAATTCACAGCCAATTTTGTCTTAGCTAAAATATTCCTCCAGGTTCTTGAACCCTACCACCACTGCATTATTTAAATGCCCTTAATGCTAAAGGTAGGTGTGTGTGTGTGTATCTAACTGGTAGAATATACAGATATCATACATGATATCCTTGGTTCAACTTCTAAAACATACACACACAGGCACAGGGGGAGGGAGAAAGAGAGAGAGAGAGAGAGAGAAAGAATGAGAATATTAGTCTCAGGAAAATTAGCCTGCCTGGTTTATGTGGTGCTAGGAATAACCAAATGGCTTTGTCATGCTGGAGAGTCACTCTTATTAACTGAGTTACATACCCAGCCCAGAATTATAAAACATTTTGAGGAACAGCACGAGCTACTTAACTTATAAAAATTGTGTAAATTTAAGATGAAAGAATTCTTAGGGTTTGGTTAGACCTAACCTCCTTATCTTGCAAGTAAAAAAAAAAAAAAAAAAAAAGTATTAAACAATAATCAAGTCACACAGCTAATTACTATGAACAGGACTACTAAGGACTGCAACCTGGAATTATAAGCCTTTCCTCCCCTAAATTGCTTTTGATCAGGGTACAATAGAAACAGAATTGAAACATCAGACTACAGTTGTAAGGCAGCATTTGAGAGGCAGAGGCATGATAATCAAAAAGTTCAGGGTTGCCGGGCATGGGGGCACACACCTTTAATCCCATCACTTAGGAGGAAGAGGCAAGTGGAGTAAGAGCCCAACATGGTCTGCAGGTCAAGTCCAGGACAGCCAGGGCTAGGGCTATTACACAGAGAAACCCTGACTCGTAAAACACAAAACAAACAAAAATGTTCAACATATCCTCTGCTACAAAGTAGTTTGAAAACACCCTGGGAAACATGAGATTGTCTCAAAATTGTTTAATTCCAATGAAAGCATCTAAGTTTTAATAGTGTAAAATATATCATTTAAGAATCACCTTTGAGAACCCTGTGGCTCGCCCTTCTGGCCATAAGTATACTGCTAAAGAAAGCTCAAAAAAACAAACAAAAACCAAACAAACAAACAAACAAAAAATCAGCGTTGTGGCTGGGCATGGCAGCACTTGCCTGTAATCCCGCACCCAGGGAGGCAGAGGCAGGAGGATCTCTGAGTTCAAGGCCAGCCTGATCTATAAAGCAAGTCCAGGACAGAGAAAGCCTGTCTTGAAAACAAAAGAACAACAAAAAAGAATCAACTTTGATCCTCAAAAAGTCTAATTCTTACAAAGACATTTTATACAAAAAAGGTTAAGCAAATATGGAAACACATGTATCATCTGAGTAATAACTAAGGTTCTTCACTTACTACCTAATTTCTAAGAGGTGAACGCCTCTAGATGAAATTATTCCTCTCTCTCAGTTCTCATATCCACAGCTTAAAATATACTAACAATCCCCAATATTCTACATTTTTTTCCAGACTCTAGTTATCACCTCTGCCTGTCCAACCCATGGGCAAACTTAACGTGAACAGTTTTAAGCATGTTTGCCCCAAACCTGCTATTCCTCAAATTCTTAGCATGTTTACCTTCTCACAATAGTGTCTGTTGCTCCCCCACCCCCCACTTTCCACCTGCTCCATTACTTATCACTACAAAGGAGACTTTCCCTCTATTCAATCTCTTGTATGTAATTTTATAAATATTGAGTTGTTTGGTCCCTAAAAATGTTGTAAGCTAAGACACATGAGGTTTATTCAGTATTGGTCCCCTAGTGCCTAACAGAAGCTGATATGGGAAAATGTACCATTGTTTAACGAATGAAGTGTCAACCAGATGCTACTGTTATGTAGGTTCACTATTACTATTAAGTTCTCTTTAAGTTTTCCTTTTCTACAAAGGTATCCCAGTTTATGTAATCTATTTCCCCAAAGTTACAGGAGTCTGTATTACCTGAGGTGTTCGTTGTAATTCGTACAAACTGAGTTCCCATGTTTTGCTTAATGGTTGAGTTCCATTTGTCTGCACAGCCTGAGACATTGCTAGGAACAAAAAGGAGACAAAAAGTTTTAGTATTTGAAAGGTTTTATGGTCCAAATGTGTATGTATTCCTCAAACTGGTATCCAAACTTTACAGCTTTGAAAGCAATACCTCAAAATATATCCCTTTAGACTTTAGTATCTGAGAGCACTTGGGAAGCAGCAAATACAGGCAAGCCTTTTCTTCTGAAGTTACTTATGTACACCTAGGGATTGGTTCCGTCAAAAAGGAGCACAAGTGTTTTCAAATATTCCTAAGAAAAAAGAATGAAAACCAAACACCATCTCTGTACCCCAGGCTGCTTACTGTCTGTGCTCCTGCTCCTTTCCTTCTTCTATGAACCATTTGCTACTCCCCTAAAATGTGTATCTCCTCACTTCCCTTTATGCACCATCAGGCCCTTCTTTGAAGTATATCTTTCTCCTTTCAGTTTGCCTATTCTCAGTTTGTTTCAGCTGAATCCATCACTGGGAAAGTTTAAAATAGAAAACCCAATCTCTAGTGTATTGAGAGGTCAATCACATCAGAGAGATGCCCTTTGGGGAAAATCCAAAAGCTACACAGGAGGCTCTAGCATTACTGGTCAGGGCAAATCAGCCACATGGACGGCAGTAGGAAAATTCCAGACAGCTTCTTTCATAATTCCTATTTCCTATACAGGATCATTATTAGGAGAAACCTCTAGCTTCCCACTTCTCTCTAGGGAGGGAAAAGAAGAGTACTGTGTATGTCCCCAATAAACCAACTTTCCTGGGGTCTACCCAAAGAATAGGCTTCTGACTGGCCTATCTCAAAAATGTTAACATGAAGCAGGCAGCCCAGGAAGGCTCACTGACAACTCAGATGGAAACACACATTCCCTGTTCTTTGTTGCAGCATAAAAACAGCAGATGGAAATAACCTCAGCTCCTTAGCATCTCTCTGGAGCAGGAAGCAGTGATCTAATAAATCTGGTAAATAAATACTACAGTCTTGCCTACTTTCCGTGGCGCAGGGATATGGAATACCCCTCTAGCTGTTCAGGACAAACAAATCACACAGAGTAGAATATAGACTAGAGAGGTGTCTGAGTACTACTCTCTTGAGAAGGGCCAGCCTGTGAAGACTGAGAAAGGCAGCCACTTACTCTGCTACGTGGACATCAAGAAACTAAACAGGAAATTCATTCCAAAAAAAAAAAGGAACATAAATCACCAGCAAATGGCTTTGCTTAACTGACGTAAAGTTTATGTACCAGAGAATTAATAGTCAGAGACATGCTCATCAAGCTCAGGAGAATAATGCACAAACAACATAAAAAATTCAACAAAGAGAGGGGTGCGGTGCACACGCTTTTAAACCCAGCACTTGTAATGCAGAGGCAAGTGGATGTTCATGAGTTCCAGGCCAGCCTGGTCTACAAAGTAATTTCTAGGACAGGCAGGGCTATACAGAGAATATACAGAAAAACCTTGTCTCAAAAAAAAAAGAAAAGAAAAAAAAAAAAAAACGAGGAAAAAAATTCAACAAAGAAAAAAAAAAACTACTAAAAACCACCAAACAATATAATTCATGGCACTAAAATAAAATATCTGAACTAAAAAATTTTCACTAGACTGTAACAGCAGGCTAGACTAAGCAAGGTGAAGAAAAGGATCAGTAGCATGAGGTATGAAGGAAGCAAAAAGTCCAAGAGTCACAGGACACCATGGAGAGAACCGATGGCTGCATAATGGAAGCTCTGGAAAGGAAAAAGAAAATAGGAACAAAAGCTTAAAGAAAACATGTTCTCTGGCTCATAACTGCCATGACAAGCACTGCTCTCTTCTGCCATGTCCATGACAGACTAACACACTTCTGCCACCAGGAGCCTAGGTCAATCCTTCCTGCCTCATTTGCTTAGGTTATTTAGGCCAGTGACACAACTAAAACTGAAAGGAAGCAGGGTCATTGTACTGACAAAACCTGGTAAAAGGATTAGAACCTTGGAACTGGCTTATGGGAGAATTTTGGAAAATTTTAGAGAAGCTGGCAGGAAAAATTTACAACAATATAAGCAAAGCTTCATGAGTGAATTTGGTAGGAACTCAAAAAGTTCAATAAACAACAGGAATGCAGAGAGCAAAGGTGAAGCTCACGAGTTTCCAATTAGAGAACATTCATGTTACATTCTCACAAGGACGTTGCCTATGATGTCTATGGGTTTAAATTTTATTAAGGGCTAAGTTTAACAATGACAAGCTAATTAAGTTGGAAGGAAATTTTTCAATGCATGACAGCATTCAGCCTTTGTTATTGCTGGCCATGTTTTAGCTGAGTTTACAATAACTGAAGCCAAAGGTAGAGCAAAAAGATTTACCTGCCGTGAAAATAAGTGAATGAAAGGTGTGGACAAGAATAGTGTGTCAGGCTGGTGGTATCCCAAAACACAGAAGACTGCAAATTCAGGGCCAGGGAAATGATTCAGTAGACAGCCACCAAGCCTGACAACCTGAGTTCAATCCCCTGGGGCACAAGGTGGAAAGAGAGGATGATTCTCACACCTTGTTCTCTGATTTCCACACTTGCCACAATGCAGACATATGCATACTCATGCAAAAACACAGAATAGATTTAAAACTCATTTAAGAAAAGATTATCGTGCCAGGCAGTGGTGGTGTACACCTTTAACCCCAGCACTGGGGTAGCAGAAGCTGATGGGTGGATCTCTCCAGCTTCGTCCAGTTCAAAGCCAGGCAGAGAAGCAGTGAGCCTCTTTCTCAAGAATGGCGGGGAAAAGGCAAATAACAAATTTAAAACCAGCCTGTTCTGCACAGCAAGACTTGCAGGCGTGGAGTGGGGGTGCTGTTTAGATAATGGCATTAAAAGGCCACCAAGCACACCACACTGGGATGATGGAAAAGATAAGCCAGGAGCACCTCGGAGCCAGGAAAAAAGATAAAGCCAGGAGCACCAGATCCCACCCAGTGCAGGCTTCAGGGTGCAAAACTGTAAGCCTGTGGGAGTTCCCTTGGGAGACTACTATGTAACTGCATGAGGACAGTATTTCCCCTCACACTTCAGCAGCCTCAGCACTCAGAGGCCACTTGGAACCATCGTCTAAGGCAGTGGTTCTCAACCTGTGGGTCACAAACCCTTTGAGGATTGAAGGACCTTTTCACAGAGGTCATCTAAGACCATAGAAAAGCAGAGATTTACATTAAAATTCGTAACAGCAGCAAAACTACAGTTCTAAAGTAGCATAATTTTATGGTCGGGGTCACTTCAACATGTAGAACTGTATTAAAGGGTCACAGCACTAGGAGATTGAGAACCACTGGTCTAAGGCAACCCAGATACAGATAAAGCTGGTGACACAGCTGAGCACCCATGGTGCTGCCTTAGTGGGCATGCAGAATTCAGCCACTCTAGTGTCCAGGGAATAGAGCCACTATAAGGTCCACGGATCATCTCCCAGCAAGATTTCAAAGGAAGGCCTAGAAGGCTAAGCAAACAATTTGTGGTAGGCTCAGGATCTCTTCAGGCGGCCCCACAATGGGTAATGTAGGGAACCCTGGGATAACGAAGGAACATGGGCCACCTAGCTATAGAAGAATGCTGCAGGTTCAAGTTTAGTCCATGCCCACGAGTTAGACCTCGTGGGACACATGAAAAGGCTATAAAGGCAGCATGGCCCAGTATCTGTGCAGCTCAAACCACAACACTACATGCCCCAGGCGCTGGATGTGAGCCAATCGGATTAACCGCCCCGCTGAACTCCAGTCCTGCTTTGAGCCCATTCTTCCTTAATATCCTTGCCCCTCCCTTTTCCAGTAGGCCTGTTTACTGACAATGTATACTGGACATATTTAATTTGATGTATTTACATTTGTGTTATGACTAAATATCTGACAGAAACAGCTTAAGGGAGGCATTTATTCAGGAGGTAAGTGACGTTATTTAGAAATGTTCACCTGCAATTGGAAGAATGGCTGCATTTTCTAGCTGTCGCAAGACATTAATACACATTTAGTGCTTCAAAATAACGTTAATTTATTCTCTTACAGGTCCGGAAGCCAGAAGTTATACTTCAGTTCTACAAGTGTTGGCAGGGCTACTCTTTCTCAATTCGACATTGTCATCTACAAAGTTTACACTGCAGAAATACAGACTTGAGTTTTAAATTTTTTATCTGGGGGCTGGAGAGGTGTCTCAGAAGTAAAGAACACTGGTTGCTCTCCGAGTGGTCCTG